>NC_091283.1:154623771-156031271 GCF_032444005.1 Ranitomeya imitator | reverse complement strand
CCACTCTCCCTGACGAAGGGAATGGCGACTGAGGTAGTCCGCCTCTATATTGAGTTCCCCTTTTATATGAACTGCCGACAGGGATTGTAAGTGTTTCTCGGCCAGAGACAATATCTGTGCTGTAGTGGTCATCAGGGATCGAGACCTTGTCCCCCCCTGATGATTGATGTAGGCTACCACAGTCATATTGTCTGTTTGTATCTGTACATGCATATTCCTCAGGGATGGTAGTAAGGAAAGAAGAGCCTGATTGACTGCCGTAAGCTCTCTTAGATTTGAGGAATTCTGGGACTCTTGAATCGACCATCGCCCTTGGGTTAGAATGTCTCCCATATGGGCCCCCCAACCGAACGGACTGGCATCTGTTGTAATTATGTTGTCCGGAGTGATGGTCCAGAGAACTCCTTTTGACAAATGTGCTGGATTGAGCCACCATCTCAGATCGTGAAGAGTGGCGGGTGATAATTTGAACCTTCTGCTCAGAGCACCGTGAAGATCTTTTTCTGCTTGAAGAACTTCGTATTGAAGCATTCGGGTATGAGCCTGAGCCCATCTTACCGCCGATATACACGCAGTCAAAGACCCTAGTAGAGACATTGCGTCTCTTAGACTTAAGTTTGGCGCTTTCCTTACAGCCGTGATCCTTTGAACGATCTTCCGCTTCTTCTCTTCTGGTAGGAAGGATGACTGATCTTCTGAGTCTAGAAGAACTCCTAGGAACATTTGACGTCTTGTGGGTTCCAGTTTTGACTTTTCCCAGTTGATAATCCATCCGAGCTCCTGTAGGGATGATATTATGGCATTTACCCTAGAAGTACACTGATCAATTGAATTTCCTACTATCAAAAAATCGTCTAGATAGGGCACCACAAGGGTTTCTCTCTCTCTGATATGGGCCATTACTTCCGAAACAACCTTAGTAAAAACTCTAGGTGCCATGGACAGGCCAAAGGGCATTGCCAAAAATTGAAAATGCTTAATCTGATGGTTTACCCATACTGCCATCCTGAGGAATTGCTGGTGATTTCTGTGAACTGGAAGATGGTAGTACGCATCTTTTAGATCCAAGACCGACATGTAGCACCTAGGAAACAAAAGCTTAGTTGTTGACTTAATGGATTCCATCTTAAAAGCGTGGTACTGAAGATATTTATTCAATTTACGTAAATTTATGATAGTCCTAAAGGACCCATCAGGTTTAGCGATTAAGAATAGCGGAGAATAAAAACCCGTCTTCTCCTGATGTTTTGGTACTTCTTCAATAACTCGCTTTGTAAGCAATTGTTGAATCTCTAATTCTAAGGCCTGTTGTTGGGCCGGAGTGTCCAGTGATGTTATCACAAAATGATCTGGGGGAGTTCTCAAAAATTCTAATTTTAATCCGGACTCAACCACCCCCATTATCCAGGCACTAGAAGTAATCTTTTTCCATTTATCTGAGAAGAACTTTAGCCTTCCCCCTACTGGTAGATCTGTTTTATCTGTAATTACGCCTACGTCTTGAGAAAGATGGAGGGTTCTTATAGTATCCACCTTTCTTCTTTTGATCTGATGTTTCCCAGTCGCGATTATATCCCTGCTGGTCTGCCTGGAATCTCCTGAAGGGCATGCGTCTTCGGAAGGCGTTCCTAAAAGTGGGATTAAACGTTTTAGGAAATCCCTTCTTCCTATCTTCTGCCTTTGCAAGGATGTCATCCAGCACCGGGCCGAATAGGTACTCACCCCTACATGGAATGGAGCATAATTTGGCTTTAGCCTGAGCATCCCCCTTCCAGGTCTTAAGCCATAGTGCCCGTCTGGCTGCATTTGAAAGACCTGCCGATCTTGCGGCCAATTTCAGAGAATCAATTGAGGCATCTGCTAGATAAGCTGCTCCTTCTCTGACCTGAGACAGGGAATTCAACAACTTATCCCTGGGTACCTTCGCTTTAAGCTGCTCCTCCAGCTGAGTCACCCAGACCATGATTGATCTGGCCGTACAGGTGCCTGCGATAGCAGGCTTAAAGGCTCCAGATGATGACTCCCATAGTTTTTTAAGGAGCATGTCAGCCTTTCTGTCTGAAGGATCTTTGAGGAGCCCTACATCTTCTAACGGAAGTGAGGCTGTTTTCGAAGTAGAGGCTACTGCCGCATCTATTTTCGGAACCTTCATCCACTGGGATAAAGTGTCATCTTCAAAGGGGTACCTTCTTTTTGCCGCTGAAGGTAAAAACCCTTTATCCAGCTTGTCCCACTCCCGTTTGACCAGATCTTTAACGGAATCCACCACTGGGAAAGCTTTCCGACTTCTCTGGCTCAGCCCTGCGAACATGATCTCCTGGGTTGTTTTCGGTTCTTTACTCTCTGCAACCCCCATAGTTGCGCGGACTGCCTTAATTAAGGTTTCCATACCCTCCGTGGAAAAGCAAGGTCTTCCCTCCTCATCTGAAGAGGATGCCGAAGAACTTTCCGAACATTCGCCCTCTTGTACCGAAGGGCTGGAATCGGACACCAACTCCACACTGCTTTTTTCATGCCGTCTGGTTTTAAGGGATGATTTTATTTCTTCCCTAATTACCTCCCTCAAATCCGATACCCGGAGAGGGGCCTCTTCTTCTAACATACGACATATGCATAATTGGCATAATTTCTTTACATATGTGTCAGGTAGAGGCTCTGTGCATACAGCACACTGCTTATGCTTAGATTTGGAGACCTTTTTCCCCTACAATAAAGCATAGTGTAGAAAAAACAGCTGTATCAGGCAATGGTCTACATATTACACTCACCACTGCTGGAAAATGTAGAGTACCGGTTTTTGAGGGGGTGAGGTGCGACGTGACGCTGGTTTGCCAGGGTCCTGCTGCCCACGTTCGCCGCTATGAGACCTGTGCTCTCCTGCCTGTCGGTGTTCGGCGTCTCCTGCCGAAGACATGTTGCCGCACACACATCTCACCTGAGCGCTGCTCCTTTTCAAAAGTCCCGCGCTCCTCCTCCCGGTCTCCTCCGGAAGTTGTTCACTCTACTTCCGGGTCATAAGCGCCGACCTGCTCCTGCAGCGTCGCGCGCGTGTGAACGACCCAGGGCGGCGTGCCTTGCACCAGGAACGTCACCGCTCCTTGCCAGACGAGGGGGGAAGCTGGACACAGGACTTCCCCCGACGCTGCTTCCGGGCCCCCGACTCTGCCGTTCTCCCCGGACACCGCACAGAGGCTTGGCGGACCCGGGTAAGAGGAAACGACCTGTAGGCTCCCGCCGTCCGGACAGGAACCCAAACTGGAGGGCGAGGGGGACCGCCCCTTTTTAACCTGTAGGTTCCTGTCCGGAAGGTGGGCGGATCCCCTCTCTCTCGTTGTGGGTGCTGTCGTGGCGATAGGAAAAAGTGCTATTTAGTGATGAAAGCAATTTTTGCATTTTAGGAAATGATGGCAAGTCTTATGTGAGAAGGTTCCCACATGAAGAGTACAAGCCAGAGTGTTTGAGCTTCTCTGTGAAACATCCCATGAAAGTAATGGTCTGGGGCTGTATGGCAGCCAATGGTGTTGGAAGGCTTCATATTGTGGAGGGTATGGTTAATGCCAAAAAAATACATAGACATCCTTAATAAGAAAATGCTTCCTTCTGCTCAACACCTCTTTTCAGGAGATTACATCGTCCAGGATGATAATGCTCCTTGTCACAGAGCTAAGACAGTAACAGAATGGAAAAAAAAAAAAGAACAAGGTGGCTACTATTGACTGGCCAGCTCAGTCCCCGGACCTCAATCCAATTGAAAATTTGTGGCACAAGGTATCATTAGAGATATCTAGAAAACAGCCAAGGACCAAGAGTGAGTTGATTGAGGTTCTGATACAGGCCTGGAACCACATCATCACTCGTGAACATCTGCAGAAGCTTGTTCACTCAATGCCACAGAGATGCAAGCTGGTGCTCAAGAGCAAAGGCTGGCCAATAAAGTATTAGAAGCTAAAGATGCACTCAAAAGACCCTTTTCAGGACTCTGAATTAAATAAAAAATAATAAATCTTAAATAGTAAAATTTAAGTCTGTGTGAACTTGCATTGGAAGTTAATGAACTTAGAAACCTGTTCACCATTCTACACACTGTACTGGTGTAGGTATGGTTATGCTGTAAAAAAAATATCAAAAATGCACATACCATAACAATTTATACACTTGGGACATTCAAAAATGAGTATGGCATACAATGAGGGATTACAAAAACATATACCGTATGTTCCACCAGTTTCACTGTAGAGATGCAGAAGTATGAAACATAGTTTTCTTCACGCCTATGCAGGACTTTTGAACATGTGTGTGTGTGTGTATGTATGTGTATGTGCGTGTGCGTATGTGCGTGTGCGTATGTGCGTGTATGTGCATATATATATGTATATTGCCCAGCCACGTATGCCACAGGTTAAAAAATAAACATACTCCGTAGAAATTTTCAGAATTGGAATGGCACTCGGACCAGCTACTCAGCAGCACGAAAACTTGCAATCCTGCAATCACATTTCTCCTTCACGTGCCAACATTAGTGTGCAATCGGTTTTTGGTGCTCAGTTGTGTGCGAGTAATGCAATACGAAATCCAATAAAAAGAATAAGAAAACAGCGGCACTCACCAATTTGCTGATGCGCAGTATTTAACCCCTTCATGACCTTGCCTTTTTTTGCAATTCTGACCAGTGTCCCTTTATGAGGTAATAACTCAGGAACGCTTCAACGGATCCTAGCGGTTCTGAGATTGTTTTTTCGTGACATATTGGGCTTCATGTTAGTGGTAAATTTAGGTCAATAAATTCTGCGTTTATTTGTGATAAAAACGGAAATTTGGCGAAAATTTTGAAAATTTCGCAATTTTCACATTTTGAATTTTTATTCTGTTAAACCAGAGAGATATGTGACACAAAATAGTTAATAAATAACATTTCCCACATGTATACTTTACATCAGCACAATTTTGGAAACAAAATTTTTTTTTGTTAGGAAGTTATAAGGGTTAAAATTTCACCAGCGATTTGTCATTTTTACAACGAAATTTACAAAACCATTTTTTTTAGGGACCACCTCACATTTGAAGTCAGTTTGAGGGGTCTATATGGCTGAAAATACCCAAAAGTGACACCATTCTAAAAACTGCACCCCTCAAGGTACTCAAAACCACATTCAAGAAGTTTATTAACCCTTCAGGTGCTTCACAGCAGCAGAAGCAACATGGAAGGAAAAAATGAACATTTAACTTTTTAGTCACAAAAATTATCTTTTAGCAACAATTTTTTTATTTTCCCAATGGTAAAAGGAGAAACTGAACCACGAAAGTTGTTGTCCAATTTGTCCTGAGTACGCTGATACCTCATATGTGGGGGTAAACCACTGTTTGGGCGCACGGCAGGGCTTGGAAGGGAAGGAGCGCCATTTGACTTTTTGAATGAAAAATTGGCTCCACTCTTTAGCGGACACCATGTCACGTTTGGAGAGCCCCCGTGTGCCTAAAAATTGGAGCTCCCCCACAAGTGACCCCATTTTGGAAACTAGACGCCCCAAGGAACTTATCTAGATGCATAGTGAGCACTTTGAACCCCCAGGTGCTTCACAAATTGATCCGTAAAAATGAAAGTACTTTTTTTTCACAAAAAAATTCTTTTAGCCTCAATTTTTTCATTTTCACATGGGCAACAGGATAAAATGGATCCTAAAATGTGTTGGGCAATTTCTCCTGAGTACACCAATACCTCACATGTGGGGGTAAACCACTGTTTGGGCACATGGTAAGGCTCGGAAGGGAAGGAGCGCCATTTGACTTTTTGAATGAAAAATTATTTCCATCGTTAGCGGACACCATGTCGCGTTTGGATAGCTCCTGTGTGCCTAAACATTGGCGCTCCCCCACAAGTGACCCCATTTTGGAAACTAGACCCCCCAAGGAACTTATCTAGATGCATATTGAGCACTTTAAACCCTCAGGTGCTTCACAAATTGATCTGTAAAAATGAAAAAGTACTTTTTTTTTTTTTTTCACAAAAAAATTCTTTTCGCCTCAATTTTTTCATTTTCACATGGGCAGTAGGATAAAATGGATCATAAATTATTTTCCCAATGGTAAAAGGAGAAACTGAACCACGAAAGTTGTTGTCCAATTTGTCCTGAGTACGCTGATACCTCATATGTGGGGGTAAACCACTGTTTGGGCACACGGCAGGGCTCGGAAGGGAAGGCGCGCCATTTGACTTTTTGAATGGAAAATTAGCTCCAATTGTTAGCGGACACCATGTCGCGTTTGGAGAGCCCCTGTGTGCCTAAACATTGGAGCTCCCCCACAAGTGACCCCATTTTGGAAACTAGACCCCGAAAGGAACTTACCGTATATACTCGAGTATAAGCCGAGATTTTCAGCCCAAATTTTTGGGCTGAAAGTGCCCCCCTCGGCTTATACTCGAGTCACGGTAGCGGTGGGGTCGGCGGGTGAGGGGGTGAGGGCGCTGAGGCATACTTACCTAGTCCCAGCGATCCTCGCGCTGTCCCTGCCGTCCCACGGGCTTCGGCGCTGCAGTTTCTTCCTCTCTTCAGCGGTCACGTGGGACCGCTCATTACAGAAATGAATAAGCGGCTCCACCTCCCATAGGGGCGGAGCCGCTTATTCATTTCTCTAATCAGCGGTGCCGGTGACCGCTGATAGAGAAAGAAGCTGCGGCACCGAAGACAGGAGGGGACAGCGCGAGGATCGCCAGGACTAGGTGAGTATGTTATATTCACCTGTCCTCGTTCCAGCCGCCGGGCGCCGATCCATCTTCCCGGCCGGCGCCTCCATCTTCCCGACGTCTGCGCTCTGACTGTTCAGGCAGAGGGCGCGATGACGCATATAGTGTGCGCGGCGCCCTCTGCCTGATCAGTCAGAGCAGAGACGCCGGGAAGATGGAGGCGCCGGAACGAGACGCCGGGAGCTGCAATCAAGGGAGGTGAGTATGTGTTTTTTTTTCTTTATTGCGGCAGCGGCGGCACAAATTTATGTGGAACATCTATGGGGCACAGTGAACGGTGCAGAGCACCGTATATGGCACAGCACAGCTATGGGGCACAGTGAACGGTGCAGAGCACCGTATATGGCACAGCACAGCTATGGGGCACAGTGAACGGTGCAGAGCACCGTATATGGCACAGCACAGCTATGGGGCACAGTGAACGGTGCAGAGCACCGTATATGGCACAGCACAGCTATGTATGGGGCACAGTGAACGGTGCAGAGCACCGTATATGGCACAGCACAGCTATGGGGCACAGTGAACGGTGCAGAGCACCGTATATGGCACAGCACAGCTATGGGGCACAGTGAACGGTGCAGAGCACCGTATATGGCACAGCACAGCTATGGGGCACAGTGAACGGTGCAGAGCACCGTATATGGCACAGCACAGCTATGTATGGGGCACAGTGAACGGTGCAGAGCACCGTATATGGCACAGCTATGGGGCACAATGAACGGTGCAGAGCACCGTATATGGCACATCTATGGGGCACAGTGAACGGTGCAGAGCACCGTATATGGCACAGCTATGGGGCACAGTGAACGGTGCAGAGCACCGTATATGGCACATCTATGGGGCACAATGAACGGTGCAGAGCACCGTATATGGCACAGCTAGGGGGCACAATGAACGGTGCAGAGCACTATATGGTTCACACCTATGGGGAAATATGAACGGTGCAGAGCACTATATGGCACAGCTATGGGGAAATAATGATCTATTTTTATTTTTGAAATTCACCGGTAAATGCTGCATTTCCACCCTAGGCTTATACTCGAGTCAATAAGTTTTCCCAGTTTTTTGTGGCAAAATTAGGGGGGTCGGCTTATACTCGGGTCGGCTTATACTCGAGTATATACGGTATCTAGATGTGTGGTGAGCACTTTGAACCCCCAAGCGCTTCATAGAAGTTTATAATGCAGAGCCGTGAAAATAATAAATACGTTTTCTTTCCTCAAAAATAATTATTTAGCCCAGAATTTTTTAATTTTCCCAAGGGTAACAGGAGAAATTTGACCCCAATATTTGTTGTCCAGTTTCTCCTGAGTACGGTGATACCCCATATGTGGGGGTAAACTACTGTTTGGGCACATGCCGGGGCTTGGAATTGAAGTAGTGACGTTTTGAAATGCAGACTTTGATGGAATGCTCTGCGGGCGTCACGTTGCGTTTGCAGAGCCCCTGATGTGCCTAAACAGTAGAAACCCCCACAAGTGACCCCATTTTAGAAACTAGACCCCCCAAGGAACTTATCTAGATATGTGGTGAGCACTTTGAACCCCCAAGTGCTTCACAGACGTTTACAACGCAGAGCCGTGAAAATAAAAAATCATTTTTCTTTCCTCAAAAATTATGTTTTAGCAAGCATTTTTTTAGATTCACAAGGGTAACAGGAGAAATTGGACCCCAGTAATTGTTGCGCAGTTTGTCCTGAGTATGCTGGTACCCCATATGTGGGGGTAAACCACTGTTTGGGCACACGTCAGGGCTCGGAAGTGAGGGAGCACCATTTGACTTTTTGAATACGAGATTGGCTGGAATCAATGGTGGCGCCATGTTGCGTTTGGAGACCCCTGATGTGCCTAAACAGTGGTAACCCCTCAATTCTAACTCCAACACTAACCCCCCCACACCCCTAACCCTAATCCCAACTGTAGCCATAACCCTAATCACAACCCTAACCACAACCCTAATTCCAACCCTAACCCTAAGGCTATGTGCCCACGTTGCGGATTCGTGTGAGATATTTCCGCACCATTTTTGAAAAATCCGCGGGTAAAAGGCACTGCGTTTTACCTGCGGATTTTCCGCGGATTTCCAGTGTTTTTTGTGCGGATTTCACCTGCGGATTCCTATTGAGGAACAGGTGTAAAACGCTGCGGAATCCGCACAAAGAGTTGACATGCTGCGGAAAATACAACGCAGCGTTTCCGCGCGGTATTTTCCGCACCATGGGCACAGCGGATTTGGTTTTTCATATGTTTACATGGTACTGTAAACCTGATGGAACACTGCTGCGAATCCGCAGCGGCCAATCCGCAGCCAAATCCGCACAGTGTGCACATAGCCTAATTCTAAAGGTATGTGCACACGCTGCAGAAAACGCTGCGGATCCGCAGCAGTTTCCCATGAGTTTACAGTTCAATGTAAACCTACGGGAAACAAAAATCGCTGTACACATGCTGCGGAAAAACTGCACGGAAACGCAGCGGTTTACATTCCGCAGCATGTCACTTCTTTGTGCGGATTCCGCAGCGGTTTTACAACTGCTCCAATAGAAAATCGCAGTTGTAAAACCGCAGTGAAATGCGCAGAAAAAAAACGCGGTAAATCCGCCATAAATCCGCAGCGGTTTAGCACTGCGGATTTATCAAATCCGCAGCGGAAAAATCCGCAGAGGAACAGAATACGTGTGCACATACCGAAACCCTAACCCTACCCCTACCCCTATTCTAACATTAGTGGAAAAAAAAAAAATTTCTTTATTTTTTTATTGTCCCTACCTATGGGGGTGACAAAGGGGGGGGGGGTCATTTATTATTTTTTTTATTTTGATCACTGAGATATAATCTCTCTCAGTGATCAAAATGCACTTTGGAACGAATCTGCCGGCCGGCAGATTCGGCGGGCGCACTGCGCATGCGCCCGCCATTTTGGAAGATGGCGGCGCCCAGGGAGAAGACGGACGGGACCCCGGCTGGATCGGTAAGTATGATGGGGTGGGGGGGGACCACGGTGGGGGGAATCGGAGCACGGGGGGGGGAATCGGAGCGCGGGAGGGGTGGAACGGAGCACGGGGGGCGTGGAACGGAGCACGGGGGGGCTGGAATGGAGCACGGGGGGGTGGAACGGAGCACCGGGGGGGGGGGTGGATCGCAGTGCAGGGGGGGTGATTGGAGCACGGGGGGAGCGGACAAGAGCACGGGGGGGAGCGGAGCACTGGACGGAGGGGAGCCGGAGCAGAGGACCGGCCAGATCGGGGGGCTGGGGGGGCGATCGGTGGGGTGGAGTGGGGGCACATTAGTATTTCCAGCCATGGCCGATGATATTGCAGCATCGGCCATGGCTGGATTGTAATATTTCACCCGTTATAATAGGTGAAATATTACAAATCGCTCTGATTGGCTGTTGAAAGTGAAACTGCCAATCAGAGCGATCGTAGCCACGAGGGGGTGAAGCCACCCCCCCTGGGCTAAACTACCTCTCCCCCTGTCCCTGCAGATCGGGTGAAATGGGAGTTAACCCTTTCACCCGGCCTGCAGGGACGCGATCTTTCCATGACGCCACATAGGCGTCATGGGTCGGATTGGCACCGACTTTCATGACGGCTACGTGGCGTCATGGGTCGGGAAGGGGTTAATCCATGTACAGATTAATACAGTCTCTTGCTAAGAAGTTACAGGGGTGCGGGGAGTGCAGGAGGACAAGGGCCGTTTCGTGCAGATGGCACTTCTACGGGTCCATGTAGTATATTGCCCAGTGACGTAGTATATGACCGAGCCACGTATGTCACAGGTTAAAAAAATAAACAAACATACTCCCCTAACGATCCGAGGGCCCCTTGTAGTTTAACATACTCACCATTCTCGTCACTGCTCCTCAGCTTCCCGTCTCTCCGCCTCCTGGGATCCAAGGGCGCTGTGCCGATGGGCGCGCGGCTGCCGCCATCTTCCGTTCCCAGGATGCTTTGCAAAATTACCCAGATGACTTAGCGGTCTCGCGAGACCGCTAGGTCTACTGGGTAATTTCGCAAAGCATCGCTGGGAAAGGAAGATGGCGGCAGGCGCGAGCGCCTCAGCGGACAACAGAGGGTGAGTATAGCAGGTTTTTTGTTTTTTTAACATTACTTTTTTTTTTTTACTATTGATGCCGCATAGGCAGCATCAATAATAAAAGGTTGGGGACACACAGGGTTAATAGCGGCGGTAACAGAGTGCGTTACCCGCGGCATAACGCGGTCCGTTACCGCCGGCATTAACCCTGTGTTAGCGGTGACCGGAGGGGGGAGTATGGAGCGGGCGCCGGGGATAGTGACTGCGTGGAGTATGGAGCGGAGCGCCGGGGACAGTGACTGCGGGGAGTATATAGCGGAGCGCCGGGGACACTGCGGGGAGTATATAGCGGAGCGCCGGGGACACTGCGGGGAGTATGGAGCGGAGCGCCGGGGACACTGCGGGGAGCAGGGAGTATGGAGCAGGCGCCGGCCACTGACTGCGGGGAGTAAGGAGCGGCAATTTTCTTCCGGACTGTGCCCGTCGCTGATTGGTCGCCGCAAAACAGCCACGACCAATCAGCGACTTGGATTTCCATGATAGACAGAGGCCACGACCAATGAATATCCGTTACAGACAGACAGGACAGACGGAAGTACCCCTTAGATAGATATATATATATATATATATATACATACACACACACTGGTGAAATTCCCGCTGTATGCAGATGACCTGCTGCTGCTGTCACCAACCGAGAAATCCTAGAGAAATTCAGCTCCACCTGGGCTCTACCGGTCAACCTAAAGAAAACCAACACCATGGTGTTCCAGAGGAGAAAGAGAAGATCAGGCCAACACCCATCATTTGTCCTCAACAACTGCGACCTCACAGGAACGGACAAATATACCTACCTGGGCCTAGAGATTCACCGGTCAGGGAGCTTCAAACAAGCCATAGAGACCCTGAAAGACAAGGCCTGCAAAACCTTCTATGCCATCCGAAGGACACTCTACCATCTGAAGGCACCAGTGAGGGTCTGGCTAAAAATCTTCGACTCCATCATCGCCCCAATCCTCCTGTATGGCAGCGAAGTCTGGGGTCCTCACACCTACCCAGACTGGTCAAAGTGGGATTCCAGTCCAACAGAAATATTCCACCTGGAATTCTGCAAGCACCTTCTCCAGGTCCATCGGAGCACCTCCAACAGTGCTTGTCGGGCCGAGCTGGACAGATTCCCTCTACACCTAACAGTTCTAAAGAGGGCGCTGTCATTCCGGGCTCACCTGCATAGGAGCAATCCAAGCTCCCATCACCATAAAGCCCTGATACACGTAGATGAAACAGAAAAACCAGAACCCTCGGAACAGCCCAGCCAAACCCAACCGGACCAGAACACCAATCACAACAACCTGACAAAAGCCGGAATTAGGAAGATGGCAGACGAAGGCCAGGAGAGGTATGTCAGTGACTGGAAGAATGATATCATCAGCTCACAGAAACTGACCATGTACCGGAGCCTACAGAGAGACTACAGACTGGCCCCATATCTGGAGAAACTCCCGGAGCCCAGAGACCGCAAGATCCTGAGCCAGTGCCCACAGTCTGGCCATCGAATGTGGCCGACACAGGCAGAGCTACAAGCCCAGGGAGGAAAGACTGTGCCAACAGTGTGATCAGGAGGCCATAGAGGACGAAACCCACTTCCCGCTACACTGCTCCAAATACTCAGCAGTGAGGGACACTCACTTCAGGAGACTCTCACATCTCTTCCCGGACTTCATCACCATGAAGGAGGAAGAGAAAACATATATCCTGCTGGGAGAAGAAGAGAGAGCAGTGGAGATAGCAGCGCGGTATGTGAGCGAATGTCATAGACTGCGAGAAAGAGAACTATGATGCCATGGACTATAGCCCCCACAATGGATCTGCCCCATCCACCTCCCCTATGCCATGGACTATAGCCCCCACCCTGGATCTGCCCCCATCCACCTTCCCAACAGCTCCTACCCAACATCCCCACAGTCCCTATCCCTATTGCCTTTATACACTTGCTTTGGCAAAACTGATGTGTATTTGGTCCTGCCAATAAAGCTTCTTTGAATCTTGAATCTATATACACATATATACATACATACACACACACAGCGAATGCGGTGACCATAAACAATGTAATAGATATGCCAAAAGACAGTATATTTTTGTATATAGTTCTCAGATCACGGCAAAAAACAGTGTGTACACATACATAGACCTACCAATATAACAAAGATGGATCAAAATGGATGCTGACAGGCATAAGAAAGGTTAATGCCTAAACGGCTACAAAATATTTGAGCCAGAAATAGGGTTTGGGGTCCAAACGCTAATGTCAGATCAAGGCCACATGCGCACCCCACATCCCTTTTTCCTCTTCCCTGCCTCTCTCCTTTATCATTGCGCATGTGGCCTTGATCTGACACTAGCGTTTGGACCCCATCAGGTGTATGTATATGCTATATTTAGGCATACATTTATGCAACTTACAGGGCTCCCCACAGTCTTGTGCGCTGAGGCATTGGGATGTGGAGGATGGGGCGTCAGTGCAGGATGGACACAACTTACAGGGCTCCCCACAGTCTTGTACGCCGATGCCCTGGGATGTGGAGGATGGGGCGTCAGCGCGGGATGGACACAACTTACAGGGCTCCCCACAGTCTTGTGCGCTGATGCCCTGGGATGTGGAGGATGGGGCGTCAGCGCGGGATGGACACAACTTACAGGGCTCCCCACAGTCTTGTGCGCTGATGCCCTGGGATGTGGAGGATGGGGCGTCAGTGCAGGATGGACACAACTTACAGGGCTCCCCACAGTCTTGTGCGCTGATGCCCTGGGATGTGGAGGATGGGGCGTCAGTGCGGGATGGACACATCTTACAGGGATCCCCAGTCTTGTGCACTGATGCATGGCGTACCGCCATATCCTGGCCCTGCATCTGATAGGCCCTAGCTATCTCTGCAGGGTAAACATCGCACAGACTGATCTGACCAGTTTCTTGACGGGATAAGCAGTGCAATAGTCAGACAGCCGCCTGTGTCTCCATCTATACGAAAACCGCAGTCGCGACCAATCCGAATCAGAAGGGGCCTATTATTAAGTTGCAGTGGATGGGCCCCAGTGAACGACTGACGGGAAGAGACAAGCAAATAAGCGTGACTCCCAGAGGACCAATATGGTAGCTAAGTAACCATCGGCAATCAGGTTACATCTGCAGAGAGCAAAGACGGATCAATGCGGAGATGAGGATCTATCAAGTCATGGTATATACACCACAGGAACGGGAACAGGTGACCAGCAGACTCCAGCCTGGGACTACTATTGCAGGCACGCTGGGAGTTGTAGTTCAATGGCAGGAGAGCTGTGGGGTGGCGACTGCTGTACTTGTAGGATAGACACTACCTGGAATCCAACTGCTAACGTCTGGCTGACAGATCCCATCCCCTTTATTAAAAAGGGGTACTCTGATCTAATAGATGCGCCATCACTGTGGTGGAGCATTGCCCTTCCTAAAGATGTAGAGGGACAACACCATCTCCTTTACTAAGTAAACTTGCAAAGCAACACCCCGGGCAGAGAACGGCACCGCAGCTTTTTTCAAGATAATCAGGTCTTGCAGCAGGGAGAAAAAAAAAAGGATAATCAGAAAGATGTTGCTGTCCTTTGTGGCATGTAAAGCTGCAAGAGCTGAAACCAGTACACCAAATCTTGAAACATCCAGAATAGCTCTGGACTAACTGGAGTACAAGTACCGGTTACTGCAGAAAATGTCAGGTACCGTACTTGTACTCCAATCACATCCAGGGATCCTACTGTTTTTCTATATAGGATCAATTATGTATCTACTACATTTGCAGCCCTGGATGTGACTCGAGTAGAGTACGGTACTTGATATTTTGTGCTATGACCAGTACTTGTACTCTGGTTGCATCCATTGTAGAACTTTATATACCCGTTTTAGGTCTGACAACTTTGGATGTGACTAGAGTTCAGATCTGTAAAAAAAAGTACACAATGGACCCTACAGAGAAAGTCAGCTGCATCATATACATAGCTCTGGACACAACTGGAGTACAAGTCCCAGCCATTGCAGTAAATATCTAATGAGCAGGTACTTGTACTGCAGTCACATCCAGAGCTGCATTTAGCAAGTTGCTGACTTTCAAAATACGATACTTTCTGCATCTATTGCAGGTCTTTTATTCCAGTCACATCCAGAGCTGCCTTAGGGTACCGTCACACAGTGCAATTTTCATCGCTACGACGGTACGATCCGTGACGCTCCAGCGTCGTAACAATATCGCTCCAGCGTCGTAGACTGCTGTCACACTTTGCAATCTACGACGCTGGAGCGATAATTTCATGACGTATGTGCGATGTAGAAGCCGTTGGTTACTATGCGCACATCGTATACGATATATGTTACACCATGCAATCATGCCGCCACAGCGGGACACTAGACGACGAAAGAAAGTTTCAAACGATCTGCTACGACGTACGATTCTCAGCGGGGTCCCTGATCGCAGGAGCGTGTCAGACACTGCGATCTCGTAACTATATCGCTCGAACGTCACGAATCGTGCCGTCGTAGCGATCAAAATTGCACTGTGTGACGGTACCCTTAGGCAAGTTTTTCATTTTCAATGTGGGGTCACTTGCACAATTAATATCTAGATATTTAACGTGATAAGTGCACAGATGGCCCTACATAGAAAACCAGCAACATCCTAAATGCAGCTCTGAAGGTGACAGAGTACAAGACATGAATATGCACAGTAGAATTTGTTCTCCAGCCACATCCAGAGCTGCATTCAGGATGCTGTTGCCTTTACATGTTGGGTTATCTGCGTACTTATTGCACGATATATCTTACCTGACCCTGCATACAGTGGCTTGCGAAAGCATTCACCCCCTTGACTTACCTATTTTGTTACATTACAACCAGTGTGTAAATATTTTTGTAATCAGAAGTGTGTGTGATGCATCAGCATTAAATAGTCTAAGAAGTGAAGTGAGAAAAAAAACGTAGGCATAAATGAATTACATTTATGGGATCAAACTAAAAATTGGCCTGTGCACATGTATTCACCCCTCTTGCCAGGAAGCCCCCCCCAATATTTCTGGTACAAGCAATTCCCTTGATAAGTCCCATGCTTAGTGACAGGTTGCACACAGGTAGACGTCCTAAGTGTCACATGTCATCTGTCAGTATATACAGTGCTGCTCACCATTATTGGCACCCCTTCATTTTTTCATAGACTGTACAATATCTTCAGAAATAAATGGGAATCTATCAAAGTTAAATCCTCAGGATATTTTAACCTCTTAACGACCAATGACAAATTTATCAGTCATCAGACGCTGCCCCCCCCCCCATTTGGTTCGTGCTTCGGCAGTGAGCCTGCACCTTTTCCGGCACATGTCAGCTGTTTTGAACAACTGACATATGCCCCTAACAGAGGCGGGAGGAATTGTAATCCTCACAGATGTTAACCCATTAAATGCCACTGTCAAACACCGACAGTGGCATTTAACATGCATTTCCAGCAATCGTGCCGGAAATCCGCCCATCGGTGACCCCCATCGCCGATGGGTTGGCATGACAACCAGAGGTCTTCTGGAGACCTCTATGGTTGTCACTGCCGGATTGCTATGAGCGCCGCCCCGGTGGTCGGCACTCATATCAAGTCAGGTATTCTGATACATGCAGGCGATCTGCTCATCACCTGCATGTAGCAGAGGCGATCGGGTTATGGCAGCTTCTAGTCTGCCATGAGACTATTTGAGCATGCCAAAAGAAAAAAAAAAATGAAAAAAATATAAAAAAGTACAAATCACCCCCCTTTCACCCCATACCATCCTTGGCACCGGAACCTGCCGCTTGCATGGAGCGGTCACCGGAGCGTCGCGAAAGGCGAGTATATAATGATTTTTAATTTTTTTTAAATTATTTTTAACCTTCGATGTTTTTACTATTGACGCTGCATAGGCAGTATCAATAGTAAAAACTTGGTCACACAGTAATAGCGGCGGTAACGGAGTGAGTTACCCGTTGCACAACGTGGTCCGTTACCGCTGGCATTAATCCTGTGTGTGCGGTGACTGCGGGGAGAATGGGGCGGGCGCCGGACGCTGACGGCAGGGGAGGGACGAATCGGACTGTGGCCGTCACTGATTGGTCGCGGCAGCCATGATAGGCAGCTGGGGAGACCAATCAGCGACTTGGAATGAATATCCGTCACAGACAGAAGAACAGACAGACAGAAAGACGGAAGTGACCCTTAGACAATTATATAGTAGATATATATATATATATATATATATATATATATATATATACACACACATATATACATACACATGCACACAGTTAAGTCCATATATATTTGGACAGAGACAACATTTTTCTAATTTTGGTTATAGACATTACCACAATGAGTTTGAAACAAAGCAATTCAGATGCAGTTGAAGTTCAGACTTTCAAATTTCATTTGAGGGTATCCACATTAAAATTGGATGAAGGGTTTAGAAGTTTCACCTCCACAATATGTGCCACCCTGTTTTTAAAAAGGGACCAAAAGTAATTGGACAGATACAATAACTTTAAATAAAAATGTTCATTTCTAGTACTTGGTTGAAAACCCTTTATTGGCAATGACTGCCTGAAGTCTTGAACTCATGGACATCACCAGACGCTGTGTTTCGTCCTTTTTGATGCTCTCCCA
Organism: Ranitomeya imitator; assembly: GCF_032444005.1. Classification (NCBI taxonomy): domain Eukaryota; kingdom Metazoa; phylum Chordata; class Amphibia; order Anura; family Dendrobatidae; genus Ranitomeya; species Ranitomeya imitator. The sequence goes on along the minus strand of NC_091283.1, from coordinate 156,013,791 downwards.
GGCCTTCACTGTGGGGGTTTTCAGTTTGTGGGCCTTTCTGTCTGAAGTTTAGGATTTAACAAGTGAAATGCTGCTCAATTGGGTTGAGATCAGGTGACTGACTCGGCCATTCAAGAATATTCCACTTCTTTGCTTTAATAAACGTCACCGCTCTGCTTTACGGCTGGCCGGCACTTACACAGGATGCAGGAGGAGTGTAGGGAAGCGGACGCCGGGGGACGTGACAGGCACCGGAATGTGAGTATGTGTTTTTTACATTTACAATGGTAACCAGGGTAAACCGTGTTACTAAGCGCGGCCCTGCGCTTAGTAACCCGATGTTTACCCTGGTTACTCGGGGACTTCGGCATCGTTGGTCGCTGGAGAGCTGTCTGTGTGACAGCTCTCCAGCGACCACACAAGGACTTTCCAACGATCACGGCCAGGTCGTATCGCTGGTCGTGATCGTTGGAAAGTTGCTGAGTGTGACGGTACCTTAAGAGCCAAACCAGTATCTCAATTCGCAAACATGGTGTTTCAGGCTGTTGGCCCTCGTCAGTGCAAAGCATGAGAACTAATTTGGTTAGGTGTGATTCTCTAGACTGGACTGCTCTGGACCAATGGGTGGCGCTATAGAGCTCAGGTCCTCTTTTTCTCTGAAGAAGCAATTTGCATAGGGAATGGATTCTAGAATCTTATCCCTGGGAATCCTGTCCCACAGCTATGTGCACACGTTGCAGATTTTGCTGCGGATCCGCAGCAATTTTCCATGCGTTGTACAGTACCATGTAAAACAAAATCCGCAGTGCACATGATGCGGGGAAAAAAAGCGCGGAAACCCAGCGGTGTTTATTCCGTAGCATTTCAATTCTTTGTGTGGATTCTGCAGCGGTTCGAAAGGGAGGGAGCACCATTTGACTTTTTGAATGCAAGATTGACTGGAATTAATGGTGGCGCCATGTTGCGTTTGGAGACCCCTGATGTGCCTAAACAGTGGAAACCCCTCAATTCTAACTCCAACACTAACCCCAACACACCCCTAACCCTAATTCCAACTCTAGCCATAACCCTAACCCCAACACACCCCTAACCACAACCCTAACCCCAACACACCCCTAACCCTAACCATAGTCTAATCTTAAGGTACCGTCACATTAAGCGACGCTGCAGCGATATAGGCAACGATGCCGATCACTGCAGCGTCTCTGTGTGGTCGCTGGAGAGCTGTCACACAGACAGCTCTCCAGCGACCAACGATGCCGAAGTCCTCTGGTAACCAGGGTAAACATCGGGTTACTAAGCGCAGGGTCGCGCTTAGTAACCCGATGTTTACCCTGGTTACCATTGTAAATGTAAAAAAACCAAACAAACACTACATACTTACATTCCGGTGTCTGTCCCCCGGCCTCAGCTTCCCTGCACTATCTCAGCGCCGGCCGGCCGTAAAGCAGAGCGGTGACGTCACCGCTGTGCTTTACGGCCGGCCGGCGCTCACAGTCAGTGCGGGAAGCTGACGGCGAGGGGACAGACACCGGAATGTAAGTATGTAGTGTTTGTTTGTTTTTTTTACATTTACAATGGTAACCAGGGTAAACATCGGGTTACTAAGCGTGGCCCTGCGCTTAGTAACCCGATGTCTACCCTGGTTACCAGTGAAGACATCGCTGAATTGGCGTCACACATGCCGATTCAGCGATGTCTGCGGGAGATACAGCGACGAAATAAAGTTCTGGACTTTCTGCTCCGACCAACGATGTCACAGCAGGATCCAGATCGCTGCTGCGTGTCAAAGACAACGATATCGCTATCCAGGACGCTGCAACGTCACGGATCGCTAGCGATATCGTTGTTAAGTTGCTCAGTGTGAAGGTACCTTTAATCCTATATCCATCCCTAGCCCTAATTCCTACCCTAAAGCTATGTGCCCACGTTGCGGATTTGTGTGAGATTCTTCCGCACCATTTTTGAAAAATCCGCAGGTAAAAGGCACTGCGTTTTACCTGCAGGATTTACCGCGGATTTCCAGTGTTTTTTGTGCGGATTTCACCTGTGGATTCCTATTGAGGAACAGGTGTAAAACGCTGCGGAATCCGCACAAAGAATTGACATCCTGCTGAAAATACAACACAGCGTTTCCGCGCGGTATTTTCCGCACCATGGGCACAGCGGATTTGGTTTTCTATTGGTTTACATGGTACTGTAATCCTGATGGAAAACTGCTACGAATCCGCAGCGGCCAATCCGCTGCGGATCTGCAGCCAAATCCGCACCTAGCCTAATTCTAACTCTAATTCTAGCCCTAACCCTAGTGGGGCAAAAAAAAAAAATAAATTATATCTATATATATATATAATTGCCTAAGGGTTTTTCCGTCTGTCTGTCTGTCCTGGAAATCCCGCATCTCTGATTGGTCGAGGCCGCTAGGCCTCGACCAATCAGCGACGGGCACAGCGACGATGATGTCATAAAGGACTTGGACATCCCGCGTCTGATTGGTCGAGGCCGCCAGGCCTCAACCAGTCAGCAACGGGCACAGTATCGACGTAGATGTCATAATGGTTGCCATGGCGACGATGTCATAAAGGTTGCCTCGACCAATCAGCGACGGGCACAGCGACGATGATGTCATAAAGGACTTGGACATCCCGCGTCTGATTGGTCGAGGCCGCCAGGCCTCAACCAGTCAGCAACGGGCACAGTATCGACGTAGATGTCATAATGGTTGCCATGGCGACGATGTCATAAAGGTTGCCTCGACCAATCAGCGACGGGCACAGTCTGCCGCAAATTCTGGTGTGTGTGTGTGTGTGTGTGTGTGTGTGTGTGTGTGTGTGTGTGTGTGTGTGTGTGTGTATATATATATATATATATTTATTAAGCCGACAGGAGGACGGAGGGGAGCGGAGGACAGCAAATGACAGGACGGAGGGAAGCAGATCGGTGGCAGGGGTCAGATCACGATGCTATTACAGCATCGGCCATGGCTGGATTGTAATATTTTTCATTGGTGAAATATTACTATCGCTCTGATTGAAAGTGAAACATCACTTATCAGAGCGATCATAGCCACGGGAAAGGGGGGGGGGGGGGGAGGTGTCGCGAAGCCACCCCCCCTGGGCTCAAGTACAACTCCCCCTGTCCCTGCAGGTCGGGTGAAATTACAGTTAACCCTTTCACCCTGCCTGCAGGAGCGCGATCCGACCATGACGCATATGCTGCGTCACAGGTCGGATTGGCACAGGTTTTCATGACGCATACGCTGCGTCAAAGGTCGGGAAGGGGTTAATCCGCAGAGTTTCCGCACTGTGTTGTTTTTTCACATTGATTTACATTGTACTGTAAATCACTTGCGGATCTGCAGCGTTTCTGCACCACAAAAACGCTGCGGATCCACAGGAAATCCGCAACATGTACATATACCCTAAGGCTCGTTTTGATTTTGCCAAAATAACATGTGGGAGACTCCGCAAGTGTATGGATGAAGGTGCTGTTGTCAGATGAGACCAAAATTTTACTTTTTGGCCACCAAAGTAAACGCTAAGTCTGGTGCCAAATGAACACAGCTCATCACCCCAAGAACACTGTCCCCACAGTCAAACATGGTGTGGCAGCATTATGCTGTGTTTTTTTGGCAGCAGGCACAGGAAAAGTGGTCAGTGTTGAGGGGTAGATGGATGGTGTGAAAAACACAGCGATATTTTTGAGCAGAATCTGTTTACGTCCGTCAGTGCCTAGAGACTGGGATGGAGTTCACCTAACAAGACAAGGCCCCAAAACATACTGCTATAGCAACACTCAAGTGGTTTTGGAGGAGCCTCGTCAAAGCCCAGACCTTAATCCAATTGAGAATCTATGGTTAGACTTGAAGATAGCTGTTCACCAGAGGAAACCAACTAAGGGTACCGTCACACAGTGAAATTTTGATCGCTACGACGGCACGATTCGTGACGTTCGAGCGATATATCCGTGACGTTCGAGCGATATCGCAATGTCTGACACGCTCCTGCGATCAGGAACCCCGCTGAGAATCGTACGTCGTAGCAGATCGTTTGAAACTTTCTTTCGTCGTCTAGTGTCCCGCTGTGACGGCATGATCGCATGGTGTAACATATATCGTATACGATGTGCGCATAGTAACCAACGGCTTCTACATCGCACATACGTCATGAAATTATCGCTCCAGCGTCGTACATTGCAAAGTGTGACAGCAGTCTACGACGCTGGAGCGATATTGTTACGACGCTGGAGCGTCACGGATCGTACCGTTGTAGCGATCAAAATTTCACTGTGTGACGGTACCCTTAGGCTAGTTTCACACTAGCGTTTTGCTCAGCTGCGGCCTTCCTCTGTGAAGCCACGCCCACTTCCACATGCGGCCTGCGTACCTATCTTTAACATTAGGTACGCAGGTCGTGCAGATGTATGCGGATGCCTCCACATGCGTCGTTTTGACGATGCGGCGACCCGCGTAAAACGCAGCTGGTTGGAATTTCTTTTTTCTCTGCAGCGTCAAAACGACGCATGCGGAGGCTTCTGCATACATCCGCACGACCTGCGTACCCAAGCGGCGGAGGTGCGGCCGTGGCCTCACAAAGGAAGTCCGCAGCTCAGTAAAACGCTAGTGTGAAACTAGACTTACTTGGATGTGGAAAATTCAGACTTATCCAACGTGACTTGCAGCTGTAATTGCTGCAGAACGAGGCGCTATAAAGTACTGACTTTACGGGAGGTGAATAGTTATGCAATGATGTTTTCAGTTATTTTGTCCTATTTGTTGTTAGCTTCACAATGAAAAGAAACCCAAATGAATGTTCACAGTTGTAGGCATGTTCTTTACATGAACTGATGCAAACCCTAAAAAAGACACGCCAAGGGGGTGAATACTTTTGCAAGCCACTGTAGGCAATATCCAACATAAGACTACCCAGCACTTGCAGAACTACAACTCCTATCATGCAAAGCCACAGGTAGTAAATTTTAAGTGTTACCATGTCCTAACCTCTTCCTTAAACAACCCCCCCCCCCCACACACACACACTACCGACAAGGGCTAATTTCACTAGTTTGCTGCGTGTAGGTGGCAGCGGGGGATCCCTGTGGCAGCTTTCACGCTCTTCCTCCTGCGTAATACACCATACTTCCTGAGAGACGTAGCGACAGAATCTGAACGATGCCATAAACAGATTTTCTGTAGGATTCTTGCTCCAAGTACAAACTGTATCCAAGCAACGGCTCCGTCCAGCACAGCCGCAATACAGAAGCGGCAGGCTGAGATCATGCACGTATGGGAAGACTCAAGACTGAAGAAAGCTGCCACTCTTAAAGCGACAGCACACGCATTTCTACACAACTGGCCACAGAGGAGCTGAAGGAGAAGGAAAAAGTTTCATCCCCCCTTTTAATTGCTCCCCAAGGACTTTAAATTCACTTCCAAAAGTCCAGAAGCCAACAGCCTGGCAAGATATAGTGAGATCTGACACCCTAGAGAGCACAAGGAATTGCTGCAAGTTTTAAAAAGCCACTGATCCCAGGCAAACCCAAGACATGGCAGCAAGTCTGGGATTATTGGACCGAACAACGATTTCTGGCCAGGGAGACAGAGGAGAGCGCGCATGAAAGCATAAAAGTAGTCATCCATGAGAACCAATCTGAGAAACTGGGGGAAATTGTACGCTTCCGCTTGCCGTCAGTGAATAAGAAGATCATTGTTTACATCCAGCACCTGATAACCTGCACAGACCTAATACTTTACACAGTTGAGGGCTTGTTACAATGTATCCACTCCAGATTGATACCATTGATACAGCCTGGGCAACAAAGTGGCACTCCTATATAGCAGCAGGTTCACTGTCTGAGTCTATGGATCATATGGTTGCAGAACTATTCTCCCCCCATCACTTACATATTCGGCTTCCATGCTGTTGCTAGGCAGCGCCTCTATGCAAAAAAGATGGATTGCATCAAACATCACCTCCCTCCCCCAAACCGTGTCACATGACCGTTCAGAGAACACCAGGGGTTAAACTGCCAATTTTTCAGTGCAAATTATCCCCCTTCCACAAAAAAAAAAAAATATCATGTACATGGCACAGACCAGGACTCCTCATGGATGAGCCAGAATCCAAAGACATCTTACAAGGTCACCAGGGCAATTACCAAATCTACTGTCCCCAAAAGCTGAGGATGTGTCGGTCCACGCCCCCTGCAGTGCGGAAGGTTAATTAATGCAATGAAGAAATAAAAATAACCTTAGAAGAAGCCACCTGGAACACACGCAGCACCAGGCAAAGCGACTGAGGCCGACATTATGTCAGTAAGTGAAAACAGAGCGAGCAAAAAATCTAATTAGCAGAAGGAACAAGGCGCCTGAGCGTCCCCGGGGAAGAGCGAATGCTGCTGGGTACTATCTGCTGCGGGCACATAGTCACCGTCTGTGGCCTCATCTCCACCGACTGCCCAACATGTCACATGCTCCGTGAGATTGGTCTCATCACTAATCTGACACATTGGTTCCCACTCATGCTGGATAAAGGGACTTTGTGCAACTAGTGCTAGTGATGCTATAGGAGGGCAGGTTGCTGGAAATGCTCCCAAACAAAAAAGTGCAAAAAAGCAGCATCCGATGTTGGGCAAAGAGGCCCCAAGAGTACAGTGCAGGTATAACCAATAGTGTTCAACCCACGGTCTCCCCCTCCGAAGTCACCACCAGTGCCGAATATTGCCACAGGTCCTATAGAGCAGAGGTCCCCAACTCCAGTCCTCAAGGCCCACCAACAGGTCATGTTTTCAGGATTTCCTTTGCATTGCACAGGTGATGCAATTATTACCTGGGCAAAACTAAGGAAATCCTGAAAACATGACATGTTGGTGGGCCTTGAGGACTGGAGTTGGGGACCTCTGCTATAGAGGAGACACGGATGTATCCGCTGCAACTACTAATATACAAGGAAAAGATGACCGATGGCTTACAAAGTCCACAGACTGCTGGGTGACAACCAATACAGCCGCCATTACTGCCCCCACAGTGGTCACCATGCAGCTCTCCTAGTCAAGAAATGTGCCAGTGTGTGTGTCTCGGCACGGACTTACCCCAAACACTGCTCCGGACTGCAGCAGAAAGTCTGTGCCCGGCATTCAGGCCCGAACAGTGGCCGTCCGACACAAACACTGAACACATTCGGATTCGCCCATCTCTACCCATGACTGCTCTCCCGGCACCACTGCATGGCAGGGACAGGGAAATGTATTTCTTTGATACCGAGTAATAGAAATACTTGGGAAGAGTCAGAAATGCATTTGCCTTAAATTTTGCAACTACCCGGCTGAGGACGTTGGAATACAGGGGCTGCAGGTGAAAAGAACTCATGCTCAAGTCCCTAGGTAAGTTTTTTTTTTTTTTTTTTACATAATTACAAAAACATTTAAAAACACCCTACAAAAATATGGGGAAAAAATCATTGTGACCCCTTGATAAAAATATGAAAAGAAGGGGTTACTCTGAGAAAACGTTCACCTTGAGAGCACGCAGGAGCCTCCATCATTGTGCACCTGAGCATAGCGCCCAGCAGCCTCGGAGGAATTTTGTTTATTTCTCAAAAAAAAAAAAAGAGAGTCTAATCACTTTGGGGGCAATTAACAAGGCGTCAGCACCGCTGCCAAACCTCCAGGTCCACAGGATTGGTCTCAGTCGTCCTCTTCGATCCAACCGCTGAGAAATCACTGCTGCTCCCAGCCGTACGAGGCAACAAAAATAAACCCAGGCCCCAGCATGCGCTAATATCAGCAGTCACCAGAGCTGCTGCACCCGCACCGTACGTCCCGTCAGGATCTACACAGCCCTGCAGCAATGACCGGGAATGGGTCTTTCCAAGTTCCCCCATAAACGATTTCCAGAAACAGTTGTGGCTGGAAACACCAGTGTAGCACAGATGATGGTTTCTAGTCACTAGCAGGGCTGTGGAGTCCGAGTCCTTTTTTTGTGGATTTGGATTTAGTATAAAATGAAACAATTCCTAAAATATATAATACATTGGGTACAGTAGTATAATGTGGGATGTGCTGTAAATATTTCATAATTTCGGAAAGTTCTGAAATGTCCTATAAACGTCTGTTCTGTTCCTGATCTAAGGATCTGGGCTTTTAGATGAGATGAATCTGTGCTGCACTTTATGTACATGCTCAGTAGTGACCAGTGCTGTGGAGTCAGAGGTGAGATGAATCTGTGCTGCACTTTATGTACATGTCCGTAGTGACCAGTGCTGTGGGGTCAGAGGTGAGATGAATCTATGCTGCACTTTATGTACATGTCAGTAGTGACCAGTGCTGTGGAGTCATAGATGAGATGAATCTGTGCTGCACTTTATGCACATGCTCAGTAGTGACCAGTGCTGGGGAGTCATAGATGAGATGAATCTGTGCTGCACTTTATGTACAGGCTCAGTAGTGACCAGTGTTGTGGGGTCGGAGGTGAGATGAATCTGCCCTGCACTTTATGTACAGGCTCAGTAGTGACCAGTGCTGTGGGGTCGGAGGTGAGAGGAATCTGTGCTGCACTTTATGTAAATGCTCTGTAGTGACCAGTGCTGTGGAGTCATACATGAGATGAATCTGTGCTGCACCTTATATACATGCTCAGCAGTGACCAGTGCTGGGGAGTCATAGATGAGATGAATCTGTGCTGCACTTAATACACATGCTCATAGTGACCAGTGTTGTGGAGTCATAGTTGAGATGAATCTGTGCTGCACTTTATGTACATGCTCACCAGTGACCAGTGCTGTGGGGTCAGAGGTGAGATGAATCTGTGCTGCACATGTCAGCAGTGATGGAATTGTGGAGTCGGTGGTTTGGCTTACCGACTCCAAAGCCCTTGTTGCCACTATTTTACACAGCCCTGTTCTAAAGATGCCCTTGCACCATAGATAGCAGCTGGTCCAATGTTTGCTTAACAACCTCAAATACACAAGAACACTTAAGGTACCGTCACATTGAACGATATCGCTAGCGATCCGTGATGTTGCAGCGTCCTGGCTAGCGATATCGTTCAGTTTGACACACAGCAGCGATCAGGATCCTGCTGTGATGTCGTTGGTCGCTGCAGAAAGTCCAGAACTTTATTTAGTCGCTGGACTCCCTGCAGACATCGCTGAATCGGCGTGTGTGACGCCGATTCAGCGATGTCTTCACTGGTAAACAGGGTAAACATCGGGTTACTAAGCGCAGGGCAGCGCTTAGTAACCCGATGTTTACCCTGGTTACCAGCGTAAAAGTAAAAAAACAAGCACTACATACTTACCTTCCGCTGTCTGTCCCCGACGCTGTGCTTCTCTGCACTGGCTGTGAGCGCCAGCCAGCCGGAAAGCAGAGCGGTGACGTCACCGCTCTGCTTTCCGGCCGCTGTGCTCACAGTCAGTGCAGGAAAGCACAGCGCCGGGTACAGACAGCGGAAGGTAAGTATGTAGTGTTTGTTTTTTTACTTTTACGCTGGTAACCAGGGTAAACATCGGGTTACTAAGCGCGGCCCTGCACTTAGTAACCCGATGTTTACCATGGTTACCGGCATCGTTGGTCGCTGGAGAGCTGTCTGTGTGACAGCTCTCCAGCGACACTGCAGCGATCGACATCGTTGTTGGTATAGCTGCAGCGTCGCTGAGTGTGAAGGTACCTTTAGGATTAGTCATCACACACACAATCCAGGACAAGCCCTTTAAGAAGCCCATTGCATGCCTCCTGTCGCTATGCGCAGTACTCAGTGGGGGGGGGGCATGAATACACAGGACTCCTGCCCTCAGAGAAGATGCTTCATCAGCTGCACACGATCACAGATGGGCAGCAGTGCCGGGGTGGGGTATTTCAGATCATCCTCATAACTTCCACACAGCAGCACAGACTCACAGGTCATCTGCATAAATCCAGGGTACATTATATACAGAGGGGAACAGCGCCTCCCACCAAGAGCAGGCAGAGCTCAGGAGCAATGTTGTGCAGCCGCAGAACTGCCCATACAGAACCTAGGGAAGCAAAGGGGAGCACCAGTGGTCGCAACAAATTGGGGTATTTTACAAATAATTTGTTTGCCGTCAGTGAATGAAAAAAAAATAAAAAATCATACATTTTTCCCGGCGCTGATACATTGCAGCAAACTGTCAGGACAGAAGAGAGACGACCATAGAATACAGCGACTTGGTGACAGAATTGGGGGCTGCTCTGTCAATGGTCTTGTGTCAGGGCTTGCTTTTTTTGGTGCCAAGCTGATGTTTTGGGGTACACAACACTTTGATCACCTTTCAACCCATGTTCCTTTTTGGTATTTGCAGAGGCGTTTTGACCAAAATCTGGCATTTCTGGTGCTTCCATTTTTTTCTGCTTTGAGCTATTGACCGCGCGGGTTAAATGATTTTATATTTTGATGGATCGGACTTTTAATAAAGGAAACAATGGGTAATATGTTTTTTTAGGACTAGAGCCTGCGCGCCTCTGATCTTGTGATGTGCACCAGTATATAGCTAAAGTGATGATGTTCCTTGAGGCCCAGCCCCCGGCGAGGAACAGCAGTGCCAACACGGCAGCCATTAGGGCCTTATGCAGGCCGCCAGATGCTACAGCAATCAGGGCCATGGAGCCAGTAAGCCAAACCCGCAACCCACTGGTACCCGCAATGACAATGGTGCCAATATCAGAGCCGGACAGTGGCATTTAAGGGACTGGAAGCAGCAGCGGTCTGGTGCGGGCTTAAGCTGATTTCACATTTGCGAATGTGTCCGCATAATATAGTCCGCAACCGCATGCAAAAACACATGATAATGCAGCGTTTTTTTTATCCACATTAGTTTACGCATGACGGCAAAAAAAACAACGCAGAATTGCATGAGTTTTTACATGCGCTTGCGCTTTTTATGAGCATGCATTTGATATTTCCAGGAGGGTGTCTCAATAGGCGTGTCTAAATCAGTTCCTGGACATGCGCAGTCCGAAGTGCGCAAGCGCATTGAACGCATGCGTACCCACATACATGCATACGAATGCGTTCCCATAGACAGTAATGCATTTTTAACGCACTAATCCGCATGCGCATGCCTGCGCATATTTGATGGAGATTTGCCACCTCAAAAATTCCAACATGGTGCGTTAGCTGAGCCCCGCGAAAAAACACATGCCTAAGCAAACGCATGCACCTGCGTCTACAATGTTAAAGATAGAAAATCAAGATGTATGCGGATGTATGTGTCAGAAACGCTGCAGACACAACGTCAATTGTGAAACCAGCCTTAAAGGGAACGTGTCACCCCCAAAATCGACGATGAGCTAAGCCCACCGGCATCAGGGGCTTATCTACAGTATTCTGTAATGCTGTAGATAAGCCCCCCCATGTATCCTGAAAGATAAGAAAAACAGGTTAGATTATACTCACCCAGGGGCGGTCCCGGTACGATGAGCGTCGCGGTCCGGGGCCTCCCATATTTATTCCATGACGTCCTCTTCTTGTCTTCACGCTGCGGATCCCGCACAGGCGTACTTTATCTGCCCTGCTGAGCAAAGTGCTGCAGTGCGCAGGCGTCGGGAATGGTCAGAGAGGCCCGGCGCCTGCGCACTGCAGTACTTTGCTCTGCCTCAGCAGGGCAGATAAAGTACGCCTGCGCCGGAGCGCGAAAACAAGAAGAGGACGTCATCGTAAGAAGATAGGAGGCCCCGGACTGGACCGCGAAGCCCATCGGACCGGACCGCAGCGGGAACGCCCCTGGGGGGGGGGGGGGGGGGGGGGGGGGAGGGGGAAACCTGTCCACAGCATTACAGAATGCTGTAGATAAGCCCCTAATGCCGGTGGCCTTAGCTTATAGGCGATTTTGGGGGTGACAGGTTCTCTTTAAACCTCCTCTGCCCGCTCCTTACCACAGCACATTTTTGGCGGATGTGGACCCATCACTAACAGAATGTCCCATGAGTCAGAACCCCGATATTGGCATATCCTAGCAACAAAAATATCCTTTTAATATAATCGAAGCATTGACATGAACTTTATACATTTAAGCTATCAACATCTCTGCTTGCGGTCAGTAAATGATCATGGCTGAATTCCAAACCCGACAGAATACGTCCCACAGCTGAGAGTTTGTCACAATCTCACCAAGTATAGATACATTGTAACAAACATTTGGTTTACACTGCCCTTTTATTTAGGCCATAGAAGATTGGATGAAACTGGAACAAACCCTCAACTGTGAGAAGTCAGACTGGGATTTTAGCCTTTGGTTGGGAACATTCCCATTCCCTGACAACAAGCAGATATTAGAGATGATGAAGCTTTACAACAAGGTCAGAATTACACAACACTTCAACCTCATGAACATGTACTACAACCCCCACTTTTAGGGGCATAATGAGAGTTGCAGTCTGACAATGTTTGTGTTTTCATCGCTACACCTGTCAGGACATGCTGGGAGTCATAGTTCCACCAAAAGTAGATGTCACTGGCAGCAGAGCATCTTACTTGTTAACAGACACTAATAAATGGCTACCTGCAAGGTAGCAGTCAGGGAATGATGGGAGTAGTAGTTCGTTCAGAAGTGCAGATCGCACAATACAGAGTTGACAAGATGCCTATGGCCTCAATACAGAATATTGCACTAGACTATAAACAGCCCTGGCAGAATGATGAGAGTGATAGTCCCAATAATATGGTCTAGGCTGGAGGCCATTACCCTACAACACTTCCAGACATCAGATGATGAGAGTGATAGTTCTGCTCCAATAAAAGGGCTGTAATTACATGGCACAGGATACAGACATGTGTAGTGGGACTATCACTCCCATCATTCTGACAGGTCGTATATGGTATAATGCAATGATCTGCAGCCAGAGCCCTTTAACACTATCACTCTCATTGTTTCGACAAGTCTGTGTTATTGTGTGTCTGCAACCTGTAATTGTGGTGGTATCACTACTCCCATCATTGTGACCAGTCTGAGTGTGATCATGAAATGGTCTGCACACCAGTCAGTCCTGTAACCAATGTCTGCAGATCATTGCACTATACCATACACAGACCTGTCAGAATGATGGGAGTGATCGTCCCAGTACAGAGGTCTTACGATGCAGATAGTTGCATATCATTAACCAATATAAGAGGATGCTGAGAGTAGTAGTCCCTGGCTGCAGATGATTGCATTATAGCATATACAGAGCTGGCAGAATAATGGGAGAGGTAGTCCCAGTACAGAGGTCTTACAATGCAGATTATTGCACATCATTCACCAAAATTACAAAGGATGCTGAGAGTAATAGTTCCCGCCTGCAGATCATTGCACTGTATATACAGGTCTGTGAGGATGCTGAGGGTAGTAGTCCCCGCCTGCAGATCATTACACTGTATACAGGCCAGTCAGGATGCTGAGGGTGGTAGTCCCCGCCTGCGGATCATTGCACTGTATATACAGGCCTGTCAGGATGCTGAGGGTGGTAGTCCCTGCCTGCAGATCATTGCACTGTATATACAGGCCTATCAGGATGCTGAGGGTGGTAGTCCCTGCCTGCAGATCATTGCACTGTATATACAGGCCTGTCAGGATGCTGAGGGTGGTAGTCCCTGCCTGCAGATCATTGCACTGTAGATCAGGATGCTGAGGGTGGTAGTCCCTGCCTGCAGATCATTGCACTGTATATACAGGCCTGTCAGGATGCTCAGGGTGGTAGTCCCTGCCTGCAGATCATTGCACTGTATATACAGGCCTGTCAGGATGCTCAGGGTGGTAGTCCCTGCCTGCAGATCATTGCACCGTATATACAGGCCTGTCAGGATGCTCAGGGTGGTAGTCCCTGCCTGCAGATCATTGCACTGTATATACAGGCCTGTCAGGATGCTCAGGGTGGTAGTCCCTGCCTGCAGATCATTGCACCGTATATACAGGCCTGTCAGGATGCTCAGGGTGGTAGTCCCTGCCTGCAGATCATTGCACTGTAGATCAGGATGCAGAGGGTGGTAATCCCTGCCTGCAGACTGCACATCACACACTTAATAGCACGTAAACAATTGCTCACAATCCCTCTGACAACTCTTCCTGGCAGCGCAGGACCGGGTGACAGCTGCACATCCACAGGCAGCAGGGGAAAGCATAACACTGAGGGGGCGGTATCTCTCCCATTACTGAGGGCCGCCCCGGATCCGGTCACTGGGGAGCAGGCCTCAGGCCTCGGCGGCCACTCTCCGGTTCCCGTTGAAGGCCGCAGCCTCCCCTCCGCGCCACAACACAGGAGAAAACGTAAGAGGCGGAAGATGGCTGCTGGGCCTGACTGAACAAAGCTGCGGCCTGGGCCCGTCCTCCCTCCCCGCCTCTGTCCGGGCAGGAGCCGTCCCCCCGGGAATACCGACCTGGTCTAGTGGAGCGCTGTGTGCTGCTAGTGCCGGAGTGATGCCGGGGTCGGGGCGGGCGAGCGGTGCGCGGGATGGCGGCGGATACAAGGCGTCTCAGCTCCGGCTGCGCCTCTCTCCTCCGTCTCTCTTGCTGTTTTTTTTTTCTCTTCACTACAAACTCCTCCCCTTTACCGAGCTGTCAATCATCCAGCGAGAAGAGAGCGAGCCCTTCACGGCGAGCGGCGGCCTCTGCCGGCAACCGGCAGTACTACAGTAAAAGCCAAGCGAGCGCACAGAGGGCAGCGGCCTCTGCCGGCCCCAGATGATACTACAGTAAGAAAAGAGCGAGGGCACAGAGGGCAGCGGCATCTGCCGGCCCAGGACAGTACTACAGTAAACGAGCGACACTGCAGAGAGTAGCGTCTTCTGCCGGCCCCCGGCAGTACTACAGTAAGAACCGAGCGAGAGCAGAGAGCAGCGGTCTCTGCTGGCCCCCGGCAGTACTACAGTAAGAACCGAGCGAACGCACAGAGAGCAGCGGTCTCTGCTGACCCCCGGCAGTACTACAGTAAGGCTGGGTTCACATTGCGCTAGGTGTGTCCGTCTAACGGACTCGTTTTTAAGTAGTAAAAACGCAATGTAACGCACATACTAACGCGCCCATAGACTTGCATTGTCTGACGCATCGTGACGCATCCCTAAATTGGTATGCGTTTGTCACATAACGTTTTTTTTCTGACGGACCTTCAACGCGGCTTGCAGCGTTTTCGGGTCCGGCCAAGCTAACGCACTACTAACGGAAGCGTTCATTCTGCCATAGAAGGCTATGGCAAACGCAGTCAGACGCAAATCATGAAAAATTTCCAAATAGAACCACACGTTTTAATAGCGTTTGAGGGTGGTCACATGTGGTCATGTGACAGGAAATGTGACTTCGGCCATTAAAATATCCCACTCACACAAAGTCTCCTGCACGTGACAGAGTGTTTTGCCGTAGCTAAATTGTAAGTACATTTCTATATATTATATATCTCTGTATACATCATGGGAGTCTGTAATGTCCGTCGGATGTGTGTGTACTAAAAATGTATTGTTTTGTTGCACACAGATGTCGGATCAGAGGCGTAGCTAGAGCTTTTGCCGCCCGGGGCTGTTCCCGAGTTTGGCGCCCCCCCCCCCCCCCCCCCCCAGCTCAATACACACAAAGGTTACCAAAAATGGTTTTCCTGTTTTGTAGAACTTAAACTGGGCCTAATGGTGTCACCCCCACATGCCACACCTGTCACTTAATACCACCACACCATGACCAGGCCACATAGTGACCGAATAATACTACATACAAGGGACAAATACCACCGCACCATTTCCAGACCACATATTACCACCACATAGTGACTGAATACTACAATACTGATCAGTAATAAAAAAAAAAACACAATACTATCACCATAAGTGCCAGTATTCACGGGAGATCTGTACTTAGTATGCAGTGTCTGTGTAGAGGTAATAGAGATCACTGGTGACATTATACACAGGACCTCTATATAGTATACAGTGTATAGTGTCAGTGTATAGGTAACACTGACTCACCAGTGACGTCTCTAGGTGAAGTCCTTCATCTTTTATCCAGCACAGACCGCCATCATTCCTTCCAGCCAGGACTCGTTTCTGCAGGAAATAACACAGTTATCTCGAGCTCCGCTTGCAGAACACATTACTTAATTTTTCACAACTTCTACATTACACCACATGAAGAAAAAAAGGTGATCTAGTGTCACTCTGCACAGTAACAGGCCCGCCCCCCCATTTAAAACAGTATACTCAAAAAATAAAATAAATACATCACTGCAGTAATAATATCCCTTAATTATCCCCTATGGTAATAATATTCCCCACCCTGGCCCCGTTTATCTCATTCCTGGCTCCAGCCATATGTTGTCGTATCCTGCCCTCATGAGTATCCATTCTACCCCATATGATCTCCCCATCCTGCCCCACCAGCCTCCATCGTATCCGTCCTGCCCCATGATCCAATCCTGCCCCGTGTCTCCAATCATGCCCCGTATCTACATTCTGCCCATGCCTCAAGTCCTGCCCCCAGTGTGTCCAGCATATTACCCCCATGTTGTCCAGCAATCTGCCCCAGTGTGTCCAGCATATTACCCCCATGTTGTCCAGCAATCTGCCCCAGTGTGTCCAGCATATTACCCCCAGTGTGTCCAGCAATCTGCCCCAGTATGTCCAGCATATTACCCCCAGTGTGTCCAGCAATCTGCCCTCAGTGTGTCCAGCAATCTGCCCCAGTGTCCAGCCTTTCCCCAGTGTGTCCAGCAGTCTGCCCCAGTGTGTCCAGCATATTACCCCCAGTGTCCAGCATTGCCCCAGTGTGTCCAGTATATTACCCCCAGTGTGTCCAGCAATCTGCCCCAGTGTCCAGCATTGCCCCAGTGTGTCCAGAAGTCTGCCCCAGGGTCTCCAGCATTGCCTCAATGTGTCCAGAAATCTGCCCCAGGGTCTCCAGTATTGCCCCAGTGTGTCCAGCAATCTGCCCCAGGGTCTCCAGTATTGCCCCAGTGTGTCCAGCATTCTGCCCCATAGTCTCCTGTACTGCCCCAGTGTGTCCAGCATTCTGCCCCATGGTCTCCAGTATTGCCCCAGTGTGTCCAGCAATCTGCCCCATGGTCTCCTGTATTGCCCCAGTGTGTCCAGCATTCTGCCCCATGGTCTCCAGTATTGCCCCGGTGTGTCCAGCAATCTGCCCCATGGTCTCCAGTATTGCCCCAGTATGTCCAGAAGTCTGCCCCAGGGTCTCCAGCATTGCCTCAATGTGTCCTGAGATCTGCCCCATGGTCTCCAGTATTCAGAGTGTCCAGCATTCTGCCCCATAGTCTCCTGTACTGCCCCAGTGTGTCCAGCATTCTGCCCCATGGTCTCCAGTATTGCCCCAGTGTGTCCAGCAATCTGCCCCCTGGTCTCCTGTATTGCCCCAGTGTGTCCAGCAATCTGCCCCATAGTCTCCTGTACTGCCCCAGTGTGTCCAGCATTCTGCCCCATGGTCTCCAGTATTGCCCCAGTGTGTCCAGCAATCTGCCCCATGGTCTCCTGTATTGCCCCAGTGTGTCCAGCATTCTGCCCCTAGGTCTCCAGTATTGCCCCAGTGTGTCCAGCATTCTGCCCCATGGTCTCCAGTATTGCCCCAGTGTGTCCAGCAATCTGCCCCATAGTCTCCTGTATTGCCCCAGTGTGTCCAGCAATCTGCCCCCTGGTCTCCTGTATTGCCCCAGTGTGTCCAGCAATCTGCCCCATAGTCTCCTGTACTGCCCCAGTGTGTCCAGCATTCTGCCCCATGGTCTCCAGTATTGCCCCAGTGTGTCCAGCATTCTGCCCCATGGTCTCCTGTATTGCCCTAGTGTGTCCAGTATTCTGCCCCTTGGTCTCCAGCATTGCCCCAGCCCCAGACAGTCAGAAATAAAGAAAAAAAAAAAAAAAGTAAAATCCTCACCTCTCCCGTTCCCAGCACAGGTCCGGTGCAGTCAGCGTCTCTCCGGCTCTGCGACGCTCAGGACAGAGAGGCAGAGCGGCGCGCACAGTAGTGACGTCATCGCGCCCTCTGCTCTGAGACGTCGCAGAGTCAGAGGAGGCTGCAGCTGGCGGCGCCGCAGGAACCAGGTGAGGTGAGTATAGAGCAGGGGGCGGGGGCGGGGGCGGGACCCGGGGGTGGGGGGAGCTGGCCCTGGTCGTGGCGGCGGACGGCGCCGCCCGAAGATTTAAAGGGGCGTCTTTTTTTTTTTTTTTTTTTTTTTTTTATCTTCTTCTGCAGCGCCGGCCGCCCCCAGCATTGTGCCGCCCGGGGCGGACCGCCCCCCCCGCACCCCCCTTCCTACGCCACTGTGTCGGATACAGATGTCAGCAGCAGCAGCGTGTCTGCGATTTTTTCTTCTGAGTCGGTAGGCTTGCACTTTAAAAAACCATGTTGTGTGAAACTCCATTGTATTGAGCTAGGCATAACAATCCTGTTTATTGTTTTATTGTGAATAGGAGTCTTCTGAGCCCGAGGCTGTTAGACCTCCCCCAAAAAAACACGCAAAAACAACAAAGGTACATAGCACACATGTTGAATTTTTCAGGCATAAATTTATTGATCCAATGAATGTTAACATTATTTAATGTTAAAATATTTTTTTTTACATTTTACATACACAATAGGTTGTGGCACAAGGAGGACAAAAAAGAAAAAAGGTCCCTAGACGTCTGTCGTCGCCACAACTGCCAGTGGTAAATATAAAATAGAAATATTCTATCCAATATTTACCAACAATCTATCTATTCACTTTCTATCTACTATACCTATAAACTATCTATCAACTATCTATCGCTCCATCTATTTGTCTATCTATATCTATGTATCTATCAATATCTATGTATCTATCTATCTATATCTATCTATCTAAATCTATGTATCTATCTATATATCTATCTATCAATATCTTGATAGACGCAGACAATATCTAACGCAGACAAACGGATACTTCGTAAACGGACATCAAAATGAAAAAACGCGATCACATGCGTTAACGCTAGTGTTACCGTGACGACGAATTTCACATATTTTTGCTCCGTTTCTGTACATGCGTTTAACGCATCCGTTTGACGCCATGTACTTGACGCAATGTGAACCTAGCCTAAGAACCGAGCGAGAGCACAGAGAGCAGCGGTCTCTGCTGGCCCCCGGCAGTACTACAGTAAGGGAGGAGAGAGCGCAGTGAGGAGCAGCCCCCACAGTACTACAGTAAGGGAGGAGAGAGCACAGTGAGGAGCGGTCCCCATGGTACTACAGTAAGAAACGAGAGAGCACTGTGAGGAGCGGCCCCCACGGTACTACAGTAAGAGATGAGAGAGCGCAGTGAGGAGAGACCCCCCACGGTACTACAGTAAGGGAGGAGAGAGCACAGTGAGGAGCAGCCCCCACGGTACCACAGTAAGGGAGGAGAGCGCAGTGAGGAGAGGCCCCCACGGTACCACAGTAAGAAACGAGAGAGCACAGTGAGAAGCAGCCCCCACGGTACCACAGTAAGAAACGAGAGAGCACAGTGAGAAGCAGCCCCCACGGTACCACAGTAAGGGAGGAGAGAGCACAGTGAGGAGAGGCCCCCACGGTACCACAGTAAGAAACGAGAGAGCACAGTGAGAAGCAGCCCCCACGGTACCACAGTAAGGGAGGAGAGAGCACAGTGAGGAGAGGCCCCCACGGTACCACAGTAAGGGAGGAGAGAGCACAGTGAGGAGAGGCCCCCACGGTACCACAGTAAGGGAGGAGAGAGCACAGTGAGGAGAGGCCCCCACGGTACCACAGTAAGAAACGAGAGAGCACAGTGAGGAGCGGCCCTCACGGTACCACAGTAAGAGACGAGAGAGCACAGTGAGAAGCAGCCCCCACGGTACTACAGTAAGGGAGGAGAGAGCACAGTGAGGAGCGGCCCCCATGGTACCACAGTAAGAGACGAGAGAGCACAGTGAGGAGCAGCCCTCACGGTACTACAGTAAGAGACGAGAGAGCACAGTGAGAAGCAGCCCCCACGGTACTACAGTAAGGGAGGAGAGAGCACAGTGAGGAGCGGCCCCCATGGTACCACAGTAAGAGACGAGAGAGCACAGTGAGGAGCAGCCCCCACGGTACTACAGTAAGGGAGGAGAGAGCACAGTGAGGAGCGGCCCCCATGGTACTACAGTAAGAAACGAGAGAGCACTGTGAGGAGGGGCCCTCACGGTACCACAGTAAGAGACGAGAGAGAACAGCGAGGAGCGGCCCCCACGGTACTACAGTAAGAGATGAGAGAGCGCAGTTAGGAGAGACCCCCCACGGTACTACAGTAAGGGAGGAGAGAGCACAGTGAGGAGCATCCCCCGCAGTACTACAGTAAGGGAGGAGAGAGCACAGTGAGGAGCGGCCCCCACGGTACTACAGTAAGGGAGGAGAGAGCACAGTGAGGAGCAGCCCCCACAGTACTACAGTAAGGGAGGACAGCACAGTGAGGAGCGCCCTCCACGGTACCACAGTAAGGGAGGAGAGAGCACAGTGAGGAGCGGCCCCCACGGTACCACAGTAAGAGACAAGAGAGAGCACAGTGAGGAGCAGCCCCCACGGTACTACAGTAAGGGAGGAGAGAGCACAGTGAGGAGCGGCTCCCAAGGTACTACAGTAAGAGACAAGAGAGCACAGTGAGGAGCAGCCCCCACGGTACTACAGTAAGTGAGGAGAGAGCACAGTGAGGAGTGGCCCCCACGGTACTACAGTAAGAAACGAGAGAGCACAGTGAGGAGCGGCCCCCACTGTACCACAGTGAGGAGCAGCCCCCACGGTATTACAGTAAGAGATGAGAGAGCGCAGTGAGGAGCGGCCCCCCACAATATTACAGTGAGAGACGACAGAGCACAGTGAGGAGCGGCCCCCACTGGTGATCACTGTATTACCTGTACACTGACAGTATATACAGAGCTCCTGTGTATAATGTCACCTGTGATCCCCGTACACTATATGCAGAGCTCCTGTGCATAATGTCACTCGTGATCACTGTTTTATCTGTACACAATACCCTATATACAGAGCTCCTGTGTATAATGTGACTGGTAATCACTGTGTTACAGTGCCTTGCGAATGTATTCGGCCCCCTGGAATTTTTCAACCTTTTCACACATATACTTCAAACATAAAGATACCAAATGTAAATTTTTGGTGAAGAATCAACAACAAGTGTGTGGTGAAATATATATATATATATATATGTGTGTGTGTGTATGTATATATATATATATATATATATATATGTATATATGTATATATATATATATATATATATATACATATACAGTGGGGCAAAAAAGTATTTAGTCAGTCAGCAATAGTGCAAGTTCCACCACTTAAAAAGATGAGAGGCGTCTGTAATTTACATCATAGGTAGACCTCAACTATGGGAGACAAACTGAGAAAAAAAATCCAGAAAATCACATTGTCTGTTTTTTTAACATTTTATTTGCATATTATGGTGGAAAATAAGTATTTGGTCAGAAACAAAATTTCATCTCAATACTTTGTAATATATCTTTTGTTGGCAATGACAGAGGTCAAACGTTTTCTGTAAGTCTTCACAAGGTTGCCACACACTGTTGTTGGTATGTTGGCCCATTCCTCCATGCAGATCTCCTCTAGAGCAGGGGTCCCCAACTCCAGTCCTCAAGGCCCACCAACAGGTCATGTTTTCAGGATTTCCTTTGCATTGCACAGGTGATGCAATTATTACCTGGGCAAGACTAAGGAAATCCTGAAAACATGACATGTTGGTGGGCCTTGAGGACTGGAGTTGGGGACCCCTGCTCTAGAGCAGTGATGTTTTTGGCTTTTCGCTTGGCAACACGGACTTTCAACTCCCTCCAAAGGTTTTCTATAGGGTTGAGATCTGGGGACTGGCTAGGCCACTCCAGGACCTTGAAATGCTTCTTACGAAGCCACTCTTTCGTTGCCCTGGCGGTGTGCTTTGGATCATTGTCATGTTGAAAGACCCAGCCACGTTTCATCTTCAATGCCCTTGCTGATGGAAGGAGGTTTGCACTCAAAATCTCACGATACATGGCCCCATTCATTCTTTCATGTACCCGGATCAGTCACCCTGGCCCCTTTGCAGAGAAACAGCCCCAAAGCATGATGTTTCCACCACCATGCTTTACAGTAGGTATGGTGTTTGATGGATGCAACTCAGTATTCTTTTTCCTCCAAACACGACAAGTTGTGTTTCTACCAAACAGTTCCAGTTTGGTTTCATCAGACCATAGGACATTCTCCCAAAACTCCTCTGGATCATCGAAATGCTCTCTAGCAAACTTCAGACGGGCCCGGACATGTACTGGCTTAAGCAGTGGGACACGTCTGGCACTGCAGGATCTGAGTCCATGGTGGCGTAGTGTGTTACTTATGGTAGGCCTTGTTACATTGGTCCCAGCTCTCTGCAGTTCATTCACTAGGTCCCCCCGCGTGGTTCTGGGATTTTTGCTCACCGTTCTTGTGATCATTCTGACCCCACGGGGTGGGATTTTGCGTGGAGCCCCAGATCGAGGGAGATTATCAGTGGTCTTGTATGTCTTCCATTTTCTAATTATTGCTCCCACTGTTGATTTCTTCACTCCAAGCTGGTTGGCTATTGCAGATTCAGTCTTCCCAGCCTGGTGCAGGGCTACAATTTTGTTTCTGGTGTCCTTTGACAGCTCTTTGTCTTCACCATAGTGGAGTTTGGAGTCAGACTGTTTGAGGGTGTGCACAGGTGTCTTTTTATACTGATAACAAGTTTAAACAGGTGCCATTACTACAGGTAATGAGTGGAGGAAAGAGGAGACTCTTAAAGAAGAAGTTACAGGTCTGTGAGAGCCAGAAATCTTGATTGTTTGTTTCTGACCAAATACTTATTTTCCACCATAATATGCAAATAAAATGTTAAAAACACAGACAATGTGATTTTCTGGATTTTTTTTTCTCCGTTTGGCTCCCATAGTTGAGGTCTACCTATGATGTAAATTACAGACGCCTCTCATCTTTTTAAGTGGTGGAACTTGCACTATTGCTGACTGACTAAATACTTTTTTGCCCCACTGTATATAATCTATATGTGTGTAGGGACATATGTCTAGGGTTGTATGTGTGAATAGTGATAATATAACATCTGTCCTGAAGGCAAGTCGCACCTAGGTGTTAATAGGTAGTTCTTTGGGACTAGTAGAAATTCTGTCTCCATATCTCACCAGGGGGTCTAGCTAGGGCCGAGAAGAAAAGCAACATTTGGCACCTTCTAGGTCTTGGAGGGGAGACGCTAATTGCGGCCTGAGGGAATCTATCCCTGAGAACCTTTCCACAAGAGAAAATAATATATTCATTGGGGGCGCGGCCATGGCCCAATCAAACAGGCAGCAGTTATGATATTGGCTTGAGGGGCCGGTCTAGAAACCTGACCTCAGACCAAAGTTATAAATTTAGGCTGCAGACAGAGAATTGTGTTCACATGTGGGGGCAGCCTGAGAAGCTGATGTGTTCCACCAACTCCATTCACCCCCCCCCCTCAGGGAGCAGAAAGCAGACTACCAGTTAGATGATTTCTGTAAGTTTTCTCCTGTATATTTTGACACTGTTTTGCATAAGTTGTATGTCTTTTTATTACCATATTTTTATATCTTTTTCTTACTGTAAGCATTGAACCTTTTGTTATTAAAGTATAAAACTTTAACAAGTTGAACCTTGAATGTTCTAAAAGAATCCATAGCCTAAAGGTGTGTGAGCCTTATGAGTGATGGACATATTTTTATTAGTATTGTTAGTTCCGGGACTCATCGCCCGTGTATTCGATGAGTGGTGGCAGCGCGTATGAGCGGGTGTGTGGCCTGGGTCGGTGTGTGATTTATGCTCCCATTACAGCATAGGACAGAGGTTGAATGCTGGACTGAGAGTTGGAGAGATAGATTAACCCTTGCAGGCACAACCCCAAGTCACGTGTGAGAGCAGGCACGTGACAAATAAGTGACACCTCGGAGAAGGGATCCGTGACAATTGGTGGCAGCGGTGGGATAGAATTATTTCTATTAGTGCATGGTTTAAGCAATTATTCCCTGTACTAAATAATTGGTATCCTTGCGAGGAGTGCACCAGTTCTTCAAGGTTCAACTCAGTGTTTACTTAGACGTACTTGCAAACAGTTTCCCCCTCCCCGTTTTTCTTTTCTATCTTTTATTTGGCAAAGGCTGTTCATCGATATGGCAGCCCAGTACAAGAAGCAGAGCAAAGAAGCTCTGACTGACCTCTGTGAGCAGAGAGGAATAGAGACAGCCGACAGATCCAGGGAGCTGCTGATACGCGCCCTGGTCGATCAGGACATAGAGCAAAGTGCTGGAACATCTGGGCAAGGAGAGAGCCCACCTCCGAGAGACCCAGCAATGCCAGCTCTTGTACCGGAGATGCTGTGATGAAGTCCTTTATTTGCTACAAACAGCAATCAGGTACACATGGAGAGGCGGCAGGACGTGAACAGGAGAGGGTGCGGGGAACCGGTAAGGACTATGGCCGTTTCGCGCAAAGCGCTTCAACGGGTCCATCTGGACCCGTTGAAGCGCTTTGCGTGAAACGGCCGTAGTCCTTACCGGTTCCCCGCACCCTCTCCTGTTCACGTCCTGCCGCCTCTCCATGTGTACCTGATTGCTGTTTGTAGCAAATAAAGGACTTCATCACAGCATTTCTAGGGGTGAGTGCCATATTTTTTCTTCTGATATACCGTCAGTGAAGCCTTTGGTCCTCTGTGGATTGTTCTGTGAGCACCACCCAGAGCTGTTTTCTCTGGATAGTGTTGCAGCCGACGCTGCCGCCACTCATCCACACACCTGTGAAAAGTTGTGGTTCTAGTGCCGCACGGCTACCATTCTTTGGTTTGGTTCTTGTACCGGAGATGCCTGATGGAAATGTCAGCAATGCCAGTGCTGAGGAGCCTATGGACTGTACTTTGCAAATGGACTTACAACGGCTGGGAACAAGTGATCCCAATCTGCGCATGCAGCTGATTCTACAGTACCGACAGGCTGCGGCTGCAGAACGCCGGGACCCACAGGATGAGAGAGAGGCTGCAGAACGTTGGGAGGACTGAGCTTTCCAGCTTCAGATGGCTCTAATAGAGCAGGGTATCAGTCCTCAGATAACCCCCTCCCAGGACATAAATCCAAGGAGGCAACGTCTTGAAAACTTCCTTGTGATGGAAAAGGATACGGACTTAGATACTTTCCTGCGGGGATTTGAAAAAACCTGCAGGCAGTACCATCTACCCCGTGAGCAGTGGGCCCAGTATCTAACCCCAGGGTTGAGAGGCAAAGCCCTGGAAGTTTTTGCTGGCCTCCCACCAGAGCTAAATGCGAACTATGAGGCCGTAAAAGAGGCCCTGATCAGGAAATACAACCTGACACCAGAAGTGTATCGTAGAAAGTTCCGGAACCTACAACATGGATCAACTGACAGCTATGCGGATGTTGTGAGCACCTTGAGGACCACGTTCCACCAATGGATTAGGGGACTTTCTGTTAACAGTTTTGAGGACTTAACGGATCTTATGGTCAAGGATCAATTTCTTCACATGTGCCCCACGGATGTACGACAATTTGTGTGTGATCGGGAGCCACAAACTGCGGATCAGGCTGCAAGGATTGCGGACTGCTACGTGGCTAACAGGATGCCTGAGGTGCGGAAGCCATTGGGATTCAGCTGGAGGGGAGGTAAGCCAAACGGGGACCCTTCTCCCTCTGCCTGCTGATCACCAGTGCTGTCCAAGCCCACCTTCTATGGGGCCCCGGGAAATAGACATTCTCTTGGCGATGTACGCCGGTGCTTCTCCTGCAACAAAGTGGGACATGTTAGCGCTGTCTGCCCTGATAGGGAGAAACGCCCAACTACCACCACAAAGCCGTCTGTGCCCCCACCGTCTGTCCTCTTTGTAGCCGGCTCTGATGCGAGGGCAATTGAGAACTGTCAATCTGTCACTGTTGGCAATAAAGTCACCATTGGTCTCAGAGACACTGGGGCATAGATGACCCTGGTGCGTCCAGCCATAAATAACCCCTGCCGATATCATACCAGTAAAGACTATGTCTATAACTGGGATTGGAGGGGTCAGCCCTGCTGTGCCGATGGCCTGTGTGTACCTGGACTGGGGAGCAGGGAAGGGACTGAGGGAAGTGGGAGTATCAGAAGCTTTTCCCACCAATGTGTGGCTAGGCACGGACCTGGGGAGGATGGTGTCCCACTATGTTCTTCCCTTGCAAGTAAATGATGCAGAGAAGGTGGAAGAAAGAGACCCACCAGAGATCCCGTGCGAGGAGGGAAAATGTCCCAATGCACAGGACTGTAATTATGTGGCAGCTGTGACCCGGAGTCAGGCTGCGACTCAGACTCAGGCTCAGAGATTAGAGGATGAGTCTCAGACAGAACTGCCAGGACAGGAGGCCCATACTGTGGTCCCAGAGCCTCCATACATGGCAGACCCACCAAGGTCCCTGATAACAGACACTGAAAACTCAGCTTCAGACCAGGGCCTGGCAGTCACACTAGGCCAGGGCCTGCAGGCTGACAGTCAGAGCTTCCAGGAGGCCCTGCAGACAGATGTCAGTCTGGAGGAGCTCAGATGTCTTGCAGACCGACCTCCTGCTGCTTCTGGCAAAGAGAGAATATACTGGGACCAGGGCAGACTGTATGCAGAGACTCACCCCACGGATACTACAGAATCTTGGGACTATGAACGGCGGCTGATCGTCCCTTATCCATTTAGGGAACAATTATTGAGAATTGCCCATGAAATTCCTTTGGCCGGACACCTTGGAATACAAAAGACTAAAGCTCGCCTGACACATAACTTCTATTGGCCCAAGTTGGGGACAGATATTGTCAATTACTGCCGATCGTGCGTAGTTTGTCAGAGAGTTGGAAAGTCTGGGAATATACAGAAAGCTCCATTGATACCACTGCCTGTGATCGATGAACCTTTCCAGCGAGTGGCTGTGGATATCATAGGGCCACTTGCAATCCCTAGCAGCTCTGGCAAAAAGTACATCCTCACAGTGGTGGACTATGCTACACGATACCCGGAAGCTGTGGCACTATCCTCCAACCGAGCAGACAAAGTGGCGGATGCTTTACTGACTGTGTTCTCTCGTGTGGGTTTCCCCAGGAAAATGTTGACAGATCAGGGAACCAAGTTCATGTCTGATCTGATGGAAAGCCTCTGTGAAAGAATACAAGTACAGCATTTTGTGGCCAGCGCCTATCATCCCCAAACCAACAGACTCTGCGAGCGTTTTAATGGAACATTAAAGCAAATGCTCAAAATGCTCGTGGAGACTGAAGGGAGAGACTGGGAGCAGTACCTCCTCCATCTGCTGTTTGCCTACAGAGAGGTACCCCTGGCGTCTACTGGATTCTCCCCCTTTGAATTGGTCTATGGGAGGAGGGTCAGGGGGCCACTTGATTTGATTAAGGACTGTTGCGAGGACGACCCCAGAATTACTGGAGTCTCAGTGGTCGTATATCTACTGGGGCTCAGAGAGAGAATGCAAAAACTGAGCAACCTGGCCCATGAGAACGTGACCCAGGCCCAAATCAACCAGAAGGTCTGGTACGACCGTAATGCCAGGCTAAGGGCCTACAAGGAGGGACAGAAGGTTTGGGTGTTGGTCCCTATGTTACAGAATAAATTGCAGGCCGCATGGAAGGGACCATATACTGTACATAAGCGGCTGAATGATGTTAATTATGTGGTGACGCTAGATGAGCATGCAAAGCGTCAGAAAGTGTTTCATGTAAATATGCTGAAAGCACATCATGCCAGGGAGGCCTGTGTCTTACCTGTCTGTAGCCTGCCTGAAGAGGGGGAGGCTGATCTGTTACTGGATCTGGGGGCCGGGACTCATTACATGGAGGCCCTGGAGTCAGCAGAGTTTAACCCTGAGCTATCCCACAGTCAGAGGTCTGAGCTGATGGGGGCGCTCAGCGAGTTCACCGAAGTCTTCACAGGGGAGCCTGGGGGGACACACTTAGCAGTTCACCATGTGGACACTGGTACTAATCCCCCAGTACGCCAGTCTGCATACCGTGTGTCAGCAGAGGTGAAGGCACACATGAGGGAACAGGTAGAGGAGATGCTGAAACTCAAGGTGATACAAAAATCCCAGAGTGCCTGGGCCTCGCCTGTGGTTCTTGTCCCAAAAAAGGGCCTTACTACCCGGTTCTGTGTAGACTACAGGAAATTAAATGTACTGACTACATGCGAAGTCTACCCCATGCCGAGGATAGATGAGCTGTTAGAGCAGCTAGCTAAAGCATCGTACCTCACCATCATGGAAATAAGTAGAGACCTGTACCTAAGCAGGAAACTCCTGCCCAGAGAAGTGGCTTATGCCACCATTGAAAAAGAAAGTTTGGCAATTGTGTGAGCTCTGCAGAAGCTGCAACCATACCTCTATGGGCGCAACTTGACCGTGATCACAGATCATAACCCACTGAGTTGGCTCAACAGAGTAGTTGGGGACAATGGGAAATTGATTAGATGGAGTTTGATACTTCAGCAATATGATTTCACAATTCAGCACAAGAGGGGAGTTGATCATGGCAATGCTGATGGCCTGTCTCGCCAAGATGGGGCAGAACCATATACGTGCTCGGGAGCTGACCTGTAAGTCAACCCCCATGCACGTTCATAAGGAGGGAGGTGTGGTGAAATATATATATATGTCTAGGGTTATATGTGTGACTAGTGATAATGTAACATCTGTCCTGAAGGCAAGTCGCACCTAGGTGTTAATAGGTACTTCCTTGGGACTAGTAGAAATTCTGTCTCCATATCTCACCAGGGGGTCTAGCTAGGGCCGAGAAGAAAAGCAACATTTGGCACCTTCTAGGTCTTGGAGGGGAGATGCTAATTGCGGCCTGAGGGAATCTATCCCTGAGAACCTTTCCACAAGAGAAAATAATATATTCATTGGGGGCGCGGCCGTGGCCCAATCAAACAGGCAGCAGTTATGATATTGGCCTGAGGGGCCAGTCTAGAAACCTGACCTCAGACCAAAGTTATAAATTTAGGCTGCAGACAGAGAATTGTGTTCACATGTGAGGGCAGCCTGAGAAGCTGATGTGTTCCACCAACTCCATTCACCCCCCCTCAGGGAGCAGAAAGCAGACTACCAGTTAGATGATTTCTGTAAGTTTTCTCCTGTTTATTTTGACACTGTTTTGCATAAGTTGTATGTCTTTTTATTATCATATTTTTATACCTTTTTCTTATTGTAAGCATTGAACCTTTTGTTATTAAAGTATGAAACTTTAACAAGTTGAACCTTGAATGTTCTAAAACAGGGGTCCCCAACTCCAGTCCTCAAGGCCCACCAACATGTCATGTTTTCAGGATTTCCTTAGTTTTGCCCAGGTAATAATTGCATCACCTGTGCAATGCAAAGGAAATCCTGAAAACATGACCTGTTGGTGGGCCTTGAGGACTGGAGTTGGGGACCTCTGTTCTAAAAGAATCCATAGCCTAAAGGTGTGTGAGCCTTATGAGGGATAGACATATTTTTATTAGTATTGTTAGTGCCGGGACTCATCGCCCGTGTATTCGATGAGTGGTGGCAGCGCGTATGAGCGGGTGTGTGGCCTGGGTCGATGTGTGATTTATGCTCCCATTATAGCATAGGACAGAGGTTGAATGCTGGACTGAGAGTGGGGAGATAGATTAACCCTTGCAGGCACAACCCCAAGTCACATGTGAGAGCAGGCACGTGACGAAGAAATGACACCACGGAGAAGGGATCTGTGACAAGTGGAACACAATTGTGAAGTACGAAATGTATTGTTTATTTTAAATTTTTATGGATATTCAAAAACTGAAAAGTGGCGCGTGCAATATTATTCGGCCCCTTTAACTTAATACTTTGTTGAGCCACCTTTTGCTGCGATTACAGCTGCAAGTCGCTTGGGGTATGTCTCTTAGTTTTGTACATCGAGAGACTGAAATTCTTGCCCATTCTTCCTTGGCAAACAGCTCGAGCTCAGTGAGGTTTGATGGAGATCGTTTGTGAACAGCAGTTTTCAGCTCTTTCCACAGATTCTCGATTGGATTTAGGTCTGGACTTTGACCTGGCCATTCTAACACCTGGATACGTTTATTTGTGAACCATTCCATTGTAGATTTTGCTTAACCCCTTTCTGACATCGGACGTACTATCCCGTCCATGTGGGGTGGGCCCCTATGACCATGGACGGGATAGTACGTCCAGCGCGATCGGCGGCGCTCACGGGGGGAGCGCCGCCGATCGCGGCCGGGTGTCAGCTGCCTATCGCAGCTGACATCTGGCACTATGTGCCAGGAGCGGTCACGGACCGCCCCCGGCACATTAACCCCTGGCACACCGCGATCAAAGATGATCGCGATGTGCCGGCGGTGCAGGGAAGCACCGCGCAGGGAGGGGGCTCCCTGCGGGCTTCCCTGAGCCCCCCGCAGCAACGCGATGTGATCGCGTTGCTGCGAGGGTCTTACCTCCCTCCCTCCCTGCTCGAGCCCCGGATCCAAGATGGCCGCGGATCTGGGTCCTGCAGGGAGGGAGGTGGCTTCACAGAGCCTGCTCAGAGCAGGCACTGTGAAGGCTGCAGCGCTGCATGTCAGATCAGTGATCTGACAGAGTGCTGTGAAAACTGTCAGATCACTGATCTGTGATGTCCCCCCCTGGGACAAAGTAAAAAAGTAAAAAAAAAAATTTTCAAATGTGTAAAAAAAATAAAAAAAAATATTCCAAAATAATGAAAAAAAAAAAAATATTATTCCCATAAATACATTTCTTTAAATAAAAAAAACAAAACAATAAAAGTACACATATTTAGTATCGCCGCGTCCGTAACGGCCCGACCTATAAAACTGGCCCACTAGTTAACCCCTTCAGTAAACACCGTAAGAAAAAAAAAAAAAAAACGAGGCAAAAAACAACGCTTTATTATCATACCGCCGAACAAAAAGTGGAATAACACGCGATCAAAAAGACAGATATAAATAACCATGGTACCGCTGAAAACGTCATCTTGTCCCGCAAAAAACGAGCCGCCATACAGCATCATCAGCAAAAAAATAAAAGTTATAGTCCTGAGAATAAAGCGATGCCAAAATAATTATTTTTTCTATAAAATAGTTTTTATCGTATAAAAGCGCCAAAACATAAAAAAATGATATAAATGAGGTGTCGCTGTAATCGTACTGACCCGAAGAATAAAACTGCTTTATCAATTTTACCAAACGCGGAACGGTATAAACGCCTCCCCCAAAAGAAATTCATGAATAGCTGGTTTTTGGTCATTCTGCCTCACAAAAATCGGAATAAAAAGCGATCAAAAAATGTCACGTGCCCGAAAATGTTACCAATCAAAACGTCAACTCGTCCCGCAAAAAACAAGACCTCACATGACTCTGTGGACCAAAATATAGAAAAATTATAGCTCTCAAAATGTGGTAACGCAAAAAATATTTTTTGCAATAAAAAGCGTCTTTCAGTGTGTGACGGCTGCCAATCATAAAAATCCGCTAAAAAACCCGCTATAAAAGTAAATCAAACCCCCCTTCATCACCCCCTTAGTTAGGGAAAAATTAAAAAAATGTATTTATTTCCATTTTCCCATTAGGGCTAGGGTTAGAGTTAGGGCTAGGGTTAGGGCTAGGGTTAGGGCTAGGGCTAGGGTTAGGGCTAGGGTTAGGGTTAGGGCTAGGGTTAGGGCTAGGGCTAGGGTTAGGGCTAGGGCTACAGTTTGGGTTGGGGCTAAAGTTACGATTAGGGTTTAGATTACATTTACAGTTGGGAATGGGGTTGGGATTAGGGTTAGGGGTGTGTCTGGGTTAGAGGTGTGGTTAGGGTTACTGTTGGGATTAGGGTTAGGGGTGTGTTTGGATTAGGGTTTCAGTTATAATTGGGGGTTTCCACTGTTTAGGCACATCAGGGGCTCTCCAAACGCGACATGGCGTTCGATCTCAATTCCAGCCAATTCTGCGTTGAAAAAGTAAAACAGTGCTTCTTCCCTTCCGAGCTCTCCCGTGTGCCCAAACAGGGGTTTACCCCAACATATGGGGTATCAGCGTACTCAGGACAAATAGGACAACAACTTTTGGGGTCCAATTTCTCCTGTTACCCTTGGGAAAATACAAAACTCGGGGCTAAAACATATTTTTTGTGGGAAAAAAAAAGATTTTTTATTTTCACGGCTCTGCGTTACAAACTGTAGTGAAACACTTGGGGGTTCAAAGTTCTCACAACACATCTAGATTAGTTCCCAGGGGGGTCTAGTTTCCAATATGGGGTCACTTGTGGGGGGTTTCTACTGTTTAGGTACATTAGGGGTTCTGCAAACGCAATGTGACGTCTGCAGACCATTCCATCTAAGTCTGCATTCCAAATGGCGCTCCTTCCCTTCCGAGCTCTGCCATGCGCACAAACGGTGGTTTCCCCCAACATACGGGGTATCAGCGTACTCAGGACAAATTGGACAACAACTTTTGGGGTCGAATTTCTCCTCTTACCCTCGGGAAAATACAAAACTGGGGGCTAAAAAATAATTTTGGTGGGAAAGATTTTTTTTTTTTTTTTCACGGCTCTGCGTTACAAACTGTAGTGAAACACTTGGGGGTTCAAAGCTATCACAACACATCTAGATGAGTTCCTTAGGGGGTCTAGTTTCCAAAATGGTGTC
Source organism: Ranitomeya imitator (assembly GCF_032444005.1). Taxonomy (NCBI): domain Eukaryota; kingdom Metazoa; phylum Chordata; class Amphibia; order Anura; family Dendrobatidae; genus Ranitomeya; species Ranitomeya imitator. Next base: position 155,981,182 of record NC_091283.1, on the reverse strand, counting down.
ACTTGTGGGAGGTTTCTACTGTTTAGGTACATTAGGGGCTCTGCAAATGCAATGTGACACCTGCAGACTATTCCATCTAAGTCCTCATTCCAAATGGAGCTCCTTCCCTTCCGAGCCCTCCCATACGCCCAAACAGTGGTTCCCCCCCACATATGGGGTATCAGCGCACTCAGGACAAATTGGACAACAAATTGTGGGGTCGAATTTCTCCTGTTACCCTCGGGAAAATACAAAACTGGGGGCTAAAAAATAATTTTTGTGGGAAAAAATTTTTGTTTTATTTTTACGGCTCTCCATTATAAACTTCTGTGAAGCCCTTGGTGGGTCAAAGCGCTCAGCACACATCTAGATAAGTTCCTAAGGGGGTCTACTTTCCAAAATGGTGTCACTTGTGCGGGGTTTCTACTGTTTAGGTACATTAGGGGCTCTGCAAACGCAATGTGACACCTGCAGACCATTCCATCTAAGTCTGCATTCAAATGGCACTCCTTCCCTTCTGAGCCCTCCCATGTGCCCAAACAGTGGTTCCCCCCACATATGGTGTATCATCGCACTCAGGACAAATTGGGCAACAAATTTTGGGGTCCAATTTCTCCTGTTACCCTCAGGAAAATACAAAACTGGGGGCTAAAAAAATAATTTTTGTGGGAAAAAAATTTTGTTTTATTTTTACGGCTCTGCATTATAAACTTCTGTGAAGCACTTGGTGGGTTAAAGTGCTCACCACACCTCTAGATAAGTTCCTTAGGGGGTCTACTTTCCAAAATGGTGTCATTTGTGGGGGGTTTCAATGTTTAGGCACATCAGTGGCTCTTCAAACGCAACATGGCGTTCTATCTCAATTCCTGTCAATTTTGCTTTGAAAAGTCAAACGGCGCTCCTTCCCTTCCGAGCTCTCCCATCCGCCCAAACAGTGGTTTACTCCCACATATGGGGTATCAGCGTACTCAGGACAAATTGTAAAACATCTTTTGGGGTCCAATTTCTTCTCTTACCCTTGGGAAAATAAAAAATTGGGGACGAAAAGATAATTTTTGTGAAAAAATATGATTTTTATTTTTACGGTTCTACATTATAAACTTCTGTGAAGCACTTGGTGGGTCAAAGTGCTCACCACACCTCTAGATAAGTTCCTTAGGGGGTCTACTTTCCAAAATGGTGTCACTTGTGGGGGGTTTCAATGTTTAGCCACATTAGGGGCTCTCCAAACGAAACATGGCATCCCATCTCAATTCCAGTCAATTTTGCATTGAAAAGTCAAATGGCACTCCTTCGCTTCCGAGCTCTGCCGTGCGCCCAAACAGTGGTTTACCCCCACATGTGGGGTATTGGCATACTCAGGACAAATTGTACAACAATGTTTGGGGTCCATTTTCTCCTGTTACCCTTGGTAAAATAAAACAAATTGGAGCTGAATTAAATTTTTTGTGAAAAAAAGTTAAATGTTCATTTTTATTTAAACATTCAAAAAATTCCTGTGAAGCACCAGAAGGGTTAATAAACTTCTTGAATATGGTTTTGAGCACCTTGAGGGGTGTAGTTTTTAGAATGGTGTCACACTTGGGTATTTTCTATCATATAGACCCCTCAAAATGACTTCAAATGAGATGTGGTCCCTAAAATAAAATGGTGTTGTAGAAATGAGAAATTGCTGGTCAACTTTTAACCCTTATAACTCCCTAACAAAAAAAAATTTTGGTTCCAAAATTGTGCTGATGTAAAGTAGACATGTGGGAAATGTTACTTATTAAGTATTTTGTGTGACATATCTCTGTGATTTAATTGCATAAAAATTCAAAGTTGGAAAATTGTGAAATCTTCATAATTTTCGCCAAATTTCCGTTTTTTTCACAAATAAACGCAGGTACTATCAAAGAATTTTTACCACTGTCATGAAGTACAATATGTCACGAGAAAACAATGTCAGAATCACCAGGATCCATTGAAGCGTTCCAGAGTTATAACCTCATAAAGAGACAGTGGTCAGAATTGTAAAAATTGGCCCGGTCATTAACGTGCAAACCACCCTTGGGGGTAAAGGGGTTAATGTTTGGAATCATTGTCTTGTTGGAAGACAAATCTCAGTCCCAGTCTCAGGTCTTTTGCAGACTCCAACGGGTTTTCTTCAAGAATGGTCCTATATTTGGCTCCATCCATCTTCCCATCAATTTTAACCATCTTCCCTGTCCTTGCTGAAAAGCAGGCTCAAACCATGATGCTGCCACCACCATGTGTCACGGCCTCTCCTTCCGCTCATTCTTACCCGCTGCGGCGCGCTCCTCCTGCAGGCGCGCGTCCTCTCCTTCATTCTTCTCCGCTCCCTGGTTCTCGTCGGGTGCGCGTGCGCACTGCCTACTCCAGCACTTCCTGTTTCTGATTTACAGGCACTCTATCTCCTCTCTGTGATCCTGGAGGACCGTGACCTGGAAGTTCTCCAGCACTCCATGTATATAAGGCGATTCCTTCCTCTGCTCCTTGCCTGTCTGTCATTTGTGCTTCTGTGACTCAGGTCCACCTTTGTCTTTGCACTGCCTGTTTTGAGTCTCCACTCTGTCCAGCCAGTTCAGCTTCTCTGTCTCTCCCAGGCTTCCTTGTCTCCTCGTCCAGTCCTCCCAGTGTCCTCTCCGTACTCTGTTAGTCTGGTGTCTCTGTCCTGTCCTGCTTCCTTTGTGTCTTCCCCTTCGCAGTGCTCCTTTGGTCTCGCCTGTACCCAGCTCTTACCAAACTGTACTTCATCTTACCCTGCTCTGTCCATCCTATGCCTAGCTTCTCTATTTTGTACCTCCTACTACCTGTCTCCGGGTTCCAGCTTCTGCGGCAATAGTCTCCCTTGGGTCTGTGTTATGACCTGGTGGTCAGGACAATAATGGACCTGGTGGTTAAGAGCACACGGAATGACCTGATAGTTACTGATAATAAAGGACAAGCTCTGGGACCTGGGAACTCTGCTGACCGCAATCCCTAATCCTATCACACACACTAGAAATACCCGTGGATTGCTCCTAACGCTCCCTATGCAACTCGGCACAGCCTAAGGAACTAGCTAGCCCTGAAGATAGAAAAATAAAGCCTACCTTGCCTCAGAGAAATTCCCCAAAGGAAAAGGCAGCCCCCCACATATAATGACTGTGAGTAAAGATGAAAATACAAACACAGAGATGAAATAGATTTAGCAAAGTGAGGCCCGACTTACTGAACAGACTGAGGATAGGAAAGGTTGCTTTGCGGTCAGCACAAAAACCTACAAAAAGACCACGCAGAGGGCGCAAAAAGACCCTCCGCACCGACTCACGGTGCGGAGGCGCTCCCTCTGCGTCCCAGAGCTTCCAGCAAGCAAGACAACAATAAAAATAGCAAGCTGGACAGAAAAATAGCAAACCAAAGAAAATACAAGCAGGAACTTAGCTTCTGCTGGGAAGACAGGTCACAAGAACGATCCAGGAGTGAACTAGACCAATACTGGAACATTGACAGGTGGCATGGAGCAAAGATCTAAGTGAAGTTAAATAGAGCAGCCAGCTAGCGAATTAACCTCGTCACCTGTGGAAGGAAACTCAGAAACACCCACCAGAGGAAGTCCATGGACAGAACCAGCCGAAGTACCATTCATGACCACAGGAGGGTGCCCGACAACAGAATTCACAACAGGTCTGCAACACTTTTTATGGATATCTTTGAGAAATGGCTTTCTTCTTGCCACTCTTCCATAAAGGCCAGATTTGAGATGAAAGTTTAGAGGGACGGCCGGGTCTTGGTAGATTTGCAGTGGTATGATACTCCTTCCATTTCAATATGATCGCATGCACAGTGCTCCATGGGATGTTTAAAGTTTTGGAAATAATTTTGAATCCAAATCCGGCTTTAAACTTTTCCACAACAGTATCATGGACCTGCCTGTTGTGTTCCTTGGTCTGCATGATGCTCTCTGTGCTTCAAACAGAACCCTGAGACTATCACAGAGCAGGTGCATTTATTCAGAGACTTGATTACTCAAAGGTGTATTATATGTATCATCATTAGGCATTTAGGACAACATTGGATCATTCAGAGATCTACAATGAACTTCTGGAGTGAGTTTTCTGCACTGAAAGTAAAGGCGCCGAATGATATTGCACGCCCCACTTTTCAGTTTTTGAATTTCCACAAAAATTTAAAATAACCAATAAATTTCGCTCAACTTCACAATTGTGTTCCACTTGTTGTTGATTCTTCACCAAAAATGTACATTTGGCACCTTTATGTTTGAAGCATGATATGTGGGAAAAGGTTGAAAAGTTACAGGGAGCCGAATACTTTCTCAAGGCACTGTACCTGTACAGTGACATTATATACAGAGCTCCTGTGTGTAATGTTACCGGTGATCACTGTATTACCTGTACACTATATACAGAGTTACTGTGTATAATGTCACTGGTGATCACTGTATTATTTGTACACTATACACTATATACAGAGCTCCTGTGTATAATGTGACTGGTGATCACTGACCTGTACACTGACACTGTACATAGATCTCATGTGTATAATGTCACTGATGATTACTATATTACCTATGCACTATATACAGAGCTCCTGTGTATAATGTCACCTGTGATCCCTGTGTTACCTGTACACTATACACTATATTCAGAGGGTTTTTTTTATCAATTAGTGTTTATTAAAGATTTCCAAAACAATACAATGCAGTCAAACAGTAATAACAGTAACAGAGGTCAACTAAAAATTACCAGAAATAGGTAAGGAGAAAAAACAAACCAAATCAGAAAGGAAGAAGTAGGGGAGAGAGGCGGGGGGAGGGATAGGTACAGTAGGGGGAATAGGGGGGGGGGGAGTATAGGCATTCACAAGACATTATCTAGCAATTCAGTTATAGACAAGGGGTCCTGGCAAACTATATTCAGAGTTGTGTGTAATGTCACCAGTGATCACTGTATTACCTTTACACTATGCACTATATACTGAGCTCCTGTGTATAATGTCACTCGTGATGACTGTATTACCTGTACACTGACCCTATATACTGAGCTCCTGTGTATAATCTCACAGGTGTACACTGTATTACCTGTACACTATATAAAGAGGTCCTGTGTATAATGTCACTGGTGATGACTGTATTCCCTGTACACTGTCACTATATACAGATCTCTTGTGTATAATGAAACTGATGATCACTGTCTTACCTGAACACTGACACTATATACAGAGCTCCTGTGTATAATGTCACTGGTGATCACTATATTACCTGTTCACTGACAGCATAGACAGAGCTCCTGTGTATAATGTCACTGGTGATCACTGTATATCTGTACACTGACTTGTATATCTGTACACTGACACTATATACAGATCTCCTGTGTATAATGTCACTGGTGATCACTGTATTACCTGTACACTAACACTATATACAGAGCTCCTATATATAATGTCACAGGTGATCCCTGTATTACCTGTAAACTGACACTATATACAGAGCTATTTTGTATAATGTCACTGGTGATCACTGTATTGGATCCAACTTTATTTTTTCCAATGGGAAGAGGGTCATGTGACACATCAAACTTATTGAGAATTTCACAAAAAAAAACAATGGTGTGCTTGGTTTTAACGTAACTTTATTCTTTCATCAGTTATTTACAAGTTTCTCTTTGCTTACAGCCATTGACATATCGCAGAGGTTAACACGTGATGAGCGGATAGAAATTGTGTTGATGTCTGGTGAACGCAGTACCCAGGTCATTGCAGCAGATTTCAAGGCAAGACACCCTATGCAAGAAAACTGTCACCATTCCCATGTTATTTAGGTGTATCCATATAAATGGCCCACCCAAAAAAGTTTGCCTCATCACTGAACATAATGCTCTGTGTAAACTGAGGGTAATGTTCCAATTTTTGTTTTTGCCCATTCTGCAAATTCAGCACTCCGATCTGGCATCAGTCGAACATCTCTTCGACGGATATTAGCTACTCAAAAAGGGCACCCTTACAAAATCCAGCTGCTGCAGCATCTCAACAAGGATGACCCAGATCGGAGCACTGAATTTGCAGAATGGGCAAAACAAAAATTGGAACAGGATTGCAGTGATGAGGCAAACTTTTTTGGGTGGGCCATTTATATGGATACACCTAAATACCTCTCTAAGACTGAAGTCTGAATTCCTGGGTAGATGTGAATACCTCTCTTCCAACTCTGAATTTTATGGGTAAGTAGGTAATTATCTGATTCTCATTCTGTATTAGAACTTAAATCTTCTCCTCAGATTGTAACCAATAAGGGCCCTTTGATCTAAAAAAGAAGTGGAAGAGTATGATCAGAGGCGTAGCCACTTCTTATATTCCAGCCCCATCACCATCTACTGAGCCGCTGCTGCCATATGTGTCCTTATTACTGCCTCTGATACCCCAATACTGAGCCACTGCTGCCGTATGTGTCCCTATTACTGCACCCGATACCCCAATACTGAGCCTCTGCTGCCGTATGTGTCCCTATTACTGCCCCTGATACCCCAATACTGAGCCACTGCTGCCGTATGTGTCCCTATTACTGCACCTGATACCCCAATACTGAGCCGCTGCTGCCGTATGTGTCCCTATTACTGCACCTGATACCCCAATACTGAGCCGCTGCTGCCGTATGTGTCCCTATTACTGCACCTGATACCCCAATACTGAGCCGCTGCTGCCGTATGTGTCCCTATTACTACACCTGATACCCCAATACTGAGCCACTGCTGCCGTGTGTGTCCCTATTACTGCACCTGATACCCCAATACTGAGCCGCTGCTACCGTATGTGTCCCTATTACTGCACCTGATTCCCCAATACTGAGCCGCTGCTGCCGTATGTGTCCCTATTACTGCACCTGATACCCCAATACTGAGCCGCTGCTGCCGTGTGTGTCCCTATTACTACACCTGATACCCCAATACTCAGCCACTGCTGCCGTATGTGTCCCTATTACTGCACCTGATACCCCAATACTGAGCCGCTGCTGCCGTATGTGTCCCTATTACTGCACCTGATGCCCCAATACTGAGCCACTGCTGCCGTATGTGTCCCTATTACTGCACCTGATACCCCAATACTCAGCCACTGCTGCCGTATGTGTCCCTATTACTGCACCTGATACCCCAATACTGAGCCTCTGCCGTATGTGTCCCTATTACTGCACCTGATGCCCCAATACTGAGCCTCTGCCGTATGTGTCCCTATTACTGCACCTGATGCCCCAATACTGAGCCTCTGCTGCCGTATGTGTCCCTATTACTGCACCTGATACCCCAATACTGAGCGGCTGCTCCATATAGGTCCCTATTACTGCACCTGCTGTGTGGTACAAAAGCATTGTTCCTCATACTGCTTCACATAGTAATGCCACCATTGTGCTCTTACATACTAAAATGTCTATGTGCCTTCACAGTAGCCCCAAACCCTTTACAGCCCCCACAGTGGTCCCAACACTGTATATATGCCCCTACACTGTATGATGGCCCGACAGCAGCTTCCAAACTGTATAACGGCCCTTGCATTATCTCTCACACTGTATAATGACCCCCGCAGTAGCTCCCATGCTGTATAATGGAACTTGCAATAGCTCCCACTCTTTAGAATCTGGTCACTGTCTGTCCCTGTCTGTGGGCTGCTACTTTTACAGGCCTGATATACTTAACAAAGAGCTAAATAGAAGAAAATAGAAACAGCCAGTGGGTGCGTATAGAGGCCAGTGTATTGGTATAGCTTCCAGAATTTATCCAGGTAAGGCTACTTTCACACTTGCATCGGTACGGGGCCATCGCCATGCGTCAGCCCGATGTACCGCTGGACAGTGTGTTAAATGTAGCACAACGTGGGCAGCGGATGCAGTTTTACAACGCATCCGCTGCCCATTGCGATTAGCGGGAAGGAGGGGGCAGAGTTTCGGCCATGCATGCGCGGTCGAAAATGGTGGTCACGACGCACAAAAAAAGTTACATTGAACTTTTTTTGTGCGTCGCGTCCGCCAAAAACACTACTCCGTTGCACGACGGATGCGATGTGTGGCCATATGTCGCAATGCGTTGCTAATGCAAGTCAATAGAGAAAAAACGCATCCTGCGGGCAACTTTGCAGGATGTGTTTTTTCTCCAAAACGACGCATTGCGATGTACGCCTAATAATGCAAGTGTGAAAGTAGCCTAACCCTAAAAAAATACTGTTGTCTGGACAAGATCCCAAAGAGGGAAAAGGAAAGGAGCCAACCAGAAGAAAGAGGGGGAGGTAGAATATTACTTCTAAAGAAGAAAGTACACCCCCTGGCTCGTCTACTCCCCTCTTTTTCCCTTCTCCCCCTTTGGGGTCTTGTTGTCTAGACTGAGTATATGTTCAGGGGCCCGCACCCATATGTGATTTTCTATACACACTTACTTATGATGCTTTTTTCTTCTGTCTAGCTATTTATCACACTGTATAAACTCACTGAAACTTTTATTTTAATAAAAGGTTTTATAATGGGGGTTTTGTGTTTACAACCTTGGATTTACTGATATGAGATCATACAGACACTGGACTGATAGATCCTGACCCCGGCTATAGGACTGCATTATAAATATATATATATATATATATATATATATATATATATATATATATATATATATATATATATATATATATATATATATATATATACCAAACAAAAGGATTGAGAAAGGCTCAGTGCGAGCCGAAACGTCGCGAGATGTGAGTTTGAAATAAACTTCACAGCTTTTTCACCTTACAAACTATTGGAGTGCTGCCTTCTCTTTTTTGTTTGGCATATTACTTGGATGGACATGTGGATGGTCTTATCCAGGAGGCCTGGCACCCACCGGTGAGCATTGTGCTGCACTCATTTTTTCTTATCTATATCTTTGTAATAATGTGTGTGTGTTTTATTAACCATTTCATACTATTGGATTAATAATGGATAGGTGTCATAATTGACGCCTCTCCATTATTAATCTGGCTTAATGTCACCTTACAATAGCAAGGTGACATTAACCCTTTATTACCCCATATCCCACTGCAACACGGGAATGGGAAGAGAGTGGCCAAGTGCCAGAATAGGCGCATCTTCCAGATGTGCCTTTTCTGGGGTGGCTGGGGGCAGATGTTTTTAGCCATGGACCCTCTCCAGGTTATTAATATCTGCCCTCAGTCACTGGCTTTCCCACTCTGGCGGAGAAAATTGCGTGGGAACCCACGCCAATTTTTTCCGCGATTTAACTCTTTAATTTAATAGAGCCACCAAATTTGACACACATACACTTCTTACATTACTAAAGAGGAATATGTAATAAAAGAAGGGATATGAGATGGTTTACTGTATGTAAACCATGTCTCATATCATGTCGGGTTTGGGAAGGAAAAGCCGGCAATTGAATTACCAGCTTTTCTGCTATCTAGCACTGTATGAAATATTAATATATATATATATATATATATATATATATATATATGTCTCACTGACATATACAGTATATATCTACTATATAAAGCTGAATGTGTGTATGTGTGTGTGTATGTGTGTGTGTATGTCCGGGATTGGCATCTGCACCATCGCAGCTACAGCCACAAAATTTTGCACAGTCACATGTCTGGACCCCGAGAGCGTCATAGGCTATGTTGTGAGGCGAAATTTTAACCCCGCGCGTTCCAATTCACCAAACAATTTTGCCCCTATCTACATAATGGGGAAAAAAGTGAAAGGAAAAGTGTTGGAAGCGTCGCAGCTACAGCAACAAAATTTTGCACAGTCACACGTCTGGACCCTGAAAGCGTCATAGGCTACGTTGTGAGGTGAAATTTTAACCCCGCGCTTTCCAATTCACCAAACAATTTTGCCCCTATCTACATAATGGGGAAAAAAGTGAAAGGAAAAGTGTTGGAGGCGTCGCAGCTACAGAAACAAAATTTTGCACAGTCACACGTCTGGACCCTGAGAGCGTCATAGGCTACGTTGTGAGGTGAAATTTTAACCCCGCGCTTTCCAATTCACCAAACAATTTTGCCCCTATCTACATAATGGGTAAAAAGTTAAATGAAAAGTGTTGGAGGCGTCGCAGCTACAGCCACAAAATTTTGCACAGTCACACGTCTGGACCCTGAGAGCGTCATAGGCTATGTTGTGAGGTGAAATTTTAACTCCGCGCTTTCCAATTCACCAAACTATTTTTCCCCTATCTACATAATGGGGAAAAGTAGTTTGCCTCCAACACTTTTCGTGTTGGAGGCAAATTGACAGCTGCCAGATGTGAACAAGGGGGACTTAAAGAATGAGAGCGATGGCGCAAAAGAGTATATACCGATCAGTTGCTAAGGTGGGGCCCCGACATGAGATACTCACCACACATGGGGATATGAACACACACACAAAATGCGCCACACACTACCACGTGCTTGAACACATATACCACCCTCAGCACACATTTCACCACACATACACCAACCTCGCCACATAAAAGTCGAAACACAAAACTCGCAGCTCAAAACTCGCCACGCGCAAAACTCGCCACGCGCAAAACTCGCCACATGCAAAAACTAGGCTCACGCAAAACTCGCCACAAGTGCAAAACTCACCTCATGGAAAACTCGCCACACGCAAAACTTGCACACGCGGAAAAATTGCCACATGCACAAAATTTGCAACACATGCAAAAGTTGCCTCACACAAAACTTGCACATACTCAAAAGGCACCAGACATAAAACTCACCATGCGCAAAACTCGCCATGCGCAAAACTTGCTGCACACAACTTGCTACACTAACCTGTTACATGCAACTCGACACACAAAAAGTTGCTACACGCATGTTGCCACACAAAACTCATCTCACAAAAGTCGCTACATGCATGTCGCCACACACAACTCAACACACACAACTTGACAAACGAAACTCGCCCTAAAACACACACACAAGTCTGGTATTAGCCTTCAAAAATAAAAATCAGATTAATAAGCAGACAAACTACAAGAGCAACAAATGTACCATATAGGAAATACAGCAGCTGTCAGTCACATGACCTGTCTATTATGTGTATGTGTGAGCTAATATATACTGCCAGGGGGAGGGCTTCCTGTTGGCTGGGGATTTATCAGGCTGCCAATTTATCTTACAAATACTGAGGTAAAAATACTGAGCAAATAACGTGTCAACGAGGTCTAATACAGGAGATCACACAGGTATATACTATATACAGGGAAGATGACACACAGATATATACTATATACAGGAGAGATAGCACACAGGTATATACTATATAGAGGAGGAGATGACATACAGGTACATACTATATACAGGAGGAGATGACATACAGGTTTATACTACATACAGGAGGAGATGACACACAGGTATATACTATATACAGGAGCAGATTACCTACAGGTATATACTATATACAGGAGGAGATGACATACAGGTATATGCTATATATAGAAGATGACATATAGGTATATACTATATACAGGAGGAGATGACACACAGATATATACTATATACAGGGGAGATAACACACAGGTATATAGTATATACAGGAGGAGATGACATACAGGTATATACTATATATAGAAGGAGATGACATACAGGTATATACTATATATAGGAGGAGATGGCATACAGGTATATACTATATACAGGGGAGATGACACACAGCAGGTATATACTATATACAGGGGAGATGACATACAGGTATATACTATATACAGGAGATGACATACAGGTGTATACTATATATAAGGGAGATGACAAACATGTATATACTGAGGTGAAAATGAGAGGTGTGAGGTGAAAATGAAAAGGTGTGAGTGCAAAATGAGAGGAGTGAGGGAAAATAGTGTAGTGATTGGAAAATGACAGATGTGAGGTCGAAATGACAAGTGTTGGGGGGAATGAGAGGAGTAAGGGAGAAAATGAGAGGTGTGAGGGAGAAAATGAGAGATGTGAGGGGGGAAATGAGAGGCGTGATGGGAAAATAAGAGAAGTGACGTGCTATAACTAACCACAGATATTTACTATGCCCAGGCAACGCCGGGCTCTTCAGCTAGTATATCTATATATATAATTGTCTAAGGGTTTTTCTGTCTGTCTGTCTGTCCTGGAAATCCCGCGTCTCTGATTGGTCGAAGCCGCCACGACGGGCACAGCGACGATGATGTCATAAAGGACGTAGACATCCCGCGTCTCTGATTGGTCGAGGCCGCCAGGCCTCGACCAATAAGCAACGAGTACAGTATCGACGTAGATGTCATAATGGTTGCCATGGCGACGATGATGTCATAAAGGTTGCCTCGACCAATCAGCGACGGGCACAATCTGCCGCGAATTCTGGAATCATCATTGTCCATATACTACGGGCATATTCTAGAATACCCGATGCGTTAGAATCGGGTCACAATCTAGTCTAGTCACGCATCGGGTATTCTAGAATATGCATGTCCCCGTAGTATATGGACAATGATGATTCCAGAATTCGCGGCAGACTGTGCCTGTCGCTGATTGGTCGAGGCAACCTTTATGACATCATCATCGCCATGGCAACCATTATGATATCTACGTCGATACTGTGCTGATTGGTCGAGGCGAATTCGCGGCAGACTGTGCCAGTCGCTGATTGGTCGAGGCAACCTTTATGACATCATCGTCGCCATGCTGTGCCCATCGCTGATTGGTCGAGGCCGCCAATCAGAGACGCGGGATTTCCAGGACAGACAGACATTGTGGCCCGATTCTAACGCATCGGGTATTCTAGAATATGCATGTCCCTGTAATATATGGACAATGATGATTCCAGAATTCGCGGCAGACTGTGCCCGTCGCTGATTGGTCGAGGCAACCTTTATGACATCATCGTCGCCATGGCAACCATTATGATATCATCGTCGCTGTGCCCGTTGCTGATTGGTCGAGGCCTGGTGGCCTCGACCAATCAGAGACGCAGGATGTCTACGTCCTTTATGACATCATCGTCGCTGTGCCCGTTGCTGATTGGTCGAGGCCTCGACCAATCAGAGACGCGGGATTTCTACGTCGATGCTGTGCCGGTCTCTGATTGGTCGAGGCCTGGCGGCCTCGACCAATCAGAGAGCAGAGATTTTCAGGACAGACAGACAGACAGACAGACAGACGGAAAAACCCTTAGACAATTATATATATAGATAGATATACTAGATTGTGGCCCGATTCTAACGCATCGGGTATTCTAGAATATGCATGTCCCTGTAGTATATGGAAGGCATTGCCTAAAATCTCCACCAATGACAAAAACTTTACCTCCAAACGGAATTTTATTTTTTTCAGCAACATTTGTAGTCATTACTTCACGCAGAAGTCTGTCAATTAAGCTCAAAGCGTATTTGGGTGCCATGGTGCTCTCGTCAAGTATGAAAACATGTGCATTTTTTAACAGTCTTCCTGCAAATGTGTCTTGTTTTATTCTGGAAATAGAGATTTCGTTGACTGGAACTGGTATCCCAAAGAGTGAATGTATAGTGCGACCTCCTCGTATAAGGTTTGCTGCAATCCCTGTTGTAGCCGATGGCAATACGACTTTTCCCAACCCTCTAACGTGATGCATTAAAGCTTCATAGAGGTATGTTTTACCGCTCCCTCCTGGACAGTCAATAAAGAAACATTTTGGCCTTGCATCTGCTTGGTTTTCTATAGCGCTCACAATAGTGTCATATGCAATCCGTTGTTGTTCATTTAAGGAGTTTGTCTTCTCTGTTGCCAGCAATAATTCATAAGCTTCGTCATACTCTGGAACTTGTGGAACTTGAATGGCAGGCTGGGGCAAATTAAAGTCTGATAACGTTTTTCCATGTAGTAGTAAGATATTTGGACATTTTGCATGGCATACGATTCGCAATTTTGACAACTTCCACTTCTGCTGTGAAGACGTAGGCAGTAGTCCTCGATTAGATGTTCTTTAAAATTTGTCCAAAGTTGAGCTGGATTTGTAGGCGGTCCAAATACACAGATGTAGGCAAACAATTCACGAAGTTGCTTCGGCATATGTAGAGTAACTGCGTCTTCTAAAGTAAGTTTCCACACAGTATCATCCAATAGAAGTCCTAAGGCCAAAGCTGCAGCTTTAAATGTATCGTGCAATACTCCGTTAACTGTTTTCAAATCGTCATGCGTTTTAGCTCCTTTGATATGTAGTAGTAACAGCCGAAGGCAATATCTTTCTTGATCCTTGACACTAACAGTATACATGCGTCCAATTATTCTGCTAACTCCTCGTTGTCTTGGATTCCAAGTTTTATTCCAAACGTAATGCTCTGGAATCTCTCGGTACAAATACTGCCTTGCGTTTTCGTCACGTTGGTTCAGCAAAAACCATTCCATTAATGTTGATGTCGTGCTTAAAGTTTTTGAGACATCTTTGACTTCAGCATCTTCAAGGAAATAAAGTTGCTGTTGATTTGGTAAATGAATAGCTAAACGTATAATGGCATGGGACTGTGAATGCATTGGAAACGCAAATATCCTCCAAGCTGCTTCTGGAGCACTGACATATCTTGAGTCAACAAAAGTTGATGATTCATCGTGATTGACTGTTTTCTGTTGTATTTCGATGTTAGCTTTGTCATGCCCCTTGTAGATGTACTTGAAGAGATATTTTACACTTTTTATTGAAGCACAGACTTCTATGTTGATGTGACAGTTGTAGCATTTTGATAAGTACGGGTTGTATGGGACTATCCATGAGTTATTTATAATTTTATTGTTGCAAGCAATGTTATCAATGTGTTGTCGCTGGTAGGATGGGTAGCCATCCAAGTCTTTAACCCCTTCCCGACCTTTGACGCCACGTAGGCGTCATGAAAGTCGGTGCCAATCCGACCCATGACGCCTATGTGGCGTCATGGAAAGATCGCGTCCCTGCAGATCGGGTGAAAGGGTTAACTCCCATTTCACCCGGCCGGCAGGGACAGGAGGAGTGGTAGTACAGTCCAGGGGGGGTGGCTTCACCCCCCCCCCCCCCCCCCGTGGCTACGATCGCTCTGATTGGCTGTTGAAAGTGAAACTGCCAATCAGAGCGATTTGTAATATTTCACCTATTATAACTGGTGAAATATTACAATCCAGCCATGGCCGATGCTGCAATATCATCGGCCATGGCTGGAAACACTAATGTGCCCCCACCCCACCGATCGCCCCCCCAGCCCTCCGATCTGTCCGGTACACTGCTCCGGCTCCCCTCCGTCCTGTGCTCCGCTCCCCCCGTGCTCGTGTCCGCTCCCCCTGTGCTCCAATCACCCTCCCCGTGTTCCAATCACCCCCCCTGCACTCCGATCCACCCCCCCGTGCTCTGTTCCACCCCCCGTGCCCCGTTCCACCTCCCCCGTGCTCCGTTCCACCCCCCCGTGCTCCGTTCCACCCCTCCCGCGCTCCGATCCACCCCCCCCATGCTCCGATTCCCCCCCCCGTGCTCCCCCCCTGCCATCATACTTACCGATCCTGCCGGGGTCCGTCCGTCTTCTCCCTGGGCGCCGCCATCTTCCAAAATGGCGGGCGCATCCGCAGTGCGCCCGCCGAATCTGCCGGCCGGCAGATTCGTTCCAAAGTGCATTTTGATCACTGAGATAGATTATATCTCAGTGATCAAAATAAAAAAAATAATAAATGACCCCCCCCCCTTTGTCACCCCTGTTATGATTTGGTAATTCAGTACCACAATGGACATAAAAGTCAGAGCACATACAGTGACCTGACAATAACCCAAAAACAAAGAACGAGCTCTGAGACGTGGGAACTCTGCTGACCGCAATCCCTAATCCTCTCCAACCACACTAGAGGCAGCCGTGGATTGCGCCTAACGCTCCCTATGCAACTCGGCACAGCCTGAGAAACTAGCTAGCCTGAAGATAGAAAATAAGCCTACCTTGCCTCAGAGAAACACCCCAAAGGAAAAGGCAGCCCCCCACATATAATGACTGTGAGTTAAGATGAAAAGACAAACGTAGAGATGAAATAGATTTAGCAAAGTGAGGCCCGACTTTCTGAACAGAGCGAGGATAGGAAAGATAACTTTGCGGTCAACACAAAACCCTACAAACAACCACGCAAAGGGGGCAAAAAGACCCTCCGTACCGACTAACGGCACGGAGGTACACCCTCTGCGTCCCAGAGCTTCCAGCAGGCAAGAAAAACCAAATAAGCAAGCTGGACAGAAAAAAACAGCAAACAAAATAACAAAAGCGGAACTTAGCTATGCAGAGCAGCAGGCCACAGGAACGATCCAGGAGGAAGCAAGTCCAATACTAGAACATTGACTGGAGGCCAGGATCAAAGCACTAGGTGGAGTTAAATAGAGCAGCACCTAACGACTTCACCACATCACCTGAGGAAGGAAACTCAGAAGCCGCAGTACCACTCTCCTCCACCAACGGAAGCTCATAGAGAGAATCAGCCGAAGTACCACTTGTGACCACAGGAGGGAGCTCTGCCACAGAATTCACAACACACCCCCATAGGTAGGGACAATAAAAAAATAAAGAATTTTTTTTTCCCACTAATGTTAGAATAGGGTTAGGGCTAGGGTTAGGGGTAGGGTTAGGGCTAGGGTTAGGGTTTCGGTATGTGCACACGTATTCTGTTCCTCTGCGGATTTTTCCGCTGCGGATTTGATAAATCCGCAGTGCTAAACCGCTGCGGATTTATGGCGGATTTACCGCGTTTTTTCTGCGCATTTCACTGCGGTTTTACAACTGTGATTTTCTATTTGAGCAGTTGTAAAACCGCTGCGGAATCCGCACAAAGAAGTGACATGCTGCGGAATGTAAACCGCTGCGTTTCCGTGCAGTTTTTCTGCAGCATGTGTACAGCGATTTTTGTTTCCCATAGGTTTACATTGAACTGTAAACTCATGGGAAACTGCTGCGGATCCGCAGCGTTTTCCGCAGCGTGTGCACATACCTTTAGAATTAGGCTATGTGCACACGGTGCGGATTTGGCTGCGGATCCGCAGCGGATTGGCCGCTGCGGATTCGCAGCAGTGTTCCATCAGGTTTACAGTACCATGTAAACCTATGGAAAACCAAATCCGCTGTGCCCATGGTGCGGAAAATACCGCGCGGAAACGCTGCGTTGTATTTTCCGCAGCATGTCAATTCTTTGTGCGGATTCCGCACCGTTTTACACCTGTTCCTCAATAGGAATCCGCAGGTGAAATCCGCACAAAAAACACTGGAAGTCCGCGGAAAATCCGCAGGTAAAACGCAGTGCCTTTTACCCGCGGATTTTTCAAAAATGATGCTGAAAAATCTCACACGAATCCGCAACGTGGGCACATAGCCTTAGGGTTAGGGTTGGAATTAGGGTTGTGGTTAGGGGTGTGATTAGGGTTATGGCTACAGTTGGGATTAGAGTTAGGGGTGTGTTGGGGTTAGTGTTGGAGGTAGAATTGAGGGGTTACCACTGTTTAGGCACGTCAGGGGTCTCCAAACGCAACATGGCGCCACCATTGATTCCAGCCAATCTCGTATTCAAAAAGTCAAATGGTGCTCCCTCAATTCCGAGCCCCGACGTGTGCCCAAACAGTGGTTTACCTACACACATGGGGTATCAGCGTACTCAGGAGAAACTGGACAACAACTTTTGGGGTCCAATTTCTCCTGTAACCCTTGGGAAAATAAAAAATTCTGGGCTAAATAATTATTTTTGAGGAAAGAAAACGTATTTATTACTTTCACGGCTCTGCATTATAAACTTCTATGAAGCACTTGGGGGTTCAAAGTGCTCACCACACATCTAGATAAGTTCCTTTCGGGGTCTAGTTTCCAAAATGGGGTCACTTGTGGGGGGTTTCTACTGTTTAGCCACATCAGGGGCTCTGCAAAAGCAATGTGACGCCCGCAGAGCATTCCATCAAAGTCTGCATTTCAAAACGTCACTACTTCATAGTAACATAGTAACATAGTAACATAGTTAGTAAGGCCGAAAAAAGACATTTGTCCATCCAGTTCAGCCTATATTCCATCATAATAAATACCCAGATCTACGTCCTTCTACAGAACCTAATAATTGTATGATACAATATTGTTCTGCTCCAGGAAGACATCCAGGCCTCTCTTGAACCCCTCGACTGAGTTCGCCATCACCACCTCCTCAGGCAAGCAATTCCAGATTCTCACTGCCCTAACAGTAAAGAATCCTCTTCTATGTTGGTGGAAAAACCTTCTCTCCTCCAGACGCAAAGAATGCCCCCTTGTGCCCGTCACCTTCCTTGGTATAAACAGATCCTCAGCGAGATATTTGTATTGTCCCCTTATATACTTATACATGGTTATTAGATCGCCCCTCAGTCGTCTTTTTTCTAGACTAAATAATCCTAATTTCGCTAATCTATCTGGGTATTGTAGTTCTCCCATCCCCTTTATTAATTTTGTTGCCCTCCTTTGTACTCTCTCTAGTTCCATTATATCCTTCCTGAGCACCGGTGCCCAAAACTGGACACAGTACTCCATGTGCGGTCTAACTAGGGATTTGTACAGAGGCAGTATAATGCTCTCATCATGTGTATCCAGACCTCTTTTAATGCACCCCATGATCCTGTTTGCCTTGGCAGCTGCTGCCTGGCACTGGCTGCTCCAGGTAAGTTTATCATTAACTAGGATCCCCAAGTCCTTCTCCCTGTCAGATTTACCCAGTGGTTTCCCGTTCAGTGTGTAATGGTGATATTGATTCCCTCTTCCCATGTGTATAACCTTACATTTATCATTGTTAGACCTCATCTGCCACCTTTCAGCCCAAGTTTCCAACTTATCCAGATCCATCTGTAGCAGAATACTATCTTCTCTTGTATTAACTGCTTTACATAGTTTTGTATCATCTGCAAATATCGATATTTTACTGTGTAAACCTTCTACCAGATCATTAATGAATATGTTGAAGAGAACAGGTCCCAATACTGACCCCTGCGGTACCCCACTGGTCACAGCGACCCAGTTAGAGACTATACCATTTATAACCACCCTCTGCTTTCTATCACTAAGCCAGTTACTAACCCATTTACACACATTTTCCCCCAGACCAAGCATTCTCATTTTGTGTACCAACCTCTTGTGCGGCACGGTATCAAACGCTTTGGAAAAATCGAGATATACCACGTCCAATGACTCACCGTGGTCCAGCCTATAGCTTACCTCTTCATAAAAACTGATTAGATTGGTTTGACAGGAGCGATTTCTCATAAACCCATGCTGATATGGAGTTAAACAGTTATTCTCATTGAGATAATCCAGAATAACATCCCTCAGAAACCCTTCAAATATTTTACCAACAATAGAGGTTAGACTTACTGGCCTATAATTTCCAGGTTCACTTTTAGAGCCCTTTTTGAATATTGGCACCACATTTGCTATGCGCCAGTCCTGCGGAACAGACCCTGTCGCTATAGAGTCACTAAAAATAAGAAATAATGGTTTATCTATTACATTACTTAGTTCTCTTAGTACTCGTGGGTGTATGCCATCCGGACCCGGAGATTTATCTATTTTAATCTTATTTAGCCGGTTTCGCACCTCTTCTTGGGTTAGATTGGTGACCCTTAATATAGGGTTTTCATTGTTTCTTGGGATTTCACCTAGCATTTCATTTTCCACCGTGAATACCGTGGAGAAGAAGGTGTTTAATATGTTAGCTTTTTCCTCGTCATCTACAACCATTCTTTCCTCACTATTTTTTAAGGGGCCTACATTTTCAGTTTTTATTCTTTTACTATTGATATAGTTGAAGAACAGTTTGGGATTAGTTTTACTCTCCTTAGCAATGTGCTTCTCTGTTTCCTTTTTGGCAGCTTTAATTAGTTTTTTAGATAAAGTATTTTTCTCCCTATAGTTTTTTAGAGCTTCAATGGTGCCATCCTGCTTTAGTAGTGCAAATGCTTTCTTTTTACTGTTAATTGCCTGTCTTACTTCTTTGTTTAGCCACATTGGGTTTTTCCTATTTCTAGTCCTTTTATTCCCACAAGGTATAAACCGCTTACACTGCCTATTTAGGATGTTCTTAAACATTTCCCATTTATTATCTGTATTCTCATTTCTGAGGATATTGTCCCAGTCTACCAGATTAAGGGCATCTCTAAGCTGTTCAAACTTTGCCTTCCTAAAGTTCAATGTTTTTGTGACTCCCTGACAAGTCCCCCTAGTGAAAGACAGGTGAAACTGCACAATATTGTGGTCGCTATTTCCTAAATGCCCAACCACCTGCAGATTTGTTATTCTGTCAGGTCTATTAGATAGTATTAGGTCTAAAAGTGCTGCTCCTCTGGTTGGATTCTGCACCAATTGTGAAAGATAATTTTTCTTGGTTATTAGCAGAAACCTGTTGCCTTTATGGGTTTCACAGGTTTCTGTTTCCCAGTTAATATCCGGGTAGTTAAAGTCCCCCATAACCAGGACCTCATTATGGGTTGCAGCTTCATCTATCTGCTTTAGAAGTAGACTTTCCATGCTTTCTGTTATATTTGGGGGTTTGTAACAGACCCCAATGAGAATTTTGTTACCATTTTTCCCTCCATGAATTTCAACCCATATGGACTCGACATCCTCATTCCCTTCGCTAATATCCTCCCTTAAAGTGGACTTTAGACAAGACTTTACATAGAGACAAACCCCTCCTCCTCTCCGATTTTTACGATCCTTTCTAAACAGACTGTAACCCTGTAAGTTAACTGCCCAGTCATAGCTTTCATCTAACCATGTCTCGGTTATTCCCACTATGTCAAAGTTACCTGTAGATATTTCTGCTTCTAGTTCTTCCATCTTGTTTGTCAGGCTTCTGGCGTTTGCGAGCATGCAGTTTAGAGGATTTTGTTTTGTTCCAATCTCCTCACTGTAGATTGTTTTAGAAATGTTCTTACCTCCCTTCTGAGTATGTTTTCCTGGGTCGTCTTTGTTCGAGTCTAATGTTTTTCTTCCCGTCCCCTCTTCTTCTAGTTTAACGCCCTCCTGATGAGTGTAGCGAGTCTTCTGGCGAATGTGTGTTTCCCAGGTTTGTTGAGGTGTAGTCCGTCTCTGGCGAGGAGTCCATCATACCAGTAATTCACACCGTGGTCCAGGAATCCAAATCCTTGTTGTCTGCACCATCGTCTTAGCCAGTTGTTTGCATCAAGGATCCTGTTCCATCTCCTGGTGCCATGCCCGTCTACTGGAAGGATAGAAGAAAAAACTACCTGTGCATCCAGTTCCTTTACTTTCTTCCCCAACTCTTCAAAGTCCTTGCAGATTGTCGGTAGGTCCTTCCTTGCCGTGTCATTGGTGCCAACATGTATCAGAAGAAATGGGTGGACGTCCTTGGAGCTGAAGAGCTTTGGTATCCTATCGGTCACATCCTTGATCATCGCACCTGGAAGGCAGCATACTTCTCTTGCAGTTATGTCCGGTCTGCAGATGGCTGCTTCGGTGCCTCTCAGTAGTGAGTCTCCCACCACCACCACTCTTCGTTGCTTCTTGGCTGTACTTTTTGCTGTCACTTGTTGCTGTGTGCCCTTTTCTTTTTTGCTTGCTGGTATTGCTTCATTCTTAGGTGTGCCATCTTCATCCTCTACAAAGATTTGATATCGGTTCTTCAGTTGTGTGGTTGGTGATTTCTCCATGGTCCTCTTGCTTCTTTTGGTCACATGCTTCCACTCATCTGCTTTTGGAGGTTCTCTGACACTTTTTGCACCTTCTGTGACCAGTAGAGATGCTTCTGTTCTGTCTAGAAAGTCTTCATTCTCTTTGATGAGTTTCAAAGTTGCTATTCTTTCTTCCAGACCTCGCACCTTTTCTTCTAAAAGGGCCACTAGTCTACACTTCTGACAGGTGAAATTGGATTCTTCTTCTGGTCGATCTGTGAACATGTAGCACATGCTGCAGCTCACCATGTAGGTTGTCACATCTGCCATGTTGCTCCTAGATCCTGCTGACTTGCTGTGTGTTTTCCTTCTTGTGTAATCTACTCAGCCAAGCTCTCTTGCAATAATGTCCTACAGGCAAAAAGTTTGGTGATTCTTTCGAAGCAGCTGGTCCCGGCTGTACCCAACGATCTTCTAGCTTAGGGAGACTTCGCTTCTCCCAGAAGGCACCTGGAATATGCAAATTAGCCTCCTGAAGCTTGAATCCCTGGTTTGGTGATGCTTTCGAAGCAGCTGGTCCCGGCTGTACCCAACGATCTTCTAGCTTAGGGAGACTTCGCTTCTCCCAGAAGGCACCTGGAATATGCAAATTAGCCTCCTGAAGCTTAAATCCCTGGTTTGGTGATGCTTTCGAAGCAGCTGGTCCCGGCTGTACCCAACGATCTTCTAGCTTAGGGAGACTTCGCTTCTCCCAGAAGGCACCTGGAATATGCAAATTAGCCTCCTGAAGCTTGAATCCCTGGTTTGGTGATGCTTTCGAAGCAGCTGGTCCCGGCTGTACCCAACGATCTTCTAGCTTAGGGAGACTTCGCTTCTCCCAGAAGGCACCTGGAATATGCAAATTAGCCTCCTGAAGCTTGAATCCCTGGTTTGGTGATGCTTTCGAAGCAGCTGGTCCCGGCTGTACCCAACGATCTTCTAGCTTAGGGAGACTTCGCTTCTCCCAGAAGGCACCTGGAATATGCAAATTAGCCTCCTGAAGCTTGAATCCCTGGTTTGGTGATGCTTTCGAAGCAGCTGGTCCCGGCTGTACCCAACGATCTTCTAGCTTAGGGAGACTTCGCTTCTCCCAGAAGGCACCTGGAATATGCAAATTAGCCTCCTGAAGCTTGAATCCCTGGTTTGGTGATGCTTTCGAAGCAGCTGGTCCCGGCTGTCCCCAACGATCTTCTAGCTTAGGGAGACTTCGCTTCTCCCAGAAGGCACCTGGAATATGCAAATTAGCCTCCTGAAGCTTGAATCCCTGGTTTGGTGATGCTTTCGAAGCAGCTGGTCCCGGCTGTACCCAACGATCTTCTAGCTTAGGGAGACTTCGCTTCTCCCAGAAGGCACCTGGAATATGCAAATTAGCCTCCTGAAGCTTGAATCCCTGGTTTGGTGATGCTTTCGAAGCAGCTGGTCCCGGCTGTACCCAACGATCTTCTAGCTTAGGGAGACTTCGCTTCTCCCAGAAGGCACCTGGAATATGCAAATTAGCCTCCTGAAGCTTGAATCCCTGGTTTGGTGATGCTTTCGAAGCAGCTGGTCCCGGCTGTACCCAACGATCTTCTAGCTTAGGGAGACTTCGCTTCTCCCAGAAGGCACCTGGAATATGCAAATTAGCCTCCTGAAGCTTGAATCCCTGGTTTGGTGATGCTTTCGAAGCAGCTGGTCCCGGCTGTACCCAACGATCTTCTAGCTTAGGGAGACTTCGCTTCTCCCAAAAGGCACCTGGAATATGCAAATTAGCCTCCTGAAGCTTGAATCCCTTCAATTCCGAGCCCCGGCATGTGCGCCCAAACAGTGGTTTACCCCCACATATGAGGTATCAGCGTACTCAGGACAAATTGGACAACAACTTTCGTGGTTCAGTTTCTCCTTTTACCATTGGGAAAAAAAAAATGTTGCTAAAAGATAATTTTTGTGACTAAAAAGTTAAATGTTCATTTTTTCCTTCCATGTTGCTTCTGCTGCTGTGAAGCACCTGAAGGGTTAATAAACTTCTTGAATGTGGTTTTGAGTACCTTGAGGGGTGCAGTTTTTAGAATGATGTCACTTTTGGGTATTTTCAGCCATATAGACCCCTCAAACTGACTTCAAATGTGAGGTGGTCCCTAAAAAAAATGGTTTTGTAAATTTCGTTGTAAAAATGAGAAATCGCTGGTCAAATTTTAACCCTTATAACTTCCTAGCAAAATAAAATTTTGTTTCCAAAATTGTGCTGATGTAAAATATACATGTGGGAAATGTTATTTATTAACTATTTTGTGTCACATAACTCTCTGGTTTAACAGAATATAAATTCAAAATGTGAAAATTGCGAAATTTTCAAAATTTTCGCCAAATTTCCATTTTTATCACAAATAAACGCAGAATTTATTGACCTAAATTTACCACTAACATGAAGCCCAATATGTCACGAAAAAACAATCTCAGAACCGCTAGGATCCGTTGAAGCGTTCCTGAGTTATTACCTCATAAAGGGACACTGGTCAGAATTGCAAAAAACGGCAAGGTCTTTAAGGTCAAAATAGGCTGGGTCATGAAGGGGTTAACAGTGTGCTGTTTCCTTTGGAAACCCTTTTGTACACTTTCCGTTTTCCATGCATGGACTTTTTGGATTTGCTACACCGCATGGGCCATGAACCATATGAGAGACTACAATATTATACAGTTCTGGATACTTTTCTTGGTTAGGAATTTCAGCCCACACTATATTGTCGATTTCTTCCTCCGTACGAATCTTGGAATCCGTGTCTAAGATAATTAGTATATGCGCATGTGGGAGACCTCGTTTCTGAAACTCTATGACGTGTACCATTGCTACGACTGTTCCAAAAAGTCCATTTTTGATGTCTTTCAAAAGGCTGATGAGTTTCAGTCGAAATACGTGTGCGACTAAGTCCGGCCTGTGTTCAACTTTTTGCCAGGGTTCTAGATTTTCGGTAATTTTTGGCCATTTAGGATTACAGGTCATTGTCACAAAAATGTCAGGTCTTCCAAACTTTGTTACTATTGCCATTGCATCTTGATAACGCTGTTGCATGTTTCGGGGGCTACCTTCAAACGACGACGGGAGGATTACTGTTTTTCCAATTGGAATTCCCTTTTCAATTGATTGTTTTTGCAAATGTTATTGAAGAACGCAGTAGTCTTCAACTTTAAGTTGATTTTGGTTCATTCTTATGAAATTTAGACGATTAGCTTCAATTTTAACATATGCGTCAACTAAGTACTGTTGTGTCAGTTTCCCACCGTTTAAAATAGGATTGAAGTAATTTCGGACAGACAGACGAAAACTGTAGTATTGCAGCTGTGTAATTCTTCTTGAAGTTCTTTGTTGGTTTAGGTTTTCATGCCACCCTTGTTCACCTCTTGGAAAGAATAGCGGATACAGAAGAGCATCAAGGTTGCTGTGCAAAATGCTAATTCGTTGTGTCTTAGGAACCAAAGGGTTGTTTTGGTCTGGCTTAAGATGGACTAATATATCCCTTTGAAAAGGAGGTTCTCCATCGTTTTGAAAAACAACTGCGACCTCACTTACACGTGGTTTGTTGTAAAGTCGGGGATCCTGTTTACGTTCTTGTTTAATGGCCATGACAATAGAAGGCATTTCAGTACCATTTTGTATAGCCCTCTGTTCCTCCTCAGCTTGAACGTCTTTTAGCATGCGATATGCGGCAGCAAATGGGCTTATTTTTTGTAAATGTACAGCAATTTGGTTCATCAGTTCAGCATCACACTTTTCGTTTTCTTTTAGGTTCATCCTTTGTTCTGTAGCCTCATTTGTATCAATGATGTATAATTGTGCAAATTTTGGTGGTTGTCCTATTTCTGGGTGAAGTGTTCCAGTGCGATGGTAGATCTGGCCGTGAATTTTAAAACAATAAGGTCCAAATCCAGGGGGCGGTGCAATGTTGGCACCGAATGAAGCAAACGCATGAGAACTGTTGATCCTTCTGATATTTTCCATAAAATTTCTACTATGTTGATGCATTCCTTTCATTAACTGCTCAAACAGATCTGAGTAGTGAGGTCTCGGTAGCATAACTTTTCCTTTTTGGCAGCATTGAGTAAACTGATTGTCAAATGGTTTTTCATCAATGAAATTCAGAGAGTCGCATTTAGAGCAAACTGCATTCATATTCCCACAGTAGTGTTCATGAATTGTACTTTCATTGTCTGTTACATAATGTGCAAGTTGTTGAATATTGTCCTGGTCGTGCCTTAGTTGGTAGAGCATTCGTTTTTTATGAATTTGGCGATCATGTTGTTCCTGTTGCACAACAGTTTGTTGTGGTGTCTCCGGTTGACGATGGTGTCAAGATTCAAAGAAGCTTTATTGGCAGGACCAAATACACATCAGTTTTGCCAAAGCAAGTGTATAGAGGCAATAGGGATAGGGACTGTGGGGATGTTGGGTAGGAGCTGTAGGGGAGGTGGATGGGGCAGATCTAGGGTGGGGGCTATAATCCATGGCATAGGGGAGGTGGATGGGGCAGGTCCATTGTGGGGGCTATAGTCCATGGCATAGGGGAGGTGGATGGGGCAGATCCATTGTGGGGGCTATAGTCCATGGCATCATAGTTCTCTTTCTCGCAGTCTATGACATTCGCTCACATACCGCGCTGCTATCTCCACTGCTCTCTCTTCTTCTCCCAGCAGGATATATGTTTTCTCTTCCTCCTTCATGGTGATGAAGTCCGGGAAGAGATGTGAGAGTCTCCTGAAGTGAGTGTCCCTCACTGCTGAGTATTTGGAGCAGTGTAGCAGGAAGTGGGTTTCATCCTCTATGGCCTCCTGGTCACAGTGTTGGCACAGTCTTTCCTCCCTGGGCTTGTAGCTCTGCCTGTGTCGGCCACATTCGATGGCCAGACTGTGGGCGCTGAGTCTATATCGGCTCAGGATCTGGCGGTCTCTGGGGTCCGGGAGTTTCTCCAGATATGGGGCCAGTCTGTAGTCTCTCTGTAGGCTCCGGTACATGGTCAGTTTCTGTGAGCTGATGATATCATTCTTCCAGTCACTGACATACCTCTCCTGGCCTTCATCTGCCATCTTCCTGGCGGCCTCGACCAATCAGAGACGCGGGATTTCTACGTCGATGCTGTGCCCGTCTCTGATTGGTCGAGGCCTGGTGGCCTCGACCAATCAGAGAAGTGGGATTTCCAGGACAGACAGACAGACAGACGGAAAAACCCTTAGACAATTATATATATAGACTAGACTGTGGCCCGATTCTAACGCATCGGGTTTTCTAGAATATGCATGTCCCCGTAGTATATGGACAATGATGATTCCAGAATTCGCGGCAGACTGTGCCCGTCGCTGATTGGTCGAGGCAACCTTTATGACATCATCGTCGCCATGGCAACCATTGTGACATCTACGTCGATACTGTGCCCGTTCCTGATTGGTCGAGGCCTGGCGGCCTCGACCAATCGGACGCGGGATGTCTACGTCCTTTATGACATCATCGTCGCCATGGCAACCATTATGACATCTACGTCGATATTGTGCCCGTCGCTGAATCAGAAACGTGGGATTTCTACGTCCTTTATGACATCATCGTCGCTGTGCCCGTCTCTGGATGCGGGATGTCTACGTCCTTTATGACATAATCGTCGCTGTGCCCTGGCGGCCTCGACCAATCAGAGACGCAGGATTTCCAGGACAGACAGACAGACAGACGGAAAAACCCTTAGGCAATTATATATATAGATATATATATATAGACAGTATATATGTTTTTGCGATTATTTGAGCCCATGGATCCATTGTATGTCCGTTTTGCAAGCCTGTGAGAAAATCTCGCAGTATGGATGCCATACGGATTACATACGGAGGATGCCATGCGCAAAATACGCTGACACACCCTGCCTACGGATGACATACGGATCACTATTTTGGGGACATTTCTGCGTATTATGGCCGTAAAAAACAGACCATATTTTCATATGCTGAGTGTGACGCCGGCCTGACTCTGTTAGGCTGCCGTCACACTAGCAGTATTTGGTCAGTATTTTACATCAGTATTTGTAGCCAAAACCAGGAGTGGAACAAGTAGAGCAAAAGTATAATAGAGACATGTCACCACTTTTGCATTTATCACCCACTCCTGGTTTTGGCTACAAATACTGATGTAAAATACTGACCAAATACTGCTAGTGTGACAGCAGCCTTATAGTATAGAAGTCATATGCAAATCAGGCGGAAGAGCACAGTGGGCGTGTTAATGCGCATGAGACTGCTTTCAAGTGACATGCCCAGTAGCGTAGCTACCAGGGGGGCAGTGGGTGCGGCCGCCCTGGGCCCACAGCTCACAGGGGCCCACCTGGAGCTACACTTAGGCTACGTTCACATTGGCGTTCCGCCAATGTGCGTCGCTGTTGCGCCGGCGACGCAGCGGCGACGCGCCCCTATGTTTAACATAGGGGACGCGTGCGTTGTTTTGGTGGCGTTTTTCGCCACGTGCGTCGTTTCCGACGCTAGCGTCGGACGCAAGAAAACGCTACATTGTAGCATTTTCTGTGCGTCCGATTTTCGTCAAAAACGACGCACGCGTCACAAAACGCGCGCGTTTTTACGTGCGTCGCGCGTTGCGTCGCCGACGCAGGGCGGCGCAACGCTAGTGTGAACCTAGCCTTAATTAGCTTGGTGATAGAGCAGGAGATACGATCTCCCTGCTCTACCTCGGGCAGGGGCTGGAGACAGGCAGTGAAGCTCTGCCCCCTCCCCCCAGTGCTGACACTGTACCTGTGTCCAGCAGACACCCCCACATTGCACGCTCAGTGAAGTGAATGTGTCTGTGGCAAAGAAGTCAGGACCATGGCGCTGGGGCTTCCCTCCAGAGAGGAGCAGGACAGGGGACACAGTGCTGTAAGTAACAGCTCACACTTCTGTCCGTAGTGGCCTGAGGTGTCTGCACTGTACAGGGAGGAGGTGACAGGACGCTGCTTCTCTCCAGAAGACCCAGCCACATACTGTATCTGCACTCTCTGAGACACTGGAGAGCAGATGAATCTAATGGTTCCTCAGACAAGACTGGTCAGTAATGTGCACTGATAGACGTGACCCCGGCTGCAGGACCCCACAGATGAGGATACACGTCTCCTTTTTATATATAGGAAAGAAACATATCCTCATCTGTGGGGTCCTGTAGCCGGGGTCACGTCTATCAGTGCACATCACTGACCAGTCCTGTCAGTATATATACCTTGGATTTACTGATATGAGATCATACAGACACTGGACTGCAGTCCTATAGCCGGGGTCAGGATCTATCAGTCCAGTGTCTGTATGATCTCATATCAGTAAATCCAAGGTTGTAAACACAAAACCCCCATTATAAAACCTTTTATTAAAATAAAAGTTTCAGTGAGTTTATACATTGTGATAAATAGCCAGACAGAAGAAAAAAGCATCATAAGTAAGTGTGTATAGAAAATCACATATGGTTGCGGACCACTGAACATATACTCAGTCTAGACAACAAGACCCCAAAGAGGGAGAAGGGAAAAAGAGGGGAGTAGACGAGCCAGGGGGTGTACTTTCTTCTTTAGAAGTAATATTCTACCTCCCCCTCTTTCTTCTGGTTGGCTCCTTTCCTTTTCCCTCTTTGGGATCTTGTCCAGACAACAGTATTTTTTTAGGGTTAGGCTACATTCACACTTGCATTATTAGGCGTACATCGCAATGCGTCGTTTTGGAGAAAAAACACATCCTGCAAAGTTGCCCGCAGGATGCGTTTTTTCTCTATTGACTTGCATTAGCAACGCATTGCGACATATGGGCACACATCGCATCCGTCATGCAACGGATGCGTAGTGTTTTTGGCGGACGCGACGCACAAAAAAAGTTCAATGTAACTTTTTTTGTGCGTCGTGACCACCATTTTCGACCGCGCATGCATGGCCGAAACTCTGCCCCCTCCTTCCCGCTAATCGCAATGGGCAGCGGATGCGTTGTAAAACTGCATCCGCTGCCCACGTTGTGCTACATTTAACACACTGTCCAGCGGTACATCGGGCTGACGCATGGCGATGGCCCCGTACCGATGCAAGTGTGAAAGTAGCCTTACCTGGATAAATTCTGGAAGCTATACCAATACACTGGCCTCTATACGCACCCACTGGCTGTTTCTATTTTCTTCTATTTAGCTCTTTGTTAAGTATATCAGGCCTGTAAAAGTAGCAGCCCACAGACAGGGACAGACAGTGACCAGATTCTAAAGAGTGGGAGCTATTGCAAGTTCCATTATACAGCATGGGAGCTACTGCGGGGGTCATTATACAGTGTGAGAGATAATGCAAGGGCCGTTATACAGTTTGGAAGCTGCTGTCGGGCCATCATACAGTGTAGGGGCGTATATACAGTGTTGGGACCACTGTGGGGGCTGTAAAGGGTTTGGGGCTACTGTGAAGGCACATAGACATTTTAGTATGTAAGAGCACAATGGTGGCATTACTATGTGAAGCAGTATGAGGAACAATGCTTTTGTACCACACAGCAGGTGCAGTAATAGGGACCTATATGGAGCAGCCGCTCAGTATTGGGGTATCAGGTGCAGTAATAGGGACACATACGGCAGCAGCGGCTCAGTATTGGGGCATCAGGTGCAGTAATAGGGACACATACGGCAGAGGCTCAGTATTGGGGCATCAGGTGCAGTAATAGGGACACATACGGCAGAGGCTCAGTATTGGGGTATCAGGTGCAGTAATAGGGACACATACGGCAGCAGTGGCTCAGTATTGGGGCATCAGGTGCAGTAATAGGGACACATACGGCAGCAGTGGCTCAGTATTGGGGTATCAGGTGCAGTAATAGGGACACATACGGCAGCAGCGGCTCAGTATTGGGGTATCAGGTGCAGTAATAGGGACACATACGGCAGCAGAGGCTCAGTATTGGGGCATCAGGTGCAGTAATAGGGACACATACGGCAGCAGTGGCTCAGTATTGGGGTATCAGGTGCAGTAATAGGGACACATACGGCAGCAGCGGCTCAGTATTGGGGTATCAGGTGCAGTAATAGGGACACATACGGCAGCAGAGGCTCAGTATTGGGGCATCAGGTGCAGAAATAGGGACACATACGGCAGAGGCTCAGTATTGGGGCATCAGGTGCAGTAATAGGGACACATACGGCAGCAGTGGCTCAGTATTGGGGTATCAGGTGCAGTAATAGGGACACATACGGCAGCAGCGGCTCAGTATTGGGGTATCAGGTGCAGTAATAGGGACACATACGGCAGCAGTGGCTCAGTATTGGGGTATCAGGTGTAGTAATAGGGACACACACAGCAGCAGCGGCTCAGTATTGGGGTATCAGGTGCAGTAATAGGGACACATACGGCAGCAGCGGCTCAGTATTGGGGAATCAGGTGCAGTAATAGGGACACATACGGCAGCAGCGGCTCAGTATTGGGGTATCAGGTGCAGTAATAGGGACACATACGGCAGCAGCGGCTCAGTATTGGGGTATCAGGTGCAGTAATAGGGACACATACGGCAGCAGCGACTCAGTATTGGGGTATCAGGTGCAGTTATAGGGACACATACGGCAGCAGTGGCTCAGTATTGGGGTATCAGGGGCAGTAATAGGGACACATACGGCAGCAGAGGCTCAGTATTGGGGTATCAGGTGCAGTAATAGGGACACATACGGCAGCAGTGGCTCAGTATTGGGGTATCAGAGGCAGTAATAAGGACACATATGGCAGCAGCGGCTCAGTAGATGGTGATGGGGCTGGAATATGAGAAGTGAAATGTGTCTTTGTTGTATTCTCTGTAGCCGAGTCGTTGCTGGAAGAAGTTGTCATGTCGATCTGGGTCAGTTGGAAAAGACGGGAAAAGTGACGACTCCATCAGAAAGAACGTCAGTGGTAAGTCACCATGTGTAACTGTGCAGTGATCTATGTTCCGTAGGACTGGTAGTGATGGTCTTTGTGGAGTTTTTTTTAGTTACAGGGGGATCATCGGCTGAGGTTCTTATACACGCAATTACAGTGCCACACCGTAGTTGTAGTCAGGGGTTAGGGGCCCACTCAGATATCTCACCCCCCCTGAGCTGAACCCCTAGCTACGCCTCTGGACATGCCCCAGTGCAGTGACACACCACCAGTGCAGTTACAAACCCCAGTGCAGTGACAAATCCCAGTGCAGTGACACACCACCAGTGCAGTTACAAACCCCAGTGCAGTGACAAATCCCAGTGCAGTGACACACCACCAGTGCAGTGACAAACCCCAGTGCAGTGACAAATCCCAGTGCAGTGACAAACCCCAGTGCAGTGACTCACCCCAGTGCAGTAACAAACCCCAGTGCAGTGACACACCACCAGTGCAGTGACAAACCCCAGTGCAGTGACTCACCCCAGTGCAGTGACAAACCCCAGTGCAGTGACTCACCCCAGTGCAGTGACACACCACCAGTGCAGTGACAAACCCCAGTGCAGTGACACACCACCAGTGCGGAGACAGTATGGTGAACAGAGGGATGTGAGAGGAAACAGTATGAGGAGGGAGGGGAATAGTGTGAGGAGACAGTATGGGGGGAGAAAAGTGAGTGGGCACAGAATAGAAACTGAGTAGTGGGGGCGTAGCATGGAGGGACAATGCAAGGGCACAGCCAGGAGGGGACAGTATACCTAGGAGGGGGAGTGTGATAAAGTACATTATAGAGACTGAGCACTATAGGGGGGCACTGTGAGGACAGTGTGAAGAGGGGGCCGGTATGGAAAGGAGAGGACAGTGTGAAGAGCATGTACCATAAGAGGGACAATGTGGGGGTCATATTTTGTACAGACAGTATAGTCAGGGGCAATTTTTTATTCAGGAGCATTTTAATGACACTTGTATCTTTAAGGGCATCATGTGGACATTTTCTGCAAAAGAGTGGAGAAGATGGAAGTCTGCAGAGACGGCTGAGGATGAGAAAACTCATCATGGGGTCTGGACAAGATGAAGAAAAGAATGAGAACGACGTCATCTATAAGGTACCTGGATGTAAATGTTATTTGTGATACTAACTAACTCTCATGTTTTACTTATGTTAGGAACATTAAAGCAAATGTCCAGGTTTGTAATGAGTCTGCAGCTATTCTTTGTGACTGCAGACTTCTGAATTTTCACTGTGCGCACTGCACGCTGTCAGGATTCTCTTGTGCCGTCAATTTCCATACATGTGGTCACGTGCTGACTAGACATGTGTGGCCTCACTCAATAAAAATGATCGGAGCGAGGCCGGGCACGTCTAGTCGGAATGTGGTCAGAAGTATACAAATCGCATGCTTGTGCTGACATGACTGTGCACCGGCAAGGGAGAATCCTAAAAGTGTGCAGTGCATTAGTTGTGAGAATTCAGAAGCCTGCGATGTCAGGAGTCAGCTCTGCAGGTTCCAGTATTCATCACATGGACACTTCACTCACATGTGATTTTCATACTTATGGTCCTGTGACAACGAGCTTCTCTTCCACTTCTCTCAGTTTTTCATTGAACATTGAGAGCATTAGGGTATGTGCACACGTCGGTATTTTCTAGCAGAAATTTCCTGACAAAAAAACGGACATTTCTGCCAGAAATCCGCATGCGTTTTTTTTTGCGTTTTTATATGTTTTTTTTGCAAAATTTATGAACATGCTGCTTTTTTTACCGCGATGTGTTTTTTTGAGCATCATGTGCACAAAAATTGCAGAATGCATTCTAAATGATAGGATGCATATGTAGGCGGTTTTTAATGCGTTTTTATAGTGTTTTTATCGTGAAAAAGCGCAAAAAAACCTGAACGTGTGCACATACCCTTAGGGAGAGGAGCTCGTGGGTACATGACTAAGTGTGCAAATCACATATATCCTGGGGGGGGGGGGGGGCGCCAAACTGAATTCTTGCCCCTGGTGCCAGAAACCCTAGATACACCTCTGCCAGTATGCTACTGCGAGTGGTGATTACCGGGTCCGGTGGAGGGATGTCTGTGCACAGGCAGTGAGGCAGGGACTGAGGGTGTGCACAGAGAGAATGGAGACCCGGAGACTGCCCGTCCCAGTCTACGCCACAGCCTAGAGCTATCATTATCGTAGGAATATGTCAGGTAATAAATTGTTTTTGTAAAGCTTTATAGTGTAGTTTTAGGTCAGGGAGGAATGGTTAGGGATGAGCTAGCAAGATGCAGGGACAGGTAGTGATGGCTACTTGCGGACATGTGCGGCACTTGTGGTTTTGCACTTGCAGGGAGACCAAAAACACTTCTAGCAGCGTTTTTTTTCCATTGCTGCAAATTCCGCACATTCCGGATCGCAGCCAAACTGCAAGTGCCGCACATGTCCGCAAGTCCCATAGGGAAGGAATGCGGCCAAACGCAGTGTTGCCATAAGTGATCCATTACGCAGCAGATGCAGACAAATTGCCTGATCTGCTGTAAAAGGCTACTTTCACATCAGCGATTTTTGCCAACATCACTGCCGATAGTGTTATACTCACCAAAGGGGGAGGCAGCGCTAAAAGTGCCTAGGGCAGCAGAAACTCTAAATACAGCCCTACCTGAAGGGAAAAATTAAGGGGTTATTACTGACAGAAGTGAGGTATTATTTTAAGGGCTCCTTTTCACTTGCGAGACATACGTCCGTGTCTCGCAGGTTAAAACCCTCCTCTGGCACCGGCACTCCAGAGCGGAGCGTGCGGCCGCTAGCAATACATGGAGCTGCACGCTCTGCTCCCAAGTGCCGGCGCCAGAGGAGAGTTTTAACCTGCGAGACTCGGCCGTATGTTTCGCAAGTGAAAAGGAGCCCTAAAAGTGAGAGCGGCATAGGAGAAACCATGTCCTGACGTGACTATACCTCTGCCCAATTTCTGAGTTAAATCAACAGTAGTCTCTACACAGGCATCACATGAGTCCGTGTATTACAATCTGGGCTGGTGTGTTCAGTTTTGGTGCATTTGTATTAACCCCTTCATGACCTTGGGATTTTTCGTTTTTCCGTGTTCGTTTTTCACTCCCCTCCTTCCCAGAGCGATAACTTTTTTTATTTTTCCGTCAATTTGGCCATGTGAGGGCTTATTTTTTGCAGGACGAGTTGTACTTTTAAACGACATCATTGGTTTTAGCATGTCGTGTACTAGAAAACGGGAAAAAAATTCCAAGTGCGATGAAATTGCAAAAAAAGTGCAATCCCACACTTGTTTTTTGTTTGGCTTTTTTGCTAGGTTCACTAAATGCTAAAACTGACCTGCCATTATGATTCTCCAGGACAGTACGAGTTCATAGACACCTAACATGACTAGGTTATTTTTTATCTAAGTGGTGAAAAAAAAATCCAAACTTTGCTAAAAAAAAAAAAATTGCGCCATTTTCCGATACCCGTAGCGTCTCCATTTTTCGTGATCTGGGGTCGGTTGAGGGCTTATTTTTTGCGTGCCAAGATGACGTTTTTATGATAGCATTTCGGTGCAGATACGTTCTTTTGATCGCCCGTTATTGCATTTTAATGCAATGTCGCGGCGACCAAAAAAACGTAATTCTGGCGTTTTGAATTTTTTTCCCGCTACGCTGTTTAGCGATCAGGTTAATGCTTTTTTTTAGTTGATAGATCGGCCGATTCTGAGCGCGGCGATACCAAATATGCGTAGATTTTATAATTTTTTTTATTGATTTATTTTGATTGGGGCGAAAGGGGAGTGATTTAAACTTTTATATTTTTTTTATTTTTTTAACATTTTTTTCAACTTTTTTTTTTTTACTTTTGCCATGCTTCAATAGTCTCCATGGGAGGCTAGAAGCAGGCACAACGCGATCGGCTCTGCTACATAGCAGCGATCTGCTGATCGCTGCTATGTAGCAGAATTGCACGTGTGCTGTGAGCGCCGACCACAGGGTGGCGCTCACAGCCACCGGTCATCAGTAACCATAGAGGTCTCAAGGACCTCTATGGTTACAATGGAGACGCATCGCCGACCCCCGATCATGTGACGGGGGTCGGCGATGACGTCATTTCCGGCCGCCAGGCCAGATGCGGTAGTTAAATGCCGCTGTCTGTGTTTGACAGCGGCATTTAACTAGTTAATAGGTGCGGGCAGATCGCGATTCTGCCCGCGCCTATTACGGGCACATGTTAGCTGTTCAAAACAGCTGACATGTCCCGGCTTTGATGCGGGCTCACCGCCGGAGCCCGCATCAAAGCAGGGGATCTGACCTCGGACGTACTATCCCGTCCGAGGTCAGATAGGGGTTAATAGATTAATGTTTTTCTTTTAGTATTAATACTGATTTTAGTTGAAACTGTAACTGTTACTACACAGTGTAGAGGACTGAAAATCTCCATTTTTATTACTGTGTTACTACAGAACAGGGGTCCCCAACCTTTCCCACCTTGAGAGCCACATCCAGCTCTCGCCCCCCTCACAGTAGTGACACCCATAGCCCCCATTACCGGTATAATGACAGCCCACAGACATTTTTTTGCTAGAGTATTAAACATATGATTAGGATGAGACTGTATTTAGAAAATGACACTTAAAATTATGATCCCAGAGAGAGCCCAACTTCAATCATTGTACAAATGTAACCAAGAACTCAAGTCACGATATCAACAATCATAATCTTGCGACATATCTACCGTTCTAAAGGTACCGTCACACTTAGCGACGCTGCAGCGATACCGACAACGATCCGGATCGCTGCAGCGTCGCTGTTTGGTCACTGGAGAGCTGTCACACAGACCGCTCTCCAGCGACCAACGATGCCGGTAACCAGGGTAAACATCGGGTAACTAAGCGCAGGGCCGCGCTTAGTAACCCGATGTTTACCCTGGTTACCATCCTAAAAGTAAAAAAAACAAACACTACATACTTACCTACAGCCGTCTGTCCTCCAGCGCTGTGCTCTGCACTCCTCCTGTACTGTCTGTGTGAGCACAGCGGCCGGAAAGCAGAGCGGTGACGTCACCGCTCTGCTTTCCGGCTAACCGACGCTCACAAACAGTACAGGAGGAGAGCAGAGCACAGCGCTGGAGGACAGACGGCTGTAGGTAAGTATGTAGTGTTTGTTTTTTTTACTTTTAGGATGGTAACCAGGGTAAACATCGGGTTACTAAGCGCGGCCCTGCGCTTAGTTACCCGATGTTTACCCTGGTTACCAGTGAAGACATCGCTGAATCGGTGTCACACACGCCGATTCAGCGATGTCTGCGGGGAGTCCAGCGACGAAATAAAGTTCTGGACTTTCTTCCCCGACCAGCGACAGCACAGCAGGGGCCTGATCGCTGCTGCCTGTCACACTGGACGATATCGCTAGCCAGGACGCTGCAACGTCACGGATCGCTAGCGATATCGTCTAGTGTGACGGTACCTTAAGCAAAACAGTGCCTCTCCCATCTCTATATCTTATTCCTAACCCGAGATATGTTAAAAAAAAAAGATAACATCATACAAGCCCAAGTTTCAGACTTTTTCAAAACTTTAGTAATTTATAAAAAATTAACTAATGCAGATAAAAATGCAAAACTTTTTTCTTGTAATTCACTAAAGTAGCACTTAACAAAGAAAATAAATCTGGTGACATCCGGTAAAAAAAAAATAATCAGATTTGGATCGCTTGACATGGAATGGCCTGCCCTCAGTGCAGTGATGTGACATCATTGGAGTGACACCCCGGTTCAGGTAAGGCCGGTTTCACACGTCAGTGGCTCCAGTACGTGAGGTGACAGTTTCCTCACGTACCGGAGCCACTGACACACGTAGACACAGTGAAATCAATGCATCTGTGCAGGTGTCATTGATTTTTTGCGGACCGTGTCTCCGTGTGCCAAACACGGAGACGTGTCAGTGTTCGTGGGAGCGCACGGATTACACGGACCCATTAAAGTCAATGGGTCCGTGTAAAACACGTACCGCACATGGACGTTGTCCGTGTGCAGTCCGTGTGCCATGCAGGAGACAGTGCTACTGTAAGCGCTGTCCCCTCCACTGGTGCTGAAGCCGCCATTCATATCTTCCCTGCAGCAGCGTTTGCTGTAGAGAAGATATGAATAATCGTGTTTAAAATAAATATCCATGTGTCCACCCCCTGTGCGCTCCCCCCCCCCCCCCCCCCCCCCGCTGTTATTAAAATACTCACCCGGCTCCCTCGCTGGCTGGCGCTGCTTCCTGTCCTGGCCGCACCTTCTACTGTATGAGCGGTCACGTGGGCCCGCCCATAACAATCATGAATATGCGGCTCCACCTCCCATAGGGGTGGAGCCGCATATTCATTACTGTAAATGAGCGGCCCCACGTGACCGCTCATACAGTAGAAGGTCCGGCCAGGACAGGAAGCAGCGCCAGCCAGCGAGGGAGCCGGGTGAGTATTTTAATAACAGCGGGGGGGGGAGGGCGCACAGCGGGTTGGAGGGGGGTGGGCACATAGATATTTATTTTAAACACGATTATTCATATCTTCTCTGCAGCAAACGTTGCTGCAGGGAAGATATGAATTGCGGCTTCAGCACCAGATGCAGGGGACAGCGCTAAACTTTAGCGCTGTCTCCTGCACGGTGCGTGTGGTACCCAGTGGGCACACGGGCGGCACACGTGTGCCGCCTGTGTGCCACACTGATGTGCCACAGAAACGCACCGGCACACGGACACGGATAATTCCGGTACCGATTTTTCCGGTACCGGAATTATCTGGACGTATGAGACTGCCCTAAGATGTGATGCACAGCTATTGCAGCATATGTGTGGAGCCCAACTCTTGTCCTCCTATTCTGCAGCCAAAATACAGTTGTAGGCTTTCCTTATCATGGTATTCAAGTTTGCCTTTGTGACGCAAACATGACTTCTCTGCATAGGTAGCAAAAAATTTTTGCAGTCCGTGGATTTGAATGAAATTACAAGCTTGCTATCACAATCCTCCAGAACTCTCCAGATCTGTCTTCAGATCAGCTCTCTGTTATCAGCCGCCATTGTATCGTACAGGTAGGAGCATGTTGTTTTTTTTATAAAAATGCTCAGAAGTAAAAGGTAAGAAGCCCCTTATAATCTGCAATCTACAGTCTAGGATTGCACCATTACAGATTTGATTTTACAACCTCTAAGGCTGGGTTCACACTTGCGTTTTGATCTGCAGCGTTTTGAATGCATCTGCAAGTGCAGGAAAAAACGCATGTAAATGCGTACAAACGCAGCGTTTTTTAAACGCATGCGTTAATGCATGCGGCTAAAAAAATGCAGCGTTTGTACGCGTTTACATGCGTTTTTTCCTGCGTTTGCGTTTTTGGTGCGCAAGAAGAGAAATTTCACAAGAGAAAAATCAAGATAACCAGACACTACCAATGGGACTAGAGAGGGCGTATATGATGGGATCTCTATATATAGACCCTAGGGCTACTGAAATTTTAACAGCTTGCTACTGTATCCTGTGTCATGATGGATCTTCGCATGGAGAGCTTTTATTTCAACCTGGATTTCAGCTTCAAGCTGTTTCTTGCCTGTGCTTTTGCTTGGGAGCAAGACCAAAATCGCAAAAGATGGAGAAGGAGACAACGTAGGCGTTTTTGGAGGCACCCCATTATTGAAGTGCATGAGAGCCGTGGAGCCTATCACACGCTCTATGCCGAGCTGAATGCCAACCCGGAGAAATTCCAGGAGTACACGAGAATGTCGCAAGAATCGTTCCGGGATTTGCTGTCTCGTGTCCAAGGAGCCATACGGCGACAGGACACCCAGCTCCGTAGAGCTATTCCACCCGAGGAACGTCTGCTGGTGACATTAAGGTACGTTAAAAATCTAAACCAATGACAGTCCAAATTTAGTTTATTCTGACATGTATTTTTTGTGTATTTTCCTCTTTTTTTTTTTCTCTTACCCCATGACGGCACTAACGAGAGAGAGGGATCCGCCCTCAGGGACAGGAAACCCACAGGTTAAAAAGGCGGGACCTCTCCTCCACCTCAGTTCGGTTTCCTGTCCCCGACGGGAATCCCACAGCTCACCATTCAGGAGTCCAGGGACCATCGGGCCGAGTTCAGGCAGCGGGGGGCCCTGCCACGGTCACGGGTGGTTTTCTCCCTGAGGGTGCGTTCCGGGGTCGGCGGGCCTCGTGGATATGCGCGGAGGGGAGGCAGTGAAGAGGACCGAGCCTGCCTCCCCTTTTCAACGGAGACGACCGGTAATAGGTAGCGGCGGCTACCTGGAGTTTTTTCTCCGCCGGTCCATGAGGCGCACAGGGGGTGGTGACGCCGGTCACCGACAAGCGGAAGGACGCAGGGAGCAGCGGCGGCTGTGGAAGCTCCGTCCCTCCTGTGAGCCGGCAAGTAGTGAGCGCGCGCGCGAGATCCGGCGATTTACTGCGCAGGCGCGGGGGTCACTTCCGGGGCGGCGCAGGGCACCTCTGGGTAAACCGGAAGTTGCCTGGCGCCGCTCTGTCAGCATAAATCCGGAAGAGAAGGGGCATACCGCTGCTCAGAGATTACCACCATGAGTGGAATAGAGCAGTCGGTGGAAGAAATTTCACAGGCCCCTGTGACAAAGAACCCGAAAGACCGCCATTCTTCGTGGAAGCCTACGCAGCGCAGCAGCTCAGGATCCCAGCACAGCAGAGGCTCTGGTGGATCCAGGAGGGAGACGGTGGTTCAAGTGGAGGAGGCGTCCTCAAGACCAGAACCGGTATCTTCCTCATATTAGGAGGGTAAGTGACCTCCGTGAAAGTGTGTATTCTAATAGGGGTTTATTGTTTTCCTAGGGAAAGAAATGCCAGGGAAAAAGTAAACATAGAGTATGCCCGCTTTGTTCAGCAGATTTGCCGGATTCATGGGTTAAAAAACTCTGTGCATCATGTATTAAAAACACCATTAATGAGGAGTCGCCGAGTTTTACATCCGAATTAAAAGACTTAATTAAAACCCAGGTGGCAGACGCACTAAAAAGCGTAAAAAACCGTAAAAGAAAACGTAAAGAAAAAACTCCAGATTACAGCTCCAACGAGGGAGATAGCACGAGCGAGGATTCAGATAGCTCTACAGCCTCAGCATCCTCCTCCGCATCTTCAGAAAGCGGTCGCAACTGTTTCCCAATAGATGAAACGGATGCGCTGGTAAAAATGGTTAAGGCAACGATGGGTCTGGCAGACACTCGTTCCAAAAAATCGGTACAAGATCTTATGTTTAGTGGCCTGGAACAAAATAAGTACAGAGTGTTCCCATTAAACGAGAAAATATAAGCCCTAATAAAAAAGGAGTGGAAGAGACCGGACAAAAAAGTGCTGTTAACACCCAAAAGAAAATATCCATTCGATGACCCAGCCTGCGCCTCATGGGGGAAGGCGCCAAAATTAGACGTCGCTATCGCGAAAGCCTCTAAAAAATTCGCCCTGCCTTTTGAGGACATGGGGACCCTCAAGGATCCTATGGATAAGAGGGCCGATGTCTTCTTAAAAGGGTCCTGGGAGGCCGCCAGCGGGGGGCTAAAACCCGGTATTGCTGCTACTTGTACAGCGAGAGCGCTGATGGTCTGGCTGGATCACTTAGAGACTCAATTGAAAAATAAAACCCCGAGAGAGTCTATATTGGACTCCGTGTCGGCGATGAGAGGTGCCGCTGCGTATTTAGCAGATGCCTCAATAGACTCAGGCTGACGGCAAGATCAGCTTCTTTCTCAAATGCGGCTAGGAGAGCATTATGGCTGAAGTGCTGGCCGGGGGATCTGCAAACTAAAGCCAAGTTGTGTTCCATACCGTGTGAAGGTGAATATTTGTTCGGCCCCACCCTAGACGATGTCCTTGAAAAAGCAGTGGATAAAAAGAAAGCCTTTCCAGGATTCCCAAATCAGTCCTACAGACGGCCCTTTCGAGGGAGGAGGTTCACACAAAGACGACCCCCAAGAAACCAAAAGGAGGGGTGGGAAGATAGAAAATTCAAAAAAGGAGGTTTCATGTTTAACAAACCGGAAAACAAAAAACAGCCACAATGAGGGTGCGCCCCAGGTAGGAGGGAGACTGACTCACTTTCTTCAAACCTGGGAAAAAATTTCTGGAAGTGCCTGGACTTTAAACATCATAAAGACAGGCCTAAGACTAATATTTCACACGATGCCACACAATCAGTTTGTGGTTACACCACAAAGAAAGTCGGAGGTCGAGCAGCTGAGTATCCAGAGGGAAGTTCTCAGTCTTCTGGAGAAGAAAGTCATACAGGAAGTTCCGCAACAGGAAGAAACGAGGGGGTTTTACTCTCCTCTCTTTCTTCGAACAAAGCCGGACGGAACTTTCAGAGTAATAATAAACTTGAAACAACTAAACAAATACCTGGTAATAGAAAAATTCAAAATGGAAACAATAAAATCATGTGTCAGATCCCTTATCCCGTCTTGTTTCATGACTGTTATAGACTTAAAAGACGCATACTATCATGTGCCAATACATCCGGAGTTCCGAAAGTACCTCAGAGTGGCAGTGATGATACAAGGGAAACTAAAACATTACCAATACAGAGCTCTTCCGTTTGGTCTAGCCATTGCCCCAAGGGTATTTACAAAATTAATGGCGGAAGTAATGGCCCATATAAGGGAACAAGACATATTGATTGTGCCTTATCTGGACGACCTCCTAGTGATGGGCAGTTCCTCTCTACATTGCAGCCAGCAACTAAGCAGAGTGATGATAGCCCTATCGCATCTAGGATGGTTTTTGAACCTGGAAAAGTCCAGGCTTATCCCGTCTCAAGTGCAGTTGTACTTAGGGATAGTAATAGACTCGACAAAGCAAGAGTGTCGTCTGCCGGAAGAAAAAGTATCCAAAATGATACACTTAGTGAATCATTTGAGTCTCTCTCCCCTGATTACTCTAAGGAAAGCCATGTCCATGCTGGGGTCAATGACATCTTGTATCCCAGCGGTCCAGTGGGCTCAGAGCCACTCGAGAGATCTCCAGTGGGAAATATTAGAGGCGGTATCCCACGCAGGAGGAAATTTAGAGAAGCAATTAAAAATATCCTCTCGGACGAAAGCTTCCTTAGCTTGGTGGACAAATCCGTCCAATCTCAGGAAGGGGGTTCCATGGGTGTGGCCGGTCTCTGTAATCCTGACCACAGACGCAAGTCCTTGGGGGTGGGGAGCCCACCTAAACAGGCAAATTGCCCAAGGTCCTTGGTCAGGGGAAGAAAAGGACCTTACTTCAAACATGAAAGAGCTTTTGGCAGTTCAGTATGCTATCAATCATTTTTTAACATCCCTCCGTTCCCATCACGTGAGAGTACTGACGGACAACAGGGTGGTAGTAGCATATGTAAATCATCAGGGAGGGACGAGGTCTCAATCCCTAATGAAAGTAACAAATTCCATCCTGTCACAAGCAGAAGCCAACTTGTCCTCCCTGACAGCCCTTCACATAAAAGGGTCAGAAAATCAAACTGCAGATTTTCTAAGCAGAACTCAATTAAAACAGGGGGAATGGGAGTTAAATACAAAGATATTCAATCGCATAGTGGATCTTTGGGGGGCCGCGGATATAGATCTATTTGCAAACAATCAAAATCGGAAAACGGAGGACTTCTGCTCGATAGATCCTCGGGGGAGTCCAGTGGCTATAGACGCGTTGTTAATCCCATGGAAGTTTCATCTAGCCTATGTTTTTCCTCCGATAGCTCTGATTCCCTTAGTCTTGAAAAAAATCAGGGAGGACAGAGCCAAAGTGATATTGATAGCTCCGTTCTGGCCGAAAAGAGTATGGTTCCCATGGTTACGCCTAATGTCCATAGCAGATCCATGGGTCCTACCAGATATCCCAGACCTTCTGCATCAAGGGCCAGTGAATCACCCACAAATAAAAAGTTTGCATATGACGGCCTGGCTTTTGAAAGGGAACTGTTAACAAAAAGGGGGTTTTCTTCAAATCTAATTTCTACAATGCTGGCCAGTAGAAAACCAATAACTACCAGAGCGTACGGTAAAGTCTGGAAAAAGTTCCTCTCCACTTCAGGGGTTACACTATCAAAACAACTCCCAATTCAGGAAATTCTAGA
The DNA here is from genome assembly GCF_032444005.1 of Ranitomeya imitator. Classification (NCBI taxonomy): domain Eukaryota; kingdom Metazoa; phylum Chordata; class Amphibia; order Anura; family Dendrobatidae; genus Ranitomeya; species Ranitomeya imitator. The sequence continues at coordinate 155,937,583 of NC_091283.1, read as the reverse complement.
ATTTCTTCAAAGAGGATTAGAGAAAGGCCTAGCTACAAACACTCTGAAAGTTCAGATTGCAGCATTAGGTGCCCTTTATAACCAGGATTTAGCGGGGAATCACTGGGTAAAAAGGTTTATTAGAGCATCTACTAGGTCCAGACCAGTTATACATCTCACCGCTCCTCCCTGGGATTTGAACCTAGTCCTTTCAGCTCTAACTAAAGCACCGTTTGAACCTTTATCTCAGGCTTCATTGAAAATAATATCCTTGAAAACCTGTTTATTGGTGGCTCTAACCTCAGCTCGCAGGATTAGTGATTTGCAGGCCTTATCAGCTTACCCACCTCTAACCCAAATATTAGATGACAGAGTAATCCTTAAAACTGACCCTTCTTACCTTCCCAAAGTGGCGTCAAAATTCCACAGATCTCAAGAGATAGCGTTACCATCTTTTTGCCCCAATCCAAAAAACAAAAAAGAGGAGGATCTACACACACTAGATGTAAAGAGATGTCTAACACACTATCTATCAGCCACAAGGGAGTGTAGGAAAGGGTCACAAGGCATCGAAAGCCACGTTGGCAAGGTGGGTAAGAGATGCCATCAAGATGTCATATACCTCTTCCGGAGAACAAGCTCCCGACACAATTAAGGCCCATTCAACCAGGTCGGTGGCAACCTCTTGGGCTGAACGTGGTGGAGCATCAATAGATCAAATATGTAGAGCAGCCACTTGGTCTTCCCCCTCTACATTCTTCAAGCACTATCAGCTTAATCTATCTTCTCCCTCAGACTTAACTTTTGGTAGGAGAGTTCTTGAGGCAGTAGTCCCACCCTAAAACTTTCATTCTTTGAAATTCTCTCGTTAGTGCCATCATGGGGTAAGAGAATATCGTAGTTACTTACCGATAACGGTGTTTCTCTGATCCCATGACGGCACCTGTATATTCCCTCCCTTCACGTATGGGTGTCCACACTACTAATAATTTAAGTCACGAGGTGTGCATATAAAAAAATATATATATATATATGTATAGAGGAGCTTATATAAGTTATATAGTTATGATTTGTTGTGTAAAATAACCAATTAAGTTACAGCAGAAATTCCCTGCAAGGCTCTGTAAACCAACTGAGGTGGAGGAGAGGTCCCGCCTTTTTAACCTGTGGGTTTCCTGTCCCTGAGGGCGGATCCCTCTCTCTCGTTAGTGCCGTCATGGGATCAGAGAAACACCGTTATCGGTAAGTAACTACGATATTTTTTTGTAACCACACCTTAAAAAGAATAGATTGTAATGTTGTTTTTTTGTTTGTGTTTTTCTTCTAGATTTCTTGCCACAGGGGAGAGTTTATCATCCCTCCACTTCCAATAACTTCCAATACCGGCTTGGAATATCCACCCTGTCCAGAATAGTTGTGGACACCTGTCAGGCTTTGTGGAATGAATGTACTCCGTGATGAGTTTATACCCGTACCCACAGCGGACATGTGGCGTGAAATTGCAGAAAAATTCTGGAATGTGTGTGATTTCCCCAACTGTTTAGGAGCGGTGGATGGAAAGCACATCCGCATTATCAAACCTGCCAGAACCGGATCGGCGTTTTTCAACTACAAAAAATATTTTTCTGTAGTGCTCATGTCAATAGCTGATGCGGACTGTCGCTTCATCGCCGTGGACATTGGAGCTTTTGACCGTGGCAACGATTCCCAGACTTTCAAGAGCTCGGATATGGGCCGGCGTGTGTATGGCAACAATTTCAATTTTCCCCCTCCACAGCCTCTCCCCAACACTCAAGGTCCACCGCTGCCATTTGTTATGGTTGGGGATGAGGCCTTCCAGATGTGTGAAAACCTACTGAAGCCCTATTCCAGTCGGGACTTGGACCACACTAGAAGGATCTTCAACTACAAACTGACCAGGGCCCGAAGAACAGTAGAGTGCAGCTTTGGCATTCTGGTCTCAAAATGGCGCATTCTTGCATCAGCCATAAATCTAAAAGTGGAAACAGTTGACGAGGTGGTCAAAGCCTGTGTGGTTCTCCACAATTACATAATTACTAAGGAGCGACCCCACATTGAACTGGATGAACCAGTTGCACACCCACTGCCTGATTACCAGCATCACCCGCTGCGGTCAACTGCAGCCGTTGGTCTCATGCGGGACCAATTTGCTGCCTTTTTTGATTCAGATATTGGACGGGTGTCATGGCAGGACAATGTGTAAATGTCCTGTCGGATCTTTATCTGTACCAGTAATTTTCTACAATGAAAATAATATTTAACATTAATAAACTTTAGTGTTGGTTGTGTTGACCGTGTCTCCTATCTTTTTCCTCTCTAAACCAAGGTTGTACAAAACCTGGCAGTATTTGATCTGTATTTAATATCATTTTTTGTGATCCAAAACCAGGAGTGGGTGATACAAGCAGAGGTGCTAGTTATTATGTTATCATAATTTACCTATAATTTTTCCACTCCATGTTTTGGTTTACAAATACTGTTATAACACACTGGCCACGTACTGCTAATAATGGCAGCCATGTTGCTCTATTGGTAAGCTTGTTGATGTCATTGCGTCATGATTACCTTCTCATGTATCCATTGGACACAAACTGAAGAGGCAATCACTGTCACGCTATATATACTCATCAAGTCAGGTGTCAGAAATAATGCATTCATGATAAACATATACAGGCTCATGAATTCACTATTTCTGACACTTGGGCAGGTGAGCATAGATATGTAGCGTGTGACAACCATTGTCCCCTCAATTTGTGTGTAATAGATTATGCACAAGTCAGTTATCTACTCAACAGGTCAGGTGTCATAACTAATGAGTTTTTTGACACCTGACCTGTTCAGTAGAGGACTGCACTGTATTTCCACCATTTTCTCTTCATACTGGCACACTAGGCATAGACAAAAAGAGAATATGGAGATACATGTTATATTTTTTGGCCCACCTTACATCTGTATACTAAAGACACACAAAGCTGCAGTCTTTTTATTTTTAACTACTGGAGATATGATGTGGCCCAAAAAGTAAGTGTGTGGCGACGTTTCTTGCCGCACGGTGTGTGTTGCCGGCAGCGATAGACACAATAAACCAAACATAATTGTGGCAAATCAAACTTTTTTTTTTATTTTGTTAACAAACAACTGCAAAAAAATATTTTTTACTGCGTCGGCTTGGGGTATAGTGATGTAAACGGGGGGTGTGAAGAAATGAGGCCTGGCTAACCGTGGACGACGCAGAGGTGGCAGGAGAAGGGGCAATGAAACTAGAAGGGTCTGGAAGTTCAAGGATGGGGCTTGACACATGAGAGGCTTGAGACGCACTGGAAGGGTGAGATAAAACAGACAATACAGACACATCGGTAGGTGAAGGGGGAGGAATACTAAGAGTTTTTTTGTGGGGTTTTTTTCTGATTTTTTTATTTGGTTTTGCCTGGTAGGGGGACGTCTTGGTGGGCTCGCTCATATGCTGTAGCGTGGTGGCGGGTGACCCGTCAGGGTCCGGCTGCACTGTCTCACAGTCCATAGCGCTTGTCGAGCAATCGGCCATGCCAGAGTCCTGCTGCGTCGTGGTGGTGGGGTACATAAAGCCCTGCCAGGGTCCTGCTGCATCGTGGTGGGGCCGGTCCGAAAAGCCATGCCAGGGCCCTGCTGCATCGTGGTGGGGGCGGTCCTGAAAGCCATGGCAGGGTCCTGTGGCATCGTGGTGGGGCCGGTCTGAAAAGCCATGCCAGGGTCCTGCTGCATTTTGGTGTCAGTGGAGGAGGTCCAAGCCGGAGCAGCGGTTGTCACGGTGGTGGCGGTGGGATGTCCAACTGCACTCGTCATGGTGTTAGCGCTGTAGTGGAGTCCGCCTGTGGAAGGAATTGAGGTGGCCGTGCAGTGGTATGCAGCAGAGGTCGGCATTGAGGTTAATCGTGACAGTGACGGCACAGTTGGATATGCCGCCACTGTCTGCTGTAAATACCGACTCTGCTGCATAGCCTGCATGTAAGCAGCATTGCAGGCCTGCATGACACTCAGCTGGAGATCAGGAGTAAGGTGTTCCGACATGCCCTGCTCAATTTGGTTAAAAAAATGATGAGCTGGCTTCTGGAGGTCGGCTTTCACTTGATCAAGGCTTTTGGTGACCTCCTGGATATTCAAGAGGTTATGAGAAACATCCATTCGGTCACCTAAAGCCTTGATTGCTTCGTGTAAAACCGAGATCAAGTGCAAAAATTCGGACATGAGTGACCTGTCCGAAGCCCTCTGTCGCTGCCGGGATGAGCCCAAAAGAAACGGTGCAGTGGAAGAGGACTGCGAAAGGGGAAGACCTGATGGGCCAGCTCCCTGGTCTCCAGTTAGTGTAGAAGGCCCACCTGCTGCTGCGCTGCTGGATGGCTGGGACGGGTCCGTGGCTGCCGGTTGAAGGACCGCTCCAGAACCTGGGCCGTCAATCGTGCTGTGTGTGCTGTGAAAAAAAGGAAACAGAAAATTAATACCAAAAAATAACCAGACGCTAAATCCTGTGGAATTTAAAAATACAGATTATGGCAATACAACACAACCTAATGCACGTGATAAATACTTACGTTCTCTGGAGAAGGACCGGTCTTAAAAATGACAGCACGCGATGATACTTGTACGTTCGGATCCTTGCTCCTGAACCACTGGCAACACGACTCTCTTGGCACACGTCCTTGTTGAAGCGGTCCTTCATGGAATGCCAACATGTTTTTACTTTGTCCACTGTTAAAAAAAAAAACATTATGGTCAGAAAATGGACTTTTTGCCGTGCTCATCCAACTGTGTGTGATGAGAGAAACTCCGGAGAGTTTCTTTCATCACACACAGTCGAGTGAGCACGGCCAAGGTCTCTGCTGTTTCATACTGCAGTGCAATACTTACCAAATGCACATCGGACCCGTGGCGGGGCATTGTCCCAGCCATCCCACATCGCTTGGGCCACCTGATTCCATAAACACCGGAGCGTGCTGTTCATCGAATGCAGTGGATCCCGGCTGTCCCACAATGGGAGTCGCTCCTGGACCAGGGTGATAAGGAGGTCATTCTCTATCAGATCATCGTCCTGTTGTGAAACCTAAAAATTAAAGAAAGTCATTAAAGTTTGCTCAATTACATAAGGAAAAGAAAGAAAAAAGATGCTGAGAAATGGCATGAATAGGAAAGTCAACATACAAAAGGATTCCAGAAGAAAAATTTAAAGAAATACGAGTGGAAAGAAAGGAAGATTCAAGAATATTACACTGAGGACAGTCAGCCTTCTATACGTACCCGCTGCCGTCTTTCCACCGGACCTTGACTCCGCTGCTCCTGCCCTGTCTGTGCCTCAGTAGAAGAGCTCTAAAAAAAAGGAAAAATCAAATTGTCACATGTATCGATGTGACAGTGAATACTTACCAAGCTGACGAGGCAAATACTCACCTCACTGACATGCTCCACTTCCGACTGACGTGGCTGAAACTCCTCATCAGATGAAGAATCCGAAGAAGACATTCTGACGCATGTAGAAAGAAAGAAATGGAAGAAATTAGGACATGTAGAGCCAAAAAATAGAAAATAAAGGCATTGGCTAGGATATAATAAGCAAAATAAATGGGCTAAAAAGCCACAGCCAGCTCACCGATCCACGCAGGTGCACGGAACTTCATCTCGGACCAGGATGAGTGAATATAGCGAAAAACAGAAGAAGGCGTTCCAGCTCCATAAAACTTCAAATCTTTATTTCTCCATTAAAATTAGAAACAGCAAATCCTTGCCTTGGTGCGAATGTTTGAGTGCAGAGTACATGCGACGCGTTTCGATCGTTCACCGATCTTACTCAATGCATTGGCTAGGATATACTCACATTGATCTGGGTCTTGTCCTCCAAAATGCGGCCTGCCAGTGTCTTGTCTTCTTGAGAGTCTGGTGAGAAGTGTCCTGAAACTTTCCCCAACCTCCCTTTTATCACCTTGATGCTAGGGGGTGGCTTATCAGTGTCTAGACAGGCTTATCTTAATTGAAACGCATGCGTTCAAAAACGCAACCAAACGCATGTGCATAAAAACGCATGCGTTTCCATAGACACCAATGTATTTTTTGACGCAAATCAAACGCAAACAAACGCATGCATTTCCATGCGCCAAAAAAAGCCTCTCAAAATTACTACATGTTGCATTTCTGCAATAGAACGCATGCAGCAAAAAACGCATGCGTTTAATGTTGAATATAGAAAAAATACGCATGCGTTTATATGCGGTACAAACGCTGCAGATCAAAACGCAAGTATGAAACCAGCCTAAGTGTTTGGAAGTTGTTGTTTTTTTAAATACTTTGTGGAGAAAATTTATCTTCACCTTTATGCCAGAAAACTGGTGTAAAAAAAAATCCCCCAAATTCCTCACAAGTGGCATTTGCAACAAATTGTGCAACTTTTTGCCCCAACTTTTCACACTTTTTCATAAAGTCCCTTAACTAAAATCTACCTATATTCTACCTATATTCTCTGGCACAAGGGGCTGCCAAAAGATGAGTCAGATTTATAACCAAGAGTGCGACCATTAATAAAGTTGGTGCCTCAGACCAGCATACCAGAGGATCAAAAGTGCAGAACCTCATCATTTTCCCCCATGTGTTCCATTTTCTGAGATCCATAACTTTTTATTTTTTTTCCATTGGTTTAGCTACCGCATACGGGGGCTTGTTCGTCACATGCCAAGGTGTAGGGTTTTTTATATTTATTTTGGAGTTCATACATTTTGATCACTTTTTTAAGCATTTTGGGGGGGAATTGTATCTACTGAACTACTCCAATTCTAGAGTTTTTCTCCATTATTCACCATATGGGAAAAATGTTTGGATTGGGATATTTTTCAATTTTCCATTTTTTTTAGTCCTTTTGTCACCTCTTGTCCTGATAGTTTGTTTCAGTGTATCAGTGCAGATATATGATGCTAGAATTTTTTTTAGGTGCACTCCCCTTTTCAGCCTGAAGATGGTGGAAGCGAGTAGAATGAGAGCCATAAAACATATGCATATTGCGCAACTGGTGGAAATAAAACATTCACTGCATAATAATAAAGTTAAACTTTACTCGAAATGTCTGTTTTCTGGTATAAAATACAGTAGACGTGTGATGTGTGCAATATCCCGTATATAGTGCATATATGGGTTTATTATTACTAATAATGCTATTACTTGTCATGGGCTTACAATATGGTGCTGCTCTGATGCTGTTTTGATATATTATGGGATTGCTATTTAGGTAATACCCACTCTGTAAGTGTAGGTTTACCCCTGTAGCAACCTGTCTACTCCAGACCTCTCCACTAGAGAGACTAGTGCCCCTTACCATAAAGTTTAATTACTGTGAGACCATGCAGGGAAGGTGGCGAGACGTCATCTCGTCTGTTACACCACTTACATATAAGAGAGCCTGTGGGATTACCCTCCCTGACACCATTGCTACAAGTGTAAGGCAATGTTCACACGTTGTGTTTTTGATGATTTTTTCCTAAGGAAAAACCTGCTCTCTTGGCAGTAAGAAACTTGCATCAAAACAGCAGGTTTTGCTTAGTTTTTGTTGCGTTTTCTTCCTGTGTTTTTGTCAGGGCACATTTGTCTCTTGTGCATGTTGATAAAGTTTAATGCAAGGAAAAATCTGATTCTACTTCATCAAGTTTTGGCACAAAAAGGCAGCAAAGCCCAAAACCTGCGGTTTTTGCAATGATTTTGCAGCATTTTCTCACCACTCATTGATTTCAATGGGTGAAAAACGCTGAAAAAACGTTGAATGAAGTGACACAATCCATTCTGCTAAACCTCAGGTTTTACAAAAAAAACTGAGGACAGAAAACCAAAGTGTGCGCATGAGATTTCTGAACTTAGGATTAGATACACGGCTCAGCAGACAGTATCACACATTACAGACTTAGGCCGGCGTCACACTAGGCGTAAGTAAATACGGTCTCTTTTTTACGGCCGTAATACGCAGTAATTGTCCCAAAACACTGTTCCGTATTCAATGCGAGGATGCGATTTTTACACTCAAATTTATCCGTGTGTCATCCGTATGGCATCCATAAGGCTTCCGTACGGCGATATTTTCTCGCAGGCTTGCAAAATGGACATATCATGGATCCATCGGCTCAAATATTCTTAAAAACATATATACAGTCTATATATATGTCGGTGAGACACACATATATATATATATATATATATATATATATATTTAATTCAGCGCTAGATAGCAGAAAAGCCGGTAATTCAATTCAATTGCCGGCTTTTCCTATCTCCTTCACAAACCCGACATGATATGAGACATGGTTTACATACAGTAAACCATCTCATATCCCTTCTTTTATTACATATTCCTCTTTAGTAATGTAAGAAGTGTCTTTGTGTCAAATTTGGGCACTCTAGCTATTAAATTAAAGGCTACCGAAAAAGAACCTTTACACAATGACCAGAAAATAAAAAGCATATATAATCTTTATTGAAACAAACATTAAAAACATGAACAATAAAACTATACCTTATTTTACATTGTTTGCAGTAATCTGTATTTCTATTACTAGGCTGGGTTACCTTATACTTGCACGTTATTGCGCTATTTACAGATTTACTTAGGAGCCTCTTCCTATAATTATACATATGTCTATCTTTATATAGGGCTTGTACCTATTTATTTGCACCTTATCTAGTTTTATATGTATATTGATTTATACTTAGCCTGCCATTTTCATTGTATTACTGTGTTTTGAGGTTGGTTCCTGTGTGGGTCCCACTGTGTTTTTTCCTGCACCAGTGGTTACTGTCTTATTGTTCATGTTTTTAATGTTTGTTTCAATAAAGATATATGCTTTTTATTTTCTGGTCATTGTGTGAAGGTTCTTTTTCGGTAGTGTTATATGGTTTCCTTCATGACCCTGTTAGGGATATTATTTGGTGTTTCTTATTAAATTAAAGGGTTAAATCCCGGAAAAAATTGGTGTGGGCTCCCGCGTAATTTTCTCCGCCAGAGTGGGAAAGCCAGTGACTGAGGGCAGATATTAATAGCCATATTTTCCAGATGCGCCTTTTCTGGGGTGGCTGGGGGCAGATGTTTTTAGCCAGGGGGGGGGGGGGGCAATAACCATGGACCCTCTCCAGGCTATTAATATCTGCCCTCAGTCACTGGCTTTCCCACTCTGGCAGAGAAAATTGCGCGGGAGCCCATGCCAATTTTTTCCGGAATTTAACCTTTTAATTTAATAGCTAGAGACACCCAAATTTGACACAAAGACACTTCTTACATTACTAAAGAGAAACATGTAATAAAAGAAGGGATATGAGATGGTTTACTGTATGTAAGCCATGTCTCATATCATGTCGGGTTTGTGAAGGAGAAAGGAAAAGCCGGTAATTGAATTACCGGCTTTTCTGCCATCTAGCGCTGAATTAAATATATATATATATATATATATATATATATATATATATATGTGTGTCTCACCGACATATATATATATATATATATATATATATATACCTATACTATGTGTTAACATTTATTCTACCTATTTTATTCTAACCTATCAGTGTGATTTTACTGTACACCGCACTGAATTGGTGGCTTTTCTATAGAACATCGCTGCGTATTTCTCGCAAGTCACACGCATGGTCCGTGTGTAATCCGTAATTTTCTCGCCCCATAGACTTTCATTGGCGTATTTTTTTGCGCAGTACGTTGAGAAACGCAGCATGCTGCGATTTTCTACGCCCGTAACATACCGTATATTACGGATGCGTGATATACGGCAGATAGGAGCTGCCCCATAGAATCATTGGGCCGTGTGCAATGCGTATTTTCTGGACGTATTTTCTGCGCTCATACGTCCGTAAAACTCGCTAGTGTGATGCCGGCCTCAGATACACCGATGTGATACAGTCACTTGGGCTGATGTCTTGTTCTGTGGGTTCGGGCTAGGTCCTTTCTGTACTCAGGAGATAAGATGTAGCTGGCGGTTTATCTGCATAGGAAGGGGCTGCAGATATGGCGGCATGATGTGGAGGAAATGACCAGGTCGGGTCTGTTACGCTTCTCGTTGGGATCATTCGGAAGCTGTAATGTTGGGGCTACTAACGCTGCATGAGCTGGAAATGGAGACTCTGCCTCCTGTGATGTCTCTGACACAGTTCCCTAATGCACCTGCAGCAGTATGTTGCACTATATGACGCTACTATGTAGGTGATTGTGATGGTTTTATATTAGCTCTGTATGACACTACTATGGTGGTGTTTAGCTGTGTTATTTGTGCTCCACTGTGATGGTAATACACTTTCCATTGCGCCTCATCCACCCCACATATTTTTAATGTAAGGCCACTTCCCTATGGACAGCACTAGCGGCAGTGGCCCAGTACTTTGTACATTTTGTGACCGTCATCTCCAGCAATCAGACATCTGCGAGAAATCACAATGCTAGCTTAGAGAAGTGTCTCTCCATCACCTGCACTACCACTGCCCACCACTGCTAATGACAATATTTTCCATAGACTGTAACACAACAGCACCCCCTTTCTATTACTTGGCTTTTTCTATTTAAAATTTTAAATAGTGTTCACATTTGTTTGACCTCAGTAGCCATCATCCATTCCAGATATCGGAGGTCACGGGGAAGGGGCATTATATACATGTACAACCAAAGCTTTGGACTCGCAAATAATTTATCATTTAATTATCTGCCAAGCAACCAAATAAGCCGCTTGCGGGCAGAAAGCAAGGTTGGCGGCAGCGCCATATGTCAGGGTTTGCAATCCTGCTTCTCTCTGTATCTGTAAGCTGCTTACTGGTTCATGATCAAGAAGGGGTTAAATGTGCGACCTCTGAAATCATTTGTACCCATCAGGGTCATGTCAGAATCACTGGAAAAGGAAAACCTGAAATTTTCCCATTTATCTTGTGTATCAATTATAATTATATACCACTTTGACTACATCTGCTTGGGTCAGTGAATAGGAACAATCTTGTTTAAACCCTTTACTGACGGCTCGGGGATTGTTCCACTGTGGAGTCCAGGAGGTACTAAAGGGCATCCTATGATGTCACAGGGCATCCTATGATGTCACAATACTGATTTATGTGATGACGGAATTTGTATGTCAGGACACAAAGGTGGGACGTCACATGAACACCGGTTATTTCATATCATCCTGAATCCCCCCACCAAGAACATAATCACCCAAGGGAAATATCAGCAGGTAAAGGACCCTGTGCTCAGGAGAAGAGATATTAGAATGTGAAAGCATGGCTGACAGCAGTACTGACAGGTAGATAGATACACTACATGGAGAAAAGTATGTGCCCCCGCCACCTCCATCAGCTTTTCTATCCTCCCATTATACATCCATAAACATTAGCATGCCTCGTCCATCAGACGTCAGATAGAGAAGTGTGATCCGTTACTGCACAGAACACGTTTCCTCCAGAGTCCAGTGGTGGCGGCTTTACACCACTACATCCAACGCTCGGCATTGTGCTTGGTGATGTACGGCTGCATGCAGCTGCTCGGCCATAAAGCTCCCAGCGGGGGCGCAGTGTTTGTGCTGCTATACCAGAGGAGGTCTGGGATCTGTAGTTATGGGGTCAGCCAAGCGGTGGTGACTTCTGCCCCCTGCTCCTCAGCACTCGGCCCCTGCTCTGTAATTTTATGTGGTCTGCACTTCGTGGCTGAGTTACTGCGGTTCTTTACACGTCTCAATAATTTCCCTCACAGGTGATGGGTAAGATTCAGGAAGAAGAATTGTCAGGAATGGACTTGTTCCCCTAATGTGTTCCTATCACAGCACCGCGCTGGGGTCTGTGAGCTCTGCACCACCAGCTGTTCTGTCATGTTAGTAAAGGGAGACAGCATGGCGGGGGGTGAGAGGTGATACACCTGGGGTGATGGGTCCGGATGTTATACACCGGGGGTGACGGGGCCGGAAGTAATACACCGGGAGGGGGGGTGACGGGGCCGGATGTTATACACAGGGGGTGACGGGGACGGATGTTATACACACAGGGTGACGGGGCCGGATGTTATACACCGGGAGGGGGGGGGGTGACGGGGCAGGATGTTATACACAGGGGGTGACAGGGCCGGATGTTATACACCGGGGGGGGTGACAGGGCCGGATGTTATACACAGGGGGTGACGGGGACGGATGTTATACACAGGGGGTGACGGGGACGGATGTTATACACCGGGAGGGGGGGGTGACGGGGCAGGATGTTATACACAGGGGGTGACAGGGCCGGATGTTATACACCGGGGGGGGTGACGGGGCTGGATGTTATACACAGGGGGTGACAGGGCCGGATGTTATACACCGGGGGGGGGGATGTGACGGGGACGGATGTTATACACCGGGGGGGTGACAGGGCCGGATGTTATACACAGGCGGTGACGGGGCCGGATGTTATACACAGGGGTCCAAAACAAACAAGATGGCTAACCGCACTTCACAACCTGGAGCGCCCGTCCAGGTCCAGGGAACCAACTAGGGCCATAGAAAGTCCAATATGAAAAAGTGACAGCGCTCCATCCGGGTGTAATCCAAAATCGAAACTTTATTCAGCCATAAAACAGCAGACAGCAACGTTTCGACCCTATGGGTCTTTATCAAGCATGTCTAACAGTGCAAAGTGTCGGCTATATATAGCACCAGTGCCACGCAGGGCACCAATCCCCAACAAGCCGCACCCACCATATAATTAACGATATATACAACATTAAAAACAAAGATCAGACATATACCCAATAAAAATCTCCCCACCCAGATATAATCCGCATATACAAAATGTAAACAAATCCCCCAAATACATCAAAATACAGCTCAATCCAGAGAAGTTTCATCTGTCACAAACAGGAGGCGTGATCTTCATAAGAAAGTCCACCAATCATCGCATCACAACATGGGGTTGTAAACAATCCACTGCCAATCGATTCCAGGCTCTCTTGCGCGTCATAGATCCAAACGATGCAGTCAGAAGAATCACATGACCGGAAATCACCTCCCCACCAATAGCGAAACCTGTAACAAAATCAATATAACACTGCATACAGCTCAAACGTCCAGCCACCACCCACCCAGGCCGGAGGACGCAGGCGCAACAACGTCAAGACACGCCCCCCTTCGGGAGCCTATCCAGAGCGGAGAGCGTCATGCGCACACCCCCCGAAGAGAGCGCGGCTGGATCGGAGCGTTACCACAGTAACCGCAACGCTACCATCGCCATAGTGCTCAACAACCACTGGCTAAAACCAACGATGTGATGGCGAGGATGCACCCACGGATCCCCACCCGAGTCAGGACCCCACCAAATAGTGGGAGAACCACACAGGGGACAGGTCCGCAGTGCGCACACCCCGCACATCACACCGGGTAAGCCACCACGCTTGTCGAGACAACCGCAGCCCAGGCATTACACGTGCAGCACCAGGTACAGCATATTGGAACAGGGAAATACCAGCGGCATCTCTATACAGAAACTATAAAGTCTCAAAAAAGGGGGAACACATCCTATAAGAAAAAGAATCAAATAATAGAGAACCCATATTAGAGGGAATCGCAAAAATTGGTAGACAACCAGGGGGATATGTCAACACTCGATTAGGCCCCCATAACCCATATGTGGCCGACTGGGAACACACAGCCCAGGAAACCCAATAGGGTCTCATATCATAGACTAGGCCTTTCACTTCTCATAACCGTCGATTGTGCCAAAGTATATCTGAAATACAAACAATCAAGGGATACAGCACACCTATGACAACACATAATAAACCTGGGCAGCAAAGACATTAAAAACAAATACCGACAATGATGGAACCGACATCCTACCGAGTACATACATGCAAGTTGAAATCAATATTAAGGCCCTTTGGTTGTAATGACCCCAATGTATAGATCCAACGAAGTTCCTTAGCTTTGAGAATTTGTAGTCTATTGCCTCCCCTACTGAGCACTGGTACACTATCAATCACCCTTTTAGAAGGGGACGTAACCTCAGGGATAAACTTGTGAAGTCTGATATTGGGACCTCTAAAAGATTTATTCAAAGTACCCTGAGCACAGTCAAGAATGGTAATTTTCCATGTCTGGGTTGTTCCTGTTGTAACAATATGTTAAAGGGGGAGTTTTTTCATCACCTGCTCACTGGTAAAAAAAAAATTCTTAAGGAAAGATACATGTGTACTTCTAGTTTTGTTGTGTACATGATTGTATGCCCGTGTGGGCTCACTTATGTTGGTGAAACAACCATGGAGGTAAGAGCACGCATTACCAAACATAAGAGTACAGTGAGAACAGGACTCACGGAATTACCTGTGCCTAAACACTTCGTTGATAATAAACATTCAGTGAATCAACTTAGGTTTAGGGTGATTGACAGTGTACCAGTGCTCAGGAGGGGAGGCAATAGACTACAAATTCTCAAAGCTAAGGAACTTTGTTGGATCTATACATTGGGGTCATTACAACCTAAGGGCCTTAATATTGATTTCAACTTGCATGTATGTACTCGGTAGGATGTCGGTTCCATCATTGTCGGTATTTGTTTTTAATGTCTTTGCTGCCCAGGTTTATTATGTGTTGTCATAGGTGTGCTGTATCCCTTGATTGTTTGTATTTCAGATATACTTTGGCACAATCGACGGTTATGAGAAGTGAAAGGCCTAGTCTATGATATGAGACCCTATTGGGTTTCCTGGGCTGTGTGTTCCCCGTCGGCCACATATGGGTTATGGGGGCCTAATCGAGTGTTGACATATCCCCCTGGTTGTCTACCAATTTTTGCGATTCCTTCTAATATGGGTTCTCTATTATTTGATTCTTTTTCTTACAGGATGTGTTCCCCCTTTTTTGAGACTTTATAGTTTCTGTATAGAGATGCCGCTGGTATTTCCCTGTTCCAATATGCTGTACCTGGTGCTGCACGTGTAATGCCTGGGCTGCGGTTGTCTCGACAAGCGTGGTGGCTTACCCGATGTGATGTGCGGGGTGTGCGCACTGCGGACCTGTCCCCTGTGTGGTTCTCCCACTATTTGGTGGGGTCCTGACTCGGGTGGGGATCCGTGGGTACATCCTCGCCATCACATTGTTGGTTTTAGCCGGTGGTTGTTGAGCACTATGGCGATGGTAGCGTTGCGGTTACTGTGGTAACGCTCCGATCCAGCCCCGCTCTCTTCGGGGGGTGTGCGCATGACGCTCTCCGCTCTGGATAGGCTCCCGAAAGGGGGCGTGTCTTGACGTTGTTGCGCCTGCGTCCTCCGGCCTGGGTGGGTGGTGGCTGGACGTTTGAGCTGTATGCAGTGTTATATTGATTTTGTTACAGGTTTCGCTATTGGTGGGGAGGTGATTTCCGGTCATGTGATTCTTCTGACTGCATCGTTTGGATCTATGACGCGCAAGAGAGCCTGGAATCGATTGGCAGTGGATTGTTTACAACCCCATGTGGTGATGTGATGATTGGTGGACTTTCTTATGAAGATCACGCCTCCTGTTTGTGACAGATGAAACTTCTCTGGATTGTGCTGTATTTTGATGTATTTGGGGGATTTGTTTACATTTTGTATATGCGGATTATATCTGGGTGGGGAGATTTTTATTGGGTATATGTCTGATCTTTGTTTTTAATGTTGTATATATCATTAATTATATGGTGGGTGCGGCTTGTTGGGGATTGGTGCCCTGCGTGGCACTGGTGCTATATATAGCCGACACTTTGCACTGTTAGACATGCTTGATAAAGACCCATAGGGTCGAAACGTTGCTGTCTGCTGTTTTATGGCTGAATAAAGTTTCGATTTTGGATTACACCCGGATGGAGCGCTGTCACTTTTTCATGTTATACACAGGGGGTGACGGGGACGGATGTTATAGACAGGGGGTGACGAGGACCGATGTTATACACAGGGGGTGACGAGGCCGGATGTTATACACCGGGGGTGACGGGGACGGATGTTATACACCGGGGGGGTGACAGGGCCGGATGTTATACACAGGCGGTGACGGGGCCGGATGTTATACACAGGGGGTGACGGGGACGGATGTTATACACAGGGGGTGACGAGGACCGATGTTATACACAGGGGGTGACGAGGCCGGATGTTATACACCGGGGGTGACGGGGACGGATGTTATACACAGGGGGGTGACGGGGACGGATGTTATACACAGGGGGTGACGGGGACGGATGTTATACACAGGGGGTGACGGGGACGGATGTTATACACAGGGGGTGACGAGGCCAGATGTTATACACCGGGGGTTACGGCGACGGATGTTATACACAGGGGGTGACGGGGACGGATGGACAGGGACAGATGTTATACACAGGGGGTGACGGGGCTGGATGTTATACACAGGGGGTTACGGGGACGGATGTTATACACTGGGGTGACAGGGCCGGATGTCATACTTTGGGGGACATAGATATAAATAGATATGACATATTGGATAGTTTTTCTTCTGTATTCCCTTCCATTAGATGATGTATAGTAGTTTTGGATGATGGGGGTTGTCCTACACCATCTAGCATATATAAATGTAGACTGTCACAGACTGTCTTGGTGCTGGGTACATGCCTGGTGGATGGGGCAGGTCTTCGTTCACCATACATTTTATTCCTACATGACCCACAAACATGGATCCATCTGGGGCGGTGTGTTATGGTTACATTGGGTCAAAAAACATCAGAACTGGATATCTGGAGATGAATTAAGACAGCCAAGACATTTAATCGCTTCTATTCCAAGACAGAAAATATAACGTCACCCCAAGTCCTTGTAGACTTATTTGTCATGAAGTCCAATGTTTCTATGTTCACCATAACGAGGACAACATCTGACAAGTACTCGACGAGAGCCAAAGTATCTCCACAAAGTTAAACTGCAGAAGACCGATGACAAATCCGCCCATGACATCACTGATGTGGTGCCGGCCAATCATAATACGAGAAAGTCCAACGATAAAGGCCCAGAGGACCAGGAGAATCCGCAGAGGGATAGCAAGAACTAGATGGTTGAGGAAGAACTTGGAGACCATGGTGGCTCGACTAGCGTGTCCAGCTGGGAAGGCATAGACATCGAGAACCAGGTAATCCAAGATACCAGGCGTCACTTCGTACGGGCCACGACGTTTCATCAACTTCTGTAGTCCTGCTACGGTGAGGATGTCAAGAAGAAGCGCTGACAGAAAAAAAGGAGAATATGATTAATGCTGACCTCTATAGATCCATATACAGTATATATGTATAATAATTTTATTTATTTAGCACCAACATATTCCACAGCACTTTACAATTAAGCAAGGACACGTAGAGACAATAAAGACATTAGAAAGTAACACATTTCACCAGTTACAGGAGGAGTGAGGGCCCTGCTGCTTACAAGCTATAAGGATATATGGAGACACAATAGGTAGAACGCGCTGTTATGTTCGGTCTGCCATCATTACAATAAATAATGGCTTTCATATAAAGCTGTATGATCCGGTGATCAGGCAGGATCTGTCAGAGTCAAGTTACCGTGTGCTATTAGGTGCATGGAGGATGTGGAGACAGATAAGTAGGAGGGAGCAGATTAAGATTAACCCCTTCACGGCGTTGGACATATAGGTATGTCCAAGGTTGTGTCCCTGCATTTGATGCGGGCTCCGGCGCTGAGCCTACATCTTTCCCGGACATGACAGCTGATTTAATCATCTGTTATGTGTATCTAACAGCCGTGGTTGGAATCATCATCCACCCGCAGCTGTTAAAATGTGAAATGCCGCTGTCAATCTCTGACAGCGACATTTAACACGCGCTAACCATAAGCACCAATCGGCGCCACTGTCACACAATCGCAGGGCACCGATGGGTTGCCATGACAGCCGGGGTTTTGCAAAAGACCCCCATGCCTGTCACTAATCACCTATGAGTGCTGGTCAGTGGAGATCATGATTTATGCTATGCAGCTCTGTTATGTATAGCATAGCCGATCAACTGATTGCAGCATCAAGTCTCCTAAGGGGACTATTGAAGCAAAGTAAAAAAAAATGTTTTAAAACAATATTTAAAAAATTAAAAAACATAAAAGTTCAAATGACTCCCCTTGTGGCCTATTCGAAATATTAAAGTAATAAAAAAATACATAGCTGCATTCAGTCCACTCTATCAAATTAGAAGGTAAATTAATCTAATCAGTAAATGGGGTAATGAGAAAAATAAACCACCAGAATTACATTTTTTGGCCACCAGAACATTGCAATGAAATGCAATAACGGGCGATCAAAACATTGTATCCATCCCAAAATGGTATCAGTAAAAACATCAGCTCGGCACGCAAAAAATAAGCTCTCACCCAGCCCCAGGTCAACGGTCTCGGTAGATGGCAACTTTTTTTTTTCTTACAAACTGTGGATTTTTTTTGTCACCACTTAAATAAAAAGAACCTATACCTGCTTGGTATCTACTGTACATACTCGTACTGACCTGCAGAATCATAATGGCAGCTCAGTTTTAGCATTTAGTCAACATGGCAAATAAAAAACCCTAAAAACAATTGTGGGATTGCATTTTTTTTGAAAATTCACCAGACTTAGATTTTTTTCCCCATTTTACAGTACACTGTGTGGTAAAATCAATGATATCATTCAAAAATACAGCTCGTCCCGCAACGAAAAGCCCTCACATGGCCATATTGATGGAAAAATAAAAAAGTTATGGCTCTGGGAAGAAGGGGCGCAAATAACGGAAGCACAAAAGCGGAAAACCGCCAGGTGGTGAAGAGGGTTAAATGGAACCTGTCACCAGAAAAAAAATGCTATTAACCTGAAGATATAGGGTTGATATTCAGGTTAAAGGCTGTACTAACCTGCCCGGTGCCTGCACGTAAGCGACCGCTGCAGGGAGAAAATGAACTTTATTCTCCCCAGCAGCATTCAGCTACGTGCATAGTGTTTTTATGGTGACAGGTTCCCTTTAACATTTCGAAGGAGTGAGTAGGGGAGAGTTAAGTGAGTTGAGGTGATAGGCTTGTCTGAAGACATGTGTTTTTAAAACATACGGGAAAAAAAGGAGTTACATATTAGTCAGATAGTGTGGGATAATGCATTCCAGAACACTGGCACAGCACAAGAGAAGTCTTGCAGATGGAAATAGGAGGTTCGGATTACGGAAGATGTTAGTCTTAGATCAGGTGCAGAACGGAGAATACGGGAACGGTGATAGACAGAGATGTGGGAGAGATATAGGGAGGTGCAGAAGAGCTTTTTAGGTGAGAGAGATACGTTTGTATTGTATTCTGTAGCGGAGGGGCAACCAGTGTAAGGGTACCGTCACACTAAGCGACGCTGCAGAGATACCGACAACAATGTCGATCGCTGCAGCGTCGCTGTTTGGTCGCTGGAGAGCTGTCACACAGACAGCTCTCCAGCGACCAACGATCCCGAGGTCCCCGGTAACCAGGGTAAACATCGGGTTACTAAGCGCAGGGCCGCGCTTAGTAACCCGATGTTTACCCTGGTTACCAGCGTAAACGTTAAAAAAACAAACACTACATACTTACCTTCAGCTGTCTGTCCTCTGGCGCTCTGCTTTCCTCTGCACTGTCAGCGCCGGTCAGCCGTAAAGTACAGCGGTGACGTCACCGCTCTGCTTTCCGGCTGGCCGGCGCTGACACAGGATGCAGGGGGAGTGCAGAGAAGCAGAGTGCTGGGGACAGACAGCTGAAGGTAAGTATGTAGTGTTTGTTTTTTTAACGTTTACGCTGGTAACCAGGGTAAACATCGGGTTACTAAGCGCGGCCCTTTATGGGGCAATGAAAGGGAAATCTGGGGGCTTGGAAAGTAATAGTAAAATTACTTTATAAGAGTTGCAAAGTTGTGAGATATGCTCCTCTGTGACCCTGACGAATATTATTTTATTTTGAGGTGTGGCCTAATTCGAACTTCTGCTATGGCGCCCCATGATTTCTATGTACGCCCCTGGGCTCTGGTTACAATGTATCATAAGTGCAGGTAACATGTATCTGCTGATTTCCCCTCTCTTGTGCACTCTGCCTCACATACCGGACATCATCCATGCGCTCTTAGTGAACACTTTGTCCTGTGATTCAGCAGCAGAAAATTTTGAGGGTGTCAGCACTTTAGGCAGTCAACCCCCCAAAAATAGCTGCAAGTGGTGCAGTCACTCACAGATCTCCTAATCCCACTCCTGATCTGCAGTAACCCAAATAACCAGGATCAGGGGAGGTTGATGGGGGATTCGCCGTCATCATCGCAGCCTGAACGTGTGCAATGAACGTAAACTGCTGGATGTGATGGTATAAACAGAGGCGCCCTGACATGACGATGAGTCTGCTCACTGTCACACGGGGGGATGTCGCAGCCTCAGGACGGAATGTTCTACAAAACAAGAGCTGTTGAAAAAGGGGGCTGCCGAAGAAAGAGGAACACAATGTATATGCATAGTCCAGCTGTGCAGGGACCCTCCACCCATGGGGCACCTGTCACTAGAGCAGTAAAGGATCCTTCAGGATTACAAACTTTTGTTTTAAGTTCTTTTCCTTTTTCAAAACCTCTGCTTGCTGTCAGTGAAAGGGGACATTCTTGATTACACCCAGAGGCTTTAACAAAAACATAGGCCAGGTTCACACGTGCAGTATTTGGTCAGTATTTTACATCAGTGATGATGTGTTTCTATTATTTTGATTTATGATTGTTCCTCTCCTGATTTTGGTTACAAATACTGATCTCAAATAGTGACCGTGTGACCGTGCCTTATAGTGTTATCTAGCTGAGCAGGTAAGGGACTTGTTACAATGTATCACATTATTAAGATGTATGTTCAGACTCTGCAGATAAACCCCAACTGACTGACAGCGGCACAATGGCTGTCACTGCAGAGAAGCCGATTAATCTCACACGCTCCACTTCATAGAAATGGAAAGGTTTAAAATCCACCCATGAAATTTGCTGGGCACTGTTATCATGTGGCAATATTACATAGAGACGGTAAGCCACTGTTATATGGGCACTACATGACATTATTATGTGTACACTATGCACTGGTTTATAGACACTATACAGCATTGTCCAGTGGGCATTGCATTGTAATGTTATATGGACAATACACAGGTGCTTCTCACAAATTATAATATTATCAAAAAGTTAATTTATTTCAGTTCTTCAATACAAAAAGTGAAATTCATATATTATATAGAGTCATTACAGACAGAGTGATCTATTTCACGTGTTTATTTCTGTTACTGTTGATGATTATGGCTTACAGCCAATGAAAACCCAAAAGTCATTATCTCAGTAAATTAGAATACTTTATAACACCAGCTTGAAAAATTATTTTAAAATCCAAAATGTTGGCCTACTGAAATGTATGTTTAGTAAATGCACTTAATACTTGGTCGGGGCTCCTTTTGCATCAATTACTGCATCAATATGGCGTGGCATGGAGGCGATCAGCCTGTGGCACTGCTGAGGGGTTATGGAAGCCCAGGTTGCTTTGATAGCAGCCTTCAGCTCATCTGCATTGTTGGGTCTGGTGTCTCATCTTCCTCTTGACAATATTCCATAGATTCTCTATGGGGATAAGGTCCGGTGAGTTTGCTGGACAATCAAGCACAGGGATACTGGTATTTGTGAACCAGGTATTGGTACTTTTGGCAGTGTGGACAGGTGCCAAGTCCTGCTGGAGAATTACATTTCCATCTCCAAAAAGCTTGTCGGCAGAGGGAAGCATGAAGTGCTCTAAAATTTCCTGGCAGACGGCTGCGCTGACTTTGGTCTTGATAAAACACAGTGGACCTACACCAGCAGATGACATGGCTCCCCACATTATCACTGATTGTGGAAACTTCACACTAGACCTCCAGCAGCTTGTATTGTGGCCTCTCCACTCTTCCGTCAGACTCTGGGACCTTGATTTCCAAATGAAATGCAACATTTTCTTTCATCTGAAAACAACACCTTGGACCTCTGAGTAACAGTCCAGTCCTTTTTCTCCTTGGCCCAGGTAAGACGCTTCTGGCGTTGTGTATTGGTCATGAGTGGCTTGACACAAAGAATGTGACACTTGTAGCCCATGTCCTGGATACGTCTGTGTGTGGTGGCTCTTGAAGCAATGACTCCAGCAGCAGTCCACTCCTTGTGAATCTCCCCCACATTTTTGAATGGCCTTTTCTTAACAATCCTTTCAAGGCTGCGGTTATCCCGGTTGCTTGTGCACCTTGTTCTACCACACTTTTTTCTTCCACTCAACTTTACATTAATATGCTTGGATACAGCACTCTCTGAACAGCCAGCTTTTGTAACAATGACCTTTTGTGGCTTACTCTCCTTGTGGAGTATGTCAATGACCGCCTTATGGACATCTGTCACGTCAGCAGTCTTCCCTATGATTGTGGAGCTACTGAAACAGGCTAAGGGACCTTTTTTAAAAGCTTAGGAAGCCTTTACAGGTGTTTTTGTTAATTATTCTAATTTACTGACATAATGACTTTTGGGTTTTCATTGGCTGTAAGCCATAATCATCAACATTAACAGAAATAAACACATGAAATAGATCACACTGATAGATCAGAGAATATGAATGATAACACCAAAACATTTTCTCCTCTCATGGTTAGTGGTTGGGTGAAGCCATTTATTGTCAATCTACTGTGTTTTCTCTTTTTAAATCATAATGACAATCAAAATCATCCAAATGATCCTGATCAAAAGTTTACTTACCCTGTTGATTTTGACCTGATAACATGCACAGAAGTTGACACAAATGGGTTTGAATGGCTACTAAAGGTAACATCATCACCTGTGACCTGTTTGCTTGTAATCAATGTGTGATTACAAAAAGCTGAGTGAGTTTCTGGGATCCACACAGACGCTTGCATCTTTTATCCAGCCACTGACAGTACTGGATTGTGAGTCATGGGGAAAGCAAAAGAATTGTCACCGGATCTATGGGAAAAGGTAGTTGAACTGTAAAAAAAAGAAAAGAAATACAAAAAGATATCCAAGAAATTGATAATGCAAGTCATCAGGGTTCAATCTGTGATTAACAAATGGAAAATCAGGGGCTCTGTAAGAACCATGGTCAGGTAGACCAACAAAGATGTCATCCACAACTGCCAGGAAAATTGTTCGGGATGCAAAGAAAAACCCACAAATAACATCAGCTGAAATACAGGACTCTGAAAACTAGCGGTGTGGCTGTTTCAAGATGCACAATAAGGAGGCACTTGAAGAAAAATGGGCTGCATGGTCGAGTTGCCAGAAGAAAGTCATTACTGTGCAAATGCCACAAAATATCTCACCTACAATACGCAAAACAGCACAGAGACAAGCCTCAAAACTTCTGGAACAGGTAATTTGGAGTGATGAGACCAAAATTGAACTTTTTGGCCACAGCCATGAACGTTACATTTAGAGAGAGGTCAACAAGGCATATTATGGAAGGAACACCATTCCTACTGTAAAGCATGGAGGTGGATCGCTGATGTTTTGGGGATATGTGAACTACAAAGGCACAGGAAACTTGGTCAAAGATGAAGGAAAGATGAATGCAGCACGTTATCAGCAAATACTGGAGGCAAATTTGCAATCATCAGCCCGGAAGCTGTATATGGGACGTACTTGGACACTCCAACATGACAAAGATCCAAAACACAAGGCCAAGTCGACCTGACATTGGCTACAGCAGAGCAAAGTGAAGGTTCTAGAGTGGCCATCTCAGTCTCCTGACCTCAATATCATTGAGCCACTCTGAGCCACTCTGAGATCTTAAGCGCGCAGTTCATGCTAGACAGTTAGGAATTTACAGGAACTGGAGGCTTTTTGCCAAGAAGAGTGGGCAGCTTTACCATCTGATCTCATCCACAACTCCCACAAAAGACTTCAAGCTGTCATTGATGTTAGAGGGGGCAATACGCGGTATTAAGAAATGGCGTATATGAACTTTTGATCAGGGTCATTTGGATGTTTTGGGTTGTCATTATGATTTAAAGAGAGAAAACACAGTAGTTTTACAATAAATGGCTTCACCCAACCACTAACCATGAGCGGAGAAAAAGTTTTGGTTATCATTCATATTCTCTGAAAAAAGGCCAAGCCAAGAAAGCAACAATTCTGCCGGGTTATGTAA
Source organism: Ranitomeya imitator (assembly GCF_032444005.1). Taxonomy (NCBI): domain Eukaryota; kingdom Metazoa; phylum Chordata; class Amphibia; order Anura; family Dendrobatidae; genus Ranitomeya; species Ranitomeya imitator. The sequence goes on along the minus strand of NC_091283.1, from coordinate 155,913,442 downwards.
ACTTTTGAGCACAACTGTATATGAACCATATAGATGTATGGCACTGTTATATGGACAATATATGGCACCGTTATATGGACAATATATGGCACTGTTATATAGACAATATATGACACTGTTCTATGGACAATGTATGGCACTATTATATGGACAATGTATGGCACTGTTATATGGACAATGCATGGCACTATTATATGGACAATGTGTGGCACTGTTAGGTGGACAATATATGGCACTGTTATATGGACAATTTATGACAGTGTTATATGGACAATATATGGCACCGTTATATGGACAATATATGGCACTGTTATATGGACATTATATGGCAATGTTATATGGACAATATATGGCACTGTTATATGGACAATATATCGCACCGTTATATGGACAATATATGGCACTGTCATATGGACAATATATGACAGTGTTATATGGACTATGTATGGCACTGTTATGTGGACAATATATGACAGTGTTAGGTGGACAATATATGGCACTGTTATATGGACAACATATGGCACTGTTATATGAACAATGTATGGCATTGTTATATGGACAATATATGGCACTGTTATATGGACAATATATGGCACTGTTATATGAACAACATATAGCGCTGTTATATGGACAATGTATGACATTGTTATATGGACAACATATGACACCATTATATGGACAATATATTACAGTGTTATATGGACAATGTATGGCACTGTTATATGAACAATATATCGCACCGTTATATGGACAATATATAACAGTGTTATATGGGCAATATATGGCAATGTTATATGGACAATATATGGCACTGTTATATGGACATTATATGGCACTGTTATATGGACAATATATGACAGTGTTATATGGACAATATATGGCACTGTTATATGGTCAATATATGGCACTGTTATATGGTCAATATATGGCACTGTTATATGGACAATATATGACAGTGTTATATGGACAATATATGGCACCGTTATATAGACAATATATGGCACTGTTACATGGACATTATATGGCAATGTTATATGGACAATATATGGCACTGTCATATGGACATTATATGGCACTGTTATATGGACAATATATGACAGTGTTATATGGACAATATATGGCACTGTTATATGGACAACATATGGCACTGTTATATGAACAATGTATGGCATTGTTATATGGACAATATATGGCAATGTTATATGGACAATATATGGCACCGTCATATGGACAGTATATGACAGTGTTATATGGATTATGTATGGCACTGTTATGTGGACAATATATCGCACCGTTATATGGACAATATATGACAGTGTTATTTGGGCAATATATGGCACTGTTGTATGGACAATATATGACACTGTTAGGTGGACAATATATGGCACTGTTATATGGACAATATATGACACTGGCATAAGGACAATGTATGGCACTATTATATGGACAATGTATGGCACTTTTAGGTGAACAATATATGGCACTGTTATATGGACAACATATGGCACTGTTATGGACAATGTATGGCATTATTATATGGACAAAGTATGGCACTGTTATATGGACAATATATGGCACTGTTATATGAACAATATATGACACTGTTATTTGGACAATATATGGCATCATTATATGGACAATATATAACAGTCTTATATGGACAATGCATGGCACTGTTATATGGACAATATATGGCGCTGTTGTATGGACAATATATGGCACTGTTATATGGACAATGTATGGCACTGTTATATGGACAATTGTTGTGAATTCTGTGGTCAAGCTCCCTCCTGTGGTCATGAGTGGTACTTCGGCTGGTTCTGTCTATGAGCTTCCGCTGGTATATGTGAGTGGGGCTGCGGCTTCTGAGTTTCCTTCCTCAGGTGACGAGGTTAAGTCGTTAGGTGCTGCTTTATTTAACTCCACCTAGTTCTTTGTTCCTGGCCTCCAGTCAATGTTCCAGTATTGGTCTGGCTCTCTCCTGGATCGTTCTTGTGGCCTGTCTGCCCTGCATAAGCTAAGTTCTGCTTGTGTTACTTTTGTTTGCTATATTTTCTGTCCAGCTTGCTATATTGGTTTTTCTTGCTTGCTGGAAGCTCTGAGACGCAGAGGGTCACCTCCGTACCGTTAGTCGGTGCGGAGGGTCTTTTTGCCCCTCTGCGTGGTTGTTTGTAGGTTTTTGTGTTGACCGCAAAGCTATCTTTCCTATCCTCAGTCTATTCAGTAAGTCGGGCCTCACTTTGCTAAATCTATTTCATCTCTGTGTTTGTATTTTCATCTTTACTCACAGTCATTATATGTGGGGGGCTGCCTTTTCCTTTGGGGAATTTCTCTGAGGCAAGGTAGGCTTATTTTTCTATCTTCAGGGCTAGTTAGTTTCTCAGGCTGTGCCCGAGGTGCCTAGGTCTGGTCAGGAGCGCTCCACGGCTACCTCTAGTGTGGTGTGATAGGATTAGGGATTGCGGTCAGCAGAGTTTCCACGTCTCAGAGCTCGTCCTATGTTAGTAACTATCAGGTCACTTTGTGTGCTCTTAACCACTAGGTCCATTGTGGTTCTGAATCACCTGTTCATAACAGTACTGGAGGCCCAAAGTACTAATGCTTCTCAATAGAGGGAAAAGAGAAGTTCTGAGACCATTTTTTTTTCTTTGCACTGTGTTTTGTCTTTCTTTTCCCCTTTACATCAGGGTGGTTCAGAACACAGGTGTAGACATGGACATTCAAGGTCTGTCCTCTTTGATGGATAATCTCGCCATAAGTGTTCAGAACATTCAAGATTTAGTGGTTCAGAATCCTATTTTAGAACCTAAAATTCCTATTCCTGAGTTATTTTCTGGAGATAGAGCTAAGTTTCTGAATTTCAAAAATAATTGTAAACTATTTCTGGCTTTGAAACCCCGCTCTTCTGGTGAACCAGTTCAACAAGTAAAGATCATTATTTCTTTATTACGTGGCGACCCTCAAGACTGGGATTTTCCCTTGCGCCAGGGGATCCGGCATTGCGTGATGTTGATGCGTTTTTCCTGGCGCTTGGATTGCTTTATGACGAACCTAATTCAGTGGATCAGGCAGAGAAAATCTTGCTGGCTCTGTGTCAGGGTCAGAATGAGGTAGAGATATATTGTCAGAAATTTAGGAACTGGTCTGTACTCACTCAATGGAATGAATGTGCTCTGGCAGCAATTTTCAGAAAGGGTCTCTCTGAAGCCCTTCAGGATGTCATGGTGGGATTTCCTATGCCTGCTGGTCTGAATGAGTCTATGTCTTTGGCCATTCAGATCGATCGACGCTTACGTGAGCGTAAAACTGTGCACCATTTGGCGGTATTATCTGAGCATAAACCTGAGCCTATGCAATGCAATAGGACTTTGACCAGAGCTGAACGGCAAGAACACAGACGACGGAATGGGCTGTGTTTTTACTGTGGTGATTCCACTCATGCTATCTCCGATTGTCCTAGCGCACTAAGCGGTTCGCTAGCTCTGCCACCATTGGTACGGTACAGTCGAAATTTTTTTGTCCGTTACTTTGACCTGCTCTTTGTCATCCTATTCTGTCATGGTATTTGTGGATTCAGGCGCTGCCCTGAATTTGATGGACTTGGAGTATGCTAGGCGCTGTGGGTTTTTCTTGGAGCCCTTGCAGTATCATATTCCATTGAGAGGAATTGATGCTACGCCTTTGGCTAAAAATAAGCCTCAGTACTGGACCCAACTGACCATGTGCATGGCTCCTGCGCATCAGGAGGATATTCGCTTTTTGGTGTTGCATAATCTGCATGATGTGGTCGTGTTGGGGTTGCCATGGCTACAAGTCCATAAACCAGTAATGGATTGGAAATCAATGTCTGTGTCCAGCTGGGGTTGTCAGGGGGTACATGGTGATGTTCCATTTCTGTCTATTTCATCATCCACCCCTTCTGAGGTCCCAGAGTTCTTGTCGGATTACCGGGATGTATTTGATGAGCCCAAGTCCAGTGCCCTACCTCCGCATAGGGATTGTGATTGCGCTATCGATTTGATTCCTGGTAGTAAGTTTCCTAAAGGTCGACTGTTTAATTTGTCTGTGCCTGAGCACGCCGCTATGCGGAGTTACGTAAAGGAATCCTTGGAGAAGGGTCATATTCGCCCGTCGTCATCGCCATTGTGAGCAGGGTTCTTTTTTGTGGCCAAGAAGGATGGTTCGCTGAGACCTTGTATTGATTACTGCCTTCTAAATAAAATCACGGTCAAATTTCAGTACCCCTTGCCGCTGCTGTCTGATTTGTTTGCTCGGATTAAGGGGGCTAGTTGGTTCACCAAGATAGATCTTCGTGGTGCGTATAATCTTGTGCGCATTAAACAGGGCGATGAATGGAAAACAGCATTTAATACGCCCGAGGGCCATTTTGAGTACCTGGTTATGCCATTCGGGCTTTCTAATGCTCCATCAGTGTTTCAGTTCTTTATGCATGACATCTTCCGAGAGTACCTGGATAAATTCCTGATTGTATACTTGGATGATATTTTGGTCTTCTCGGATGATTGGGAGTCTCACGTGAGGCAGGTCAGAATGGTGTTCCAGGTCCTGCGTGCGAATTCTTTGTTTGTGAAGGGGTCAAAGTGTCTCTTTGGTGTTCAGAAGGTTTCATTTTTGGGTTTCATTTTTTCCCCTTCTACTATCGAGATGGACCCTGTTAAAGTTCAGGCCATTTATGATTGGACTCAGCCGACATCTCTGAAGAGTCTGCAAAAGTTCCTGGGCTTTGCTAATTTTTATCGTCGCTTCATCAATAATTTTTCTAGTATTGCTAAACCGTTGACTGATTTAACCAAGAAGGGTGCTGATGTGGTCAATTGGTCTTCTGCTGCTGTGGAAGCTTTTCAAGAGTTGAAGCGTTGTTTTTCTTCTGCCCCTGTGTTGTGTCAACCAGATGTTTCGCTCCCATTCCAGGTCGAGGTTGATGCTTCTGAGATTGGAGCAGGGGCTGTTTTGTCGCAAAGAAGTTCTGATGGCTCGGTGATGAAACCATGTGCCTTCTTTTCCAGGAAGTTTTCGCCTGCTGAGCGTAATTATGATGTTGGCAATCGAGAGTTGCTGGCCATGAAGTGGGCATTCGAGGAGTGGCGTCATTGGCTTGAAGGAGCTAAGCATCGCGTGGTGGTCTTGACTGATCATAAGAACTTGACTTATCTCGAGTCTGCCAAACGGTTGAATCCTAGACAGGCTCGTTGGTCACTGTTTTTCTCCCGTTTTGACTTTGTGGTTTCATACCTTCCGGGCTCTAAAAATGTGAAGGCGGATGCCCTGTCTAGGAGTTTTGTGCCCGACTCTCCGGGTTTGTCTGAGCCGGTGGGTGTTCTCAAGGAGGGGGTAATTTTGTCTGCCATCTCCCCTGATTTGCGACGGGTGCTGCAAAAATTTCAGGCTAATAGACCTGACCGTTGCCCAGCGGAGAAACTGTTTGTCCCTGATAAATGGACGAGTAGAGTTATCTCTGAGGTTCATGGTTCGGTGTTGGCTGGTCATCCTGGAATCTTTGGTACCAGAGATTTGGTGGCTAGATCCTTTTGGTGGCCTTCTCTGTCGCGGGATGTGCGTTCATTTGTGCAGTCCTGTGGGATTTGTGCTTGGGCTAAGCCCTGCTGTTCTCGTGCCAGTGGGTTGCTTTTGCCCTTGCCAGTCCCAAAGAGGCCCTGGACACATATCTCTATGGATTTTATTTCGGATCTCCCCGTCTCTCAAAAAATGTCGGTCATTTGGGTTGTTTGTGATCGCTTCTCGAAGATGGTCCATTTGGTACCCTTGTCTAAATTGCCTTCCTCCTCTGATTTGGTACCATTGTTCTTCCAGCATGTGGTTCGTTTACATGGCATTCCGGAGAACATCGTTTCTGACAGAGGTTCCCAGTTTGTTTCGAGGTTTTGGCGAGCCTTTTGTGCTAGGATGGGCATTGATTTATCTTTTTCCTCGGCTTTCCATCCTCAGACAAATGGCCAGACTGAACGAACCAATCAGACCTTGGAAACATATCTGAGATGTTTTGTTTCTGCCGATCAGGATGATTGGGTGTCTTTTTTTGCCTTTGGCTGAGTTCGCCCTTAATAATCGGGCCAGCTCAGCTACTTTGGTTTCGCCGTTTTTCTGCAATTCTGGTTTCCATCCTCGTTTCTCTTCAGGGCAGGTTGAGTCTTCTGACTGTCCTGGTGTGGATACTGTGGTGGATAGGTTGCAGCAGATTTGGACTCATGTGGTGGACAATTTGACATTGTCTCAGGAGAAGGCTCAACGTTTCGCTAACCGCAGGCGCTGTGTGGGTCCCCGACTTCGTGTTGGGGATTTGGTTTGGTTGTCATCTCGTTATATTCCTATGAAAGTTTCCTCTCCTAAGTTTAAGCCTCGTTTCATTGGTCCGTATAGGATTTCTGAGGTTCTTAATCCTGTGTCTTTTCGTTTGACCCTTCCAGCTTCTTTTTCCATCCATAACGTATTCCATAGGTCATTGTTGCGGAGATACGTGGCACCTGTGGTTCCATCCGTTGATCCTCCTGCCCCGGTTTTGGTTGAGGGGGAGTTGGAGTATATAGTGGAGAAGATTTTGGATTCTCGTATTTCGAGACGGAAACTTCAGTACCTGGTTAAGTGGAAGGGTTATGGTCAGGAAGATAATTCCTGGGTCTTTGCCTCTGATGTCCATGCTGCCGATCTGGTTCGTGCCTTTCATTTGGCTCATCCTGGTCGGCCTGGGGGCTCTGGTGAGGGTTCGGTGACCCCTCCTCAAGGGGGGGGGGGTACTGTTGTGAATTCTGTGGTCAAGCTCCCTCCTTTGGTCATGAGTGGTACTTCGGCTGGTTCTGTCTATGAGCTTCCGCTGGTATGTGTGAGTGGGGCTGCGGCTTCTGAGTTTCCTTTCTCAGGTGACGAGGTTAAGTCGTTAGGTGCTGCTTTATTTAACTCCACCTAGTTCTTTGATCCTGGCCTCCAGTCAATGTTCCAGTATTGGTCTGGCTCTCTCCTGGATCGTTCTTGTGGCCTGTCTGCCCTGCATAAGCTAAGTTCTGCTTGTGTTACTTTTGTTTGCTATATTTTCTGTCCAGCTTGCTATATTGGTTTTTCTTGCTTGCTGGAAGCTCTGAGACGCAGAGGGAGCACCTCCGTACCGTTAGTCGGTGCGGAGGGTCTTTTTGCCCCTCTGCGTGGTTGTTTATAGGTTTTTGTGTTGACCGCAAAGCTATCTTTCCTATCCTCGGTCTATTCAGTAAGTCGGGCCTCACTTTGCTAAATCTATTTCATCTCTGTGTTTGTATTTTCATCTTTACTCACAGTCATTATATGTGGGGGGCTGCCTTTTCCTTTGGGGAATTTCTCTGAGGCAAGGTAGGCTTATTTTTCTATCTTCAGGGCTAGTTAGTTTCTCAGGCTGTGCCCGAGGTGCCTAGGTCTGGTCAGGAGCGCTCCACGGCTACCTCTAGTGTGGTGTGATAGGATTAGGGATTGCGGTCAGCAGAGTTTCCACGTCTCAGAGCTCATCCTATGTTAGTAACTATCAGGTCACTTTGTGTGCTCTTAACCACTAGGTCCATTGTGGTTCTGAATCACCTGTTCATAACAGACAATATATGGCACTGTTATATGGACAATATATGGCACTATTATATGGACAAAGTATGGCACTGTTAGGTGGACAATATATGGCACTGTTATATGGACAACATATGACACTGTTATATGGACAATGTATGGCACTATTATATGGACAATGTATGGCACTGTTATATGGACAATATATGGCACCATTATATGGACGATATATGGCATTGTTATATGGACAATATATGGCAATGTTATATGGACAATATATGGCACTGTTATATGGACAATATATGGCACTGTTATATGGACAATATATGGCAATGTTATATGGACAATATATGGCACTGTTATATGGACAATATATGGCAGTGTTATATAGACAATATATGGCACCGTCATATGGACAATATATGGCACTGTTATATGGACAATATATGGCACTGTTATATGGACAATATATGGCACTGTTATATGGACAATATATGGCACTATTATATGGACAATGTATGGCACTGTTATATGGACAATATATGGCACTGTTATATGGACAATATATGGCACAGTCATATGGACAATATATGACACTGTTATAAGGACAATGTATGGCACTATTATATGGACAATATATGGCAGTTATATGGACAATATATGGCACGTCATATGGACAATATATGGCACTGTTATATGGACAATAGATGGCCCTGTTATATGGACAATGCATGGCACTGTTACATGGGCAATATATGGCACTGTTATATGGACAATATATGGCGGTGTTATATGGACAATATAGGACAGTGTTATATGTACAATATAGGACAGTGTTATATGGACAATATAGGACAGTGTTATATGGACAATATATGACAGTGCTATATGGACAATATGTGACATTGTTATATGGATAATATATGACTGTTATACGGACAATATATGGCAATGTTATATGGACAATACATGGCACTTTTATATGGACAATATATTATACTGTTATATGGACAATATATGGCACTGTTATATGGACAATATATGGCACTGTTATATGGACAATATATGGCAATGTTATATGGACAATATATGGCACTGTTATATGGACAATATATGGCAGTGTTATATAGACAATATATGGCACCGTCATATGGACAATATATGGCACTGTTATATGGACAATATATGGCACTGTTATATGGACAATATATGGCACTGTTATATGGACAATATATGGCACTATTATATGGACAATGTATGGCACTGTTATATGGACAATATATGGCACTGTTATATGGACAATATATGGCACAGTCATATGGACAATATATGGCACTGTTATATGGACAATATATGACACTGTTATAAGGACAATGTATGGCACTATTATATGGACAATATATGGCAGTTATATGGACAATATATGGCACGTCATATGGACAATATATGGCACTGTTATATGGACAATAGATGGCCCTGTTATATGGACAATGCATGGCACTGTTACATGGGCAATATATGGCACTGTTATATGGACAATATATGGCGGTATTATATGGACAATATAGGACAGTGTTATATGTACAATATAGGACAGTGTTATATGGACAATATAGGACAGTGTTATATGGACAATATATGACAGTGCTATATGGACAATATGTGACATTGTTATATGGATAATATATGACTGTTATACAGACAATATATGGCAATGTTATATGGACAATACATGGCACTTTTATATGGACAATATATTATACTGTTATATGGACAATATATGACATTGTTATATGGACAATATATGGCACTGTTATATGGACAATATATGGCACTGTTAGTTGGACAATATACAGTGGGTACAGAAAGTATTCAGACCCCTTTAAATTTTTCACTCTTTGTTTCATTGCAGCCATTTGGTAATTTTTTTCTCATTAATGTACACTCTGCACCCTAACTTGACAGAAAAAAAAAACAGAAATGTAGTAATTTTTGCAAATTTATTAAAAAAGAATATGTTGGCGCTATATAAATAAAAATTATTATTATTATTATTAAAAAAAGAAAAGCTGAAATATCACATGGTCATAAGCATTCAGACCATTTGCTCAGTATTGAGTAGAAGCACCCTTTTGAGCTAGTACAGCCATGAGTCTTCTTGGGAATGGCGCAACAAGTTTTTCGCACCTTGATATGGGGATCCTCTGCCATTCTTCCTTGCAGATCCTCTCCAGTTCCGTCAGGTTGGATGGTGAACGTTGGTGGACAGCCATTTTCAGGTCTCTCCAGAGATGCTCAATTGGGTTTAGGTCAGGGCTCTGGCTGGGCCAGTCAAGAGTGGTCACAGAGTTGTTCTGAAGCCACTCCTTTGTTATTTTAGCTGTGTGCTTAGGGTCATTGTCTTGTTGGAAGGTGAACCTTCGGCTAAGTCTGAGGTTCAGAGCACCCTGGAAGAGGTTTTCATCCAGGATATCTCTATACTTGGCCGAATTCATGTTTCCTTCAATGGCAACCAGTCATCCTGTCCCTGCAGCTGAAAAACACCCCCATAGCATGATGCTGTCACCACCATGTTTCACTGTTGGGATTGTATTGGGCAGGTGATGAGCAATGCCTGTTTTCTACATACATACAGCTTAGAATTATCACCAACAAGTTCTATCTTCGTCTCATCAGACCAGAGAATCATATTTTTCATAGTCTGGGAGTCTTTCATGTGTTTTTAGCAAACTTTATGTGGGCCTTCATATGTCTTGCACTTAGGAGAGGATTGCGTCGGGCCACTTTGCCATAAAGGCCCGACTGGTAGAGGGCTACAGTGATAGTTGACTTTGTGGAACTTTCTCCCATCTCCCTACTGCATCTCTGGAGCTCAGCCACAGAGATCTTGGGGTTCTTTTTTACCTCTCTCACCAAGGCTCTTCTCCCACAATTGCTCAGTTTGGCTGGATGGCCAGGTCTTTGAAGACTAATGCATGGCACTGTTAGGTGGACAATATATGACAGTGTTATATGGAAAAAGTCTACAATGTATATAAAAACTACAAGACATTGTTGTGGATATTTTGTACTGTTGTGTGGGCACTATATAAAACTGGTATTTGAGCACTATATGGCACTATTATGTGAAGCAGTGTGAACTTTTATGTGGCCTCTATGTGATACTGTTAGGTATTACAGAATATGGTGCTATTATATGAGCACAGTGGGGAGAAAAAGTATTTAGTCAGCCACCAATTGTGCAAGTTCTCCCACTTTAAAAGATGAGAGAGGCCTGTAATTGATATCATAGGTAGACCACAACTATGAGAGTCAAAATGAGAAAACAAATCCAGAAAATTACTTTGATTTGGCAAGATTTATTTGCAAATTATGGTGGAAAATAAGTATTTGGTCACCTAAAAACATGCAAGATTTCTGGCTCTCACAGACCTGTAACTTCTTCTTTAAGAGGCTCCTCTGTCCTCCACTTATTACATGTAGTAATGGCTTCTGTTTGAACTTGTTATCAGTATAAAAGACACCTGTCCACAATCTCAAACAGTCACACTCCAAACTCCACTATGGTGAAGACCAAAGAGCTGTCGAAGGACACCAGAAACAAAATTGTAGCTCTCTACCAGGCTGGGAAGACTGAATCTGCAATAGGCAAGCAGCTTGGTGTGATGAAATCAACTGTAGGAGCATAATAAGAAAATGGAAGACATACAAGACCACTGATAATCTCCCTCGATCTGAGGCTCCACGTAAGATCTCACCCCGTGGGGTCAAAATGATCACAAGAACGGTGAGCAAAAATCCCAGAACCACACGGGGGGACCTAGTGAATGACCTGCATAGAGCTGGGATCACCGTAACAAAGGCTACCATCAGTAACACACTACATCGCCAGGGAATCAAATCCTGCAGATCCAGACGTGTCCCCCTGCTTAAGCCAGTACATGCCCAGGCCCATCTGAAGTTTGATAAAGGGCATTTGGATTATCCAGAAGAGTATTGGGAGAATGTCATATGGTTTGACGAAACCAAGTAGAACTGTTTGGTAGAAACAAAACTCGTCGTGTTTGGAGGAGACAGAATGCTGAGTTGCATCCAAAGAACACCATACCTACTGTGAAGCGTGGGGGTGGCAACATCATGCTTTGGGGCTGTTTCTCTGCAAAGGGACCAGGACAACTGATCACTGCTCTAGAGGAGATCTGCATGGAGGAATGGACCAACATACCACCAACAGTGTGTGCCAACCTTGTGAAGACTTACAAAAAACTTTTGACCTCTGTCATTGCCAACAAAGGATATATAACAAAATATTACTATAAACTTTTGTTAATGACCAAATGCTTATTTTCCACCATAGTTTGCAAAATAAATCTTGCCAAATCAGACAAGGTGATTTTTCTGGATTTGTTTTCTCATTTTGACTCTCATAGTTGTGGTCTACCACTGATGTCAATTACTGTCCTCTCTCATCTTTTTAAGTGGGAGAACTTGCACAATTGGTGGCTGACTATATACTTTTTTTCCCCACTGTATCTAGACAATTTATAGAACTGTTATGAGACTATTATATGGTTCTGTTATATGAGCACTTTAGCGTGCTCCATACAAGTATACATTTTGTGTCCACTGGCTCTGGGGAAGGGTCTTGTTCTGTGTCTAGGTGGTAGGCTCGCAGGTAGTGTAGCCATGACTATTGTGCCACTCTGCTGTGATGTCACAGACACCAGGATGATGTAATTGCAGGATGCTGACATAAAGGGGCAAGGCAGATTTACAGCTTACGCTGGATTCACACTAAGCATATGAAAAATTGTTCTAAGTCTCCCTGACGAGAGTCGCACGAGTGTAATGCGAGTACAATCCGATTTTTCACACCGAGCATCCGATTTACATGCAAATGCAATGTGATTGCTATCCGACTGCAATACGATTTTAACATGAGCTTTTACATACAGATATTCTCTGTTATTTACACATTGTTTTCAAAGGAAATATTCTTCCAAACACACACACACACATATATATATATATATATATATATATATATATATATATATATATATATATATATATACACAGTGTGTCCATAAAGTCATGGTGCACTTTTGACCAGTCACTGGAAAGCAACAAAAAAACAATAGAATAGAAATGTGAAATCTTCTCTAAATAAAAAAAAGCTCTCCCAGTTTCATACCTATTCAGTGCAGTTCGATGTGGGTTCCATTTGTTGCCCTACACTCATCCTAACGATAGCATAAGCTTGTGGTTGCATGATGTCACAAACCTGACAGTGTATTAATCAGAGTTCTGTTTATCAGGGGTTAATCTGACTGGGGGCTCAGCAACAGCTTAAATTAGTTTGTGTTGTTTGATTGGTTCTTGTTATCTCTCCTCATGAACAGGTCTGATATGATTAGGCCAGAGAAAGGGCACCTAAATGTAAACTATAAAAGTGCACCATGAATTTACAGCCACACTGTATATACTAGCTGAAGAGCCCAGCGTTGCCCAGGCATAGTAACTAACTGTGATTAGTTATAGCACCTCACTTCTCTCATTTTCCCATCACACCTCTCATTTTCCCCCTCACAGCTCTGATTTCCCCCCTCATTCCTCTCATTTTCCCTTTCACATCTCTCATTTTCCCCCTCACATCTCTCATTTTCCCACTCTCATCTCTCATTTTCCTCTCACTCCTTTCATTTCCCCCCTCACACCTCTTATATTCCCCCCACTCCTCTCATTCCCCACCTAACACCTGATATTTTGACCTCACACCTGTCATTTTCCAATTACTCCATTATTTTTCCCCTCACTCCTCTCATTTTGCACTCACACTTCTTCATTTTCACCTCACATCTCTCATTTTCACCTCACACCTCTCATTTTCCCCTCAGTATATACCTGTATGTCATCTCCCCTTATGAGGATTAACTGTGGAAACTATAGAGTGGACCCACTGGACCGTGACAACGAACCTCCCATGGGCGAGCTGACCAAGTGCACCACCCCCTATACAGGGAGCGTTAGGGGCAGGCCCGAGGGAGACTATTGCCACGGCAGCTGGTAAAGAAGGACGGGCAAGATGGCAACTAGTAGGGTAAAATAAGGACTAACGAGGAGACAGAAACAGGGAGAGAGTGGGAATGCGGACTGGACAGGGGAGACGAACAGGAGGACTAACCACGGGAGCAGGGACCAGAGGGAGGACACGGAAGACAGGCTGGAGTCTGGAACACGGACTAGGAGGAAGACGGAGACAGGCAGGCAGGGACACTGGAACACGGATTGGAAGGAAGACACTGGAGGACAGGCATGCAGGCAAGGACACTGGAACACGGACTGGAAGGAAGACACCGGAGAACAGGCACTAGGAGGGAGCAAGGGAGAAGACCAGGATTTAGTTACAACAACGGAAGTGAGCGTTGAGCAACCAGACAGGAAAGAACACCGGGGGGACGTGGAGCCAGATTCGCTTGAAGGAAACAAATGACAATCAGGCACCGCCGATAGGAAGAGGCGACCTGATAAAGAGAGTGAGGGCATACCTTCCGGGTCAGAGTGCACAGGGCGGCACAGAAGACACGGCCAGGCTTCAATGAAAGACGTGTGCTCGTGCGCCGGGGAACCCAGAGTGCGCTCGCACCCGAGGACAAGCGGGAGCCGAGCACGCAGGGAGAGAAGACTGGAAGCAAGCAGAGATGCGCCGGGACGCCGCAGGGAGGTGAGTATGAGGCACATGCGGCGAAGCAGGCGGGAGCATAACACCCCTGTATATAGCTGTATGTCATATCCCCTGTATATAGTATATACCTGTATGTCATCTCATCCTGTATATAGTATATAGCTGTATGTCATCTCCTCCTGTATATACTATATACCTGTACTTAATTTCCTCGTGTATATAGTATATACCTGTATGTCATCTCCTCCTGTATATAGTATATAGCTGTATGCCATCTCCTTCTGTACATAGTATATACCTGTATGTCATCTCCTCCTTTATATAGCATATACATGTATGTCATCTCCTCCGGTAAATAGTATATACCTGTATGTCATCTCCCCTGTATATGGTATATACCTATATGTCATTTCCGCTGCATATAGTATATACCTTTGTCATCTCCTCCTGTATATAGTATATACTTGTATGTCATCTCCTCCTGTATGTAGTATATTCCTGTGTCATCTCCTCCTGTATATAGTATATACCTGTATGTCATCTCCTCCTGTATATAGTATATACTTGTATGTCATCTCCTCCTTTATATAGTATATACCTGTGTGTCATCTCTTCCTGTATCTATATATATATAATTGTCTAAGGGTCACTTCCGTCTTTCTGTCTGTCTGTCTGTCCTTTCTGTCACGGATATTCATTGGTCGCGGCCTCTGTCTGTCATGGAATCTAAGTCGCTGATTGGTCTCGCCAGCTGCCTGTCATGGCTGCCGCGACCAATCAGCGACGGGCACAGTCCGATTAGTCCCTCCCCTACTCCCCTGCAGTCACAGTGCCCGCCGCCCGCTCCATACTCCCCGTAGTCAGTGTGCCCGACGCCCGCTCCGTACTCCCCGCTCCATACTCCCCGCTCCATACTCCCCGCAGTCAGTGTCCCCGGCACCCGCTCCATACTCCCCGCAGTCAGTGTCCCCGGCGCCCGCTCCATACTCCCCGCTCCATACTCCCCGCAGTCAGTGTGCCCAGCGCCCGCTCCATACTCCCCGCAGTCGGTGTCCCCGGCGCCCTCTCCATACTCCCAGCAGTCAGTGTCCTCGGCACCCGCTCCATACTCCCCGCTGCATACTCCCCACAGTCAGTGTCCCTGCCGCCCGCTCACGAGACCGCTAAGTCATCTGGGTAATTTCGCAATGCATCCTGGGAACGGAAGATGGCGGCCGCATCACACAGCTTCGCTGGATCCCAGAAGTGAGTATATAACTATTTTTTATTTTAATTATTTATTTTTTAACAGGGATATGGTGTAAACACTGCTAAATACTGCGTGGGCAGTGTTATATACCTACGTGTCTGGGCAATATACTACGTAACTGGGCAATATACTACGTGACTGGGCAATATACTACGTAACTGGGCAATATACTACGTGAGTTGGCAATATACTTAGTGACTGGGCAATATACTACGTGGCTGGGCAATATACTACGTGACTGGGCAATATACTACGTGACTGGGCAATATACTACGTGACTGGGCAATATACTACATGGCTGGACAATATACTATGTGGTTGGGCAATATACTACGTGGGCTGGGCAATAGACTACGTGGACATGCATATTCTAGAATACCCGATGTGTTAGAATCGGGCCACCATCTAGTATAGTATATAGCTGTATACAGTATATACCTGTATGCCGTCTCCCCTGTATGTGGTATATACCTGTATGTCATCTCCTCCTGTATATAGTATATACCTGTGTCATCTCCTCCTGTATATAGTATATACCTGTATGTCATTGCCTCCTGCATATAGTATATACCTGTATGTCATCTCCTCCTATATATAGTATATACCTGTATGTCATCTCCTCCTGTATATGGTATATACCTGTGTGTCATCTCCTGTATATAGTATATACCTGGATATTCATTGGTCGCAGCCTCTGTCATGGAATCCAAGTCGCTGATTGGTCTCGCCAGCTGCCTGTCATGGCTGCCGCGACCAATCAGCGACGGGCACAGTCCGGCAGAAAAATGGCTGCTTCTTCCTCCCCCCAGTCAGTGCCCGCTCCATACTCCCCTCCAGTCACTGCTCACACAGGGTTAATGGCAGCGTTGACCGCGGTGTAATGCACTCGGTTTACGCTATTAACCCTGTGTGACCAACTTTTTACTATTCATGCTGCCTATGCATATATTATGCATGTATATGCCATCTCCTCCTATATATAGTATATACCTGCATGTCATCTCCCCTGTATATAGTGTATACCTGTTTGTCATCTCCTCCTGTATATAGTATATACCTGTATGTCATCTCCGCTGTATATAGTATATACCTGTGTGTCATCTCCTCCTATATTAAACCTCGATCACACGTTATTTGCTCAGTAATTTTACCTCAGTATTTGTAAGCTAAACCTTGGCGTAAAAGAATCAGGAAAAGTATATTAGAAACATGTCACCACTTCTGTATTTTTCTCCCACTCGTGGTGTTGGCTTTTAAATACTGAGATAAAATACTGACCAAATACTGAACGTGTGAATGTGGCCTTATACACCGCCTCCACCTGCAGCGCCTCACTCTTCTCTATACACAGCCTCATACTACAGCAGCACCTCACTTCTCTCATTTTCCCCCTGACATCTCTCATTTTGCCCCTCACATCTCTATCCATGAGGCTCCTCCCTTTCCCTTGATGTCATGCCTCACAGAGGCAACTCCATTCTAGACAGAATGGAGCTAGATGTCTGCCATGTGGAGCTGATGCGGCTATGTGGAGTGGGCGTGGCTTGATATATACGCACACACACATACACTCAACATATATATATATATATATATATATATATATATTAGGTAGATAAAATTCATCTACCTCAAGTACAGTAAAATCACACTGACAGGTTGGAATAGAATAGATATATAGATATATACACATAGAATACATAGATATGTAGATGTCAGTGACACACACGCATATATATATGTCCAACAACATGCGCACCCCCGCAAAAACCTTGCACACCTAGACTCCCAAACGCTCTCTGACTCTATCCTACCACTGGCATCCATATCCTCACTCCATGACACAGACACTGCCACTGCTTTCTACAATGCCACTCTCGCATCAGCTATTGACACGGTCGCCCCTCTCGTTCATGGCAGAGTACGACGTATCAATAGGCAATCCTGGCACAAGAACATCACTAAAAAGCTCCGGCAACTGTCCAGGGTTGCAGAGCGGCATTGGAAGAAAACACATTTGCAAGACGACTTCACTGCATTCAAACAGGCAACACTCGCTTTAAGGCTATGTGCACACGTCAGGATTTTCTGCAGAATTTTCCTGAACAAAACCGGACTTTTTCTGCAGGATATCCGCATGCATTTTTTTCGCGTTTTTGCCACTTTTTTTTTTTTTGCGCCTTTTTTTCCCCGCAGCTTCCCAATGCATTAAATAGCAGGAAAAACACGAAAAATCGGCAAAATTGTTGAACATGCTGCGTTTTTGACCGCAATGCGTTTTTTTTCGTGGAAAAAACGCATCATATGCACAAAAATTGCAGAATGCATTAAAAATGATGGGATGCTTATGCATGCAATTTTTAAGAGTTTTCCCGCGGAAAACGGCCAAAAAAAACACAAAAAGTCCTGAACGTGTGCACATAGCCTTAAATCGGCTCTCACCTCTGCTAAACAGGCCTACTTCACAACCCTCGTATCCCCCTATCTTCCAACCCCAAACAATTATTCAAAACCTTTAAATGCCTCCTCCGACCCCACTGCCACCTCCAACTTCCCTCATCTCTGCTGAGGACTTTGCCACACACTTTAAAACTAAGATGGACCAAACAAGGCAAGTCTTCATTGTTCAACCACCACAACCCCTTTGTATACCAGACCAATGCCAAAACCCCATAACCTCCCTATCCAACATCACCGAAGGGGAGCTTAATTGTCTCCTCTCCAAATCACACCTCACCACCTGTGCGCTCGACCCCATCCCATCCCACCTCCTACCCAACCTCTCCACCACACTTATCTCATCCCTAAGCCACCTCTTCAACCTATTACTAACTTCTGGCACCTTCCCTTCTGCTTTCAAACATGTCACAATCACGCCTATCCTTAAAAAGCCAACCCTCGATCCAACTGCTATGTCCAGCTATCGCTGCTCCCATTCGCTTCCAAACTCCTGGAGCAGCACGTCCATGCTGAACTTTCCTCCCACCTCTCATCTAACTTGATCTTTGACAATTTACAATCTGGTTTCCGCCCCCATCACTCAACTGAGACAGCCTTGACCAAAATCACAATGACCTACTTACAGCCAAAGCTACTGGACAATACTCTGTACTCCTCCTTCTAGACCTGTCCTCTGCTTTTGACACAGTTGACCACTGCCTCCTACTACAGATCCTCTCCTCCTTTGGCATCAAAGACCTCGCCCTATCCTGGATCTCCTCATACCTTTCCAACCGCACATTCTGCATCTCCCACACTACCTCCTCATCCCACCCTCTCTCTGTTGGAGTCCCCCAAGGCTCTGTTCTAGGACCCTTACTCTTCTCAATCTATACACTTGGCCTGAGACAACTCATAAAGTCCCATGGATTCCAATACCACCTTTATGCTGATGACACTCAGATCTACCTGTCTGGCCCAGATGTATTGTCTCTGCTGTCCAGAATCCCGGAGTGTCTATCAGCCATATCCTCCTTCTCTCACTTCCTCAAACTCAATGTGGACAAATTTTAACTCATCATCTTTCCTCCATATCATAGATCTTCCATACCTGACCTATCTATCACAATTAACGACATCATGCTTTCCCCCGTAACGGAAGTCCGCTGCCTCGGAGTAACCCTTGACTCTGCCCTGTCCTTCAAACTGCACATCCAAGCTCTTTCCACCACCTGTCGCCTCCAGCTCAAAAATATCTCCATAATCCGTCCTTTCCTCAATCGTCAATCTACTAAAATTCTTGTGCATGTCCTCATCATCTCCCGCCTTGACTACTGCAACATCCTTTTCTGTGGCCTCCCTGCTAGCACCCTTGCACCTCTCCAGTCCATCTTTAACTCTGCTGCCTGACTAATTCATCTCTCTCTTTGCTACTCCTCTGCTTCCCCCCTCTGCAAATCTCTTCACTGGCTCCCATTCCCTCAGCGTATCCAGTTCAAACTACTAATACTGACCTACAAGGCCATCCATAACATGTCTCCTCCATATATCTCTGAACTAATCTCCGATATCTTCCCTCACGTAATCTCCGGTCCTCCAAGACCTCCTCCTTTCCTCCACACTTATCCGCTCCTCACCCAACCGCCTCCAGGACTTCTCCAGAATATCCCCATCCTCTGGAATCCCTTGCCCCAACACATCCAACTATCAACCACATCCGGATCCTTCAGACGGAACCTGAAAACCCACCTCTTCAGGAAAGCCTACAGCCTGCACTGACCTTGCTGCCTCTTCACCACTACCGAAGCTACCGCCTCACCAACGCTGGAGCTCCTACAACCCTCAACCTATGGTCTTCATCCCCACCATCCTGTAGAATGTAAGCCCGCAAGGGCAGGGTGCTCGCCCCTCTGTATCAGTCTGTAATTGTTAGTTTGCTTACTGTAAGCGATATCTGTAATTTTTATGTAACCCCTTCTCATGTACAGCACCATGGAATCAATGGTGCTATATAAATAAACAATAAATAATAATAATATGTATGTATATTACATAGATAGAAGAAAAGCCAGAAATTAATCTGCCATATTCTGTAAAATCACTGCAGGAGCTGACAGGATAGAGATGGATTACATACAGTAAATACACATAGAATAGGTAGATATACAGATGTCAGTGACAAATACCATTTTTACAGTGTGTGTGTTTCTCTGCTGGATGACAGGCTGTATGGTCTCATCATGCAGCCTGCCAACTACAGTACAGACCAAAAGTTTGGACACACCTTCGCATTTAAAAATTTTTCTGTATTTTCATGACTATGAAAATTGTACATTCACACTGAAGGCATAAAAACTATGAATTAACACATGTGGAATTATATACTTAGCAAAAAAGTGTGAAACAACTGAAATTATGTCTTATATTCTAGGTTCTTCAAAGTAGCCACCTTTTGCATTGATGACTGCTTTGCACACTCTTGGCATTCTCTTGATGAGCTTCAAGAGGTAGTCACCGGGAATGGTCTTCCAACAATCTTGAGTTCCCAGAGATGCTTAGCACTTGTTTGCCCTTTTGCCTTCACTCTGCGGTCCAGCTCACCACAAACCATCTTGATTGGGTTCATGTCTGGGTACTGTGGAGGCCAGGTCATCTGGCGTAGCACCCCATCACTCTCCTTCTTGGTCATATAGCCCTTACACAGCCTGGAGGTGTGTTTGGGGTCATTGTCCTGTTGGAAAAATAAATGATGGTCGAACTAAACGCAAAGCGGATAGAATAGCATGCCGCTGCAAGATGCTGTGGTAGCCATGCTGGTTCAGTATGCCTTCAATTTTGAATAAATCTCCAACAGTGTCACCAGCAAAGCACCCCCACACCATCACACCTCCTCTTCCATGCTTCACGGTGGGAACCAGGCATGTAGAGTCCATCCGTTCACTTTTTCTGCATCGCACAAAGACACGGTGGTTGGAACCAAAGATCTAAAATTTGGACTCATCAGACCAAAGCACGGATTTCCACTGGTCTAATGTCCATTCCTTGTGTTCTTTAGCCCAAACAAGTCTCTTCTGCTTGTTGCCTGTCCTTAGCAGTGGTTTCCTAGCAGCTATTTTACCATGAAGGCCTGCTGTACA
This sequence comes from Ranitomeya imitator, assembly GCF_032444005.1. NCBI lineage: Eukaryota > Metazoa > Chordata > Amphibia > Anura > Dendrobatidae > Ranitomeya > Ranitomeya imitator. The sequence continues at coordinate 155,892,372 of NC_091283.1, read as the reverse complement.
AAGTCTCCTCTTAACAGTTGTAGAGATGTGTCTGCTGCTAGAACTCTGTGTGGCATTGACCTGGTCTCTAATCTGAGCTGCTGATAACCTGCGATTTCTGAGGCTGGTGACTCGGATAAACTTATCCTCAGAAACAGACTATTCAGTAGGACTATCAGCTGTGTATTCAACAGACTTCGGCACAACACAACTGATGGTCCCAACACCATTTATGAGGCAAGATATCCCACTTATTAAACCTGACAGGGCACACCTGTGAAGTGAAAACCATTCCTGGTGACTACCTCTTGAAGCTCATCAAGAGAATGCCAAGAGTGTGCAAAGCAGTCATCAAAGCAAAAGGTGGCTACTTTGAAGAACCTAGAATATAAGACATATTTTCAGTTGTTTCACACTTTTTTGTTAAGTGTATAATTCCATATGTGGTATTTCATAGTTTTGATGCCTTCAGTGTGAATTTACAATTTTTGAGGTAAGGAAAATACAGAAAATTTTTTAAATGAGAAGGTGTGTCCAAAGTTTTGGTCTGTACTGTAGAAGTGCTAGACCGACCCGTCATGGTGCAAATGGATTAAAGGCATCTCTGCGGAATGGTTGTTTGTTTTTTTTACCTCTTTTGCAGATGACGAGGGCATTGGGTGAGTAGGCGAGGTTGTAAGTATGGTTTAATGAAGAATATTAAAGGAGTCTGTGTCTTTCTTTCAATTAAAGGATTTTTTTTCTGGGTGTCTGTTTTCTTACAATGTGATGTGACTATGGGGTTAGTAACAGGGGGAGTCCTATTGACACCTCTCCATTACTAACCTCAGGGCTGGATGTCACCTGACGGTGACATCAACTCTCCCATCTATCACCCCATTTTACAATGCTACAGGGCAAGTGGTAAGAGCGAGGCTAAGTGGCAGAATTGGCGCATCTTTGAGATGCACCTTTTCTGGGGCAGCTGATGTTTTTAGCCTGGGGGGATGCAGTATCCATGGCCCCTTCCTAGGCTATTAATATCAGCCCACAGCTGTCTGCATAGCCTTTGCTGGTTATTAATTATAGGGGGACCCTATGTCATTCTTTATGGGGGTTCCTGTTATGACCTGGTGGTCAGGACAATAATGGACCTGGTGGATAAGAGCACACGGAATGACCAGATAGTTACTGATAATATAGGATGAGCTCTGGGACGTGGGAACACTGCTGACCGCAATGCCTAATCCTATCACGCACACTAGAAATAGCCGTGGATTGCTCCTAACGCTCCCTATGCAACTCGGCACAGCCTAAGGAACTAGCTAGCCCTGAAGATAGAAAAATAAAGCCTACCTTGCCTCAGAGAAATTCCCCAAAGGAAAAGGCAGCCCCCCACATATAATGACTGTGAGTAAAGATGAAAATACAAACACAGAGATGAAATAGATTTAGCAAAGAGAGGCCCGACTTACTGAACAGACCGAGGATAGGAAAGGTAGCTTTGTGGTCAGCACAAAAACCTACAAAAGACCACGCAGAGGGCGCAAAAAGACCCTCCGCACCGACTCACGGTGCGGAGGCGCTCCCTCTGCGTCCCAGAGCTTCCAGCAAGCAAGACAACAAACAAAAATAGCAAACCAGAGAAAAACAAGCAGGCAACTTAGCTTCTGCTGGGAAGACAGGTCACAAGAACGATCCAGGAGTGAACAAGACCAATACTGGAACATTGACAGGTGGCATGGAGCAAAGATCTAAGTGGAGTTAAATAGAGCAGCCAGCTAACGAATTAACCTCGTCACCTGTGGAAGGAAACTAAGAAACACCCACAGCCACCAGAGGAATTCCATGGACAGAACCAGCCGAAGTACCATTCATGACCACAGGAGGGAGCCCGACAACAGAATTCACAACAGGTTCCCCCATTTTAATAGACAGTAAAGGCTAATTATACAGCTGTGAGCTGACATTAATAGCCTGGGAAGCTCCATGGGTATTACACCCTTCCCAGGCTACAAACATCTGCCCCCAGCCATCGGCTTTCCCTCTGCTGGTTATAAAAACTGTGAGGGAGCCCACACCATTTTTTCTCCAAAAAATAATCTTTTATTAATTAACCCCTTAACCCCAAAAGTATTTTTGTTTTTGCGTTTTCGTTTTCCGCTCCCCTTCTTCCCAGAGCCATAACTTTTTTATTTTTCTGTCAATATGGCCATGTGAGGGCTTGTTTTTTTGCAGGACGAGTTGTACTTTTGAACAACACCATTGGTTTTACCATGTTGTGTACTAGAAAATGGGGGAAAAAAATCCAAATGCGGTGAAATTGCAAAAAAAAAAATCCCACACTTGTTTTTTGTTTGGCTTTTTTACTAGGTTCACTAAATGCTAAAACTGACCTGCCATTATGATTTTCCAGGTCATTTCCAGTTCATAGACACCAAACATGTCTAGGTTATTTTTTATCTAAGTTGTGATAAGAATTTCCAAACTTTGTTAAAAAAAAAACTGCTCCATTTTCCGATACCCGTAGCGTCTCCATTTTTCATGATCTCTGGTTGGGTGAGGGCTTATTTTATGTGCACTGAGTTGATGTTTTTAATTATACCATTTTGGTTCAGATATGATTTTTTTTCTCATTGCGTAATTCAGCGATCAGGTTAATCCTTTTTTTTCTTGATAGATCGGGCGATTCTGAACATGGTGATACCAAATATGTGTATGTTTTGATTTTTTTAATTGTTTTATGGGGCGAAAAGGGGGTGATTTGAACTTTTATATTTTTTTTATTTTTTTATATTTTTAAAAACATTTTTTTTTACTTTTGGCATGCTTCGATACTCTCCATGTGAGACTGCCACAACCCGATCAGCTCTGCTAACTACTCTCTTGCTATGAGCACCGACCACCAGGCGGCATTCACAGCAAGCCGGCACTGACAACGATAGAGGTCTCCAGGAGACCTCTGGTTGTCATGCCAATTAATTGGTGACCCGCGATCGCGTGATGGGGGTCATTGGTGGGCGGATTTCCGGAAGCACGACTTAAATGCCGATGTCAGCATTTGACAGTGGCATTTAACGGGTTAATATCCACAGGTGGATCTCCATTCCACTCGCGGCTATTCCGGGCACATGTCAGCTGTTCAAAACAGGGAGGGAGTCCGACATCTACGTACTATTACGCCCGATGTCGGAAAGGGGTTAAATACATGTCCAGTATTTTGCACACACTGTACTAATTGTATTTGTCACTGACATCTGTATATCTACCTATTCTATGTGTATTTACTATGTATGTAATCCATCTCTTTTATCCTGTTGGCTCCTGCAGTGATTTTACAGAACTCGGCAAATGAATTGCTGGCTTTTATTCTATCTATCTATGTAATATATACAGTGGGGCAAAAAAGTATTTAGTCAGTCAGCAATAGTGCAAGTTCCACCACTTAAAAAGATGAGAGGCGTCTGTAATTTACATCATAGGTAGACCTAAACTATGGGAGACAAACTGAGAAAAAAAAATCCAGAAAATCACATTGTCTGTTTTTTTAACATTTTATTTGCATATTATGGTGGAAAATAAGTATTTGGTCAGAAACAAACAATCAAGATTTCAGGCTCTCACAGACCTGTAACTTCTTCTTTAAGAGTCTCCTCTTTCCTCCACTCATTACCTGTAGTAATGGCACCTGTTTAAACTTGTTATCAGTATAAAAAGACACCTGTGCACACCCTCAAACAGTCTGACTCCAAACTCCACTATGGTGAAGACCAAAGAACTGTCAAAGGACACCAGAAACAAAATTGTAGCCCTGCACCAGGCTGGGAAGACTGAATCTGCAATAGCCAACCAGCTTGGAGTGAAAAAATCAACAGTGGGAGCAATAATTAGAAAATGGAAGACATACAAGACCACTGATAATCTCCCTCGATCTGGGGCTCCACGCTAAATCCCACCCTGTGGGGTCAGAATGATCACAAGAACGGTGAGCAAAAATCCCAAAACCACGCGGGGGGACCTAGTGAATGAACTGCAGAGAGCTGGGACCAATGTAACAAGGCCTACCATAAGTGACACACTACGTCACCATGGACTCAGATCCTGCAGTGCCAGACGTGTCCCACTGCTTAAGCCAGTACATGTCCGGGCCCGTCTGAAGTTTGCTAGAGAGCATTTGGATGATCCAGAGGAGTTTTGGGAGAATGTCCTATGGTCTGATGAAACCAAACTGGAACTGTTTGGTAGAAACACAACTTGTCGTGTTTGGAGGAAAAAGAATACTGAGTTGCATCCATCAAACACCATCATACCTACTGTAAAGCATGGTGGTGGAAACATCATGCTTTGGGGCTGTTTCTCTGCAAAGGGGCCAGGACGACTGATCCGGGTACATGAAAGAATAAATGGGCCATGTATCGTGAGATTTTGAGTGCAAACCTCCTTCCATCAGCAAGGGCATTGAAGATGAAACGTGGCTGGGTCTTTCAACATGACAATGATCCAAAGCACACCGCCAGGGCAACGAAGGAGTGGCTTCGTAAGAAGCATTTCAAGGTCCTGGAGTGGCCTAGCCAGTCTCCAGATCTCAACCCTATAGAAAACCTTTGGAGGGAGTTGAAAGTCCGTGTTGCCAAGCGAAAAGCCAAAAACATCACTGCTCTAGAGGAGATCTGCATGGAGGAATTGGCCAACATACCAACAACAGTGTGTGGCAACCTTGTGAAGACTTACAGAAAACGTTTGACCTCTGTCATTGCCAACAAAGGATATATTACAAAGTATTGAGATGAAATGTTGTTTCTGACCAAATACTTATTTTCCACCACAATATGCAAATAAAATGTTAAAAATACAGACAATGTGATTTTCTGGATTTTTTTTTCTCAGTTTGTCTACCATAGTTGAGGTCTACCTATGATGTAAATTACAGACGCCTCTCATCTTTTTAAGTGGTGGAACTTGCACTATTGCTGACTGACTAAATACTTTTTTGCCCCACTGTATATATATACATACATACGTGTGTGTCATCTATATATCTATGTATTCTATGTGTATATATCTATTTTATCTATTCTATTCTAACATGTCAGTGTGATTTTTACAGTAGCCGCACATGAATTTCCGCTTTTCAAAGGACACCGGTGAGTAAGTTCAGACAGCACTCGCATGGTCCATGTGCTGTGCAATTTTTTTTCTTGCACCCATAGGCTTGCATTGGCGAGTCTAGGATGATATATGCGTACAATTGTAGCATGCTACTATTTTACACACACACTGAATCCGCCCGAGAACTTAAACGGTGATATGAGCTGCCCCATAGATTAACACTGCTCCCAGTACTATGTGATGTTTTCTCGTCTAGCACTCGTCTGTATTGTACGCCAGTGTGACCCTTAGGCTGCCGTCACACCATCAGTATTTGGTCAGTATTTTACATCAGTATTTGTAAGCCAAAACCAGGAGTGGAACAATTAGAGGAAAAGTATAATAGAAATATATGCTCCACTTCTGTATTTATCACCCACTCCTGGTTTTGGCTTACAAATACTGATGTAAAATACTGACCAAATACTGCTAGTGTGATGGCAGCCTAAATGTGTGATCAGTCAGCGCCAGCCACACGAGGATGGACACAGATATTATATATCAGGCTGAGGCTTCTGCTCCCCTGGAGATGAACGGAGGCGGTGGTGTGTGGCTGACGCTTATCTCCTCTCCCCCATTAATGTAACATACAAGGTGGAGAGGTGCCCCCGTGTCTATGATCAGAGGGATGGCACAGATCACAACGCCAATTTGTGGATACTCCTCTCTATTCACATCTAGAGCTGCCCCCATTGTAACGGTCATCTGAGCTCCCACAATGCACTGCTGTAAATGCAGCTTGGGATGTGACTAGAGAATAAAGCATTCTGATGTACAATTCTATTACTTGACAAGCAGCTGCTCCGGCCCCAAAGCTGTAGTGCAAAGGCTGCCAGGCTCTCTAGGAGATGGTATGGCAGCCATATTTTTTGTCAACCAACTTTTTCCAAATCAGAAGAGGGCGACGACTGAATTACTGAAAAATCAAAAATTCTGTAACTTTCTGTTTAAATTCTATAATATTATTTAGATTTATGCTTGCTGTCAGTGAATAGGAACATTCTAGTTTACAGTGAGATCTTGAAAACATATACAAACCTAATACTTCTCACAGCTGAAGGTGTTTTCCAGTAGTATCCAGTGTATATAATCCTCTGTGGACTCCAAACAAATACATTGTAACAAACTGTTGCACTGGTGTTTTCAGAGGGTTATACAGACTGCATACATTGTAACAAACCCTCAGCTGAGAGCAGGACTAGTTCTGTATGTAAATGACAAATGTTCCCATTCACCGCCAGCAAGCAGAGGTAGATCTGGAAGCAGATCCATAGCTCGAGCTTTTCCACCTGGGGCAAAGGACAAGTTCATTGCTCTGTATCTGCATCTAAATATACCGGTCGAGGCCAAGTGGCTGGCTCACACCGCTGGCACCGAGTATCCAGAGCACATGCCCCGGTGCCCACCATGCCCACTCTTCAGAGGTTGGATGCCACGTCTTACCCAGCAGCAGGTTCACCAGGACCTCTTGACCGGCCAACGTATTGCTATTCCACAGGCAGATCATCGTTCCCAGGATCCAGGGGAAGCCATGACTAGTTATCCCGATGAGTTTCACCATAGAGCGGGCGCTGCCCCATGAAGACGTGCTGTGGGCACAGACACCCAGCCTCTTGGACATGGCTATATCAATGGCCATGAGCGAGTTCCAGGCGATGCCTTTGAAGGATGGGTTGAGCTGCATGCAGTCTTCCTCTGGTAGCTGCTGGCTCTGCCGCCTCTCGCGGGCACCCTCGGTGGCGTTACCCCCATACTGCCCACTCTGCTTTCTGTTAAAGCCTCTGCCCTCCTGGGGTGAAGTCGTCGGCTGGTTCAGAGACAAGAACTCCGGTCTGGCCAGCACATTGTTCCGATCCCGGGCTCTAGGCCGTCTCTGGGGGGCTGGCATCTTCACAGAACCCCCCAAAGCAGTGGGCATAAAGAGGCGGTGTGTACTTGAGACGCTTTGTTGTATGAGAAAGGCAGTGTGACTGCTCCCTGCCACATGTCCCGGGTTATATTTAGTAAAGGCAGAGTGCCCTGTGTGTTTATCCACAGTCCTGACGGCCCCTGACACATCTGCCTATCACAGGGGCCCCGGCGGCTGAGCCGTCCAATGGGGAGTGAGACACTTGGAAAGTAACCTGAGGCCAGACATGGCCCCCTGGGTTATTTAAACCCTCGGCACAAGGATTCTGGGATTTGTAGTCACTGGTTGGTGCCAGCGCTGCAGCTCATATGATGTGCTGATGAACAGAAGCAGCTGCCCGGCTCAGCGAGGGTCGTGTTAGTTCAGGGTTTAGCTTCGTCTTATTTTGGGGAAAGCTGGGTGACAACCAACATGGCCGCCAGGACGACATCTTGCGGGGCGAGTATACCCAGGGAGCTTTCATAGCTCCTGAAGGTCAAATCTCCATATTGGTTGTCACTCAGCTTTCCAAGAAGCAGATAGAACATGGATGTTCGGGTCCAGCGGTTAAGATGACAACTTCCAGCTAAGGTACATTATGGGGTGCTTTTCCCCATTCACCTCTTGAGATAATATAGCGCCCAGCCCGACATCTGACGCACCTGTCTGGACCACGAACTCCTTGGAGAAATCGGGTGCTACCAGCATCGGCTGTTTGCACAGGGCCAGCTTCAGTTCCTGGAAGGCCGTCTCATCTTCGGTAGACCACGTAACCATAGCCAACTTCGTCTCTTTAAGGAGATCCGTCAGAGAGGCAGCTACCATGGCGAAGTTCGGGATGAACCGGCGGTTGTATCCCACAATGCCCAGGAACGCCCTGACCTGTTTCTTTGAAAAGGTTGTGTCCAGCCCTGGAACGCCTCCACTTTATTTATCTGGGGCTTTATTTTGCCCCTGCCTACAACATAGCCCAAGTATCTCACTTCCTCCACTCCCAAGGCACACTTCTTTGGGTTTATGGAAAACCCCGCCTTCCGTAGAGCATCAAATACCGCCTGGACCTTGCTCAGATAGCTTCCCCAATCCTGGCTGAAGATTATAATATCATCCAGGTAGGCTACTGCATAAATCTTATGGGGAGGTAGGATCCGGTCTATGGCTCTCTGGAACGTTTCTGCAGCGTCTTGTCACCCAAACGGCATCCATCCCTGTGTATTGGAAGAATCCATCTGCTGTTCAGAACGCAGCCTTTTCTTTGGCACCCTGGGACATGGGGATTTGCCAATACTCTTTTGTGAGGTCAAGGGTAGTAATATACCAAGCCGGCCCTAGCCTCTCAATTATTTCATCGACCCGGGGCATCGGGTAGGCATCGGTCTTAGAAACCTCGTTCAGCTTCCAATAGTCATTGCAAAATTGCCATTCCCCATCTGGTTTTGGCACTAGGACTATTGGGCTGGACCAGCCACTCTTGGATTCCTCGATGACTCCCAGGCTCAGCATCCACTTCACCTCCTTGGAGATCACCTCTCGGCGTGCTTTGGCAATCTGGTATGGCTTCAAGTTGACCCAGACATGAGGCTCTGTCAGGACGTCATGCTCTATGACCTTAATATAACCTGGAAGATCTGAGAACAGGTCTCTGTTACACTGTAGCAACTCTCGGCACTGCTACTTCTGCGAGCGAGATAAGATGTCTGCCACGTTAACATCTTCTGCACCGATATTGGACTTGGCCATCAGACAAGGAGCTTCCACGGGTTCTCTGTCCTGCCACGGTTTGATCAGGTTCACGTGGTACACCTGGTAGGGCTTCCGCTTTCCTGGTTGGTGGACTTTGTAGTTGACCTCACCAACTTTCTCCACCACCTCATAGGGACCCTGCCACTTGGCCAGGAATTTGGTCTCCACCTTGGGTACCAGCACAATAATAATAATAATAATAATAATTTTTATTTATATAGCGCCAACATATTCCGCAGCGCTTTACAAATTATAGAGGGGACTTGTACATACAATAGACATTACAGCATAACAGAAATACAGTTCAAAACAGATATCAAGAGGAGTGAGGGCCCTGCTCGTAAGCTTACAAACTATGAGGAAAAGGGGAGACACGAGAGGTGGATGGTAACAATTGCTATAGTTATTCGGACCAGCCATAGTGTAAGGCTTGGGTGTTCATGTAAAGCTGCATGAACCAGTTAATTAATTTTTTTTTTTTTTTTTTTTTAATATAGGCCACACAGGGATCGTTAGGTTAATGCATTGAGGCGGTAGGCCAGTCTGAACAAATGAGTTTTTAGGGCACGCTTAAAACTGTGGGGATTGGGGATTAATCGTATTATCCTAGGTAGTGCATTCCAAAGAATCGGCGCAGCACGTGTAAAGTCTTGGAGACGGGAGTGGGAGGTTCTGATTATTGAGGATGCTAACCTGAGGTCATCAGCGGAGCGGAGGGCACGGGTAGGGTGGTAGACTGAGACCAGAGAGGAGATGTAGGGTGGTGCTGAGCCATGGAGTGCTTTGTGGATGAGGGTAGTAGTTTTGTACTGGATTCTTGAGTGGATGGGTAACCAGTGTAATGACTGGCACAAGGTAGAGGCATCGGTGTAACGGTTGGTGAGGAATATGATCCTGGCAGCAGCATTCAGGACAGATTGGAGCGGGGAGAGTTTGGTAAGAGGGAGGCCGATTAGTAGAGAGTTACAATAGTCCAGACGAGAATGAATAAGTGAAACAGTAAGAGTTTTTGCAGAGTCGAAAGTAAGAAAAGGGCGAATTCTAGAAATGTTTTTGAGATGCAGGTAAGAAGAGCGAGCCAGTGATCGGATGTGGGGGGTGAATGAAAGGTCAGAATCAAGGATGACCCCAAGGCAGCGGGCATGTTGCTTTGGAGTAATGGTGGAACCGCAAACGGAGATGGCAATGTCAGGCAAAGGTAGGTTAGTAGAGGGAGAAAACACGAGGAGTTCAGTTTTTGACAGGTTTAGTTTCAGATAGAGGGAGGACATGATGCTAGAGACAGCGGTAAGACAATCACTGGTGTTTTCTAATAAGGCAGGCGTGAGATTAGGAGAAGAAGTGTATAGTTGGGTGTCGTCAGCATAGAGATGGTACTGGAAGCCAAATCTACTGATTGTTTGTCCAATAGGGGCAGTATACAAAGAGAAGAGGAGGGGGCCTAGGACTGATCCTTGAGGAACCCCAACAGTAAGGGGAAGGTGAGAGGAGGAGGAACCAGCGAAACATACAGTGAAGGATCGGTCAGAGAGATAGGAGGAGAACCAGGAGAGAACGGTGTCCTTGAGGCCGATGGAGCGGAGCATAGTGAGGAGGAGCTGATGATCCACAGTATCAAATGCTGCAGAGAGATCCAAGAGAATTAGCATGGAGTAGTGACCATTAGATTTAGCTGTTAGTAGGTCATTAGAGACTTTAGTGAGGGCAGTTTCAGTAGAGTGTAAAGAGCGGAAACCAGATTGAAGAGGGTCGAGAAGAGAGTTATCTGAGAGATAGCGGGTAAGACGGGAGTGGACCAGGCGTTCGAGGAGTTTAGAGATGAAGGGAAGATTAGAGACAGGTCTATAATTAGCGGCACAGTTTTGGTCGAGGGATGGTTTTTTAAGTAATGGATGTATGATGGCATGCTTAAATGAGGAGGGAAAAATACCGGAAGTGAGGGAAAGGTTGAATATTTTTGTTAGGTGAGAGGTGACAGCCGGGGAAAGGGACTGGAGGAAATGTGATGGAATGGGGTCACTGGTGCAAGTGGTCGGGCGAGAAGATGCAAGGAGCCTGCTTACTTCTTCTTCTGTAACTGGTTCAAAGTCAGAGAGTGAACTAGATGCAGTGGGGGAGGGAGGACAGTGCATGGTATGAAGAGATTGGGAGATGATTTCCTGTCGAATATGGTCAATTTTTTCTTTGAAGTAATTGGCCAGATTGTCAGCACGGAGATCCGTGGTTGGGGCCTGCGCTCTTGGGTTGAGTAGGGACTGGAACGTGTCAAAGAGACGTTTAGGGTTATTGGACAGGGAGGTGATGAGGGTGTTGAAGTAGGTTTGTTTGGAGAGGTGAAGGGCAGAATTGTATGTCTTTAGCATGAACTTATAATGGATGAAATCTTCGGGTAGATTAGATTTTCTCCACAGACGTTCTGCGCACCTGGAGCACCGCTGCAGGAAACGTGTTTGCAGCGTGTGCCACGGTTGTTGCCGTCTGTGCCGAGTTGTTTTATGTATAGGAGGAGCACAAGTACTCGATCCCCTGGGTTGAACTGTCTTACCCTGGCTGACCTATTATACACCCTGGACTGGGCTTCCTGAGCCTTGAGGAGGTGCTCCTTCACAATGGGCATCACGATGGCAATCCTCTCTTGCATCTGGGTGACATGCTCTACCACGCTTCTATAGGGGGTGATTTCAGCCTCCCAGGATTCCTTCGCCATATCCAGGAGCCCTCAAGGGTGTTGTCCATAGAGCAGTTAAAAAGGGGAGAAGCCAGTGGAAGCTTGGGGAACTTCCCGGATGGAGAACAAAAAGTAAGAAAGCAGACAGTCCCAGTCTTTTCCGTCCTTCTCCACTGCTTTCTTCAGCATAGCCTTCAAGGTTTTGATAAACCTCTCCACCAGCCCATCAGTCTGGGGATGGTACTCTGAGGTTCTGAGCTGGGAAATTTGCAGGGTCTTGCACAACTCCCTCATGACTTTCGACATGAAGGGGGTCCTTTGGTCCGTCAGTATCTCCTTCATCAGCCCGGTTCAGGAGAAAATATGGATCAGCTCCTTTAAGATACATTTAGCAGAGGCATTTCTTAAGGGTACCGCCTCTGGGTACCAGGCAGCATAATCCAGGACCACCAGTATGTATTAATGTCCTCTTGCAGACTTTACCAGGGGTCCCACCAGATCCATGTCTATCCGCTCGAATGGCACCTCGATGATGGGCAACGGTACTAGAGGACTGTGGAAGTGAGCTACTGGGGAGGTCAGCTGGCACGTGGGGCAGGAAGAAAGACAATAGTTCAGGATTTCTCTGTAACACCCAGGCCAGTATAATCTCTACAGAATGTGCTCCTGGGTCTTATCTGCCCCCAGGTGACCACCCAACACATGGGAATGAGTCATGTCTAACACCCTGCGTCTATAGGGCCCTGGCACCAGTAACTGCTCTATCACCTCACCTCTTGGCTTGGTTACCCTGTAAAGTAGATCCCCAATCACAGAAAAATGAGGGAACTGACTGTCGGCCCCCGGCTCCTGAGGCACACCATTTAACACAGTAACATTTTAAAATGCCCCTTCAAGAGTTAGGTCCCTGAGTAGGGCGTTTCCAAAGTTTCCGCAGGACACCTCTAGCTCAGGGACGTTGGCTTCAGTGGATGCTGCACCATCCTCATCGCCAAACAGCACACAAAATGGAAACCTGTCATCTGCAGCATGTGACAAGGTTTCTTTGGGAGCAACCTGGCTGTTGTCCAGACAATGAGACGTTCTCCCTTTTCCCCATAAGTACCAAAATAATACAAAGTTCCACCCTAGTATAATAGGGTGCAATAGATCCTTGACCACGCCAACCTCATGGGACTCTGTGCCACAGTTTGTGTTAATGACCACTTGGGCCACAGAATAGTCCTTAGCGTCGCCATGGATACAGCGGTATGCCCACCCTTTTTCCAGGAATCAGCCGATGGGGAATGGTAGCACACACTAGGGTTACCAAACTCCCTGAGTACAGCAGACCAGTCACTTGCACCCCATTTATTGTCACAGAGAATGCTTATGGTCCCTCTCCTGTTTGAGGGACAGCACTGCAGGCAGAGTATGCAAAATACGAGCAGCGCCGTCCAGTGCTGCAGTCCATTGGCTCGGTGGTCATGGGACAATGGGCGGCTATGTGGCCAGGGGTATGACACCTTCAACAAATTACAATATTGGAAGGGACCTTGGGGACTAACTCTGCTGGTACTCTTGGCTGCCCCGCTGGTGTGGCTCTAGCTCCCCTCTTTTGGGTGTCAGCCCCGCTTTGGGAACCCCAGTACGGGGAGGCTTCGCCCCCTTTCTTCCCACAGAACTTTAACCTCTTGGTACCTCTCCACCGGGTTCACTAGGTAATCAGCATTACGGCGATCTCCCTGGGCAACCCAGGATTGCATCGGCTTCAACAGGGAGTGTTGCAACCATTTTTGGACCAGGTGTAGAAGGTCAAAACTTTGGGATCGGGGAGGTTTGTTACTGCGATAGGCCCAGGGGTGCACTCGCTGCACCCTGATACTCAGAGTCACTCCTAAACGTGCCAAGATCTCAGCTTTCAATTTGGCATACTCTTTTGCAGGGCCGGACTGGGCATCTGGCAATTCTGGCAAATGCCAGAAGGGCCTGTCTGGACATGGGCCGCCTTGTCTGCTACGTTGTTAACAGAATCAGTGTTCTCAAGATACCCAAACTGTTAAGAGTTGTGAAGGAGCATAGTCGCTGACTCTGTCACTTACCACAGCAGGCCACGGTGTAACAACCCTGTCGGCATCACTGCATGGCCTTCCATTCCCCACCTGCCTGTTACATCTACTCACTCACCCAGTGCCATGTTGTGAGATCTGTCTGCTGCTGGTTCCATGCCATGTGCTTCATGGCGGCCTGCTCTGTGTACACTTCCTGCTATGTGCATAGGGGGGCGGCGCCAGCCACTCCGGATTCTTATTGAGACTGTGTGCACCTCCCTAAGGTGCTTCTGGCCAATTGCCAAGAGGCCTCCTGTATTTAGTGCAGCTCCACCCTGTGGTCTGGGCCTGTGCAATTTGTTAGCTCAGTTAGTGTTTAGCTGCTGAGTTTTCCTGGCCTTGCTCTAAGTTTCTCCTCTGAGCTTTTCTCTGTGCTTTTGCCTTGTTATTGTAGTCCGCCCTCCAGGAGGCAGAATATCCTGCTCCCTGTGTCTTTGTCCCTGTGTCTTTGTCCCTGTGTCTTTGTCCCTGTGTCTTTGTCCCTGTGTCTTGTTCTATTGCCTTGTCTGTACTTTGTCTTTTCTCAGTCTCCTTGTCTGTGGCTTTCTTCCCTGCTTTCTTTCCTTGTGTTTTCTGTCTGCTTACTCTCCGCACTCTTGCGGCTCTGCACTCAGATCTTGCTTTGCACTCTCTGACTTTGCTCTGTGGCTCCGCTCCTTGCAGTTCTATCTGGCTCCACTCTTTGCGGTACTATCTGACTCTGCCTCTTGTGTTTCTGCACTTTGCTCCGTCTCTGCTCTTGGCTCCGCCTCCAGCGTCTTCGCTCTTGGCTCCGCCTCCAGCGTCTCCGCTCTTGGCTCCGCCTCCAGCGTCTCCGCTCTTGGCTCCGCCTCCAGCGTCTCCGCTCTTGGCTCCGCCTCTTGCGGCTCTGCTCTTGGCTCTGCCTTCTTCTCCTCTTCTCTTAGTTCCACCTTCTACTAGTTACTTGGTCCTCCTGTGTGAACAGGTCCCTACCTGTTCCTTCTTTCTCCTGTCCTTCTGGCTTGTTTCCGTACCTGCATCTTCTGTGTGTACAGGTCCCTACCTGTTCCTTCATCACACTCACAATAGGACTGCACTCGGGTGTCATCAGAGTGCAGCCTGATTCATACATCACATCAACCCGTCCTGTGTATCCTGTGTTCCTGCCAGTCCTGCCGTTCCTGTCCTGCCTTCCTGCCCTGTGTTCTCTGCCGTGTCTCTGCCAGCCCTATGTTCCAAACCACATACCTGCCTGCAGACCGGTCCCTACCGGTTCTTCCTATGTTCCAGCCGTACCCGCCTGCCTACCAGAGAGCCAGCCGTGTCCGCCTGCCCGCCAGTGTCTCTGCTGTACCCGTCTGCCTGTCTGTGTCCCAGCCGTGCCCGCCTGTCAGCCAGAGTGCCAGCCGTGCCCGCTCCGTTCCTTAGTGGGATCAGCAGCCACAGCCAGACACCACCCTGGAGTGGCACCTGGTAGCTTCCTATTGCACAAGTCTGACCTCACCATCAGAGGCTCCAGCGAACACCTAGGAAGCTACTTAGTCACGCCCCTTCCAGGGTAGTCTGGTTTGTGGCACAGTGGGGCCACAAAAACCCCCGAGCTCACGCCCACCAGTCAGGGCGTGAGCGTGACACACGGGTATCATTAGAAATATTGGTCTTGCAGTAAATCTTGCTTTCCTCCATCCAAGGTAATATTAGTGATATATCCCATCCGGTACTTGGGGATGGGGATAACATGGGCCCGTGTGATTTCAAATGCCAGGGCTGAATTTCGGCCCCAGTCCGTACCTGCTCTTTAGCGTCCTGCAATGGCAGGTCATAATAGGCCTTCTGCGGTTCACCTGTTAAATATGGTGCCAGAACCTCTGCCCACTGCTCAGGAGGCAATTTCTCCGTTCCGCCACCCTCTCAAAAACCGTCAAGAACGCCTCAACGTCATCCCCTGATGTCATGTTTTGCAATGCTCTTCTTACCGTCTTCCTGGTGTACGAGTCGTCACCTGGAGTTGAGGAGGAGACCGCTGGCCTCCAACGAACTGCCTCTGTGAGGAGTTCTATCTGCCTCGTTAGCGCCTCCTGCTGCTGCTGCTGGTGTTGTAGCTGCTGTGCCAACACCTTATTTGTTTCTAGCTGCGCCAATTGCTGCTGCTGAATGGCGAGCTGTTGCTGTTGTTGCTCCTGGACCAAATGCTTTACAAGGCTGTCTGCTGTCGGATTTCCCTCCTGCAGCCACTTTCACTCAGGACATGGGGTATCGGCAGTCACACTGCCTCTTGGGATTCGTGCCCGCATTCTCCACCAATTGTAGAGATCTGTACTCACTTGGCTGCGTTTGAGGTAGGTACAGGAAGCAGTATTATTGAAATGTCCCAGCAAGTTTATTAAAACTGCACAAACTGCTCTGTATAGGACAAACAAACGAACAGCCTTTTCCATCACAAATTGAAAAAACAAACAGATAAACAATCCATATAGTACTGCGGGTCCGCCCGCTCAGGTCAGTGCCTTTAGCAACACACACTGGAGGTTCTCTACTTCTCCAGCCACAGACACTGAATGAGCCATTTGGCCTCCATTTTATTGGCCAAACCACACCCCTGGGGTTGGGATATGTGAACGGTCATTCCCACCCATCTCTTATGACCGCTCGTAAAACCCAGCCCTGGAAAGGAAAATAACTCTCTCAGCACTATACGTTCTGGAGCATACTTCCAAGCTCACATCACTGCAGGTAAGGCTACTTTCACACATCTGCTTTTTACCGTCAGGCACAATCCAGCGAATTTTGGAAAAAAAAACAGTTTCGGCGCAAATTGTGAAAAACTAATGCGACTGATCCGTTTTTTTGCTGGATCCGTTTTTTTTTCTGTTTTTTTTTTTAACCCAGGGATTGAGTTTGGACCTCCTGTTCCAGGGAGAGAGAGAGAGAGAGAGACCAGAATGGAAAATTCATGATTTGAATGGAAAATGCATGATTTGTGTAAAAACCGGATTTGGTCGCCGGATTAGGTCATTTCACCTCACGTTTCATATGTTTTTCGCCAGATCCATCGTTTGCCGTTTTTTTCGCCAGACAGAAAAAACGTTCCTATGTACGTTTTCTCCGGCCGCCGGAAAACAAATTTTAGACGGATCTGGCAAAAAACGGATGAAACGTAAGGCCATCCGTCGCAATCTGGCGCTAACACAAGTGTATGAGAAAAAAACTGATCCAGCGGCAAATTTTGCCAGATCTGTTTTTTTCAAAATTCGCTGGATTGTGCCTGACGGCAAAAAATTGATGTGTGAAAGTAGCCTTATAGCTGCGATGACACATATCTCCCCTCAAGGACTTGTCCAATGGCCATCTTACAATGTACACAGTGATTGCACCACCAGAATAGTGAATGCAGCTCTGGAGTATAATACAGAATGTAACTCAGGATCAGTACAGGATAAGTGACGTAATGTATGTACACAGTGACTGCACCAGCAGAATAGTGAGTGCAGCTCTGGTATAATACAGGATGTAACTCAGGATTAGTACAGGATAAGTAATATAATGTATGTACACCGTGACTGCACCAGCAGAATCGTGAGTCCAGCTCTGGAGTATAATACAGGATGTAACTCAGGATCAGTACAGGATCAGTAATGTAATGTATATACACATTGACTGCATAAGCAGACGAGTGAGTGCAGCTCTGGGGAATAATACAGGATGTACTGTAACTCAGGATCAGTACAGGATCAGTAATGTATGTACACCGTGACTGCACCAGCAGAATAGTGAGTGCAGCTCTGGAGTACACTACAGGATGTAACTCAGGATCAGTAATGTAATGTATGTACACCGTGACTGCACCAGCAGAATAGTGAGTGCAGCTCTGGGGTATAATACAGGATGTAACTCAGGATCAGTACAGGATCAGTAATGTAATGTATGTACACAGTGACTGCACCAGCAGAATCGTGAGTCCAGCTCTGGAGTATAATACAGGATGTAACTCAGGATCAGTACAGGATCAGTAATGTAATGTATGTACACCGTGACTGCACCAGCAGAATAGTGAGTGCAGCTCTGGGGTATAATACAGGACTCAGGATCAGTACAGGATAACTAATGTAATGTATGTACACAGTGACTGCACCAGCAGAATCGTGAGTCCTGCTCTGGAGTATAATACAGGATGTAACTCAGGATCAGTACAGGATCAGTAATGTAATGTATGTACACAGTGACTGCACCAGCAGAATAGTGAGTGCAGCTCTGGAGCATAATACAGGATGTAACTCAGGATCAGTACAGGATCAGTAATGTAATGTATGTACACAGTGACTGCACCAGCAGAATAGTGAGTGCAGCTCTGCAGGTTTTCCTGCTCCTCAGTTTGCTTCAAAGGCTATGTGCACATGTTGCGGATTAGGCTTAGGAATTTCTGGTGCAGATTCTGCCTCTCCTGGCAGAAAACGCACCTGCGGATTTGTCGCGTTTTTTGTGCGGTTTTGCAGCGTTTTTAGTGCGTTTTTGCTGCGGTTTTATTGCGGATTTGCTGCGTTTTTTACCCCTGCGGTTTTCTATAATGGAATGGGTACAAAAATGCTGCAGATTCACAAAAAAGAAGTGACATCCTACTTCTTTTAAACCGCAGCGTTTCCGCAGTGGATTTTCGGCAAAGTGTGCACAGCATTTTTTTTTCTCATTGATTTACATTGTACTGTAAATCAATTGCGGATCTGCAGCATTTCTGCACTGCAAAAAACGGTGCGGATCCGCAGAGAATCCGCAAGGTGTGCACATACCCTTACAGTCCATCTGATCCTGGCAGCAATGCTACCACAGCTCAGCTTCTCCCCTCATTTTAATCACGTTGGCATAATCCACTGGTGATTACTTTCTGGATGTTTTTATAATGCTGTATCTGGGATTACAATGCGCTGCACATGAGGCTGCAATGCCTGCTATCTTTATTGGAGTGGGCACAGTTCAGGTATCGATTATAAGAGACAGCGACACAAAATATTCAGTTATTTGTAGGTTTGTTTACCCCTTAGCGACCGCCGATACGCCTTTTAACAGCGGCCGCTAAGGGTACTTAAACCACAGCGCCGTTAATTAACGGCGCTGTGGAAAAAGTGAATAGTGCCCCCCAGAGTCGGATTTTCTCCGGGGTCTCGGCTGCCGGGGGTAGCCGAGACCTCAGAGAACATGATTCGGGGGGTTTTTAACCGACCCCGCATTTGCGATCGCCGGTAATTAAACGTTTACCGGCGATCGCAAAAAAAAAACAAAAAACGCAATCTCTTTTTAATTTCTCTGTCCTCCGATGTGATCGCACATCGCAGGACAGAGAAAAGGGGTCCCAGGTAGCCCCCCAATACTCACCTATCTCCCCCGATGCTCCTCGTGTCTCCCGGTGGGCGCCGCCATCTTCAAAATGGCGGGCGCATGCGCAGTGTGCCCGCTGGCCGGCACCGGGAGAATCTTTGGGGTCTCGGCTGCCGGGGGTAGCCGAGACCCCAAAGAACATGATCGGGGTCGGTTTTACCGACCCCTGTTTTGCGATCGCCGGTAATTAACTGTTTACCGGCGACAGCAAAAAAAAAAAAAAGTAAAGTGTAATTCTCTGTTCTCTGATGTGATCGCACATCAGAGGACAGAGAAATAGGGGGATTCGGGGACCCTAGCATACTCACCTGTGTCCCTGGGTCCTCCTGCTGCTCCTCCTGGCTGCCGGGGAAAAGAAAATGGCGGGCGCATGCGTAGTGCGCCCGCCATCTGTCTCCATCTGCTGGCCGGCAGGAGAACAGCAGTTGGGGCTAAAATTAGGGTTAGGGTTAGGGGTAGAGTTAGGGGTAGGGCTAGGGTTAGAGGTAGGGTTAGGGTTAGGGTTAGGGCTACGGTTACGAGTAGGGTTAGGGGTAGGGTTAGGGGTAGGGTTAGGGCTAGGGGTAGGGCTAGGGGTAGGGTTAGGATTAGGGGTAGGGGTAGGGTTAGGGCTAGAGTTAGGGCTAAGGTTAGGGCTAGGGCTAAATTTAGGGTTAGGGTTGGGGCTAAATTTAGGGTTAGGCTTCTTTCACACTTACGTCGGTACGGGGCCGTCGCAATGCGTCGGCCCGACATACCGACGTACGTTGTGAAAATTGTGCACAACGTGGGCAGCGGATGTAGTTTTTCAACGCAGCCGCTGCCCAATCTATGTCCTGGGGAGGAAGGGGCGGAGTTACGGCAACGCATGCGCGGTCAGAAATGGCGGATGCGACGTACAAAAAAACGTTTCATTGGACTTTTTTTGTGCCGACGGTCCGCCAAAACACAACTGATCCAGTGCACGATGGCCGCGACGTGTGGCCATCCGTCACGATCCGTCGGCAATACAAGTCTATGGGCAAAAAACGCATCCTGCGGGCACATTTGCAGGATCCGTTTCTTGTCCAAAACTACGGATTGCGACGGATGCCAAACGACGCAAGTGTGAAAGTAGCCTTAGGGCTAGGGTTAGGGTTGGGGCTAAAGTTAGGGCTAGGGTTGGGGCTAAAGTTAGGGTTAGAGTTGGGATTAGGGTTAGGGTTTGGATTAGGGTTGGTATTAGGGTTAGGGTTGGCATTAGGGTTACGCTTGGGATTAGGGTTAGGTTTGGGATTAGGGTTAAGTTAGGGTTGTGATTAGGGGTGTATTGGGATTAGGGTTAGGTTTGAGGTTAGGGTTGAGATTAGGATTAGGGGTATGTTGGATTTAGGGTTTTGATTAGGGTTATGGTTAGGGTTGACATTAGGGTTGTTTTGGGGTAAGGGTTGTGATTATCGTTAGGGTTAGTGATTAGGATTATGGATCAGGTTGGGATTAGGGTTAGGGGTGTGTTGGAGTTGGGTTGGAGCTAGAATTGGGGAGTTTCCACTGTTTAGGTACATCAGGGGGTCTCCAAACACGACAGCCAATTTTGCGCTCAAAAAGTCAAATGGTGCTCCCTCCCTTCTGAGCTCTGCCGTGCGCCCAAATAGTGGGTTACCCCCACATATGGGGCATCAGTGTACTCGGGATACATTGGACAACAACTTCTGGGGTCCAATTTCTCTTGTTACACTTGTGAAAATAAAAACTTGGGGGCTACAAAATGTTTTTTTTGTGGAAAAATATATATATATATTTTTTTATGACTCTGCATTATAAACTTCTGTGAAGCACTTGGGCATTCAAAGTTCTCACCACATATCTATATAAGTTCCTTGGGGGGTCTAGTTTCCATAATGGGGTCACTTGTGGGGGGTTACTACTGTTTAGGGACATCAGGGGCTCTGCAAACGCAACATAACGCCCACAGACCATTCTATCAAAGTCTGCATTCCAAAACGGCGCTCCTTCCCTTCCGAGCTCTGCCGTGCGCCCAAACAGTGGTTTACCCCCACATATGGGGCATCAGCGTACTCGGGATAAATTGGACAACAACTATTGCAGTCCAATTTCTCCTGTTACCCTTGTGAAAATAAAAACTTGGGGGCTACAATATCTTTTTTTGTGGAAAAAAATTTTTTTTTTATTTTCACGACTCTGCATTCTAAACTTCTGTGAAGCACTTGGGCATTCAAAGTTCTCACCACACATCTAGGTAAGTTCCTTGGGGGGGTCTAGTTTCCAAAATGGGGTCACTTGTGGAGGGTTTCTACTGGTTAGGTACATCAGGGGCTCTGCAAACGCAACATAATGCTCGCAGACCATTCTATCAAAGTCTGCATTCCAAAACGGCGCTCCTTCCTTCCGAGCTCTGCCCACATATGGGGTACCAGCATACTCAGGACAAATTGGACAACAACTTTTGGGGTCCAATTTTTCTTGTTACCCTTGTGAAAATAAAAACTTGGGGGCTAAAAATCTTTTTTGTGGAAAAAAAAAATATTTTTTATTTTCACGACTCTGCATTATAAACTTCTGTGAAGCACTTGGGCATTCAAAGTTCTCACCACACATCTAGATAAGTTCCATGGGGGGTCTAGTTTCCAAAATGGGGTCACTTGTGGGGGATTTCTACTGTTTAGGCACATCAGGGGCTCTGCAAACGCAACATGGCGTCCGATCTCAATTCCAGCCAATTCTACATTGAAAAAGTAAAACGGCACTCCTTCTCTTCCAAGCTCTGCGGTGCGCCCAAACAGTGGTTTACCCCCACATATTGGGTATCGACGTACTCAGGAGAAATTGCACAACAACTGTTGTGGTATAATTTCTCCTGTTACCCTTGTGAAAATTAAAATTTGTGGGCAAAAAGATCATTTTTGTGTAAACAAAAGCGATTTTTTATTTTCACGGCTCTACGTTATAAACTTCTGTGAAGCACTTGGGGGTTCAAAGTGCTCACCACACATCTAGATAAGTTCCTTAAGGGGTCTAGTTTCCAAAATGGTGTCACTTGAGGGGTTTCCACTGTTTAGGCACATCAGGGGCTCTCTAAACGTGACATGGCGTCCCATCTCAATTCCAGCCAATTCTGCATTGAAAAAGTCAAACGGCGCTCCTTCACTTCTAAGTTCTGCGGTGCGTCCAAAAAGTGGTTTACCCCCACATATGGGGTATTGGCGTATTCAGGAGAAATTGCATAACAAAATTTATGGTTACATTTCTGTTTTTACACATGTGAAAATAAAAAAAATGGTTCTGAATTAAGATGTTTGCAAAAAAAAGTTAAATGTTCATTTTTTCCTTCCACATTGTTTCAGTTCCTGTGAAGCACGTAAAGGGTTAATAAACTTCTTGAATGTGGTTTTGAGAACCTTGAGGGGTGTAGTTTTTAGAATGGTGTCACACTTCATTATTTTCTATCATATAGACCCCTCAAAATGACTTCAAATGTGATGTGGTCCCTAAAAAAAATGGTGTTGTAAAAATGAGAAATTGCTGGTCAACTTTTAACCCTTATAACTCCCTAACAAAAAAAATTTTGTTTCCAAAATTGTGCTGATGTAAAGTAGACATGTAGGAAATGTTATTTATTAACTATTTTTCGCGACATATCTCTCTGATTTAAGGGCATAAAAATACAAAGTTTGAAAATTGCAAAATTTTAAAAATTTTCGCCATATTTCCGTTTTTTTCATAAATAATCGCAAGTAATATCGAAGAAATGTTACCACTAACATGAAGTACAATATGTCACGAAAAAACAATCTCAGAATCAGCGGGATCCGTTGAAGCGTTCCAGAGTTATAACCTCATAAAGTGACAGTGGTCAGAATTGCAAAAATTGGCCTGGTCATTAAGTACCAAATTGGCTCTGTCACTAAGGGGTTAATCTTTTGCTTGCTGTCAGTGAATGAGGCCATTTGTGACTGTATCTAGAGGCTGTAAATCCCTGAAGCACACAGCGTATTCCCTGGCTAGGATTGGCTGATAGAGAGCAATGTA
Organism: Ranitomeya imitator; assembly: GCF_032444005.1. Taxonomy (NCBI): domain Eukaryota; kingdom Metazoa; phylum Chordata; class Amphibia; order Anura; family Dendrobatidae; genus Ranitomeya; species Ranitomeya imitator. The sequence goes on along the minus strand of NC_091283.1, from coordinate 155,869,538 downwards.
CATAATCCCAATATATCTTGTCAGTGATGATCTGATTAGTCCTGCTCCTGCGGGTATGTGATTGTAGTGAGGAACTCCAGGGATCTCCGAACATTATATAATTATACAGCAGCTGACTTATTATAATGGCATATAACTGCATTAGCCGCCATTATCTGAGCGGTCGTCGTTAGCTGTAGTAATCAGCGGTGAATCTGGTATATAGGTGAACACCGCGAGTTCCAGCTTCTTATGTAGAAAATGGGAAGAGCCAATGGTCTTTTATCTGATACCATTGCGTTGGAGAAGGGCACACGGCAAGGATGTCCATTGTCTCCCCTTCTTTTCGCAATGGCCATTGAACCTTTGGCCTGTATGTTACGTTCCAACCTGGATATAGTGGGGTTTCAATATAGTAATTTAGATGTATGCAGATGATTTGTTGATATACATAGGTGATGTCCAGAAACCTATTGAGCCTATTATAAATATCATCGATGAGTTTGGTAAATGGCCGGGCCTATCAATTAATTGGGATAAGTCAATTCTTCTACCAATTGATAGTCCTCCTAGCTCGGTTATGCTGGAGCCTACTCAGATACAAAGAGCAAATTTGTCTGCAGGATGCGTTTTTTCCCTATAGACTAACATTAGTGACGCATTGCGACGCATTGACACACGTCGCGTCGTGTTGTGGCGGACCGCTGGCAGCAAAAAACGTTACATGTAATGTTTTTTGCTGTCGACGGTCTGCCATTTCCGACCGCGCATGCGCGGCCAGAACTCCGCCCCTACCTCCCCGCACCTCACAATGGGGCAGCGCATGCGCTGGAAAAATACATACGCTGCCCCCGTTTTGCGGCGCATTCACTGCTAGCGTCGGTATGTCGGCCCGACGCACTGCGACGGGCCGAGTACGACGCTAGTGTGAAAGTAGCCTTAGAAATGATATTGATGCACCAACTTCTATATATTCTGCAGAATGCCTCTATAAGGAAATACCATTATTTCTGATATTTACAGACTTCTTCCATATATTTGTTTTTAAAAAAAACTTCCCTTCATTAGCTAGACAAAAATGGGAGGAAGATATAGGGTCGATTTCAGAAGATCAGTGGAGTCTGGCATTCGAGTTGATACCTTAATTATCTTTAAATAAGGCACAGAGATTTTCTCAAATTATATTAATGCATAGGCAATACAAGACGCCCAGATTCTTATTTAGTATAGGGTATAGAACTGATGCCGAGTGTCCAAGATGTAAAATGGGATTATTACATATGATGTGGGAATGTCGGGAACTTGGAGGATACTGGAAAGGAATTCTGTCTATCATAAAGAAAGTCTATAAAATTGTTATTCAACCAGATCCCCCAAAAAATGTCTATTGGGAATATTAGAGGACGACATGGAATTTGATCCAATAACTATAGGAATTTCACGCTTTTTATTCCAGGCCGGGAAACATATTGCATCCAAATGGATTAATCCCCACCTCCATTGATTAGTGATCTGAAAAATGGGATAAATAATATTATTAGACTGGAAAAAAGCAAAACAGAATGAATATATCTGAGATAATATGGGGTCCATGGTTGGACAGTTCTGGAATGCCATCAAGAGGATTGTTGGTGGAGAGGCAATTTGACGAAGCTGGGCCTGATAACTCACTATAATATGTGAATGATTTTTATCAGGTGTTTTGGGTGATGGTATATGTTTAGGTCTATAATAGAAATGTTTTATATTAGAATGTTGCCTTCTACACACTGTTTTGATTGTAAGGTATAATGAATGGGAATTACTGGACAGCATTGAGCTAGATTGTTAGCTATGCTGAAATGATCTATGTTTGCTCTCCGTAGGTTATTAGGTCTGTATGTGGTTCTTTATGTGAAGGTTGCTAATGATGTTTGTAACAAAACCAAATGATCAAAAATTGTTTCAATAAAAAAGATTTGGTTTAAAAAAAGCTAAGCAAATGGGATCAGACCGGAAACTGTGGGTTCCTCGTCTGCACTACGGAAACATCAGGAGTGGGGGATTCACACTAGCTATACTGACACGTGAGACGGATCATAGAACCAAGTGGTCCGGTCACACCCAGGAAGCTTCAGAGCTGCGCTCACACTCCCTCAGCCATAGTCAGCCATTTCTCTAGCTGTGCAGTTAGTCTTGTGGTCACTGACAGCTTCCTCGGAGTATCTGTAGAGCCATTCTGCACCTATGTACTACCACGTGTACGGCCACTTGGGCTAGTAAAGAAGATTAGAGGCCACATAACAGCCCACGTGGTCTTCCAGGGGTAAAATTGCAAAGTGCTGGAAAAACTAGCAATTTTCCTCTTATTAAATCATCTTCGTTCTGAATACTGGAGGAATTCCTAATTTTACAGCTTGTTGCCTATGTTACTGGCCACTTCGGCAGTCTGTCAGCGGTGGTCGGACTCCTAGGCAAACTGTTAGCTATACAGCTTGTAAGCGCAGCTCTTTAGTGCCCCTGCACTCCTCCAATAGTGCAGCATGGTATAGCTGTCAGTTCATGCCAGGGGTGCAACCACGCGCTGGTTCAAACGGTCAATCTTCAAGAGCGCATCGCCCACTGAAAAGTAGGCAGTCGGAGGAGCAGTGAGCTACTGAGAAAAAACTAATGTTTAGATTACCACTATAAGATATATCAGATTGGTGAAGATCCAGTCAGCAGGCTGAAAGATGACCATGCTTTATTCTGGGCACAGCACCATACATTTGGTAGTGGCTAAGTCTGGTACTGCAGCTCAGTCCTGATCCCTTTGGTGGGTAGTTGAGAACTGCCCCTTCCATTGATCCCAGATTAATGGGACTTTACTGCAAATCATGAGTCATTTACATGTCTATGGCGTCATTCAGGAAGACATGAGATGACACAATCATCCTACAAGCCATGTTATATCAACCTCTTAAAGTGACACTCACTGCTTGAGTGATAACTCATCATCGTCATCTCTTTATTTATATAGCGCCAACATATTCCGCAGCACTTGACAGTTTTTGCACACATTATCATCGCTGTCCCCGATGGGGCGCACAATAACTGTGCCTGTTCTCCAGGTGGAACTTACAGAACAAGTCTCCTTCCTGTCTGTCAATCCCAGCCCACCGGGAGTCATATATCAAACTGTGTCCCATTAATGAATCCCATCGGGCGCATTATAGAAGAAGTTTATGAAGATGACTGAGGCACCTAATGCCATTCCTGTCACTGTTTTGCACGTTCTCAGGGAGCGATGCGCTGCTGTCGCGGGAGGATGCCACCTTTTTTCTTGGCGATACATAATTTGACATTGCAACTCATTACCCGTCCTCAAATTACTGTCTCCCATCCAGAACATAAAAAAGTGACTGAATGGATTACAACTCCCATTTGTGTTGCCCGGCTTATCTCGGCTCTAGATACAGAGGTTGCAGCACAAATGGCTCCCCCCTCGGTCCCTGATTACAGCCCCCATCTTATCTAGGTTCTGTTTTTGTTGACGCAGATGTATTATAGAAAAACGTACACCTATTTACTGTTCAGGAATCTGAAAAAGCTGGGTGACAAGTTCTAGTGATGAGCAAACGTCAGATAAGGTGTTATCTGAGCATGCTCGTATGCTGACCGAGTGTCTTTGGCGTGCCCGAAAAATATGTTCAAGTCCCCGCACCTGCACGTCTTATGGGTGTCCGACAGCTGCAACACATGCAGGTATCCCCTAACAAGCAGGAATTCCCTGCTTGTGCTGACAACCCATAGGTGCTCTATTACTGCTCCTAGTTGTGTCTTGTGGTGTACATAAGCTCCAACTATGGAAGAGGATGATGTCTATGGATAGTTTTGGCGTTCAGGAGTCAGGAAAAGCTGGGTGATAACAGCTACAACCCCATTCCCGCTCCTAACTGACCCCTCAGGTTTATCTGGCATCTAGATTGAGGTGAGGACGACTGCATAATGTTATGTTTGCCATTCAGGGTTGTGGAAAAGCTGGGCAACAGCTCATATAGACTGCATTATAGCTCCTAATTATATCCGCCGCTTATCTGGCCTTTAGACTTGGGTATTTTATTGTGTATTTTACATTTTTGTGGAAATTCAAAAACTGACAAGTGGGGCGTGCAATATTATTCGTCCCCTTTAACTTAATACTTTGTTGCGCCACCTTTTGCTGCGATTACAGCTGCAGGTCGCTTGAGGTATGTCTCTATCAGTTTTGTACATTGAGAGACTGAAATTTTTGCCCATTCTTCCTTGGCAAACAGCTCGAGCTCAGTGAGGTTTGATGGAGATCGTTTGTGAACAGCAGTTTTCAGCTCTTTTCACAGATTCTCGATTGGATTGAGGTCTGGACTTTGACTTGGCCATTCTAACACCTGGATACGTTTATTTGTGAAACATTCCATTGTAGATTTTGCTTTATGTTTGGAATCATTGTCTTGTTGGAAGACAAATCTCCTTCCCAGTCTCAGGTCTTTTGTAGACTCCAACAGGTTTTCTTCAAGAATGGCCCTGTATTTGGCTCCATCCATCTTCCCATCAATTTTAACCATCTTCCCTGTCCCTGCTGAAGAAAGGCAGGCCCAAACCATGATGCTGCCACCACCATGTTTGACAGTGGGGATGGTATGTTCAGGGTGATGAGCTGTGTTGCCTTTACGCCAAGCATATCGTTTGGCATTGTTGCCAAAAAGTTTGATTTTGGTTTCATCTGACCAGAGCACCTTCTTCCACATGTTTGGTGTGTCTCCCAGGTGGCTTGTTGCAAACTTTAAACAACACTTTTTATGGATATCTTTGAGAAATGGCTTTCTTCTTGACACTCTTCCATAAAGGCCTGATTTGTGCAGTGTACGACTGATTGTTGTCTTATGGACAGACTGTCCCACCTCAGCTGTAGATCTCTGCAGTTCATCCAGAGTGATCATGGGCCTGTTGGCTGCATCTCTGATCAGTCTTCTCCTTGTTTGAGATGAAAGTTTAGAGGGACGGCCGGGTCTTGGTAGATTTGCAGTGATATGATACTCCTTCCATTTCAATATGATCGCTTGCACAGTGCTCCTTGGGATGTTTAAAGTTTTGGAAATCATTTTGTAACCAAATCCGGCTTTAAACTTCTCCAGAACAGTATCATGGACCTGCCTGTTGTGTCCCTTGGTCTTCATGATGCTCTCTGTGCTTCAAACAGAACGCTGAGACAATCACAGAGCAGGTGCGTATATACGGAAACTTGATTACACACAGGTGGATTATATGTATCATCATTAGGCATCTAGGACAACATTGGATCATTCAGAGATCCACAATGAACTTCTGGAGTGAGTTTGCTGCACTGAAAGTAAAGGGGCTGAATAATAATGCACGCCCCACTTTTCAGTTTTTGAATTTCCACAAAAATTTAAAATAACCAATAAATTTCGTTCAATTTCACAATTGTGTTCCACTTGTTGTTGATTCTTCACCAAAAATTTACATTTGTTATCTTTATGTTTGAAGCATGATATGTGGGAAAAGGTTGAAGAGTTCCAGGGGACCGAATACTTTCGCAAGGCACTGTATCACTGGCCACATTCACATGCTTAGTATTTGGTCAGTATTTTACCTCACTATGTATAAGCCAAAACCAGAATTGGAACAATCAGAGGAAAAGTATAAGAGAAACACGTCACCACTTCTGGATTATCACCCACTCCTGGTTTACAAATACTGAGGTAAAATACTGACCAATTACTGAACATGTGAACGTGACCTATAACTAAGCAGATTTGCCATTCAGGGGTCTGGAAAAGCTGGGTGACAATCCATTACCTACATAACGTGGCTACAGAAGCCTAAAAGCACTGGAGACAGATGACAAGTGCGTGAGGCCAGATGGAAAACTACATTACCCAGAACCCCCCACAGCACCCATGTCATGCATCATCCAGCAGCTGTACAGGGATTTAGTGCAGCAGCAAAACAAAGGGGGCAGCAATGACATGCAGTAGTGTGGACGATGGGGGCTGTCACCAGGAGGACCACTACAAACTTCCACCTGCACTGGGCCTGCTCCTGCCTACAGAGCACAGACAGATGGGCAATAAGCTGCACTGCAGAACATCACCCAGCAGGAGGAGGGGACTTCCACCATGAGAGTTATGTATGAGCAGATTGCTTCTGCAGGAGGAGAAGCTGTGATTCTGCCACCCCAGCTATGGCTGCCTAATTCTGATGGGTGGAGTAGTAACCTGCACTGCAGAGTCCCTCCAGGAGAGGATGAGGAGGGGCACAGAGGGCTCCTGGAGTCCAACTTATCACTAGTACTACTTCAGCATCTGGATGGTGACTGCCGCTGCCCTCCTACAACTGAAACCCTGGATCATGACTACTCCAGCATCTTACAGCTGAGACTCTGGATGATGACTACTCCAGCATCCTACAACTGAAACCCTGGATGATGACTACTCCAGCATCTTACAACTGAGACCCTGGATGATGACTACTCAAGCATCCTACAACTGAAACCCTGGATGATGACTACTCCAGCATCTTACAACTGAGACTCTGGATGATGACTACTCCAGCATCTTACAACTGAGACTCTGGATGATGACTACTCCAGCCATCTTACAACTGAGACCCTGGATGATGACTACTCCAGCCATCTTACAACTGAGACCCTGAATGATAACTACTCCAGCATCTTACAACTGAGACTCTGGATGATGACTACTCCAGCCATCTTACAACTGAGACCCTGGATGATGACTACTCCAGCCATCTTACAACTGAGACCCTGGATGATGACTACTCCAGCCATCTTACAACTGAGACCCTGGATGATGACTACTCCAGCCATCTTACAACTGAGACTCTGGATGATGACTACTCCAGCATCTTACAACTGAGACTCTGGATGATGACTACTCCAGCATCTTACAACTGAGACTCTGGATGATGACTACTCCAGCCATCTTACAACTGAGACCCTGGATAATGACTACTCCAGCCATCTTACAACTGAGACTCTGGATGATGACTACTCCAGCCATCTTACAACTGAGACCCTGGATGATGACTACTCCAGCATCTTTCAACTGAGACCCTGGATGATGACTACTCCAGCATCTTACAACTGAGACTCTGGATGATGACTACTCCAGCCATCTTACAACTGTGACCCTGGATGATGACTACTCCAGCATCTTACAGCAGAGACCCTGGATGATGACTACTCCAGCATCCTACACCTGATACCCTGGATGATGACTTCTCCAGCATCCTACAGGTGAGACCCTGGATGATGACTACTCCAGCATCTTATAACTGAGACTCTGGATGATGACTACTCCAGCATCTTAAAACTGAGACCCTGGATGATGACTTCTCCAGCATCCTACAGGTGAGACCCTGGATGATGACTACTCCAGCATCTTATAACTGAGACTCTGGATGATGACTACTCCAGCATCTTAAAACTGAGACCCTGGATGATGACTACTCCAGCATCCTACAGCTGAGACCCTGGATGATGACTACTCCAGCATCTTACAAATGAGACTCTGGATGATGACTACTCCAGCATCTTACATCTGAGACCCTGGATGATGACTACTCTAGCATCCTACAGCTGAGACCCTGGATGATGACTACCCCAGCATCCTATAAATGAGACCCTGGATGATGACTACACCAGCATCTTACAAGTGAGCCCCTGGATGATGACTACTACTGCATCCCACAAGTGAGACCCTGGATGATGACTACTACTGCATCCCACAAGTGAGCCCCTGGATGAAGACTACTACTGCATCCCACAAGTGAGCCCCTGGATGATGACTACTACTGCATCCTGCAAGTGAGACCATCTTTGATGACTACCTCTGGATGATAGCTGCTTCACTTTCTTGCATATGAAACCTTGGATGATGACTACCTCTTTTAGCTGAAACTCTGAATGACTACTCCTCTAGTCTCTTGCACCTGAGACTGAGTATGATGTCTACCCCAGCCCCTTGTGTCTGAAACCTTGGATGTGACTACTCCAGCCGCTTGCCCATCCTCTTGCATTTGACACTGAGGATGATGACTACTCCTGCACTCCTGGCTGTGCAGGCTGATGGGTGACCTGCACTGCAGTTTCTCCCCAGCAGACAGAGGACAGCTCTATATGGACCCTGGAAGGTGACTGCTGCAGACGTGTGCACCCTTGCCCCAGTCTAGAGGAGCCCCCGTCACTCCACAGTAGGGGCAGCCTCCTGCTGTGGACTCTCCTTGGTAGAGGCTGCCTTCTCCCTGTGCTGACAGTCGGGGTGTGCTGACAGTCGGGGTGTGCTGACAGTCGGGGTGACTTCTCTCCTCCGCAGGGTCCCTCCCCAGGGAGGAGGAGGGCCGGGCAGCTCCCTCGGGTGCTTCTTGTAAAGTTTCCTGTGCTTGTTGCAGGGTGGGGAGTCAGAGCGCTGGTGACAATGACACGCGGTGACAAGGACACACCAGCGCCACTCTCGTCCTGACCGCTGGGCGGGCATGGCGGGGGGATCCCTGCTGACCCCTGCCTGGCAAAGCCGGGAATCCCTGCTGTACCCTGCGGCGAGCACAGGAGCCTGCTGACTGCAGCTGGGAGCATGCCAGGCTCCGGGGAAAGTGCCAGCAGGTAGCCCCCCAGCCACAGAGCGGCAGCCCCCCAGCCACGGAGCGGCAGCCCCCCAGCCACGGAGCGGCAGCCCCCCAGCCACGGAGCGGCAGCCCCGGGAGACGAGGCTTCTCTTCCCCTCGCACAGGTATTTAATATTCCATCTTTTATTCACGGCTCCGGGGTCAGCGGTGAAGCCTCCGGTCTCTGCTTACACCCAGCAGCTCTCCATTCCATGTGTGGGCGCAGACCCCCATAGATTAACCCCTTGTGCCTGCCCCCCTCAGTATTGCAGATCCTGGCCGAGGAGGTGGAACAGTTCTGTGTGCTCCGCTATCTTGGTGCATTATGCTACAGCAGATATTGCACAGTAAGGCTATGTGCACACGTTGCGGATTAGGCTTAGGAATTTCTGGTGCGGATTCTCTCCTGGCAGAAAACGCACCTGTGGATTTGTCGCTTTTTTTGTGCGGTTCCGCAGCGTTTTTTGTGCGTTTTTTTGCTGCGGATTTCTTGTGGATTTGCTGCGGTTTTTACTCCTGCGGTTTTCTATAATGGAATGGGTACAAAACGCTGCAGATTCACAAAAAAGAAGTGACATGCTACTTCTTTTAAACCGCAGCGTTTCCGCAGCGGATTTTCCGCAAAGTGAGCACAGCATTTTTTTTTCTCATTGATTTACATTGTACTGTAAATCAATTGTGGATCTGCAGCGTTTCTGCACCTCAAAAAACGCTGCGGATCCCCAGAGAATCCGCAACGTGTGCACATACCCTAACGCTGATTCCCAATGAGCTCAGCAGCAAATGAAGGGGTCACATACTAATGCACCCTGCTGTCACCTCAGGTGGTGGTGCTAAGAGACAGCGGCACCAGGAAGGGGTTAATTCGGGTCTGCACGTGCAGTAGCTCGGCGCTTAATACCATGAACTATATGGAAGATGGGACCAAGATTTTGCAAAGAAATGAATTTCGTATCAGATTTTTGGAAAACTGGGTGCTGTGTTTTTCCCTAATCGTCACCCAGCTTTTCTAGTCCCACAGACAGCAGCAGCATACATCACGCACGCCAGCATTGCTGCATAACCTCAGACAATCAGGAGTGTAGGAAAGCTGGGTTACAGCACATGTGGGAGCTTCACCTACTTCAGCATTGCTGCATAACTAGATAGACAATCAGGGTGCAGGAAAGCTTAGTACAACTGATGTGGGAGCTGTAATGGCAGATCGGTTGGTTATCACCCAGCTTTCCTAGGCTCTAGAATGTCCACATCACCCTCTCCTGCATTGCTGCATAACTTGATAAACCATCAGCCAACATTTTCTAAGCGAATGGCTGTTCTATCCAACTCTGGGAAATCTGGTTGCTGACTTTTTGTCTGTCTTCACCCAGCTTTTCAAGTATTCCAGAACAGTAGCAGTATACCTCACCTGCTCCAACATTGTGGGATAATCAGGGGTGCAGGAAAGCTGGGTGACAACCTAGGTGGTAGCTCCTGAAAGTCCACAGTATACATCGCCAACTTCAATACTGTTGCAGACTGTTAGGACTTTGGGATAAATGGCTGACAACCTACTTGGTAGCTGTGTAAGAACTTGTTGGTTGTCAACGTCACTCAGCTTTCCCAGAAACTGATCTAACAGATCAGGAAAGGGTTGGAAATCCAGTTGATTAATCAGGTCGCTGTCACTTTCCCGTGATACAGGAACGTCTCAGTCCTCTGCTTGCTGTCTGTGATGTGACGGTTTCTAGCCGGGGGATGGCTGCTCCTTCATTTCTAATTCCGTGTGATCGCGGTGTATGTCAGCACTACCTGGCGCTCATGTCGCTTTGATGCCAATCCAGGCGGTAGAAATCCTCGGCAGTTCTCCCACCCAGGAATATCCGCTCTGCCTCTGTGCGCACCGCAGAAATAGCAGCTAGCAGCTTTAAAAGAAGAAGCCGGCTCCAATTGGCATTTCAACATCTCTGTTTTCTGTCAATGAATAGAGTTTGGTGGATTTTAATGGCATGTTCTTCTCTGCAGGTACCCAGGACTGCTCCGTAGGCTGCAGCACTGAGATGCTCCTCAGTCCATCTCTATGGATATAGCAAAAGAAATCTACCATCTGAGCTACAGCCATCGGGACGAGGTATCACCTGGCCGCGACCTGCAGGGACCCGGCCGGAGAAACGCGCAGGTCTTCATGCGTCGGCGCCCTCAGGACTGCTTGAGCCTGCTTGAGATTGCCCTGGTGTTAAATACTATGGGGTGCATCCATAGCTTAAGCTGCAAACCCAAAGTCTTCAGAGAGTCCATCGCCGTGCTGGACATCAAAGCCTCCATTGACTCCACCCCAACCAGCATCGATGAGTCCTCCAGCGTCGTCCTCCGATACAGGACCCCGCATTTCCGAGCCAGCGCCCAAGTACTAGTGCCTCCGATCTCTGGGAAAGACTCGTGGAGGGTTGGCTGGATCCAGGCCTGTAACCACATGGAGTTCTACAACCACTATGGAGACCTGGGAATGTAAGTGTGCCCTGGGGGCCTCCCTGGTATTTGTCAGTATAATTCCGATGATCTGGTATCACTGAATTCGCCGGGGTCATGTCACTCACAACAAGTGACCTCACGGTGCATCCGCCCCATCAGGTGCAATAACCCACCCCTATGGGGTAAACTTCTTATCCGGAAATGGATTCTGCCAAATTTCCAATGAAATGTTACTGTAATACATTAGAAGGGAGCGTTATCACTCATATCTGCTCACTGACTACCAATATGGCTGCCGCAGGTTGTCACGCAGTGTTCCTTAGGTCCTGAATGCTTGTATGGGTGGTGGGCGAGCTGCATGCATATGCAAAATTGTCCCTCAGGCACCTGGGAAAGCTGTGTTACTTGAACTAAGTTTATTAGACAGTGCAGCTTGAATTTCACAAACGGGTAGAATTAATAGATTATAAGTATGATCTCGTGTCCAGGAAGTAACCCTGCGGCCTACCACCGCTTCCTGACTGTGAATTGTGGGCTTACACTCCAGTCTTGGCAGGATGGGGTGGATAGACACCCTGCAGAGAATATCCACCGAGTATCCTAAATGAAAACTGCTCAGAACATGATGTAAATTGGTGGCAAAGAGGAAAGTGGTTAAGTTTGTTGAGTGGGAGTGATCCTTTAACTTTGACAAAGTAAAGTGGCAGGGCTGTGACAACATTCAAAAAAGTATCAGATCTGTTAACAGCAAGACCCCCTCAGTGCCACCGGCTGCTGGAGGATGGAACCAGTGACCCGACCATCTGGACCAGCCCTGATTACATAAGTCACATTGAAGGATCACAGTAAAATACGCGGTCGATATATGAAACAGAATGTGGAGTTGTGGGATGTGAGTGAGTGCTGGAACTGAATCCTCTGGATCATATTCTCATCATCTCTTCCATTGATATAAGCTGCTTCTGGGAATTTTCTTTTTTTTTTTCCTCGACCTTCCAAGGCATTGTAAAATATTAATCTTCTAACTTCCTATAGTCGGCGTTTTTGATGGTACTTAAGTTTCTCCTGGTGTAATATTTCATGGCGTCCAGCGTTATCTTTGAGAATATTAAAAATGACTGATCTCTTCACTAAGTGTTGGAGTGAGAGCAGGGCGCGTCCTTGTGAAATGAGATAGAGAAGGACAGGGAAGAATAAAAAAAGGCATTGCCATGGGTACCTCACTCACCCCAGCAACTCCATGTTCTGTGTATTTGGGTATTCTGTTTGCACTTTAATATTTCTAATATTTCACCAATAAACATATCACTATGTCATTAATTAAAGGGGTTGTCAAGTGAAAATAAGTTATCACTTATCATAACTTACTGATTGGTGGGTGTCTAATTGCTGGTACCTGCATTGATTGCCAAAGCAGGCACTCCCTGCTAGGATGGAGCGGCAGTGCACATTTTCTATGGGCCTGTCAGAAAAGTTCCCCAGTCTGCCGACCCATAGCAATCAATAAGTTAAAACAGAGCAGCCGTATACAACCCAGTATCTTAGTTGTTACTTCAGGAACCACATGTAAATCCCTGTAACTCATTGGCTCCATGCATACCCCAAATCTTTGCGTCAATGTGTTTACCCTAGCAGTTACCCCACGTTCCCTGACAGTTCTGGTGTCACCCTAGTGACCCCATTGTTATTCTATCTACACTCCACAGTGTCAATCACACTGCAGCACTGAAGAAAGGTGTGTGATGGCTGTGGCTTTGCTTCCTGCCAGGACTTTTTAGCTTAGCGTAGGGTCATGGTTTGCCTTTGAGTCAGTCCATAGCACTAGATATCTGTAGACCCGGTTTCCTGGTGGAAATTCCATTTGAGCACCTTCCTTTCCTGCAATGATAATTCCAGATTTCAGGGGTCCCCCGCACTTCCCTGCCATTGTATACACACTAGCTATTTTTGAACTTCCAGGACATGGAGATAAAGTGTTTTTTTTATTTTTGTCACTTTATGATCTGCGGATCCGGCATCAATTATGTTTTGTCTGTGTCAGGAGTTATGAAGGAGGTGACGCTTTGTGCCGCTGATACAAGGCTTTGAGTCCATGAGTGACATCAGATCACCATCCACATCAATATCTCCATCCTAGCTTGCTTAGGCTGGTTTCACACTTGCGTTTCAAAACGCATGCGTTTTAAAAAAAAAACGCATGGTGAAAAAACGCATGTAAACGCGTGCGTTTTTGTGTGTCAAAATAACGCCTCTCAAAAATACTACGAGTTGCATTTCTGAAAAAGAACGCATGCAGCAAAAAAATGCATGCGTTTCAAAACGCGACCAAACGCTTACAACAAAAAACGCATGCGTTTTCAATGTTAAATATAGGGAAAAAACGCATGCGTTTTTTTGTGCAAAAAACGCTGCAGACAAAAACGCAAGTGTGAAACCACCCTTAGATATTGGACATGTCTTCAGGATGTTTCAGTGGTGGTGCAGCCTCAAGGCAAGGTTCATCCTATTCTCCTGCGTCTGCATGCCCCATGGCTGCCCTTACTGACTCTGTTCTTACAATACATTGATGAGCCCTCTCCTGTGTGTGCACCGCAGCCGCCGGACCCTCCGCTCAAAGGTCCCGTAGTAATCTCCTCCAGTCAGAGGAAGACCCTCCTGTCTGTGGAAGCGTCCTCTATGCCACTGAAAACAGGAAGACCGTTCGGGGGCGAGGATAAAAGATCAGAATACAATGTTCTCCGCTGCACAGAATCCGCCTTTGATACAGCAGGAAGTTCACAGACAGATAAACCCCACGTGTGAGAGCGATCAGAGCATCGCCGGCACAAGATCGCTACCGTGCCGAGGAAATAACTGGCGCACGGCCCTGGTCATTAGATCTGCACAGTATTCTACTCCGAGCTGCAGTTTGTTTTCCAGAGCTGAACTTCATACTGTAACAGCCGTTGGAGCTATTGGAGAACTCTTGTTTGGTCTCCTCAGTCACTTGCAGAGCCCTACCCCTCTTCTCTTTCCATCTCTCAGTCTTGTGTGTTAGTCCTATTCTGTCCTTCCTGTATCAACTGCTTATGGCCACCACTGTAGGAAGCATGGTGAGACACACCAGGGGATGCTGGGAGATTTTATTGTATGCTATTAATCTTGGTCTTACAAATAATTGCTATCTCTTGAGCCCGTGTGGGGGAGATGCAACTGATAATGGATTACGACCCTTCCATGGTCAGCGATTATTAATTGGGATCTGAGGAGTATTTGGCCTCTGCGCACGTTTCTCTCGGCTGACGTTTAATTATCCTGATACCTGATTATGTGGCACGGATGGTTAGAGCGATCGGCAGCAGCTTGGGAATTGACGTCTACCTGCACCGCTGAGACCATGTCCTGGGTGGAGTTTTTATTGCAGATTCTTGGCCACTTGAGTAGCTGGTTTCCATTGAACTGTTTTTGTATTTTTTTCCCCCAAATTAATAAGTAGGAAGATGACTTCTCCACTAGAGTTCCACTTCTGTTTTTATTTTAATATATGTGAGGGTTTGTTACAATTGCATCCAGACTGGACCATCCTCAGAGTGGAATAGTTGGATTTCAGACTGATACACTGCATCAAACGATCAGGACGGGGGTGGGGGAGAGATTTGTGCTGCTGATGGGTTTAGCTCACAGAGGATTGTCTACACAGGATGCAACAGTAACAAAACTTCCACTTAGGGATGTAAACAAGAATGCTCCTATTCATTGATCGCAAGCAGATATTTGATTCACAAGGCATATGTGAAAATATGGAATTTATTCAAGGAGTATTCCCATTTTAAAATGTCTCATAGTTGAGCGCCCCGCCATGCAATGAGGGGTGTCTGTGCATGTATTGCTCTCTATATACAGTTGTTTTGGGGCACCAGTAATTGCTTGGCAATTTTTGGAATACCCATACAAGCGAAGAGAGAGCCACGCATGCGCAGTTACATGTCTACTGAAAACAAGGCGAGTGGCGTGACCTGAATCTGTCGGACATAGTTACCATAGATGTCCCAGATGGGACACTCCTTTAATAAAGACTCTGTATATAATATGTCTTCACATGTTCGGCTCTGATTTATGTTCTTGTCTTCAGGTCTAGCTGGGAACTTCCGGACCTCCTGAATGGTAAAATCCCCGCCATCAGCGACTCAGACGGCGTCAACTATCCCTGGTATGGCAATACTACCGAGACCTGCACTGTTACCGGCCCAACCAAGCGGGACACAAAGTTTACCGTCAGTATGAATGATAATTTCTACCCGAGCGTGACATGGGCAGTGCCTGTCAGCGATTCCAATGTGCCTATGTTGACTGGCATCCAAAGGGACCAAAGTTTTACCACTTGGCTTGTGGCCATCAACATGGTGAGCGGAGACCTCGTCATTCTGCACACCATCAAGTGGAGGATGAAACTAGAGATTGAGATCAAGCCGACCTTACTGTTAGGTCAACGAGCCAAACTACAGGAACCTTTTGCACAGGAACAACCCCAAGTCCTTGACAAAAACGAGCCCATACCACCGAGCGCGCTCGTAAAGCCGAATGCCAATGACGCACAGGTGCTGATGTGGAGACCGAAAAACAAACCGGCCGTGGTCGTTATACCCCCCAAACGCCGGTGAACCTGGCAAACCAGGGAATAGCTGCTAATAAAGACGTACAAATCAACCAAAAGCATTGTCTGGGGTCCTGCTGTTGTTTCCTTCAGACCTTGGGACATCACTGTGTTATTTTTTTATACTGGCGGACCATGGTTTGGGACTCAATGACATCACCAAACATGGGGTTAGACAGTGAAAAAGGTTTTAATGCAATGTCTGTAGACACTCATTCAGGGTTTATCATCCTGCCCGTCCACCGCACAGATCCTTTTTCATGTCAGGCTGGGTGTACAGTCTTTGATTATCCATGACCCATGAAGTTGGAGACATTCTCTGGAGATTCTTGTTTTTCTGAATTGTGTGTTATTTATGTTGCTTTATTGACTCCGAAAATGTTCTTCTAATTGTCAAAAAAATTGCCAAAGGATCATCAACAAAAGATCCCTCTATCCCGAGAGGCGGTAATGTTTGTGTGCTGCCTCTAGTGAAAATGGAGGACTCTGAGTAAACCCTAGTGAAGCTGATGAGCAGGGGTGGACATGGCTGAACCTCAGGTATTGGAATAGACTGTAGTGTAGCCAAAGTGTGAGGTGGGCTTAATTGAAGCTGAGGCATGAGGTGGGCTTTATTGAGTCCGAGATATGAGGTGTGCTTTATTGAGGCTGAGGTATGAAGTAGGCTTTATGTAACTATGCTGTGGGCGTTATTGAGGCATTGGTATAAGGCGGGCTTTATTAAGGCTGAGGTATGAGGTGGGCTTTGTTGAGGCTGAAATATCAGGTAGTCTTTATTGAGGCCGAGGTATCAAGTGGACTTTATGTAGTTAACGGTGGGCTTTATTGAGGTCGTAATATGAGGTGGGATTTATTGAGGCCATAGTAAGAGGTGGGCTTTATTAAGGCTGAGGTTTGAGGTGAGATCTATTGAGGCCGAGGTTTGGCTGAGCTTTATTGAAGCCATGGTATGAGGTGGGCTTTTTCGAAGCAGAGGTATGAGGTGAGATCTATTGAGGCCGAGGTTTGGTGAGCTTAATTGAGGCCGTGCTATGAAGTGGGCTTTATTGATGCCAAGGGTCAAGGTGGACTTTATTGAGGCCGATGTTTGAGGTGGACTTTATTTAGGCCACAGTATGAGGTGGGCTTTATTGAGGCTGCTGTATGAAGTGGACTTTATTGAGGCAGAGGTTCGAAGTGAGCTTTATTGTGGCTACGACAAACAAAAAAGGAAGGAGTACCAAATTACCCATAGATTAGTGTCAAAATATTTATTAAATATCAATAAAATAGCAAGTACCATAAACAAAATTGTAAAAGAATTATATGGACAACAAATTAAATAGTGAAGGATACAAACACAGAAGTCCGACACAAATGCTTATATGTAAACAGGACTGGGATTTTAGAACGATATGCATCAAAACCAAAATTGTATAGTGTCTCACCCTAATAAATCCTTGCAGAAGGTCAGACTACGCAGCCCCAACGCGCGTTTCATGTGGGGCTGTGCATATCGTTCTAAAATCTGGGTGTTTATATGGGGCCATAGTTGTGGTATTAGGGTATGTGCACACGTTCAGGATTGCATCAGGATTTGGTCAGGATTTTTCATCAGTATTTGTAGCCAAAACCAGGAGTGGAACAATTAGAGGAAAAGTATAATAGAAACATATGCACCACTTCTGCATTTATCACCCACTCCTGGTTTTGGCTACAAATACTGATGAAAAATCCTGACCAAATCCTGATGCAATCCTGAACGTGTGCACATACCCTAAATGTGTTTTTTAGTAACCCCAAACATGCCTATCTTGCTGTGATAGTTTTGCATTATATATAGTGATCCAAATCCCAGTCCTGTTTACATATAAGCATTTGTGTCGGACTTCTGTGTATGTATCCTTCACTATTTAATTTGTTGTTCATATACCCGGTAATTCTTTTACAATTTTGTTTATGGTACTTGCTATTTTATTGATATTTAATAAATATTTTGATACTAATCTATGGGTAGTTTGGTACTCCTTCCTTTTTTGTTTGTAATCGCATTTTGGAGTATGTTTTATGCCTGGTTTTAACTGTGCTGATTTTTAGTAATTTTATTCTGGGTATTTTTTTATTTTTATTGTGGCCATGGTATGAGGTGGGCTTTATTGAGGCCATGGTATGAGGTGGGCTTTATTGAGGCCACGGTATGAGGCATACAATTGCTGTAATTCTATTGATACTCAGGGGTAATATAGTCCATAGATAGTAGGGGGTGGTGAGCCTTGCAGGGCATTGCTTCCATGTCCCTTATTTAATGCAGCTGCTTTTTTTTTTCCATAAAAATTTTGAACGATGGTACAAATAAAAACTGCTGATGAAATGCTGGAGCCGTCACCACGAGACTACCTGCTAATTATTAGAAGTATGCTAGTAACGTGTCAACTCACAGAACGGGCACACATGAAGAAATAGTCCTAGAGATGTTTTCTGTAATGGTAAAAGTTCTAATTCTAAGTCATATCGGTATCTGGAAAATGAAGTCAATCTATTATGGCCACCACTGCAGTTTTCACTGGGTTATTTTCTATACTTCAAAGATCACGCTACATCAAATCAGCCAAATTACTGGAAGAAGTTTGGAGATAACCCCTGTGGGATCTTATGTTGGCAGCCATATTGATTTGTACCCTGATCATGGACTATAAGATTGCCATGGTCCAGTGAGGCTTCATTATCCTTACGCTTTCTACTGGATTGCTCGCTGATTTGGGGGTAGCTTGCACTGTTCCGTCCCCGTCAGACTGCGGGAGAGAAGCAGAAGGTTATCTCCAACCCGGCCAGGAACGCCAACAACCCAGAAAGTGGGACACACATGCCCCCGTCTTGCAGATGATCCCTATAAAAATGAGATGGTTCATAGATTGGATAAAGTCTGGGTTTCTAATTGCAAAATGTTGTTTTCCTTTGTACCTGTACTGTCTCTTTTCATCACAGTCAGATATGTAAGGAATGGAGTCCGTCTGCAGCAGCGGCACCACTTCTCTGGACCCTTGTTGGGCTTGACTACTTGACTGAAGCAGGGGCTCTCCAGCTGTTGGGATACAGCTCACCCTACCTTGCCCTGGCAATATACTGGGAGTCGGAGTATCCCAATAGCTGGCAAGCCACAAGTTGCAGAACCCCACTCCAGGTGCATCAAGATGCCACATTGATCATTTATGCAGAAAAATCGAAATTTTGTTGTTGATCCAGAATCTTAGAGCTCTCTCACACGAGTGTATAACAAGGCCAAGTGCCATGACATGTTTTACCGGATATCACCCAGAACAGGGTAATTCTCCATGGCAGCTCAGATCTACGATAACTTTCTCATGCCGATCTGAGAATCGATACAAGTCTATGGGTGCATTTGAAACATCGGACTGCACTCGAATGTCATCTGAGTGCAGTGTGATTACCGTGGATGTTAGCAATGGAGGATATGGAGATATTACTTTCTCCGTCTTCTCCGCATTTGTGCTGCGATTCTCTCATGTGAACACGGACACTATATGCTAATGTGAATCCAGCCTTAAAATGGTTACAAAAGGGATAGGTTTAGGGTTGGGATATTAGGGTTGTAGTGCTAAGTATAATATGTAAGGCCAGCAATTATTAGACGCCCGTCAGCTGAACGATGATTCAGTTGATTTTTAATCCGGCAGCCATCTTGGCCATCCCTCAAATACACAGGAGCGCTTATACAGCCAAACGTTCTGTGTTCTCTATGAGAAAGTCGCAGACTGACATCTCTGATGGCGACTTATCTCCAGGAGAATAATGGAATGCGCAATCCAGAATCGGACATAAGCGATCAACATTTCCCCCAACAAGTTGGCTGGAACCCCCACATACTTTAGCGGATCAGCTAACATTAGTCTAATGTGCATGGAGCATTAAGGCTTAGGGGTTAAGGTTGGGATGTTGGGCTTAGGGGGTTACGATGGAAGGGTAGGGTCAGATTATGCTGGGGATCTGCTGTGATCTCGGCTGCATCCTCCTTGCGGATTTAGTGGCTTGTATTCAGTGGGAGGATCCCCTAATAATGAGCGGCTGCGGCCTCCGCGTCTGGTCTCCCCGAGGGGCTCTGGACTGATGGAGTTTTGGCAGTCCCAGCCAAATAGATGTATTTCGGTGATTGCTCACTTATGGGGGCTCCAATATTCACGCATGCAGACATTTTTCAGGCATTGGATTTGGGTCTCACATCTTCACTGTACAATGAAATAATTGAATTTTGTGGTTTCCATTTTTTAGTTCATTGAATGAGAATGTGAAATGACAGGATTGCATAGCAATCGTGATATTTACTGGAAACCTAAGTCCCTGACATTGTGTCATCCGTCATCTTCTCCAGCGTCAGTCTTCACTGAAGTCCTCTTCATAAACCAGGAGGCTCGGGCTGAATAATGGCGCAACGCATGGAATTGAGAGAAGTCATTTACCTTCCGGCATACATCCAAGGGTGTCAACACTCAGGTTATTAAAGTTAATGGTTGCCAGGTTCTCCATAGCAACCAATCAGACTTCAGCTTTCATTTGCTAATCTGCACTATTAAAAGGTGAACTAAGTTCTGATTGGCTGTTATGGATGATCAGCATTGCTCAATCATATTGAACTCGATTGTCTCTTAACAGCCAATCAGACTCTAGCTATTCTTTTTCCAGTGCTTGTTGGAGATGAGGCTACGTTCACACTAGCGTTGTGCGCCGCTGCGATGCACCGAAAAACGCGTGCAAACGAACGCAAAAACGCTGCGTTTTTCGACGCGTGCGTCGTTTTTTGACGAAAATCGGACGCAAGAAAAATGCAACTTGTTGTGTTTTCTTGGTCCGACGCTAGCGTCAAAAAAGACGCACGTGTCGGAAAACGCAACAAGCAAAAACGCATGCGGCCCCCATGTTAAACATAGGGGCGCATGACGCGTGCGTCGCCGCTGCGTCGCCCGACGCTAGCGCGACGCACACTAGCCGAACGCTAGTGTGAACGTAGCCTTAGGAATTATCTGATTGGTTTGCAGCTGTAAATTCTCCATCTTCAGTCTGCGCTTTTACTTCTACACGAATCTCATTCCACCTCACCAAACCATTACCAAAATCCCCAGGACATTGCACTGCTGAGCGGCTGTATCGAAGCCTGTCCCGTGCAGCCTTGTCTTGGGTCATGTATCTAAGCCTACTGTGTGCTACACTCAGTACCACAGCACTACCCCCATCACTACATAAGCTACTTCCTTCTCTGTAGCCCTTGTGTGGTTATAAATGAAGAGGAAGTCGCCTTCATCTCCTCTAAGATCATTGGGCAGGAAATCCTGAAAGAACATCTGCACAGAGGAGGGAAACCGGGGAGAAGGGGCAAAAACAGCCGAACATACGTGTGCTTGTATAGTAATGTGTGATCCTGTCTGCTGAGCCGTGTATCTAATCCTATCCTGTGTGATACTGTCTGCTGAGCCGTGTATCTAATCCTATCCTGAGTCTGCTGAGCTGTGTATCTAATCCTATCCCGAGTCTGCTGAGCCGTGTATCTAATCCTATCCTGTGTGATACTGTCTGCTGAGCTGTGTATCTAATCCTTTCCTGTGTGATACCTTCTGCAGAGCTGTGTATCGAAACCTATCCAGTGTAAGGCTACCTTCACACTAGCATCGTACGACGCACGTCGCAATGCGTCGTTTTGCAGAAAGAAACGCATCCTGCAAAGTTGTTTGCAGGATGCGTTTTTTCTCCATAGGCTTGTATTAGCGACGCATTGCTACACGTTGCAACCGTCGTGTGACGGTTGCGTCGTGTGACGGTTGCGTCGTGTTGTGGTGGACCGTCGGCACCAAAAAACGTTGCTCCTCCTCCCCACAACTCACAAAGGGGCAACGGGTGCGTTGTAATAATGCATCCGCTGCCCCCGTTGTGCTGCAATGTCACAGGATGCGTCGGTACATCGGCCTGACGCACTGCGACGGGCCGACACTAGTGAGAAAGTAGCCTTATACTGCTGCTGAGCTGTGTATCTAACCCTATCCTGGGTGATACTGGCTGCTGAGCTGTGTATCTAATCCTATCCTGTGTGATACTGTCTGCTGAGCCGTGTATCTAATCCTATCCTGTGTGATACTGTCTGAGCTGTGTATCTAATCCTATCCTGTGTGATACTGTCTGCTGAGCCGTGTATCTAATCCTATCCTGTGTGATACTGTCTGTTGAGCTGTGTATCTAATCCTATCGTGTGATAGTCTGCTGAGCCGTGTATCTAATCCTATCCTGTGCGATACATTGCTGAGCAGTGTACCTAATCCAATATGGTCTGCTGAGCTTCTGTATCTAAACCTGTTTGTATCATCAGTTGAAGCCGGAGGGATGTAGCCGGGGTCGGATGCTTGCAGCGCGGCCCCCCGGCTGTCAGGGACGAGCTGTAGACACTCCTGTTACTATCCCACCATATATATAGAAAGACTATTTATATTCGGCTGTGGCCGGTGTCACAGATGATAGCGCGGCCCCGTAGTCTCTGCGCTGGGGGAGGGGGCATCTGAGCACATGTAGCAGTAATATTTATCTGCACAGGGCGGCAGTAACAAGCCTTCCCGGGCATTATGCCCCCTGGCATGAGCTTGCTGCTTGTGCAGCAGCCTGCGGTCTGGTTCCTGCCATGAGACGCTCTCGGCCTTTGCACTTTTCCGTGTGGTTCTGCACCTGTGGCTGAGAATTTGCACAACAATGAAACTGAAACCAGAATGACGCACGTCAGCCGGACGGTAGAAGGAAGCGAGAGCGGCCTTAAGAGATGTTGCGGCTTCAGCTTGGTATCACAACCTCATTATCGGCCCAGAACATGGCTGTGATGCCACAACCTGGGAACACCACAGCGCTTGGTCAATATGGCGAGTGTTGCACCACACGGGCAACATGTTAAATATCATGGCATGTGGGCAGCATGGCAAGTCTCGCAGTGTGCAGGCAACATGGTGAAACGGCATATGGGCGACAGGGGGCCTCACGGTGCAAGCGACATGTCTAGTAGCACACAGGAAATATCAGGAGTTTCACAGTGGGTGGGCTAGCTTAGGCCATGTTCACACCATCCTTTTTTTCATGCGGAACCACCGCGATTTTCCCGCTGCGGGTCCGCAGCTGTTTTCCATGCAGGGTACATTACAATGTACCCTATGGAAAACAGGAACTGCTGTGCCCACATTGCGGAAAATCCCAAAAAAAAGCCGCGCTAAATAGCTGCGGTAAAAAAGAAGTACCATGTCACTTCTTTTTGCGGAACTGCAGCGGTTCTGCACCCATTGACCTCCATTGTGAGGTCAAACCCGCAGACGAAAAAAATATCTGCGGGTTTTCTGCGGTTTGTGGTGCAGAACCGCTGCAGTGTGGCTGCCCCCCCGTGCTCCAATCCCACCCCCCCATGCTCCGATGCCACCCCCCCGTGCCCTAATCTCTCCCCCTTATACTTACCGGGCCTCCCGGTGTCCGTCCGTCTGGCCGTCTCCTCCCTGGGCGCCGCCATCTTCCAAAATGGCGGGCGCATGCGCAGTGCGCCCGCCGAATCTGCCGGCCGGCAGATTCGTTCCAGGCACATTTTGATCACTGTGATAACCTCACAGTGATCAAAATAAAAAAAAAAAGGTAAATGCCCCCCCTTATCACCCCCATAGGTAGTAACAATAATAAAATAAAAAGAATTTTTTTATTTTTTTCCCCCACTACAGTTAGAACTAGGGTTAGGGGTAGGGTTAGGGTATTCTCAGCCATTTTAACCCTAAAAAATCTTCCTAGAAAACACACAGAAACTGCACTAAAAACCGCATCAAAAAACGCACCTGCGTTTTCTGCCAAGAGCTGCGGTTTTTAGTGCAGAAAAAACAGCAGGGAAATCAGGAACGTGTGAACATGGCCTTAGAGTTTCACAACATGTGCGCGACACAGTAAGACAGCGCCCGGGTGAGTCTGGAGGGCGACAGGGCGAGTCTCGCAGCTCACGGGCGACAGAGCAAGTCTCGAGGGCGACAGGGCGAGTCTCGCGACGCACGCTGCAGCTATGGAATTGGGTTAGAGTAATGTGAAATCTCCCCAGTGCCTATCCTCACCTCCCCACAGCGTCCAGCACGGCCGGATCAGCCTAGTTTCATAACGGCGTGGGGATTACACAGCGGCTGAGAGCGGTGAATCCAGACACAGAACATTCCCCCTGCATGATAATAATGGCGCAGACCCAGACACCACTACAAGGGCATTGCATCCGTCCTTGTCCGGCGGCTGCGCCCGCACTGATTAGACCCGATAAGTAATCCGAGGACACCGCTAATAAACAGATATTGAGCGGGCGGCTGGTAACTTCTCTTCACCGGGCTGGGATGACACACATTTCCCTGGGCGCAGAGGCGTAGCTGGGTATTAACCCTTCCTGCGGCCAGGGAAGGTGCCCTTGTCAATTAATACAAATTCAGATTTGCCGTAGAACCCTTCACAAAAAGCCGAGTGTGATTAGTCAGATTTTTTTTTATGGATCACCCTCGTTCAAATTTCCATCATTCCATCCTCAGCACCGGTTATGGAAAGCTGACTAGTGCAGTCCTACCCTCTCCATATTCAGACTCCCACTCTAGTCTGAAACGGCTGATAACAGAATAATCGACTGCACAGCATAGCCTACCCCTGTGCAAAACACAACCGAAATGTAAATCCTAGAGAGGTCAGGGTTCACCTCCAGTTCTGGTGGCACGGTTGCTGCAATGATCCGGGTCTCGGGCTCATCGGTGACACAAAGTGCAGGATTCTGGAGTCTGAAATTACGTTAAACTAGAAGAAGAGGGGACGGGAAGAAAAACATTAGACTCGAACAAAGACGACCCAGGAAAACATACTCAGAAGGGAGGTAAGAACATTTCTAAAACAATCCACAGTGAGGAGATTGGAACAAAACAAAATCCTCTAAACTGCATGCTCGCAAACGCCAGAAGCCTGACAAACAAGATGGAAGAACTAGAAGCAGAAATATCTACAGGTAACTTTGACATAGTGGGAATAACCGAGACATGGTTAGATGAAAGCTATGACTGGGCAGTTAACTTACAGGGTTACAGTCTGTTTAGAAAGGATCGTAAAAATCGGAGAGGAGGAGGGGTTTGTCTCTATGTAAAGTCTTGTCTAAAGTCCACTTTAAGGGAGGATATTAGCGAAGGGAATGAGGATGTCGAGTCCATATGGGTTGAAATTCATGGAGGGAAAAATGGTAACAAAATTCTCATTGGGGTCTGTTACAAACCCCCAAATATAACAGAAACCATGGAAAGTCTACTTCTAAAGCAGATAGATGAAGCTGCAACCCATAATGAGGTCCTGGTTATGGGGGACTTTAACTACCCGGATATTAACTGGGAAACAGAAACCTGTGAAACCCATAAAGGCAACAGGTTTCTGCTAATAACCAAGAAAAATTATCTTTCACAATTGGTGCAGAATCCAACCAGAGGAGCAGCACTTTTAGACCTAATACTATCTAATAGACCTGACAGAATAACAAATCTGCAGGTGGTCGGGCATCTAGGAAATAGCGACCACAATATTGTACAGTTTCACCTGTCTTTCACTAGGGGCACTTGTCAGGGAGTCACAAAAACATTGAACTTTAGGAAGGCAAAGTTTGACCAGCTTAGAGATGCCCTTAATCTGGTAGACTGGGACAATATCCTCAGAAATAAGAATACAGATAATAAATGGAAAATGGTTAAGAACATCCTAAATAGGCAGTGTAAGCGGTTTATACCTTGTGGGAATAAAAGGACTAG
Source organism: Ranitomeya imitator (assembly GCF_032444005.1). Lineage (NCBI taxonomy): Eukaryota > Metazoa > Chordata > Amphibia > Anura > Dendrobatidae > Ranitomeya > Ranitomeya imitator. The sequence goes on along the minus strand of NC_091283.1, from coordinate 155,844,032 downwards.
AAATAGGAAAAACCCAATGTGGCTAAACAAAGAAGTAAGACAGGCAATAAACCGTAAAAAGAAAGCATTTGCACTACTAAAGCAGGATGGCACCATTGAAGCGCTAAAAAACTATAGGGAGAAAAATACTTTATCTAAAAAACTAATTAAAGCTGCCAAAAAGGAAACAGAGAAGCACATTGCTAAGGAGAGTAAAACTAATCCCAAACTGTTCTTCAACTATATCAATAGTAAAAGAATAAAAACTGAAAATGTAGGCCCCTTAAAAAATAGTGAGGAAAGAATGGTTGTAGATGACGAGGAAAAAGCTAACATATTAAACACCTTCTTCTCCACGGTATTCACGGTGGAAAATGAAATGCTAGGTGAAATCCCAAGAAACAATGAAAACCCTATATTAAGGGTCACCAATCTAACCCAAGAAGAGGTGCGAAACCGGCTAAATAAGATTAAAATAGATAAATCTCCGGGTCCGGATGGCATACACCCACGAGTACTAAGAGAACTAAGTAATGTAATAGATAAACCATTATTTCTTATTTTTAGTGACTCTATAGCGACAGGGTCTGTTCCGCAGGACTGGCGCATAGCAAATGTGGTGCCAATATTCAAAAAGGGCTCTAAAAGTGACCCTGGAAATTATAGGCCAGTAAGTCTAACCTCTATTGTTGGTAAAATATTTGAAGGGTTTCTGAGGGATGTTATTCTGGATTATCTCAATGAGAATAACTGTTTAACTCCATATCAGCATGGGTTTATGAGAAATCGCTCCTGTCAAACCAATCTAATCAGTTTTTATGAAGAGGTAAGCTATAGGCTGGACAACGGTGAGTCATTGGACGTGGTATATCTCGATTTTTCCAAAGCGTTTGATACCGTGCCGCACAAGAGGTTGGTACACAAAATGAGAATGCTTGGTCTGGGGGAAAATGTGTGTAAATGGGTTAGTAACTGGCTTAGTGATAGAAAGCAGAGGGTGGTTATAAATGGTATAGTCTCTAACTGGGTCGCTGTGACCAGTGGGGTACCGCAGGGGTCAGTATTGGGACCTGTTCTCTTCAACATATTCATTAATGATCTGGTAGAAGGTTTACACAGTAAAATATCGATATTTGCAGATGATACAAAACTATGTAAAGCAGTTAATACAAGAGAAGATAGTATTCTGCTACAGATGGATCTGGATAAGTTGGAAACTTGGGCTGAAAGGTGGCAGATGAGGTTTAACAATGATAAATGTAAGGTTATACACATGGGAAGAAGGAATCAATGTCACCATTACACACTGAACGGGAAACCACTGGGTAAATCTGACAGGGAGAAGGACTTGGGGATCCTAGTTAATGATAAACTTACCTGGAGCAGCCAGTGCCAGGCAGCAGCTGCCAAGGCAAACAGGATCATGGGGTGCATTAAAAGAGGTCTGGATACACATGATGAGAGCATTATACTGCCTCTGTACAAATCCCTAGTTAGACCGCACATGGAGTACTGTGTCCAGTTTTGGGCACCGGTGCTCAGGAAGGATATAATGGAACTAGAGAGAGTACAAAGGAGGGCAACAAAATTAATAAAGGGGATGGGAGAACTACAATACCCAGATAGATTAGCGAAATTAGGATTATTTAGTCTAGAAAAAAGACGACTGAGGGGCGATCTAATAACCATGTATAAGTATATAAGGGGACAATACAAATATCTCGCTGAGGATCTGTTTATACCAAGGAAGGTGACGGGCACAAGGGGGCATTCTTTGCGTCTGGAGGAGAGAAGGTTTTTCCACCAACATAGAAGAGGATTCTTTACTGTTAGGGCAGTAAGAATCTGGAATTGCTTGCCTGAGGAGGTGGTGATGGCGAACTCAGTCGAGGGGTTCAAGAGAGGCCTGGATGTCTTCCTGGAGCAGAACAATATTGTATCATACAATTATTAGGTTCTGTAGAAGGACGTAGATCTGGGGATTTATTATGATGGAATATAGGCTGAACTGGATGGACAAATGTCTTTTTTCGGCCTTACTAACTATGTTACTATGTAATATGGCAGAATAGAGGAACCAGGAGGCTGCGGCATAGAGGCTGGAGAAACTAATCACATTCCTGACCACAAGGGGCAGTATCACAACTGTAATTATATACTTGCCCAGAGGGAGGCAGTATTGTATCATAACAGCTGTGGTCTTGTCAGGATTCTGCACTGGGGGCAGCGTTACTATTCGAGGTCCAATAGGTGGGGTGGCAGCAGGCCTTCAACTGCCCCTGGTGCTCTCAGAGGGCTCGCAAAGCTCCATACAGCACCCAGAAAATACTGATTTGTCCGCTGGACCAGGATCCAGCAAATGTTTTAGATTTCTGATTCCATAATCTATATATCTATAATCCATAATCTGATTTCCATAATCCTATTTTACCCTACACCATTAACGCTGTTTAAATTTAAAGGGGTTGTCCAGCCTCACACTTTTTTTTGCCTAACCCACTTAGAATAGGGCAAAACAATAAGCATTACCTCACTTATCCAACATGGCTTCCATCCGACCGGTCACCTCTACAAGCACAGAGCTGGGGGCCCACAGCACATTAGAACAGAAGGGGTGGGATAGGAGAGCATGTCTTCTTTCATCATCTTACACCAATTTGAAAGTGTAGATGGCTCAAAGACCCCTTTAACAACAGGATACAAGTTATATTAAGGAGAAAATATGAACAGTATATCAAGTATTAACATACGGTATTTATCAGTAATGCTCCAGTGTTAAAATGCCTCAGAATCACGGGACCACCACAGGGGACGGGGGTCCGTATATAGAGTACACTGGTGAGAGGAGAGGCTGCACCAACAGCATGTCCGATCACTCTCCGAGTGGGCATAAACCCTTGGTACAAATAAACCAGGACAACTCCAAAAACATCACTATTTATTGAAGGACTGGGTGGGAAACGAGGGGGAAAAGCATAAAACATTAACAAATGACTGCGGCAAATTAGAGGACAGTGCCAGTCACTCGCTGTGGGTGGAGAAGATCCAAGAAGCAAATCCAAAAAGTAAAATCCGCCTCCTCTTGTGCGCCCACCTCCCTCAGCTCCTCCAGCCTCCCCCGAATGCTGACGAAGACCTGTGAGACAGTGAACACGGAGGTGAGAGGAGCAAACCCGACCGGCCATAAACGCTGATCCACGGCTCCGGCGTAAAGCCCTGCACAGGCAGAACTGCGGCGGTGGGGCCTGGCACAGCTGGGGCACGCCTCACTGTATGGCCAGGGGGCTCCATCTTCACACGTCTGGGAATACTTACTGGTTTGTGGCGCCAAATGAGAAACCTGGAAAGCAAAGAGACTGCGGTTATCATCAGCCCATGAGAAATGTCATGGAGAGAGGCTTCTGCGCCAGCATCGTGGGTGACATACCTCCGCCACTTCCAGGAGCAGCTCCACTGTTGCCAGGACCGAATGCAAAGCCGCTACCCTGTGCGCCAAACCCACTGCTCTGCTGGGACAGCACGCCAAAGGACGGGGCACTCTGGTTGGCCAAGCTGCCAAATGTGGTGGTGCCACCACCGCTGCTACCAAAACTGTAAGTATCGAAGAGACGGAAAGTCAGATGGGAATAACGGATACTACAGCGGCTAAAACAAATCATCTGCCGTCACCGTACGGTGCAGAGAAGCCCAGACAGGCCACTTAGGACAATAAGATTATTAAAGTAACCTCTGGGACTTTAAAAAAAAAAAAAAAAAGGCATTTTTTTTCCAGTATTATGTTCTGCAACTTGCAATGTTACATAGTGTTGCAGATACATCAACACTATCTCAATACACTGTGTAATGTTACATAGGACTGCAGGTAGAATTGGCGCTACACCCCTATAATACAGCATCATATGTAGCTTTGCATAGGACTGCAGGTAGAACTGGAGCTACACCCTCATAATATAGCGTTGTGTAGTATTACTTGGGACTGCATGTAGTACTGACAGTACACCCCCATAATACAGTGTTGTATAGTATTACTTGGGACTGCATGTAGTACTGATGGTACACCCCCATAATACAGCGTTGTATAGTATTACTTGGGACTACACGTAGTAGTGAGGGTACACCCCATAATACACCGTTATATAGTATTACTTGGGACTGCACGTAGTACTGACGGTACACCCCCATAATACAGAATTGTGTAGTATTACTTGGGACTGCACGTAGTACTGACGGTACACCCCCATAATACAGCATTGTGTAGTATTACTTGGGACTGCACGTAGTACTGACGGTACACCGCCATAATACAGCATTGTGTAGTATTACTTGGGACTGCACGTAATACTGACGGTACACCCCCATAATACAGCATTGTGTAGTATTACTTGGGACTGCACGTAGTACTGACGGTACACCCCCATAATACAGCATTGTGTAGTATTACTTGGGACTGCACGTAGTACTGACGGTACACCCCCATAATACAGCATTGTGTAGTATTACTTGGGACTGCACGTAGTACTGACGGTACACCCCCATAATACAGCATTGTGTTGTATTACTTGGGACTGCATGTAGTACTGATGGTACACCCTCATAATACAGCATTGTGTAGTATTACTTGGGGCTGCATGTAGTACTGATGGTACACCCTCATAATACAGCATTGTGTAGTATTGCTTGGGACTGCATGTAGTACTGATGGTACACCCCCATAATACAGCATTGTGTAGTATTGCTTGGGACTGCATGTAGTACTGATGGTACACCCCCATAATACAGTGTGAGGGCTCGCTCACACCTACGTATTACATATCAGGCCCGTTCTCATCCAGGACAGTGGGACGATATTTTCTCGCTTGTCACCCGTGTGCTTTCTGTATACCATTTTTACTAGCGCAGCATTACCATTTTACAGCACCATATTCAGCTTCCAACATTACGGAATTGCAATGTGTCCGTATAGATCTGGTTCCGCTCTGATGGACCGTCCAACATGTGCTTCTTCTCACATCCTAAAGATTTCGGAGTGATATCGCAGCATGCAATTTTTTTCTCACAATGCAATCGTCCGCGTTATACGTTCGTGTCAGCGAGTCCTTACATGTTGTGTTACATAGGACTGCGGGTACAACTACACCCCCATAATACAGTGTTACATAGGACTGCTAAGGCTCTTCTAAGAGGGAATGCACATTTGCACAGGACTACAGCTCGGGGCAGACACATTTCACATTTACAGCATTAATGAATGGAGAAACAGAGAAAATCCTCTCTTACCCGAATCCTCCGGTGCTGGCGGCTGCTGTACCTTCCCCGAACACTTTGCCACTAGTCGAGCCCAGAGGGCTAGTAAAGCCTGGGGCTGTGCCGAATGTTGGCGCCCCTCCAAAACCAGGGGATCCCCCAAAGGTTGGAGGGCTGCCGAACACCGGTGCAGCGCCGAACCCACCTGAGCAAAACAGGGGCAAGAAAGAAAGAAAAAAAAAAAAGGGAGAGACAAGGGAACAACATCACATGCAAGGTAATGGCAGGCAAAAACCATCAGCAGAACAATGTGGGCGGCAGGTCCACGAGCACAGGGCGCGGTACACACACATCATACATGACCACAGCGAATGGAGACACAAGCAGACTCCGAATATCACAGATGGGGGCCAATACACCACAGGGAATAGGCAGCCTTATGTATGGGGTGTTGGTCACAAAGCAGCCCCCATATACGAGGAATGGATGGCGGCTTCTGTTCTCTTATTGTAGGGGGAGGGCACACCATACTGCTCAGGACCACCAGAACTTTACATCAGCTCCAACCGTGATCATGGCCATTGCTGGGGTCAGGGAAATATCTTCAAAACGTCCAGTCCATAGGAAATATGAACACCCCACCCCCCACAATAAATGACAGAGGCTGCCATATTACACACACTGCACAGGTTTTAGAAATTCAAAGGAATCCCAGCAAAGATGAAAGGAGCAGATGACTGAGAAAGCAATGTACAGAATGCAACAGTCACATGACAAGCGAGACCCCAGCTGCCTACAAAAGAGAAGACCCCCCCCCCCCCATAGAGAGATTATCATGGATGCCATGTTATAGGCAATGGGCAGGGTTGACATGGTCCTTCTCCCAGCAGACCCTCACCATGGAGATTTAAGGCAACGTCCATGATCTGTGGCACCGCACAATTTCACAGTTGGCGAGACGTTCACCAGATTACCCACCCACTGCCAATAATCAGAGGCAGGGCGTAACAATACGTCATCCAAGGCACGGACCTGCCCCACAAATCCGCAGTGCTGGAGCCATCAGCAAGGACTGGAGTATTCCCCATAGTGCAGCACCTCCAGAGACCTCATCTACAGGCTCTCCAGCCTAAGGCTGTGCACAAGGAGGGGGATGCAGTTGCAGTACCTATCCCTATGTGCATTGCACAGCATGGTGTGAAAGGGGGTGGCAGGAGGCTCCAAGCACATAGAGCAGAAGGGGAGTGAATGATAAGTGCCTGTGAGGTTTGGCGTTGGTGCAGATTTTCGCCCCGGGTGAAGGCCTTGTGTGAGTCACGTGTACTGTTAGTACGCTATATAACAACCATGAAGCTGCCATTACCCGTTTTGCTAGGACTAGTAAACCCGAATCCCTGGCTGGCCACACTTCCTCCACCGCTGAACGTTCCTGGAGACTTCTGATCTCCGAAGGTCGGCGTGCCTCCAAAGCCAAACGCCTTGGCCCCGCTGTTACCAAACAGGCTGCTGGTGTCTGCGAGATGGAGGGAACCACACATAGGAAGAGTTCAGAGCAGGGGTTCTCACAATTACACTTATGAAAGGTGGGATATTAGGGCCGATACTCACTGGAGGAGCCAGGGGAGCCGAATGCTGCAGCCGAGGAACCAAAGGGATTCTTGTTTGCTGCTTCTTGGCTCGGTTTGCCTCCAAGACCACTGAAGAAGCCTCCGCTGCCGCTACCACCGCTGCTTGCACCAAACAGACCTCCAGAGGAGGTCGCAGACTGCTAGGAAACAGAAAAGACATGAAACCCTTCCAGATTCTCAGCCCCTTGTTATGCAGATAGTGGCATATGGCTTTCCTGGCTACTGTCAGGCCTATATGTTCATGCAGTATTCCTCCCAGTCTAGATGAATGCAGTGGAACATGTCTAGAGCATGGCAGACAGTCTGCACAGGAGATAGTGGCATATGCCATAGACAGCACAAACTAGCCATTCTTTTAGTTTCCATCTGGTAAATTGGGTGCTATGGAAATGTTAACCTAGTAGGAGCTTTTGTCACGTTGGGAGTGCACTGGTCCCATGGCACATAAATGTCATTTAGTGAGAGATGGCACTCTTGAACTAGGGCATTTGGGATTTACATCTGACTGGCCGCCATGATAAAGTACAATTCTGCGGCCCCCAGTGACGGAGGACAGGCGCTGAGAATTTAGGATTTGGCTGCACTGGTTTCAACAAGAAATATTTGTACCTGCCCGAAGACACTTGAGCTGGTGTTCTGGGACTGGCCAAATACAGATCCAGAAGAGCTTGGCGGAAATCCTGGTCAAGAAAAAAAATAATCCACAAATTAGCGTTACCAGACATGCACAGAGAGAAGGACGATTGTAATAAATGCAAACCTGCGCCAAAGCCGAACACGGAAGACGATGTGGTGGTTGTAGTCGAGGAGCTTGCACTGCCGAAGGCTGGTGTACCCTGACCGAAAGTTGAGGCATTCTGTCCAAATGCCTGAGTGGTACTCTGTACAAAGAGGCCTCCTCCCGTGGTTGGGGCACCACTGCTGCTGCTGGATGGTGGTCCAAAGGAAAATGTACTTGCGTTGCTAGTGTTTGCTGTGTTCCCAAATAGCCCACCACCGCTGTTACTAGCCGCAGCAGTGGAGGCAGGAGGCTGGCCAAAGATCGACTGTGACGCAAAGCTCTGTGGTTTGAAGGAAAAGTTGTCAGCGGAGCCAGGAGACGCTTTCCAGAAAGACCCCGTCTGACCAAATGTGGCCTGGCCAAAGCCCCCTGATCCTTCTGTAGCCCGAAAAACTGAGGAGCCAAAAGTTGCGTCAGTGGATGTACTGGTGGAGCCGCTACTCTGCTGTCCAAACAGAACTGAACTCGCTGCCTGGGTCTGACCAAACAACGATGCAGATGGTGCTGAAGACAACGCTGCTGAAGACAACGCTGCTGGCGGCTGGACAAAAGCAGATCCTGGAGTGGTGGAACCTACACTGGTGGTGACTTGTGAGCCGGGGGGTCCGGAAGTAGCTGCCGCAACCAAACCTGGAGTCTGAGAGGATAAACTTGTGATTGCAGGAGGTGATACAGGGCTGACCAATGCTGGCGCGGACGTCGTGGTGGCATTTTGCCCCAGGTTTATGTTGGCTGTAAATGTGGATATTGGAGCAGTCAATGTCTTGGATTCGGCACCAGTTGAAGCGTCTGTAGAGATGGCAGCCGTGGGTACGGACACTGTGCTGCCTACTACTGGGCTAGCTGCCGGCTGTCTTCTCCCTTCACTTGGCTGAGCCAAAAGTGCTTGTAGCTGTGTAGACGCGGCAGAGTCGGGAACGGATTTTTCCGACACCATTTGCTGTTTATCATCCGATCCAAATAAGCCAGGAGTTACGGTGGCGGTAGTCACTGGGATCGAGGCAGCTGAAGTTACAGGAGGCAAGAAACCAAACCCTGCAGAAGCTTGAACAACTGAAGATGTCCCTCCGGCCGGAGGAGCTGCTGCTGGCGTGAAAGAGAAGCCCGACTTGGCAGCTGGCATAAATATCCCAGCTACTGCTGATGGATTAAACACTAGAGGCAAAGACGTGGAGGGGACTGAGGCTGGATCCTCAGGTTTTGAAGAAGTGAGCAAGGAGCCAACACTTTGTGCTTTAGTTTGTGCTACTGAAGGGGCAGCCTTGGATGCCTCCTCGGCTTGGCCAACTCTCAGTCCAGAAAAGCTTCCTAGAGTCTCCCCACCTGAAAATCCCACAGGAGCCATGACTAAGGGGGCTGACATGCTGCCCAGTACTTGGGGTGCAGCTGTCTTAGCATTAGTGGAGGAATCAGCAGGTTCAGAAGCTGGCTGCATGACAGACACAAAGGAAACCGAAGTGTCAGGTGGAGAGCCAAACTGCGGCTTCATTCCTCCCCCACTCACGAAGTTTGCAGGCTGGGCCGGATCCTTAGCTGAAATAATAAAGACAAGCAATGACTATCCCAGGTATAACATACAGGACCATGTAATTCCCCAGACACAGACTTACTAAGGAGAGGCGCTGCTGGTGCGGCAGTGTGTGTCTGAGCTGCAGCTGGTTTACCAGTACTGCCAGGGTCAGCAGAGGATGATGAAGATGGCGGCGGCAAGAAAGAGACAAATGGAGAAGAAGTTTCAGATCCAGGGGCAAATGGGACCTTGTTCACAGGGCCGGACATAAAACTCGGAGGCTGCTGAGAATCCTTCCCTGAAATCAAGAAAAAAAATGTCTAAGCAATATCTATTGGCAACCTGGGAGGGGAATGCAGCTAGAACCAGACAGATGACCAGGGTCTGATGGCCGTAACCCCCCGACATCTATGGCTTTCTCTGGATAGCCATATGGCCCGCAGTTTCAGGTGGCCAGCAGCCGGCCCTTCAGGTGCTAACCAAGGGCATTAGTAGAAGCGGCCACAAACCATTTCCAGAACATTTGAAAATAAAAGCTTGTTACGCTGTATCCGTGTCTACAAGAGACGTCACACTAATGTCCAGGACTTTACCTGGGCCGAGGCTTCCAAAAGATGACGAGGCAGCCGAAGCTGGAGAAGGACCCGGCGTGAAGACTCTACAAGCAAACAAAGCACAAGATACATAGAACTCATGGGCAACACAAGAGCAGTATCGCACAAAGCGGAGCTCCCCGATAGAAAGAGCAGAGCTGCCGCAGAGCACATCGTCCCTGAGCGACAGCCACAGACAATTAGCAGAGATCGGTGCCATTTTCTCCAATGTTTACTGATAAGGGGGCTCAAATACACATACCCGACAGTAGAAAACGGGAAAGGTTTGCTGGCAGAGGCACCGACTGCCGGACCAGAAGGTGAAGAGACGGCGGGCCCTGCAACAAACAGTCCGATTTAGTTTACTGCATGTGGTGAACATTCTGCAGAGCATGACATCACGCTAACATAACTATAAAAGGAGTGTGTACACTATTGTAACCACCCAAAAATTGCTTCACAACGTAAGAAAAAGGAAAACCGCTTCAATTAAGAAAAGAGTGGAGAAGAGAGACACGTGGCAACAGAATCAGACTACATACGGTTTGTATGTAGTCTGTAACCATGGCGACACAGTGCTCTGCTTGGGCGACGTACACTGTGGAAACAAGTAACAAAGCATCAAAATATAATGACCCTACCTGTCCCCTTGCTGGGCACCAACACTGGCGCGGGTTGAGGAGTGCCAGACGGGGCAGAGATTGCAGTAGGTTTCAACCCTCCGGCAGGAGGACCCTGGGAGGAAGACAGGAAGGGGTTAAAAACAATAAAACAGTTAGGCTATAATACGATAAAAAAAATTATTTTACACACACATACACCTTTAATGGGAGAAAGGTTGTTCAATTAAAATAAATATACATACTATATATATATATACATACTATATATATATATATATATATATATATATATATATATATATATATATATATATATATATATATATACACACATACACACATACACACACACCAAAAGTTTAGACACGCCTCATTTAAAAGATTTTTCTGTATTTTCATGACCATGAAAATTGTACATTCACACTGAAGGCATCAAAACTATGAATTAACACATGTGGAATTATATACTTAACAAAAAAGTGTGAAACAACTGAATATATGTCTTATATTCTAGGTTCTTCAAAGTAGCCACCTTTTGCTTTGATGACTGCTTTGCACACTCTTGGCATTCTCTTGCTGAGCTTCAAGAAGTAGTCACCAGGAATGGTCTTCCAACAATCTTGAAGGAGTTCCCAGAGATGCTTAGCACTTGTTGGCCTTTTTGCCTTCACTCTGCGGTCCAGCTCACCCCAAACCATCTCGATTGGGTTCAGGTCTGGTGACTGTGGAGACCAGGTCATTGGCGTAGCACCCCATCACTCTCCTCCTTCGTCAAATAGCCCTTAAGGTACCGTCACACTTAACGATATCGTTAACGATATCGTTGCTTTTTGTGACGTAGCAACGATATCGTTAAGGAAATCGTTATGTGTGACAGCGACCAACGATCAGGCCCCTGCTGTGACATCGTTGGTCGCTGAAGAAAGTCCAGAACTTTATTTTGTCGCTGGATCTCCCGCTGACATCGCTGGATCGGCGTGTGTGACGCCGATCCAGCGATGTCTTCACTGGTAACCAGGGTAAACATCGGGTAACTAAGCGCAGGGCCGCGCTTAGTAACCCGATGTTTACCCTGGTTACCAGCGTAAAAGTAAAAAACAAACAAACAGTACATACTTACCTACCGCTGTCTGTCCCCTGCGCTCTGCTTCTCTGCACTGGCTGTGAGCACAGAGGCCAGAAAGCAGAGCGGTGACGTCACCGCTCTGCTTTCCGGCTGACCGACGCTCACAGCCAGTGCAGGAGGAGTGCAGAGAAGCAGAGCGCCGGGGACAGACAGCGGTAGGCAAGTATGTACTGTTTGTTTTTTTTTTTACTTTTACGCTGGTAACCAGGGTAAACATCGGGTTACTAAGCGCGGCCCTGCGCTTAGTTACCCGATGTTTACCCTGGTTACCGGGGACCTCGGGATCGTTGGTCGCTGGAGAGCTGTCTGTGTGACAGCTCTCCAGCGACCAAACAGCGACGCTGCAGCGATCGACATCGTTGTCGGTATCGCTGCAGCGTCGCTAAGTGTGACGGTACCTTTACACAGCCTGGAGGTGGGTCTGGGGTCATTGTCCTGTTGAAAAATAAATGATGGTCCAACTAAGCACAAACCGAATGGAATAGCATGCCGCTGCAAGATGCTGTGGCAGCCATGTTGGTTCAGTATGCCTTCAATTTTGAATAAATCCCCAACAGTGTCACCAGCAAAGCATCCCCACACCATCACACCTCCTCCTCCATGCTTCACGGTGGGAACCAGGTATGTAGAGTCCACCCGTTCACATTTTCTGCGTCGCACAAAGACACGGTGGTTGGAACCAAAGATCTCAAATTTGGACTCGTGAGACCAGAGAACAGATTTCCACTGGTCTAATGTCCATCCCTTGTGTTCTTTAGCCCAAACAAGTCTCTTCTGCTTGTTGCCTGTCCTTAGCAGTGGTTAGCTATTTTACCATGAAGGCCTGCTGCACAAAGTCTCCTCTTAACAGTTGTTGTAGAGATGTGTCTGCTGCTAGAACTCTGTGTGGCATTGACCTGGTCTCTAATCTGAGCTGCTGCTAACCTGCCATTTCTTAGGCTGGTGACTCGGATAATCTTATCCTTAGAAGCAGAGGTGACTCTTGGTCTTCCTTTCCTGGAGCGGTCCCCATGTGAGCCAGTTTCTTTGTAGCGCTTGATGGTTTTTGCCACTGCACTTGGGGACACTTTCAAAGTTTTCCCAATTTTTCAAACTGACTGACCTTCATTTCTTAAAGTAATGATGGCCACTCGTTTTTCTTTACTTAGCTGCTTTTTTCTTGCCATAATACAAATTCTAACAGTCTATTTAGTAGGACTATCAGCTGTGTATCCACCAGACTTCTGCACAACACAACTGATGGTCCCAATACCATTTATAAGGCAAGAAATCCCACGTATTAAACCTGACAGGGCACACCTGTGAAGTGAAAACCATTCCCGGTGACTACCTCTTGAAGCTCATCAAGAGAATGCCAAGAGTGCGCAAAGCAGTCATCAAAGCAAAAGGTGGCTACTTTGAAGAACCTAGAATATAAGACATATTTTCAGTTGTCTCACACTTTTTTGTTAAATATATAATTCCACATGTGTTAATTCATAGTTTTGATGCCTTCAGTGTGAATGTACAATTTTCATAGTCCTGAAAATACAGAAAAATCTTTAAATGAGAAGGTGTGTCCAAACTTTTGCTCTGTACTGTACATACACACATATATACACACTTTTTTTAATTAAATTGAACAATCCCTTTTCCATTAGATATATAAAAATAATAAAAGCATATGTTCAGCATATCATAGTCCTGATTTATTACAATATAAAATTAGCAAATCATAAGTAATGTGAAGCAAAAAAAAAAAATCTAAGTACTGACCAGGAGAATCCTGTTCCTGGGTCTTTTTATTGGGCAGTGAATGCCATACAAACAACCCCGCTCCCCCCACCCCAAGTGGTGGCAGCAAAGAGACGAGATTTGCAGAGACATTGGCGGTTCGGTACCTGCTTAGCCTGAGCTGCAGCCACTTTGTTCATTGCTTGGTTATTCGACTGGCCAGCGGTCTGCAGCGTAGTGGGCCTATAAGGGTTAAACAAGAGATAAGGAAGCAAGAGATGTGAGGAGTCATTTCAGTGGTGGCGGGTAATATCGGGAGGCCATAATAGCAGGTTACTCACATCATCACTAACTGAATGTTCGGTCCGGGTCCGTTCCCTTTCAGCTCTTTCACGTTCACAACCTTGGGCACAGTTTGTAAGGTGGATTCAGTGAGCGCGGCTGCGGGGAGGCAAAGCAATATATGCAGCGGTCAGCGGCGGGATCAGGCTGCAAGCAAACACTCACGCAGAGAGCTCAGGTTACCTGGCGGCAGGTTGGTTATCTGCTGCCTCCTCAGCGCCGCGGCAGCTGCAGCTTGGGATGCAGACACGGTTGGAGCTCCATGTTTGACGGTCTTGGTGGCCAACATGGTGCTGTCTGCCCCTGGAGGGATTACCCTCATTGCCGGCATGGACACTGCCGCTGGAGAAAGGATTGAAAGGTTGCATTAATATCCAGACTGCATCATTCACAGACCAGAACTCAGCCAAGACTCACGAGTGCTGGTAATGGGTCCATGGCCCGGCTGAACCTTCCCAAATGGAGGAGCTGGGGTCCCGAAACTTGGCTGCATGGACATGGTGCGGGTCACCGGCGCATGGCGCACGGATCGGACTGGGGACGGCTCCGGTGGTGGAGTCTCCTGTCTAATGGGAACTTCAGACAGTCGCCCCTGACACTCTGCCGCCTCTGACAGGGAAGACGAAGAGCTGACGTCATCCAGGTCTTCTATGTAATTCGGAATCAGGAACGACGACCGGGAGAGGCCAACTAAAATACAGACCGGCCACATCACTCAATGGGAGCAACATGAAGGGGGGAGGGAGTACAACAAAGTGCAGAAAGAAGCGTTTACACTCCAGTGCCCACAATGGCAGGGGTGACATTCCTCCACAAGTGGTCTCATGACTGATAGGACGAGAGACACCATCACTTCTGGTCCTGCTGGAGATCACCAGAGGGGGTGGCACAGGGATGGAGTGGCACAAGGATGGAGTGAGGACATCTCTTTTTTTTTTTTTTAAATAACCCCATAAAATGATCCATCTGTACCTGGGGCCAGAGATCTAACAGGAGGGGTCTTCCGCTTGGTGAGGAAGTTTCTCAGCTGATTCTGCTTCACCGGTGACAGCTTGGCTGCAAAACAGTAAAATGGGAAAAATATTTAAAAAAAAAAAATAACAAAAACAACAAAACAAAACAGAAAAGCCCCAATCTAAATAAATGTAGAACTCCCACAAAAATAATGGCAGTCACGACTCCCACCAAAAGTGACGACTGGAGAGCGGTTGGGGCAATTACTTTAAAAACTGTAGGACACAGACGCCTCCTCCAGCTTTCCACTTGGGCAACTTGCACCATCAGCTCCTCTCATGTGGGAGCCGCCACCATCACTGGCAGACATTTCTACATGTACATGGCTCTGACCGATGAGACTGCGGTCTGTCCATAGTGCCCTGCCCTCAAGGAATCATTATAGCACTGACGGGGAGCAGCTTCGGGGCCATTTGGCACTTACGTGGCAGCTTTGGGGCTTGTTTAATGGTGGCATCTATAGTAGTCTTTGACAGCCTATCCCGGAGACTTTCTACCTCCACATCATTGCTGGAACAAAAAGCAGCATGAGAACTTTTCCGGGTTTGCGGCTGGCAGACACTGAAGGTGTTACCCCCAGAGGTTTCCCGCAGACCTCGGCTCCCCTCACCTGGGGCTGCTGAACTCCTCGTTGGTCCACTGAGAGGTGCAGTTGTAAAGCCGCAGTTTGGTCAGTGTTTCCACCAATTCATTGAGACGTGTCTTCTGCTGTTTGATGATCTCTTGGTTATTGGCCAGGGTATTAAACAGCGTCTCACGGTCCGATACAGGATAACCCCTGGAAAGAGAGCATCACAGAACTTGCTCACCAAGACCATAACCTGTGAACAGCAATTTATTAATCCCATCCCCCTCCTGCTCTCATCACAGCAGACATATTGGCCATCTTCCAGAGACTACACACTTTTGCTTCTTAGTCGATTCCACAAAGCGGTCCCATTCCAGATCCAGGACGTCGCTCACACCTTGGACTTCAGACCTGACGTACTGATGGAGTCGGCGAATCTCCTGCGGGAGGACGAGAGCTTTGTTTAGAAATTCCACATGGTGACACAGCATCTCACCCGCATCACCTCTCTGGTCCGACCTGTATCTGTGCCTCACTCATGGGGTCCAGCGCCTTCTTGTACAAGAGGAGACGGTATACGGGGTTACTTATTCGCACCTCTTGTTTTCTTGCATTCTGAGAATTAGACAGACCTTCCAGGACTGTGGTTTTTAGGCAGCCGATATCTGCATGATGTATCTGAACCATAAAAAATAAAAAAAAAATCATTTATTTTATTTTATTAGTTTGACAATGCATTCTACAGAAAAAAAAGTTATGTAAAGTCTCACCACCTATCTTTTTTTTTAATTGAAAAACTTCAAATACAAATTTTCCATCTTTCAATAAATAAATGACATAATTCCATAGTATAAAACATAGGCAAAGTATCTGAACTTCCATTCCCTAACCCACCCTAAACCCAAATCCCACCTTTCCAGAGAGGACCATTCTCATGTTCAGAGCAGTTCTAGAATAACAGAGTATAAAATTCATAGATGGAGGAAAAAAGGGGACTAACAATTAAGGGATAGCATGGTAAATATTCTATTAGAAGATTTCTGGACAGCCCTGGAGGATCCGACCAAGGACTCCATATCTTTCCAAATTTGTGAATCAAATTACATTCATGATAGATTCCTCTTTACAACCAGATTATATTATTTACCCTTCGTTGTAGTTTTTCCCATAGATGGAGGTTCTGTGTATAACCAATGAAATGCAAGAAGTTTACATGCTTGAAATAAGATTCGAGACATACCTATGATGAATAGGGGAAAGTCGGGATCCATCTTCAAATAATCCCAATATACATATACGGGGATCTGTTAACCCATACATCCTTTCTATCAAAAGTGGTCCTATCAGTCTACATTCCCACATCACATGCATCAGATGTGCCTCATCCATCCCACACCTAGGGCTGAATGATGGCGATATCCCATCTTGTGTAGAAAGTTTGGAGTTCTGTACACTCTGAATTACATATAGTGGAGTATTTGTTTCTAGAATCTCTCTCCATTGCTCCACCGATATAGGGCCAACATCCGCCTCCCATTTAGCTGTAACTGTCAGGGTCACCCCCCCATAATTGTTACACATAGTAATATCCTTTAACCATTTTACACCCTTAGACACATCCATACGTTCCTGTGGCCTGGTACTTACCGACCTTGGATGTATGGATAAGTCTAGGCAATTCTACGAGCAGAGACTGTGTGTGCTATATGATTATAGAGAAACCAAGCGCACCACTATATACAAACATACCAAAGGAAACGAAAAACTAGGGGTGCATGCTCAGTGGTAAACAATGGCCAAAGAAGAGAAAGCACCACTGCAATAAATGCACACCACAAAATTGTACAGAAAATTATTTAACAGTATATTTTATTGGTACTCCACACAAAATATTAAAACATAATTAAAACCAGACAAAAATCAATCCACTCAGAAAAATAAGTACATGTTATAGTGCCTAATATACACAGATATGCATATAAACCAATCTCAGACCTACTGGCTCATGGGGCTATGTGGTGCAACTCTGCAAACCTAACGTGGACAATAACATGCCCATCAAGGAAAAGGGCCCCCCCAAGGTAGGGAAGGACCCTATGGGTAAGAGCACAGAAGATGACCAAAGGCAATATACTGTATATAAAAAGGGTCATTTGCATAATGCAACCAAGAGAACTCAGTAAGAGACTCCCTCCGGTTCCACAAGCGGCCCCCTGACGCACGTTTCGCGGTCTGCTTTTTCAAAAAGGGAGGGGAGTCATCCTGACTTATGGGTAAGCCTGTCTGATTTACGCTAGTGGCCATGTTCATTGACATGGTGGCATCTCATAGCTATAATTATAGTACCATGGACACTTGTACTGAGGTTTTGAAACCATGACTCTATGAGTCGGTAATGTGATGTGATGATCTTGCTGGCTGTACCCAGGATGTAACGTATTTTACTCCCTCCTAGTCCCCAAGTATACCACTTGTTTCCTCCACACTCCATCTTTTGGCTATGTGCCTGTTTTGTATTTATATGATATAATCTGTTAACATTTGTCGAATAAAATTTGTATAATTTTATGAACATGCTTTTTGGGATTTTGTTGCTCCGTTCTCTTGTGTGGTGTGTGTTTTGGAGTTCCCTGAACTGTCCCGAGGATTTGGACTCTAATATTGGGGGAGGTATACAAGTGTACTCCTGGCCACAAATATATTATAGTTTTTTTGAGTTTTGTGTTAAATCTAATGCCTATGAAAACAGTATATTTATATTAAAAAAAAAAACCTCAAAATGCATGTTCCAAATTATTATGCACAGCAGAGTTTAACATTTTTTAATTTAATTTTGAAAAAAAAAAGTCAATTGTGAAGTTATAAGCATTATCAGCTTATTACAAAATGAAATCAAACAGTTTTCAAGTGAAAACTTTATTCTAGGTGATGTTACATTTGCACGTAGGACCCCTTGTTCGAAAGAAGCTTCTGAACTCTCTCTTCCATTGAATTTGTCAGTTTTTGGATGGTTTCTGCTTCAATTGTTTTGCATGTGGACAGAATACCCTCCCAGAGCTGTTGCTTAGATGTGAACTGTCTCCCGCCATCATAGACACTCCTTTTGATGATGCTCCAGAGGTTCTCAATGGGGTTGAGGTCAGGGGAAGATGGTGGCCACACCATAAGTTTGTCCTCTTTTATGCCCATAGCAGCCAGAGATGCAGATGTGTTTTTTGCAGCATGAGACCATGCATTATCATGCATGAAAATGATCTAGCTGCGGAAAGCACGGTTCTTCCTCTTGAACCATGGCAGGAAGTGTTGTTTTAGAAACTCCACATAGATTATGGAGTTCATCTTTACCCCTTCAGGGATCATAAAGGGGCCGACAATCTCTCTCCCCATGATTCCAGCCCAAAACATTACTCCACCTCCTCCTTGTTTGCGCCTTAGCCGTGTTTTCATGGGGTGTCCATCAACCAGCCATCCTCCACTCCATCCATCTGGACCATCGAGCGTTGCACGGCACTCATCGGTGAACAAAACAGTTTGGAAGTCAGTCTTCATGTATCGCTTGGCCCACTGGAGCCGTTTCTGTTTGTGGGCAGTGGATAGAGGTGGTCGACAGGATGGCTTATGCACAGCTGCAAACGTCTGAAGGACCCTGCATCTTGTTGTTCTGGGGACGTTGTAGTCACCAGCAGCTTCAAAAACTTGTCTGCTGCTATGACAAGGCATTTTTGCAGCTGCTCTTTTAACCTTACGCAATTGCCTGTTGGAAAGAGTCCTCAATTTTTCCTTATCAGCACGCACACGTGTGTGCTGGGAATCAGCTACATACTTCTTGATGATGTGCGATGATCACGATGAGGTGTCTTGGCAATGTTGATTGTAGTCATGCCTTGACCTAAATACTCCACAATTTGTTGCTTCTCAGCAGCCGACATCCTTTTTCTTTTCCATTTTGGCCAAAAATGTAGGCTGCTTAATAACAGCCTTCTTAAGTAGTCTTGCGTTTATTTGGACACACCTGCCAAACTCATTTGCACAGGTATCTGCAATTGCTTTCAGTGATATAAAGAGCCCTGACACACATCACCATCAATGAGTTTAACCCCTTCATGACCCAGCCTATTTTGACCTTAAAGACCTTGCCGTTTTTTGCAATTCTGACCAGTGTCCCTTTATGAGGTAATAACTCAGGAACGCTTCAACGTATCCTAGCGGTTCTGAGATTGTTTTTTCGTGACATATTGGGCTTCATGTCAGTGGTAAATTTAGGTCAATAAATTCTGCGTTTATTTGTGATAAAAACGGAAATTTGGCGAAAATTTTGAAAATTATGCAATTTTCACATTTTGAATTTTTATTCTGTTAAACCAGAGAGTTATGTGACACAAAATAGTTAATAAATAACATTTCCCACATGTTTACTTTACATCAGCACAATTTTGGAAACAAAATTTTTTTTTGTTAGGAAGTTATAAGGGTTAAAATTTGACCAGCGATTTGTCATTTTTACAACGAAATTTACAAAACCATTTTTTTTAGGGACCACCTCACATTTGAAGTCAGTTTGAGGGGTCTATATGGCTGAAAATACCCAAAGTGACACCATTCTAAAAACTGCACCCCTCAAGGTACTCAAAACCACATTCAAGAAGTTTATTAACCCTTCAGGTGCTTCACAGCAGCAGAAGCAACATAGAAGGAAAAAATGAACATTTAACTTTTTAGTCACAAAAATTATCTTTTAGCAACAATTTTTTTATTTTCCCAATGGTAAAAGGAGAAACTGAACCACGAAAGTTGTTGTCCAATTTGTCCTGAGTACGCTGATACCTCATATGTGGGGGTAAACCACTGTTTGGGCGCACGGCAGGGCTTGGAAGGGAAGGAGCGCCATTTGACTTTTTGAATCAAAAATTGGCTCCACTCTTTAGCGGACACCATGTCACGTTTGGAGAGCCCCCGTGTGCCTAAAAATTGGAGCTCCCCCACAAGTGACCCCATTTTGGAAACTAGACGCCCCAAGGAACTTATCTAGATGCATAGTGAGCACTTTGAACCCCCAGGTGCTTCACAAATTGATCCGTAAAAATGAAAAAGTACTTTTTTTTCACAAAAAAATTCTTTTAGCCTCAATTTTTTCATTTTCACATGGGCAACAGGATAAAATGGATCCTAAAATGTGTTGGGCAATTTCTCCTGAGTACACCAATACCTCACATGTGGGGGTAAACCACTGTTTGGGCACATGGTAAGGCTCGGAAGGGAAGGAGCGCCATTTGACTTTTTGAATGGAAAATTAGCTCCAATTGTTAGCGGACACCATGTCGCGTTTGGAGAGCCCCTGTGTGCCTAAACATTGGAGCTCCCCCACAAGTGACCCCATTTTGGAAACTAGACCCCCCAAGGAACTTATCTAGATGCATATTGAGCACTTTAAACCCCCAGGTGCTTCACAGAAGTTTATAACGCAGAGCCATGAAAATAAAAAATAATTTTTCTTTCCTCAAAAATGATTTTTTAGCCTGGAATTTCCTATTTTGCCAAGGATAATGGGAGAAATTGGACCCCAAATATTGTTGTCCAGTTTGTCCTGAGTACGCTGATACCCCATATGTGGGGGTAAACCACTGTTTGGGCGCACGGCAGGGCTCGGAAGGGATGGCACGCCATTTGGCTTTTTAAATGGAAAATTAGCTCCAATCATTAGCGGACACCATGTCACGTTTGGAGAGCCCCTGTGTGCTTAAACATTGGAGATCCCCCAGAAATGACACCATTTTGGAAACTAGACCCCCAAAGGAACTAATCTAGATGTGTGGTGAGGACTTTGAACCCCCAAGTGCTTCATAGAAGTTTATAATGCAGAGCCGTGAAAATAATAAATACGTTTTCTTTCCTCAAAAATAATTATTTAGCCCAGAATTTTTTATTTTCCTAAGGGTTACAGGAGAAATTGGACCACAAAAGTTGTTGTCCAGTTTCTCCTGAGTACGCTGATACCCCATATGTGGGGGTAAACCACTGTTTGGGCACATGCCGAGGCTCGGAAGTGAAGTAGTGACGTTTTGAAATGCAGACTTTGATGGAATGCTCTGTGGGCGTCACGTTGCGTTTGCAGAGCCCCTGATGTGGCTTAACAGTAGAAACCCCCCACAAGTGACCCCATTTTGGAAACTAGACCCCCAAAGGAACTTATCTAGATGTGTGGTGAGCACTTTGAACCCCCAAGTGCTTCATAGAAGTTTATAATGCAGAGCCGTGAAAATAATAAATACGTTTTCTTTCCTCAAAAATAATTATTTAGCCCAGAATTTTTTATTTTCCCAAGGGTTACAGAAGAAATTGGACCACAAAAGTTGTTGTCCAGTTTCTCCTGAGTACGCTGATACCCCATATGTGGGGGTAAACCACTGTTTGGGCACATGCCGAGGCTCGGAAGTGAAGTAGTGACGTTTTGAAATGCAGACTTTGATGGAATGCTCTGTGGGCGTCACGTTGCGTTTGCAGAGCCCCTGATGTGGCTTAACAGTAGAAACCCCCCACAAGTGACCCCATTTTGGAAACTAGACCCCGAAAGGAACTTATCTAGATGTGTGGTGAGCACTTTGAACCCCCAAGTGCTTCATAGATGTTTATAATGCAGAGCCGTGAAAATAATAAATACGTTTTCTTTCCTCAAAAATAATTATTTAGCCCAGAATTTTTTATTTTCCTAAGGGTTACAGGAGAAATTGGACCCCAAAAGTTGTTGTCCAGTTTCTCCTGAGTACGCTGATACCCCATGAGTGGGGGTAAACCACTGTTTGGGCACACGTCGGGGCTCAGAAGGGAAGTAGTGACTTTTGAAATGCAGACTTTGATGGAATGGTCTGCGGGTGTCACGTTGCGTTTGCAGAGCCCCTGGTGTGCCTGAACAGTAGAAACCCCCACAAGTGACCCCATTTTAGAAACTAGACCCCCCAAGGAACTTATCTAGATATGTGGTGAGCACTTTGAACCCCCAAGTGCTTCACAGACGTTTACAACGCAGAGCCGTGAAAATAAAAAATCATTTCTCTTTCCTCAAAAATTATGTTTTAGCAAGCATTTTTTTAGATTCACAAGGGTAACAGGAGAAATTGGACCCCAGTAATTGTTGCGCAGTTTATCCTGAGTATGCTGGTACCCCATATGTGGGGGTAAACCACTGTTTGGGCACACGTCAGGGCTCGGAAGTGAGGGAGCACCATTTGACTTTTTGAATACGAGATTGGAAAGAATCAATGGTGGCGCCATGTTGCGTTTGGAGACCCCTGATGTGCCTAAACAGTGGTAACCCCTCAATTCTACCTCCAACACTAACCCCAACACACCCCTAACTCTAATCCCAACTGTAGCCATAACCCTAATCACAACCCTAACCGCAACACACCCCTAACCACAACCCTAACCCCAACACACCCCTAACCCTAACCACAACCCTAATTCCAACCCTAACCCTAAGGCTATGTGCCCACGTTGCGGATTCGTGTGAGATATTTCCGCACCATTTTTGAAAAATCCACGGGTAAAAGGCACTGCGTTTTACCTGCGGATTTTCCACGGATTTCCAGTGTTTTTTGTGCGGATTTCACCTGCGGATTCCTATTGAGGAACAGGTGTAAAACGCTGCGGAATCCGCACAAAGAATTGACATGCTGCGGAAAATACAACGCAGCGTTTCCGCGCGGTATTTTCCGCACCATGGGCACAGCGGATTTGGTTTTTCATATGTTTACATGGTACTGTAAACCTGATGGAACACTGCTGCGGATCCGCAGCCAAATCTGCACCGTGTGCACATGGCCTAATTCTAAAGGTATGTGCACACGCTGCGGAAAACGCTGCGGATCCGCAGCAGTTTCCCATGAGTTTACAGTTCAATGTAAACCTACGGGAAACAAAAATCGCTGTACACATGCTGCCGAAAAACTGCACGGAAACGCAGCGGTTTACATTCCGCAGCATGTCACTTCTTTGTGCGGATTCCGCAGCGGTTTTACAACTGCTCCAATAGAAAATCGCAGTTGTAAAACCGCAGTGAAATGCGCAGAAAAAAACGCGGTAAATCCGCCATAAATCCGCAGCGGTTTAGCACTGCGGATTTATCAAATCCGCAGCGGAAAAATCCGCAGAGGAACAGAATACGTGTGCACATACCGAAACCCTAACCCTAGCCCTAACCCTAGCCCTAACCCTACCCCTAACCCTACCCCTATTCTAACATTAGTGGAAAAAAAAAAATTTCTTTATTTTTTTATTGTCCCTACCTATGGGGGTGACAAAGGGGGGGGGGGTCATTTATTATTTTTTTTATTTTGATCACTGAGATATAATCTATCTCAGTGATCAAAATGCACTTTGGAACGAATCTGCCGGCCGGCAGATTCGGCGGGCGCACTGCGCATGCGCCCGCCATTTTGGAAGATGGCGGCGCCCAGGGAGAAGACGGACGGGACCCCGGCTGGATCGGTAAGTATGATGGGGTGGGGGGGACCACGGGGGGGGGGGGGGGGGGGGGGATCGGAGCACGGGGGGGGGGGGGAATCGGAGCGCGGGAGGGGTGGAACCGAGAACGGGGGGCGTGGAACGGAGCACGGGGGGGCTGGAACGGAGCACCGGGGGGGGGGGGGTGGGGGGGTGGATCGGAGTGCAGGAGGGGGTGATCGGAGCAAGGGGGGGGGGGGGTGATTGGAGCACGGGGGGAGCGGACAAGAGCACGGGGGGGAGCGGAGCACTGGACGGAGGGGAGCCGGAGCAGTGTACCGGCCAGATCGGGGGGCTGGGGGGGCGATCGGTGGGGTGGGGGCACATTAGTATTTCCAGCCATGGCCGATGATATTTCAGCATCGGCCATGGCTGGATTGTAATATTTCACCCGTTATAATAGGTGAAATATTACAAATCGCTCTGATTGGCAGTTTCACTTTCAACAGCCAATCAGAGCGATCGTAGCCACGAGGGGGTGAAGCCACCCCCCCTGGGCTAAACTACCACTCCCCCTGTCCCTGCAGATCGGGTGAAATGGGAGTTAACCCTTTCACCCGGCCTGCAGGGACGCGATCTTTCCATGACGCCACATAGGCGTCATGGGTCGGAATGGCACCGACTTTCATGACGCCTACGTGGCGTCATGGGTCGGGAAGGGGTTAAATGACAAACAAAAAAATTCTAACCTTATCACTCCTAAACTCTTTGTGCATAATAATTTGGAACACAGTGTATGTATATCGCAGCCACATAGTATATAGCACAGGTCACGACATATTCTTTGAATACCCGATGCGTTAATACAGGCCACACAGTATATAACAGTGGCCACGCAGTATAGAACACAGCCCAAACAGTATATAACACAGCCCACGCAGTATATAACATTGCCCACATAGTATATAACACTGGCCACGTAGTATATAGCAGCCATGCAGTATATAACGCAGCCCACACAGTATATAACACTGCCCACGTAGTATATAGCAGCCATGTAGTATAGAACGCTGCCCACACAGTATAACACACTGCCCACGTAGTATATAGCAGCTATGTAGTATATAACACTGCCCACGTAGTATATAGCAGCCATGCAGTATATAACGCAGCCCACACAGTATATAACACTGCCCACGTAGTATATAGCAGCCATGTAGTATAGAACGCTGCCCACACAGTATATAACACTGCCCACGTAGTATATAGCAGCCATGTAGTATATAACACTGCCCACGTAGTATATAGCAGCCATGCAGTATATAACGCAGCCCACAGTATATAACACTGCCCACGTAGTATATAGCAACCATGTAGTATAGAACGCTGCCCACACAGTATATAACACTGCCCACATAGTATATAGCAGCCATGTAGTATATAACACAGCCCACGTACTACATAGCAGCCATGTAGTATATAACGCAGCCCACACAGTATATAACACTGCCCACGTAGTATATAACGCAGCCCACACAGTATATAACACTGCCCACGTAGAATATAGCAGCCATGTAGTATATAACGCAGCCCACACAGTATATAACACTGCCCACGTAGTATATAGCAGCCATGTAGTATATAACGCAGTCCACGCAGTATATAACATTGCCCACATAGTATAGAACACTGCCCACATAGTACATAGCAGCCATGTAGTATATAACGCAGCCCACGCAGTATGTAACACAGCCCACGTAGTATATAGCAATGTGGGCACTATATGCGTGGTTAAAAAAGACTTAAAAAAATAAACATATACTCAGCTTCCGAAGGCCCCTTGAAGTCCTGGCCATGTGTGCGGTACACGTGGCAGCTTCTGGTCCCAGGGTTAGTATGAGCACAGGACCTGTGATGACGTCGCGGTCACATGACCGTGACGTCATGGCAGGTCCTTCTCGCATAGCATCCTTGGCACCGGAACCTGCCGCTTGCACTTC
This sequence comes from Ranitomeya imitator, assembly GCF_032444005.1. NCBI lineage: Eukaryota > Metazoa > Chordata > Amphibia > Anura > Dendrobatidae > Ranitomeya > Ranitomeya imitator. The sequence goes on along the minus strand of NC_091283.1, from coordinate 155,818,472 downwards.
CGAGGACAGCACGCACGTCGGAGGGTGAGAATAACCTTTTTTTTTTCTCATTATTACTATTATTTGTAACATTAAATCTTTTTACTATTGATGCTGCATACACAGCATCAATAGTAAAAAGTTGGTCCCACAGGGTTAATAGCTGCGTTAATGGAGTGCGTTACACCGCGGCATATCGCGGTCCATTAACGCTGCCATTAACCCTGTGTGAGGGCTGACTGGAGGGGCGTATGGAGCGGGCACTGACTGCGGGGAGGAAGGAGCGGCCATTTTGCCGCCGGACTGTGCCCGTCGCTGATTGGTCGTGGCAATGGTCATGGGCGTTTTGCCACGACCAATCAGCGACTTGGATTTCCATGACAGACAGAGGCTGCGACCAATGAATATCCGTGACAGACAGAAGGACAGACGGAAGTGACCCTTAGACAATTATATAGTAGATTCTGCGCTTCAGCATACCTTCTGTATAACAGTACTGCTTAGGCTACTTTCACACTTGCGTTTTTTGGTTTCCGTCGCAATGCGTCATTTTGGAGAAAAAACGCATCCTGCAAAGTTGCCCGCAGGATGCGTTTTTTCTCCATACTTTCATTAGCAGCGCATTGCGACGGATTGCCACACGTTGCATCCGTCGTGTGATGGATGCGTCGTGTTTTGGCGGACCGTCGACACAAAAAAAAGTTACATGTAACTTTTTTTGTGTGTCGTGTCCACCATTTCCGACAGCACATGCGCAGCCGGAACTCTGCCCCCTCCTCCCCGACCTGTTGTGCTTTTACTTCACAGCATGCGTCAGTACGTCGGCACTGCGACGGGCCCGTGCCGTGCCGACAATAGTGTGAAAGTAGCCTTAGCCATACGGCGAGACTCTGGAGGGGAAAGAGCGTTATTTGCTAATAGTGCTCTGTCCCTCCCAAGTCTCAGTGTGGCTAAGCAGTACTGTACAGCCACATACGGGGTTTTTCTACACTCAGCAGAAATTATGGGACACATTTTGGTGCAATTTTTACCCATTTCACAATGTGAAAATGTAAAATCTGGGGCTAAAACAAAATTTTGGTGGTAAAAAAATGTAGTTACTTTTTCTTCACTGCCCAATGGTATAAAATTCTGTGACACACCTGTGGTGTCAATATGATCACTGTACCCCTAGGTGAAATCATTTAGAGGTGTAGTTTGTAAAACGGGGTCATTTATGTTGAAGGGGGGGGGGGGTCTTCTGGCTGTCCTGACACCTCAGGGGCGCTACCAATGTGACATGGCACCCTCAAACCATTCCAGCTAAATCTGAACTCCAATATGGTGCTTCTTCCCTTCTGAGCTTTACACTGTCTCAAAAGTGGTTTTCAACCTTATATGCCGTATATGGAGTATTAGCGTACTCAGGAGAAATTGCACAACAAAGTTTGGGGTCCACTTTCTCCTGCTAACCTTGTGAAAAGAAAAATTTGGGACCAAAATAAAATTTTTGTGGGAAAAATTTGATTTTTTTTTTTATTTTCACGGCTCAACATTATAGACTTCTGTAAAGCAAATAGGACTTCAAGGTGCTCAATACACACCTAGATAAGTTCTCTAAGTGGACTAGTTTCCAAAATGGGGTCACTTGTGGGGTTTTTTTTTCCCACTGTTTAGGTACATCAGGGGCTCTCCAAACGAGACATGACACTGGCAGACCAAAACATCACTGCTTTTCTGAGCGCCGCCGTGAGCGCAAACAGTAGTTTTCCCCCATATATGGAGTATATACATACTCAGGGGAAATTGCACAACAAATTGCATGGTGCAATTTCTCCTGTTACCCTTGTGAAAATGCTAAATTTGGGTTAAAAGAAAAAATTTTGTGCGAAAAAGTAGTTTTTTTTTTTTTATTTTAACGGCTCAATGTTATAAACTTCTGTGAAGCACAAGGTGCTCACCACACATCTAGATACATTCCTTGAAGAGTCTAGCTTCCAAAGTGGGGTCACTTGTGGGTTTTTTCCACTGTTTAGGCACATCAGGGGCTCTCCAAACGCGACATGGCGTCCGCTAATTATGTCAGCAAAATGTACATTAAAAAAGTCAAATGGCGCTCCATCCCTTCCAAGCCCGGCCGTGTGCCTAAACAGTGGTTTTCCTCCACAAAAGGGGTACCGGCATACTCAGGAGAAATTGCACAACACATTTAGGGGTCAATTATTTCTTGTTACCTTTCGAAAAATAAATACATTTGTGTCCAAGGTAAAATCTGTGTCACAAAAGGATAAATGTTCGCCTTGGAGATAAAAGGGTTAAAAAAAAATTGTTTCTCTTGGTTGTGTTTAAAAGGTGGCTCAATGTTAGCCCTTGAAGACTTAATAGCCGTTAAAATAGGATTTGGGTAGTTTTATTATAGAGCAGCAATAAGGGCCCCACTGCTCCTTGAAACACTCTCCAATTTACTTACTTGTAAAGAATATTTAATATTATTAATAGTTTAGTTTATATTTACTGTGTCAAAGTAAACCTGCCAGATTATCACAGTTTTAGGCAAGTCTAATCTCTAAATATTTAGGAAGCAGCCTGCACCACTCCCATATGTCTTTTACCGTCTAATTACATTTTTTGCCTGAAAGTCGCTAACTTAAATTTATAATAGAAAATTACAAGTGTTGATGAGCAATATTCGGGTGATCTGCAGCAACTAGGGCAGAGTCAATCCCTGTGTATCCGGCCGCGCAGTAGCGGAGGGTGAGCACGCGCAGTAGCACGCACTCCATTCCCTGTCCCGGACAATAAAGTTTGTTGAAAGGGTGAGTGCAAGGCAGCCAATCAACAAACTTTGTGCTGTAGTTCTTCCCTCCGTCTTTGGCATAGGTTATTAATGGTGAAGGAGAAGGTGCACAGCTGAACACACAGGGAGTCGCTCCTCCCCAGCAGCAACGTATCAAACTGTAATGAAATGTGGTTTTAGGTTTGCTATTTAGGCCTCCTACAGATTTAGCCACGGTTGTCAGAGAAAATGGCGTCCTCACATTCCAGTGTGAGAGGAGTGTGGTAATTTGAAGGGACAGTGAGCCGTAATACCGGTTCTGAGCTACCGTCGTCCAGGTCTTATTTCCTGCACTGTACAGAATCACAACCAACTTGTACCAGTGCGACCGTCCCAGCCAACTAAGTACTACGGGTCTGGGAAAAAACGAGATTCCCAAAGAAGACGACTAAATGGCAAGCCAAAACACAAGAATCCAAGAAGGAGTTTGGTAATAAATGTGATGATTTGTTTGATGTCGCTCATGCTGACGCCAAGAGACGTATAAACCTTCAGGAAGACCATGACTTCTTGCTTACTCAAAGAGAAATCCCTATTTCTCCTTCACCTCATTGGGGGACACAGGACTGTGGATTGTCCTAAAGCAGTTCCTGGGTGGAAAATTGACTCACCGGAGTAACATCCAGGCATCTGCCGTCTATAGGTGCGCTACTGCTGCCTGAAGAATCCTTCTACCCAGACTTGCATCTGCAGAAGTCTGAGTATGGACATTATAGTGGTTGGAAAAGGTATGCAAACTGGACCAGGTTGCTGCCTTGCAAACCTGTTCTCCCGAAGCCTGGTGCCGAAGTGCCCAGGAAGCCCCCACTGCCCGAGTGGAGTGTACTCCGATTCCGGCCGGAACGACCATGCCCTTGACGCGGTAGGCCTCCTGAATAGCCGATCGTAAACCACCTGGCCATGGTGGATCTTGAAGCAGCGAGTCGCTTCCTGCGACCCTCAGGGAGGACCAGCAGTGCATCCGTCTGCCCAAAAGGTGCCGCCCGTGAAATGTACCTCCTAAATGCTCTCACTAGGTCTAGCGTATGGAGAGCTTTTTCCACACAGTGCGTTGCGTCGGGCAAAAAGAAGGTAAGACAATGTCCTCGTTAATGTGAAACAAGGAAACCACCTTTGGCAAAAAAGAGGGTGCTGGCCTGAGCACAACCTTATCCTGATGGAACCGTAGAAACGGAGCCCGGCAGGATAGAGCCGCCAGCTCTGATACCCGCCTAATGTAAGTTATGGCCACCAAGAACACGACTTTCCAGGAAAGGTAGGTCAAAGAGACGTCCTGAAGAGGCTCAAAAGGAGCTTCCTTGCAGGCACCCAAGACTAAGTTAAGGTCCCAAGTATCCAGGGGAGCCCTGTAAGGCGGTACCATGTGAGAGACTCCCTGTAGAAAAGTTTTCACCTGTAAATTGACGGCGATCCTGCGCTGAAAAAGAACCGACAAGGATGATATCTGTCTTCTGAGAGTACTTGGTGCAAGCCCGAATCCAAGCCGGCATGGAGAAAAGCAAGAATGTTAGGGATGGAGTAACGTAGTAGGGGAAGCCCACGCTTTCTGCACCATGAAAAGAAGACCTTCCATGTGTGATGATAGATACGTGCCGAGACGGATTTGTGGGCGCTAACCATGGTAGCGGCAACCTTTTGTGAGAACCCGGCCTGCGTCAGAATCCAAGATTCAATGGCCAGGCCTTTAAACACAGGACCCCTGAGTTCTGGTGGTAGATCGGGCCCTGCGACAGTAGATCTGGGCGTTCTGGAAGCCGCCAAGGGACCTCGGTGAGCAGCTGCACCAGCTCTGTGTACCCATGACCGACGAGGCCAATCTGGAGCAACCAGTATTGCTGGGACTTCCTCTGTCTTGATCTTCCTGATTACCTTCGGGAGCAGTGCCAGAGGGGGAAACCGGTATGGGAAACGAAACTGGTTCCAAGGTAAAACCAACGCGTCCACGGCGATTGCCCGTGGATCTCGATACCGGGCAACAAACCTGGGTACTTTGGCATTCATTCCGGAAGCCATCAGGTCCACGTCCGGGTTTCCCCAAAGATGACATATTTGCTGAAACACCTCGGGATGGAGAAACCACTCCCCGGATGCAAGGCCCTGAGAAAATCCGTAGCCCAGTTTTCCTCGCCCGGGATGTGGACTGCCGAAATCACAGAGTGGTTCTTCTCAGCCCAGTCGAGGACCTGTTTTACCTCGTGCATGGCCACCCTGCTGCAGGTACCTCCTTGATGGTTTATGTAGGCCACTGCTGTGGCATTGTCCGATTGAATCCGGACAGGGCGGCCTGCTAGAAGATGATGAAAATGTTGCAGCGCCAGCCGAATCGCCCGAATCTCCAATAGATTGATCGGGGGGGTTGACTCCCGCGAGGACCAGCGTCCCTGGGCTGTGTGGTGGCAAAACACTGCTCCCCAACCGAGAAGACTGCCGTCTGTCATGACTACCAGCCAATGGGCTGGGGGAAAGGGTTTCTTTTGTCGTAGAGAAGGGCTCGTTGACTACCATGCAAGAGCCTGTCTGACCTGGAGAGACAGACGGCACCTGAGGTTGAGAGAATACATATTCTTGTCCCATGCTGCCAACAGTGAATGTTGGAGAGGACGGAGATGGAATTGCGCAAAAGGTACTGCCTCTATTGCCGCCACCATCCTTCCTAAGACCCTCATGCAGAACCGGATTGTATGGTAGATCGGCCGGCGAAGGATCCTCACCTCTTGCCAGAGGGTCAGGACCTTGTCCTGGGGTAGGATTGTCAACCCTTGTGAGGTGTTGAAGATCATCCCTAGAAAAGAGATTTTCTGAGATGGTACAAGGGACGATTTCTTTAGATTCACCAGCCACCCTAGGTGAGAAAGCGTATCCAGAATAATGCTGACACTTTCCTCGCAGGCTCGAAAAGACGGCCCTTTGATAAGGAGGTCGTCTAGATATGGCAAGACGAGTATGCCCCGGGAATGCAGGATGAATACCACTGCTGCCATGACCTTTGTAAAATACCCTGGGTGTGGTGGCCAGCCCGAAAGGTAAGGCTGTGAACTGAAAATGTAGGCTGCCTACGGCAAAACGTAGAAATGTGATGCGGAGGGAATATGGGAATATGAAGATAAGCATCTTGAATATCTATTGAGGCTAAGAATTCTCCCTTTTCCATTGCCGCAATGACTGACAGGAGAGATTCCATTCGAAAGTGACGAATGTTGACAAACCTGTTTAAACTTTTGGAGGTCCAGAATGGGCCTTACAGATCCGTCTTTTTTGGGAACTATAAACAGGTTGGAAAAAAAACCTGAAATCTCTCTTCCTTTGGGACTGGAGTGATGACCCCAGGGAGCCAAAGGGATTCTACAGTTCTGAACAGGGCTTGTACCTGGGATTCTGAACTGGGAAGACGGGAGGGAAAGAACTGGCATGGGGGTGACTGAGAAACTCTATTTTGTACCCTGAGGACACTAGTTCTCTTACCCACCTGTCGTGAACCACCGTGAGCGAGGACTGATGAAACAAGAGTAGACGGCCGCCTACTCTGTTGGTGGCGATCGGAGACCGCCTCCAGTCATTTGGCTGAAAACCTATGGGACCTAGATCCCCTTGACCTTCGTAACTGGGACCACATTCTTCCCAACGGGTTGGCCCTGTAGGAGATCTGATGATCTCTGTCCTGATTAGGTCGACCTGGGCCAGCGGGGTTTGACGCTGGGTTCCACCTGGAGTTACGAAAGGATTTGAAACGAGCCTGAAACTGGCGACGGAAGGGTTGTTTAATCTTTTGCAGTGGGAGAAAATTCCTTTTCCCCCCTGTGGTATGAGAAATGAGCTCATCCAGTTTTCCCCAAAATAATTGACCACCTTGATATGGGAGAGTTGCAAGGGATTTTTTCGAGGTAGAATCCGCCCGCCATGTTCTCAACCAAAGAACCCGTCTAATGGCAATTGCTCTTGCGGCAGCTAATGCTGCACCATTCGCTCCATCCAAAGATGCATTGATCAGGTAGCTCCCAGCTAGAGCTATCTGATTTGACATCTCCGTTAGGTCCCTCTCCTGTAGAGCCTTAGTTAAAGATTCTGACTAAGATATCATGGCCTTAGCTACCCAAGTCGCCGCAAAAGAGGGCAGATCCTGAAGCCTCGAAAACTGAACGGGCCAAATTTTCTATGAGCCAATCAGTTGGGTCCCTAATAGAGGAGCCGTTGGAAAGGGATAACAGCGTGTTAGAGGCCAAACGAGAAACCGGTGGGTCTACCGATGGGGATTCTGCCCACATCTTACGCAGCTCAGGGGAAAAGGGTATCTTGTATTTAGAGCCTTTTGTCCCGAGAAACGCCTGTCCGGACGATCTCCATCACGCTGTACTACGTCCTCAAACTCAGGGTGAGAGGAAAACACCCTATGAGGCTGCTTGATCTTCTTTAATGATACCTTATGACCCGAGGCCAAGGTAGATTCGTCCTCTTATACCCAAGGTTTGGTTGACGGCCTCAATTAGGCTGTCTACTGACTCCTGATAATTAGGTGCCTCAAAATCAAGAGCCCCTTCAGAATTGTAGTCTGAACCATGTTCACTAACTTCCGCTGGTGAGGGTGAACGAGAGGCGGAACTAAAGGATGCAGATGCACCTGATGGACCGGGAGACGCTGTATGGGTTCACTTCCGCCGCGTCTGCCTAGTGAGAGCAGAGTCCCTGCAGGCCAGAGGTTCCAGTGAGTCAGAAAACCTGTCCAAGGTAGAAGAACCGCTGTCTCTGGCCCCAGCCGGGGTTAGAAGGGACTCGATTGCCTTGGTTAGGGATGCCATAGATTGTGACAAGGACGTGACCCATTCCGGGGGAGAAACTACAGTTTCTGCCTGAGTCGCAGGGGAGGGTTCCTGAGCGCGTTCGGAGTCGCAGGCCTCAAAGACGATTACTCTGGGCATGCAGAAAAGCGGAACGACAGGCTACACATGCGGTTTTTAAAACCGTGTGAGACTTGGTCCTTCTAGACATGGCCCTGCTGATGCTATAAACAGCGTTTTAAATAGGCTGCAGAAAACAGATATGGCAGCTGTCAGGCTGGGGGGAGTAGCACTTACCCCAGTCCGGTGTCCCCATCCGTCCTGTGGAACCTGTCACAGGGTGACACAACCGCGCTGTTCCCTTAAAAGGAGTGCTTCCTTGGTGGGTGGTCCCGCCGTAAATGGCGGCGTTTTCAGTCCACGGCCTATGGGGATCTGAAGCCGGCCTAAATTTTTCCTCCATGTTCACTGCGTGGTTGCGGGATGCGGGGCCTACAGCCGATGACGCGGCCGGAAGGGGCGTGGCTTCCGCCCGCAGCCTACCACGGCAGAAGCCAGGGCCTAGATTTTTCTTCCCCCCAGCGTTCGCCCAGGGAGAGGGAGGTGGGACCCGCCGGCCGATGACATGACTGGAAGGGGCGGGACTTCTGCCCGTGGCCTGACTCTGCAGACACTGGGAACAAAATTAACCCGGACCTGCACGAGGATGAAGCGGCGACCAGGCGCTGGGATCCCCGTGGAGTAGTGCTTCCCACGGCAGGAAAAAAAAAAAAAAAAAAATCACAGAGCCCGCTGTTCCCAGGATGCTGCTGCTGCAGGAACCCTCCCAGCACCCCACCAAGCGATTGAGCTTAAGGTCAGGGGGGGGGGGGGCTATTAGAAAGGACGGTACAGGCACCCTAACCCCATCTTCCCTTCAGGGGGATGAGGAGAGGGACCGTCCGCCTCCTTCTATCACCGCTGTCTACGCATTAGTGATGCAGTGGAGGCCGCACGGACAGTCCATATGCACCTGTACAGCCTAGGGTTTCGTTACCTTAGGGTGGTCAGGGCTGAGTCCAGCAAGGGGTCCCATGTTGCGGGAGAGGATAAGTGGAGGCGACACTCCACGTGCTCGGCCGTTGTTGGTTTGGGGAGATCTGACCCCTTCAAAAGGGTCCGTCGCCCCTGTCTCATTTCCATGTGAAGAGAAAAAAAATATGGAGAGTCTGGAAACCAGACCTGTGCCTCCTTCAGACACTAAGCATAAACTGGGTTTGCCTTCGGCCAGTTTCCGGCTGTATACGACGGAGGAGGAGCCAAAACTTTTTTATGTTTACTTCGTGTCAGCCTCCTGGTGGCAGTAGCATACACCCACAGTCCTGTGTCCCCCAATGAGGCGAAGGAGAAAATGTCATCGCGAAGCATGGGGCAATTAGACAAAAAACCGGTCGAGGAAAGAAGATGAGAGAATTACAGGCAGAGAAACAAAGAAAGAAAGGAAACTGAGTGAGTTCAGCAGTTGACAACATTGGCCAAACTCTGCAGCAGTTTCACCAACAATGATAATGATGAGGGTGAAGGACATTTTAGTCCCAAGTCGATAAGATCTGTAACGTTGTGACTCCGCAGCTCTAGACAGAACTAACACCAGTGATAGGAAAGCGACCTACCTGCTGGCTGCGGCTTTTCAGCCTCTGGGCCATGTTCCAGACAGTCTCATGCTGAATATGAAATCTATCAGACAGGCTCATCGCCGGCACCGAGAGATTGCAGCAAATGCTATCAAAGCTTCCTTGGATAGCAGAAGCCCACTGACTGTACACAACGGGACAAGAAAACGGTCACAGGCCAGACCCGCAATTAAACTGCTCAGCGACCGGCAGTACTGGTGTCAGGAGGAGGAACTGAGAAGTTGTCAGTCCCAGAACCTAACAGAACAGGAGCAGCACGAGCCAAGGCTGGATTCCAGGGTCCGCAGGACTGGCAGCTCTTGGATAAAGCAAAATTTATGTCATTCGACACAACCAGTAGTAACACGGGTACAAAGGCCGATGCGTGCGTCCTCATGCAACAAACTGCAGGAAGAACTACTGAGCTTGTTGTGTAGGCACCAAATTCACAAGCAAGCCTGTTTAATAAATTGTGGCCAGCGTCAACAGGCCCAAATATAAAGTTCATATAAGAGCGTCCAGAGAGAAAAAAAAAATAGAAAAGTTGGCACTTACCCAGCGATGTAAATAAAAAAAGTCCTTTATTTATCCATACAATAGGAGAGGGTGCGAGGAGGAGACCGGTCTCGTTTTTTTTTTTTTTCTTATATGAATTGCTGCTTGGTTGTGCACCACTATGCGATTATGGTCCACGGTTGGTCTGTCTGCCACATGAAACTGATTAGTTGCAGCTTGCTTGCCTATTTTAATTACCATCAAAAAAACACTTATCCTGGTGCCGTCATACTTTCTTTTTTATCCAAATATAAAGTTGTTTGAGAGATTTTTGGCTGCCTGGAATCAACTGGATAAAACCAAGTTTTTGGCTGGAATGGAAGATGATAGCTTCAACTGAGCTGGGGCCGCTTAAGGAGTGTCTAGCTGAATTTTGCACAATGCCATCCAAGATATGATTACAAGGAATTGTTAACACTGGCACGCTTGTTCCTTGGCTCACCGGCAAACCCAGACGTACCCATCAATACTCCAGGCGCCTACCATCGGGACCGATGTTTTTTTGTTTTTGTTTTTTACAATGAGGTTCTAACTGCAGAAAAGGTAGAGATGGTACCAGCTCTGCAAAAGGAAGGCAAGAATGTCTGCTCAACTCGCAGGTCACACAAGAGTCTTCATCACTTCATGTCGTCCAACACAAAAAAGACTGTTCATTGCACTGGAAATAAACCAAATTTTTCTTCATCAAGATCCTTGTCTGTGGCACACTAATGGCAGTTACATCGATGCATCCCCAGAAGTCGCCGGATTGAAAATCGTGAATGATGCCGCTGAACGCTCTACTGTGCCCATTCATTCAATGAGTCACGGAGAACTCAAGAAGACTAAGAACAGCTTACTCTCCAGTGTGTGGAGAAGCATCACCATGACTGTCGGGAAGTAAAGCGTGGGTCATTAAAAAAAATTGAAAACAATGTAAAACTTACATTGCTGCAAGACATTTATTACAAATGATTGTTTACTGTTGGGTTATTCAGCACAAAACTATACTGATTACAAAGTGACAAAATTTTGTTTATGTTTCACCTAAGAGAATTATTCCCAGGTGTGAGACATAAAAGTCTGCACAAACATTTTTTGACTATCATCCTAATAGACACTGTGCAAAAAAATAATGGGAACACTAAAATCCCACATCCTAGATATCACTGAATGAAATATTTCAGTTGCAAATCTTTATTCATTACATAGTGGAATGTGTTGAGAACAATAAAACAAAAGTGATCAATGTAAATCAAAATTAATATCCCACGGAGGTCTGGAGTTGGAATGATGCTCAAAATCAAAGTGGAAAATGAAGTTACAGGCTGATACAACTTCAGTGGAAATGCCTCAAGACAAGGAAATGATGTTCAGTAGTGTGTGTGGCCTCCACGTGCCTGTATGACCTCCCTACAACGCCTGGACATGCTCCTGATGAGGCGGCAGATGGTCCCTGAGGGATCTCCTCCCAGACCTGGACTAAAGCATCCGCCAACTCCTGGACAGTGTGGTGACGTTGGTGGATGATGCGAGACATGATGTCCCCGATTTGTTCAATCGGATTCAGGTCTGGGGAACAGGCGGGCCAGTCCATAGCTTCAATGCCTTCATCTTGCAGGAACTGCTGACACACTCCAGCCACATGAGGTCTGGCATTGTCCTGCATTAGGAGGAACCCAGGGCCAACTGCACCAGAATATGGTCTCACAAGGGGTCTGAGGATCTCATCTCGGTACCTAATGGCAGTCAGGCTACCTCTGGCAAGCACATGGAGGGCTGTGCGGCCCTCCAAAGAAATGCCACCCCACACCATTACTGACCCACTGCCAAACCGGTCATGCTGAAGGATGCTGCAGGCAGCAGATCGCTCTCCACGGTGTCTCCAGACTCTGTCACGTCTGTCACATGTGCTCAGTGTGAACCTTTCATCTGTGAAGAGCACAGGGTGCCAGTGGCGAATTTGCCAATCCTGGTGTTTTGTGGCAAATGCCAAGCGTCCTGCACGGTGTTGGGCTGTGAGCACAACTCCCATCTGTGGATGTCGGGCACTCAGACCATCCTCATGGAATCGGTTTCTAACAGTTTGTGCAGACACATGCACATTTGTGGCCTGCTGGAGGTCAATTTGCAGGGCTCTGGCAGTGCTCCTCCTGTTCCTCCTTGCATAAAGGCTGAGGTAGCGGTCCTGCTGCAGGGTTGTTAACCTCCAACGGCCCCCTCCACGTCTCCTGGTATACTAGCCTGTCTCCTGGTAGCACCTCCAGTCTCTGGACACTACGCTGACAGACACAGCAAACCTTCTTGCCACAGCTCGCATTGATGTTCCATCCTGGAGGAGCTGCACTACCTGAGCCACTTGTGTGGATTGTAAAGTCCGTCTCATGCTACCATGAGTGTGAAAGCACAACCAACATTCAAAAGAGACCAAAACATCAGCCAGAAAGCATTGGTACTGAGATGTGGTCTGTGGTCCCCACCTGCAGAACCACTCCTTTATTGAGTGTGTCTTGATAATTGCCAATAATTTCCATCTGTTGTCTATTCCATTTGCACAACAGCATGTGAAATTGATTGTCAAATAGTGTTGCTTCCTAAGTGGACAGTGTGATTTCACAGAAGTTTGATTTACTTGGAGTTATATTCTGTTGTTTAAGTGTTCCCTTTATTTTTTGAGCAGTGAATGTATGTATGCATGCATACACACATACATATCAAGGAAGCTTTATTGGCAGGACGAAATATATATTGTGTGAAGGGGTGACACACTGACAGAAAAGAGTCGCAGGTACCAGTGTCTAACAGACAGTACAAAGAAGTGTGGGACACACGACTGAAGACAGAGGCCTTTCCTAGGCTTCCAGGACTTCACATGGTCCAGCAGCCCCAAACGTATTACCTGGTCTAAGCGGGTTGGAGTTCCCCTGTAATCATGCTGCACCCCTGTCACCATTTTGCAGAGTCGTCTACATCAGAGGTCCCCAACTCCAGTCCTCAAGGCCCACCAACATGTCATGTTTTCAGGATTTCCTTAGTCTTGCCCAGGTAATAATTGCATCACCTGTGCAATGCAAAGGAAATCCTGAAAACATGACCTGTTGGTGGGCCTTGAGGACTGGAGTTGGGGACCTCTGGTCTACATCACCCAATGCTTAGCTCATCCCCCACGGTGTTTGCATTAGAACTGAGGAAAAAGACTAGCAGTTCCCTGATCCAATGGCCACATAGGCAGTCCAAGGCAGCCGAACCAGACTCTGAAAAAACCTCCTGCTACCGGCCCGTATACCCACCAGTAGCCCAGACAAATAAAAATAAGTAATGTGTGGGGCATGATGTTGTGTTTTTTTTTTAAAATCAGTTACATTATTATTGAGCACAAGAACATAAAAAAAACAGATATCACATGTCATATATGAATCGTCATTTTACATTTTCAAGTAAATAACCCTCCCCAACCCTATATCCCCCACCATCATGGAGACCAGAGACCATTCCAGGAGCAAACAACAGTTTGTCCATAGCTATCAATAGCAGGTATTTGTTCAGTTCGCCGAAATCTTAACTGAACATTTCTGTATACTGGTACATCTTTAATGAGTGTTCTCCAGCCTCGGCTGCCATAGTTTATGAAATAATTTCAACTTATTTCTCTTGGTATAAATACTCTTTTCCAGTTGAATTATATGGTCTGATTGGGAAACAAATTCCCGTCTGGACGGAGGCTCCTCTCTAAGGCAGGGTTCACATTAGTGTTCGGGGGCTTTGCGGAGGGCTGCGTACATCCTCCGTTAAGCCCCGCATACTTCTGCATGCATCGTGCGTAGCCATCTTTAACACTGGGTAAGCAGGACATGCGGATGCGTCGTTTTGATGCGCCTGGCATCTGCACAAAACGCAACTTGTTGCGTTCCCGTGCGGTCGGCGGGCACGTCAAAACGACGCATCCACATACATCCGCATGTCCTGCGTACCCAATGTTAAAGATAGGTATGCAGGACGCATGCAGAAGTATGCGGGGCCTAACGGAGGATGTACGCAGCCCTACGCAAAGCCCCCGAATGCTAATGTGAACTTAACCTAATCCAATATTTAGCAATTAATCTTGCAATTACAATTTTGGTCGTACTATCAGCTATTATTTCCTCCACGTACCCAAGTACACACACCAGTGGCTCTCTGGGGACCACACACCCATACACCACTCCAATACGGTTCCACACAACAATCCAAAATGCAGTCAGTCTGGGACAACTCCAAAGCATGTGTAATATATCTGCCTGGGATTGTGAACATCTTGGGCATTCAGAGTTAGACCTCAGCCCAGCCTTCAGCAGCATATCAGGGGTTCTATACACCCCATGATTCACTCATGGATAACTTAGGCACATATTCTAGAATAGATTCCCAGCTATCATCACTTATGTCCCCCAAATCTATCTCCCACTTTCTTTTAGCTTTGATTGGGTGAGACTGAAACGCATGTTGAACCCTTCTATACTGATAAAGATCTATCCCTGGGAACTGAAATTTCTCTTGTAACATTTCAAATGGTTTAAGCTTACCCTGATAAATCAGTTGACCGATAAAACTAATGCCCCCACCCTTCCACGCCCCAAAACCTTCCATGTGACTAAACTGGAAATAACTATTATCCAATATAGGCGAAAACGTAGTGAAACCAGATACCCCCCCCCCAATCTATTTAATTTTCTGCCATATCTTATGGATAAGAATAAGTTTGATACTAAGATCCCGATTTTTTTTTTTTAAAAAGCCCCACCTCCAAACCCATACTTAACAGCAAGTTTTTCGTTAGATACCTCAAACTACTAGGTACCCTTCCCTAACACCTCTCCCCATCCTTTGAGGTGCTGGCATTGTGCAGATAGGAAATATATCCAGGGATTAGGAAGTGCCAGCCCTCCCTCTTCTTTCGGCTTCTGTAATATCTCCTGTTTGAGTCTCGGAGACTTTCCACCCCATACTAGTTCACCAATGATTTTATCCTGCGAAACTTATACAAGGGAAACAACGTTGTGCCTTTTAATCAGGAGGCACCGGGCGCCAGAAGGTAGGAGGTTTGTAGGGCTCCTGGGTCCAGTGGCCTCCACAATGACGTGGCCCCCACTGGACCTGCGAATCCTTTTGCTCCACTCTGCACTTTCCAAACCTTTTGCCCCTTCTATTTGCACAGTGTTGACTGCGGCACTCGTTTTTAACGTTATGTATCATATCAAATAAATGATTTGACATTTTAGATCGCATCTCTTCTTGGTGTCCAGTCATTACCTTTGTAGTATCCTGGATTTCCAGAAGAAAAGAGTGGAGCTGATCGGACTCTGTGGTCAGATGCCTCATCTCTTCCTCCGTTCCTACAGTGAAGCAAGTCTTAGCTGTCCGCGCCTTTAGATCATCCAACTCCTTCTGAAAATGAGCGATCTGTCGCCAAAACACAAAGAAGGTTAAGAAAAAACAGCTAAAACTGAAAAAGCAATGAAAAACCAAGACCACTAATGAGCAATTCTCCCGGGGGCACACCTCTTCTTTTATGCCATTGTAAATAGGGTCCTTGTTGTCTGTAACTTTGTGAAATGATCCTACAGGCTGCAAGAAATAAAAATAATATGGTCACAATAAGCCTCGCTGATTGATCTCTGTTAGCAGCCATCTCACAGTAGAGCAGGGTTTGTACTAGACTCGTGTATGTGAAAGAAGATGTACCTGAGGAGGTGGCGTTTGCTTCACTACCACTGGTAAGACCCGGGCCGCCTTCTGGGCTGCTACTTGGGGCGGGAGAACGCTTTGTGGTGGTAGCGAGACTGATGTACAAGACAATTCGTAAGAGGACACATAAATCACATCGAGATGCAGAGGCCGGCACAAGTACAGAGCTGCCAGATTTACCATCAGAGAACGGTCTGCTAGGAGTCCCCAAGGACAGGGATGATGTGGGCACGGCAATGCTGCCCGGAGCTGCGGTCTTGGCTGGAGGTGTAAATGAAACGCCTGGCGTGCTTGGTGCAAAGACTGGCTTTGGCTGAGGCACATCCACCGCGCCAAACCTGAGCACAGGAGAAAAGGACAGCCAGTTATACAGGAAAACACAGAGCAAGTCAGATTATATAAGAAAGACAAAAAAAATAAAAGTGGTGCTCTAGGGACAGTGGAAGAGTTACTACCCACATCCCTGGTGCTCTAGGGATAGTGGAAGCGTTACTACCCACATCCCTGGTGCTCTAGGGATAGTGGAAGCGTTACTACCCACATCCCTGGTGCTCTAGGGATAGTGGAAGCGTTACTACCCACATCCCTGGTGCTCTAGGGATAGTGGAAGTGTTACTATCAACATCTCTGGTGCTCTAGGGATAATGGAAGAGTTACTACCTGATAAAGTGACAAACACCCGTTGTCCTGGGGGCCGAACCCGAACAATAACACAGACTTTTTGGTGAAGTCCGTGTTCGGTGTCCGTGCCTTAAGAGTAGGTGTTCGGTACGGACGCCGAAGTTTACTGTTAGCGCTTGCTCAGCTCTACTGCACAACCCTCAGCCACTGCAGCACTGATGCGCCATAGTCAACGCCATTGGCTGCAGTGGTTACTCGGCTGTGTGCCACGTCAATATTCCACTTAAATAAAGCAAGCCAAGGCATCAGGGCTGGGCAATCTATTAGTCAAGTATAATTTATATATATATATATATATATATATATATATATATATATATATATATATATATATATATATATATATATATATATATATATAAAAAAAATGGAACAGCACAATGCTCACCAATGGTGGGTGCCTAGCCCCCTGAATAAAACGGTCCAAACATTAATCCAACATGTATACCAAATAGCAAAAAGAAGGCAGCACTCCAAAAGTTTCAGATGAAAAAAAGGTGAAGTTTAATCGACCCACATCACTGCGTGAAAATTGTACATTCACACTGGGGGCATCAAAAACTATGAATTAACACATGTGGAATTATATACTTAACAAAAAAGTGTGAAACAACTGAAATTATGTCTTATATTCTAGGTTCTTCAAAGTAGCCACCTTTTGCTTTGATGACTGCTTTGCACTCTCTTGGCATTCTCTTGATGAGCTTCAAGAGGTAGTCACCGGGAATGGTTTTCACTTCACAGGTGTGTCCTGTCAGGTTTAATAAGTGTGATTTCTTGCCTTATAAATGGGGTTGGGACCATCAATTGTGTTGTGCAGAAGTCTGGTGGACACACAGCCGATAGTCCTACTGAATAGACTGTTATTCCGAAAAATTGGGAAAACTTTGAAAGTGTCCCCAAGTGCTGTGCCAAAAACCATCAAGTGCTACAAAGAAACTGGCTCACATGAGGCCCGCCCCAGGAAAGGAAGACCAATAGTCACCTCTGCTTCCGAGGATAAGTTTGTAAGAGTCACCAGCCTCAGAAATCGCAGGTTAACAGCAGCTCAGATTAGAGACCAGGTCAATGCCACAGAGTTCTAGCAGCAGACATCTCTACCACAACTATTAAGAGGAGACTAAGGCGCACAACCAACTAGTAGATGCGCATAATGAAGCGGACGAAGAAATCATGGCCCTAAAACTGAAGCTTGCAGACATAAAAGAACGATCCAGGCGCAATAACCTACGTTTCAGAGGAATCCCTGAGAGCGTATCAGCGGATACACTAAAGGAGTTTCTAAGGGACTTCTTCACAATTCTGGTGCCGTCAGCAGAACAGAGACCTGCTCAATGACAGGGCACATCGGATCCCTAAACCAAAGTCTGCTCCCAGCTCCGCACCCCGAGACGTGATAGCCAGGCTGCACTTCTACCACTTCAATGAGGCAGTGACCAAGGCAGCGACAGCAAAGCAAGAACTTCCAGAAAGATTCCGGAACATCCTAGTGTTCACAGACTTGTCTGCGACAACCCTGAACAGGAGGCGGGAATTCTCATTTGCAACCAAGATTCTGCGGGACAACAGTATTGTCTACAAGTGGGGATATCCAGTAAAGCTCATCGTGACGAAAAACGGAGCTTCACACGTCCTTGCGTCTCCCAGAGAGGCCATGACCCTGCTCCAGGAATGGTCCCTGACTTCAGTGGATGAAGATACCAGCTCCCCACTAAAGAAAAGACCCCTGACACTGAACCAAGAATGGACCTGATTCTCACGCCAGAACTCTGTTACCATATTTATCCCCTGTGTGCCTATGCCGGGACACCACACTGTTTTTTTTTTGCCTAGCTGGCAGGTTGAAGGGACATGAGAATATCACTTTTGTTTTTTCTATTCTCTCCCCCCTTTAATACTGGATAGGAACGATTATCCAGTTGGTCCACATAGAACCGGACTCTGAGTTGTACAAGTTGTACTTGTAGTAGTTGTTGTTAATAACTTTAAGGGTATGTGCACACGATGCGGAATCTGCTGCGGATTTTTTCCGCAGCGGATTTGGAAAATCCACAGTGCAAAACCGCTGCGGTTTTCACTGCGGATTATCGTGCAGTTTCTTCTGCGGATTCCTCTGCGGGTTTTCAAGTGCACTTTCCTATTGGTGCATGTTGAAAACCGCTGTGGAATCCGCAGAAAGTGACATGCTACTTCTTTTTTTCCGCGATTCCGCGCGGAATTTTCTGCATCGTGTGCACTGCGGTTTTTGTTTTCCATAGGGTAACATTGTACTGTACACCGCATGGAAAACTGCTGCGGGTCCGCAGCGTCAAATCCGCTGCGGATCCGCAGCAAAAACCGCAGCGTGCACAAGGCCTAAAGGGAACCTGTCACCCCCAAAATCGCGGGTGAGGTAAGCCCACCGGCATCGGGGGCTTATCTACAGCATTCTGGAATGCTGCAGATAAGCCCCCGATGTATCCTAAAAGATGAGAAAAAGACGTTAGATTATACTCACCCAGGGGTGTTCCCGCTGTTGGTCCGGGGCCTCCCATCTTCTTACGATGACATCCTCTTCTGGTCTTCACGCTGCGGCCCCGGTGTATTTTGTCTGCCCTGTTGAGAGCAGAGCAAAGTACTGCAGTGCGCAGGCACCGGGCCTCTCTGACCTTTCCCGGCGTCTGCGCACTGCAGTACTTTGCTCTGCCCTCAACAGGGCAGACAAAGTACGCCTGCACCGGAGCTGCAGCGTGAAGACCAGAAGAGGACATCATGTGATGAAGATAGGAGGCCCCTGACCAACAGCGGGACCGCCCCTGGGTGAGTATAATCAACGTCTTTGCTCATCTTTTAGGATACATCGGGGCTTACCTACAGCATTACAGAATGCTATAGATAAGCCCCTGATGCTGGTGGGCTTACCTCACCCGCGATTTTGGGGGTGACAGGTTCCCTTTAACCCCTTTGTTTCCCTTACTATCCTGCATCTGGTGACTGACTGAATTATTATTATTTTTTTCTTTTTTGTAACTGATGGTATTTCAAATATCTAGCATTAATGCGAGAGGCCTAAATAGCCTTTTCAAGAGATAGTTATGGAAAAAAGCCCAGGCACTCAAAGCGGACATACTATGTGTCCAAGAAACTCATTTAAATCGTGAAGATACACAGACTACAACATAAAAATTACCCCCATATCCATGTGTCATATGCGGCGAAAAAGAAGAGAGGGGTAGCGATTGCAATAAAAGACACTATAGCGTTCCAGCTTGTTGATAGCGTTTTGGATGATGAAGGCAGATATCTAATATTGATATGTAATAATAATAGGATGTATACAATTGTATCTATATATGCACCCAATTCAGGTCAAATCACTTTTATTAAACACCTCATAACTAAATCATCAAAAATAAAACAAGGGTCCCTGCTAATCTGTGGAGGTTTTAACATCGTCCCGATCCCCAACATAGACAAATCTTGGTGCTCAAAGAAAAAGTCCCAATCCCATGCGTTGTCCCAGTGTCTTATATCAGAAGAATTGTGTGACACGTGGAGGGTCCTTCATGCTTCTGAACGGGATTATACGTATTACTCCCACCCACATAAAGTATATTCAAGAATAGATCTAATAGTAGTGGATAAATGGCTCCTAAAAAATATACAATCAGCAAAAATTGGGAACATAACCTGGTCGGACCACGCTCCTGTAACATGCCAAATTAAAGAGACATATAATAATTTAACTTATTCTCCGTGGAGAATAACTTTTTAATAGCCTCAGATAATATCAAATCCCAACTAAACGACCTTCTCCAGGAATTTTTTGATACCAATAGTACCCCCGACCACAGTGTGGTGCGCCCACAAGGCCTATATAAAAGAGGGCAGCTAATACAGATAGCAGCGCAACAAAAAATTGAGAATGCGACAAATAGAAGAGCTTAATAAAAATATATCAACATTGGAAAACATCCATAAACATAGCCCATCACCCACGGTATATAGAAAACTACAAAAGGCAAGATACGAACTATATCAGCAATTCCAATATAAATATGAGCATAATTTGAGGCGGAATAAAGCAAAATATTATTGGCAGGGGAATAAAGTGAGTAAAATACTTGCCAATAAGATTAAAGCCAGATTAACAAAGCAAAAAATAGTTCACATGCAAGATGATCAAAAGAACAAAATATACAACCCTAAAGAAATTGCGAATACTTTCGCAAGATATTACTCCTCACTCTATAATCTCAAGACTGATAACCTTACCCCACAACCCAACGCTGAGCTAATTAATAATTTCTTAAATAGCATGTCCCTACCCCAAATCCCAGAGGATAAATTGATGGCAATAAATCATCCTATAAGCCAAAAAGAAATCCAACAAACCATTCAGGCAACAAAAAATAATAAATCCCCAGGACCAGATGGTATAACTAATGAATACTTGAAGTTATTCAACTAAATACTGTCCCCACATCTATTATTAGTCTTCCAAAATATACTTGAAACGGGCAAAATACGAGAACAAATGTTACAAGCGACTATAGTCCCCCTCCCCAAGCCAGGAAAAACGCCCGATCATCCAAGCAATTTCAGGCCAATATCCCTTCTAAATACTGACCTCAAGCTGTACTCAAAAATCTTAGCAAATAGACTCTCCGATGTAATCCCTTCCCTGGTGCACAGAGACCAGGTTGGATTTATCAAATCTAGACAGACATTGGACGGCACCAGACGAATCATTAACCTCATCCATGTGGCGGGGAGGGACCGGACGCCTTCTCTGCTCCTATCCCTGGACACGGAGAAGGCGTTTGATCGGGTGCATTGGGGATACCTGTTTGAGGTTCTGGCCAGATTCGGATTTACGGGTAATATTGCTAAAGCAATCACTCTGCTATATTCTCACCCATCAGCGTCGGTTTCTGTCTCTGTAATGATGTCGGATAGGTTTACTATTACTAACGGGACGAGACAGGGGTGTCCGCTATCACCCCTTAAGTTACCTTCACACATAACGATATCGTTAACGATATCATTGCAACGTCACGCTTTTTTGTGACGTAGCAACGATCTCCTTATGTGTGACAGCGACCAACGATCAGGCCCCTGCTGGGAGATCGTTGGTCGTGAGGAATGATCAGGACCTTTTTTTGGTCGCTGATCACCCGCTGTCATCACTGGATTGGCGTGTGTGACGCCGATCCAGCGATGTGTTAACTTGTAACCAGGGTAAACATCGGGTTACTAAGTGCAGGGCCGCGCTTAGTAACCCGATATTTACCCTGGTTACCATTGTGAAAGTAAAAAAAAAAAAAAAAAAAAAAAAACAGTACATACTTACATTCCGATGTCTGTCACGTCCCCCGCCGTCAGCTTCCCTGCACTGACTGTCAGCGCTGCCGGCCGTAAAGCAGAACACAGCGGTGACGTCACCGCTGTGCTCTGCTTTACGGCCGGCGCCGACACAGTCAGTGCAGGGAAGCTGACGGCGGGGGACGTGACAGACATCGGAATGTGAGTATGTACTGTTTTTTTTTTAACTTTCACAATGGTAACCAGGGTAAATATCGGGTTACTAAGCGCGGCCCTGCACTTAGTAACCCGATGTTTACCCTGGTTACCCAGGGACTTCGGCATTGTTGAAGACAGTTTCAACGATGCCGAAGTCGTTCCCCTGATCGTTGGTCGCTGGAGAGAGCGGTCTGTGTGACAGCTCCCCAGCGACCACACAACGACTTACCAACGATCACGGCCAGGTCGTATCACTGGTCGTGATCGTTGGCAAGTCGTTTAGTGTAACAGTACCTTTATATTCGCTTTGGTGATTGAGCCTCTGGCAGAGAAAATTAGATCACACTCGATATCAGGAATTCAGATGAATAAAACGGAACACAAAATAGGTTTATTTGCGGACGACATCATTCTAGCATTAACTAACCTGACAGAGTCATTACCGGCAGCAATGCAAATAATCGAATCATATACTAAAATATATTGTAAGCTAAACGTGTCTAAATGCCAGGTATTTAACCTAACCCCATTCACATTTTGAGAATAAATACCCTTTTAAATGGGAAAATGACCATATTGAGTATTTAGGTATTCGGCTGACACTCTCAGCAGATAAAATGTTATCACTGAATTATGAGTCTCTGAGGAAGAAAATCCAAACTGACATGTTACGTATGAAGAAACACGAACTATCATGGCTGGGCAGGATTGCGTAGGTGAAAATGTTCATTCTCCCACAAATACTGTATTTGTTCCGAAATCTACCCGTCATATTCCCAATGAAAATATTAAAAGATTCAAGCAATGATTTTAAAATACATTTGGCAAGAGAAAAAAAAAACAGTCCAAGCGGACACGCTTTACATCCCTATGAGTAAGGGTGGCCTGGGATGCCCCTCGGTGGTCCGTTAATACAGGGCCACATTATTGGTGGCCTGGGATGCCCCTCGGTGGTCCGTTAATACAGGGCCACATTATTGGTGGCCTGGGATGCCCCTCGGTGATCCATTACTACAGGGCCCCATTATTGGTGGCCTGGGATGCCCCTCGGTGGCCCGTTACTACAGGGCTCCATTATTGGTGGCCTGGGATGCCCCTCGGTGGCCCGTTACTACAGGGCCGCATTATTGGTGGCCTGGGATGCCCCTCGGTGGTCCGTTACTACAGGGCCGCATTATTGGTGGCCTGGGATGCCCCTCAGTGGTCCGTTACTACAGGGCCGCATTATTGGTGGCCTGGGATGCCCCTCAGTGGTCCGTTACTACAGGGCTCCATTATTGGTGGTCTGGGATGCCCCTCGGTGGTCCGTTACTACAGGGCCGCATTATTGGTGGCCTGGGATGCCCCTCAGTGGTCCGTTACTACAGGGCTCCATTATTGGTGGCCTGGGATGCCCCTCGGTGGTTCGTTACTACAGGGCCGCATTATTGGTGGCCTGGGATGCCCCTCAGTGGTCCGTTACTACAGGGCTCCATTATTGGTGGCCTGGGATGCCCCTCGGTGGTCCGTTACTACAGGGCCGCATTATTGGTGGCCTGGGATGCCCCTCAGTGGTCCGTTACTACAGGGCTCCATTATTGGTGGCCTGGGATGCCCCTCGGTGGTCCGTTACTACAGGGCCGCATTATTGGTGGCCTGGGATGCCCCTCGGTGGTCCGTTACTACAGTGCCGCAATATTCGAACAGTTACGATTCATGTGGAATGATGATGATCGGCACTGGATAGCAATTGAAAAACATTTGATGAGAACCTCCAATGTCTCAGCTTTTTACCCATGCACATCAAACTCAAGTCCCTAATAGAAACCTAAAAATGCCCCCAACAATAGACGTGGCTCTGGAGCTATGGAGAGTGCTGACCAATAAATTAGGCCTTATACAAACCGCATTTATCAAGGCTCCCATAGAGACACTGGAGCATTGTATCCCGGACCTCAAACTTAAAAATTGGAATTTACCCAAAACTACCTCAATTGGGAACCTGTATGAGAGGGAGGAAATAATTACTTTTACATCATTGCGAGATAAATACAATGTCCCTCAAAGGGATTTTTACAAATATTTGCAGATTCGGAATTTCCTAACTGAAAGAAAAAAACAAATGCCTGCACCGCCATCTAAACTCTACTCTATGCTGATGAACCCGACATCACAGATTAGGGCGCTGTCCACAAGCTACGACTGTATGTTGCAGAATACCCTGCCCTCTCTAACTACATACCTGCAAAAGTGGGAAAAAGACCTAAACTGCACATTCACACCGGATCAGTGGAGGGCATCCTTCTTAGTTATTGGAAGCCAATCTAAATGTACTAACCACATAGAAAACGCCAGGAAATTGTTATATCGGTGGTATTTCACTCCCGGTAGATTGTCAAGGATGTTCCGCAGTTCCCCAGACACGTGCTGGAGGTGTGGAGACCCCTGTGCAGACATGTTACATATATGGTGGAGTTGTGACAGAATTAGACGCCTATGGAAAGCCATAGATCATCTGATGTTCCAGATTTGTGGTATACCGGTGAATCTTAATGCACAGCAGGCGTTACTCGCTATAGATTTGGACTCGTTTCCCTATGAGTTCCGTACAGTGATTGTGCATATTATTGTAGCAACAAGAATAAAAATTGCTAGTTACTGGAAAAACTCCAAATGCCCCTCACTGCCCGAGGTCGTATCACTGATCAACGAAAATTGCCTATCAGAAAAAATAATCGCTACATCTAATAATAATATAGCTCAATTTCATAAAAAAATGGAACAACTGGTTATCTTTCCGCTTAAATACCGTTCTTAAATAACTTTGCAGATTCGCATATAGAGAATGTGATTGGATAGTTACTGTAATGTCACCATATCCCCTATCCTCTTCCCTTCCCTAACCCCCATAACATTGTGTTCATTGTTAAGAATTTACTGACAATAAGATGTAATGCTCACACAATTTGTAAATAAATAAAAATGTATGTTTAAAAAAATGTAAAAAAAAAAATAAGAGACTTTGTGCAGCAGGCCTTCATGGTAAAATAGCTGCTAGGAAACCACTGCTAAGGACAGGCAACAAGCAGAAGAGACTTGTTTGGGCTAAAGAACACAAGGAATGGACATTAGACCAGTGGAAATCTGAGCTTTGGTCTGATGAGTCCAAATTTGAGATCTTTGGTTCCAACCACCGTGTCTTTGTGCGATGCAGAAAAGGTGAACGGATGGACTCTACATGCCTGGTTCCCACCGTGAAGCATGGAGGAGGAGGTGTGATGGTGTGGGGGTGCTTTGCTGGTAACACTGTTGGGGATTTATTCAAAATTGAAGGCATACTGAACCAGCATGGCTACCACAGCATCTTGCAGTGGCTTGCTATTCCATACGGTTTGCATTTAGTTGGACCATCATTTATTTTTCAACAGGACAATGACCCCAAACACACCTCCAGGCTGTGTAAGGGCTATTTGACCAAGAAAGAGAGTGATGGGGTGCTACGCCAGATGACCTGGCCTCCACAGTCACCAGACCTGACCTGAACACAATCGAGGTGGTTTGAGGTGAGCTGGACCGCAGAGTGAAGGCAAAAGGGCCAACAAGTGCTAAGCATCTCTGAGAACTCCTTCAAGATTGCTGGAAGACCATTCCCGGTGACTACCTATTGAAGCTCAGCAAGAGAATGCCAAGAGTGTGCAAAGCAGTCATCAAAGCAAAAGGTGACTACTTTGAAGAACCTAGAATATAAGACATAATTTCAGTTGTTTCACACTTTTTTTGTTAAGTATATAATTCCACATGTGTTAATTCATAGTTTTGATGCCTTCAGTGTGAATGTACAATTTTCATAGTCATGAAAATACTGATAAATCTTTATTATTGGTTATATATATATATATATATATATATATATATATATATATATATATATATATATATATATATATATATATTCACGTTTAAATACATATTTATAATTTGTTCTCATTATCTAACAGGTCCTCCAAGTAGGGGCTCTCGGACACCCCCTTTAAACTTAATGAAGATGGTACAATTTTGTAGAATGATCTATGACTGGACAGAATATTCAACATACTTGTCTTTTAGGTTCACTCTGACGGAGGATGGTGCCAGCTGGATGCTGGTATCTGCAGCTTGGTTAGAAGCACTGGTGATTTCTGACTTCGGGGCTGCAGCGTCAAATGTGCCCGCAGTCGCATCCGGCCCGAAGGTAACCACTGGAGCTCCCGACTGCTTGGCAAAGCTTGTAGTTGGAGCGCCAAAAATCGAAGAGCTGGCCGTGACTACAGGAAGGCTGGTGGAAGGGGCACTGAAAGGAGAAGCCTGAGGTTTGCCTGCAAACGAAGAATTGTCTTGAGGATTGAAAGAAAAGTTAGAAGAAGGCATGCTGAACCCAAAGGAGGCGGCCTGAGGGGCGGCAGGGGCACTTGCCATCAGTAAACCGAAAGCGGCACCAGGCTGGGGTTTTCCAGGGAGATTAGCTGAGGAGAAGCTGAAGGTGGAGGCAGTCGGAGGAGGTTTTGCAGAGCTGCTAGCGGCAAACAGGTTGAAAGATGAAGCGGCAGCAGTTTGGGGTTTTGCAGTGCCAGTAGTGGCAGGGAGGCCGAGGACAGGAGGAGTGGAGGTTTGGGATTTTGTACTACCAGTAGTAGCAGTCAGGATGAAAGCTGGAGGAGCGGAGGTTGGGGGTTTTGCACTGCCAGTAGTGATAGATGGGACAAAGGTTGGAGGAGCGGAGGTTTGGGGTTTCGCAGTGCCACTAGTGGCGGGAAGGCTGAGGACAGGAGGAGCAGTTTGCGTTTTTTCACTGCCAGTAGGAGCAGACAGGACATAGGTTGGGGTTGAAGCATGAGGCATGGTTGGGTGTCTGAGCGCCGGGGCAGTCGATTTTCCAGGGAGACCAGAGGGGGGTGTATTAGTAGCACTGCCGATAAGTGCACCAGACAGAGGAGGGCTAGCAACAGCTGCAGAAGGTCCTGGGGTGCTGGAGCCGAGTGCTGCAAACACAAGCACAGAAATGATGGTCACTGGGTGGCCAAACAACAAATGGAAATCGCAGCAGCGGGAAGTTGTGCGGCAAGTCCTCCATCGTATCCGGAAGCCATGACACCGCACAAACAAGATCATGTGATCGACCTAAGGATCCCTGCAGAACACCACATGCTAATAATTAGGAGCAGGGCTCCATGCTTCTAGGTCACAAGGACATTACTCTACGCATACACCATTACGATCTACACCTTTCAGTGTCCTGGAGACATTTTCTTGTGGACACACTGAGAAGGTGACATGCTCTGCACCCTGTAACCTTATTGCACAGATTTATAGGGCGGTGACTTCATGCTGCTGCCAATCATTATAAGGACTTTGCCCAAATATAAGAATCTGGACAGGGCTTCCGCTAAAGAGTTATAAACACCATCGGTGTCCCGCGGCAGCTCCATCCGCACATCATCGAGGGGCCATGTACAGCCATTAGTGTGGGGGCACATATCGCTGCGCCCTACAGTCTCAGTACCTGCAGGTCTGATCGCTCGCTCTCCCTCCATAGGAAGCCGCTCCGCTTTCACAGTCAGAGGTTTCACACCGGGGTTCAAGTTGATCATGTGAAAAGAAGAAAGGACTCCGTCTGTGGAAAGCAGCAGAAGGATTGGAGTGGGAGGAAAGATCTTGTCCTCATCTGCAAAAAAGAAAGAGACCAGAGCTGAAGTCACAGAGGTAACGAATCCCAGGTTTATTCAGGAGTAATACATGT
This sequence comes from Ranitomeya imitator, assembly GCF_032444005.1. Lineage (NCBI taxonomy): Eukaryota > Metazoa > Chordata > Amphibia > Anura > Dendrobatidae > Ranitomeya > Ranitomeya imitator. Next base: position 155,791,058 of record NC_091283.1, on the reverse strand, counting down.
AAAAAAATAAAGCAGCATCTCAACCTTCTCTGAAACCATCAACAGTCCCTGCTGTAATGGGTCCTGAGGCCAACTGTCCATGTGATCACCGCTCTTACAGTAGAGAACCAGCTCCCGAGGTCGGCTATTCCTCAGATTAATCGCTCTCATATTAAAGAAGCCTTGTCTCCTCTGGAGACTGAACCTTTCTGTCTCCATGCAGAGACAGTGATCCTTGTCTTTTGTTATATTAAACAGATTTTCACCGTACGTTTTGTATGGGCCATTTATGTACTTGTACATCTTAATCAAGTCTCCCCTGAGACGTCTCTTCACAAGACTAAATAAATGCAGTTCTACTAGTCTTTCCTCCTAGACTAGCTCCTCCGTGCCCCTTATCAGTGTTGTGGTTCTTCTTCTAGGTCCAGCACCTCCTTCCTTCATGCTCCAGATGAGGTCTCGCACTCTTTGTAGAGTGGTCGTATCCCGTCCCGCGAGCACCTCTTATGATCCATGACAATATCCTGCTGGCCTTAGAAGCAGCTGATTGACCTTTCAATGTACATCTATCAGCATCCCGCACAGTGCAGGCCACATATACAGTGTACATCTATCAGCATCCCGCTCAGTGCAGGCCACATATACAGTGTACATCAATCAGCATCCCGCTCAGTGCAGGCCACATATACAGTGTACATCTATCAGCGTCCCGCTCAGTGCAGGCCACATATACAGTGTACATCTATCAGCGTCCCGCTCAGTGCAGGCCACATATACAGTGTACATCTATCAATGTCCCGCTCAGTGCAGGCCACATATACAGTGTACATCTATCAGCATCCCGCTCAGTGCAGGCCACATATACAGTGTACATCTATCAGCGTCCCGCTCAGTGCAGGCCACATATACAGTGTACATCTATCAGCGTCCCGCTCAGTGCAGGCCACATATACAGTGTACATCTATCAGCGTCCCGCTCAGTGCAGGCCACATATACAGTGTACATCTATCAATGTCCCGCTCAGTGCAGGCCACATATACAGTGTACATCTATCAGCATCCCGCTCAGTGCAGGCCACATATACAGTGTACATCTATCAGCATCCCGCTCAGTGCAGGCCACATATACAGTGTACATCTATCAGCGTCCCGCTCAGTGCAGGCCACATATACAGTGTACATCTATCAATGTCCCGCTCAGTGCAGGCCACATATACAGTGTACATCTATCAGCGTCCCGCTCAGTGCAGGCCACATATACAGTGTACATCTATCAGCATCCCGCTCAGTGCAGGTCACATATACAATGTACATTCAAAAGCGTCCCGCTCAGTGCAGGCCCCATATACAATGTACATCTATGAGCATCCCGCTCAGTGCAGGCCACATATACAATGTACATCTATCAGCATCCCGCTCAGTGCAGGCCCCATATACAATGTACATCTATCAGCATCCCGCACAGTGCAGGCCACATATACAATGTACATCTATCAGCATCCCGCACAGTGCAGGCCCCATATACAATGTACATCAATCAGCGTCCCGCTCAGTGCAGGCCACATATACAACGTACATCCATCAGCATCCCGCTCAGTGCAGGAAACATATACAATGTACATCTATCAGCATCCCGCTCAGTGCAGGCCACATATACAATGTACATCTATCAGCGTCCCGCACAGTGCAGGCCACATATACAATGTACATCTATCAGCATCCCGCTCAGTGCAGGAAACATATACAATGTACAGTCATGGCCAAAAGTATTAACACCCCTGCAATTCTGTCAGATAATACTCAGTTTCTTCCTGAAAATGATTGCAAACACAAATTCTTTGTTATTATTATCTTCATTTAATTTGTCTTAAATGAAAAAACACAAAAAGAATTGTCCTAAAGCCAAATTGGACATAATTCCACACCAAACATAAAAAAGGGGGTGGACAAAAGTATTAGCACCATTCAAAAAAAATCATGTGATGCTTCTCTAATTTGTGTAATTAAAAGCACCTGTAACTTACCTGTGGCACCTAACAGGTGTTGGCAATAACTAAATCACACTTGCAGCCAGTTGACATGGATTAAAGTTGACTCAACCTCTGTCCGGTGTCCTTGTGTGTACCACATTGAGCATGGAGAAAAGAAAGAAGACCAAAGAACTGTCTGAGGACTTGGGAAACCAAATTGTGAGGAAGCATGAGCAATCTCAAGGCTACAGGTCCATCTCCAAAGACCTGAATGTTCCTGTGTCTACCGTGCGCAGTGTCATCAAGAACTTTAAAGCCCATGGCAATGTGGCTAACCTCCCTAGATATGGACGGAAAAGAAAAATTGACAAGAGATTTCAACCCAAGATTGTGCGGATGTTGGATGAAGAACCTCGACTTACATCCAAACAAGTTCAAGCTGCCCTGCAGTCCGAGGGTACAACAGTGTCAACCCGTACTATCCGTCGGCGTCTGAATGAAAAGGGACTGTATGGTAGGAGACCCAGGAAGACCCCACTTCTTACCCCGAGACATAAAAAAGCCAGGCTGGAGTTTGCCAAAACTTACCTGAAAAAGCCTAAAACATTTTGGAAGAATGTTCTCTTGTCAGATGAGACAAAAGTAGAGCTTTTTGGGCAAAGACATCAACAGAGTTTACAGGAGAAAAAAGAGGCATTCAAAGAAAAGAACACGGTCCCTACAGTCAAACATGGTAGAGGTTCCCTGATGTTTTGGGGTTGCTTTGCTGCCTCTGGTACTGGACTGCTTGACCGTGTGCATGGCATTATGAAGTCTGAAGACTACCAACAAATTTTGCAGCATAATGTAGGGCCCAGTGTGAGAAAGCTGGGTCTCCCTCAGAGGTCATGGGTCTTCCAGCAGGACAATGACCCCAAACACACTTCAAAAAGCACTAGAAAATGGTTTGAGAAAAAGCACTGGAGACTTCTAAGGTGGCCAGCAATGAGTCCAGACCTGAATCCCATAGAACACCTGTGGAGAGATCTAAAAATGGCAGTTTGGAGAAGGCGCCTTCAAATATCAGGGACCTGGAGCAGTTTGCCAAAGAAGAATGGTCTAAAATTCCAGCAGATCACTGTAAGAAACTCATTGATGGTTACCGGAAGCGGTTGGTCGCAGTTATTTTGGCTAAAGGTTGTGCAACCAAGTATTAGGCTGAGGGTGCCAATACTTTTGCCTGGCCCATTTTTGGAGTTTTGTGTGAAATGATCAATGTTTTGCTTTTTGCTTCATTCTCTTTTGTGTTTTTTCATTTAAGACAAATTAAATGAAGATAATAATACCAAAGAATTTGTGATTGCAATCATTTTCAGGAAGAAACTGAGTATTATCTGAGAGAATTGCAGGGGTGTCAGTACTTTTGGCCATGACTGTACATCTATCAGCATCCCGCTCAGTGCAGGCCACATATACAATGTACAGCTATCAGCATCCCGCTCAGTGCAGGCCACATATACAACGTACATCTATCAGCGTCCCGCTCAGTGCAGGCCACATATACAATGTACATCTATCAGCGTCCCGCTCAGTGCAGGCCACATATACAATGTACATCTATCAGCGTCCCGCTCAGTGCAGGGCACATATACACTGTGTTCCAAATTATTATGCAAATGATATTTTTCTCAGATTTTCCTAAATGGTCGGTGCAAATGACAGTCGGTCTAATAAAAGTCATCACCCGTTAGATTATACATCGAATTTTATTAAAGAAACCTCCCAATGATAACAGTATGATCTCCAAAATGAATAAAAACTCAAAATGCACTGAACTGAAAATGATCATTTGTGGAATTTGCAGCATTAGGAGATCACATTCACTGAACAAAACAGCTATTTAACTCCAAAACATCCTTAGAGGCCAAGTTACATGTTAACATAAGACCCTTTCTTTGATATCACCTTCACAATTCTTGCATCTATTGAACTTGTGAGTTTTTGGAGAGTTTCTGCTTGTATTTCTTTGCATGAAGTCAGAATAGCTTCCCAGAGCTGCTGCTTTGATGTGAACTGCCTCCCACCCTCATAGATATTTTGCTTGATGATACTCCAAAGGTTCTCTATAGGGTTGAGGTTAGGGGAAGATGGTGGCCACACCATGAGTTTATCTCCTTTTATGCCCATAGCAGCCAATGACTCAGAGGTATTCTTTGCAGCATGAGATGGTGCATTGTCATGCATGAAGATGATTTTGCTCCTGAAGTCACGTTTCTGCTTTTTAGACCATGGAAGAAAGTTGTCAGTCAGAAACTCTACATACTAGCAGGTCATTTTCACACCTTCAGGACCCTTAAAGCGTTCTACCAGCTGTTGCCCCATGATTCCGGCCCAAAATCATGACTCCTCCACCTCCTTGCTGACGTCGCAGCCTTGTTGGGACATTGTGGCCATCCACCAACCATCCACTACTCCATCCATCTGGACCATCCAGGGTTGCTCGACACTCATCAGTAAACAAGACTGTTTGAAAATTAGTCGTCATGTATGTCTGGGCCCACTGCAACTGTTTCGGCTTGTGAACACTGTTCAGGGGTGGCCGAATAGTAGGTTTATGAACCACAGTAAGCCTTTGAAGGATCCTACATCTTGAGATTTGAGGGACTTCAGAGGCACCAGCAGCTTCAAATAACTGTTTGCTGGTTTGTAATTGCTTTTTAGCAACTGGTCTCTTAATCCGATGAACTTGCCTGGCAGAAACCTTCCTCATTATGCCTTTATCAGCACGAACACATCTGTGCTCAGATTCAGCCACAAATCTCTTAACAGTATGATGACCACGCTTAAGTTTTCGGGAAATGTCTCATGTTTTCATCCCTTGATCAAGGCATTGCACTAGTTGATGCTTTTCAGCAGCAGAGATCCTTTTTCTTTCCCATGTTACTTAAAAACTGTGACCTGCTTAATAATGTGGAACATCATTTTTAAGTAGTTTTCCTTTAATTAGAATCACCTGGAAAACTAATTATCCCATGTGTTTAAGATTGATTTCAGTGATCCATTGAGCCCTGACCTACAACAACATCCACGAGTTTATTTGAAAACCAAAAAAATTAAATCTTTATGAAACTTAAATCCAATTTGCATAATAATTTGGAAAACAGGGTACAATGTACATCTATCAGCGTCCCTCTCAGTGCAGGGCACATATACAATGTACATCCATCAGCGTCCCGCTCAGTGCAGGCCACATATACAATGTACAGCCATTATCAATACGGAAAAACGGAGCATAAACATCCATAACACCATAGTTATTAAAAAGGTATAATGTTTATTTACAGGAAATAAATAAATCTTGGTACCGTGTTAGCCAGTGGATAGAAAAATATTTAGAATCGAGAGTCCTCAGTGGTTGATACCTTTTAATGGCTAACTGAAAAGATGGTAACAAATTGCAAGCTTTCGAGACTACACAGGTCTCTTCATCAGGCAAAGACTAAAACAAATTCTGAAGAATCACATATTTATGCACAACATAGTATAGGAAAAAAAAAAAAAAGGGGGAAAAAAAAACATGGATAAGCCAGGTGACATGAAGCAGAATTACCATGGGTTCACCTGAACCCTGTTGAGAAAGCGATATACGCGAAACGCGCGTCCAGGGGAGCCACACCAGTAGGGGACACCTTGCCTAGCAGAAGTACTATGGGTAAGCCGGATCTAATATAAGGTGCAGTATAGGCACTATGCTCTTGTGCCTGTTATAGTGTAGAGAGACCGGTGGGACCCTGAATGAAATGATTGAAATATGCTAGTGTAAGGGATAATATTAAGATATATGTGATATATGAGATAGTGTTTATCCCTCCTTGTGTTTTGGCTATCACCACGTCTCCTTTTTATGACCTTCCTATATGTGCGGAGTGCTTACAGCACTTATTGCACTGTCTGCATTTAGATACATGTGTCTGATGCTAATATTGGTGTTATTATTGTTGTTACTTTTGATATAATTACTAAATAAACATTATAACTTTTTAATAACTATGGTGTTATGGATGTTTATGCTCCGTTTTTCCGCATTGATTCTTGTTTGGAGCAGTCCTGGTTGGCTAACGCCTGTTGGGCGTATAGGGAGAGCTAATGGTAGTAGCTCGTCATTACTAATTACCTCAGTGCTTCATGGTTTTGCTATTAAATGTACAGCCATTAGCGTCCCGCTCAGTGCAGGCCACATATACAATGTACAGCTATCAGCGTCCAGCTCAGTGCAGGCCACATATAAAATGTACAGCTATCAGCATCCCGCTCAGTGCAGGCCACATATACAATGTACATCTATCAGCATCCCGCTCAGTGCAGGCCACATATACAACATACAGCTATCAGCGTCCCGCTCAGTGCAGGCCACATATAAAATGTACAGCTATCAGCATCCCGCTCAGTGCAGGCCACATATACAATGTACATCTATCAGCATCCCGCTCAGTGCAGGCCACATATACAACATACAGCTATCAGCGTCCCGCTCAGTGCAGGCCACATATACAACGTACAGCTATCAGCATCCCGCTCAGTGCAGGCCACATATACAATGTACATCTATCAGCATCCCGCTCAGTGCAGGCCACATATACAATGTACATCTATCAGCGTCCCGCTCAGTGCAGGCCACATATACAACATACAGCTATCAGCGTCCCGCTCAGTGCAGGCCACATATACAACGTACATCTATCAGCATCCCGCTCAGTGCAGGCCACATATACAACGTACATCTATCAGCATCCCGCTCAGTGCAGGCCACATATACAACGTACATCTATCAGCATCCCGCTCAGTGCAGGCCACATATACAACATACAGCTATCAGCGTCCCGCTCAGTGCAGGCCACATATACAACGTACAGCTATCAGCGTCCCGCTCAGTGCAGGCCACATATACAATGTACATCTATCAGCGTCCCGCTCAGTGCAGGCAACATATACAACGTACAGCTATCAGCGTCCCGCTCAGTGCAGGCCACATATACAATGTACATCTATCAGCGTCCCGCTCAGTGCAGGCCACATATGGCATCAAAGTCACATCACTTCTTCTTGGAGAGACTTTGAAGCCATATGTGGCCTGCACTGAGCGGGACGCTGATAGATGTACATTGTATATGTGGCCTGCACTGAGCGGGACGCCGATAAATGAACATTGTATACATGTGTATAGTCTCAGAGCAGCTCCTTGATAAACAGCAATGTAGGGATCAGACAAGGGTCAGTGAGGCGTCATATTGGGGCGCAAACCTCCCATAGCCACAAAGGCAATTTTTATCTGGAGCGTGTATATACTGGTGTCTCCCAGAGGGTGGAATACCCGTTCTCTGCCCTGGAGATTTCCCTGGGAGCCCTAATGCCCGGTCCCATACTCTGCCCTGAAGGTCTCCCTGGGAGCCCTTCTACCCTGGCCCATATTCTGCCCTGAAGGTTTCCATGGGAGCCCTTATACCCTGGCCCATATTCTGCCCTGAAGGTTTCCATGGGAGCCCTTATACCCTGGCCCATATTCTGCCCTGAAGGTTTCCATGGGAGCCCTTATACCCTGGCCCATATTCTGCCCTATTACTCTGCACTGGAGGTTTCCATGGGAGCCCTTATACCCTGGCCCATATTCTGCCCTATTACTCAGCCCGTTTCCGTGGGAGCCCTTATACACTGGCTCGTATTCTGCCCTATTACTCTGCCCTGGAGGTTTCCCTGGGAGCCCTGATACCCTGGCCCATATTCTGCCCTATTACTCAGCCCGTTTCCGTGGGAGCCCTTATACCCTGGCCCATATTCTGCCCTATTACTCTGCACTGGGGGTTTCCCTGAGAGCTCTTATACACTGGCTCGTATTCTGCCCTATTACTCTGCCCTGGAGGTTTCCCTGGGAGCCCTTATACCCTGGCCCATATTCTGCCATGGAGGTTTCCGTGGGAGCCCTTATACCCTGGCCCATATTCTGCCATGGAGGTTTCCGTGGGAGCCCTTATACCCTGGCCCATATTCTGCCCTATTACTCTGCACTGGGGGTTTCCCTGAGAGCCCTTATACACTGGCTCGTATTCTGCCCTATTACTCAGCCCTGGAGGTTTCCGTGGGAGCCCTTATGCCCTGTCCCATACTCTGCCCTGAAGGTTTCCCTGGGAGCCCTTATACCCTGGCCCATATTCTGCCCTGAAGGTTTCCATGGGAGCCCTTATACCATGGCCCATATTCTGCCCTGAAGGTTTCCATGGGAGCCCTTATACCCTGGCCCATATTCTGCCCTGAAGGTTTCCATGGGAGCCCTTATACCCTGGCCCATATTCTGCCCTATTACTCTGCCCCGGAGGTTTCCCTGGGGGCCCTTATACCCTGGCCCATATTCTGCCCTATTACTCTGCACTGGAGGTTTCCATGGGTGCCCTTATACCCTGGCCCATATTCTGCCATGGAGGTTTCCGTGGGAGCCCTTATACCCTGGCCCATATTCTGCCCTATTACTCTGCCTTGGAGATTTCCCTGGGAGCCCTTATACACTGGCTCGTATTCTGCCCTATTACTCAGCCCTGGAGGTTTCCGTGGGAGCCTTTATACCAGGACTTATACTCAGGCGACTCAGTATCTCTCCTGTCCTGAAATACTCTGTGCTGCTGAGGAATCCACACAGGTGACCACTTTTTCCTGTTTATGAATGCAACCAACACAGCAGAGACGTTCCTATTAGTCAGTGTCTACACCAGCGCTCATCGATCTGCACAGAGTGGCACTTACTGACAAACACGCTCAGCTGGCTGGTGTAGGAGACTACAGCTCCCATCGGCAGAGTGTCATCATTGTTATCACTCACGGGCAGCTCGGCTCGGCCGGAGTCTTCCAGTAGCCACAATTCCCACAGGCTCTACGGGAAAACAAGGAGTGAGACATCGGATCTGAACGCAAGGCCGGAGCATAGTGTGCCAAATCCTGACCCTGGGGGTGTACCCACACATAGGGCATATGTACTGGTGCAAAAAGTTTATCACTGCTCAAAAAAACTACAACTACAAGAGTGGAGTAATATGGACAGCAGGGTCAGAGTTGTTGTCTGTAATCATGGAGGCATGGGAGCTGCAGACGCAAAACGAGGACATTTTATCCCCTTCATGAGTAATCAGTTTTATTTGTTCATTTTCTTCTTGTTTTTGCACTTTGTTTTTTACCCTCCTCTCTTTCCCAATGGTTATAACCATTTGTTAGCATCGCAGTACAAGGACTTATATTTTGTGAGATGAGTTGTGGTCATAAATTACACCATATTTTACCGTATAATGTACTGAAAAAAAAAATAGAAAAGAAATCCCAGGGTGGGGAAAGTCTGAAACAAAATCCTTGAAATTCCGCTATCGCTTTTCAGTAGAGATGGGCGAACCCGAACAGTGAAGTTTGGCATCTGTACCGAACACCCACTGTTTGGACACAGATACCGAACATGGACTTCACCAGGAAGTCCATGTTACTGTTCGGCCCCGGCCCCCCGGACACTGGGTGTTTGTCACACTGCCATGTGTATGACAGCGTGACAAACACTGCTTCTCATTGGCGGTAAAATTATTACCGCTGGTCAGACAGCGTGAGCACACAGCTGTGATCGGAGGTATAAGGTTTACCTCCGGTCACTGGTGTCAGCTGATGGGACTACTGCTCCTATCAGTCGACACCTGCTGCTGCTAATAACCGAGAAAGCAGGAGCGGCTGATGGGAGTATTCATTAGCCGACTAATGAGCTCTAAATAAATAAATAAAAATTACAGCGTGGTTTCCCCTGTATTTTTGATAACCAGCCAGGCAAAATTCACAGCTGGAGGCAGCAATCCTCAGCTGTCAGCTTCAGCTGCAGTGAAATTCTGCAGGTAAACTCATGTCTGCACCATGAGACGTTTTCTCACTGTGCTAGCGGAGATCTCACTGAGGTCACTGCAGTTCAGCCTGGCTGAATAGCCGGTCACTGACACTGCGCTCGCAGCAGCTCAATAACCAGTGGTTCTCAGCCTGGACGGTCGAATCTTGGCACCATCCACGTTGAAAACTATTTATCCCCCAGACATAGATTATGGCGTGGGACAGAATAACGGACAGGTGAGGGATATTTTTTTTTATTTTTGTTTTATTATAGGAGACGAAGGCTTCGATGGAAATAGGCATTAGGTGAGTATAACTGTGTTTGTTATTTTTAATTTAAAAAAACAAATAGTTTGCTTTCTTTTATTTATTGCTGTGTCTTTATTTACCATATGACTAAAGGATTAGTAATGGATAGGCATCTTATAGACGCTTCTCCATTACTAACCCGTGGGCTTGATGTCACCAGACAATACAAAGGTGACATCAACCCCACAAATATTAACCCCACTTGCCGCTCCAACAGGGCAAGTGGGAAGAGCCGGGCAATGCGCCAGAATTGGCGCATCTAATAGATGCACCTTTTCTCTGTGTGGCCGCGGGTTGCTATTTTTAGGCTGGTGGGGGGTAACATCCATGGCCCCTTACCAGCTTGAGAATATTAGCCCTGAGTGGTCTACTTTAGCAAGGCTAGTTGACAAAAAAAAAAATGGAGGGGAACCCACACCTTTTCAATTAGTTAATTCATTAAAAAATACGGAGTGGGGACTGCTCTATTCTTGATAACCAGCCTTGCTGAAGCTGACAGCTGAGGGTTGAAGCCCCCAGCTGTCAGTTTTGCCTGGCTGGTCATCAAATATACAAAGGAACCCACGCCGCCTTTTTAAAATTATTATTATTACCGTATTATTAATTTACAGCGCAGGTGCAAGCTGATGAATACTCCCATCAGCCGCTCCTGCTCTCACTGTTATTAGCATCAGCAGGCATCGGCTGATGGGAGCAGTAGTCCCATGAGCCTGCAGCAGTAACCGGAGGTAAACTTTATACCTCAGATCAGACACCGACACATCTGAGGCTGCGGGCTCACGCTGTCTTTTGACATTGTGGGAACCGTGGCTGTCTAACATAGTAACATAGTAACATAGTTAGTAAGGCCGAAAAAAGACATTTGTCCATCCAGTTCAGCCTATATTCCATCATAATAAATACCCAGATCTACGTCCTTCTACAGAACCTAATAATTGTATGATACAATATTGTTCTGCTCCAGGAAGACATCCAGGCCTCTCTTGAACCCCTCGACTGAGTTCGCCATCACCACCTCCTCAGGCAAGCAATTCCAGATTCTCACTGCCCTAACAGTAAAGAATCCTCTTCTATGTTGGTGGAAAAACCTTCTTTCCTCCAGACGCAAAGAATGCCCCCTTGTGCCCGTCACCTTCCTTGGTATAAACAGATCCTCAGCGAGATATTTGTATTGTCCCCTTATATACTTATACATGGTTATTAGATCGCCCCTCAGTCGTCTTTTTTCTAGACTAAATAATCCTAATTTCGCTAATCTATCTGGGTATTGTAGTTCTCCCATCCCCTTTATTAATTTTGTTGCCCTCCTTTGTACTCTCTCTAGTTCCATTATATCCTTCCTGAGCACCGGTGCCCAAAACTGGACACAGTACTCCATGTGCGGTCTAACTAGGGATTTGTACAGAGGCAGTATAATGCTCTCATCATGTGTATACAGACCTCTTTTAATGCACCCCATGATCCTGTTTGCCTTGGCAGCTGCTGCCTGGCACTGGCTGCTCCAGGTAAGTTTATCATTAACTAGGATCCCCAAGTCCTTCTCCCTGTCAGATTTACCCAGTGGTTTCCCGTTCAGTGTGTAATGGTGATATTGATTCCCTCTTCCCATGTGTATAACCTTACATTTATCATTGTTAAACCTCATCTGCCACCTTTCAGCCCAAGTTTCCAACTTATCCAGATCCATCTGTAGCAGAATACTATCTTCTCTTGTATTAACTGCTTTACATAGTTTTGTATCATCTGCAAATATCGATATTTTACTGTGTAAACCTTCTACCAGATCATTAATGAATATGTTGAAGAGAACAGGTCCCAATACTGACCCCTGCGGTACCCCACTGGTCACAGCGACCCAGTTAGAGACTATACCATTTATAACCACCCTCTGCTTTCTATCACTAAGCCAGTTACTAACCCATTTACACACATTTTCCCCCAGACCAAGCATTCTCATTTTGTGTACCAACCTCTTGTGCGGCACGGTATCAAACGCTTTGGAAAAATCGAGATATACCACGTCCAATGACTCACCGTGGTCCAGCCTATAGCTTACCTCTTCATAAAAACTGATTAGATTGGTTTGACAGGAGCGATTTCTCATAAACCCATGCTGATATGGAGTTAAACAGTTATTCTCATTGAGATAATCCAGAATAACATCCCTCAGAAACCCTTCAAATATTTTACCAACAATAGAGGTTAGACTTACTGGCCTATAATTTCCAGGTTCACTTTTAGAGCCCTTTTTGAATATTGGCACCACATTTGCTATGCGCCAGTCCTGCGGAACAGACCCTGTCGCTATAGAGTCACTAAAAATAAGAAATAATGGTTTATCTATTACATTACTTAGTTCTCTTAGTACTCGTGGGTGTATGCCATCCGGACCCGGAGATTTATCTATTTTAATCTTATTTAGCCGGTTTCGCACCTCTTCTTGGGTTAGATTGGTGACCCTTAATATAGGGTTTTCATTGTTTCTTGGGATTTCACCTAGCATTGAAAGGCGGTAATGATTTTACCGCCGATCAGAAGCAGTGTTTGCCGAGCTGTCATGCACAAGACAGCACGGCAGGCACTGGATGTTGGGGTCCCCCATTCAAGTAAATGGGGTCTGGGTACTGTTCTGGTACCCAAACTTTTTGTTAACTGTTCGGCCAAAGCCGCCGGACGCGAACATCCAGATTTCCAACCATCTCTACTTTTCAGGTTTTAATTTTATAGCGACTGCAGTAAGTTTAAAGTGACCGATTACGTGGTTCTCCAGGTCGCTTTGATTAAGACAATATCAAACTTGGATTTTTTTTCCACTTTAGTGGTAACGGAAAAAAAAAATAATTCAAGAACATTGTTAACATAATAAAAGTGTAATTTGTCTATGTAGAAGGACCAATATGGCAGCGATGGAGGCTGTTGATAAGACACGCATAGGCATCCAGAGGTCGCGTGCTGGGAAGGCTGATGGGAGCCAGAGAAAGAGCGCACAGACATCTGCACTATTTACATGTTGCGGTCAGTGATAGACAGTGGCATATACATAGCTAAACAGCAACGATCAGAGCAAGATCTGGCCACTGCTGTTACAGGCAGATGCCCACTGTACCATACAGCTGGCTCCTGGGCACTATTCAGTGGGAAAAGCTGCTAATCTCCTCAATGACATCAGGAGGCGCGAAGGAGTGATAAAGACTATTCACTTTGTTTTTTGTTATAGAAGACTCTTCGGAACACTGAAGATATAGGTTGCAAATATATATATACCGTTTACCTCTGGAGCTGTTGTGTGGGGGTAGGAGATGGCACCTCTGGGTGCAGCATCATTACCTGATCCGGCGGCCTGGAGATCACGCTGACTTCTATAGAAGCTGCTGATGCCCCGAGGAGGATATCCCTAGGAGAAGCGCAGAGTATGTGAAGGCTTTGTACGCCTGAGTTAAGCCCGGCAAAGCAGCGGGCATTCCTGGGTAAGGCGCCGGCAGCTTACCAGTCATCGATATAATTCATGAAGAAGTGGTGCTGCCGCTCGCTGCAGCTGCTGTAGCAGGTCTCTGTGAAGTTCAAGAAGCGCTCGCCTCGCTTGTCTTCCTTCTTCTGTGAGATAGAATGAACGCGTTACTTAAGGTACCGTCACACATAACGATATCGTTAACGATATCGTTGCTTTTTGTGACGTAGCAACGATATTGTTAAGGAAATCATTATGTGTGACAGCGACCAACGATCAGGCCCCTGCTGGGAGATCGTTGGTCGCTGAATAAAGTCCAGAACTTTATTTCGTCGCTGGACTCCCTGCAGACATCGCTGGATCGGCGTCTGTGACACCGATCCAGCGGTGTCTTCACTGGTAACCAGGGTAAACATCGGGTTACTAAGCGCAGGGCCGCGCTTAGTAACCCGATGTTTACCCTGGTTACCAGCGTAAAAGTAAAAAAACAAACACTACATACTTACCTACCGCTGTCTGTCCTCGGCGCTCTGCTTCTCTGCACTCCTCCTGCTCTGGCTGTGAGCGTCGGTCAGCCGGAAAGCAGAGCGGTGACGTCACCGCTCTGCTTTCCGGCCGCTGTGCTCACAGTCAGTGCAGGAAGAGTGCAGAGAAGCAGAGCGCCGGGGACAGACAGCGGTAGGTAAGTATGTAGTGTTTGTTTTTTTACTTTTACGCTGGTAACCAGGGTAAACATCGGGTTACTAAGCGCGGCCCTGCGCTTAGTAACCCAATGTTTACCCTGGTTACCCGTGGACCTCGGGATCGTTGGTCACTGGAGAGCTGTCTGTGTGACAGCTCTCCAGCGATCAAACAGCGACGCTGCAGCGATCGACATCGTTGTCGGTATCGCTGCAGCGTTACAGATGGCAACCACAGGGGGTGCTAGAGGACAGTCGGTGATCCTCTCCCCACACGAGGCTGGAATGAGGGCAGCCATTACACCGTCTAAGCTGAAAACTCACAGGAAGCAAAACCATGACGAGCTGAGGCGAGGTCTCCAGAGATCCGTCAGCGGCTGCGTACACCACGGCGAAGACGTACGTGCTCACCCACAGGATGTCCAGCACTGAAAGCAGAAACAAGTGTCAAAAGCCCTCAGCTGTGTATTTGTTCTGATGCTGAGAATAGTAGTTCTGCAAGAGCCACAAGTGCAGGCATTGTGTTGCAAAATAGGTCCCCAAAATTTAATGGTTTCCTGCCCGTACTGCACAAAAGGATCCAAGCTTTACCTTTCACAGGGTCCGATTCATAGAAAGAGGGGCACGGGATCACCTTCCGCTCCTCCAGATTCTGCAAAAACAAGACAGCATAGCCAGACTAGTATGTGCACAGTAACTGCACCAACAGAATAGTGAGTGCAGCTCTGGAGTATAATACAGGATGTAACTCAGGATCAGTACAGGATAAGTAATGTAATACCGCGGTATGTACACAGTGACTGCACCAGCAGAATAGTGAGTGCAGCTCTGGAGTATAATACGGGATGTAACTCAGGATCAGTACAGGATAAGTAATGTAATGTATGTACACAGTGACTGCACCAGCAGAATAGTGAGTGCAGCTCTGGGGTATAATACAGGATGTAGCTCAGGATCAGTAATGTAATATGTGCCCAGTAAATAAACCAGCAGAATAGTGAGTGCAACTGTGGGGTATAATACAGTATGAAACACAGGATCAGTAATGTAATATATGTGCATAGTGACCACCAGCAGAATAGTGAGTGCAGCTCTGGGGTGTAATACAGGATGTAACTCAGGATCAGAACAGGATCAGTAATGTAATGTATGTACACAGTGACTGCACCAGCAGAATAGTGAGTCCAGCTCTGGAGTATAAAACAGGCTGTAGTAAAGGACTTACAGGGACGTACTGCACCACGGTGCCATTCTGCTTGCCGACAGCCAGTTGCTTTCCTTTCGGGCTCCAGCACACTGTTAGGGAAGAGATTACAGACTTTATACAATGCCCACTGTTCACTCTCTGGATCAGACGTGGCGCAGCTTAAATGATCACTCACCACACGTCACGCCCAATGTGGCTGGCAAATTGGCAAACAAATTGACTGTTTCTGTGACCTGGAAGACGGAGATGCTGCCATCACTGAGGCTCACTGCCACCATGTTTGGCATCACAGGATTCCACTTTAGATCTGTGACAAAACTGCCAGGTTCTCTAGACAGCGCCTGGCAGGTGAAGGCTTCTTTTGGTTGCCTGGACTGTAAAAGAGGAGACAAGTCCATTACCAGACAGACCATCTGCACCTGAGGCTCTCCAGCTGTTGCAGAACTACAGCTCCCAGCATGCTCGGACCACATACACACGCTGGAAGATGTAACTCTGCACCAGCTGGAAAGTCATGGATGAAGCAGATGGAAACACCCTCTGAAGAAAGCAATGGAGAAGAAAACTCACCTCGCCCACAAGGGTCCGAACGTCGTAGAAGAAGACATAGGAGCCGCGGTCACTGGACGCTGTGCAGACAGACAGGGTGAGGTTGTCTGAGCTCAGCGCCACATGGTGCACAGGATACTGTGTCGGTACTTCGATACCTGGAGGAGCCAACACTGTGCAACAAGAAAAGCTTTATTATACTGACAGGTAACGCACCACCCCTCCCCCACCAAATACTGTAATAAAATAACTATCGCACATTCCGGAGTCGTCTACAGGAACTGATCCCTTTGGAAAACACACCTGCCCCCTCTGACCTGCCCATAAAGCAATAATGATCACAAGGTAGAGTGCGGTCCACGACCATCCCAAAAGCACTAAGGTCATAGTGGCATCCCCTCCGGCCAAAGCTTCAGAGAGAGGGCAGAGCTGCCGGGAACAACACTCTACAGAGGGAGAGCCATGCCGAGAGCTCAGGTGGTCCTTACATTTGGAAATGATGAGGTATTCCAATGTGTAAATGTTGGGGTCCCACCACTAGGCCCAGTACTCGTTAAGAGGACGTGGATCGGTACTGTTAGAGGCCGCATGCTTCTTTCAATTAAATCCTACGGGAGCGCCTTCTCTATGATCTGTGAAGATCCCATACGCTCTCACAGGGAGGTCAGAACGGGACTCATCAGCAAGGGTGGCCATATCATTGGTGAAACCTGTGCAGCCGCTCTAGGGCTCAGGAGGTCAGAGGGCCCATTTTCACCTCCAACACAGGAGGAATTGTGCATTATGATGAGCTATTGGACTGTACAGGACCAATATATTGTTCTTATACAGGGGCCCATTTAGGTCCATGTCCACCAGTGCTTATGGGAGCTGATGGGGCACAGATGATGCGATGTCCAGAGCGGCTGCTCCAAACTCAACCTCATAAGCACATGGGACTGTTGTGTTCAGGACCGGACATCCTGTCTGTCCTTGTACCGCGGGTCTTAGATACCACAGAAGCTCCACCCGGCACTGAGCCTGCGCCAGACGATTAAGCCTTCTATGTCCATCTGATCACAATTTTTTTTTTTACATAACATAATCTCCCTTTAAGAAGCCATTCATCCAGCAGCGCACACATGAACCCACCGATGTCATTGTGATCCTGTCCTGCCTTCACAGGAACAAGAACATCATCTATGTGGAAAATCTTCAGTCCAGGTGGGCCGCCCGCGAACAGGAAGCCATATTTGTTGGACACAGCGAGGAGATTAGAGCGTTCCTTAGGGAGTTCCTGTGGAGACGGGAAGAGGCGATTCTGCTTCAGCTGACGGAACAGGAAATCCTAGAAAATCAGAACAAGAAACATCTTTGATCATGACTGATATATTGTAACAACCCCTAGGGTGAGGAGGGGTCAGTGACTGCACCGATACACGGTAACGACACATCGGGTGAGATCAGTGACTGCACCGATACACGGTAACGACACATCTGGTGAGGAGGGGTCAGTGACTGCACCGATACATGGTAACGATACATCGGGTGAGATCAGTGATTGCACCGATACACGGTAACGACACATCTGGTGAGGAGGGGTCAGTGACTGCACCGATACACGGTAACGACACATCGGGTGAGATCAGTGACTGCACCGATACACGGTAACGACACATCGGGTGAGGAGGGGTCAGTGACTGCACCGATACACGGTAACGACACATCGGGTGAGGAGGGGTCAGTGACTGCACCGATACACGGTAACGACACATCGGGTGAGGAGGGGTCAGTGACTGCACCGATACACGGTAACGACACATCGGGTGAGGAGGGGTCAGTGACTGCACCGATACACGGTAACGACACATCGGGTGAGGAGGGGTCAGTGACTGCACCGATACACGGTAACGACACATCGGGTGAGGAGGGGTCAGTGACTGCACCGATACACGGTAACGACACATCGGGTGAGGAGGGGTCAGTGACTGCACCGATACACGGTAACGACACATCGGGTGAGGAGGGGTCAGTGACTGCACCGATACACGGTAACGACACATCGGGTGAGGAGGGGTCAGTGACTGCACCGATACACGGTAACGACACATCGGGTGAGGAGGGGTCAGTGACTGCACCGATACACGGTAACGACACATCGGGTGAGGAGGGGTCAGTGACTGCACCGATACACGGTAACGACACATCGGGTGAGGAGGGGTCAGTGACTGCACCGATACACGGTAACGACACATCGGGTGAGGAGGGGTCAGTGACTGCACCGATACACGGTAACGACACATCGGGTGAGGAGGGGTCAGTGACTGCACCGATACACGGTAACGACACATCGGGTGAGGAGGGGTCAGTGACTGCACCGATACATGGTAACGACACATCGGGTGAGATCAGTGACTGCACCGATACACGGTAACGACACGATACACGGTAACGACACATCGGGTGAGATCAGTGACTGCACCGATACATGGTAACGACACATCGGGTGAGATCAGTGACTGCACCGATACACGGTAACGACACATCAGCAGTGACACCTATGACTTCAGGCCGGGTTTTCTGGATGTGCACAGGAGATGCACGGACTGCACGCAGTGCTGGGACACGGGGGAAGGTGCGGCCCTAGGTGATGTGCGAGCAGCCGGTACCGTGTGACCGGAGACGGACACGATGCCGTCTGTGTAATGCCCCAGACAATGACACCTCTGGGCTAATGGCTGTTAGTGCTGCCGCACTGGTAACAGCAACCACCACGTGGATGACAGACGCTATCACGTGGCTACCGGTTACCTTGGTGTCCCTCTCCGGGGGAACATCTGTATCATCCTCCATTGGAAGATAGCCTCCGGGCCCGGGAGTTTCCGGTAATCATAAGGGGAAGAGACCGCGCGCAACTCACAGGGGCCGCCTCTGCTTACGTCATCACCGCTGCGACAGGTCCCCGGGTATTTTTTTTTCAACGTAGGCTCCAGAAAGATGGCGACGCAGGCGCAGTGAGCAGAGTGCTTCTAGCGTGGAGTGGATTTATTCCGGACCTCATTTTAGCCACTCCATTCTAGACCGTTCAGTGCTGAGGTGACGGGAGCCGCCGGAACCAGTGCAATGTCCCGGGCTCAGCACTGACAGGACAGAATGGCGCTGATCCCAGGATCCTCACAGACCAGTCTACAAGCTAGTGGCCTCATCTGGCTGTTAATAGAGACTAGATGGTGGCCCGATTCTAACGCATCGGGTATTCTAGAATATGCATGTCCACATAGTATATTGCACAGCCCACGTAGTACGGTATATTGCCCGGCCACGTAGTATATTGCCCGGCCACGTAGTATATTGCCCGGCCACGTAGTATATTGCCCGGCCACGTAGTATATTGCCCGGCCACGTAGTATATTGCCCGGCCACGTAGTATATTGCCCGGCCACGTAGTATAGTGCCCAGTCACGTAGTATAGTGCCCAGCCACGTAGTATAGTGCCCAGCCACGTAGTATATTGCCCAGCCACGTAGTATATTGCCCAGCCACGTAGTATATTGCCCAGTCACATATTGCCCAGCCATATAGTATATAGCACAGCCCACCTTCTACGGTATATTGCCCAGTCACGTAGTATATAGCACAGCCCACATAGTACGGTATATTGCCCAGCCACATAGTATATAGCAGAGCCACGTAGTATATTGCCCAGCACAGAGCCACGTAGTATAGAGACTTATAAAAATAAACATATACTCACCTATAGCCCGTTGAAGTCCTGCTATACTTACCCTCCGCCGCCTTTCTCGCTCCTCTCCACGCTCCCGGGACCGCTCCATTGCAAGCGGCAGCTTGCGGTCCCGTCCCAGGGCTGGTGTGAGCAGGACCTGTGATGTCACGATAGGTCCTTGTCGCACACCAGCCCTGGAACGGGACCTCACCGGAAGCTGCCGCTTGCAATGGAGCGGTCCCGGGAGCGTGGAGAGGAGCGAGAAAGGCGGCGGAGGGTAAGTATAGCAGGTTTTTTTTTTTTTTTTATTATTTTTAACATGACATATTTTTACTATTGATGCTGTATAGGCAGCATCAATAGTAAAAGGTTGGGGACACACAGGGTTAATAGCAGCGGTAACGGAGCGCGTTACACCACGGGCCGTTACCGCTGCCATTAACCCTGTGTGAGCGGTGAGTGGAGGGGATTATGGAGCGGGCGCCGGGCAGTGAGTGCAGGGGAGGGACTAATCGGACTGTGGCCGTTGCTGATTGGTCGCGGCAGCCATTACAGGCAGCTGCCGAGACCAATCAGCGAACGAATAACCGTGACAGGACAGACAGACAGACGGAAGTGACCCTTAGACAATTATGTATATAGATGGGCTGACACCTGGATGTTACAAAATGTCGGGTAACTGAACAGTACCCGGACCTTATCCACTTGAATGAGGGCCCGAACATCCAGTGTTTGCCACACTATCATGTGCATGACAACGCGACAAACACCGCTTCTGATCAGCAGTGAAATCCTCCCCGCCGGTCAGAGAACCGTGGTTTCCACGCTGTCAGAAGACAGCATGAGCGCTCAGCTGTGATCAGAGGTATAAAGTTTACATCTGGTCACTGGTGTCAGCTGGTGGGACTACTGCTTCCATCATCTGACAGCTGCTGCCGCTAATAACAGGGAGAACAGGAGCCGCTGATGGGAGTATTCATTAGCCAGCTCCTGCGCTGTAAATAAATAATTTTATATAAAACCGGTGTGGGTTCCACTGTATTTTCTATAACCAGACAGGCAAAACTCACAGCTGGGGGCTCCAACCCTCAGCTGTCAGCTTCAGCAAGGCTGGTTATCAAGAATAGATGGGTCCTCGCGCTGTATTTTTAAATTCTTTAAATAAATAAAAAGGCATGGGGTCCACCCCATTTTTGACAACCAGCCTTGCTAAAGCAGACAGCTGGTATCTCAGGCTGGTAAGGGGCCGTATATATTTATTGACCCCTATCCCAGCCTAAAAATAGCACCCGCAGCTGCTCAGAAAAGGCGCATCTAATTCTGGCACTTTGCCCTGCAGCAGTGGCAAGTGGGGTTAATGTCACCTCTGTATTGTCCGGTGACATCAAGCCCACGGCTTATTAGTAATGGAGAAGCGTCTGAGACAGACCTATCCATTACTAATCCTATAGTTGTATGCTAAAGAAAGACACATCCAGAATAAAGTACTTTATTAAAAATAGCAGCACAGTTATACTCCCCTAACGCCTATTTCCACCGAATCCTTCGTCTTCTGTAATATAACAAAAATAAACAACAGTATCCCTCACCTATTTGTCGTTCTTTTCCATGACGTAATCCATGTCTGGGGATAAACAGTTTTCAACCTGGATGGTGGCAAAATGCGATCGTCTGGGCTGAGAACCACTGGAGAATGAGCTTCTGTGAGCGCAGCCTCAGTGACCGGCGGTGATGTCATCGAGGTTACCTCCGGTCACTGAGGCTGCGTTCCCAGCCGGGCTGAACTGCTGTGACCTCAATGAGATCCGCACCAGGACCGTGAGAAAAACTTAGTTTACTAGGGACTTTCACAGTCCGTTACACCAGCACCTCGGCCTTTCAGACTTGAGTACACACCAATTTACTCCATTCATGATGTGGAAACTGACATCTGCTCATGATGTGCTATACACGTCATTGGTCGTTAAGTGGTTAATTTCCCAGAGGATTATTGAATGGCCTACAAGTCTCCTTACACCGGCTTGTCACTCTCCACAAGGATAGACGTTACCGCTGAAATAGTGTATGCAGAAATGCTGAATATATGATCTCTAATTATGTGGTCCATGCAGTGTTTTGTAAATGAACCTGGAAGATCAGTATGAGCAAAGTTATACCTCGCCTGGAATGGGAGCTGTAATAATGGCCATGTAGGGGCGACAGCAAGTCTACAAATAAAGAACTCCTCTATGGATTGTCCAATCATTTTAATTCCACTGCCCACAGTTCTCTATTACCATCACTAGATGGCGCTTCACTGATTCTCGGCGTATAAATAAATAAGGATATCAGTGCAGTATTCATCCAGCGCCTTTGATGCTCTATTACCACCACTAGATGACGCTCATGGATAGTTTTCAGGTTTGTTACATCCATTTATACAATTTCCCAAATTATTATGCATATTGCATTTAAGTGTTAAAGATGTAAATTGTTGTTTCTCACCAACTCATGGATGTTTTATGTCTCAGGGTCTTTGGAACACTGAAATCAATCTCCGACATCTGTGCTGATTAGATTGCCAGGTGAGTGAAATTAAAGGAGAACTCCTTAAGAACGACGTTCCACATTATTAAGCAGGCCACAGGATTCAAGCAGTATGGGAAAGAAAATGGATCTCTCTGCTGCCGAAAAGCGTCAAATAGTGCAATGTCCTGGACACGGTATGAAAACAGTAGATATTTCACAAAAACATAAGCATGATCATCGTACTGTGAAGCAATTTGTTGCTGATACAGAGCACAGAAAAATTTGTGCAAATAAAGGCATAATGAGGAAGGTTTCTGCCAGATAGTTTCATCAGATTATAAGAGCAGCTGCTAAAATACCATTACAATGCAGCAAACGGGTATTTGAAGCTGCTGGTATCTCTGGAGTCTCACAAACCTCAAATTGTAGGATCATCCAGAGGCTGCAGTTGTGCATAAACCTACTCTTCGGCCGCCCCCAAACAGTGGTCACAAGCAGAAACGGTTGCAGTTTGCCCAAACATACATGAAGATTTATCTTTTTTTTACTGATGACTGCCGTGCAACCATGGATGGTCCAGATCAGTGTTTCCCAAACTCCACTCCTCACGGCCCCCAGCACATCATGTTTTCAGGTATTCCATAATATTGCGCAGGTGGGAGAACCTCACAAGTTGAATGGATGCCAGAATTGTGAAGGTGACAGCAAAGAAGCCGCCCTATGTTACATGTAACTTGGCCTGTTAGGATGTTTTTGATTGAAAAAGCTTTTGATTTCAGTAAATGTGACCTCTTAATGTTGCAAATTTAAAGGGAACCGGTCACCAGTTTTGTCCTGGGTCAACTAAAACTATTACATTAATCAGCGCCTATGCTGCAGTCCATCAATGGTTGAATAACCCCCCGATTCACCCTGTGTATCCACCAAAAACCTTTTTGAAGTTCTCCTGCGCTGTATGTTAATCCTGTTGGTCGGCTGGGCCTGGATTTTGCGGTCTCCATCCCTCCTCCCGGCTGCTGATAGCCGCCCTCCTGCGTCATCCACATAGCCAGGCGAAATCTCGCACCATTGCAGAGAAATCGCCAGCTCGCAGAGCCGAAACCATAAGTGCACATGCGCCATTAAGATTTAGGCTCTGCCCACAATAGGGCAGAGCACAGTGCGCAGGCACGAGTCAGCAGCATCCAAGATGAGGGATGGAGACCGCAGAATCCAGGCCCATCGGACCGACAGGATTAAAATACAGCGCAGGAGAACTTCAAAAAGGTTATTTGGGGGTATACAGGGGAGTCGGAGGGTTATATAACCATTGATGGACTGCAGCACAGGCGCTGATTAAGGTCAGTTTTAGTTGACCCAGGACTAAACTGGTGACAGGTTCCCTTTAACAAATGACCAGTTTCACTTCTTTTCGGCCTATAAAGTGTTTGGAGACTCGAGGTTTGTCCAGTAAATGCGATTTATCCTCTGACGGTTCATGATGTGAAGATTATGCTGAGTCACATCAATCATTGAGGAAAACAACATCTATATTATAAAGTGGAACACAGTTTGTTACATTGTGTCTTCTGCTCCAGTCACATCCAAAGCTGCGATCGTTCTGCTGGAGCTCACAGCTGGTTCAGTGTGTATGTAGAGCGGCGGTCTGCAACCTGTGACTCCTCCGCGGTCTCAAAACTATGACCCCCCCCAGTATGGTGATACGTCTACAGACTATTGGGCCTTGATTGGAGTTGTGGTTTTGTGGCCGCTGGAGATCTTCTGATCTAGAGCGTGACGTGTTGTGGTGCACGATGGGAGTTCACCTCTTCCTGCAGTCACCCTATCCTCGCCTGGCAGGAGTTGCAGTCTTTCCTTGGGCACCGTATTCAGTATCTCCCATCTGTATGCGGTAAATAACGCAATAAACTCTTCTACGCCGCTCAGTATAAGGGGGTCCGGGAGCGACCCCCAGAGCTGGAGCCAAGATCACAGGAATGAGCACCACTATTATATACGGAATATTTATTCCTCTGTTGGGGTCTTCACTGCTGTGTATTGGGGGCCTATGTGGGGCTATCTGAGGTCAGGGCCTCTTTGCTGTTGTGCCCGCTCTAAGTGACCCGTCAGCCATTTCTCGCCCCATCTATTATAAGATTGGAGAAGTCCCTCATGCGTATTGCTCAATATCTCACTTCCACTTTACGTCTCTCTGCAGTCAGCGGACTCGGAGGAAACGATGCGATGCTCTGCGGTGAACGGTCCTATGCAGAGAGAGTGGGGAAGTGAGCCTGGCAGGGACAAAACGGAACTACAACCCCCATCTTCCCACACAATCCAGATCAAGGCAGCCACACTGCATACACTCCAGTCACTGTAGCAGGTAATGGTCTTTCCACCCCTCTTCCCTACTTCTCACAGCTGAGTGTTTGTTACAGTGTATCAGACTGTGAGATGAGCATAGATGAGTGCCGCCGCCATAGATGTTACATTATATGGATGTAGATAACTACCTCTTCTTCCCGCCACTGGATGGAAACACGTTCAGTCCTTGCTGAAAGCACAAACTAATACCGCACCGCTGACAGCCGGACATGGTTAGGGCAGGTTCATAGAGGCTGCCAGCAAGCAGAGATCTTGTAATAAAGACTCGGACTCTGAATCGCATAGACTGCTCTTTACAAAATGTACAATATCACAATATGACGAGGCGGGAAATAAAATAATCACAACATTGCTCTAACACCGCGGTCCAGGCCGAGAGCTGGTGCTCTATGTACAGGGGTGGCAGCGGTAACGTTACGTTATAGAACAGTCCGGCTGGAGGTCCCGGAATAAACACTGGGGACGGAGGCTGGAATCGTGTGAAGGCACGTGCTGGTCACAGTCGTTGGTCACAGAGTTGGCTTTGAGGTCGGAGGCCATCGCTTTATGGGAGGCTCCGGATGTCTCTTCTGGGAGGGGGGCCCGCCGGCTTTAGGGGGGACTCATTGGCTTTTCCTTCAAACATCATGATGCTGGAAAGACAGAAAAAATGTGTTAAATGTTAGAAACTTCACCCCCCAATCATCAATAATAAAACAGGTGGCGGCCCCATCTCTTACAGGTGGGACCCGTCTCCTCCTTGTGTTCCCCGTCTTGCATTACAGGAGGGGCCCACTCCTCCAAGGCCCCCATTTCTAACAGGTGGGGCCCCTCTCCTCCTTGTGTTCTCCTTTTACATTACATGAGGGGCCCTCTCCTCCATGCGCATCCATCTCCTACAGGTGGGGCCCCCCTCCTCCTTGTGTTCCCCCATCTTTTACATTACAGGAGGGGCCCCCCTCCTCCATGTGCCACCAGTCTCTTTTACATTACACGAGGGGCCCTCCATGCTCCCCTGTTTCTTACAGGTGGGGCCCCCCTCCTCCTTGTGTTCCCCGTCTTTTACATTACAGGAAGGGCCCTCTCCTCCATGTGCCCCCAGTGTCTTTTACACTCTAGAAGGGGACCCTGTGTGTCCCCCATCTCTTTTACAGATGGGTCCCCTCTCTTCCATGAGTTCCACTGCAGACTTGTAGAAATGACTCCCTCTCCCCTACGTCTCTCCTAAATCTCCCTTGGCAGTCTGTAGCACGTGCTGCGTCATAATATGCTTATTACAGTACTAGATTGTGGCCCGATTCTAACGCATCGGGTATTCTAGAATATGCATGTCCCCGTAGTATATGGACAATGATGATTCCAGAATTCGCAGCAGATTGTGCCCGTCGCTGATTGGTCGAGGCAACCTTTATGACATCATCGTTGCCATGGCAACCATTATGACATCTACGTCAATACTGTGCCCGTCGCTGAATCAGAAACGTGGGATTTCTACGTCCTTTATGACATCGTCGCTGTGCCCGTTGCTGATTGGTTGAGGCCGCCAGGCCTCGACCAATCAGAGACGCGGGATGTCTACATCCTTTATGACATCATCATCGCTGTGCCCGTCGCTGATTGGTCGAGGCCTGGCGGCCTCGACCAATCAGAGACGCGGGATTTCCAGGACAGACAGACAGACAGACGGAAAATTAGGCAATTATATATATACTAGATTGTGGCCCGATTCTAACGCATCGGGTATTCTAGAATATGCATGTCCCCGTAGTATATGGACAATGATGATTCCAGAATTCGTGGCAGACTGTGCCCGTCGCTGATTGGTCGAGGCAACCTTTATGACATCATCATCGCCATGGCAACCATTATGACATCTACGTCGATACTGTGCCCGTCGCTGAATCAGAAACGTGAGATGTCTACGTCCTTTATGACATCATCGTCGCTGTGCCCGTTGCTGATTGGTCGAGGCCTGGCGGCCTCGACCAATCAGAGACGCGGGATTTCCAGGACAGACAGACAGACAGAAAGACAGACAGACGGAAAAACCCTTAGACAATGATATATATAGACTAGATTGTGGCCCGATTCTAACGCATCGGGTATTCTAGAATATGCATGTCCCGTAGTATATGGACAATGATGATTCCAGAATTCGCAGCAGACTGTGCCCGTCGCTGATTGGTCGAGGCAACCTTTATGACATCTACGTCGATACTGTGCCCGTCGCTGAATCAGAAATGTGAGATGTCTACATCCTTTATGACATCATCTTCGCTGTGCCCGTTGCTGATTGGTCTAGGCCTGGCGGCCTCGACCAATCAGAGACGCGGGATTTCCAGGACAGACAGACGGAAAAACCATTAGACAATTATATATATAGATAGATAGGGTGTAATTCCTGTATTTTCTGTGGGTATTTTTTCTGTGGACATTAATGTGAATTGACAGAAACCAGAACATCGTGTTACTACTAAACCAGAAGAAACTCGTGAATGTTTGGATGGTGCCACCTTGAGGCCCAGAGAACAAGAAAAATGTAATTAGGGTACGTGCCCATGATCAGGAAATGGCAGCACTTTTGACGCAGCGTATTATTGCTGGGTTCAAACACATAGTTAAAGATTCAACTGCATACAATACATTCTATTGTGGACATTGCTTGTTCGGTACAATGCAGCGTTTTGAACACAGCGCAGGTGAGCTTCATCCAAAATGCTGCTATTCTTGATTGTTGGCACGTCCCATAGTGGCTTATGCTCCATATGCTACGGTATATATTCAGACACTGGAAATTTATCTATGCACTAGCAGTAATGACCAGCAGATGGCAGTGTAGCACCTCTAGTGCCGTGCAGACACCTTACCGGAGGGGAGACGCACAAGTGCTTCTCATTAAATTAGAATATCATCAAAAAGTTAATTTATTTCAGTTCTTCAATACAAAAAGTGAAACTCATATATTATATAGAGTCATTACACACAGTGATCTATTTCACGTGTTTATTTCTGTTAATGTTGCTAATTATGGCTTACAGCCAGGGCCGTATTTAGAGTTTCTGCTGCCCTAGGCACTTTTAGCTTGCCTCCCCCTTTGGTGAGTATGACACTATCGGCCAGGGCTGCCACTAGAAATTTCGGGGCCCCATACTGGCAAAATTTTCGGGGCCCCCTTGAGACTCCGCCCAGGCTCCACCCCAGCCCTGCCTCCAGGCTCCACCCCTCGAACTGTCCACAGTCCCACCGCCATCTCTTGGAAAATCTCCACTTCTCACCTATCACACATTGACAGTTCCCATCACCAGATCACACATATAGCCGGCAGCTTTTGTTTTGGCCAAAATATTTTTTAAGCCGCCACCAGAACACGGTTGACACTTTTGGCCGGGCCCCACTGTACTGTAACCTACTAAATATTTGTTAAAATATGCAATACAATTTAGGTATATTTTTATTTATTTTTCAATTTTTAAAATGACCTATAATACTACATACAAGGAACAAATACCACAGCACTATGACCAGATGACATATTACCAACACAGTGACCGAATAATATCAAATACAAGGAACAAATACCACCACATCATGACCAGACCACATATTACCACCAATGACTGAATACTACAATACTGATCAGTAATAAAAAAAAAACCCACAATACTATCACCATCAGTGCCATTATACACAGGAGATCTGTAATTAGTATGCAGTGTCTGTGTACAGGTAATACAGTGATCACTGGTGGTATTATACACAGGAGCTCTGTATATAGTATACAGTGTATAGTGTCAGTGTATAGTTAACACTGACTCACCAGTGACGTCTCTAGGTGAAGTCCTTCATCTTTCATCCAGCACAGACCGCCATCATTTCTTCCAGCCAGGATTCGTCTCTGCAGGAAATAACACAGTTATCTCGAGTTCCACTTGCAGAACACATTACTTAATTTTCACAACCTCTACATTACACCACATAAAGAAGGTGACATAGTATCACTCTGCACAGTAACAGGACCTCCCCCCATTTAAAACAGTATACTCAAAAAATAAAATAAATACATCACTGCAATAATAATATCCCTTAATTAGCCCCTATGGTAATATTCGCCATCCTAGCCCCCGTGTGTCTCATTGCAGGCTCCAGCCATATGTTCTCCCATCCTGCCCTCATGAGTATCCATTCTGCCCCATATGATCTCCCCATCCTGCCCCATCTGTCTCCATCGTATCCATCCTGCCCCATCTGTCTCTAATCCTGCCCCATCTGTCTCCATTCTGCCCCATCTGTTTCCAATCCTGCCCCATCTGTTTCCAATCCTGCCCCATCTGTGTCCAGCACTCTACCCCATCTGTGTCCAATCCTGCCCCATCTGTGTCCAGCACTCTGCCCCATCTGTGTCCAATCCTGCCCCATCTGTGTCCAGCACTCTGCCCCATCTGTGTTCAGCACTCTGCCCCATCTGTTTCCAATCCTGCCCCATCTCTGTCCAGCACTCTGCCCCATCTCTGTCCAGCACTCTGCCCCATCTCTGTCCAGCACTCTGCCCCATCTCTGTCCAGCACTCTGCCCCATCTCTGTCCAGCACTCTGCCCCATCTCTGTCCAGCACTCTGCCCCATCTCTGTCCAGCACTCTGCCCCATCTCTGTCCAGCACTCTGCCCCATCTCTGTCCAGCACTCTGCCCCATCTCTGTCCAGCACTCTGCCTAGCACTCTGCCCCATCTCTGTCCAGCACTCTGCCCCATCTGTTTCCAATCCTGCCCCATCTCTGTCCAGCACTCTGCCCCATCTCTGCCCAGCACTCTGCCCCATCTCTGCCCAGCACTCTGCCCCATCTCTGCCCCATCTCTGTCCAGCACTCTGCCCAGCACTCTGCCCCATCTCTTCCCAGCACTCTGCCCCATCTCTGTCCAGCACTCTGCCCCATCTCTGTCCAGCACTCTGCCCCATCTCTGTCCAGCACTCTGCCCCATCTCTGTCCAGCACTCTGCCCCATCTCTGTCCAGCACTCTGCCCCATCTCTTCCCAGCACTCTGCCCCATCTCTGTCGAGCACTCTGCCCCATCTGTGTTCAGCACTCTGCCCCATCTGTTTCCACTCCTGCCCCATCTCTGTCCAGCACTCTGCCCCATCTCTGTCCAGCACTCTGCCCCATCTCTGTCCAGCACTCTGCCCCATCTCTGTCCAGCACTCTGCCCCATCTCTGTCCAGCACTCTGCCCCATCTCTGTCCAGCACTCTGCCCCATCTCTGTCCAGCACTCTGCCCCATCTCTTCCCAGCACTCTGCGAGTCTGCCCCATCTCTGTCCAGCACTCTGCCCCATCTCTGTCCAGCGTTTTGCCCCTGTGTCCAGCGTTCTTCCCTGGGCCCCCGGATCGCCGCTCTCAAGAAAAAAAAAAAAAGTTCTTCTTACCTGGCCGCGCTCCTGCAGCGGGCGAAGTCTCCACGCAGCTGCAGCGTGCATGCACTCGCCGGCGACTGACAATGATGTCAGACGCCGGCGACATGCACGCACGCTGCGGCTGACGTCAGCGCCTGCCAGCCTCAGATTGGCTGGCGGCGCCGCGGCTGTTAACTATTGACGTGCGGGCCCGCACGTCAATAGCTTTAAACAGCTGCAGCGTCAGCACTAAGGGCCCGGTTCAGCCTGCGGCTGCCGGTAGGGGCCCGGTGAGCGGATAAGACGGGGCCCGATGCGGGCCCCCTCTGCTCACCGGGCCCCATACGCCAGTCACGGCCGTCATGCCCTGATGGCGGCCCTGCTATCGGCAGTGGCTTTGGCAAGAATCGCTGATGTGAAAGTCGACTTTTGCAGCAGATCGGGCAGTTTTTCTGCATCTGCCGCGTAACTGATCACTTACGGCAATACTGCGCTCGGCCTCATTCATTCCCTATGGGATTTGCGGCACTTGCTATGATCTGGCAAATGCGGTACCATACCTCCCAACTTTTGAAGAAGGGAAAGAGGCATAAAGTTTGCGGCGTTCGTAGTGCGCTGCCGCAAATTTTATGCCACGCCTCTGAACACAACCATTTCACAACTAGTCACACCCATATCCACGTCCCAACCACACCCATTTAGCACTGCTGATCACTGTTTCATAAACTATAATTTTAAACAAAAAAAAATATGGCCACACAGTGCTCCATACTGTATAATGGAAACACATGATGCTCCATACTGTATAATGGCCACACATGATGCTCAATACTGTATAATGCCCCACATGATGCTCAATACTGTATAATGCCCCCCTCCCATCTTGTATGTGTGGCTCATCTCCCTCCCATCCCATATGCATGGCTCATATTCCCCCCCTCCTGTATGATGGCTCATATTCCCCCCTCCTGTATGCATGGCTCATATCCCCCCCCGTATGCATGGCTCATATCCCCCCCTCCCCTCCTGTATGCATGGCTCATATTCCCCCCCCCCTCCTGTATACATGGCTCATATTCCCCCCTCTCCTGTATGCATGGCTCATATTCCCCCCCCCTCCTGTATGCATGGCTCATATTCCCCCCCCCTCCTGTATGCATGGCTCATATACCCCCCTCCTGTATGCATGGCTCATATTCCCCCCCCCTTCTGTATGCATGGCTCACATTCTCCCCCCTCCCCTCCTGTATGCATGGCTCATATTCTCCCCCCTCCCCTTCTGTATGCATGGCTCACATTCTCCCCCCTCCCCTCTTGTATGCATGGCTCATATTCTCCCCCCTCCCCTCCTGTATGCATGGCTCATATTCTCCCCCCTCCCCTTCTGTATGCATGGCTCACATTCTCCCCCCTCCCCTCTTGTATGCATGGCTCACATTCTCCCCCCTCCCCTCCTGTATGCATGGCTCATATTCTCCCCCCTCCCCTTCTGTATGCATGGCTCACATTCTCCCCCCTCCCCTCCTGTATGCATGGCTCATATTCTCCCCCCTCCCCTCCTGTATGCATGGCTCATATTCCCCCCCCCCCTCCTGTATGCATGGCTCATATTCCCCCCTCTCCTGTATGCATGGCTCATATTCCCCCTCCCCCTCCTGTATGCATGGCTCATATCCCCCCTCCTGTATGCATGGCTCATATACCCCCCCCCCCTCCTGTATGCATGGCTCACATTCTCTCCCCTCCTGTATGCATGGCTCATATCCCCCCCCCCTCCTGTATGCATGGCTCATATTTCCCCCCCCCCTCCTGTATGCATGGCTCATATTCCCCCCCCCCCCTTCTGTATGCATGGCTCACATTCTCCCCCCTCCCCTCCTGTATGCATGGCTCATATTCTCCCCCCTCCCCTTCTGTATGCATGGCTCACATTCTCCCCCCTCCCCTCTTGTATGCATGGCTCATATTCTCCCCCCTCCCCTCCTGTATGCATGGCTCATATTCTCCCCCCTCCCCTTCTGTATGCATGGCTCACATTCTCCCCCCTCCCCTCTTGTATGCATGGCTCACATTCTCCCCCCTCCCCTCCTGTATGCATGGCTCATATTCTCCCCCCCTCCCCTTCTGTATGCATGGCTCACATTCTCCCCCCTCCCCTCCTGTATGCATGGCTCATATTCTCCCCCCTCCCCTCCTGTATGCATGGCTCATATTCCCCCCCCCCCCTCCTGTATGCATGGCTCATATTCCCCCCCTCTCCTGTATGCATGGCTCATATTCCCCCTCCCCCTCCTGTATGCATGGCTCATATCCCCCCTCCTGTATGCATGGCTCATATACCCCCCCCCCCCCTCCTGTATGCATGGCTCACATTCTCTCCCCTCCTGTATGCATGGCTCATATCCCCCCCCCCTCCTGTATGCATGGCTCATATTTCCCCCCCCCCCTGTATGCATGGCTCATATTCCCCCCCCCCCTTCTGTATGCATGGCTCACATTCTCCCCCCTCCCCTCCTGTATGCATGGCTCATATTCTCCCCCCTCCCCTTCTGTATGCATGGCTCACATTCTCCCCCCTCCCCTCTTGTATGCATGGCTCATATTCTCCCCCCTCCCCTCCTGTATGCATGGCTCATATTCTCCCCCCTCCCCTTCTGTATGCATGGCTCACATTCTCCCCCCTCCCCTCTTGTATGCATGGCTCACATTCTCCCCCCTCCCCTCCTGTATGCATGGCTCATATTCTCCCCCCTCCCCTTCTGTATGCATGGCTCACATTCTCCCCCCTCCCCTCCTGTATGCATGGCTCATATTCTCCCCCCTCCCCTCCTGTATGCATGGCTCATATTCCCCCCCCCCCCTCCTGTATGCATGGCTCATATTCCCCCCTCTCCTGTATGCATGGCTCATATTCCCCCTCCCCCTCCTGTATGCATGGCTCATATCCCCCCTCCTGTATGCATGGCTCATATACCCCCCCCCCCCTCCTGTATGCATGGCTCACATTCTCTCCCCTCCTGTATGCATGGCTCATATCCCCCCCCCTCCTGTATGCATGGCTCATATTTCCCCCCCCCCCCTGTATGCATGGCTCATATTCCCCCCTCCCCCCCCTGTATGCATGGCTCATATTCTCCCTCCTCCTGTATGCATGGCTCATCGCTCAACCCAAGCACGCAGGCGTGTACTACGGAGGACACAGCATGAACTTCAACCCAATATTACGGCCAGCATCCAGCCAGCGGGTGAGGAAAGGGTGAATCAAACACCCGAAAACCCCACCCATATGACCACGAACCTGTCCCGCAGGTGACAGGTTCCCTTTAAGTTTACAGACAACAGTATCACTGTGCTTGATTGGCAGCAAACTCACCTGACCTTAACCCCATAGAGAATCTATGGGATATTGTCAAGAGGAAGATGAGACACCGGACCCAGCAATGCAGACAAGCTGAAGGCTGCTACCAAAGCAACTTGGGCTACCATAACACCTCAGCCGTGCCACAGGCTGATCGCCTTCATGCCACGCCGCATTGATGCAGTAATTGATGCAAAAGGAGCCCCGACCAAGTATTGAGTGCATTTACTGAACATACATTTCAGTAGGCCAACATTTCGGATGTTAAAATCATTTTTCAAGCTGGTGTTATAAACTATTCTAATTTACTGAGATAATGACTTTTGGTTTTCATTGGCTGTAAGCCATAATCATCAACATTAACGGAAATAAACACGTGAAATAGATCACTCTGTTTGTAATGACTCTATATAATATACGAGATTCACTTTTTGTATTGAAGAACTGAAATAATTGAACTTTTTTGCTGATATTCTAATTTAGTGAGAAGCACCTGTATGTGCTGCGGAGTTATGTCATCATTTGCTCCCTGTTATCAGCCATTTCAGACTGCGGAGAGGCTAATTGTACTAATTTGTCCTACCATCTATTGCTCTCTATTATCAGGAGAGCCTGTTTGTAGTGTTTTACAATGGGGTGAGTGACGGGAAGAAACCTCCCTGCCCCTATGACAACTACATATCAGATATCTCTGTGTAACACACACGAGACGCTCCGACTTCAGCGGCCCTTTAACCATAAGCTTCAGGGTGTAATTATCTGCTGTTGTGAGCCTGGGATTAGCGGCCATCAGGACCTGCCCCTGTTTTATATGATACACAGGAGCGTCTCAGGGGTGCGGATTTGTGTACAGGAAGCATCATAGAAGAGAGGCCCCCGATAATGAGAGAAGCCAATATATCACACACATAATAAAATAGCCTGAGATGGCTGATAACAGGGAGTAATAGCTTGTAGTCACCTCCCCCCAGTAATAGCTGATAACAGGAAGTAATAGATGAATTTGCCTTATACCACCTGCAGGTTCAGGGTCTGGCCATATACAGCCATTTCCCATGACTACAGATTGTTCTGCTCACCTTTGGACCCCCATGTGGCAATTGTGCTGCCCTGGGATCAGTTGCTCTCTTAAAGCTGTACACACAGACTTTCTGACCTTGCTCCTCGGTATTCTGCAGTAAGTGTTTGTGGAGTATGGTAGTGCTGCCTTTCCGCCCCTCCGCTATGGCCCCCGATTTCCTTCTCACGGAGCTCTCTTTGGGGCGCCCCATGGGAATGCAATGAAAGGGATTGTATCTGCTCTAAAATAAGCGTCTCGAGGGCGGGGGGACAACGGGACGCACAGAAAACGGATTGTTAGGAGGTTAGGCAGCATGCCACATGTGAGAGGGTCCCAGCCACTCCAGAGGCACCCACCCGGGAGATAATGGCCGATAACAGAAAGGAATGGAGAGGGGACATCCACACAAAGAGCCGCACTGTTCCCACACCGCGCGGCGGTAACTGGAGGACACAGGAGGGCAGTGTGAGCCGCGGTTAATGGAGCCTTCTCCTCAGAAAGGTGAAGAGTTACCTGATCACAGAGACCCCAATGTGCCCACAGCTCCGAAATCTGAGCCCACAGGAAAAACTAACCACGCTGTACTGCCGACGTGAACGCTGATAACAAGGCCCACCCCACACCTGCAGCCCCCCCAACATTATACACAGCAAGGGAGGAAGAAAGATTCCTGGGAAAGCTGGAAAATGGCTGCCGTTTGGGAGACACATTGTGACATAATGGGGAGAGGCTCAAGCTATGTTATAAGGAAATGATTGGCACCAAGACAAGACCCGAGTAATGACTCCACTGTGTGCCCAGCGAGAAGCCTCCGGGTGACGCAGATCGAGACGGAATCCGAAAAGTTACAGACTGAAAAAGGGAGGGAAGCAGCAGTCAGATCCTGTCTGCAGCCACCACTAGGGGGAGCTCCCTGTATACAGAGATACATGATAAGATCCTGTCTATAGCCACCACTAGGGGGAGCTCCCTGTATACAGAGATACATAAGATCCTGTCTGTAGCCACCACTAGGGGGAGCTCCCTGTATACAGAGATACATGATAAGATCCTGTCTACAGCCACCACTAGGGGGAGCTCCCTGTATACAGAGATACCTGATAAGATTCTGTCTGCAGCCACAGCTAGGGGGAGCTCCCTGTATACAGAGATACCTGATAAGATTCTATCTACAGCCACCACTAGGGGGAGCTCCCTGTATACAGAGATACCTGATAAGATTCTATCTACAGCCACCACTAGGGGAGCTCCCTGTATACAGAGATACTTGATCAGATCCTGTCTGCAGCCACCACTAGGGGGAGCTCCCTGTATACAGAGATACATGATAAGATCCTGTCTATAGCCACCACTAGGGGGAGCTCCCTGTATACAGAGATACATAAGATCCTGTCTGTAGCCACCACTAGGGGGAGCTCCCTGTATACAGAGATACATGATAAGATCCTGTCTATAGCCACCACTAGGGGGAGCTCCCTGTATACAGAGATACATAAGATCCTGTCTGTAGCCACCACTAGGGGGAGCTCCCTGTATACAGAGATACATGATAAGATCCTGTCTGCAGCCACCACTAGGGGGAGCTCCCTGTATACAGAGATACATGATAAGATCCTGTCTGCAGCCACTACTAGGGGGAGCTCCCTGTATACAGAGATACATGATAAGATTCTGTCTGCAGCCACCACTAGGGGGAGCTCCCTGTATACAGAGATACATGATAAGATCCTGTCTATAGCCACCACTAGGGGGAGCTCCCTGTATACAGAGATACATGATAAGATCCTGTCTGTAGCCACCACTAGGGGGAGCTCCCTGTATAAAGAGATACATAAGATACTGTCTGTAGCCACCACTAGGGGATCTCCTTGTATACAGAGATACATAAGATTCTGTCTGAAGCCACCACAGGGAGAGCTCACTGTATACAAAGATACATAAGATTCTGTCTGTAGCCACCACTGGGGGGAGCTCCCTGTATACAGAGATACATGATAAGATCCTGTCTGCAGTCACCACTAGGGGGAGCTCCATGTATACAGAGATACATAAGATTCTGTCTGCAGCCACCACAGGGAGAGCTCACTGTATAGAAAGATACATAAGATTCTGTCTACAGCCACCACTAGGGGGAGCTGCCTGTATACAGAGATACATAAGATCCTGTCTGCAGCCACCACTAGGGGGAGCTCTCTGTATACAGAGGTACATGATAAGATTCTGTCTGCAGGCACCACTAGGGGGAGCTCCCTGTATACAGATATATTATTATTATTATTTATTGTTATAGCGCCATTTATTCCATGGCATATATGATAAGATCCTGTCTGCAGCCACCACTAGGGGGAGCTCCCTGTATACAGAGATACATGACAAGATCCTCTTTGCAGGCACCACAAGCTATAAGGACCTCACGTCCCTACCACCTGTACCACCGAATGGAGTGATGAACAATTCCTGGTCC
Source organism: Ranitomeya imitator (assembly GCF_032444005.1). NCBI lineage: Eukaryota > Metazoa > Chordata > Amphibia > Anura > Dendrobatidae > Ranitomeya > Ranitomeya imitator. The sequence continues at coordinate 155,754,218 of NC_091283.1, read as the reverse complement.
TCGGAGGATACACATTTGTGTCTAGTGACTTTGATTCCTGGGGTTTTTTTTTTTGTTTGCTGTGGTTTGTCTGCACCGATCTATTCCTCTAGGGGTGGCTAATTGTGCGCTGTCTGCTGTCAACAGCTGCGCTGAGCCATCCACATCAGTGATGTCCAGGGACCTCAAATGCAGCAGAACGCTCCTCTGTAAGTAGTGAAGAGCAATGGTCCTGATACCCTTATCTGTGTGTCGGAAAGCTGGAAACAGTCAGTATGGACGATATACAGATTGCTCCTCGCTGTCCCCGTGTCCTGCATGGAACCTTGTCACCGAACGATGAGGCAGATATTAAATTATGACACTTGTCCTGACTTTTTAGGCTTTCATCTCCACACTGGGGGAGGGGAGGATAACTTTGCTGCACCTGTTACTCCCAACATCTCGGGGACTGCAGACAATGGGGGTCGGTGTCAACATGTTAGGGCATGTGAGGTTAGGCTATGGGTTGAACTAGATGGACTTAGTCTTCCTTCAACCTTAATAACTGTGTTAGTTCTCATATTCCCTGAAATAGAATTGAGATTTCTTAAAGGAAACCTGTTTTTGACCCCTAAACACTATTGGATCCCAGATGGAGAGCTAGGGGGCGCCACTGTATCATTGCCACATGGGACATGTAAACCACCCAGCCAATCAGAAGTGTCAATCATGACACTTTACTTTCTATTGCAACAATCTTGCTTCCAATCGGTGGCTCCCGTCCTAATACTTCTCACAGCTGCGGGCTCGTTACAGTTGTATCGGGTGTAGACAATCATCTGTGAGCTCCGGACACACACTGTCCCAGACGTGGCGGTCGGGCTGCACCGTAGCGATGTATCAGGCGGTAGTACCTGTTCCCCCGCACCGCCGATGTGAGATGTTTGGGGGGATAATCTGGGTCCAGCTATGAAAGGCAGAATATTGGGGGAGGGGTGACCTGCCTCCATACATTATAGGACGGCTGTCCTCTGTATACTCTGCACGTGTACGGGTGTATCTGACAGGCGGGTGCGGCTCGGATACCTCCTGTCATTGCCGGTGATGGGTCACTAATTAGGTAACTATGAGGAATAGTTTCGTTGTGAGACTGTGTGATCACCGCCTCACGTTTGTACCATTCTCCATAAGATGTATGTGGGCCGCCATGTGGGCATTCCTGTGGAGTGATAGAAGGTGCAAGTGACTGGACTGGGCGGCCAGACACCACACTGGCCCCAGTTAGGAAGAACAGCTCTGGAGCCCAAAACCAACAGCGGGGGCGGATGGGACATGGTCTCTTCTGATGGTCCACAGCTGCACACAGCAGCCCATGGTACTCCAGAGCAGACATGGCCGCTGACCAGCAGCATTATGTGAGGCGGTGCACCTGAGAGTTAGCAGTGCAGCTCTGGATGTGGCAGGACTGCAGGGCATGACATGTGAGCTGGGTACATCTTGGCAGTGTCGGGACTTAGTGCAGCTACCATCTCATGGCCTCCATCTCCTGGGCACCAGCATCCTGAGGCTGCTCTAATAATATGGGAGTCGCATGACCCAGCACATTCCAAGTGACCACGCGGGCATCCTCCACGCTCGAGAGGAATGCGATGCCCACAGTCTATGCACAGCAGTGGGCGGCACGTGCCAGGAGGAATCCATTAACCCCAGGTCATAGCAGTACACGGGCAGATAGAACAGCACGCATCGTATAATGTCACCATATACTGACTTATATCATGTCATTCTCCAGTCACATGCAGAGCTGCATTCATAATACTGCACAGTCAGAGCTGCTCCACCTTGTCTGACAGGATGAATTGTCTATGCAGCTTTGGGTGTAACTAAAGTATAAATCAGTTTCCCTGCAGCCTCTTTTCTACGTCCAATACAAGGATACAAGGCAGGAGCCCTACAGGGGCATTATTAGCACCTGAATAACTAAGTGCACCCTTCCCTAAAGCAATCACTGACATTTTAACTCTGTTCTCCCTAGATTCAGCCAATAAGGCCTCCACCCAGTGCCCAGCTGCCGCCCGCCTGCAGGCACATGGAGGATCCCTCCAAGGGTGAGTCTGGAGTGTTCATAAGAGCGAAGGCACAAGTGTTCAGCAGCAAATGTGCCGGGGTCGTGAGTGCAGGACAACTGCTGCCACCCCACCTGTCACCACGGGGAAAATCTCACCCCCTTCAGGAAAACTGCCCAAAAGCAGCACTGCATAATACCCTGATAATAGTCTGGGGCAAGACCATCGCTATGAGGCACATCACATGTCCTCTATAGGGGGCAGTATTCTAGTAATTATAATTCTTGTATAAAGGGAGCAGTATTATAGTAGTTATATTCTTGTTCATGGGGGCAGTATTATAGTAGTTATATTGTTGTACATAGGAGCAGTATTATAGTAGTTATATTCTTGTACATAAGGGGCAGTATTATAGTAGTTATATTCTTGTATATAGGGAGCAGTATTATAGTAGTTATATTCTTGTACATAGGGGCAGTATTATAGTAGTTCTATTCTTGTACATAGGGGGTGGTATTATAGTAGCTATATTCTTGTACATAGGGGCAGTATTATAGTAGTTATATTCTTGTACATAGGGGCAGTATTATAGTAGTTATATTCTTGTACATAGGAGCAGTATTATAGTAGTTATATTCTTGTACATAGGGGCAGTATTATAGTAGTTATATTCTTGTACATAGGAGCAGTATTATAGTAGTTATATTCTTGTACATAGGGGCAGTATTATAGTAGTTATATTGTTGTACATAGGAGCAGTATTATAGTAGTTATATTCTTGTACATAGGAGCAGTAATATAGTAGTTATATTCTTGTACATAGGGGCAGTATTATAGCAGTTATATTCTTGAACATAGGGGCAGTATTATAGTAGTTATATTGTTGTACATAGGAGCAGTATTATAGTAGTTATATTCTTGTACATATGAGCCGTAGTATAGTAGTTATATTCTTGTACATAGGGGGCAGTATTATAGTAGTTATACTCTTGTACATAGGGGCAGTATTATAGTAGTTATATTCTTGTACATAGGGGCAGTATTATAGTAGTTATATTCTTGTACATAGGGGCAGTATTATAGTAGTTATATTCTTGTACATATGAGCCGTAGTATAGTAGTTATATTCTTGTACATAGGGGCAGTATTACAGTAGTTATATTCTTGTACATATGAGCCGTAGTATAGTAGTTATATTCTTGTACGTAGGGGCAGTATTATAGTAGTTATATTCTTGTACATAGGGGCAGTATTATAGTAGTTATCATTACACATTGATGTTAGATTTTGCTGGTGTCAGAGTTGTTCCTCCACAATGAGGGTCACTTACATTTTCAGGATTGCAGATCTCTTCCCCAGCAGCATCTTGATGAAGTCTCGGTAGCTGATGGCTTCGCTGGTACCTCCGGTCACTTCTGATATCATCTTTTTTATCTCTAGATGTGTTTTGGGCACTCCGAGCTTCTCCATCATCATCTTGAGTCCCATCATGTCTATAAGATATGCCAGTAGATTAGTCGGGGGCAGCACTGTCCAGTTGTCCATCAGATACAGGTGAGGGAGGGGGGTGCACACTTTCAGTTGTGATATTTGGGATGTATTACAGTATCTCGTGCCGGGTCATATTTGGGAGTGTGAGAATACAGGGGTGTGGGCGCTGTAATTACTATTTGTGTGGAGTTGTCTGGTTATGATATCACTTACCTATATCTCCCTGATCATTTAGATCAAATTCCATGAATTTTTCTAGAAGAAATAAACAGATGATGATAATGATGAATAATAGAGTGACTCAGCAGGTAAACATTGTTACATTGTGTCCTGTAAAGTGACATTTCACGTGCTGGGCTCTGCCCATGTTGTGCTTATTACCCGGTTGTTACAATGTAGCAATTCTCCCCACAACAATGCAAATAATGCGGATAATAAGTCCGCTTATTAATGGGCAATTACTGCAGGAAATGCTTCCTATGGCAGCGGCAGTCTGAGTTGGTCTAAAATCCACCTTGTGCTTTGATAGATTGCTGCTTTGTTACTGGCCCCTGCTTTACACTGCACCACTGCTCTAATTGAGCACAACTATGACTGGTGACTCCGGATTAGCGGCATAGCGTTTAATGGTTGTGTAGTTGTGGTCCTGGCACAGCTATTATTCCAACCATGCTGCATTTTCTATTGGATTCTTGCTCATGTTCGGCCCCCTCTGCTTAACACTGCAGCTCTACTCTATTATACCATAGCAATGACTTAGACAATATTGTCTATTGTTTGAATTCTACCTACTGTCTGATCAGAAGCCCAGTGAGCCCCTCTCCCTGCTTTACACTGCAGCGCTGCTTCCTCGGAGGTTGCTGTATAAAGAGCTCCGCAGCACCCAGAAAAGCTTCAGTAAGGACAGTGCGAATTCCCTGAGGTTTAGGCAGATTGGCCCAGGACACCGGACAGTGCCCCCCGGTAGGGCACTCATGGGTGATGTGGACATGTACAAGCCGGCGGCCAGAACCATGTTAATATTCACACAACGGCTGGCATCGCCGTCCTCCTCCGTAGGCACAGGCAGTTTCCAGTCCTTTTGAATAATTTGGCAATTGTTCTCAGTGAGGTCATGGGATGAATGAGGGGGGTGCGCTAATATATTCCTACAGAAACTAGGAAAAACATTGTAAAAGGGACAGAGGATTTATCTGGACTATTTAAAGGGGAATGTACATAAAATCCGCACTGACCATAGTCTTCTCCTAGCTTATGGTCCGGGCAGAGGAGAGGATGTTTTGGGTAAAGGGACAGGACTTGGGCTGCTGTGTCTCTGGTTGAGGGGCGGCTTGCTGCAGCAGAGACCTTCTCCAACTATTCTGGCTGCAGTAGAAATCTGTAACCCCACCCCCTCCTAACATAACCCCGCCCCTGCTTAAGACCTATTTTTTTCTTATAAAGCATTACCCTCTCAGTGAGCTTAGTGTCGGCCATGCATACTCTAGTCTTAGGGGGCGCAGGCTGAGAGCTATGTGTCCCCTACTGTTCATTTATACTCCTTATTTCACATGCCTTCCAATCTGTTGCCTCTTCTCTGCGGCTTTGGTGGCTCGTCGTTCTCCGCCATTGTTCTAGTATTTAGGGAGTGATTATCAATTAATAGAAATATCCTCAAATATGAAAATAAGGGTTATTATAATGTGCTGCTGCGGACAACGAACCCTCCACTAACCACGAGAGCAGGCGAAAAAGTAATTCTGCCCAGTGCGGGGATGGAAATGCCATATTCAGGCTGCCCACACCAGATGCTTAGATACACAGCTTAGCTGACAGTATCATACACTGAAGGCTTAGATACACAGCTCAGCAGACAGAATTACACACCATAAGCTTAGATACAGCCACTCATCAGACAGTATAGCACATGTTTGGCAAACACTATCTAATCCTATTACACACCATAGGCTTAGGTGCAGCATCTCAGCAGATGGTATATGTGATAGGATTGGATACTCTGTATCACACATGATGGTTTAGATACAGAATGTGTCCCAAGAAAGCAGAAGAGGCCGTGCGGGGGACGGATCCAGGGTCGGACTGGCCATCGGGCAGTTCTGGCAAATGCTAGAAGGGACGGTGCCAGTAGTGGGCCGCTGCACGCCGACTCACCCCCCCCCCTTCACCACCAGCGCCACTTTCAACTATACCGGCGCCTATGACGCAGGTACAGTTGAATGCAATGATGGTGGATAGAGCGTCTGCTGACGCCCCCTCTCCCATCATTCCCCGCTCTGCCTCTGACACTGCGGGTGCGTGCACACTCACTGTGTCCCAGGCAGTGCAGCAGACAGGAGCAGGGAGCAACGCGGGCACGAGGAGAGGTGAGGAGTGTGTTGTTTTTGTTTGTTTTTTACTGGCCATTCTCGGGGGGGAGGGGGCGGAGGAGAGATGCGGGCTGTGCTGTATACTACTATGTGGGCTGTGCTGTATACTACTATGTGGGCTGTGCTGTATAATACTATGTGGGCTGTGCTGTATACTACTATGTGGGCTGTGCTGTATACTACTATGTGGGCTGTGCTGTATACTACTATGTGGGATGTGCTGTATACTACTATGTGGGATGTGCTATATACTACTGTGTGGGCTGTGCTATATACTACTGTGTGGGCAGTGCTGTATACTGCTACGTGGGCAGTGCTGTATACTGCTACGTGGGCTGTGCTGTATACTGCTACGTGGGCTGTGCTGTATACTGCTACGTGGGCTGTGCTGTATACTGCTACGTGGGCTGTGCTGTATACTGCTACGTGGGCTGTGCTGTATACTGCTACGTGGGCTGTGCTGTATACTGCTACGTGGGCAGTGCTGTATACTGCTACGTGGGCAGTGCTGTATACTGCTACGTGGGCAGTGCTGTATACTGCTACGTGGGCTGTGCTGTATACTGCTACGTGGGCTGTGCTGTATACTGCTACGTGGGCTGTGCTGTATACTGCTATGTGGGCTGTGCTGTATACTGCTACGTTGGCTGTGCTGTATACTGCTACGTGGGCTGTGCTGTATACTGCTACTTGGGCTGTGCTATCTGATATGCGGGTTGTGCTATATACTATGCGGGCTTTGCTATATACTATGGGGGGTATATTATATTCTATGGGGGAGGCTGTGTTATAAACTATTGTGGGAGTATATTATATTCTATGGGGGAGGTTGTGTTGTATAACAAAGCCTCCCCCATAGAATATAATATACCCCCCATAGTATATACTATGGGGGGCTGCATTACATTCTATGGGGGCTACATTATATATTATGGGGAGGTGGGCTGTAATATATTCTATGGGGGGCTGCATTAGATTTTATGAGGGATGATTGCATCATACTCTTTGATGGGGCTGCATTATATTCTGTGGGGAGGTGGGCTGTATTATATTCAATTTGGGGCTACATTATATTCTATGGGGGCTGTATTATATTTATATTCTTTGAGGGGTAATTGCATCTTACTGCATTAAACTATGAGGGGAGCAGCATTATATTCTATGGGGTGGCTGCATTATACTCTGGGGTGGCTGAATTATACTATATGTGGGCTGCATTATACTGTATTGAGGACTATGGGGAATGCGTTATACTATATGAAGAACTATGGGGTGCATTATACTATGGGAAGTGAATTGTACTACATGGATGACTACGGCAGTGCATTATACTATATGGAGCACTATGAGGAGTGTAGATTGTGAGCCCTCGCGGGCAGGGTCCTCATTCCTCCTGTACCAGTTATGACTTGTATTGTTTAAGATTATTGTACTTGTTTTCATTATGTATACCCCTCCTCACATGTAAAGCGCCATGGAATAAATGGCGCTATAACAATAAATAATAATAATAATAATATGGAGGACTGAGCAGTGTATTTTAATATATGGAGGACTATAGGGAGTGTATTCTACTATATGGAGGACTGTGGTGCACATTATAATATATGGAGGACTATGGGGTGTATTTTACTAAAGAAGTAAAATGCTGCATAATCATATTATTTTTGCCGGAACAAAAATCCTTGTTCTCAGCAGCACATCGCCGGTGTAAACTGTAGATGTGCTGCTGATAACATGATACTGTATGGTGATCTATTAGTGATTGTTCTGTCCCATCATTATTCCACAGCTGGTGGAAAGAGGCCGGGAAACAAGCGTTGAACAACTTCAGTATTGTCGATCAAACTCATTTAGCGGCCTGAACTCAGCGCTTGTAAATACAACAGAAATGCTTTTGTGTGATGTGCAATATGTTAGCATTTGGGGCCCCATTTTAAACTTTGCCTAGGGCCCCACTTTGCCTAAAACCAGCCCTGCCTACAAGTTTACAAAGATATTATACAGTCACCATGTGACAAGTGGGCCTGTGTAGCTTCAAATGCCAGGGCTGAATTTTAGTCCCAGTCTGGCCCTGGACGGATCACACGTCCTTGATCTGCTTTATTATCTGCAGTCAGGAGTCTGCAAGTTCTGCAGCTTTATAATGTGCACTGCGCCCTATTCATAAAGTTCTTTTCTCCAGAATTCTGCCACAAAAAGCCTTGAAATATTGTAACCTTTTTACTTAACTTGTTGCGACTTTTGGTGTTTTATTCTGCTGTTAGCAAGCACCACCAAGGTTTTAAAAAAACTGGGCAAATCTGGTAAGGGGCATCACTGCGCGCACCCAACTGGTGCAGGAACGCACCTCCTAATCAATTTGGTGTGTGAAATGCCAGTCTTGATGGATCGGCACCTTGGTGTTTCCTCCCAGTTTTCCAGATCTCTGCTGGCTGTCGGAGATGGCGACGTCCTTGTACGTGAGCCATTCAGACATGATATCATTCATTGCATTTGTATCCAGTGACCACGGTGTGTGATACAGACTGATACATTGTAACAGACAGGACAGGCGGAATAGCCGCACGGCTCCACTCTTTCTCTAGTATCAGCATCTTTCTGCGGTGGCGTCTGATGAACGGTGACACCTGCCACTCGCACAAGCCGTGGATACAGTGTCCGCAGTCAGCCGGAGCAGCGAGGGAGCGGCCGGCGGCACATCAGCGTCTGCACCACGCAGCACCGCCACAGACAAGCGGCGGGACATGTGAAGTGATGGCGCATCAGTCATTGTGTTACATGAGGGGCTGTAGGATCATGTACTCTATCCCATATCTTTCTATCCCCCTCCACTCCTCACAAGATCCAAGAGCTCTTCTGTCCTCCATCTACAGCCATAGACCTAATATGGGGCGTCCCCTCTGCAGATATAATGGCTCCCGCTCTTCAGGGAAGGATTTCTACCAGATTTTGGGGATCTCTCTGTGGGGAATTTTGTCCCTTCATCCAGAAGAGCATTTGTGAGGTCAGACCGTGATGTTGGGGAGGCCGGGATCACAATCTCTGTTCTTGGATGGCCTGGGGTCCGGGTTCTGTACGGGCGCTCTTGTTCCTCCATGTCTGTATGAAGCTTGTGCTCTGGGCACAGTCATGGAGGACAGGGCCTTCCCCAAACTGTCCCCACAAAGTCGAAGCTACAATTGTCCACAATGTCTTGTGCTGAAGAGTAAAAGGAACCTGTCATGTGAAATAATGCTGTTAATCTGCAGATATGGGGTTTATCTGCAGATTTATAGTGTTCTGACCCTGTGTGGTGCCGGCACTGAGAGCCCCGCTGCCGGGACAAAATGAACTTTATTCCTCCTCGCAGGGATTGGCTTCCAGTCATTGGGGTGGTGCTGGCATAGTTTCACTCACTGCCCTGTGTACAGACTATAACCACGCTCCTGGCATTGACTGACAGCAGACTCCGCAGTAGAGCCGGCTGTCAGTCACTACTGGGGCTCGGTTACACCCGCCACTCTCTATACTCAGTGCCGTGAGTAAAACCGTGCCAGCACCACCTCTATGACTGGAAGCCAATCCCTGCGAGGAGGAGTAAAGTTAATTTCCTCCCAGCAATATGGCTTTCAGTCAAAACCTGCAGGTTAACCCCATGTCTGCAGGTTAATAGCGTTATTTTACATGACAGGTTCTAGTGATAAGTGAGCGTGTTCAGATAAGGTGTTATCCGAGCATGCTCATGTGCTAATAGAGTATTTTCAGCGTGCTCGAATACTATGTCCCGAGACATGCAGCCACAGTGACTCAAACATGGTATTAGAGCACACCGAAGATACTCTATTAGCACACAAGCATGCTCAGATAACACCTTATCTGCACACACTGACTGATGACTAACAGGTTCTCTTTAAGATTTCCCTCCATCAGAACTAAGGGACTAAGGCTAATCTCAGATAACAAGCCCATACCATTATCCTCCTCCACAATGCAGTCAGGGGGTAATGTTCTCCTGACATTCACTAAACCCAGACTCCCCCATCAAACGCTGGTAGAGAACTGCGATCCGTCACTGCACAGAACACGTCTCCTCCGGAGTTCAGTGGTGGCGGCTTTACACCACTCAATTTCACGCTCCGCATTGTGCTTGGTGATATTCGGCTCCATGCAGCTGCTCAGCCATGAAGCTCCAGGTGGGGGCGCAGTGTTTTTGCTTATGTCCAGGGGTGGACATATTGCTGGTGCAGCCGATGCGCTAGATCAGGGCCCAGAGATGTAGGGGGTCCGCTGGCACCAACAACTATTTCCACTGGATGTGCATCCACTGATGCACATTCAGCTGAAATTAAATATATTGCAGTGCAGGGCACACGACAGCTCCCTGTGCTGCAATACACGCTGCCGGCCAGTTAGAGGCTGGCATCTGAGGCCGGCATGAACATGACTGGGGCGCATGGCAGTGACTCATGCACCATGGCGCGCAAACCGACATCAGCTACCGGAACATGCACCTGGTAAAGAGGGCGGAGAGGAAGCCAGAAGAAGTTGAGTAGAATCGGGTTTTTGTTTTTGTGTGTGTTGCAGAACAGGGTACACTATCCCAGGAAAGGGCACATTCCCCTAGGATGGGGCACATTCCCGCATTAAGGGGCTCAGGATGGGGCACATTCCCCTAGGATGGGGCACATTCCCCCATTAAGGGGCCCAGGATGGGGCACATTCCCCCATTAAAGGGACCAGGATGTGGGTTATTATTAAAAGCCTGATTATTATCTGACTAGATTGTGGCCCGATTCTAACGCATCGGGTATTCTAGAATATGCATGTCCCCGTAGTATATGGACAATGATGATTCCAGAATTTGCGGCAGACTGTGCCCGTCGCTGATTGGTCGAGGCAACCTTTATGACATCATCGTCGCCATGGCAACCATTATGACATCTACGTCGATACTGTGCCCGTCGCTGGCGGCCTCGACCAATCAGAGACGCGGGATTTCCAGGACAGACAGACGGAAAAACCCTTAGACAATTATATATATAGATGGCTTCCTCTACCACCCCCATTTCGTTATAAGACCCTGATAACAACATCTCCCACAACCCACTTCGTTATGACGCTATCGGGGCCATATAATAAATGTGTATGTGAGGGCAGGACACAGGACAGGGACTAAAAATATCTGCACAGGTTCAGGATTTGCTGCAAATCCTGATGTGATGGTAAGAAAATGCTGCGTAAAATCTGTGGTTTTCATGTGTGTTTTGTTGCCTATTTTCCCCACTCATTAGTATGGGTAAAAAATGTTGCAAGAATTGACGTTATGCAGATTTTAATCTGCAAGGAAAGAATGAGCCACGTGTGCATGAATCTCGTTCACTTTGCTTATACTGTAAAACGTTGCTTGTTTTCTGCAACAAAAACACAATTTGTGCACATAGCCGTCAATGAATTGGCGGAAAGTCTCAGAGATCCTGATTAATCTCCACCGCCCTAAAAATATAAATTATAGTAATTGGGTGCACAGCTCTGGCTGATCTGTTATATTTTGAATGGTGTGTGGCTAGTAGTATATTAGAGGTGGGGTACGTAGTTGTAGTCAGAGGCGCAGTCCAGGAGATTTTTTATTCGGGAGACAAATGTATAAAGACAATGTGTGTGACCTTGTTATTTTTAGGGCTGCAACGATCATCATGACAAGACGAGTCGTGGCTGGGAGATGTCGATATGAGGGTCTGACCAGATGGAGAAGAAACAACAAAAAACAAGTAATCAGACGAGACTTCAGGGGTAAGTACCTGGAGGTAAGTATTTATTCTATATAATGTGTGACTTGGAGTAATTCTGTTATTTGTATAATGCCCTCCCTTAGGTCACATTCACGTGAAATGTCCATCAGCTGCCAAATGTTTTTTTATTGGATGGCACACGGGCTCAGAGCTTTACAGATCCATTCACATATCTGTGAAAATCACGGATCTGAGAATGAGATCTGTGAGACTCAGATCATGTCTATTTGTGATCCGATTGTGAGGACATACTGTACTCAGTGGGTCTATCTGCAGTGTGAGAAATAAATCAGGCAGCACACGACCACTTCACACAGATACAGGATTGTAGCCTTATTTATAGCACCATCCCGTAGTATATAGTGTACGGTCTTGTTATAACTAGCACCGTCCTTAATTACAAAGTTGGGGTGGTTCTATATTATATATAACACCGTCCCTTATTGTATACCATCCCTTCTGGTTATGTATGGCGCCGTCCCTTATTATATAGTGTCCTCTTATGTGGTGCGCCATACATTATTACGTAGTATCTCTTGTCATGTACAGCACCATCCCTTACGTAGCGTATTCTCATTATTGTTAATCACAGCGCCCTCTCTTTATTACATAGTCCTCTCATGTTACCTATAAAATGGCTACTGAGGGGTCAGCATCTGACTGGAAGACCAGAGAAGCTTTTACCATGTTCCATTAGCAGTCATTGCATTATACATCTAACAATAGAGGACAATATGGAGTAAAGAACAGGGAGCTATGAGTAACAAAAACAAAAGAATCTGATATATAAGGAACGGTGCTGTACATAACAAGAGGGGGCACTGTGTAATAAGGGACAGTAGTATACATAATGAGAGGAGATTATGTAATGTGTAGATATATCTATAGCTTTGTCGCCATAAAATGAGTGGGGCCCAGACACATTACTTGCACAGGGGCCCCAGTGTCCATCCCTGGTCTGCTCTTTGTGGCTGAGCTGCTGCAGTGGTCCTCTTACAGGACTGCTCTTTACCACCGGTTGTTCTGTCACACATCTTTGGTCAATCGGCCGCCCAGTTACTGATCACATCTGCAGGTGATTCTTCTGTAGAGTCCACATAACAGCCCACTCGCCACCCAGAAGTTTGTACTGCGCACATTCATTTCAGTGACCGGTACAAGGCAGCCGGAATATTAGATCATGTTGTGCAATTTTAGGTACATGATCTTGGTGTGGCCCCGAGGCTCACCCAGAATCCCTGAGCCAATATCTGGAGATCTGCGGTATTGTATCTTTCATTTTCAGCCCTTCCTGTTCTGTAATCCAGGGTCTCAGTTTGCAGAGAAAGTGATTCCCCTCCCCTGGCTGCAGAAGCAGTCCTCCTCCATCATGGGGGGCTGCAGAGGACTTCCTCATTTTTGCAGGTTTGCCCTGACACATTGTAACAAATGATCAGCTCAGTGGAGATATTTCTAGCGCGGATGTGTTTTCTTGATTGTTTAGACTAGAAACAACTGTAACAAACCTTCAGCTGTGTGTCTGTACAGGTTTTCTGCCTTTAGGATGTAGCTAAGAATGTTTCCATCCACTGACTGCTAGCAGAGATCTTGGAAGAGTATGTGCAGGACTTTCCATTCTACAGTGATTGTGCTAATTTTCTCTCTCTGATTTGATCATCTCTTCCCCCGAGCGATCTAACGCTTCAGTGATAGGGGGTCACATAGTTCCATTCACGTGTCATGTGATGGACGCTCCATCCGAGGATCCGTGCCATCTCCAGCAGATGTGTAATATGACTTATTGAGCTGCTGCACCGCATCCATCCACGTCCAGCTTTACTCATCCTTTCCCAAGTGGAAGCTGTAACTTCCTGGCCCTGACTGCAACCACCAGGAGTTCAGCTCTGCAGCCTCATAAGAGGGAACAGCTGAGCGCACACAATAGGGACCTTGTGCAACCGCATGGAGGAAATCAGAAGAGGCCATGAAAGTCAAGGCTCTAGTGTGGGACTGTGCAAAACTGCCCACCTCCAATCATAATGTTACCAGAACTGCAAGCACACAAAGCTAAGGCGTCCGAGCCGAGGGCATGAAGTCCTATACCAGCTGTACATATATATTTATATAGAGGAGATGCCCAGGTTATACCAGCTGTACATATATAATTATATACAGGAGATGCCCAGGTTATACCAGCTGTACATATATAATTATATACAGGAGATGCCCAGGTTATACCAGCTGTACATATATCTTTATATAGTGGAGATGCCGAGGTTATACCAGCTGTACATACAGTATATAATTATATACAGGAGATGCCCAGGATATACCAGCTGTACATATAGTACATAATTATATACAGGAGATGCCCAGGATATACCAGCTGTACATATATAATTATATACAGGAGATGCCCAGGTTATGCCAGCTGTACATATATAATTATATACGGAAAATGCCCAGGTTATACCAGCTGTACATATATCTTTATATAGTGGAGATGCCCAGGTTATACCAGCTGTACATATATAATTATATACAGAAGATGCCCAGGTTATACCAGCTGTACATATAATTATATACAGGAGATGCCCAGGTTATGCCAGCTGTACATACATAATTATATACAGGAGATGGCCAGGTTATATCAGCTGTACATATATAATATATACAGGAGATGCCCAGGTTATACTGGCTGTACTTGTATTTTTATATAGAGGAGATGCCCAGGTTATACCAGCTGTACATATATAATTATATACAGGAGATGCGAAGGTGCCTGGGTTATACCAGCTGTACATATATATACAGGAGATGCCCAGGTTATACCGGCTGTACTTGTATCTTTATATAGAGGAGATGCCCAGGTTATGCCAGCTGTACATATATAATTATATAAAGGAGATGTCCAGGTTATACCAGCTGTACATATATAACTATATAGAGGAGATGCCCAGGTTATACCAGCTGTACATATATAATTATATACAGGAGATGCCCAGGTTATACCAGCTGTACATGCAGCGCCCCAGAGACCTGGTCGTTGCAGTCGTGTCGCTCTGCCACTAATGGGAGTGATGGTACGTCTGATGGCACTAAAGGAGTTTATCTGACCAGGTATCACAAGCATACATTACACTTCACACTCCGGCCACTAGGGGGAGCAAAAGGTTCTATTTATTAGGCCACTCCTCACACTGGTAAAACTAGGGGTTGGATAGGAAGTTAGTTAGAAGCTGGCTGGGTTTTGCCCAGGCAACATCCCGTGGCAGGGGGTGTTGCGGGGAAGATTCAGAGGGGTCCCTGTCAGGCGTGGGAACCTGGCAGTGACTTAGCGACAAGGACAGATCGTTACAGAGCCGCGCCTGCACTACCTTGCGGCGGCATCTAAAGAAAGGACACGAAACGAAGGATATTGTGGACAGTGAGAAACGAGATCAAGGACAAAGGAGAGCCAGTAGGAGTCGTGCCCCGAGAACGGCAACATCCTACTGAGGCGCGTAGCCGGTGACCGGAACACCGAGGAAGTAACTGACTCTATGCCTTACTTCAAATACCGCAGAACAGTTAATTATAGGTCGGCTGTCTACCTTGCATCACCTAAGCAGACATAGGGGGCAAACGTGGAGAGGGGCGTCTCTAGGGTCCCAGAATAGCTCCGAGCCTTCCCGTCAAACGGGTGCGTTCTATCCAGATAACATTGGGGGACGGAGAAAGAACGAAAACAGAAACGACAGTTGTGAGGACTATCCCGAATGCTCAGCAGGGAAGGACTACAACACACAGGCGCAAGTGGTAGGCACTGATTTCCACCTGCAAAGGGAACTCTGGATGTGCCTTCGGACCGGCCGGTCTCAGACAGCCCTGTTGACAGTGCTCTGGATTGAGGATCCTGAAGCCTTCAGTAAAAGGTCAAGAGACTGCATCCCTGTGTCCTCGTTATTGACTGCACCTCATATCATCGCCACCTACACTACCGGGAAGCCCTGGGGACATACTTCATCTGTGGGAAGGTAAACCATCTAGCTGCCATCACATCACCCCAGTGGACCCCGAGCAGCGTCGGTCGACCTAACCGAATACCACAGGTGGCGTCACGAAACCTTAGCCGACTTTCATCACCCCTTTTATTGGACGCCCCTTAGCAGGGTCACGGACCGGGTCCAGCCACCGTGACAACCCCAGAACTGAGACAGAGAGGACCGGTACCGAGTAACCCGCGGCCCATTCGTCTGGGGGCGCTCCATACATATATAATTATATAAAGGAGATGTCCAGGTTATACCAGCTGTACATATATAACTATATACAGGAGATGCCCAGGTTATACCAGCTGTACATAAATAACTATATACAAGAGATGCCCAGGTTATGCCAGCTGTACATATATAATTAAATATACAAAAGTTGCCCAGCTTATAACGGCTGTGTGTTTGTACGGATTTATTCTTAGCAGTAGGCATTCAGCACGGGTCTTGGTGCAAACCTCCGACGTGATCTTTGGCCCCTTCTTTTGCATATCCCAGTAAGGTGACCTCAGGCTCCCTTGATGGCTTAGGGAGTTCTCCACAGCCAAGCATCTTTCCTAGAGGCTCATGAGGTAATCTGCATTCTGGGGATCTCCTTGGGCAACCCTTGCATGGATGTTGGTAGTTAGTGGATACAATCTGTCTACTATCACTCTTTCCACCATCTGTGCCAAAGAACAGATGTCAGGCTACAGCCATTTTAGCACCAGGTGTAACAGGTCAAACATCAGAAACCGGGGAAGCTTGCCTCTTTGGTAGTATCAAAGGTGCACCCATTGCCAGGGTTATGTCCAAACATGCCATAATCTCCACCATCAGCTTGCCATGCTCCTTGGCATCCTAAAGGGCAATGTCGTAGTATGCGTTCTGTGATTCTCCACCTGTGCCCATTGCTATAGGGGCAGTTTCTACCTGTTTGCCAGCCTCACAAAGACAGTCGGCAAAATTTTTACATCATCCTCCAGAGTCATTTTTTGCAAGCCCTCTCTACTGCTTGCCTCACAAGAATACTGTCACTTTGGCTGGAGGAAAGCACAATCTACCTGGTCCAGATAGCTTCTGTGAGGAGAGTTGCTGCTGCTGTAGCTGCTGCTGCTGCTGTAACTGCTGATGTAGCTGATGCTGTAACTGCTGCTGCTGTAGCTGCTGCTGCGCTTGAAGCAATCTTTTGTCAGTGTAGGCACAGTACATTAACACATTTGTACTCACACCACAGCATGGGCAGTAGTGGGCACAGTGCGTAAATCAACACTGGCTTCCTTACAACTCCACTACCAGAGAAGTGTTCACCTCCCCAGACAGCTGACATTTGCTGGTCACTCACCAGCTCTAACACACAGACTGCTCTGCTTCCCAGCTGACCCAACACCCAATGAACACGGGACTGGCTGTACATGGGTAAATACAGGAGATGCTCACGTCATACCGGCTGTACATATATCATTGTACACAGAGAATGTCTATATTATATCAGCATTTATTGCTCTCACTTTGGTAAATGCACTTACTTTTAGCCAAAGACAGTTTTTCCTCAATATCGTCTTCTTCCATGTACTTTTCATCTGCAAGGAATTCCTAAAAGACGTAAAAGAAAAATTACATTTCCAGTAAGAATGTGGAGCAGCTTGGGTTTTCCTTAAGATGTGTTACAGTATTGGCTTTGTTATGGATTGTGCACCTGTATAAAATATTCTTTCTCACTTGCAGTACCATTTTTCACCACTTGGTCAGTGATTACTATTTTTTATCACTGAAACCCATGCAACAGCGCCTTCTTCTATGCACTATTAATTTTCAAAATACTGTAAAAGCAAAAAAATAAAATGGTAGGAAGAGTCACCCAGAAAAATAACATATGTTGATATAATCATCAAGAATAAGTCTGTGATGAGTCCTTCATTACAAAGCAGAGCCCATTTTCCCTTTTAATGGCAGCACACAAACCTGCTGCTTTATGCTGGGGGTTGTAGTGATTCATTAAGCTCTTGTGTACAGAGATAACGATATTTGCCCTGCTGCCTTCTCTTTGATGCAAGATCCTTTTATAACTTCCCTTTAATCAGCAGGAAAAAAAAACAAAATCACAAAAAAACTAAAAACCCCTGAAATCCACGTGATGGGGAAGTGAGAGATTACCGATGGATATAGATGACGTTCAGAAAGGGAAATGTCCTCCAAACAACATCCCAGAGGGTATGAATCCTGGGGTTTGTTTTACCATTGAGCTGTACTTCATACTACTTGGTCAGTTATTTGCTATATCTGATCCTGGGAAAGCTGGGTGACATATCGGCCATTATATTGCCAGACAACCAGATTTCTGAACAGCTAAAGAATTATTTTTCCATATGTATAACTGATATCAGCGAGGCGTGAAAGGGTTAAGTGCGAAGGCAGAAGATCCCGTCTCCTGGGCTGTACTCAGGCATGGCGCTCTTGGGGTCGCATCATTGTGTCCCCCAGCTATTCACACTCCCTATTCTCACATGGCGGCACTTGCTGGCGGGGGTCTGGGCCAGACTGTGGGAACACTCGGATGTCCTCAGAACCGCCGTGCCAAAACTTCCCAATATAAACCCCTCCCCCTACCTCAGTCCAAGGGAAGGGATCAAGGCTCCAATCATTCATCACAACTGGTGAAGATCGGTGGGGTGGGAGAGTCACTCTGCTCATCCTTAACCTCCTGGTTCATAAATAGAATTACAGAACCGCAGTGAAGACTGCCAGGCAGAACAATAGGACCAGGTAAGGATGAATCGTCGATTTACATGTCATATAGGATTTGTGGTGACCATCTGAGGCTGACATAATGGTGAATATGTCATTACCCTCTCACCATTTTCACATACAGTTGTGCTGTAATCCTGGCAGAATTTTTGCTTTCTTGGCCTTTTTTCAGAGAATATGAATGATAACACCAAAACTATTTCTCCACTCATGATTAGTGGTTGGGTGAAGCCATTTATTGTTAAACTACTGTGTTTTCTCTTTTTAAATCATAATGGCAACCCAAAACATCCAAATGAACTTGATCAAAACTTCACATACCCTGGTGATATGGGCCTGATAACATGCACAGAAGTTGACACAAATGGGTTTGAATGGCTTCTAAAGGTAACATCCTCAAATGTGACCTGTTTGTTTGTAATCAGTGTGTGCATAAAAGCTGAGTGATTTTCTTGGATCCAGACAGACTCTTGCATCTTTCATCCAGCCACTGATGTTTCTGGATTGTGAGTCATAGGGAAAGCAAAAGAATTGTCAATGGGTCTATGGGAAAAGGTAGTTGAACTGTATAAAACCGGAAGGGATACAAAAAGATATCCAAGGAATTGATAATGCCAGTCAGCAGTGATCAAACTGTGATTAACAAATGGAAAATCAGGGGCTCTGTAAAAACAAAACCACGGTCAGGTAGACCAAACAGACCAAACAGAAATGTTGTCCACAACTGCCAGGAAAATTGCTCGAGATGCAAAGAAAACTAACATCAGCTGAAATACAGGACTCTCTGAAAACTAGCGGTGTGGCTGTTTCAAGATGCACAGTCGCCAGAAGAAAGCCATTAGTGCGCAAATGCCACAAAGTATCTCACCTACAATACGCAAAACAGCACAGAGACAAGCCTCAAAATTTCTGTAACAAGGTAATTTGGAGTGATGAGACCAAAATTGAACTTTTTGGCCACAACCATAAACGTTACATTTAGAGAGAGGTCAACAAAGCCTATGATGGAAGGAACACCATACCTACTGTAAAGCACGGAGGTGGATCGCTGATGTTTTGGGGATGTGTGAGCTACAAAGGCACAGGAAACTTGGTCAAAGTTGAAGTAAAGATGAATGCAGCACGTTATCAGCAAATACTGGAGACAAATATGCAATCATCAGTTCGGAAGCTGCACATGGGACGTACTTGGACGTTCCAACATGGCAACAATCCAAAACACAAGGCCAAGCTGACCTGTCATTGGCAACAGCAGAACAAAGTGAAGGTTCTGGAGTGGCCATCTCAGTCTCCTGACCTCAATATCACTGAGCCACTCTGGGGAGATCTCAAGCGCGCAGTTCATGCTTGACAGCCCAGGAATTTACAGGAACTGGAGGCTTTTTGCCAAGAAGAGTGGGCAGCTTTACCATCTGAGAAAATATTTGGATGTTTTGGGTTGTCATTAGGATTTTAAAAAGAGAAAACACAGTAGTTTGACAATAAATGGCTTCACCCAACCACTAACCATGAGTGGAGAAAAGGTTTTGGTGTTATCATTCATATTCTCTTAAAAAAGGCCAAGAAAGCAAAAATTCTGCCATGTGTAAACTTTCGAGCACAACTGTATCTGCACGTTTCCTGAGATTTTTTGGTTCCTCAATGTCTAAATATAAAAACCTTTCCATCCCACACGTGGTATAACTAGAAGTGACTTATCAGCGGAGGACTGACGCGGCCTGAACCCTCTCTGATTACATATGGCGGCTAAGAGGATAACTGCACTTTCTGGTTAGGGCCACCCCTTATAGGCTCAGATGTGACACCCTTCATAGACAAACACCGGAAACATGGCGCAGTTCTACAGGTACGTATTGCTAGATTTTGCTAACATTTGAAATGACTTTGACTCCATTTTATAATCACATGACTACAGGAGTTCCCCATGGTAACCAGTCATATTGCGGGTTTCATTGTTTCAGTGTAGGTTAAAAAATGGAAGAAGCGATCTGATTGGTTGCTACAGACAGCTTTCCTCACTGGTAAAGAAACATACATGGCAACCAATCAGATCACTCATTTCATTATCTGATTTACCATAGAAAAATGAGAGCTAGAATTTGATTGTCTGCTAGGGCCCTGTGCTTTCATACGTAAACAGTCCAAATAAGCAGTAGCCCATAGCAACCAATCAAATCTCTCCTTACATTTTCCACCTGCATTTGTGCTGGGTTCTGATTAGTTGATAGGAATAGTCACCTAAAGCAAACAAGGACTGGGAGATTTTGCTTACCAACCAAACAAATCGCTCCTCACATTTTCTGACCTGTACTGAAACCATCACTTATCTGATTGGTTGTTGTGTGAAAAAGGGAATGAAACATACATGACAACCAATCAGATCTAAGATTACATTGTTTCAGTGCATGTTAGAAAATGCATAACATGATCTGATTGGTTGGTAAGGAAAACCTCACCAGTCCTAAGTTGTTTGTTTGCGGTGACGGTCCATATCAGCCTATCAGAAACGCGCACAATTGCAGGTGAAAAAATAGGAGCTATCTGAATGGTTGCTATGGGCTGTTTGCACTGGTCACATGAGACCAGAGAGCCCTAGCGGCCAATCAGATTCTAGCTCTCATTTTTCCCTGGTAAGTTAGGTAATGAAAGAAGTGATCTGATTAGTTGGTCTGGTTTTCATGCCGAGGCCCCGCAGTCCCTCGCTCCGCTACCAGGGAAGCTGCCATTTTCCATAAAAGGAGCCTGGAGCTCGTCCCCTCCTGGGATTCGGCTCCTTTCTCCACCAGGAATCCCGAATATTCCGGCTTCACAGAAACCTCAGAGACATCCCTTCCTGAGAGAAGTGCTTACAGTACCGCTGTCCATCATCCCTCAGAGTTGTCACCGTGTCCGTAGTAATTAATGCTCCTACCACAGCTATAATAGTGACACCACATTTAGCAAAACGGCGGACCCCAAATAAAGGCGACTAGACGTCTGTCCCTCCATGGCCGCTGTATATGGGCGCACAGGACATTATTATTATTATTATTATTTATTATTATAGCGCCATTTATTCCATGGCGCTTTACATGTGAGGAGGGGTATACATAATAAAACAAGTACAATAATCTTGAAAAATACAAGTCACAACTGGTACAGGAGGAGAGAGGACCCTGCCCGCGAGGGCTCACAATCTACAAGGGATGGGTGAGGATACAGTAGGTGAGGGTAGAGCTGGCCGTGCAGCGGTTTGGTCAATCGGTGGTTACTGCAGGTTGTAGGCTTGTCGGAAGAGGTGGGTCTTCAGGTTCTTTTTGAAGGTTTCGATGGTAGGCGAGAGTCTGATATGTTGTGGTAGAGCATTCCAGAGTAGGGGGGATGCACGAGAGAAATCTTGTATGCGATTGTGGGAAGAGGAGATAATAGGGGAGTAGAGAAGGAGATCTTGTGAGGATCGGAGGTTGCGTGCAGGAAAGTACCGGGAGACGAGGTCACAGATGTATGGAGGAGACAGGTTGTGGATGGCTTTATATGTCATGGTTAGGCTTTTGTACTGGAGTCTCTGGGTGATGGGGAGCATGGCACCATTCCATAACAATCATTGGTTGACAACCAGTATGGCCACAGGACAGTTCCCACAGCGGTCACCTGGCCGCTTAGAAATCCTGACTAGCCATAGTCTCGATATCTGTGGTCCGACATCTGTCACTCTTCCCACTTTATATGTGCATCCGATAATACAGAACATCTGATAATCAGGGCAGCACGGTGGCTCAGTGGATAGCATTGCAGCGCTGGGGTCCTGGGTTCTAATCCCACCTTGGACAACATCTGCAAAGAGTTTGTATGTTCTCCCCGTGGTTGCGTGGGTTTCCTCCGGGTTCTCCAGTTTCCTCCCACATTCCAAAGACATACTGATAGGGAATTTAGATTGTGAGCCCCATCGGGGACAGTGATGATAATGTGTGCAAATTGTAAAGCGCTGCGGAATATGTTAGCGCTATATAAAAATAAAGATTATTATTTATTATTATGATCCGGAACAGTTTTTAATTGATAGCATCTGGAATCTATCAGATCTAATTTAGGGGATTGCACTGGATCTCGCAGGGTGATTGTCGCCCCGGACGGGAGGTTCTCTATTATTGGGGACGGTGTGTTCAGTGCGCTGCGTTTTCTAACTTTTAACGATTCCAGCTATAATTAGCTGTGGTAATAATCTATGTGAGTAGAGCGCTGGACGGCAGCTTCTCATCATGAGTCGCTAGTGGTGTTAAGGCTTCTAAATATTCCTCGTAGCAGAGTTATGGCGGTCTCCTATACTGGGTGGTCTATAAATCTACTGGATTACATCCCCAGCACTGCTTCTCCATTGCCACTCTAGGTGCCAGTCTTTACTGTACTTTTAGAATTTCCTTCATGATCCAGGAGGATCTGGATGAGCTGAGCTGGAGCTGCAGACTGACATGGAAGGCGTGGTGAAGCTTCCTCTTACCAGTTTTGCAGTAAAGCTGGGTGACAAGCAGTATGGCTGCCATACAGGAATGATATTCAGTGAGGTAATCAACTAGATGAGTAATCAAAGCTACAGGTACTGGTCTAATTAATCAGAGATTATAGGATGATCCCAGAGATTACATTGGCAAAGTTTGAAATAGTTATTGAGGTCCATGTATCACCATGTTCATGATCTCTGTCCGCTGTCTCCTTTTACATTACAGAAGCTGAAAACCTGGACAGGCCGAATACTTATCACAGCTGAGGATTTGTTACAGTTGTATCTAATCTGGACAATCGGCAACTGCAGCCTCTCTTCTGTTCTGTGTTTGTTATAATATGTCTGTCTGGAGTCCACAAAGAGGATTAAAAACATAACAAGCCCTCCTACCGCTCCATCAACAGAAAAATAACAAAAAGTTAACTAATGTAATTTTTTAAAAACCAAAAAAGACAAATAAAAAGGAAATTGCCCTGTCACGAAGGGGTTAATTCCTGCCTTTGGTTACCGCAGCTATTGCCATGTGAACACGCATTGGACTTGCTTGGGCCAGTTTGCGGAGAACAGTCCCATGACACCCGACACAGTTTGGCGCTGATAGCAATGATACAAAAGATGGAGTTGTCTTTTCAGGTGGGCTCCACCTGCCACCAGCTCCTCCCACCTCTGATACCCCACAACTTTCCTCCTGTGGGGGGACTCCTGATATGGTATCTGATTGTCCCATACACTGTGGCTGTGACCTTGAGCAGAGGCTCCTTATCCTGGTCCTCCAGGAATGTGGCGTTCTTCCTGCTTAACTCCTTCAATGCTGCTCCGCTGGAATGTATGGATGAATTATCACGTTGGTGGCTGACTATAGATGACATTCATTCCTGACATGAACAGGTCAGTCCACAGTATAAGGGCTCGCTCACACTGGAATGCAGCATCTGATGAGTCTCTCATGCAAGATAATAGGATGTTACATGCAAATGACCCTCAACGTGAGCCGATTTGTCATTTTACTGTGATCTGATTCTCTCGCATGTGAGAATTGGATCACAGGTGCGGAGGAGATGGGGAACTTAATTTCTCCTTCTTCTCCATTCTGTAAGTCAGCGTATATCGGATTGCACTTGGATGACATCCGAGTGCAGTCCAATAGTTTGCACGTACCCATAGACTCTTATAGGTACGCTCCGTCCGATATGCTGCCAATCGCAGCATGCAGCGATTATTTATTTTTCCTTCTTTCTCATGCCGACTCGACTGGAGGAAAAAAAAAACACAAACCACTAGTCTATACTGATCCATAGAGCTTTAGAACATTAGAGCGAGTGCTATCCGATGAAAAATCGGATCCCACTTGTCAGATCTATACGCTGGCTACTTACCAGTGTGAGCGAGCTGGAAGAGAAAGTTCTGCAACTTTCCAATATACTTTCTTTCAATTTCCCATTATTCTCAAAATTTCTGGTTGATGACAGCGATATGATGTATTTGCTTCTTGATCTTGTCCTGTTTGTACAACTGAGGGGTTGATACACTTGTATCCAATGGTGACCAACATCCTCCTGTGTCAGAAAAGCAAGGTGCAGGGGTCTGTCGTACCAGGGCCCTAAAGCTTAAGGGTCCCAAAGAGTCCCCTTAGCCCATATGAGACCACTACTAATAAAGGCCCATGGGGGTCCCATTAGAGATTTTGTATCGGGGCCCATTGGTTTCTAGTAACTGCATTGGCTGCAGTTTTTTTGTGTGGGT
Organism: Ranitomeya imitator; assembly: GCF_032444005.1. Taxonomy (NCBI): domain Eukaryota; kingdom Metazoa; phylum Chordata; class Amphibia; order Anura; family Dendrobatidae; genus Ranitomeya; species Ranitomeya imitator. Next base: position 155,729,603 of record NC_091283.1, on the reverse strand, counting down.
GGAATTTTTGGCGCAGTCCAGAGATGAAACCGGGACAAGTATGAAAAGGACACTAGAGTTAACGCTGCAGGAGAAATGGCGCTGCTACAGACCCCCTCCTATAGGCCAAGGGTTCATCACACATCATAGTGTACTCTGCCATATGACATCACACATCCACTATATGGTGAAAGTATTTGCCCCCTCACCCTCCTCCAGGAGCTCTTCTGTCCACCATCTGCAGCCATAGACATTAACATGGAGTGTCCCCTCTGCAGATATAACGGCTCCTGCTCATCTGGGGAGAACTTCTGTAAAACTTGGAGGCGTCTGTTTGACTTATTTCCTCCTCATCCAGAGGTCTGAGCTCTGTGCGGCCGCTCATGTTCCCCTCTCCCCCATGCACTGGGCACAGTCCTATGGAGAAGAAAAGTTCTTTCCCAAACTGTCCCACAAAGCTGACTCTACAACTGTCCACAATGCCTGTGCTGAAGATTAAGATTCTCCATCACTGGAACTAATGAGCTGAGGCCGAGCCCTGATAACAAGGCCATGGCATTATCCTCCTCCACCAAACTGTACAGCGGGCACAATGCAGTCAGGGGGTAACGTTTCCTGGCATTCACCAAGCCCAGACTCATCCACCAGACACCCGATAGAAAAGTGTGATTTGAACATATGTACCGATGGGGCGTCATTTTTGGGCGTGTACTACGGCTATTGGAGGCAGACACCAAGACGTAGGTGAATATGCCCGAAAATGATGCATGGCAGAGCACATGTTCGCTCTGTCACCACCTTTTTGCCGGTGGGGCCATCCTACTATATAATTGTCTAAGGGTCACTTCCATCTGTCCGTCTGTCTCGGAAATCCCGAGGCCGCGACCAATCAGCGATGGACACAGTCCGGCCGCGAATTGGCCCCTCCCTCCTCCCCTGAAGTCAGTGCCCCCTCCCTACTCTTTCCCCCCCAGTCAGCGCCCACATAGCGTAACCGGACTGCCTTACACCGCGGCATAACGCGGTGTAAGGCAGTCCATTAACGCTGCTATTAACCCTGTGTGACCAACTTTCTACTATTGATGCTACCTATGCAGCATCAATAGTAAAAACATATAATGTTAAAAATAATAAAAATCATTATATACTCACCCTCTGACAGCCCCCAGATCCAGCCCAGGCCTTTCCCACTCCGGTCCCCAGAATGCATTGCGGCAATGACCGGAGATGACGTAGCAGTCTCGCGAGACCGCTACATCATCACTTGTTATTGCTACTTGGGACCGGAGCGGCACGCAAGGAGTGGGAAAGGCCTGGGCTGGATCCGGGGGCCGTCGGAGGGTGAGTATATAACTATATTTTATTTTAATTCTTTTTTTTTTTTTAACAGGGATATGGTGCCCACATTGCTATATGCTGCGTGGGCAGTGTTATATACTATGTGGGCAGTGTTATATACTGCGTGGGATGTGTTATATACTACATCGGCTGTGCAATATAATACGTGGCTGTGCTATATACTACGTGGGCTGTGTTATATACTACGTGGGCTGTGTAATATACTGCGTGGGCTGTGCTATATGCTGCGTGGGCTGTGTTATATACTGCGTCTGCTCTGCAATATACTGCGTCGGCTGTGCAATATACTACATGGGCTGTGCTATATACTACGTGGGCTGTGCAATATACTATGTGGCTGTGCAATATACTACGTGGCTGTGCAATACACTACGTGGGCTGTGCAATACACTACGTGGGCTGTGCAATATACTACGTGGCTGTGCAATATACCACGAGGCTGTGCTACATACTACGTGGCTGTGCAATATACTACGTGGCTGTGTTATATACTGCGTCAGCTCTGCAATATACTACGTGGCTGTGCTATATACTACATGGGCTGTGTTATGTGGGCTGCTATATACTACGTGGCCATGCTATATACTATGTGGCTGTGCTATATACTACGTGGCCGGCCGCGAACAATCAGCGACGGGCACACTCCGGCCGCAAATTGGCGCGGGATTTGAACCACGCTTCGCTAATTTGGTCGCACTGTGTTATATGCTATGTGGGCTGTTATATACTACGTGAGCTGTGTTATATACTACGTGGCCTGTGTTATATGCTATGTGGGCTGCTATATACTACGTGGCTGTGCTATATACTACGTGGCCGGCCACGAACAATCAGCGACAGGCGCACTCCGGCCGCGAATTGGCACAGGATTTGGTCGCGCCCGGTCAGACCAATTCTGTGTATTCATTGTATTATTCTAAAATCTTCATAAATAAACTACATATATATTCTAGAATACCCGATGCGTTAGAATCGGGCCACCATCTAGTAAACTATATATGTCCGAATCTTATTTTGTGGGGGTGAAAACACCCTTCCCCCCACTGTTTGTGCTGATGGTAATACCAGAGCAGGTCTGGGTTCTGTAGTTATGGGGTCAGCAGGGAAGTGGTGACTTTTCTTCCCTCTGCTCCTCAGCACTTGGCCCCTGCTCTTTAACCTTATGGGGTCTCCACTTCATGGCTGAGTTGCTGCGGTTCCTTCCAGTTCTCAATAATATCACGCACAGATAATGGGGAAAGATTCAGGAGGAAGAAATGTCAGGAACGGACTTGTTATCCCAGTGACAGAACCACGCTGGTATCAGTGAGCTCTGCACCACAGGCCATTCTGTCATAAATCTTTATACGCAGATCTCATCTGTCAGTCTTGTATGTTATTCTGATGTCTTACTCTTTTGTAAAGCCCACATATACTGGGACGCAATTTGATGATGGAGCATCTTGGCTTCTTGAGAGTTTCTGCAGTGACTGTGAGATGCACCTAATCTTCCAGGAGTCCTGATCGCTCTTTTTCTATGAGCCTAATACTATTATACATCATACAATATAACAGATCATTAACTGCATGACATACTGTACTGTGCCACAATGTGTCCCATCATACATCCTACGGTACCAGATCCTTCACAGTATTCCATGTCCTACCATACCACACTTATTACACCGCGCTGCACCATGCCACACCATACTTTACTGTCTTATAGGCCCATATGAAACCATAATACGGTCATGTAATTGAGAAGAGAAGTAACAAACGTACAGCAGTAAGTCCCAGATTAGATGCAGGGCTTTCTCAGTCCCCAGCACTGTTCTTTACTCCCTGTCGCCAAGTCCAGCACAAAGTGGCTTCTGCTGCTTCCGACATCTGATATTGGCTGTCAGCATTACATTGACAGCGTGTTGCGCTGTCGACGTAATGTCAGAGCTGCAGCCAATGTCTGACGTGGGGAGCAGTAGTGGTGGCGACAACTCCGAGCTGGACTTGGGAATGAGGAGTGAAGCATATTTCTTTCCTTGTATAAAACCATGTTGTATCATCCTATATTATGCCATGCCGCGTGGCACTACGTCGCGCCACACTGTTTTCGTTTTATATTGTCTATGGTATATTTCATCATATAGCACCTGTACTGTACCACATCACATCATGCAAGATCACATTTTATCACATCACGACATATCACTTATCATGCTCTATTATCTGAAATGCTTACTAAATGAAGTCACTGCATCTACCAACCTGATGTGGAACTAGAAGTCTCATAATAGCCACTAGTCTCAGACCCAACTCCAATGAAAGGGCTAAAACCAAAACTTGTACCCAGAGAGCAGCTCTAATCACTTATGACGGTTACTCTAAAGAAAGTCACAGAACATTTTCCAGGTAATATGGCAGTGCCACCCTGTGTTCCCGCCGCCAGCTCACCTTGTTCACCTCGTCCAACCTCATCTCTTGCTGCACTTTCAGGAGGCCAAAGGCTTTCCCACCTGTGTACCAAAAATGAGAGAAGGGTCATGTCTGCAGCTGTTCAGGATCTGGGGAGTCTCAGCACCCCTCATGCCAGGCAGGGATTACTGGGCAGAGGACACTTTGGCTTTTACCTTGGGTGTTGTTGTTGCATGTCATGCTGATGGTGGTGCAAGGACTTCCTTTAAGACAGGGATTATGATCGGAGCTGCTAGATGCAGACGTCAACTTCACTCTGAAGCAGATGGCTACAGGAACCCGCTTATATTAGTTGTATGCAGCCCTGCCCAGCCAGGCTAATTCAGCCCTCATGCCTTCTTATTCATCCTCAGAGATTCTCATCCCTTTGCAGCATTAACATACCTCCCCTTGCTGGCAGAAAAGGAGAATGCAGCAAACTGCCTAAAATTCTTTTCCCTAGTACAATAGAGGTGATAAAGTGGTCTGACCTCACATTCTCTCCTCAGTAGGTTGTAAATGTAGGTGCCATATCTCATACAGGCATGTACTTGACTGGATCTATGTCTGGAAGAATGCACCCATGTTTTTATTTTTTACGCTCCATCTTGTGAGTTCAGACACCAAGACCAAAGAAAAGACATTCCTCCAGAATGTCCTGCCTTTTATTTGCGACTTCATGCCCTACGTTGGACTTCATTATGGCCACCATTGTCTACAGCCATCTTATTGATCATCATCTTCTCTTGTTTTCATGATATATACCGTAAATTAATTATTATTTCCTATGAGTTGAGTCTCATTGAAATGAACTAAAAATTTTGCTTGGGCCTAAAGTTAGACCCATTACGGTCCCCTAAACTTACTGTTGCTTTGAAGCAGCCAATGCGAAGATAATAATCTTTATATCACTCCATCATATTCTGCAGCACTTTGGAAATCTGTTGAGAACAGGAGACAAGACCCTGCTTACAATCTATAAGGATTCATGTTGTGACAGTCTGCAGCCAATTTTATGCTCCGAAGACGACTCTGTATAGGGATCCCTATCATTAATAGACCAGGATTCAACCAGGGGATGATTTTCTATGCTGGCCATTACAACTTGCTCATACGAACGTATAACTTGGATGAGACCATGCTGATCTGCGTTTGTTTTCTCATGCAGTATGGGAGTGGCTCCACAAATCAGATGACGCGCACCCATTCAAGTCTGAGTGTGTGTAAAAACCCATGCGGACACCGCAAACAATGGAGAAGATGGAGAACTTGCTATCCGTCTTCTACGCACCTGTGATATGATTGTCATGCAAGAGAATCAGATCACAGCAAACTGACACTTGGCTCAAACTCTGATCTGAGTTTGAGCAGTGTCATTACTGTATGGATCTGATTCTCTTGGAAGAGAGAAACATCACCCATGTGAGCAAACCCTTGGGCAGCAAATGGCAGCTATGTAGTATACTTTATGTAACTTGGAATTAATTATGTAATGTATGTACACAGTGACTGCAACAGCAGAATAGTGAGTGCAGCTCTGGAGTATAATACAGGATGTAACTCAGGATCAGTAATGTAACGTATGTACACAGTGACTGCACCAGCAGAATAGTGAGTGCAGCTCTGGGGTATAATACAGGATGTAACTCAGGATCAGTACAGGATCAGTAATGTAATGTATGTACACAGTGACTGCACCAGCAGAATAGTGAGTGCAGCTCTGGAGTATAATACAGGATGTAACTCAGGATCAGTAATGTAATGTTTGTGCACAGTGACTGCACCAGCAGAATAGTGAGTGCAGCTCTGGAGTGTAATACAGGATGTAACACAGGATAAGTACAGGATCAGTAATGTATGTACAAAGTAACTGCACCAGCAGAATAGTGAGTGCAGCTCTGGGGTTTAATACAGGATGTAACTCAGGATCAGTACAGGATCAGTAATGTAATGTATGTACACAGTGACTGCATCAGCAGAATTCTGAATGCAGCTCTGGAGTATAATACAGGATAAAACTCAGGATCAATGCAAGGAATGTGATGGCAGAACATCCCCATTTCCAGTATATTTTACTGAAAACCCATTTTCACTTTCGGACCAAATACTTGCCATTTAAAGGGACTCTGTCACCTGAATTTGGAGGGAACAATCTTCAGCCATGGAGGCGGGGTTTTGGGGTTTTTGATTCACCCTTTCCTTACCCGCTGGCTGCATGCTGGCTGCAATATTGGATTGAAGTTCATTCTCTGTCCTCCATAGTACATGCAATCTTGCCTTGCGCAGGCGTGTACTATGGAGGACAGAGAATGAACTTCAATCCAATATTGCAGCCAGCGGGTAAGGAAAGGGTAAATCAAACACCCCAAAACCCCGCCTCCATGGCTGAAGATTGTTCCCTCCAAATTCAGGTGACAGTGTCCCTTTAAGTCGCAGTGTTGGACTGGGGTGCCAAGGGCCTACCAGTAACATTCCAGGTCCCCACTTTTCATCTACATGCAAACATGACATTACCCTCAATAACAAATTTACATAACAATGGACTAGATAGATGAATAAGTTGCTGCCTGTGTTTGTACATTATGATTCATGTATATAGTGCCAAGGACCTGTAGCTTTCTTCATCCTGAGCTTCCTTGTTCATGAATAGAATTTTAGAGCTACTTGGTGAACACTGAATAATGTAAGTACATAATATTGCAGATTTATATACCATTCTGGGTATGTGGAAAGTTTGGTTACCACCCCATGGGTTGTATGATGGGTGTCTATTTGGTGAAGTCTTGTGCTTCCTTTGCTGTGAGTAGATGACTCAGCCCCGATGTCAGCGACTTTGTTGTTAATGTAATGGATGCAGCAGAATGTCCATGAACCTTTCTGTGTCCAGAAGTCTCCATAATCTCCATCCCTCCAGGATTCATGAATCAGGTGTGACGCACAGATCCATCACTGACTGCAAACAGCTGACTCCTCAACTGCGCCGGAGATGACAACGAGCCGCCCGGCCACACGTTTAATCTGACACATTTTGGATTAGTGAGCATCTGTTTGCATATATTTTGGCGCCCAGCCGAGACCAATTCTTGGGAACTGCAGTAGAGGACACAGATTATTGTTTGCTGGAGGCGCTGTAATTGAAGCTGCAGCATGGATCATCAGAGGTGCGCTCTCCTCATCCTCAGCACAAGGATTAAAGCCTCTGCATGATCTCGAAGGCCTGCAAGTAAATAACGGTCTGTGGCGGGGAGAGGACGGCAGGAGGGACACAAGTTTCTTCTAGGACATTTAACCCCTTCATGACCCAGCCTATTTTGACCTTAAAGACCTTGCCGTTTTTTTGCAATTCTGACCAGTGTCCCTTTATGAGGTAATAACTCAGGAACGCTTCAACGGATCCTAGCGGTTCTGAGATTGTTTTTTCGTGACATATTGGGCTTCATGTTAGTGGTAAATTTAGGTCAATAAATTCTGCGTTTATTTGTGATAAAAACGGAAATTTGGCGAAAATTTTGAAAATTTCGCAATTTTCACATTTTGAATTTTTATTCTGTTAAACCAGAGACATATGTGACACAAAATAGTTAATAAATAACATTTCCCACATGTTTACTTTACATCAGCACAATTTTGGAAACAAAATTTTTTTTTGTTAGGAAGTTATAAGGGTTAAAATTTGACCAGCGATTTGTCATTTTTACAACGAAATTTACAAAACCATTTTTTTTAGGGACCACCTCACATTTGAAGTCAGTTTGAGGGGTCTATATGGCTGAAAATACCCAAAAGTGACACCATTCCAAAAACTGCACCCCTCAAGGTACTCAAAACCACATTCAAGAAGTTTATTAACCCTTCAGGTGCTTCACAGCAGCAGAAGCAACATGGAAGGAAAAAATGAACATTTAACTTTTTAGTCACAAAAATTATCTTTTAGCAACAATTTTTTTATTTTCCCAATGGTAAAAGGAGAAACTGAACCACGAAAGTTGTTGTGCAATTTGTCCTGAGTACGCTGATACCTCATATGTGGGGGTAAACCACTGTTTGGGCGCACGGCAGGGCTTGGAAGGGAAGGAGCGCCATTTGACTTTTTGAATCAAAAATTGGCTCCACTCTTTAGCGGACACCATGTCACGTTTGGAGAGCCCCCGTGTGCCTAAAAATTGGAGCTCCCCCACAAGTGACCCCATTTTGGAAACTAGACGCCCCAAGGAACTTATCTAGATGCATAGTGAGCACTTTGAACCCCCAGGTGCTTCACAAATTGATCCGTAAAAATGAAAAAGTACTTTTTTTTCACAAAAAAATTCTTTTAGCCTCAATTTTTTTCATTTTCACATGGGCAACAGGATAAAATGGATCCTAAAATGTGTTGGGCAATTTCTCCTGAGTACGCCGATACCTCATATGTGGGGGTAAACCACTGTTTGGGCACATGGTAAGGCTCGGAAGGGAAGGAGCGCCATTTGACTTTTTGAATGAAAAATTATTTCCATCGTTAGCGGACACCATGTCGCGTTTGGAGAGCTCCTGTGTGCCTAAACATTGGCGCTCCCCCACAAGTGACCCCATTTTGGAAACTAGACCCCCCAAGGAACTTATTTAAATGCCTAGTGAGCACTTTAAACCCTCAGGTGCTTCACAAATTGATCTGTAAAAATGAAAAAGTACTTTTTTTCACAAAAAAATTCTTTTCGCCTCAATTTTTTCATTTTCACATGGGCAGTAGGATAAAATGGATCATAAAATTTGTTGGGCAATTTCTCCCGAGTACGCCGATACCTCATATGTGGGGGTAAACCACTGTTTGGGCACACGGCAGGGCTCGGAAGGGAAGGCGCGCCATTTGACTTTTTGAATGGAAAATTAGCTCCAATTGTTAGCAGACACCATGTCGCGTTTGGAGAGCCCCTGTGTGCCTATGCATTGGAGCTCCCCCACAAGTGACCCCATTTTGGAAACTAGACCCCCCAAGGAACTTATCTAGATGCATATTGAGCACTTTAAACCCCCAGGTGCTTTACAGAAGTTTATAACGCAGAGCCATGAAAATAAAAAATAATTTTTCTTTCCTCAAAAATGATTTTTTAGCCTGGAATTTCCTATTTTGCCAAGGATAATAGGAGAAATTGGACCACAAATATTGTTGTCCAGTTTGTCCTGAGAACGCTGATACCCCATATGTGGGGGTAAACCACAGTTTGGGCGCACGGCAGGGCTCGGAAGGGATGGCACGCCATTTGGCTTTTTAAATGGAAAATTAGCTCCAATCATTAGCGGACACCATGTCACGTTTGGAGAGCCCCTGTGTGCCTAAACATTGGAGATACCCCAGAAATGACCCCATTTTGGAAACTAGACCCCCAAAGGAACTAATCTAGATGTGTGGTGAGGACTTTGAACCCCCAAGTGCTTCACAGAAGTTTATAACGCAGAGCCATGAAAATAAAAAAAAAAAATTATTTTCTCAAAAATGATCTTTTAGCCTGCAATTTTTTATTTTACAAAGGGTAACAGGAGAAATTTGACCCCAAAAGTTGTTGTCCAGTTTCTCCTGAGTACAATGATACCCCATATGTGGGGTTAAACCACTGTTTGGGCACATGCCGGGGCTCGGAAGTGAAGTAGTGACATTTTGAAATGCAGACTTTGATGGAATGCTCTGTGGGCGTCACGTTGCGTTTGCAGAGCCCCTGATGTGGCTTAACAGTAGAAACCCCCCACAAGTGACCCCATTTTGGAAACTAGACCCCGAAAGGAACTTATCTAGATGTGTGGTGAGCACTTTGAACCCCCAAGTGCTTCATAGAAGTTTATAATGCAGAGCCGTGAAAATAATAAATACGTTTTCTTTCCTCAAAAATAATTATTTAGCCCAGAATTTTTTAATTTTCCCAAGGGTAACAGGAGAAATTTGACCCCAATATTTGTTGTCCAGTTTCTCCTGAGTACGGTGATACCCCATATGTGGGGGTAAACTACTGTTTGGGCACATGCCGGGGCTCGGAATTGAAGTAGTGACGTTTTGAAATGCAGACTTTGATGGAATGCTCTGCGGGCGTCACGTTGCGTTTGCAGAGCCCCTGATGTGCCTAAACAGTAGAAACCCCCCACAAGTGACCCCATTTTAGAAACTAGACCCCGAAAGGAACTTATCTAGATGTGTGGTGAGCACTTTGAAACCCCAAGTGCTTCATAGAAGTTTATAATGCAGAGCCATGAAAATAATAAATACGTTTTCTTTCCTCAAAAATAATTATTTAGCCCAGAATTTTTTATTTTCCCAAGGGTTACAGGAGAAATTGGACCCCAAAAGATGTTGTCCAGTTTCTCCTGAGTACGCTGATACCCCATGTGTGGGGGTAAACCACTGTTTGGGCACACGTCGGGGCTCAGAAGGGAAGTAGTGACTTTTGAAATGCAGACTTTGATGGAATGGTCTGCGGGCGTCACATTGCATTTGCAGAGCCCCTGGTGTGCCTAAACAGTAGAAACCCCCCACAAGTGACCGCATTTTAGAAACTAGACCCCCCAAGGAACTTATCTAGATATGTGGTGAGCACTTTGAACCCCCAAGTGCTTCACAGACGTTTACAACGCAGAGCCGTGAAAATAAAAAATCATTTTTCTTTCCTCAAAAATGATGTTTTAGCAAGCATTTTTTTTAGATTCACAAGGGTAACAGGAGAAATTGGACCCCAGTAATTGTTGCGCAGTTTGTCCTGAGTATGCTGGTACCCCATATGTGGGGGTAAACCACTGTTTGGGCACACGTCAGGGCTCGGAAGTGAGGGAGCACCATTTGACTTTTTGAATACGAGATTGGCTGGAATCAATGGTGGCGCCATGTTGCGTTTGGAGACCCCTGATGTGCCTAAACAGTGGTAACCCCTCAATTCTACCTCCAACACTAACCCCCCCACACCCCTAACCCTAATCCCAACTGTAGCCATGACCCTAATCACAACCCTAACCACAACCCTAATTCCAACCCTAACCCTAAGGCTATGTGCCCACGTTGCGGGTTCGTGTGAGATATTTCCGCACCATTTTTGAAATATCCGCGGGTAAAAGGCACTGCGTTTTACCTGCGGATTTTCCGCGGATTTCCAGTGTTTTTTGTGCGGATTTCACCTGCGGATTCCTATTGAGGAACAGGTGTAAAAAGCCGCGGAATCCGCACAAAGAATTGACATGCTGCGGAAAATACAACGCAGCGTTTCCGCGCGGTATTTTCTGCACCATGGGCACAGCGGATTTGGTTTTTCATATGTTTACATGGTACTGTAAACCTGATGGAATACTGCTGCGAATCCGCAGCGGCCAATCCGCAGCCAAATCCGCACCGTGTGAACATAGCCTAATTCTAAAGGTATGTGCACACGCTGCGGAAAACGCTGCAGATCCGCAGCAGTTTCCCATGAGTTTACAGTTCAATGTAAACCTACGGGAAACAAAAATCGCTGTACACATGCTGCGGAAAAACTGCACGGAAACGCAGCGGTTTACATTCCGCAGCATGTCACTTCTTTGTGCGGATTCCGCAGCGGTTTTACAACTGCTCAAATAGAAAATCGCAATTGTAAAACCGCAGTGAAATGCGCAGAAAAAAACGCGGTAAATCCGCCATAAATCCGCAGCGGTTTAGCACTGCGGATTTATCAAATCCGCAGAGCACTGCGGATTTATCAAATCCGCAGCGGAAAAATCCGCAGAGGACCAGAATACGTGTGCACATACCGAAACCCTAACCCTAGCCCTAACCCTACCCCTAACCCTAACCCTACCCCTAACCCTACCCCAAACCCTAGACCTAACCCTACCCCTAACCCTAACCCTAGCCCTAACCCTAACCCTATTCTAACATTAGTGGGAAAAAAAAATTTCTTTATTTTTTTATTGTCCCTACCTATGGGGGTGACAAAGGGGGGGGTCATGTATTATTTTTTTTATTTTGATCACTGAGATATAATCTATCTCAGTGATCAAAATGCACTTTGGAACGAATCTGCCGGCCGGCAGATTCGGCGGGCGCACTGCGCATGCGCCCGCCATTTTGGAAGATGGCGGCGCCCAGGGAGAAGACGGACGGGACCCCGGCTGGATCGGTAAGTATGATGGGGTGGGGGGGGGACCACGGGGGGGGATCGGAGCACGGGGGGGGGAATCGGAGCGCGGCAGGCGTGGAACGGAGCACGGGGGGCGTGGAACGGAGCACGGGGGGGCTGGAATGGAGCATGGGGGGGGTGGAACGGAGCACGGGGGGGGGTGGATCTGAATGCAGGGGGGGTGATTGGAGCACGGGGGGGTGATTGGAGCACGGGGGGAGCGGACAAGAGCACGGGGGGGAGCGGAGCACTGGATGGAGGGGAGCCGGAGCAGTGTACCGGCCAGATCGGAGGGCTGGGGGGGCGATCGGTGGGGTGGGGTGGGGGCACACTAGTATTTCCAGCCATGGCCGATGATATTGCAGCATCGGCCATGGCTGGATTGTAATATTTCACCCGTTATAATGGGTGAAATATTACAAATCGCTCTGATTGGCAGTTTCACTTTCAACAGCCAATCAGAGCGATCGTAGCCACGAGGGGGTGAAGCCACCCCCCCTGGGCTAAACTACCACTCCCCCTGTCCCTGCAGATCAGGTGAAATGGGAGTTAACCCTTTCACCCGATCTGCAGGGACGCGATCTTTCTGTGACACAGCATATGCGTCACAGGTCGGATTGGCACCGACTTTCATGACGCATACGCTGTGTCACAGGTCGGGAAGGGGTTAAAGAGTGAATGTTTTTGCAAGTAATAATAAAAGTTTGCATTCTATCCTATTAGAGAAATCATCTTTCTACACTTATTAGTCACTTCCACTTACTTTCCCCCAAAATTTTGAACTTTTAATTAACTCTGAGAAACTGCTAAAAACTGTCCTCCCCACTAAGAGATGAGCTGCCTGCTCACTGAAGCATCCAATTACACATACCTTTGGGAAGTTTAGGCTATGTTCACACTTTGCAGATTCCACTGCGGATTTTTCTGCAGTGGAATTCCAAAATCCGCAGTGAAAACCCGTCGCGGTTTTTACTGCGGATTTATCGCGGTTTTTACTGCGGTTTCTTCTGCGGATTTTCATCTGCAGTTTCCTATTGGAGCAGGTGAAAATCCGCAGAAAAGAAGTGACATGCTGCGGAATGTAATCCGCAGCGTTTCCGCGCGGTTTATTCCGCAGCATGTGCACTGCGTTTTTTGTTTCCCATAGGTTTACATTGGACTGTAAACTCATGGGAAACTGCTGCAGATCCGCAGCGGTCAAATCCGCTGCGGATCCGCAGCAAAATCCGCAAAGTGTGAATATAGCCTTATGGAGAAATAGAGGTGGGCCTCAGAATGTGAGAGGCATGAACACACAAACCCATCCATACTGATTTCTAGGAAGTATTGCATCTCACCCCAATACTAGATTCACAGCTACACTGCTCAGTACAGCTGTGTAAATGCCTTCATGCTGTTGCTGCTTTTTATTAAGTGTGTACTGTATCTTACCTCAGTGCTTGATTCACAACTTCACTGCTCACAACTTCACTGCTATATAATCTCTCCCATGCTGCAGCTTTCTAGTAAATATATGAAGGATAGTATTGTAAATCTATGGAGAGAGGAAGGAGATAAGCATCAGGCTGAGTTGACACACAGAACCCATTTTGCAGCTTTATAGTAAGTGTTTATCACCCCTAATGCTGGATTCACAGATGCACAGCTCTTTAGCTATGTAATATCCTTGCTGCTGCTTTTTAGTAAATGTTATATCACTGCAGTGCTGGATTTATACCGTAGTTAAAATGTTCAGTACTGCAGTATAATATCCCTATGCTACAGTTTTCTATTAAGTGTACAGAGTCTAGAGTAGTAAGCTTTATAGCTAAAAAGAAAAAAAAGTTCACCCAAGTGCAAGATTCAGATGCATTGCTGCTGTACAATGTCCTCCATGATGCTGCTTTCAAGTGTTTTACGGTATGTCAGTCCAGAGCTTAATTCATAGCAACAATGCTCATTACACCCATGCCACCATCACACCATCAAACATGCCACCATCATACCCATCCTCAAAAAAGCTAACCTTAACCCAACCGCTATGCCCAGCTATCGCCCCATATCACCGCTCCGGTTTGCTTCCAAACTCCTTGAGCAACATGTCCTCCCACTTCTCATCTAACTCTCTCCTTGACAACCTCCAATCTGGTTTCCGCCCCCCCACTCCACCGAAACTGCCCTGACCAAAATTACTAATGACTCACAGCCAAAGCTAACACAGTTCTCCATCCTCCTCCTTCTCGATCTGTCCTCTGCTTTCGACACAGTCGACCACCTCCTACTGCTACAGATCCTTTCTTCCCTCGGCATCAAAGGCCTTGCCCTGTCCTGGATTGCCTCATACCTTTCTGACCCCACATTTAGCGTTTCCCACTCCCACACTACTTCCTCACCCCGCCCTCTCTCTGTTGGAGTCCCTCAGGGCTCTGTCCTAGGGCCCCTACTTTTTTCCATCTATACTCTTGGCCTAGGACAACTCATAAAGTCCCATGGCTTCCAGTACCACCTATATGCGGACGACACTCAGATCTACCTCTCTGGCCCAGATGTCGCCTCTCTTCTGTCCAGAATCCCGGAGTGTCTGTCATCCATATCCTCCTCCTTCACCTCTCGCTTCCTAAAACTCAATGTAGACAAAACCGAACTCATCATCTTTCCCCCATCTCGTGTATCCCCTTACCTGAACTATCTATTTTAGTAAACTGCATCACGCTCTCTCCCTCACCTGAAATCCGCTACCTCGGGGTAACTCTCGATTCTGCCCTGTCCTTCAAACCGCACGTCCAAACCCTTGCCACCTCCTGTCGCCTCCAACTCAAAAATATTGCCAGAATCCGTCCCTTCCTCAGCCCACAATCTACTAAAACTGTTGTGCATGCCCTCATCATCTCCCACCTCGATTACTGCAACACCCTCCTCTATGGCCTCCCCGCTAACTCCCTTGCACCACTCCATTCTGTCCTCAACTCTGCTGCTCGGCTAATCCACCTCTCTCCTCGCTACTCCCCTGCTTCACCCCTCTGCAAATCCCTCCACTGGCTCCCAATTCCTCAACGAATCCAGTTCAAACTACTAACACTGATCTACAAAGCCATCCACAACCTGTCTCCTCCCTATATCTCTGAACTAATCTCCCAATATCTTCCCTCACGTAATCTCCGATCCTCCCAATAGCTCCTACTCTCCTCCACACTTATTCGTTCCTCACACAACCGCCTCCAAGATTTCTCCCGAATATCCCCCATCCTCTGGAATTCCATGCCTCAACACGTCCGATTATCCACCACCCTCAGATCCTTCAGACGGAACCTGAAAACCCATCTCTTCAGGAAAGCCTACAGCCTGCAATAACCATTCTGCTGCCTCACCGTGCTGCCGCCATGTCACCGACCATGCGAGCTTCTGCCACAACCACCCGAGCTGCTGCCGCCTCACCACCACCAGTGCTGCAGCACACCAACCTCCTGTCTCTTCCCCACTATCCTGAAGAATGTAAGTCCGCACGGACAGGGCCCTCTCCCCTCTGTACCAGTTTGTCACTGTAAATTTATTTACTGATAATGATATCTATAACCCTGTATGTAACCCCTTTTCACATGCACAGCACCATGGGAATTAATGGTGCTATATAAATAAATAATAATAATTACTGCTGTATAATGTCTCATGATGTTGCTTCTTCTAGTAAGTGTTTTATATCATCCTTTGCTGGATTCACAACAATGTAGGACTCATGCCTTACATATTGCAGCTTCTTCATAGTAATTGTTTTATCTTACCTAAAAGCTGGCATTCACATCTATACCACTCAAAACTGCTATGGTTTTCATTCTACAGCAGCTTCTAGTAAGTATCT
The DNA here is from genome assembly GCF_032444005.1 of Ranitomeya imitator. Lineage (NCBI taxonomy): Eukaryota > Metazoa > Chordata > Amphibia > Anura > Dendrobatidae > Ranitomeya > Ranitomeya imitator. The sequence continues at coordinate 155,713,895 of NC_091283.1, read as the reverse complement.
ATTTCTCCCCAGTACTAAATTCACCGCTATACTCCTGAATACTGTGGTATAATGTTCTCCATGCTGCTGTTCTCTAGAAAGTATTTCTCACCCAGTTCTGGATCACAGCAATACTGCTCAGTGCTTGATTCACAGATGCACTGCTCAGTACTGCTGTATAATGTCCTCCATGCTGCTGCTCTCCAAAAAGTGTTTCTCACCCAGTTCTGGATCACAGCTATACTGCTCAGTGCTGTTTGTATAATGTCCCCCATGCTGCTACTTTCTACCAACAGCACGTCTGAACATGTGCTACATTGAGACAGGAGAGCAGGAATCTTTCATATCTCTGTGTGTCTGTATAAGAGACATCACAGAAGCTCGTCTCCATACTTTGCTCAAAGGAAGAAAAATGGATGTATCCTGCATGTTCAACCAGTTTTCTCCTTTTCAGGCTCTTAGTCATATAACGACCATAAACAGTGAGATCTTCATATAAACACTTGACTTTTTAGTCTAAAAAATTAACTAAAATAAGAGATGCTCTAGGGCCTCTGGGCCCTGATGCAAAACTTGCAATTGGGCCCATGATTTGTCAAAAGCCATTAAAAACAAAAACGTATTTGGGTCACTTAGACTCCAGGTCTTGAGTGACACTGCAGTCTGTACCCCTATAGTGTCATCACTGGTGGAGGGAGTTTCCAGAGGGTTTGCTTACATCCAGGGCATGTGCCCCAGCTACCAGGGGCACATACATACCGTATTTAGATTTGGGAATAGATCAGCAAGCTGAATATTTGATGAGCTTTGCTACACCTCTGTGGCTTCCCTAGATCCCTCTGAAACAAGTCACTTTTTTTGTTGTAATGTGTGTTAGGAGTGGACCAGCATCGTGTCAATTACGGTAATTGTCTCGATTCTGTGTGTAAATCATGCCAAAATGCTAATTTTTGCCAGAGTTTTTATTGTGATTTTTCATGCATTTTTGGTGAAGTTTTTGCATTGGGAATGTGCCTTGTTTTACACCCCATATAATAAAAAAACATATTTAAAAAAAACAAAAAACCATGCTGAAAAATCATAGCAAGAGTGTAAGAAATCATGGGTTGTTATAAAACCAATCCAAATACCACGTCAGCCAGAAATGTCCACATAACAAAAAAAAACTGTGTGTGAATATGCACTTAGGCTACATTCCCACTGTGAGCTTTTGGGGTGTTTTTGATGCCGTCTGTTTTTGCTGCGAAAACATCAAAAACGCATGTAATCCGCACCTAAGTATGTCAATAAAGTTTTGTCAAAGTGTTTTACGCTTTATACAGGAAGTAGAAAACAAAGCCGCTTTATTTAACCCCTTCCCGACCTTTGACGCCACGTAGGCGTCATGAAAGTCGGTGCCAATCCGACCCATGACGCCTATGTGGCGTCATGGAAAGATCGCGTCCCTGCAGGCCGGGTGAAAGGGTTAACTCCCATTTCACCCGATCTGCAGGGACAGGGGGAGTGGTAGTTTAGCCCAGGGGGGGTGGCTTCACCCCCTCGTGGCTACGATCGCTCTGATTGGCTGTTGAAAGTGAAACTGCCAATCAGAGCGATTTGTAATATTTCACCTATTATAACGGGTGAAATATTACAATCCAGCCATGGGCGATGCTGCAATATCATCGGCCATAGCTGGAAATACTAATGTGCCCCCACCCCACCGATCGCCCCCTCAGCCCCCCGATCTGTCCGGTACACTGCTCCGGCTCCTGTTGTGAATTCTGTGGCTGAATTCACTCCTGTGGTCACAAGTGGTATTGCAGCCTCTGGGCTTCCTCCCTCAGGTGTTTTGGTGAGCTCGTTGGCTGCCTTGCTATTTAACTCCACCTGAGTCTGTCTTCCTTGCTCCTTGTCAATGTTCCAGTGTTGGATCTGAGCTACTGCATCTTTCCTGTGGCCTGCTGCTCTGCTAGATAAGTGTTACTTTGTTTTTGTTTCCGTTTTTTCTGTCCAGCTGTGCTATTCTCTTTTGCTGAAAGCTCTGAGACGCAAAGGGTGCACCGCCGTGCCGTTAGTTCGGCACGGTGGGTCTTTTTGCCCCCCTTTGCGTGGTTCTGCTTTAGGGTTTTTTGTAGACTGCATAGTTCTCTTTGCTATCCTCGCTCTGTCTAGAATATCGGGCCTCACTTTGCTGAATCTATTTCATTCCTACGTTTTGTCTTTTCATCTTGCTAACAGTCATTATATGTGGGGGGCTGCCTATTCCTTTGGGGTATTTCTCTGAGGCAAGTCAGGCTTGTATTTCTATCTTCAGGCTAGTCAGCTCCTCAGGCAGTGCCGAGTTGCATAGGTAGTGTTAGGCGCAATCCACTGCTGCTTTTAGTTGTGTGAGGATAGGTTCAGGTATTGCAGTCTGCAGAGATTCCACGTCTCAGAGCTTGTTCTATTGTTTTTGGGTTATTGCCATATCACTGTATGTGCGCTGATTACTGCACACTGTGTTGCCTGATAGCACAGCATAACAGTACAAGGAGCCAAACCAATGATTCTCAATAGAGGGAAAAAAGAAGTCCTGACATCATTTTTTTTTTTCTCAGCTCTGTCTTCAGTTTTTTTTTTTTTTTTCCCCTAGACATTAGAGTGCTTCAGGACACAGCTGTGGACATGGATATTCAGGCTCTGTGCTCCTCAATGGATAATCTCGTTATAAATGTACAAAAGATTCAAGATACAATTGATCAGAAATCTATGCTAGAACCAAGAATTCCTATTCCTGATTTGTTTTTTGGTGACAGAACTAAGTTCCTGAGCTTCAAAAATAATTGTAAGCTATTTCTGGCCTTGAAACCTCATTCTTCTGGTAATCCTATTCAACAGGTTTTGATTATTATTTCTTTTTTGCGCGGCGACCCACAGGACTGGGCGTTTTCTCTTGCGCCAGGAGACCCTGCATTGAGTAATGTTGATGCGTTTTTCCAGGCGCTTGGATTGCTTTACGATGAGCCTAATTCAGTGGATCAGGCTGAGAAAAATTTGCTGGCTTTATGCCAGGGTCAGGATGATGTAGAAGTATATTGTCAGAAATTTAGGAAGTGGTCAGTACTCACTCTGTGGAATGAATCTGCACTGGCGGCTTGGTTCAGAAAGGGTCTCTCTGAAGCTCTTAAGGATGTCATGGTGGGATTTCCTATGCCTGCTGGTTTGAATGAGTCTATGTCCTTGGCCATTCAGATCGGTCGTCGCTTGCGCGAGCGTAAATCTGTGCACCATCTGGCGGTATTGTCTGAGAGTAAACCTGAGGCTATGCAGTGCGACAGGACTATGACTAAAGTTGAACGGCAAGAACACAGACGTCTGAACAGGCTGTGTTTCTACTGTGGTGATTCCACTCATGCTATTTCTAATTGTCCTAAGCGCACTAGGCGGTTCGATAGCTCTGCCGTCATTGGTACGGTACAGTCTAAATTCCTTCTGTCCATTACCTTGATATGCTCTTTGTCATCGTATTCTGTCATGGCGTTTGTGGATTCAGGCGCTGCCCTGAATCTGATGGATTTGGATTATGCTAAACGTTGTGGATTTTTCTTGGAGCCTTTGCGGTGTCCTATTCCGTTGAGAGGAATTGATGCTACACCTTTGGCCAAGAATAAGCCTCAGTACTGGGCCCAGCTGACCATGTGCATGGCTCCTGCACATCAGGAAGTTATTCGCTTTCTGGTGTTGCATAATCTGCATGATGTGGTCGTGTTGGGGTTGCCATGGCTACAAACCCATAATCCAGTATTGGATTGGAATTCCATGTCGGTATCCAGCTGGGGTTGTCAGGGGGTACATGGTGATGTTCCATTTTTGTCGATTTCGTCATCCACCCCTTCTGAGGTCCCAGAGTTCTTGTCTGATTATCAGGATGTATTTGAAGAGCCCAAGTCTGATGCCCTACCTCCGCATAGGAATTGTGATTGTGCTATCAATTTGATTCCTGGTAGTAAATTCCCTAAGGGTCGTTTATTTAATTTGTCCGTGCCTGAACACACCGCTATGCGCAGTTATGTGAAAGAATCCCTGGAGAAGGGACATATTCGCCCATCGTCATCACCATTGGGAGCAGGGTTCTTTTTTGTAGCCAAAAAGGATGGTTCGCTAAGACCGTGTATTGATTACCGCCTTCTTAATAAGATCACTGTTAAGTTTCAGTATCCCTTGCCATTGATATCTGACTTGTTTGCTCGGATTAAGGGGGCTAGTTGGTTTACTAAGATTGATCTTCGTGGTGCATATAATCTGGTGAGAATCAGGCAGGGAGATGAATGGAAAACGGCATTTAATACGCCCGAGGGTCATTTTGAGTATCTGGTGATGCCGTTCGGACTTGCCAATGCTCCATCTGTTTTTCAGTCTTTTATGCATGACATTTTCCGTGAGTATCTGGATAAATTCCTGATTGTTTACTTGGATGACATTTTGATCTTCTCTGATGATTGGGAGTCTCATGTGAAGCAAGTCAGAATGGTTTTCCAGGTACTGCGTGCTAATTCCTTGTTCGTGAAGGGATCAAAGTGTCTCTTCGGTGTGCAGAAAGTTTCATTTTTGGGGTTCATCTTTTCCCCTTCTACTATCGAGATGGATCCGGTTAAGGTCCAGGCCATCCAGGATTGGACTCAGCCTACATCTCTGAAAAGTCTGCAGAAATTCCTGGGCTTTGCTAATTTTTATCGTCGCTTCATCTGTAATTTTTCTAGCATTGCCAGACCATTGACCGATTTGACCAAGAAGGGTGCTGATTTGGTTAATTGGTCTTCTGCTGCCGTGGAAGCTTTTCAGGAGTTGAAGCGTCGTTTTTGCTGTGCCCCTGTGTTGTGTCAACCAAATGTTTCTCTTCCGTTCCAGGTCGAGGTTGATGCTTCTGAGATTGGAGCAGGGGCGGTTTTGTCACAGAGAGGTTCTGGTTGCTCAGTGTTGAAACCATGTGCTTTCTTTTCCAGGAAATTTTCTGCTGCTGAGCGTAATTATGATGTGGGCAACCGAGAGTTGCTGGCCATGAAGTGGGCATTCGAGGAGTGGCGTCATTGGCTTGAGGGAGCTAAGCATCGCGTGGTGGTATTGACTGATCATAAGAATCTTACTTATCTCGAGTCTGCCAAGCGCTTGAATCCTAGACAGGCCCGTTGGTCGTTATTTTTTGCTCGTTTTGATTTTGTGATTTCGTACCTTCCGGGCTCTAAAAATGTGAAGGCGGATGCTCTGTCTAGGAGTTTTGTGCCCGACTCTCCGGGGTTATCTGAGCCGGCGAGTATCCTCAAGGAAGGAGTCATTGTGTCTGCCATCTCTCCTGATTTGCGGAGAGTGTTGCAGAAATTTCAGGCTAATAAACCTGATCGTTGTCCGGCCGAGAAACTGTTCGTCCCTGATAGGTGGACTAGTAAAGTTATCTCTGAACTTCATTGTTCGGTGCTGGCTGGTCATCCAGGAATCTTTGGTACCAGAGAGTTAGTGGCTAGATCCTTCTGGCGGCCATCTCTGTCACGGGATGTGCGTGCTTTTGTGCAGTCCTGTGGGATTTGTGCTAGGGCTAAGCCCTGCTGTTCACGTGCCAGTGGGTTGCTTTTGCCCTTGCCGGTCCCGAAGAGGCCTTGGACACATATTTCGATGGATTTCATTTCTGACCTTCCCGTTTCTCAAAAGATGTCGGTCATTTGGGTGGTCTGTGATCGCTTTTCTAAAATGGTCCATCTGGTGCCCTTGGTTAAATTGCCTTCCTCCTCTGATTTGGTGCCTTTGTTCTTCCAGCATGTGGTTCGTTTGCATGGCATTCCTGAGAATATTGTTTCTGACAGAGGTTCCCAGTTTGTCTCGAGGTTCTGGCGAGCCTTTTGTGGTAGGATGGGCATTGACCTATCTTTTTCCTCGGCCTTCCATCCTCAGACTAATGGCCAGACCGAACGAACCAATCAGACCTTGGAAACATATCTGAGATGTTTTGTTTCTGCTGACCAGGATGATTGGGTGTCATTTTTGCCGTTGGCTGAGTTCGCCCTTAATAATCGGGCCAGCTCGGCTACCTTGGTCTCTCCATTTTTCTGCAATTCTGGGTTCCATCCTCGTTTCTCTTCAGGACAGGTTGAGTCTTCGGACTGTCCTGGTGTGGATTCTGTGGTGGACAGGTTGCAGCAGATCTGGACTCAGGTAGTGGACAATTTGACCTTGTCCCAGGAGAAGGCTCAGCTTTTCGCTAATCGTAGACGCCGTGTGGGTCCCCGACTTCGTGTTGGGGATCTGGTTTGGTTATCTTCTCGTCATATTCCTATGAAGGTTTCCTCTCCTAAATTTAAACCTCGTTTTATTGGTCCGTATAGGATTTCTGAGATTCTCAATCCGGTGTCTTTTCGTCTGACCCTCCCAGACTCCTTTTCCATACATAATGTATTCCATAGGTCGTTGTTGAGAAGATACGTGACACCTATGGTTCCATCTGTGGAGCCTCCTGCCCCTGTTTTGGTGGAGGGGGAATTGGAGTATATTGTGGAGAAAATTTTGGATTCTCGTGTCTCTAGACGGAAACTCCAGTATCTGGTCAAATGGAAGGGTTATGCTCAGGAGGATAATTCCTGGGTTTTTGCCTCTGATGTCCATGCCCCAGATCTTGTTCGTGCCTTTCATGTGGCTCATCCTGGTCGGCCTGGGGGTTCTGGTGAGGGTTCAGTGACCCCTCCTCAAGGGGGGGTACTGTTGTGAATTCTGTGGCTGAATTCACTCCTGTGGTCACAAGTGGTATTGCAGCCTCTGGGCTTCCTCCCTCAGGTGTTTTGGTGAGCTCGTTGGCTGCCTTGCTATTTAACTCCACCTGAGTCTGTCTTCCTTGCTCCTTGTCAATGTTCCAGTGTTGGATCTGAGCTACTGCATCTTTCCTGTGGCCTGCTGCTCTGCTAGATAAGTGTTACTTTGTTTTTGTTTCCATTTTTTCTGTCCAGCTGTGCTATTCTCTTTTGCTGGAAGCTCTGAGACGCAAAGGGTGCACCGCCGTGCCGTTAGTTCGGCACAGTGGGTCTTTTTGCCCCCATTTGCGTGGTTCTGCTTTAGGGTTTTTTGTAGACTGCATAGTTCTCTTTGCTATCCTCGCTCTGTCTAGAATATCGGGCCTCACTTTGCTGAATCTATTTCATTCCTACGTTTTGTCTTTTCATCTTGCTAACAGTCATTATATGTGGGGGGCTGCCTATTCCTTTGGGGTATTTCTCTGAGGCAAGTCAGGCTTGTATTTCTATCTTCAGGCTAGTCAGCTCCTCAGGCAGTGCCGAGTTGCATAGGTAGTGTTAGGCGCAATCCACTGCTGCTTTTAGTTGTGTGAGGATAGGTTCAGGTATTGCAGTCTGCAGAGATTCCACGTCTCAGAGCTTGTTCTATTGTTTTTGGGTTATTGCCATATCACTGTATGTGCGCTGATTACTGCACACTGTGTTGCCTGATAGCACAGCATAACAGGCTCCCCTCTGTCCTGTGCTCCGCTCCCCCCCCCGTGCTCTTGTCCGCTCCCCCCGTGCTTCAATCACCCCCCCGTGCTCCGATCACCCCCCCTGCACTCCGATCCACCCCCCTCCGTGCTCCGTTCCACCCCCCCGTGCTCCGTTCCACCCCCCGTGCTCCGTTCTACCCCCCCCATGCTCCGATCCCCTCCCCCCCCACCCTGTCATACTTACCGATCCTGCCGGTGTCCGTCCGTCTTCTCCCCGGGCGCCGCCATCTTCCAAAATGGCGGGCGCATGCGCAGTGCGCCCGCCGAATCTGCCGGCCGGCAGATTCGTTCCAAAGTGCATTTTGATCACTGAGATAGATTATATCTCAGTGATCAAAATAAAAAAAATAATAAATGACCCCCCCCCCCCTTTGTCAACCCCATAGGTAGGGACAATAAAAAAAATAAAGAAATTTTTTTTTTTTCACTAATGTTAGAATAGAGTTAGGGGTAGGGTTAGGGGTAGGGTTAGGGGTAGGGTTAGGGCTAGGGGGAGGGTTAGGGGTAGGGTTAGGGTTTCGGTATGTGCACACGTATTCTGGTTCTCTGCGGATTTTTCCGCAGCGGATTTGATAAATCCGCAGTGCTAAACCGCTGCGGATTTATGGCGGATTTACCGCGTTTTTTCTGCGCATTTCACTGCGGTTTTACAACTGCGATTTTCTATTTGAGCAGTTGTAAAACCGCTGCGGAATCCGCACAAAGAAGTGACATGCTGCGGAATGTAAACCGCTGCGTTTCCGTGCAGTTTTTCCGCAGCGTGTGTACAGCGATTTTTGTTTCCCATAGGTTTACATTGAACTGTAAACTCATGGGAAACTGCTGCGGATCCGCAGCATTTTCCGCAGCATGTGCACATACCTTTAGAATTAGGCCATGTGCACACGGTGCGGATTTGGCTGCGGATCCGCGGTGGATTGGCCGCTGCGGATTCGCAGCAGTGTTCCATCAGGTGTACAGTACCATGTAAACATATGGAAACCAAATCCGCTGTGCCTATGGTGCGGAAAATACCGCGCGGAAACGATTCGTTGTATTTTCCGCAGCATGTCAATTCTTTGTGCGGATTCCGCAGCGTTTTACACCTGTTCCTCAATAGGAATCCGCAGGTGAAATCCGCACAAAAAACACTGGAAATCCGCGGAAAATCCGCAGGTAAAACGCAGTGCCTTTTACCCGCGGATTTTTCAAAAATGATGCTGAAAAATCTCACAAGGATCCGCAACGTGGGCACATAGCCTTAGGGTTAGGGTTGGAATTAGGGTTGGGGTTAGGGTTGTGGTTAGGGGTGTGTTGGGGTTAGGGTTGTGATTAGGGTTATGGCTACAGTTGGGTTTAGGGTTAGGGGTGTGTTGGGGTTAGGGTTAGGGCTGTGATTAGGGTTATGGCTACAGTTGGGATTAGGGTTAGGGATGTGTTGGGGTTAGGGTTAGGGTTAGGGCTGTGATTAGGGTTATGGTTACAGTTGGAATTAGTGTTGTGGTTAGGGTTAGGGGTGTGTTGGGGTTAGGGTTGTGATTAAGGTTATGGCTACAGTTGGGGTTAGGGTTAGGGGTGTGTTGGGGTTAGTGTTGGAGGTAGAATTGAGGGGTTACCACTGTTTAGGCACATCAGGGGTCTCCAAACACAACATGGCGCCACCATTGATTCCAGCCAATCTCGTATTCAAAAAGTCAAATGGTGCTCCCTCAATTCCGAGCCCTGACGTGTGCCCAAACAGTGGTTTACCCCCACATATGGGGTACCAGCATACTCAGGATAAACTGCGCAACAATTACTGGGGTCCAATTTCTCCTGTTACCCTTGTGAAAATAAAAAAATGCTTGCTAAAACATCATTTTTGAGGAAAGAAAAATGATTTATTATTTTCACGGCTCTACGTTGTAAACGTCTGTGAAGCACTTGGGGGTTCAAAGTGCTCACCACATATCTAGATAAGTTCCTTGGGGGGCTAGTTTCTAAAATGGGGTCACTTGTGGGGGGTTTCTACTGTTTAGGCACACCAGGGGCTCTGCAAACGCAACGTGACGCCCGCAGACCATTCCATCAAAGTCTGCATTTCAAAAGTCACTACTTCCCTTCTGAGCCCCGACGTGTGCCCAAACAGTGGTTTACCTCCACACATGGGGTATCAGCGTACTCAGGAGAAACTGAAGAACAAATTTTGGGGTCCAATTTCTCCTGTAACCCTTGGGAAAATAAAAAATTCTGGGCTAAATAATTATTTTTGAGGAAAGAAAACGTATTTATTATTTTCACGGCTCTGCATTATATACTTCTATGAAGCACTTGGGGGTTCAAAGTGCTCACCACACATCTAGATAAGTTCCTTTCGGGGTCTAGTTTCCAAAATGGGGTCACTTGTGGGGGGTTTCTACTGTTTAGCCACATCAGGGGCTCTGCAAACGCAACGTGACGCCCGCAGAGCATTCCATCAAAGTCTGCATTTCAAAACGTCACTACTTCAATTCCAATCCCCGGCATGTGCCCAAACAGTAGTTTACCCCCACATATGGGGTATCACCGTACTCAGGAGAAACTGGACAACAACTTTTGGGGTCAAATTTCTCCTGGTACCCTTGGGAAAATAAAAAATTGCAGGCTAAAAGATCATTTTTGAGAAAATAATTTTTTTTTTTTATTTTCATGGCTCTGCGTTATAAACTTCTGTGGAGCACTTGGGGGTTCAAAGTCCTCACCACACATCTAGATTAGTTCCTTTGGTGGACTAGTTTCCAAAATGGGGTTATTTCTGGGGGATCTCCAATGTTTAGGCACACAGGGGCTCTCCAAACGTGACATGGTGTCCGCTAATGATTGGAGCTAATTTTCCATTTAAAAAGCCAAATGGCGTGCCTTCCCTTCCGAGCCCTGCCATGCGCCCAAACAGTGGTTTACCCCCACATATGGGGTATCAGCGTACTCAGGACAAACTGGACAACAACATTTGGGGTCCAATTTCTCCTATTACCCTTGGCAAAATAGGAAATTCCAGGCTAAAAAATCATTTTTGAGGAAAGAAAAATTATTTTTTATTTTCATGGCTCTGCGTTATAAACTTCTGTGAAGCACCTGGGGGTTTAAAGTGCTCACTAGGCATCTAAATAAGTTCCTTGGGGGGTCTAGTTTCCAAAATGGGGTCACTTGTGGGGGAGCTCCAATTTTTAGGCACACGGGGGCTCTCCAAACGTGACATGGTGTCCGCTAAAGAGTGGAGCCAATTTTTGATTCAAAAAGTCAAATGGCGCTCCTTCCCTTCCAAGCCCTGCCGTGCGCCCAAACAGTGGTTTACCCCCACATATGAGGTATCAGCGTACTCAGGACAAATTGGACAACAACTTACGTGGTTCAGTTTCTCCTTTTACCATTGGGAAAATAAAAAAATTGTTGCTAAAAGATAATTTTTGTGACTAAAAAGTTAAATGTTCATTTTTTCCTTCCATGTTGCTTCTGCTGCTGTGAAGCACCTGAAGGGTTAATAAACTTCTGGAATGTGGTTTTGAGTACCTTGAGGGGTGCAGTTTTTAGAATGGTGTCACTTTTGGGTATTTTCAGCCATATAGACCCCTCAAACTGACTTCAAATGTGAGGTGGTCCCTAAAAAAATGGTTTTGTAAATTACGTTGTAAAAATGAGAAATCGCTGGTCAAATTTTAAACCTTATAACTTCCTAGCAAAAAAAAATTTTGTTTCCAAAATTGTGCTGATGTAAAGTATACATGTGGGAAATGTTATTTATTAACTATTTTGTGTCACATAACTCTCTGGTTTAACAGAATAAAAATTCAAAATGTGAAAATTGCGAAATGTTCAAAATTTTCGCCAAATTTCCGTTTTTATCACAAATAAACGCATAATTTATTGACCTAAATTTACCACTAACATGAAGCCCAATATGTCACGAAAAAACAATCTCAGAACCGCTAGGATCCGTTGAAGCGTTCCTGAGTTATTACCTCATAAAGGGACACTGGTCAGAATTGCAAAAAACGGCAAGGTCTTTAAGGTCAAAATAGGCTGGGTCATGAAGGGGTTAAAGCATTACACACCAAACAGAGTACAAAATGCTATAAAAAGGCATAGTAAAAAAACACAAGTAACTCAATTTAAATAATAGGTGAAGAAATTCTGCAACATCTAAAGCTCATCGTGGAGCGTAGCATTATTGTCAGCTCCCAGTATCTCCAAAGATTTATGTCAGGTGGAAATGTCTTAAGTGACTCCGATCTCCATACAGATTTCTGAGGCTGTGAAGAGCCAGCGAGATCAGGCAGACGTCCAGAAAGTGAGGCGATCACCCTAGGGGCTGCGGATGAACCAAGCTCCTCTCCACCCAACAGATGTTTAAACGAGGCGTCAAGAACCTCAAACTGTTTTGCATTGCGAGTCGACACGTCCCATGCGCCAGAAAACAGCCACGCGGCCTCAAGCTATTCATTCCTTCTCACTTCCACCCACCCTGACCATACAAAAAATGACCTCAGATAGGGAGTTAGCACAAAAGAACTGAGAAGAATACAAAAACCACAGAGGCGAGAAGCAGCACCCAACCAACCCCGAAATAGAGAATAAAGAGGCGTGAGGCTGAGATGGCCTCAAATGTCTGCCAGGAATCGCAGGCCAATACCGACCGAGGAGCGAAGAGGCAAAAAAATAAATATTAACTTGCACTTCCACGGGATAAGAGTAAAGTGAGTGAAAATCGCATCAAGGCACAAAAGTGAATGTTTTATGGGGTCATCAATGTATATTTACCAACAGTCCCGATTTCATATGGTGGAGTTTATGTAAATTGCAAGTTTTCATGATTGGAGATTTCGGGGGCGGTCTGTAGTGGATGGGACTTGATTTGGGGTTTGAATGTTGGTATCTTGCCAATAAACTCAATGGCCCCCAGGACCTGAATGGTTCCAGATGGAAAATTCTGGACCCCATGAGCAAAGCTCATCAGAAGGAAACATTTTCCTCCTGTCCTGCGGCTCTTTCATTCTTCCCTGTGTTCTCCTGTCCTGCGGCTCTTTCATTCTTCCCTGTGTTCTCCTGTCCTGCGGCTCTGTTTCATTCTTCCCTGTGTTCTCCTGTCCTGCGGCTCTGTTTCGTTGTTCCCTGTGTTCTCCTGTCCTGCGGCTCTGTTTCGTTGTTCCCTGTGTTCTCCTGTCCTGCGGCTCTGTTTCGTTGTTCCCTGTGTTCTCCTGTCCTGCGGCTCTGTTTTATTCTTCCCTGTGTTCTCCCGTCCTGCGGCTCTGGTTCGTTGTTCCCTGTGTTCTCCTGTCCTGCGGCTCTGTTTTATTCTTCCCTGTGTTCTCCCGTCCTGCGGCTCTGGTTCGTTGTTCCCTGTGTTCTCCTGTCCTGCGGCTCTGTTTCGTTGTTCCCTGTGTTCTCCCGTCCTGCGGCTCTGGTTCGTTGTTCCCTGTGTTCTCCTGTCCTGCAGCTCTGTTTCGTTCTTCCCTGTGTTCTCATGTCCTGCGGTTCTGTTTCGTTCTTCCCTGTGTTCTCCTGTCCTGCGGCTCTGGTTCGTTGTTCCCTGTGTTCTCCTGTCCTGCGGCCCTATTTCGTTGTTCCCTGTGTTCTCCTGTCCTGCAGCTCTGTTGTGTTCTTCCCTGTGTTCTCCTGTCCTGCGGCTCTGTTTCGTTCTTCCCTGTGTTCTCCTGTCCTGCGGCTCTGTTTCGTTCTTCCCTGTGTTCTCCTGTCCTGCGGCTCTGTTTCGTTGTTCCCTGTGTTCTCCTGTCCTGCGGCTCTGTTTCGTTGTTCCCTGTGTTCTCCTGTCCTGCGGCTCTGTTTCGTTCTTCCCTGTGTTCTCCCGTCCTGCGGTTCTGTTTCGTTCTTCCCTGTGTTTTCCTGTCCTGCGGTTCTATTTCGTTCTTCCCTGTGTTCTGTCCTGCGGCTCTGTTTCTTTCTTCCTTGTGTTCAATATTTGCGCTTGCTCTCTGGAAATAAGAATTTTTCTTTTTTGACATCCAAAATGTCGGCACCATTGTAGTGTCGGCACCATGGGTTCGAACGTAAGCCCTGACATGAGCCGTTGAATGAGTGCCTAAATGCAATGTGAAAGCACCCTTATCCTTCTTAAAGCTGAGGGTTTGTTACAATTATATCCTGTCTCGACAAATCTCTGACTACAGCAGAAACCTTTCCTGACAGTTTGTGGCACTGTGTCAGTAGGCTCACAGGATGCCAGATATATAAAAAGTGAAAACTCCTCAACCACCTTCAATAAAAGACACGTATTTTATTAAATACCAATTAAAATATCAACCAAGTGCATTCATAAATATAAAAAGTATAATAAATATATAGTAGATCCAGCAATCTGTCAGGAAGGATAATGTATTCTATATACATAATAATATGCTGCCTGACCATAGAGGATGGCCCCCCTAATGAAGCGACAATGGTGCCCCTCATTCAACATTGGCTGTCCCTATTATACCCCGGTTGGCCCTGTTTATTCAATATCTACTATATATATATATATAGTGCTTTTAAAAAGTATTCATACCCTGTGAACTTTTTCCACACTTTTTCACATTAGACCAACAAATTTAAATGCATTTTATTGGGATTTTATACCAACACAGATTAGCAAGTATTTCTGAAGTGTAAAGGAAAAGATACAAGTTTTTTTAAATCTGAAAATTGTAAGGTGCATTTGTATTCAGCCCCCCTGAGTCAATTGTTGTAGGACCACTTTTTACTCTGTTTTTTTGGAGTATGGCTTTACACATCTAGAGGTCACATTTTTCCCCATTCTTCTATGCACATTCGCTGTAGCTCAGTGAGATTGGATGGAGACGTCTGTAAACGGCAGTTTTCAAGTCTTGCTACAGATTCTCAATGGGATTTTTGATCTGAACTGTGACTGACTGGCTCATTCACACACCTCTAAACCATCCATTGTACCTCCGGCAGGATGTTTAGGGTTGCTGTCCTGCTGGAAGGTGAACCTGTCGTTCTCCCTCTTACTAAACTCTGCCCTCTCCAATCCATCCTTAATGCAGCAACCAGGATTATATTCCGTTCCAGCCACTACACCGATGCCTCTACCCTGTGCCAGTCGTTGCACTGGTTACCCATTTGCTACAGAGTCCAATATAAACTTCTCACTCTCACCAACAAAGCTCTCAATGGTTCAGCACCACCGTACATCTCCTCCCTCATCTCAGTCTACCAATCTACCTGTGCCCACCATTCTGCTAATTACCTCAGACTGGATACAGTTGGATGAACACGTAGGTGGGCTGTGCTGCTGGAGGGAATCAATTCTTCAGAAATGATGATGATGATGATGATGATGATGAAAAGGATTTTTATTCACAATGTGCTTCAGACATTTGTTTTTTTTTTTCAGTTGAAAAAGACGCCTGTACGGTGTTGTGAATAAGAAGCCTTTTCCTCATCATCATTTATGAAGAATTGATTTACTCCAGCAGCGCAGCCCACCTACGTGTTTATCTAACTGGATCCAATATCTCCAGGAGGATTTATTCACTGGTCATGGGGTAGCAGCAGACATTTTTCTTCATGCCTCCATAGGAGTTGTGCTACAACTTTGTGAGTGAAACCAGCGCTCTCCTACTCTCCCTCCATAGGGTTTCACCCTATTGTGTGCTCTGTTTCCCAATTTTAAATTTACACAATGACTTAAAACTAACATCCTCAATAATCTGAACCTCCTACTCACATCTCCAAGACTTCTTGTGCGCTGCGCTAATTCTTTGGAATGCACTACCCAGGACAATTCAATTAATTCCCAATACTCACAGTGACCTAAAAATGCATTTCTTTTGACTGGCATATCGCCTTACCTCACTTATCAAATTGTCCCTATTTTGTCCATACAAAAATCTTTTTAAAGTCAAGTCCCTCGAAGCATCTTTTCACACACCCTGCAAACACTTAATAGCCCTCCCTGTACTTGTACACACGTTGGCAGTTGATCAGTTCATGCAGCCTTATGTGAATACTGATTTATTATATTGATGGCTGGACAGTACAGTATAAGAACATTTCACCATTTACCTTTTGTGTCTCCACTATTTTCTCATAGATTGTAAAATTATGAGCAGGGCCCTCACTCCTTTTGGTATCTGATTTGGTTTGTGTTATTCTGTAATGTCTTTATTGCCTGTACAAGTCCCCTCTAAAATTGTAAAGTGCTGTGTAATATGTCGGCACTATAGATATAAAAAATATTGTTGTTATATTAAAAAATATTGTTACTATGTCCCAGTCTCAAGTGTTCTGCAGCCTCTAACAGGATTTCCTCCAAGACTGCCCTGTATTTAGCTCCATCCATCTTCCCATCATCTCTATCCATCTTCCCTGCCCCTGCTGAAGCAAATCCTCCCCTCAGCATGATGCTGCCACCTCCACCATGTGTGACTGTGGGGATGGTGTTTTCAAGATGATGTGCGGTTTTAGTTTTCCACTACACATAGCGTTTTGAATTTAGCCCAAAAAATTACCCTTTGGTCTGACCAGAGCACTTTCTTCCACATGCTCACTGTGTCCCACTGCTACTGGGACTTCTTATGACTTGCTTTCAAAAATTGATTTCTTCATTCAACTCTCACATAAGTGCCAGATTTGTAGAGTATACGACTAATAGTTGTCCTGTGGACAGATTATCCCACCTGAGCTGTGGATCTCTGCAGGTCCTCCAGAGCAACCATAGGCCTCTCGGCTGCTTCTCTAATTAGTGCTCTCCATGGTTGGGATGTCAGTCTAGGTGGACAGTCCTGTCTTTTCAGGTTTGCAGTTGTGCCATACACCTTCCATTTTTGGATGATGGATTGAATAGTGCTCCATTAGTTGTTCAAAGACTTGGGTTATTTTGTTTATAACCTAACCCTGCTTTACACTTCTCCACAACTTTATCCCTGACCTATCTAGCATGTTTCTTGGTTTTCATTAAGCTGTTTAATCCCTAACGTTCTCAAACCTCTGAGGCCTTCACAGAACAGCTGTAGTTATACTGAGAAGAAATTACTCACAGGTGGACTCAATTTACTAATTGTGTAACTGCTGAAGGAAATTAATCATTCAGGATTTTATTTAGGGGTATCAGAATATAGTGGCTGAATAAAAATGCTCGTCACAATTTTTAGAATATCTAAAAAACCTTGTATAATTTCAAGCAATGAGCAAATGTGCTCGGATAACATCTTATCTGGGCATGCCTTGGTGTTAATTGAGCATCTAGGTGTGCTCATTGTAAGGCAGTGACCGGTGTTACATGTAGGGGTCGCTGTGTGTTCCCCCCCAGGATACGCATGGAGGCGTATTGAGGCCATGGGAGTGCATTGCAGTCACAGGCGTAGCTGTGATTGCAATGCGGAATAAAGATAAGTGTTAGTCTTGGGCATGCTAGTTGTTCAAGGTAAATTGAGGAAAAAACTGCTCTGGGCTTTTGTGTTTTGAAACAGACTGCAGGATGGTACACGTACACAGCGGGGCAGTCACCCTCGGCAGCTGGTCTTGGAGGTGGACTGGCATCTTTATTGGCTGCGAACTGGAGGATATGGTTCCCGGCTGCGATCTGTAGGATATCGTGTGCTGTGTTTTTGTGAGTTGCACATTAGACGTTTTGCTTATAACTTTGCTGGGTCACTGCCTCATCACTGCACAGTGTGCTACCGCTGCACTAGATCGTATATTACACTGTGTGCAGAATTATTAGGCAAGTTGTATTTTAGAGGATTATTTTTATAATTGATCAACAACTATGTTCTCAATCAACCCAAAAGACTCATAAATATAAAAGCTTAATATTTTTGGAAGTTGGAGTGGGGTTTTTTAGATTTGGCTGTCTTAGGAGGATATCTGTTTGTGCAGGTAACTATTACTCTGCAGAATTATTAGGCAACTTAATAAAAACCAAATACATTCCCATCTCACTTGTTTATTTTCACCAGGTAAACCAATATAACTGCACAAAATTTAGAAATAAACATTTCTGACATGCAAAAACTAAACCCCAAAAAATTAGTGACCACTATAGCCACCTTTCTTTATGATGACACTCAGCAGCCTTCCATCCATATATTCTGTCAGTTGCTTGATCTGTTTACGATGAACATTGCGTGCAGCAGCCACCACAGCCTCCAAGACACTGTTCCGAGAGGTGGACTGTTTTCCCTCCCTGTAGATCTCACATTTTATGAGGGACCGCAGGTTCTCTATGGGGTTCAGATCAGGTGAACAAGGGGGCCATGTCATAAATTTTTCTTCTTTTAGACCCTTACTGGCCAGCCACGCTGTGGAGTAGTTGGAGGCATGTGACGGAGCATTGTCCTGCATGAAAATCATGTTTTTCTTGAACGATACCGACTTCTTCCTGTACCACTGCTTGAAGAAGTTGTCTTCCAGAAACTGGCAGTAGGTCTGGGAGTTGAGCTTCACTCCATCCTCAACCCGAAAAGGTCCACAAGTTCATCTTTGATGATACCAGCCCATACCAGTACCCCACCTCCACCTTGCTGGTATCTGAGACGGAGTGGAGCCCCCTGCCCTTTACTGATCCAGCCTCTGGCCCATCCATCTGGCCCATCAAGAGTCACTCTCATTTCATCAGTCCATAAAACCTTTGAAAAGTCAGTCTTAAGATATTTCTTGGCCCAGTCTTGACGTTTTATCTTATGTTTCTTGTTCAAAGGTGGTCGTTTTTCAGCCTTCCTTACCTTGGCCATGTCTCTGAGTATCACACACCTTGTGCTTTTTGTTACTCCAGTAACGTTGCAGCTGTGAAATATGGCAAAACTGGTGGCAAATTGCATCTTGGCAGCTTCATGCTTGATTTACCTCAATTCATGGGCAGTTGTTTTGCGCCTTTTTTCCCCAACACGCTTCTGGTGACCCTGTTGGCTATTTGCCATGAAACGCTAGATTGCTCGGTGATTACGCTTCACAAGTTTGGCAATTTCAAGACTGCTGCCTCCCTCTGCAAGACATCTAACAATTGTGGACTTTTCAGAGCCCGTCAAATCTCTCTTCTGACCCATTTTGCCAAAGGAAAGTAAGTTGCCTAATAATTAAGCACACCTTATATAGGGTTTTGATGTCATTAGACAACACCCCTCCTCATTACAGAGATGCACATCACCTGATTTACTTAATTGGTAGTTGGCTCTCAAGCCTGAACAGCTTGGAGTAGGACAACATGTATAAAAAGTATCATGTGATCAAAATATAACTTGCCTAATAATTCTGCACACAGTGTATGTTTGAGTCCTCGTGCTGCATGATTTGCGGCCATTAGATAGGGAATACCCACACGTGTTAAGGCGAGCAATCGCAAATCATGGGACTCAAACATAATATACGAGCACACACAGATGCTCGGATAACATCCGAGCTTGCCCAGATAAGATGTTATCTGAGCACATTCGCTCATCGCTAATAATTTCCTTTTACATTTAAAAAATACGTGTTACTCTGTGTCGGTACCACATAAAACCCCAATCATTTACATTCAAGTTTGCTGGTATAATGGGGAAAAGTTGATGGGGTTTGAATACTTTTTCAAGGCACAGTATAAGGAAAATAACACTTTACTGAACATGCAGATAGTAAGAATTATGTCCCCTATCAATAAGGTGAAGACAGCGTTTGGCGGGAAATATAGCTGGCGTGACAGAGGCTTCAGATCTACCATAGCCCTTCAGCCTCATTTACATATCAATTCAAACGCTGATTTTTCAGTAATGGCGGAACTGTCTGGCCATGTAAAGGTATTGGTGGACTTGTCTTTGAAGTAGCTACATGTGCATAGAAATAGTTTGGAGGGTGAAATTATGTTGACAGATTCCCTTTTAAGGCTACTTTCACACTAGCGTCGGACTCGGCCCGTCGCAGTGCGTCGGGCCAAGGTCCCGACGCTAGCAGTGAATGTGCCGCACAACGGAGGCAGCGGATGTGTTTTTCCTGCGCATCCGCTGCCCCATTGTAAGGTGCAGGGAGGTGGGGGCGGAGTTCCGGCCGCGCATGCACGGTCAGAAAAAGCGGTCCGTCGGCAGCAAAAAACGTTACATGTAACGTTTTTTGCTCCCGGCGGTCCGCCACAACACGGCGCAACCGTCGCACGACGGTTGCGACGTGTGTCAATGCGTCGCAATGCGTTGCTAATGTTAATCTATGGGGCAAAAACGCATTCTGCAAACAACTTTGCAGGATGCGTTTTTTCCCATAAACGACGCATTGCGACGTATTGCAAAAAACGCTAGTGTGAAAGTAGCCTAATAGGAACACTTTTGGCACATATTCAATGGTTCATTTGCATGTTCCCTACCAATTAGTGAATTGGTATTTAATAAAGTATACGGTTTTGATGAAGGTAGTTTAGCTTTCCAGAAGCTATAATGCATTAGTGCAGGCAAAATGTCTAAAATCCAGACTCTTAAAAATCACAGGATTATTTTGACTGGATACAATTGTAGCAAACCTTTCGTTGTATGAAATATTAAATAAATAAGATATTGCAATAGAATATTAGAAAATGTACATTTTTAGTGGATGGGGATGTGGTGGTCACACTACACAAATATCCCTATGACAACTCTGAACAGACCAGAGCACAGGACAGACCTTTGTGTAGAATGTTCTCTTCTGCAGTGTCTCCATGACAAAGATCTTGGGGACTCTAGCAGCAAAGGTCTTTGACCACTGGGACTATAAGCACATGTCCAAATAACTGGACTGCAAATCCTACATTTGTGGTTGCTGGGGACCTCCCAGACCCTGCGGGGTAAATCTTCACTATTAATTGCATCTGCAGCCAGAATCTCTCCTTGGTTTTCACTTGCACCCACCTGCTGTTTTTTTTTTTGTTTTTTTTTAAAACCTTTTTTCAGGTCACTCATTTTTCTGCTTTCAATATCTTCTGTAGCCAAATATACATCCAGTACAAATGTACGACGTCTGCAGCAGGAGAGGCGCTACTAATCTGTATAATGACACTATTATCCCCAGATTGCAGAGCTGGCCTCTATGCCTGCTAACTAGATTTAGGATTTAGTGTCAGCTCTCATGAGATGCTAGGATGCTGAAACAGACACCTCTCCATGGAGGAGGGGGGTAGAGGTGCCGCCACCTGTTCAGTCTGAAAGCTGCTGCTCATGTCTACAGAGACAACTACACATGGAGTAATTACCTGACACGCTGTGTCTAATAACTGCTCATATCCCACAGAGACAGGCAGAGAGGAACAGCTAGAGAAAGTGTACAAACAAGGCTGGAATAATACTGCCCCTATGTACAAGAATATAGCTACTATAATACTGCCCCTATGTACAAGAATATAACTACTATAATAATGCCCCCTATGTGCAAGAATATATAACTACTATAATACTGCCCCTATGTACAGGAATATAACTACTATAATACTGCTCCTATGTACAAGAATATAACTACTATAATACTGCCCCCTATGTACAAGAATATATACCTACTATAATACTGCCCCTATGTGCAAGAATATAACTACTATAATACTGCCCCCTGTGTACAAGAATATAACTACTATGATACTGCCCCTATGTACAAGAATATATAACTACTATAATACTGCCCCCTATGTACAAGAATATAGCTACTATAATACTGCCCCCTATGTAAAAGAATATAACTACTATAATACTGCCCCCTATGTACAAGAATATATAACTACTATAATACTGCCCCCTATGTACAAGAATATAACTACTATAATACTGCCCCCTATGTACAAGAATATAACTACTATAATACTGCCCTCTATGTACAAGAATATATAACTACTATAGTACTGCCCCCTATGTACAAGAATATAACTACTATAATACTGCCTCCTATGTAAAAGAATATAACTACTAGAATACTGCCCCCTATGTACAAGAATATATAACTACTATAATACTGCCCCCTATGTAAAAGAATATAACTCCTAGAATACTGCCCCCTATGTACAAGCATATAACTACTATAATACTGCTCCTATGTACAAGAATATAACTACTATAATACTGCCCCATGTACAAGAATATAACTACTATAATACTGCCATAATATAAAAAAACAGGATTATTCTGAACACTTAATTTCAGTCTTCTATCTAAGGCTGGTTCCACACGTCAGTGGCTCCGGTACGTGAGGTGACAGTTTCCTCACGTACCGGAGCCACTGACACACATAGACACATTCAAATCAATGCATCTGTACCTGCATCTCAAAAACATTTCTAGAATTCGCCCTTTTCTTACTTTCGACTCTGCAAAAACTCTGACTGTTTCACTTATTCATTCTCGTCTGGACTATTGTAACTCTCTACTAATCGGTCTCCCTCTTGCAAAACTCTCCCCGCTCCAATCTGTCCTGAATGCTTCAGCCAGGATCATATTCCTCACCAACCGTTACACCGATGCCTTTACCCTGTGCCAGTCATTACACTGGCTACCCATCCACTCCAGAATCCAGTACAAAACTACTACCCTCATCCACAAAGCACTCCATGGCTCAGCACCACCCTACATCTCCTCCCTGGTATCAGTCTACCACCCTACCCGTGCCCTCCGCTCCGCTAATGACCTCAGGTTAGCATCCTCGATAATCAGAACCTCCCACTCCCGTCTCCAAGACTTTACACGTGCTGCGCCGATTCTTTGGAATGCACTACCTAGGTTAATACGATTAATCCCCAATCCCCACAGTTTTAAGCGTGCCCTAAAAACTCATTTGTTCAGACTGGCCTACCGCCTCAATGCATTAACCTAACGATCCCTGTGTGGCCTATTTATAATAAAAAAAAAAAAAAGGTTCCTCGCATCATGTTCTCATACACTTTATGCAGTATTAGCCCTCTGTGTCTGTACTGCTACATACTTAGGCAGGTAACTGGTTCATGCAGCTTTACATGAACACCTGAGCCTTACACTATAGCTGGTCCGAATAACTAAAGCAATTGTTACCATCCACCTCTCGTGTCTCCCCTTTTCCCCATAGTTTGTAAGCTTGCGAGCAGGGCCCTCACTCCTCCTGGTATCTGTTTTGAACTGTATTTCTGTTATGCTGTAATGTCTATTGTCTGTACAAGTCCCCTCTATAATTTGTAAAGCGCTGCGGAATATGTTGGCGCTATATAAATAAAATTATTATTATTATTATTATTATTATCTGTGCAGATGTCATTGATTTTTTGCGGACCGTGTCTCCGTGTGCCAAACACGGAGACATGTCAGTGTTCGTAGGAGTGCACGGATTACACGGACGCATTAAAGTCAATATTGTCCGTGTGCAGTCCGTGTGCCGTGCAGGAGACAGCGCTACAGTAAGCGCTGTCCCCCCCACGTGGTGCTGAAGCCGCGATTCATATCTTCTCTGCAGCAGCGTTTGCTGTAAAGAAGATATGATAAATCCTTTTTTTTTTTTTTTGTTTCTTGTGTTTAAAATAAAGGTCCATGTCCCCACCCCCCTCCCACCCACTGTGCGCCCGCCCGCTGTTCTTAAAATACTCACCCGGCTCCCTCGTTGGATGGCGCTGCTTCCTGTCCTGGCCGCACCTTCTACTGTATGAGCGGTCACATGGGGCCGCTAATTACAGTCATGAATATGCAGCTCTACCCCTATGGGTGTGCCGCACGTGTGCCACACTGATGTGCCACAGAAACGCACGGGCACACGGACATGGATAATTCCAGTACCGATTTTTCCGGTACCGGAGTTATCTGGACGTGTGGGACTGCCCTCAAGCAATAAATAAGTCCTGACCACTTCCTATGATCTTGTTGCAGGTTTAAGAAATGACCTTAGTAACAGCAGAGGATCTCAGGTAAGCAAAACCACGAGCTGTAAAGGTTGATAAAAATAATGCTGAACTTTGAAGTTTGAGCAGAATTTCCCTTTAAGGCTGTTAGCGGAGAGCGGCCATAGAGAGCTGTTGCCTTAATGTTCCATACATATAAACAGAAGGACCGATGAGGACCGAGTGTTCAAATCAACGATAAAATTGAAAACCGAGAACACAGAACTATGACGCAGTGATAATTTACGCAATACAGAAAATTCCACCAAGAAGGTTCTGTCACCCGGCAAAAATCCCTACGTGGCTCATTGTCAAATATATGGGACAGGGGACAACTCCAGACATGAAAATACAGCGGCTGGGCAGTAAAACAGAGATCCCCATTACTCAAAGTGACGCTTTGACTAAGATTCATAAAACGTGAACAGCCATGTGGTGTCTGACCCCTCTGCTCGTCTGCACAATCACATTACCTGTGCCTCCGGCTCCACAAAGTCCCATAAATAATAGCAAGAACTTCAGCATGAGATATAGACCCCAGCTGGTACCTGCCGACACCGACCATGAATTTCATTGCTTCATATGCCGATCGTGTCATGGGTCCTTGTTCTAGTTAAATAGATGTGATGTTAGAGCCTATACCGAAATCAAGTGACCAACGGAACGTAGCGCAATCTACTATATAATTGTCTAAGGGTCACTTCCGTCTGTCTTTCTGTCTGTCTGTCACCGACATTCATTGGTCGCGGCCTCTGTCTGTCATGGAAATCCAAGTCGATGATTGGTCGTGGCAAAACAGCCACGACCAATCAGCGACGGGCACAGTCCGGCGGAAAAATGGCGGCTCCTTCCTCCCCGCAGTCAGTGCCCGCTCCATAATCCCCTCCAGGCAGCGCTCACACAGGGTTAATGGCAGCGTTGACCGCGGTGTAACGCACTCGGTTAACGCTGCTATTAACCCTGTGTGACCAACTTTTTACTTTTCATGCTGCCTATGCCGCATCAATAGTAAAAAGATCTAATGTTAAAAATAATTAAAAAAAATAAAAAATAGTTATATACTCACCGCCCGTCGGATCAGGAACAGGCCTTTCCCGCTCCTCGCGATGCCCCAGTGACCGCTCCATGCATTGCGGTCTCTCAAGATGATGTGCGGTCTCGCGAGACCGTTACGTCATCATCTTGCGAGACCGCAATGCACTCTTCAGACCGGAGCGCGCGAGGAGCGTCAGTAACCGCTTCGATCCGAGGGCCAACGGAGGGTGAGTATATAACTATTTTTTGTTTTAATTCTTTTTTTTAACAATATACTACGTGAATGGGCAATATACTACGTGACTGGGCAATATACTATGTGACTGGGCAATATACTGGTGTGAGCAGGACCTATGATGACGTCGCGGTCATATGACCGTGACGTCACGGCAGGTCCTTGTCGCACACCAGCCCTGGGACGGGACCAGAAGCTGCCGCTTGCAATGGAGCTGTCCCGGGAGCGTGGCGAGGAGCGGCAAAGGCGGCGGAGGGTGAGTATAGCAGGTTTTTTTTTTTTTATTATTATTTTTAACATGACATATTTTTACTATTGATGCCGCATAGGCAGCATCAATAGTAAATAGTTGGGGACACACAGGGTTAATAGCAGCAGTAACGGAGCGCGTTACAACGCGGGCCGTTACCACTGCCATTAACCCTGTGTGAGTGGCGGGGATTACAGAGTGGGCGCCGGGCAGTGAGTGCAGGGGAGTAGGGGAGGGACTAATCGGACTGTGCCCATCGCTGATTGGTCGCGGCAGCCATGACAGACAGCTGCCGAGACCAATCAGCGAACGAATAACCGTGACAGAAGGACAGACAGACAGACGGAAGTGACCCTTAGACAATTATATATATATAGATATTCTCATACATAGGGGCCAGTATTATAGTAGTTATATTCTTGTATATAGGAGCAGTATTATCTCTATATATAATTGTCTAAGGGGTACTTCCGTCTGTCTGTCTGTCTGAAACGGAAATCCCGCGTCGCTGATTGGTCTCGCCAGCTGCCTGTCCTGGCTGCCGCGACCAATCAGCGATGGGCACAGTCTGGATGGAAGTAGTGAGTAATTCTCGGCCTGTCACTGCCCGGCGCCCGCTCCATACTCCCGTCCAGTCACCGCTCACACAGGGTTAATGCCAGCGTTAACGGACCGCGTTATGCCACGGGTAAAGCACTCCGTTAACGCTGCTATTAACCCTGTGTGTCCCCAACTTTTTACTATTGATGCTGCCTATGCAGCATCAATAGTAAAATGATCTAATGTTAAAAATAATAAAAAAACAAAAACCTGCTATACTCACCTTCCGTCGTCCGACGATGCGCTCGCGCCTGCCGCCAGCTTCCGAGACCGCTGAGTCATCTGGGTAATTTTGCAATGCATCCTGAGAGCGAAAGATGGCGGCAGCCGCGCGCGCATCGGCACAGCTTCACTGGACCCCGATGCGTGAGTATATAACTATTTTTTATTTTAATTACACCGTGAGTGGCCGGGCCCGAGCGTAGTGATCTATATGTACGGTAGCCCCAGCTGTGCGGAGTAGTCGTGTATCATATGAAGCTGTATGGGACTATTTACTTCTATGGCCAGTGTTAGATACTATGTGGGCTGTGCTATATATTACGTGGCCAGTGTTATATACAACGTGGCCTGTGTTACATACTACGTGGGCTGTGTTATGTACTACGTGGCTGCTATATACTGCGTGGGCTGTGTTATATACTACGTGGGCTGTGTTATTTACTGCGTGGCCTGTATTAAAGCATCGGGTATTCTACAATATGTATGTATGTATGTATATAGCAGCCACCTAGTATATAGCACAGGCCACGTAGTACTCCTATATACTACGTGACCTGTGCTATATACTATGTGGCTGCTATATACATACATATATATTCTAGAATACCCCGATGCCTTAGAATCGGGCCACCATCTAGTAGTAGTTATATTCTTGTACATAGGGGGCAGTATTATATTAGTTATATTGTTGTACGTAGGGGTCAGTATTATAGCAGTTATATTCTCATACATAGGGGTCAATATTTTAGTAGTTATATTCTTGTACAATGGGGCAGTATTATAGTAGTTATATTCTTGTATATAGGAGCAGTATTATAGTAGTTATATTCTTGTACCAGCTGAAGAGCCTGGCGTTGCCCGGGCATAGTAACTAACTGCGGTTAGTTATAACAAATTATAATAATTATCCTCCATCCCATAGTCCCGTTCCCATATACCCATCATACACATCCACCATCCCTTAGTCCCATGCCCATATACCCATCACACATCCTCCATCCCATAGTCCCGTTCTCATATACCCATCATACACATCCTCCATCCCAGAGTCCCGTGCCCATATACCCATGACACATCCTCCATCCCATAGTCCTGTGCCCATATTCCTATCATACATATCCTACATCCCATAATCCCGTGCCCATATTCAGATCATACATATTCTCATCCCATAGTCCCGTGCCCATATGGACCCATCACACACCCTCCATCCCATAGCTCCGTGCTCATACACCCATTATGACATCATCTTCGCCATGGCAACCTATTATGACATCACCTTTGCCATGGCAACCATTATGACATAACCGTCACCATTACAACCTATTATGACATCATTGTCACCATGGCAACCATTATGACATCATCTTCGCCATGGCAACCTTTGATATCATCGTTGCCATGGCAACCAATATGACATCATTGTCTATACACACACTTGTATGTATATATATATATATATATATATATATATATATACAGTGGGGCAAAAAAGTATTTAGTCAGTCAGCAATAGTGCAAGTTCCACCACTTAAAAAGATGAGAGGAGTCTGTAATTTACATCATAGGTAGACCTCAACTATGGGAGACAAACTGAGAAAAAAAAATCCAGAAAATCACATTGTCTGTTTTTTTAACATTTTATTTGCATATTATGGTGGAAAATAAGTATTTGGTCAGAAACAAAATTTCATCTCAATACTTTGTAATATATCCTTTGTTGGCAATGACAGAGGTCAAACGTTTTCTGTAAGTCTTCACAAGGTTGCCACACACTGTTGTTGGTATGTTGGCCCATTCCTCCATGCAGATCTCCTCTAGAGCAGTGATGTTTTTTCGCTTGGCAACACGGACTTTCAACTCCCTCCAAAGGTTTTCTATAGGGTTGAGATCTGGAGACTGGCTAGGCCACTCCAGGACCTTGAAATGCTTCATACGAAGCCACTCCTTCGTTGCCCTGGCGGTGTGCTTTGGATCATTGTCATGTTGAATGACCCAGCCACGTTTCATCTTCAATGCCCTTGCTGATGGAAGGAGGTTTGCACTCAAAATCTCACGATACATGGCCCCATTCATTCTTTCATGTACCCGGATCAGTCGTCCTGGCCCCTTTGCAGAGAAACAGCCCCAAAGCATGATGTTTCCACCACCATGCTTTACAGTAGGTATGGTGTTTGATGGATGCAACTCAGTATTCTTTTTCCTCCAAACACGACAAGTTGTGTTTCTACCAAACAGTTCCAGTTTGGTTTCATCAGACCATAGGACATTCTCCCAAAACTCCTCTGAATCATCCAAATGCTCTCTAGCAAACTTCAGACGGGCCCGGACATGTACTGGCTTAAGCAGTGGGACACGTCTGGCACTGCAGGATCTGAGTCCATGGTGGCGTAGTGTGTTACTTATGGTAGGCCTTGTTACATTGGTCCCAGCTCTCTGCAGTTCATTCACTAGGTCCCCCCGCGTGGTTCTGGGATTTTTGCTCACCGTTCTTGTGATCATTCTGACCCCACGGGGTGGGATTTTGCGTGGAGCCCCAGATCGAGGGAGATTATCAGTGTCTTCATGTCTTCCATTTTCTAATTATTGCTCCCACTGTTGATTTCTTCACTCCAAGCTGGTTGGCTATTGCAGATTCAGTCTTCCCAGCCTGGTGCAGGGCTACAATTTTGTTTCTGGTGTCCTTTGACAGCTCTTTGGTCTTCACCATAGTGGAGTTTGGAGTCAGACTGTTTGAGGGTGTGCACAGGTGTCTTTTTATACTGATAACAAGTTTAAACAGGTGCCATTACTACAGGTAATGAGTGGAGGAAAGAGGAGACTCTTAAAGAAGAAGTTACAGGTCTGTGAGAGCCAGAAATCTTGATTGTTTGTTTCTGACCAAATACTTATTTTCCATCATAATATGCAAAAACAATGATAACAAAACAGACAATGTGATTTTCTGGATTTTTTTTTCTCAGTTTGTCTCCCATAGTTGAGGTCTACCTATGATGTAAATTACAGACGCCTCTCATCTTTTTAAGTGGTGGAACTTGCACTATTGCTGACTGACTAAATACTTTTTTGCCCCACTGTATATATATAAGCAGTATTATAGTAGTTATATTCTTGTACATAGGGTCAGTATTATAGTAGTTATATTCTTGTACATAGGGGGCAGTATTATAGTAGTCATATTCTTGTACATATGGGGCAGTATAATAGTAGTTATATTCTTGTACATGGGGCAGTATTATAATAGTTATATTCTTGTACATAGGGGGCAGTATTATAGTAGTTATATTCTTGTACATAGGGGGCAGTATTATAGTAGTTATATTCTTGTACATGTAGGCAATATTATAGTAGTTATATTTTTGTACATAGGGGCAGTATTATAGTAGTTATATTCTTGTACATAGGGGGCAGTATTATATTAGTTTTATTATTGTACATGGAGGCAGTATTATAGTAGTTATATTCTTGTACATAGGGGCAGTAACATAGTAAGGCCGAAAAAAGACATTTGTCCATCCAGTTCAGCCTATATTCCATCATAATAAATCCCCAGATCTACGTCCTTCTACAGAACCTAATAATTGTATGATACAATATTGTTCTGCTCCAGGAAGACATCCAGGCCTCTCTTGAACCCCTCGACTGAGTTCGCCATCACCACCTCTTCAGGCAAGCAATTCCAGATTCTCACTGCCCTAACAGTAAAGAATCCTCTTCTATGTTGGTGGAAAAACCTTCTCTCCTCCAGACGCAAAGAATGCCCCCTTGTGCCCGTCACCTTCCTTGGTATAAACAGATCCTCAGCGAGATATTTGTATTGTCCCCTTATATACTTATACAGGTCCTTCTCAAAAAATTAGCATATAGTGTTAAATTTCATTATTTACCATAATGTAATGATTACAATTAAACTTTCATATATTATAGATTCATTATCCACCAACTGAAATTTGTCAGGTCTTTTATTGTTTTAATACTGATGATTTTGGCATACAACTCCTGATAACCCAAAAAACCTGTCTCAATAAATTAGCATATTTCACCCATCCAATCAAATAAAAGTGTTTTTTAATAACAAACAAAAAAACCATCAAATAATAATGTTCAGTTATGCACTCAATACTTGGTCGGGAATCCTTTGGCAGAAATGACTGCTTCAATGCGGCGTGGCATGGAGGCAATCAGCCTGTGACACTGCTGAGATGTTATGGAGGCCCAGGATGCTTCAATAGCGGCCTTAAGCTCATCCAGAGTGTTGGGTCTTGCGTCTCTCAACTTTCTCTTCACAATATCCCACAGATTCTCTATGGGGTTCAGGTCAGGAGAGTTGGCAGGCCAATTGAGCACAGTAATACCATGGTCAGTAAACCATTTACCAGTGGTTTTGGCACTGTGAGCAGGTGCCAGGTCGTGCTGAAAAATGAAATCTTCATCTCCATAAAGCATTTCAGCCGATGGAAGCATGAAGTGCTCCAAAATCTCCTGATAGCTAGCTGCATTGACCCTGCCCTTGATGAAACACAGTGGACCAACACCAGCAGCTGACATGGCACCCCACACCATCACTGACTGTGGGTACTTGACACTGGACTTCAGGCATTTTGGCATTTCCTTCTCCCCAGTCTTCCTCCAGACTCTGGCACCTTGATTTCCGAATGACATGCAAAATTTGCTTTCATCAGAAAAAAGTACTTGGGACCACTTAGCAACAGTCCAGTGCTGCTTCTCTGTAGCCCAGGTCAGGCGCCTCTGCCGCTGTTTATGGTTCAAAAGTGGCTTTACTTGGGGAATGCGGCACCTGTAGCCCATTTCCTGCACACACCTGTGCGCGGTGGCTCTGGATGTTTCCACACCAGACTCAGTCCACTGCTTCCTCAGGTTCCCCAAGGTCTGGAATCGGTCCTTCTCCACAATCTTCCTCAGGGTCCGGTCTCCTCTTCTCGTTGTACAGCGTTTTCTGCCACATTGTTTCCTTCCAACAGACTTACCATTGAGGTGCCTTGATACAGCACTCTGGGAACAGCCTATTTGTTGAGAAATTTCTTTCTGGGTCTTACCCTCTTGCTTGAGGGTGTCAATGATGGCTTTCTTGACATCTGTCAGGTCGCTAGTCTTACCCATGATGGGGGTTTTGAGTAATGAACCAGGCAGGGAGTTTATAAAAGCCTCGGGTATCTTTTGCATGTGTTTAGAGTTAATTAGTTGATTCAGAAGATTAGGGTAATAGGTCGTTTAGAGAACCTTTTCTTGATATGCTAATTTATTGAGACAGGTTTTTTGGGTTATCAGGAGTTGTATGCCAAAATCATCAGTATTAAAACAATAAAAGACCTGACAAATTTCAGTTGGTGGATAATGAATCTATAATATATGAAAGTTTAATTGTAATCATTACATTATGGTAAATAATGAAATTTAACACTATATGCTAATTTTTTGAGAAGGACCTGTACATGGTTATTAGATCGCCCCTCAGTCGTCTTTTTTCTAGACTAAATAATCCTAATTTCGCTAATCTATCTGGGTATTGTAGTTCTCCCATCCCCTTTATTAATTTTGTTGCCCTCCTTTGTACTCTCTCTAGTTCCATTATATCCTTCCTGAGCACCGGTGCCCAAAACTGGACACAGTACTCCATGTGCGGTCTAACTAGGGATTTGTACAGAGGCAGTATAATGCTCTCATCATGTGTATCCAGACCTCTTTTAATGCACCCCATGATCCTGTTTGCCTTGGCAGCTGCTGCCTGGCACTGGCTGCTCCAGGTAAGTTTATCATTAAGACACAAAAGAGAATAGTAAAACCAAAAACACTCAGTTTGAAAAAATGTTGCAGTAATCCGCAAGTGCTAGTAAAAGATGTAAAAAACAGGGTATTTGGTTGATACGTTTTTTGCAAAAAATGCATACTAAGCTGCTCTACCAATCTTCACGGTATACCCTTATCAGAGCAGTCCTAACTAATGTATGCAATCCCTATCTGATGTATTTAAAAACCTGATCATCTGTATATAACCTGTGTGAACAGGGTTCAGAGAGGAAAAATCCATGTGTGCATACAGGGTAGAACAGCTTTTGTGCAGATAGCCCAAGAGGAGTGGTGGAACTCCCCAGTCTTGTAGACACAAGAGAACAATTATGGAAACAGGAACACATGGGCTACTTGCACAGTGAACAAGTCTGTATGATCATGTTCACACACCACCAAGAAACCTGAAGACACAAAAGAGAATAGTAAAACCAAAAACACTCAGTTTGAAAAAATGTTGCAGTAATCCGCAAGTGCTAGTAAAAGATGTAAAAAACAGGGTATTTGGTTGATACGTTTTTTGCAAAAAATGTATACTAAGCTGCTCTACCAATCTTCACGGTATACCCTTATCAGAGCAGTCCTAACTAATGTATGCAATCCCTATCTGATGTATTTAAAAACCTGATCATCTGTATATAACCTGTGTGAACAGGGTTCAGAGAGGAAAAATCCATGTGTGCATACAGGGTAGAACAGCTTTTGTGCAGATAGCCCAAGAGGAGTGGTGGAACTCCCCAGTCTTGTAGACACAAGAGAACAATTATGGAAACAGGAACACATGGGCTACTTGCACAGTGAACAAGTCTGTATGATCATGTTCACACACCACCAAGAAACCTGAAGACACAAAAGAGAATAGTAAAACCAAAAACACTCAGTTTGAAAAAATGTTGCAGTAATCCGCAAGTGCTAGTAAAAGATGTAAAAAACAGGGTATTTGGTTGATACGTTTTTTGCAAAAAATGTATACTAAGCTGCTCTACCAATCTTCACGGTATACCCTTATCAGAGCAGTCCTAACTAATGTATGCAATCCCTATCTGATGTATTTAAAAACCTGATCATCTGTATATAACCTGTGTGAACAGGGTTCAGAGAGGAAAAATCCATGTGTGCATACAGGGTAGAACAGCTTTTGTGCAGATAGCCCAAGAGGAGTGGTGGAACTCCCCAGTCTTGTAGACACAAGAGAACAATTATGGAAACAGGAACACATGGGCTACTTGCACAGTGAACAAGTCTGTATGATCATGTTCACACACCACCAAGAAACCTGAAGACACAAAAGAGAATAGTAAAACCAAAAACACTCAGTTTGAAAAAATGTTGCAGTAATCCGCAAGTGCTAGTAAAAGATGTAAAAAACAGGGTATTTGGTTGATACGTTTTTTGCAAAAAATGTATACTAAGCTGCTCTACCAATCTGTCTTCAGGTTTCTTGGTGGTGTGTGAACATGATCATACAGACTTGTTCACTGTCCAAGTTTATCATTAACTAGGATCCCCAAGTCCTTCTCCCTGTCAGATTTACCCAGTGGTTTCCCGTTCAGTGTGTAATGGTGATATTGATTCCTTCTTCCCATGTGTATAACCTTACATTAATCATTGTTAAACCTCATCTGCCACCTTTCAGCCCAAGATTCCAACTTATCCAGATCCATCTGTAGCAGAATACTATCTTCTCTTGTAGTAACTGCTTTACATAGTTTTGTATCATCTGCAAATATCGATATTTTACTGTGTAAACCTTCTACCAGATCATTAATGAATATGTTGAAGAGAACAGGTCCCAATACTGACCCCTGCGGTACCCCACAGGTCACAGCGACCCAGTTAGAGACTATACCATTTATAACCACCCTCTGCTTTCTATCACTAAGCCAGTTACTTACCCATTTACACACATTTTCCCCCAGACCAAGCATTCTCATTTTGTGTACCAACCTCTTGTGCGGCACGGTATCAAACGCTTTGGAAAAATCGAGATATACCACGTCCAATGACTCACCGTGGTCCAGCCTATAACTTACCTCTTCATAAAAACTGATTAGATTGGTTTGACATGAGCGATTTCTCATAAACCCATGCTGATATGGAGTTAAACAGTTATTCTCATTGAGATAATCCAGAATAACATCCCTCAGAAACCCTTCAAATATTTTACCAACAATAGAGGTTAGACTTACTGGCCTATAATTTCCAGGTTCACTTTTAGAGCCCTTTTTGAATATTGGCACCACATTTGCTATGCGCCAGTCCTGCGGAACAGACCCTGTCGCTATAGAGTCCCTAAAAATAAGAAAAATAAGAAATAATGGTGCCATAGTAGTTATATTCTTGTACTTAGAGGGCAGTATTATAGTAGTTATTAGATGGTGGCCCGATTCTAACGCATCGGGTATTCTAGAATATGCATGTCTACGTAGTATATTGCCCGGCCACGTAGTATATTGCCCAGACACATAGTATATTGCCCAGCCACGTAGTATATTGCCCAGTCACGTACTATATTTCATTCACCCCCTACATCCGATCACTGGCTCGCTCTTCTTACCTGCATCTCAAAAACATTTCTAGAATTCGCCCTTTTCTTACTTTCGACTCTGCAAAAACTCTTACTGTTTCACTTATTCATTCTCGTCTGGACTATTGTAACTCTCTACTAATCGGCCTCCCTCTTGCAAAACTTTCCCCGCTCCAATCTGTCCTGAATGCTGCAGCCAGGATCATATTCCTCACCAACCGTTACACCGATGCCTCTACCCTGTGCCAGTCATTACACTGGCTACCCATCCACTCCAGAATCCAGTACAAAACTACTACCCTCATCCACAAAGCACTCCATGGCTCAGCACCACCCTACATCTCCTCCCTGGTCTCAGTCTACCACCCTACCCGTGCCCTCCGCTCCGCTAATGACCTCAGGTTAGCATCCTCAATAATCAGAACCTCAATCCCGTCTCCAAGACTTTACACGTGCTGCGCCGATTTTTTGGAATGCACTACCTAGATTAATACGATTAATCCCCAATCCCCACAGTTTTAAGCGTACCCTAAAAACTCATTTGTTCAGACTGGCCTACCGCCTCAATGCATTAACCTAACGATCCCTGTGTGGCCTATTTATAATAAAAAAAAAAAAAAAAAGTTCCTCGCATCATGTTCTCATACACTTTATGCAGTATTAGCCCTCTGTGTCTGTACTGCTACATACTGGTTCATGCAGCTTTACATGAACACCTGAGCCTTACACTATAGCTGGTCCGAATAACTAAAGCAATTGTTACCATCCACCTCTCGTGTCTCCCCTTTTCCCCATAGTTTGTAAGCTTGCGAGCAGGGCCCTCACTCCTCCTGGTATCTGTTTTGAACTGTATTTCTGTTATGCTGTAATGTCTATTGTCTGTACAAGTCCCCTCTATAATTTGTAAAGCGCTGCGGAATATGTTGGCGCTATATAAATAAAAATTATTATTATTATTATTATATTGCCCAGACACGTAGTATATTGCCCAGACACATAGTATATTGCCCTGTCACGTAGTATATTGCCCAGCCACATAGTATATTGCCCAGCCCGCGTAGTACATTGCACAGCCCGCGTAGTATATTGAACAGCCCGCGTAGTATATAGCAATGTGGGCATCATATCCCTGTTAAAAAAAAAAAGAATTAAAATAAAAAATAGTTATATACTCACCTTCCGTTGGCCCCTGGATCAAGGAAGCGTTTACTGACGCTCCTCGTGCGCTCTGGTCTCAAGAGTGCATTGCGGTCTCGCGAGACTGCTACGTCATCATCTCGTGAGATCGGAATGCGTGGACCGGTCACCGGAGCGTCGCGAGGAGCGGGAAAGGCGCCGGAAGGTGAGCATATGATGATTTATTTTTTTTTTATTATTATTTTTAACATTAGATCTTTTTACTATTGATGCTGTATAGGCAGCATCAATAGTAAAAAAGTTGGTCACACAGGGTTAATAGCAGCATTAATGGAATGCGTTACACCGCAGCATAACGCGGTCCGTTACCGCTGGCATTAACCTTGTGTGAGCGCTGACTGGAGGGGAGTACGGAGCGGGCACTGACTGTGGGGAGGATGGAGTGGCCATGTTGCCGCCAGACTGCGCCCGTCGCTGATTGGTCGTGGCAAAACGTCCACGACCAATCAGCTACTTGGATTCTGCAGCGCCCCAGAGACCTGGTCATTGCAGTATGACACTCTGCCACTAAGGGGAGTGATGGTACGTCTGATGGCACTGAAGGAATTCTCCTGACCAGGTATCACCAGCACACATTACACTTCACACTCCGGCCACTAGGGGGAGAAAAAGGCTTTATTTATTGGGCCCCTCCTCACACTGGTAAAACTAGGGGTTGGATAGAAAGTTAGTCAAAAGCTGACTGGGTTGGATTCAGGCAACATCCCGTGGCAGGGGGTGTTGCAGGGAGAAGACACAGGGGCTCCCTGTCAGGCGTGGGAACCTGGCAGGTGCCTAGCGAACAGAGCAGAACGTAACGGAGCCGCGCCTGCACCTCCTTGCGGCGGTATCCTAAGAAAGAGACAAAAAGGGAAGGATATTGTGGAACAGTGTAAACGAGATCAAGCAAAAAGGAGTACCAGTAGGAGTCGTGCCGTGAGACCGAGGCAACATCCTACTGAGGCGCGTAGCCGGTGGCCGGAACACCGCGGGAGTAACTGACTTTAGGCCTTACTTCAAACTCCGCAGGACAGTTAATTATAGGTTGGCTGTCTACCTTAAATTTCCTAAGAAGACATAGGGGGCAACAGTGGGAGAGGGGCGTCTCTAGGGTCCCGGAAGACTTCCAGGCCTTCCCGTCATACGGGTGCGTCCTAGCCATAACATACTGGGGGACGAGAAACTAGCAACATCTGGAACTAAAGAGAGAGAGAGAGCTGTAGAGAATGACGAACGAGAACAGCAGTTGTGAGGACTATTCCGAATGCTCAGCAGGGTAGGACTACAACACACAGGCGCTAGTGGTGGGCAACGATTTCCATCTGCGAGGGAAACTCTGGAAGTGCCCATCAGGCCGGCCTGTCTCTGATAGCCCTGTTAAACGTGCTCTGGATTGAGGATCCTGAAGTCTTCAGTAAAGAGGTAAAGAGACTGCAACCCTGTGTCCTCGTTATTGCCTGCACCTCACACCATCACCATCTACCTTACTGGGAAGCCCTGGAGACATACTTCACCTGTGGGAAGGTATACCATCCAGCTGCCATTCCATCACCCCAGCGGACCCCACAGCAGCGTCGGTCACCCTGACCGAACACCACAGGTGGCGTCACGAACCCCTGACAGACTGTACCACCTTTATTGGACGCCCCTTAGCAGGGTCGCGGACCGGGTCTAGCCACCGTGACAGCCTCAGAACCGAACCAGAGAGGCCCGGTACCGAAACGCGTGGCCCTGTGTCTGGGGGCGATCCAATTCCATGACAGACAGAGGCCGCGACCAATGAATATCCGGGACAGAAAGACGGAAATGACCCTTAGGCAATTATATAGTAGATATTGTTGTACATAGAGGGCAGTATTATAGTAGGTATATTTTTGTAC
Source organism: Ranitomeya imitator (assembly GCF_032444005.1). Taxonomy (NCBI): domain Eukaryota; kingdom Metazoa; phylum Chordata; class Amphibia; order Anura; family Dendrobatidae; genus Ranitomeya; species Ranitomeya imitator. The sequence continues at coordinate 155,676,916 of NC_091283.1, read as the reverse complement.
ATAGGCATAGTATTACAGTAATTTGTTTTTACACATTTTGAAAAAGAAAACTAGGATGGTTCTGTGCACAATATTAATGAATTTGTTCACTGTCAGTTTTGGGTGTAGTTTTCCTTTAATGACTGTTGGGGATGTCAGGGGTGTGGAATAGATTATAATACACTGTTTTCTTCTCCCGATCTGTAGCGGCGCGTGTATAATTAATATGTCACTTTACCTGATTATGAAAGCATTTGCACATGATGTGAGCCGCAGGTGGTTACAATTGTGTAGTATGAATGACAACCGCACTGCGGTTAAGTGACGGGAGGGGGAGGGGCTAAAGTGATGATCGCTGCTGAGCACAGAATGTACAATGGTGGTGTGATCCAGTAATACAGTAAGTACACAGATTGTGACTATAAGGTTCCAATTGCTCAAAAGCATTGCAACGTCCATTCAATGCGCAACAGAGTGAATGGGCGACCAGTGCATTATTGGGTAGTGGCAGAGCCAACACTTCTTCAATGGCTGATTGTTCTTCATTCACTTTTGTGAGGCAGGAATAATTTTACTTTTCCGCAGTCCACAGAAGGGGCCAGCAGTGAGCAGGAGAAATCTGCTGCAGGAGGAAAAGAGAATGTGGTGGAATCTGTGCTCCAGCATTATTATTAATATTTTATTATTTATTATTATTATAGCGCCATTTATCCATTTATTCCATGGCGCTTTACATGTGAGGAGGGTACAATAATCTTGAACAATACAAGTCACGACTGGTGCAGGAGGAGAGAGGACCCTGCCCGCGAGGGCTCACAAACTACAAGGGATGGGTGAGAATACAGTAGGTGAGGATAGAGCTGGTCATGCAGCGGTTTGGTCGATCGGTGGTTACTGAAGGTTGTAGGCTTGTCGGAAGAGGTGGGTCTTCAGGTTCTTTTTGAAGGTTTCGATGGTAGGTGAGACTCTGATATGTTGTGGTAGAGAGTCCCAGAGTAGGGGTGATGCGCGAGAGAAATCTTGTATGCAATTGTGGGAAGAAGAGATAAGAGGGGAGTAGAGAAGATCTTGTGAGGATCGGAGGTTGCGTGCAGGAAAGTACCGGGAGACGAGGTCACAGATGTATGGAGGAGACAGGTTGTGGATGGCTTTGTATGTCATGGTTAGGGTTTTGTACTGGAGTCTCTGGGCAATGGGGAGCCAGTGAAGGGATTGACAGAGGGGAGAGGCCGGGGAATAGCGGGGGGACAGGTGGATTAGTCGGGCAGCAGAGTTTAAGATAGATTGGAGGGGTGCGAGCGTGTTAGAGGGGAGGCCACAGAGCAGGAGGTTGCAGTAGTCAAGGCGGGAGATGATGAGGGCATGGACTAGGGTTTTTGCAGATTCTAGGTTGTGGAATGTACAGATTCAGGAGATGTTTTTGATTTGAAGTCATCAGGAAGTGGAAAGGGCTTGGATATGTGGTTTGAAGGAGACATCAGTGTCAAGGATTACCCCGAGGCAGCAAGCTTGTGGGACTGGGGAGAGTGGGCAGCAATTTACTTTAATGGATAGGTTTGTTGGGGGGGTCGAGTGAGATGGGGAAAGATGATGAATTCTGTTTTGTCCATGTTAAGCTTTAGAAACCTAGCGGAGAAGAAGGATGAAATAGCGGATAGACATTGTGGGATTTTGGTTAGTAGGGAGGTGATATCTGGTCCAGAGAGGTAGATCTGTGTCATCAGCATACAGGTGATACTGCAAGCCAGGGACTTTATGAACTGTCCCAGGCCGAAGGTGTAAATGGAGAAGAGCAGGGGCCCTAGGACTAAACCTTGCGGGACTCCAACAGATAAGGGGCGAGGTGAGGAGGTGGTCTGTGAGTGGGAGACGCTGAATGTCTGGTCTGTTAGGTATGACGAGATCCAGGATAGGGCCAAGTCTGTGATGCCAAGGGATGAGAGGGTCTGTAGTAATAGGGAATGGTCCACTGTGTCAAAGTCAGAGGACAGGTCCAGGAGGAGGAGGAGAGTAGTGTCGCTTGGCTTTGGCAGTCAGCAGGTCATTGGTGACCTTAGTTAGGGCAGTTTCAGTAGAGTGATGCGGCCGAAAGCCAGATTGTAAGCGGTCGAAGAGGGAGCAGGAAGAGAGGTGGGAGGCATCATGAGGCATAATGGCAGTGGTTATAAGGATGAAGAATTACTCAAGAAATTCTGTCTCCATATAACTAAGGAAGGATCCAGGCTGCAGTCCTGTTTACATCAGCCACAAGTGGAGTTGTCCTTTAAGCTTTTAAACACGCTATATAGCATCACAGCGCAATGTGTGTAGGAACAAGTCACAAGAGACCAATGACAGCTCCATCTACAGTCATCAGCAGATTGTCACCCCCACCCCCAGAATCTTGTTTAGTCCCCGGAGCTCAATAGTGTTTGAATTGCTAATTATATTCTATTTAATTTATAATTAAGTGATACAACAGATTACAAGGCGCTAAAAATGTGACAATTCACTAATGATTGTAACCTGTATTATACACCAGAGCTGCACTCACTCTTCTGCTTCTGGAGTCACTGTGTACATACCAAAAGTATAGCTAGGGTTTTGGTTCAGTGGGGACAAAACTACTGAGTAGGCCCCTAACCAGGTAACCCTGATTTCAACTATGGTGGTGCACCCTAATACTGGATGTAGGAGAACCTCAGAAGATGACTGCGCTGTTACTGAAAATATTCTCTCTACAAAGACCAACATTGATATTACCGCCATATGGTCAGTGGTAAAAAAAACGGTCCTACAGAACTTATAAGTGATTACAGTGCAGTTATAAATAGTGACTTGCAGCTACAGCTCTTTCTTCCTAAATTGTTCACTTTTCCATCTGGCCCAGACCAACATGACAACTTCTTCCACCCAGGACTCGGCTGTAGAGATTACAAGAAAGTCACATTTGACGTCTCACATTTCCAGAACAGCTGCATCTATTCCCAACCTGCACAAACTTCATCCTGCTGATACCCCAATACTGAGCCGCTGCTGCTGTATGTGTCCCTATTACTGCATCTATGTGCCTTATAGATGGTAAAACAAACCTCTAGAATATAGTAATGCCGGGTGCAAGTGCCCTAGAAAACAGTGCACACATTTTGCCCCCTAGAATGTGATAATTCCCTGTGTGTGCCCAGGGTCGGACTGGCCCACCGGAGAACCGGAGAATTCTCCAGTGGGCCCAGTTACTGACACCTGCTGGCATACTGGCCAGCAGCTGCCTAGGGCCCCCACTGTTCCAGGGTCCCCCAGTCAGGGGTGTATTGCTAATAGTCACACACCCAGCAGCTATGGGGCCCTTGAGTCATGGAGCCCGCCCGGTGTCAGCTGAGCAGCAGCTGGAGACAGGAGCCTGTCCCCGCTGCTAAAGAGAAATGAATATTCACGCTTCCCCAAGCCCCCATGGGTGTGGAGAGGAGTGAGTATTCATTTCACATAGTGGACAGTGTTAGCCACAGGCTGAGGCTAACACGGCCCGCATGTAAATCCAGAGCGGCTACATTGGGGCTCCGGAGGTGGGCCCCTGCATGGCAGCTAATTCCTGCAGCTTGGCATCGAAGCGGAGCTGCAGGGATCCGATGCCATCCTGCTTCCTGTCCACTGCCCGGCGCTTCCTGCCTGACACAGCGCAGCTGGATGATGTCATCATTCAGCACAACTGTTTCAGAGAGAAAGCTGCCAGCGCCGAAGATGCTGCTTCCTGGATGTGCTGCGGCTGCGGAGAACGTACGGATAGGTGAGTGTTGCTGTGTCTCTGTTTGTCTGCCTACGTGTGTGGTGTGTGTGGGGGTGGGGGGGGGGTGGTGCTGCTGTGTGTGTATTGGAGATTGGCAATGATGTGAGTGATGGTGAGAGCAGTGATGGGAATGGTGGGGAGAAGGCAATGTTGGTGGTGGTGGTGGAAAGGATGATGGGGGAGAAGGCAATGATGGTTGTGGTGGAAAGGACAATGATGGTGGTGGAGGGAAGCAATGATGGAGGTGTTGGAATGGGCAATGATGGGGTGGTGGGGGAGAAAGCAATGATGGAGGTGGTGGAAAGGACAATGATGGTAGTGGTGGAAAGGACAATGGTGGTGAGGGAGGAGGCAATAATGGAGGTGGTGAATGGGCAATGATAGGGGTTGTGGGTGAGCAGGCAATGATGAGGTGGTGATGAGGACAATGATGGAGGTGGAGAGGGGCTGCATTATACCTTTTGAAAGGAGCTGCGTTATACTTTGAGGGGGCTACATTATATTCTGTGGAAGGGCTGCAATATATTCTGTGTGGGGACTGCATTATTCTCTCGGGGCTACACTATATTCTGGGGAGGGCTACATCATACTATATGAGCGGGGCTCCATTAACCCCTTCATGACCCAGCCTATTTTGACCTTAAAGACCTTGCCGTTTTTTGCAATTCTGACCAGTGTCCCTTTATGAGGTAATAACTCAGGAACGCTTCAACGGATCCTAGCGGTTCTGAGATTGTTTTTTCGTGACATATTGGGCTTCATGTTAGTGGTAAATTTAGGTCAATAAATTCTGCGTTTATTTGTGAGAAAAACGGAAATTTGGCGAAAATTTTGAAAATTTTGCAATTTTCACATTTTGAATTTTTATTCTGTTAAACCAGAGAGTTATGTGACACAAAATAGTTAATAAATAACATTTCCCACATGTTTACTTTACATCAGCACAATTTTGGAAACAAAATTTTTTTTTGCTAGGAAGTTATAAGGGTTAAAATTTGACCAGCGATTTCTCATTTTTACAACGAAATTTACAAAACCATTTTTTTTAGGGACCACCTCACATTTGAAGTCAGTTTGAGGGGTCTATATGGCTGAAAATACCCAAAAGTGACACCATTCTAAAAACTGCACCCCTCAAGGTACTCAAAACCACATTCAATAAGTTTATTAACCCTTCAGGTGCTTCACAGCAGCAGAAGCAACATGGAAGGAAAAAATGAACATTTAACTTTTTAGTCACAAAAATGATCTTTTAGCAACAATTTTTTTATTTTCCCAATGGTAAAAGGAGAAACTGAACCACGAAAGTTGTTGTCCAATTTGTCCTGAGTACGCTGATACCTCATATGTGGGGGTAAACCACTGTTTGGGCGCACGGCAGGGCTTGGAAGGGAAGGAGCGCCATTTGACTTTTTGAATCAAAAATTGGCTCCACTCTTTAGCGGACACCATGTCACGTTTGGAGAGCCCCCGTGTGCCTAAAAATTGGAGCTCCCCCACAAGTGACCCCATTTTGGAAACTAGACGCCCCAAGGAACTTATCTAGATGCATAGTGAGCACTTTGAACCCCCAGGTGCTTCACAAATTGATCCGTAAAAATGAAAAAGTACTTTTTTTTTCACAAAAAAATTCTTTTAGCCTCAATTTTTTCATTTTCACATGGGCAACAGGATAAAATGGAACCTAAAATTTGTTGGACAATTTCTCCTGAGTACACTGATACCTCATATGTGGGGGTAAACCACTGTTTGGGCACATGGTAAGGCTCGGAAGGGAAGGAGCGCCATTTGACTTTTTGAATGAAAAATTATCTCCATCGTTAGCGGACACCATGTCGCGTTTGGAGAGCTCCTGTGTGCCTAAACATTGTCGCTCCCCCACAAGTGACCCAATTTTGGAAACTAGACCCCCCAAGGAACTTATTTAGATGCCTAGTGAGCACTTTAAACCCTCAGGTGCTTCACAAATTGATCTGTAAAAATGAAAAAGTACTTTTTTTTCACAAAAAAATTCTTTTCACCTCAATTTTTTCATTTTCACATGGGCAATAGGATAAAATGGATCATAAAATTTGTTGGGCAATTTTTCCCGAGTACGCCGATACCTCATATGTGGGGGTAAACCACTGTTTGGGCACTCGGCAGGGCTCGGAAGGGAAGGCGCGCCATTTGACTTTTTGAATGGAAAATTAGCTCCAATTGTTAGCGGACACCATGTCGCGTTTAGAGAGCCCCTGTGTGCCTAAACATTGGAGCTCCCCCACAAGTGACCCCATTTTGGAAACTAGACCCCCCAAGGAACTTATCTAGATGCATATTGAGCACTTTAAACCCCCAGGTGCTTCACAGAAGTTTATAACGCAGAGCCATGAAATAAAAAATAATTTTTCTTTCCTCAAAAATGATTTTTTAGCCTGGAATTTCCTATTTTGCCAAGGGTAATAGGAGAAATTGGACCCCAAATGTTGTTGTCCAGTTTGTCCTGAGTACGCTGATACCCCATATGTGGGGGTAAACCACTGTTTGGGCGCACGGCAGGGCTCGGAAGGGAAGGCACGCCATTTGGCTTTTTAAATGGAAAATTCGCTCCAATCATTAGCGGACACCATGTCACGTTTGGAGAGCCCCTGTGTGCCTAAACATTGGAGATCCCCCAGAAATGACCCCATTTTGGAAACTAGTCCACCAAAGGAACTAATCTAGATGTGTGGTGAGGACTTTGAACCCCCAAGTGCTTCACAGAAGTTTATAACGCAGAGCCATGAAAAAAAAAATATATATATTTTCTCAAAAATGATCTTTTAGCCTGCAATTTTTTATTTTCCCAAGGGTAACAGGAGAAATTTGACCCCAAAAGTTGTTGTCCAGTTTCTCCTGAGTACGCTGATACCCCATATGTGGGGGTAAACTACTGTTTGGGCACATGCCGGGGCTCGGAAGTGAAGTAGTGACGTTTTGAAATGCAGACTTTGATGGAATGCTCTGCGGGCGTCACGTTGCGTTTGCAGAGCCCCTGATGTGGCTAAACAGTAGAAACCCCCCACAAGTGACCCCATTTTGGAAACTAGACCCCGAAAGGAACTTATCTAGATGTGTGGTGAGCACTTTGAACCCCCAAGTGCTTCATAGAAGTTTATAATGCAGAGCTGTGAAAATAATAAATACGTTTTCTTTCCTCAAAAATAATTATTTAGCCCAGAATTTTTTATTTTCCCAAGGGTTACAGGAGAAATTGGACCCCAATATTTGTTGTCCAGTTTCTCCCCATTTTAGAAACTAGACCCCCAAAGGAACTTATCTAGATATGTGTTGAGCACTTTGAACCCCCAAGTGCTTCAAAGACGTTTACAACGCAGAGCCATGAAAATAATAAATCATTTTTCTTTCCTCAAAAATGATGTTTTAGCAAGCATTTTTTTATTTTCACAAGGGTAACAGGAGAAATTGGACCCCAGTAATTGTTGCGCAGTTTATTCTGAGTATGCTGGTACCCCATATGTGGGGGTAAACCACTGTTTGGGCATACGTCGGGGCTCGGAATTGAGGGAGCACCATTTGACTTTTTGAATACGAGATTGGCTGGAATCAATGGTGGCGCCATGTTGCGTTTGGAGACCCCTGATGTGCCTAAACAGTGGTAACCCCTCAATTCTACCTCCAACACTAACCCCCCCACACCCCTAACTCTAATCCCAACTGTAGCCATAACCCTAATCACAACCCTAACCCCAACGCACCCCTAACCACAACCCTAACCCCAACCCTAATTCCAACCCTAACCCTAAGGCTATGTGCCCACGTTGCGGATTCGTGTGAGATTTTTCAGCATCATTTTTGAAAAATCCGCGGGTAAAAGGCACTGCGTTTTACTTGCGGATTTTCCGCGGATTTCCAGTGTTTTTTGTGCGGATTTCACCTGCGGATTCCTATTGAACAGGTGTAAAACGCTGCGGAATCCACACAAAGAATTGACATGCTGCGGAAAATACAACGCAGCGTTTCCGCGCGGTATTTTCCGCACCATGGGCACAGCGGATTTGGTTTTCCATATGTTTACATGGTACTGTAAACCTGATGAAACACTGCTGCGAATCCGCAGCGGCCAATCCACTGCGGATCCGCAGCCAAATCCGCACCGTGTGCACATAGCCTAATTCTAAAGGTATGTGCACACGCTGCGGATCCGCAACAGTTTCCCATGAGTTTACAGTTCAATGTAAACCTATGGGAAACAAAAATCGCTGTACACATGCTGCGGAAAAAGTGCACGGAAACGCAGCGGTTTACATTCCGCAGCATGTCACTTCTTTGTGCGGATTCCGCAGCGGTTTTACAACTGCTCCAATAGAAAATCGCAGTTGTAAAACCGCAGTGAAATGCGCAGAAAAAACGCGGTAAATCCGCCATAAATCCGCAGCGGTTTAGCACCGCAGCGGAAAAATCCTCAGAGGACCAGAATACGTGTGCACATACCGAAACCCTAACCCTAGCCCTAACCCTACCCCTAACCCTACCCCTAACCCTACCCCTACCCCTAACCCTATTCTAACATTAGTGGAAAAAAAAATTCTTTATTTTTTTATTGTCCCTACCTATGTTGGTGACAAAGGGGGTGGGGGGTCATTTATTATTTTTTTTATTTTGATCACTGAGATATAATCTATCTTAGTGATCAAAATGCACTTTGGAACGAATCTGCCGGCCGGCAGATTCGGCGGGCGCACTGCGCATGCGACCGCCATTTTGGAAGATGGCGCCCGGGAGGAAGACGGACGGACCCCGGCAGGATCGGTAAGTATGATGGGGTGGGGGGGAGCACGGGGGGGGGGGGGGTGATCGGAGCATGTGGGGTGGATCGGAGCGCGGGAGGGGTGGAACGGAGCATGGGGGGGTGCATTGGAGCATCGGGGGGTGGATCGGACTGCAGGGGGGGTGGATCGGAGTGCAGGGGGGGTGATTGGAGCACGGGGAGGGTGATTGGAGCACGGGGGGAGCAGACAAGAGCACGGGGGGGAGCGGAGCACAGGACAGAGGGGAGCGGGGCAGTGTACCGGGCAGATCGGAGGGCTGGGGGGGGCGATCGGTGGGGTGGGGGCACATTAGTATTTCCAGCCATGGCCGATGATATTGCAGCATCGGCCATGGCTGGATTGTAATATTTCACCAGTTATAATAGGTGAAATATTACAAATCGCTCTGATTGGCAGTTTCACTTTCAACAGCCAATCAGAGCGATCGTAGCCACCCCCCCTGGGCTAAACTACCACTCCCCCTATCCCTGCAGATCGGGTGAAATGGGAGTTAACCCTTTCACCCGATCTGCAGGGACGCGATCTTTCCATGACGCCACATAGGCGTCATGGGTCAGATTGGCACCGACTTTCATGACGCCTACGTGGCGTCATGGGTCGGGAAGGGGTTAAGCCCTATGAGGGGGATACAGTATATTCTATGGGGGGCTGCATTATACCTTATGAGGGGGTTGCATTATACTCTGAGGGGGCTACATTATATTCTGTGTGGAGGGGCTGATTATACCCTATGAGGGTGCTACATTATATTCTATGGGGGTTGCATTATACCTTATGAGGGGGTTGCATTATATTTTGTGGGTGCTGCATTATACCCTATGAGGGGGGCTGCACTATATCCCGTGAGGGGGGCTGCTGTTATGATCTGGTGGTTAGAACAAATAGTGGACCTGGTAGTTAGAGCACCAGAAAAGACCTGATAGCACATTAATACAGGACAAGCTCTGGGAAGTGGGACCTCTGCTGACCGCAATCCCTAATCCTATCACGTACACTAGAAATAGCCGTGGAGCGCTCCTATCATGACCTAGGCGCCTCATCACAGCCTCAGAACTAGCTAGCCCTAGAGATTGGAAAAATAAGCCTATCTTGCCTCAGAGAAAATTCCCCAAAGGAAAAGGCAGCCCCCCACATATATTGACTGTGAGTAAGATGAAATCACAAACACAGAGATTAAATAGATTTAGCAAAGAGAGGCCCGACTTACTAAACAGACAGAAGATAGGAAAGGTCACTTTGCAGTCAGCAAAAAACCCTACAAAAGCCACACAGAGAGTGCAGGGAAAAATACCTCCGCACCGACTAACGGAGTGGAGGCGCCCCTCTGCGTCCCAGAGCTTCCAGCAAGCAAGGCAAAATTCACATAAGCATGCTGGACAGAAAAAATAGCAAACAAGAAAAAAGCAAAGCGAAACTTAGCTTCTGCTGGAGGAAACAGGTAACCAGGAAGATCCAGGAGCGAACTAGACCAATGCTACAACATTGACAGCTGGCATCAGGCAAAGATCCAAGTGGAGTTAAATAGAGCAGCCCACTATCGAATTAGCCTCGTCACCTGTGGAAGGAAACTCAGAAACACCCACAGGCATCAGAGAAAGTCCATGGACAGAACCAGCCGAAGTACCATTCATGACCACAGGAGGGAGCCCGAAAACAGAATCCACAACAGTACCCCCCCCTTGAGGAGGGGTCACCGAACCCTCACGAGAGCCCCCAGGCCGACCAGGATGAGCCAAATGAAAGGCACGAACCAGATCGGCCGCATGAACATCAGAGGCAAAAACCCAGGAATTATCCTCCTGACCATAACCCTTCCACTTGACCAAGTACTGGAGTTTCCGTCTCGAAATACGAGAATCCAAAATCTTCTCCACTACATACTCCAACTCCCCCTCAACCAACACCGGAGCAGGAGGGTCAACGGATGGAACCACAGGCGCCACGTATCTCCGCAATAACGACCTATGGAACACATTATGGATGGCAAAAGAATCTGGAAGGGACAAACGAAATGACACAGGATTGATAACCTCATAAATTTTATACGGACCAATGAAACGAGGCTTAAACTTAGGAGAGGAAACCTTCATAGGAACATAACGAGACGACAACCAAACTAAATCCCCAACACGAAGTCGGGGACCCACACAGCGCCGGCGGTTAGCGAAACATTGAGCCTTCTCCTGGGACATTGTCAAATTGTCCACCACATGAGTCCAACTCTGCTGCAACCTATTCACCGCAGTATCTACACCAGGACAGTCCGAAGATTCAAGCTGCCCTGAAGAGAAACGAGGATGGAAACCAGAGTTGCAGAAAAACGGCGAAACCAAAGTAGCCGAGCTGGCCCGATTATTAAGGGCAAACTCAGCCAACGGCAAAAAGGACACCCAATCATCCTGATCAGCAGAAACAAAGCATCTCAGATATGTTTCCAACGTCTGATTAGTTCGTTCGGTTTGGCCATTTGTCTGAGGATGGAAAGCCGAGGAAAAAGACAAATCAATGCCCATCCTAGCACAAAAGGATCGCCAAAACCTCGAAACAAACTGAGAACCTCTGTCCGAAACGATGTTCTCCGGGATGTCATGTAAACGAACCACATGCTGGAAAAACAATGGCACCAAATCAGAGGAGGAAGGCAATTTAGACAAGGGTACCAAATGGACCATCTTAGAAAAGCGATCACAAACCACCCAAATGACCGACATCTTTTGAGAGACGGGGAGATCCGAAATAAAATCCATAGAAATATGCGTCCAGGGCCTCTTCGGGACCGGCAAGGGCAAAAGCAACCCACTAGCACGAGAACAGCAGGGCTTAGCCCGAGCACAAGTCCCACAGGACTGCACAAAAAAACGCACATCCCGTGACAAAGAAGGCCACCAAAAGGATCTAGCCACCAAATCTTTGGTACCAAAGATTCCAGGATGCCCAGCCAACACCGAACAATGAAGCTCAGAGATAACTCTGCTAGTCCATTTATCAGGGACAAACAGTTTCTCTGCTGGGCAACGGTCAGGTCTATCAGCCTGAAATTTTTGCAGCACCCGCCGCAAATCAGGGGAGATGGCAGACAAAATGATCCCCTCTTTGAGAATACCTGCCGGCTCAGAAACACCCGGAGAGTCAGGCACAAAACTCCTTGACAGGGCATCAGCCTTCACATTCTTAGAGCCCGGAAGGTACGAAACCACAAAATCAAAACGGGAGAAAAATAACGCCCATCGAGCCTGTCTCGGATTCAACCGTTTGGCAGACTCAAGATAAGTCAAATTTTTGTGATCTGTCAAGACCACCACGCGATGCTTGGCTCCTTCAAGCCAATGACGCCACTCCTCGAATGCCCACTTCATGGCCAACAATTCTCGATTACCAACAGGCGAAAACTTTCTAGAAAAGAAAGCACATGGCTTCATTCCCGAGCCATCAGAACTTCTTTGCGACAAAACAGCCCCTGCTCCAATCTCAGAGGCATCAACCTCAACCTGAAACGGGAGCGAAACATCTGGCTGGCACAACACAGGGGCAGAAGAAAAACGACGCTTCAATTCCTGAAAAGCATCCACGGCCGCAGAAGACCAATTGACCACATCAGCACCCTTCTTGGTCAAATCAGTCAACGGTTTAGCAATACTAGAAAAATTAGCGATGAAGCGACGATAAAAATTAGCAAAGCCCAGGAACTTTTGCAGGCTCTTCACAGATGTCGGCTGAGTCCAATCATGAATGGCCTGGACTTTAACAGGGTCCATCTCGACAGTAGAAGGGGAAAAAATGAACCCCAAAAATGAAACCTTCTGAACTCCAAAGAGACACTTTGACCCCTTCACAAACAAGGAATTAGCACGAAGGACCTGGAACACTATTCTGACCTGCTTCACATGAGACTCCCAATCATCCGAAAAGACCAAAATATCATCCAAATACACAATCAGGAATTTATCCAGGTACTCTCGGAAGATGTCATGCATAAAGGACTGAAATACTGATGGAGCATTGGAAAGCCCGAATGGCATCACCAGGTACTCAAAATGGCCCTCGGGCGTATTAAATGCTGTTTTCCATTCATCGCCCTGTTTAATATGCACAAGATTATACGCCCCTCGAAGGTCTATCTTGGTAAACCAACTAGCCCCTTTAATACGAGCAAACAAGTCGGACAGCAACGGCAAAGGATACTGAAATTTGACAGTAATTTTATTAAGAAGGCGGTAATCAATACAAGGTCTCAAAGAACCATCCTTCTTGGCCACAAAAAAAGAACCCTGCTCCCAACGGTGATGACGATGGGCGAATATGGCCTTTCTCCAAGGATTCCATTATATAACTCCGCATAGCGGCGTGTTCTGGCACAGATAAATTGAACAATCGGCCCTTAGGAAACTTACTACCAGGAATCAAATTAATTGCACAATCGCAATCCCTATGAGGAGGCAGGGCACTGGCTTTGGGCTCATCAAATACATCCTGATAATCCGACAAAAACTCCAGAACTTCAGAAGGAGAAGACGACGAAATTGACAAAAATGGAACATCACCATGTACCCCCTGGCAACCCCAGCTGGACACAGACATAGATTTCCAGTCCAACACTGGATTATGGACCTGTAGCCATGGTAACCCTAAAACGACCACATCATGCAGATTATGTAACACCAAAAAACGGATATCCTCCTGATGTGCAGGAGCCATGCACATGGTCAATTGGGTCCAGTACTGAGGCTTATTCTTGGCCAAAGGCGTAGCATCAATCCCTCTCAATGGAATAGGATGCTGCAAGGGCTCCAAGAAAAAACCACAGCGCCTAGCATACTCCAAGTCCATCAAATTCAGGGCAGCGCCTGAATCCACAAATGCCATAACAGAGTAGGAAGACAAAGAACAAATCAGAGTAACGGACAATAGAAATTTTGACTGTACCGTACCAATGGTGGCAGACCTAGCGAACCGCTTAGTGCGCTTAGGACAATCGGAGATAGCATGAATGGAATCACCACAGTAAAAACACAGCCCATTCCGACATCTGTGTTCCTGCCGTTCAGCTCTGGTCAAATTCCTATCACACTGCATAGGCTCAGGCCCATGCTCAGATAGTACCGCCAAATGGTGCAGTTTTACGCTCACGCAAGCGCCGATCGATCTGAATAGCCAAAGACATAGACTCATTCAGACCAGCAGGCATAGGAAATCCCACCATGACATCTTTAAGGGCTTCAGAGAGACCCTTTCTGAAGATTGCTGCCAGGGCACATTCATTCCACTGAGTGAGCACAGACCACTTTCTAAACTTCTGACAATATATCTCTGCTTCATCCTGACCCTGACACAGAGCCAGCAAGATTTTCTCTGCCTGATCCACTGAATTAGGTTCGTCATAAAGCAATCCGAGCGCCAGGAAAAACGCATCCACATCACGCAATGCCGGATCTCCTGGCGCAAGGGAAAATGCCCAGTCTTGAGGGTCACCACGTAACAAAGAAATAATGATCCTTACTTGTTGAGCAGGATCACCTGAGGAGCGAGGTTTCAAAGCTAGAACAATTTACAATTATTTTTGAAATTCAAGAACTTAGATCTATCACCAAAAAATAAATCAGGAATTGGAATCTTAGGCTCTGACATCGGATTCTGAACCACAAAATCCTGGATGTTTTGTACCCTTGTAGTGAGATTATCCATCCAAAAGGACAGACCTTGAATGTCCATGTCTACACCTGTGTTCTGAACCACCCAGAGGTAAAGGGGAAAAGTGAGACAGAACACGCTGCAAAGAAAAAAAATGGTCTCAGAGCTTCTCTTATCCCTCTATTGAAATGCATCAATACTTTTGGCCAGCTGTACTGTTATGATCTGGTGGTTAGAACAAATAGTGGACCTGGTAGTTAGAGCACCAGAAAAGACCTGATAGCACATTAATACAGGACAAGCTCTGGGAAGTGGGACCTCTGCTGACCGCAATCCCTAATCCTATCACGTACACTAGAAATAGCCGTGGAGCGCTCCTTTCATGACCTAGGCGCCTCGTCACAGCCTCAGAACTAGCTAGCCCTAGAGATAGGAAAAATAAGCCTATCTTGCCTCAGAGAAAATTCCCCAAAGGAAAAGGCAGTCCCCCACATATATTGACTGTGAGTAAGATGAAATCACAAACACAGAGATTAAATAGATTTAGCAAAGAGAGGCCCGACTTACTAAACAGACAGAAGATAGGAAAGGTCACTTTGCAGTCAGCAAAAAACCCTACAAAAGTCACACAGAGAGTGCAGGGAAAAATACCTCCGCACCGACTAACGGAGCGGAGGCGCCCCTCTGCGTCCCAGAGCTTCCAGCAAGCAAGGCAAAATTCACATAAGCATGCTGGACAGAAAAAAATAGCAAACAAGAAAAAAGCAAAGCGAAACTTAGCTTCTGCTGGAGGAAACAGGTAACCAGGAAGATCCAGGAGCGAACTAGACCAATGCTACAACATTGACAGCTGGCATCAGGCAAAGATCCAAGTGGAGTTAAATAGAGCAGCCCACTAACGAATTAGCCTCGTCACCTGTGGAAGGAAACTCAGAAACACCCACAGGCATCAGAGAAAGTCCATGGACAGAACCAGCCGAAGTACCATTCATGACCACAGGAGGGAGCCCGAAAACAGAATCCACAACAGGCTGCATTATATTCTGTGAGAGGGACTGCATTATATTCCATGAGGGGGGCTGCATTATATTCTACGAGGGGGCTACATTATATTCTATGAGGGGGTTACCCCAACCCCTGCTACATAATTAAGATGTGTACTACCTTATATTATACACTGATATTAGCATGTTTTACCACACAATTGGTGGTCTTATATTTATTTCTATGTAGCTACCTAGTGGGCCCCAAGAATGATTTTCTCTGGTGTTCCCAAGGTGCTCCAGTCTGACACTGTGTGTGCCCCTTTGACAGTCACAATAACCTGAGTTCTTCTATAACAAAAAGTGCCCACTTAACATTTAGTAATGTCTCGAGTCTCCCCCCTATACAGGTCCCCTCTACACAGTATCATACCTCCCAACCGTCCCTCATTGTGCGGGACTTTCCCGGATTTGACTCTTTGCCCCGCTGTCCAGCGCAGGACGCTCTTGTCCCGGGAGACAGAAGGAGAACTCAGTCACGCCCCCTTTTGTTAGGCCACGCCCCTTCCCCATGTTCCTGAGTCTCCCAGCGTCACTGTTCAGAGAGGGAGAGAGAGGGGACTCACTTCTAGTTTGAGGTAACAGCCGAACACAGCCTGGGTGCCCGCGGCAATGTAAGCAGCAGACCAGTGTGAGTGGACTGGAGCTGCTAATTATAATGCCTGGCTAGTGTAATCGTGCTTGGAATAAGTAGGGCTCAGCAGGGAGGGACGGACACACTCACAGCCTCCCTCTGTTTGCCTCGGCTGCTCACTGCTGTGTTATCTGCAGATCAGTGTGAGTGAGATCAATGACTCCCTGAAACTTCTGTCTCCAGTCAGTGCATTTGAGGAGGAGCAGCTGCAGCTCCCTGGGAGAGGGTGACAACACAATGCTATTGTGGCTGCTATTTCCCCACGCATAAAAAGGGCTAAACCAAAGCCCCTGTGACAGTCTGACACTGTAATGTAGCAGAGCCGTGTGTGTGTACAAGGTGTATGGATCGGTGCAGCGTGTGAAAGGTGTATGGAGCAGAGTCGTGTGTGTAAGACGTGTACGGAGCCGTGTGTACGAGGTGTACGGAGCGGAGCAGCGTGTGTACGGAGTGGATCCGTGTGTGTATGGAGCGGAGCCGTGTGTGTACGAGGTGTACGGAGCAGAGCCGCATGTGCAAGGTGTATTGAGCGGAGCCATGTGTGTACGAGATGTATGGAGAGGAGCCGTGTGTATGAGGTGTACGGAGCGGAGCCATGTGTGTGCAAGGTATACTGAGCGGAGCAGCGTGTGCAATGTGGACGGAGCGGAGCCGTGTGTGTACGGAGTGGATCCGTGTGTGTATGGAGCAGAGCCGTGTGTGTACGAGGTGTATGGAGCGGAGCTGCATGTGCAAGGTGAATGGAGCGCAGTCATGTGTGTATGAGGTGTACGGAGCAGAGCCGCATGTGCAAGGTGTATTGAGCGGAGCCATGTGTGTACGAGATGTATGGAGAGGAGCCGTGTGTATGAGGTGTACGGAGCGGAGCTGTGTGTGTATAAGGTGTATGGAGCGGAGCCGTGTGTGTACGAAGTGTATGGAGTGGAGCCGTGTGTGTACAAGGTGTATAGGGAGGAGCCGTAAGTATGAGGTGTACGAAGCGGAGCCGTGTGTACGGAGCGGAGCCGCATGTGCAAGGTGTATGGAGCGGAGTCGTGTGTGTACGAGGTGTATGGAGCGGACGCTGGCTGTGTCAGATCGGAGCAGATATTGCTCCTCGCTCTGACACGGACTGGCACAGGAGACACGGAGGTCTTTATCAGTGGCGTATCACAGCTGCAGCGACGTGAGCAGTCAGCGGCGCAGCTCGATGACACCATTCAGCGCCGTGGGAGTGGAAGCTGCCGGCTGCTGCGAGGGAGCACGGTGAAAGGTGTCTGTGTAGTGATGGAGAAGGCAATGATGGGGGTGGGGTAACCATGTGTGGCCAGTATACTGTACCCAGCATTATGTGTGGCCATTATTCTATACCCAGCATTGTGTGGGGCCATTATACTGTACAAAGCATAATGTGGCGCCATAATACTGTATGGACCATCACGTGGGGCAAGTATGCTGTACGCAGCATCATGTGGGGCCGTTATACAGTATGGAGCATAATGTGGCCAATGGCCATTGTACAGTATGGAGCGTCATGTGTGGCCATTATACAGTATGGAGCATCATGTGTGGCTATTATACAGTATGGAGCATCGTGTGTGGCCATTGTTCACTATGGAGTGTCGTGTGTGGCCATTGTACACTATGGAGCGTCGTGTGTGTCCATTGTACAGTATGGAGCGTCGTGTGGGGCCATTGTACACTATGGAATGTCGTGTGTGGCCATTGTACACTATGGAGCGTCGTGTGTGGCCATTGTACAGTATGGAGCGTCGTGTGGGGCCATTGTACACTATGGAGCGTTGTGGGTGTGGCCATTGTCCAGTATGGAGCGTCGTGTGTGGCCATTGTACAGTATGGAGCGTCGTGTGGGGGCCATTGTACAGTATGGAGCGTCGTGTGGGGCCACTGTACAGTATGGAGCGTCGTGTGTGTGGCCACTGTACAGTATGGAGCGTCGTGTGTGTGGCCATTGTACAGTATGGAGCGTCGTGTGTGGCCATTGTACAGTATGGAGCGTCGTGTGGGGGCCATTGTACAGTATGGAGCGTCGTGTGGGGCCACTGTACAGTATGGAGCGTCGTGTGTGTGGCCACTGTACAGTATGGAGCGTCGTGTGTGTGGCCATTGTACAGTATGGAGCGTCGTGTGTGTGGCCATTGTACAGTATGGAGCGTCGTGTGTGGCCATTGTACAGTATGGAGCGTCGTGTAGGGGCCATTGTACAGTATGGAGCGTCGTGTGGGGCCATTGTACAGTATGGGGCGTCGTGTGGGGCCATTGTACAGTGTGGAGCGTCGTGTGTGGCCATTGTACAGTATGGAGCGTCGTGTAGGGGCCATTGTACAGTATGGAGCGTCGTGTGGGGCCATTGTACAGTATGGGGCGTCGTGTGGGGCCATTGTACAGTATAGAGCGTCGTGTGTGTGGCCATTGTACAGTATGGGGCGTCGTGTGGGGCCATTGTACAGTATGGAGCGTCGTGTGTGTGGCCATTGTACAGTGTGGAGCGTCGTGTGTGGCCATTGTCCAGTATGGAGCGTCGTGTGTGGCCATTGTCCAGTATGGAGCGTCGTGTGTGGCCATTGTACAGTATGGAGCGTCGTGTGGGGCCATTGTACAGTATGGAGCGTCGTGTGTGGCCATTGTACAGTATGGAGCGTCGTGTGTGGCCATATTTTTTTGTTTATAAGTATTGTTTACGAAACATTGTGATCAGAAGTGCTAAATGGGTGTGGTTGTGGCGTGGCTAGTTGTGAAATGGGTGTGGTCAGAGGTGTGGCCTAAAATTTGCCGCCGCCCCGCAGCATGAGCATATCATTAATACAAAAATAAAAATAAAAATTAAACAACAACCACAAAACAGGTTTCATCAACCATGGTATCATTTTAATCAGTATAACGGCGCCGACTTGACACTGTCTGTAGGTTACTGTGCAAATCCTGCTGACAGGTTAACTTTAAGGCCACATTCACACGTTCCTTTTTATCCTGCGGGCTCTCCCGCAGCGGATTTGATAAATCTGCAGGGCAAACCCGCTGCGGTTATCCCTGCAGATTTATCGCGGTTTGTCCTGCGGGTTCCGCTGCGGGATTTTACCCCTACTATTGATGCTGCATATGCAGCAATATGCAGCATCAATAGTAGTGTTAAAAATAATAAAATCATGGTATACTCACCCTCTGACGTCCCGATCTCCTCGGCGCTGCAGGCGGCGGTCCGGTTCCAAAGATGCTGTGCGACCAGGACCTTCGGTGACGTCACGGTCATGTGACCGCGACGTCACCGAAGGTCCTGGTCGCATAGCAAACCTGAGACCGGACGGCCGCGTGCAGCGCTGAGACTTCAGAGGAGAGTATATCATGATTTTTTATTTTAATTCTTTTTTTTTTTTTAATACAAATATGGTTCCCGGGGCCTGGAGGAGAGTCTCCTCTCCTCCACCCCGGGTATAACCCGCACATTATCCGCATTACTTCCCGCATGGTGGGCACAGCCCCATGCGGGAAGTAAGCGGATCAATGCATTTCTATGGGTGCAGAATCGCTGCGATTCTGCACAAAGACGTGACATGGTCCTTCTTTTTTTCCCGCAGCAATTCAGCGCGGTTTTTTCGGGTTTTTCCGCATCATGTGCACTGCGGTTTCTGTTTTCCATAGGGTAACATTGTACTGTACCCTGCATGGAAAACAGCTGCGGACCCGCAGCGGCAAAATCGCCACGGTTCCGCAGTAAAAACCGCATAGTGTGAACATGGCCTAAGTTTGCAGAAATCTAGGCAGGGGCGTAATCCTCCATCTTTTTTAAACAAAGAAAACACCCGCAGTAATGGGGGATGAGGATGGTCTGATATGACATTTTGTCAGACTTTTTCTTCATTTGCGGTGAGGCGCCCTCTGCTGGCTGTTCCTAGATCGTGGGAACTTTCCTAGAAAGCTCCCAGGCTCGAGTTCATAAGAGGGTGCCCTCTGCTGGTTGTCCTCATATGAACTCGAGCCAGGGAGCTTTCTAGGAAAGTTCCCACGATTTAGGAACAGCCAGCAGAGGGCGCCTCACCGCAAATGCAGGTAAATATAGGTCAATGACCTACTTTACCTACATTCTCCGGGGTTTTGCATACATGAGCTGCTGCATTAGCAAAGCTCGTGTCTGCAAAATATTTTAACCCCTTCAGATGGATTTACATCGTTGGACTTTACAGATCTGCGGAAGGTAAGGATATTGTTGGTTTATTATGTTTTTTTTGTTACAGAACGAGGGTCTTCAGTGATTGGATTGGGCGTTCAATCAAATATTACAACAACCTTTGTTTTTATTTCATTAAAATAATTTGTAATAATGTGTTTGTGTATTTTTTTAACCCTTTAGTAGTATTGGATTAATAATGGATAGGTGTCATAATTGACGCCTCTCCATTATTAATTTGGCTTAATGTCACCTTACAATAGCAAGGTGACATTAACCCTTCATTACCCCATATCCCACCGCTACACGGGAATGGGAAGAGAGTGGCCAAGTGCCAGAATAGGCGCATCTTCCAGATGTGCCTTTTCTGGGGTGGCTGGGGGCAGATGTTTTTAGCCAGGGGGGGGGGGACAATAACCATGGACCCTCTCCAGGCTATTAATATCTGCCCTCAGTCACTGGCTTTACTACTCTGGCGGAGAAAATTGCTCCCGCGCAATTTTCTCCGCCATTTAACCCCTTAATTTACTAGCTAGATCGGCCAAATTTTGCACATACACACTACTGACATTAGTAGTGTGGAATATGCAAAAAAAAATGGGGATATCAGATGGTTTACTGTATGTAAACCAGGTCTCATATCATGTCGGGTTTTAGGAAGGAGAAAGCAAAAGCCGGTAATTGAATTACCGGCTTTAAAGCTGTCTAGCGCTGGAAGAAATATTAATATATATATATATATATATATATATATATATATATATATATATATATATATATATATATATGTCTACTGACATATATATATATATATATATATATATATATATATATATACACCTATTCTATGTGTACACATTTATTCTACCTATTCTACTGGAAGCTGTCAGTGTGATTTTACTGTACACCGCAATGAATTACCGGCTTTTCTCGCTAACACCGCTGCGTATTTCTCACAAGTCACACTGCTGGTCCGTGTGTGACCTGTATTTTTGGGGCTTCCATAGACTTTCATTGACGTTTTATTTGCGCAATACGGTGACAAACGCAGCATGCTGCGATTTTCTACGGCCGTAGAAAGCCGTATAATACTGATCAGTTTAATACGGCAGATAGGAGCAGGGGCATAGAGAATAATTGTGCCGTTTGTTTTGCGAGTTTTACGGACGTAGTTTCTGCGCTCTTACGTCCGTAAAACTCGCAAGTGTGAAGCCGGCCTCAATGTAATTCCGGGTTCTTGGCCCCCCACCAGCAGATGTATCATTCGAACGACCTGAGTAAAATACCCTAGGCTCAAGGGTTCAGAGTCTACGACGATTATGGGTATTGGCCCAGACAGTTTATGTCTTGAAACCCTGGTCCTGAACGAACCTGGCGTCCATGAGATTAAATCCCGACCAACTGTTCAGAGAGCTGGTATACCCACCTTACATGTGACAAAATGGATCTCTGCTAGTAAAAACAAAAAGTGACTTACCCAGAGAGGAAATATGTACACCTGAATTGATAACCTGCCTATATACGACCGAGCCTGAAAAATTTCCGCAACAGTTCAAAGGTTCAGACGGGAGAGAAAATGTCCAGACTTGGGGCTCATTTTGGAGAAGAGAAATTACGATCCCCACCCGTTGCTCCTACGTAGCCGAGGAGTGAGGAGTCTACTGGTGAGCTAATATACTCGTTACTCGAGATTTCTCGAGCACGCTCGGGTGACCTCCGAGTATTTTTTTAGTGTTCTGAGATGTAGTTTTTCTTGCCGCAGCTGAATGATTTCCATCTGTTAGCCAGCATGAGTACATGTGGGGGTTGCCTGGTTGCTAGGGAATCCCCACATGTACTTATGCTGGCTAACAGATGGAAATCATTCAGCTTCGGCAAGAAAAACTACTGTAAATCTCCGAGAACTAAAAAATACTCGGAGGTCACCCGAGCGTGCTCGAGAAATCTCAAGTAACGAGTATATTCGCTCATCACTAGTGAGGACGTAATTGAAAATAAAGTTTACAGGTCTCCCTGAAAACCTATCCGGTAGAGCAATCTTGGGCTCTATCAGAGGTTGCCTGAAAGCCGCGGGCCCTAAGCCTGCAGTGTTCGAATGCTGCAAAACAACTGTGCGCAAGTTTGCCATCTCCAGGCTGAGTTCATCCATGATGGATAAAAAAAAGGTAAGGTCCAGTGTTAATGTCACGCAGTGTCTTGGGACTGTGGGTGCTAACCAAGTCCTTAGAACTGAGGGTGCCCTAGTCTATCCTAGTCCTCTGGATTACTATTGAAGTTGGAGACACTGGGTTCTCATGCCTTGGTGTGCTTCTATATGTACCCTGATTTGTCCCTTCCTCCACCCAGGGCAGTGGGAAACTAAAGTGTATAGGAACACAGTAACAAGACAAACAAGGGAAGACTGGGCAGGGATAAATGAAAATAACAATCATACAAAATACACTTGCCAAACAACAGAGTGGAACACAGGGGAGCTAAGGAAGTTAGAAACGAAATAGAAGAGGATGAGGATGTGCACACAAACAAAACTTCAAGCAACAATCTCCTGAACAAATCTCCAAACGCTAACCACGAACTAGCAACTACACCTCCTACTCCAAACCAAGCAGTAAGATCTAACATTGGCAATTCCTAAGTGCCAGAGGCAAGCATATATATGAGAGGGGAGTGGCCAACACTGAACAGCTGAGACAATCCAGGTAGGAAAGCTCCAGGATCTTCAACTGAACAGATTAACCTTTGCAGTGCCAGCAATGGCTCACTTGATTTAGCTCCTGCCTGTAATGTTGAAGGCTGTGCGATCGATTACGGGTGAGACTCACAAGAAGAAGAAAAAAATGTTATTTGTGTGGTTGCTTTTTATTATTTTTAGTAGTTTTATAGCCACAAAAATCTGACTTTTTCCTCACCTCAGTATACAAGTATAAAAAAATACACTTCTGTATCCAATGCACATGTGTAACCTGCTTCTGAGGTCACTGCCTACAATACATGTCAAGATTACCAACTGCTGCTTTGTGTATCATTATGGGCTGTGGCACCTTTCTAGGGCTGCTCCGTGTGAACACGGAGATGCGACTTAAAGTCCCGGGAGACCTGAACACAGTAGAAGTGAATACCGTTATATAATTTATGCACTAGGCTGAAAGCAGAGGAGGAGCTATAGCGTGAAGAAGACATCTGAAAGAGGCGAGTATAGAAGCTGGGAAAAAGAGCTCTGAATTGCCAGGATGCAAGACTGAGCCCTCAAAGCAGGACATTCCCCTTGAAGCCTGGACAGTTAAGAGCTATGCATTACTGTCATGCTCCTGGGTTCTCTGTCTGCCAAACCACAGCAGAGACAAGTTTTTCTGGGTGTTTAGGTTCTGATATTCTGGCTGCAGTCTGTTTAGCATAACAGCGTTTTTTTTATTTATCTGCCCTATCACCTGTCGGGTACAGCTTTGTACTCTTTCCCCTGCTGTCGTTACCTGTTGGCGTTTAGTTTCTTTTGGCTGTTCTGCTATTCTGCTGTACTTTATAGCCAGTCAGTGAAATTCCAGCCAGGGTTTATCTGTTTGTTGTTTCTGTTTTGTACTCTGCACCTATCTTCCGTTTCTTTTAGGGTGCATATTATGTAACTGTAGGTACTTTATACTTTATTTTGTATTTCATGGATTATTTTACTCACTCTGAGATTTTTCCTTTTTCAGCACACTTTCCCTTTTGTAGGTAATTCACACTCTGCTCTGCCCTCTAGTTCTTTAGGAGGAACGTGAAGCATTTAACTGCCTTTCAGGAAGCATAGGTCTGAGTTGTCATCTAGTCTGTGGTTAGGGTTATCTCGGCTCACGAAGGAGCCACTAGGGACTGTGGGGTCAGGATATCTAGTCTGTACAAGAATCAGCAGGGTTAGTTGCAGTTTTTTTTAGCTTTGCCTATTATCCCAAGCGAGTTGCTACTCTAGCATAACAATTACATTACTGATCCTGAGTTACATCCTGTATTATACTCCAGAGCTGCACTAATTATTCTGCTGGTGCAGTCACTGTATAATACATACATTACATTACTGATCCTGTACTGATACTGATCCTGAGTTACAAGTTGGAAACTTGGGCTGAAAGGTGGCAGATGAGGTTTAACAATGATAAATGTAAGGTTATACACATTGGAAGAAGGAATCAATATCACCATTACACACTGAATGGGAAACCACTGGGTAAATCTGACAGGGAGAAGGACTTGGGGATCCTAGTTAATGATAAACTTACCTGGAGCAGCCAGTGCCAGGCAGCAGCTGCCAAGGCAAACAGGATCATGGGGTGCATTAAAAGAGGTCTGGATACACATGATGAGAGCATTATACTGCCTCTGTACAAATCCCTAGTTAGACCGCACATGGAGTACTGTGTCCAGTTTTGGGCACCGGTGCTCAGGAAGGATATAATGGAACTAGAGAGAGTACAAAGGAGGGCAACAAAATTAATAAAGGGGATGGGAGAACTACAATACCCAGATAGATTAGCGAAATTAGGATTATTTTGTCTGGAAAAAAGACGACTGAGGGGCGATCTAATAACCATGTATAAGTATATAAGGGGACAATACAAGTATCTCGCTGAGGATCTGTTTATACCAAGGAAGGTGACGGGCACAAGGGGGCATTCTTTGCGTCTGGAGGAGAGAAGGTTTTTCCACCAACATAGAAAAGGATTCTTTACTGTTAGGACAGTGAGAATCTGGAATTGCTTGCCTGAGGAGGTGGTGATGGCGAACTCAGTCGAGGGGTTCAAGAGAGGCCTGGATGTCTTCCTGGAGCAGAACAATATTGTATCATACAATTATTAGGTTCTGTAGAAGGACGTAGATCTGGGGATTTATTATGATGGAATATAGGCTGAACTGGATGGACAAATGTCTTTTTTCGGCCTTACTAACTATGTTACTATGTTACATCCTGTATTATACTCCAGAGCTGCACTCACTATTCTGCTGGTGCAGTCACTGTGTACATACATTACTGATCCTGAGTTACATCCTGTATTATACTCCAGAGCTGCACTCACTATTCTGCTGGTGCAGTCACTGTGTACATACATTACTGATCCTGAGTTACATCCTGTATTATACTCCAGAGCTGCACTCACTATTCTGCTGGTGCAGTCACTGTGTACATACATTTCATTACTGATCCTGTACTGATCCTGAGTTACATCCTGTATAATACTCCAGAGCTGCACTCACTATTCTGCTGGTGAAGTCACTGTGTATGTACATTAAATTACTAATTTAGAGTTACATCCTTTATTAAACTTCAGGGTGGTAATCTAATTTCTGCTTCAGAGGTGAACTCGCAAACATTTTTAGTCTTATTTAGTGTCTGCAGAATGCTTAATCTTTTATATTGCATTTTGCATTGTTTTTTTTTTTTTTTTACACCAGATCTTTTACACTATCTGTTCCTTTGTGCTAGGAGCAACAACAACCTTGATGTTTTCAATACAAATTAGCAGAATTGTGAGTGCAGCTCTAACTGTTGCACAGTTATATTTCGAGTTATAGAGCTGATGAACAGAATAGGAGACCTGCAGTAAGGACTGACAGCAATTGACCTAGAAGATTAGGAGGAAGATGTAGTAGTAATCCCTAGTTTTGCAGTACTCGGGGCATGTGGACAGCTCTTTGAATTTCCCAATGTGTGCAGTAATTGCTGCTACTTGCTGCCAATCTTGAAAAGTAGGCAGAGCCCTAGATGAGCTCTCATTTGCTGACAGGGTGGAGTGGCACAGTGGCGCTTCTGGTCGGGGTCCTGCGTTATATGTGCCACAGACAGAACGCGTGTTATAATTGTGGACAAATGATTGCTTCTGCCCATCAGTGACTAGGAGAGCCCATCATCCAGCCTTAGCATGTACCTGCGTGCCCGCATCCCTCCACCAAATTCATTGTCCTGATTTTCCCTGGCGGCTCCAGCTGAGCCATCTGATTGTAATGTTGAGAATGAATGTGATTTACGGGTTTAATCTCTCACTGTAATCTCCTGGGCACCATCACCACCGTCTCCACATTACCACCTTTTATTTTCTATGGTTCGCTCTTCGGAAGGAGTTGCTTTCTGATGTTCCACGCTGTAGGTTGTCAGTAAGCCAAGCAGCAGTTGTGTAAAAATATACAAAACGCCCCCAACTTTTATTATAGCCTACATTTATAACCCACTTTGCCCACCGCCTGCTGCCCTGGATTATAATGCAAATATTTGCTTTTAGGTATATGAGGGTGAATGGCGCATAATGGCCTTTACTGCAGGTGGTACCTGGCTGTACAACCCTCCACTCTAATCACTGGAGCATGCATATGGCTGAGCATAATACAGGGAGGAGAGACCCCCATCAATTCTAGGGATAACACATGGGGTGAGTAATTGTAGAGCTTGACCGCAAGCGACAATGCAACCTCTGACCAGTAGGTGGCGAAGTTGTGTCACACATCGGCCCCTACAGCTGCAGACATGCATAATCGCTCTTTAGGGACCCTTCAGATAGAGACCTTTGTCACTGATTTGGAAAGGTCTTGGTCGATTCCTACCAGCAGCGGTAAACTTATTCATGTTCACAAACCTCGTGTTTTTCTGGTTTTTTTTTTGAAGCGCTAAACCACCTTTAATTCTGGAAGCAACAATAGAGATAATCTGAGTGTTCTGTGGTGGGGCGACCGATGTCGCACTGGTAATTCTCACTCCGGCTCTAACGCAATCTCGCCAAGCGCAATTTGATTTGTGTCAATTGTATAAAGGTAGCATCAAAACAAGGCGGCGAGAAGATGCCAAATGTAAACCGCCAGATGGGAACTGGCAGATTGTAATCCAGGAAAGCAGGCGAGAGCCGCGGAAACCTCACCCGACACCGAAACGCGTCAGATTGGAACCAATCATGTTCTTGTGTGTTCTGCTTGTAGATTTAATGGAAGAATATCTTTTACTCACCTGAGTGCTGGACAACTACTCCTTAACTGCAGTATTATAGTAGTTATATTCCTGTACATATGGGAACAGTATTATAGTAGTTATATTCTTGTAAATAGAAACAGTATTATAGTAGTTAAATTCTTGTACACAGGAGCAGTATTATATTAGTTATATTCTTGTACATAGGGGCAGTATTATAGTAGTTATATTCTTGTACCTAGGGGCAGTATTATAGTAGTTATATTCTTGTACATAGGAGAAGTATTATAGTAGTTATATTCTTGTATAAAGGGGCAGTATTATAGTAGTTATATTTTTGTATATAGGGGGCTGTATTATAGTAGTTATATTCTTGTACATAGGGGCAGTATTATAGTAGTTATAGTCTTGTATATAGGGGGCAGTGTTATAGTAGTTATATTCTTGTACATAGGGGGCAGTATTATACTAGTTATATTCTTGCACATAGGAGCAATATTATAGTAGTTATATTCTTGTCCATAGGGGGCAGTATTATAGTAGTTATATTCTTGTGCATAGAAGTATTATAGTAGTTATATTCTTGCATATAGGGAGCAGTATTATAATAGTTATACTCTTGTACATAGGAGGCAGTATTATAGTAGTTGTATTCTTGTACATAGGGGCAGTATTATAGTAGTTATATTCTTGTATATAGGGTCAGTATTATAGTAGTTATATTCTTGTACATAGGGGGCAGTATTATAGTACTTATATTCTTGTACATGGGGCAGTATTATAGTAGTTATATTCTTGTATATAGGGTCAGTATTATAGTACTTATATTCTTGTACATGGGGCAGTATTATAGTTGTTATATTCTTGTACATATGAGCATTATTATAGTAGTTTTTTTCTTGTACATAGGAGCAGTATTATAGTAGTTTAATTTTTGTACATAGGGAGCAGTCTTATAGTACTTATATTCCTTGTACATGGGGCAGTATTATAGTTGTTATATTCGTGTACATATGAGCAGTATTATAGTAGTTATATTCTTGTACATAGGAGCAGTATTATAGTAGTTATATTCTTGTACATAGGAGGCAGTATTATAGTAGTTATATTCTTGTACATAGGGAGCAGTATTATAGTAGTTATAAGATAAAGCCATCGTTGCTCATATGCCATTATTTGTATTTCTTGCCCTGCCCTGTGCAGCACAGTGGTTTTCTTGCTACCAGTATGGTTGTAGTTTTATTCTTGCCGCTTTATAGTTTGGTACACAGCTTTGTCTACCATCTCTCTTGATGACCCTGTGTCCCCAGTCTCGCCGTCATCTGCTCTGCGGTTCTCCGTAATTTCCCAGCTGAGTTCTTTCTGTTAATCTAATGAGCTGATTACAAAGTTGTTTCACCGTGTAATTATTACTTATTTCATTGCCGGTTTCTGCTTTACTGTAATTGAGTGTAAAACATAAGCTGCCTCCGTGCTGCAGGTGAAGTGCAGGATGGGAGGACGCTGCGAGGAATCCGCTTCGTACGCAGATAATTTGGTTACTTATGTGTCACTGACATCAACGGTCAGTGAATAGTAGGAAACCTCTCTACTTCATTACTGCTGGTGTTTTTTTTGGTGACAAGGGGACTGACATGGAGTAACTTCACCATATATCATTATTTGGATGGAGTTTCAGCATTAAAGCCGCCTAATAGGCCCTTCCCCATTTATATAGGCCTGTCTTCCATGATTGGCAGCTGTTCATCATTATCTTTTCTCTGCCATCATATAATCTTATTTATGCATTGACTTCCCGCTGCGATTGTGCTATAACATAGTGGCCAATCCTGACCAAATCTGCACCTGAGGTCACTGACAGATCACCTGCGTTGTCCTTGCGTTTTTTTCTGCAATGTAAGGACATGCTGCGTTCTTAAAAGACGCGCCACATGTGCGTTTTCGCGGGTATGCCGCATGCGTTTTTTAATGCATAGTGGAGACAGGATTTCATTAAATCCCCTCCACTAAGCTGTAACATCTGGACGCTGCGTTTTTGACGCTGCGGCTCAACGCTGCGTCAAAAACGCAGCGTTTCCTGAACGTGGAAACATACCCTAAGGGTTTTTTTTTTGTGTTTTATTCCTTTTATTTTCATCCCGATTCTGTGGGATTTTTTTTTTTCCTCGGGTTCTTGAACCCAATCTGTTATTCTGTGACGGGGCCGGTTGTCGGGACTCGTTCTATTCAGAGTGAAACACTTGACGGCAACAAGAGAGATTTTCCATGAAATTAGATGCTTCAGACTCGACTGTTCCTCTAAGCGCCGCCATTAGTTACGTGAATGTATTTTAAGTCTTCGAGAACGGTGCGCGAATAAGCAAATGGCGCCAGGATGGATGCCGCCCCTGATTGGTTACAGCCTATGGCTCCACCGTCATTACTCCTGAAAGGTGGCGGACGGTTCCAGGATTGACGCAGTCTGAATGCGCAATTTAACAACGTGATAATGTCAACAGATCCCGGTCAGCGCCAACAGAGCAGAAAAATGTCTGCTCTCAAAGGGACATGCAATACACATCAGTACGCAGAGGTGTTTCTGCCCTGTGTTCCTCCTCGCGATCATGCCGATCCATTGTGGCGCCATCACATCGGACTTGAGTATGCAAAGGCAAAATCCCACTTGCAAGATGTCGGATTTTATTTCCTTACTGATTTTATAAGAATAATGCCCTTACATTTTTCCACATTTTTTTTTTAACAAATTTTTTGCATGTTTTTTTTTCCAGATTTGTTTATTTTTTTTACTTCTTTCCATATATCACATTACTGCTGGATACTACTTTGCAGCGCCATAGTTATTTAGGATGAATAGGATATAATTACACCCAGGTCCATGTGCCCATGGGGCTTAAATCCCCTCATTCACATATTTCAACCCTAGTATTATAAATGGTCCATATTAGATGGGTGCCCTGTTACATTAGATCTTGCCCCCTTTGAGTCTCGGGTTGGTGCCAGAAATCCGTACTCTGCCTTCTTGGGCATATTTGACCATTTCTGCAGCTGAGAGTGGATTGTAGTGGAAAACCGATGCGTTCCTATGGGATGAGCGCGGCATGTCACGCTCCATCTTGCCGAACACGTAACCTGTCTATAGTCAGGGAAAAAAAGTTGCAAAAATCACATTTTAAAGGACTGGAACATAAATGCTGACACTTGTGATTAAGTCATTCTCCGTTTCGTCATTTTTGACCAGTGCGATAAAGTAAGTTAAGGTTATGGTTTGATTGTGCTTCAAATTATTTGCCGTTTTTCTGCACTGCAGAGTAAATTAGATCCACTCGGTGTATTTCACTGTTAAGTACGAAGGCGTCCACCAGGAATCGGACTTATTGGATTTAATCCATTAATACAGCAATCGTATCGCTCCTCGGCCAGCAAAGGGTTAATGGCGGTGAGGTTAGGACTGATGCTGCGGCCGCTCGCGTGAGATAAATCAGTTTCTGTGTGGATGATCTGGGATGCAGCGCGGCACCTGAGCTATGAGAATCTGCACGCTCTCACAAACTGAATTATTCAAGAAGCTGAAAGGAACACGCCGTGCTGAACTCGTAATGCCGCTAACCCCAAGAGCTGGCGATCCACGAGAATCCGACTGTGTGGTAATGCGCCACTAACACAAACCTACAAAATGCTACACTGTAACGAGTCATGTCATCCTCCTGCGCCAACATCAGGGATGCAGACGATCAGATGGCACGTGGTGAGGGCACCCTGGTATTAGACGCCAGATGTGGCAGAACAGCTGGCGCCCCCAGCTGACATGTGACACTATGTGCCACCTGCTCTGTGGCATGGACTTATCTCACACACAGCTGCCAGAATGCCACTGTGGCCCTGATGGGTTGGGGGAGTTAGTTCTCACATCCTTACTGAGAAAAACTTGGAATACGGCTCTAGATATGAAAGAACTTCCATCATCCCAATCTCCATGTCCCTCCCAAAATTTCTACTCAACGGAACTTGCAATCTAATCATTCTATCACTCTCACAATGTATCACTCTCATCATCCCTGACCCTAATATATTGTGCATGATGCAATTTAATGCACATCTCCACCATATCCTAAGTAAATGCAGATCTAATTCGCATCACCCTCACAAGCATTTTTTGGAAATATGATGTTGTGCATTGAGTGACTGCGGACGGGCACCTCTCCAAATACAATCCAAGGGGCGAACATCTCACTGTAAGATCCAGACCCCCTGAGCATGGAGTGACTGCGGATGGACACCTCTCCAACTACAATCCAAGGGCTGAACATCTCACTGTAAGATCCAGACCCCCTGAGCATTGAATGACTGTGGATGGACACCTCTCCAACTACAATCCATGGGCTGAACATCTCACTGTAAGATCCAGACCCCCTGAGCATTGAGTGACTGTGGACGGGCACCTCTCCAAATACAATCCAAGGGCCGAACATCTCACTTTAAGATCCAGACCCCCTGAGCATTGAGTGACTGCGGACGGACATCTCTCCAAAGACAATCCAAGGGGCGAACATCTCACTGTAAGATCCAGACCCCCTGAGCGTGGAGTGACTGTGGACGGATACCTCTCCAAATACAATCCAAGGGGCGAACATCTCACTGTAAGATCCAGACCCCCTGAGCATTGAATGACTGCGGACGGACACCTCTCCAAATACAATCCAAGGGGCGAACATCTCACTGTAAGATCTAGACCCCCTGAGCATTTTTGTGACTGTGGATGGACACCTCTCCAAATACAATCCAAGGGGTGAACATCTCACTGTAAGATCTAGACCCCCTGAGCATGGAGTGACTTACGGATGGACACCTCTCCAAATACAATCCAAGGGGCGAACATCTCACTGTAAGATCTAGACCCCCTGAGCATGGAGTGACTGCGGACGGGCACCTCTCCAAATACAATCCAAGGGGCGAACATCTCACTGTAAGATCTAGACCCCCTGAGCATGGAGTGACTGCGGACGGGCACCTCTCCAAATACAATCCAAGGGGCGAACATCTCACTGTAAGATCTAGACCCCCTGAGCATGGAGTGACTGCGGACGGGCACCTCTCCAAATACAATCCAAGGGGCGAACATCTCACTGTAAGATCCAGACCCCCTGAGCATGGAGTGACTTACGGATGGACACCTCTTCAAATACAATCCAAGGGGCGAACATCTCACTGTAAGATCTAGACCCCCTGAGCATGGAGTGACTGCGGACGGGCACCTCTCCAAATACAATCCAAGGGGCGAACATCTCACTAAGATCTAGACCCCCTGAGCATGGAGTGACTTACGGATGGACACCTCTCCAAATACAATCCAAGGGGCGAACATCTCACTGTAACATCCAGACCCCCTGAGCATTGAGTGACTGCGGACGGACATCTCTCCAAATACAATCCAAGGGGCGAACATCTCACTTTAAGATCCAGACCCCCTGAGCATGGAGTGACTGCGGACGGACACCTCTCCAAATACAATCCAAGGGGCGAACATCTCACTGTAAGATCCAGACCCCCTGAGCATTGAATGACTGCGGACGGACACCTCTCCAAATACAATCCAAGGGGCGAACATCTCACTGTAAGATCTAGACCCCCTGAGCATGGAGTGACTTACGGATGGACACCTCTCCAAATACAATCCAAGGGGCGAACATCTCACTGTAAGATCCAGACCCCCTGAGCATTGAGTGACTGCGGACGGACACCTGTCCAAATACAATCCAAGGGGCGAACATCTCACTGTAAGATCCAGACCCCCTGAGCATGGAGTGACTGCGGACGGACACCTCTCCAAATACAATCCAAGGGGCGAACATCTCACTGTAAGATCCAGACCCCCTGAGCATGGAGTGACTGCGGATGGACACCTCTTCAACTACAATCCAAGGGGCGAACATCTCACTGTAAGATCTAGACCCCCTGAGCATGGAGTGACTGCGGATGGACACCTCTCCAAATACAATCCAAGGGCCGAACATCTCACTGTAAGATCCAGACCCCCTGAGCATGGAGTTGCAGCGCCCCAGAGTCCTGGTCGTTGCAGTAATGTCGCTCTGCCACTAAGGGGAGTGATGTTATGTCTGATTGCACTAAAGGAGTTCACCTGACCAGGTATCACAGTCACACATTACACTTCACACTCCGGCCACCAGGGGGAGCAAAAGGCATTATGTATTAGGCCACTCCTCACACTTTGGTAATACTGGGGGTTGGATAGGAAGTTAGTCAGAACGCAGCCTGGGAGAGCTCCAGGGAGGACCTGTCAGGGGTGGGTTCCTGGCAGGTACCTAGCAGAAAGGACAGAACGTACGGAGCCACGCCTGCACTACCTTGCGGCGGTATCCTAAGGAAGGACACGAAGCGAAGGTTATTGTGGAGAAGTGAGAAACGAAATCGCAGCACAAGGAGATATCCAGTAGGAGTCGTGCCCCATGATCAGCAACATCCTACTGAGGCGCGTAGCCGGTGGCCGGAACGCCGAGGAAGTAACAGACTCCAAGCATTACTTCAAACAGCGGCAGGACAGTTGATTTTAGGTTGGCTGTCTACCTTACATCACCTAAGCAGACATAGGGGGCAAAGTTGGAGAGGGGCGTCTCTAGGGTCCCAGAATAGCTCCGAGCCTTCCCGTCAAACGGGTGCGTCCTATCCAGACAATAACTTGGGGGACGGAGAGAAAGAGAAAGAACAGATACGAAAGTTGTGAGGACTATCCCGAATGCTCAGCAGGGAAGAACTATAACACACAGGCGCTAGTTGGTAGGCACTGATTTCCACCTGCAAAGGGAACTCTGGATGTGCCTTCGGACCGGCCGGACTCAGCCAGCCCTGTTAGCAGTGCTCTGGATTGCGGATCCCGAAGTCTTCAGTAAAAGGTAAAGAGACTGCAACCCTGTGTGCTCGTTATTAACTGCGCCTCACATCATCGCCACCTACACTACTGGGAAGCCCTGGGGATATACTTCACCTGCGGGAAGGTATACCATCTAGCTGCCATTCCATCACCCCAGCGGACCCCTAAGCAGCGTCGGTCACCCTGACCGAATACCACAGGTAGCGTCACGAACCCTTGACAAACTATCATCACCCCTTTCATTGAACGCACCTTAGCAGGGTCACGGACCGAATCCAGCCACCGTGACAACCCCAGCACCGAGACAGAGAGGACCGGTACCGAGTAACCCGCGGCCCTGCGTCTGGGGGCGCTACAGAGTGACTGCGGGTGGACATCTCTCCAAATACATTCCAAGGGCCGAACATCTCACTGTAAGAGCCAGACCCCCTGAGCATTGAGAGACTGCGGATGGACACCTCTCCAAATACAATCCAAGGGCCGGACATCTTTCTGTAAGATCCAGACCCTCTGAGCATTGAGAGACTGAAGACAGACACCTCTCCAAATACAATCCAAGGGCCGGACATCTTTCTGTAAGATCCAGACCCCTGATCACTTTTTGGGGTTGGATTACAGCAAACTTCGTCTAACTCTCCACAGAAACTTATCCCCAGAATCACTTTCTGTGTCTCCCCCACTTCAGAGACACCAGCCCTCCTCCACAACCCAAAAATCAGAACAGCTGTCATTACAAATGGACGCACGTTGCCCTTTTAAGAGGCGTCTGTAGCAGAAACCGTCTTGGCTTGTGCAGTATGTGCGGCCTCCAGGTCCTATCTGGGCAGCAGCAGCTGTGAGCACCTGGCTGGCACTCCAGTCCAGACATTCACGTGACACCGTCCGGGTAGATGACCCATAAGTCACTAGTGGTCCCCTCTAGACACCCAGACACATTAAGCAGCCGAGGAGACAACAGGTGTTGGGAGTTTCAGAAGAAAGGAGACGAGGGGCGCACCCCCACCCCTGCTGCCGCTCATCTGCCAACCAGGGAGCCATAAGCAATTCATCTCTCAGAGCCCGGACTGGCAGCAGCTCAGACTGTCAGAAGCCGGCTCAATATATGCTAATGGGGCTTTGAAAATGTGGAGCCGTGGGATGAAGCTTAGGAGCTCCCTAATACCTTAATAATGCACGGACAGCCCCCTCTTATATCGCTGCTCCCCAGGCACCGAGCGCGGGAGACGCTCACCGAGCAGGAAAAAGTTAGAAGGAAAGAAAGTAAAAAAAAAAAATTAAAATAAATGAGAGATAAGAAGGAGGGAAGGAAGTGAACGGCGAAGATAAAGCGGATGTGATAGGACGAGCGAAATCGCCGTAATGTCACCAGGAAAGATAATGGGGGTACAGCGAAAGCTTCACCAGATGAATAATTCAAGAGCTTCAATGGAGAAAGCCGCTCGAAGGAAATTTCCATCATCTTGGAAAGTCGAGTGGAGACCAACATGGTGTCCACGGCTGTTCTCACAGACCTGTGCGGTGTACCGAGCAGACCGGTCGCTCCAGGAAACCTGGGTGCTGTGGTTCAGAATGGGGCTGTGTATAATTGAGGTAGGGGCTTTTTAGGGCGACTTATACAAACACCGCTTTCTGGTGTCCAGGAAATGGTTAAAAGAAGTCAATACAGGAGAATGAGAGCGGAATAGAAATAATGAAGTGTGATAGAGAGGAGGCAGAAGCCAGGATTAGGAAGGAGAGAACTGAAGGAACCGAGAAGAATGAGAGAAGCTGTAAGACGGAATGTAGGGTTCATACTTCCCCGTACCCCCAGACTTGTACTAGAGCCCACTCCCAAGGTTCTATGTACAGATGATTATTATTATTATTATTTATTATAGCGCCATTTATTCCATGGCGCTTTACATGTGAGGAGGGGTATACATAATAAAAAAACAAGTACCATAATCTTAATCAATACAAGTCACGACTGGTACAGGAGGTGAGAGGACCCTGCCCGCGAGGGCTCACAATCTACAAGGGATGGGTGAGAATACGTACTGTAGAGCTGGTCGTGCAGCAGTTTGGCCTATTGGTGGTTACTGCAGGTTGTAGGCTTGTCGGAAGAGGTGGGTCTTCAGGTTCTTCTTGAAGGTTGAAGGGTAGGCGAGAGTCTGATATTTTGGGATAGAGCGTTCCAGAGTATGGGGGATGTGTGGGAGAAATCGTGTATGCTATTGTGGGAAGAGGAGATAAGAGGGGAGTATAGAAGATCTTGTGAGGATCGGAGGTTGCGTGCAGGTAAGTACCGGAAGACGAGGTCACAGATGTATGGAGGAGACAGGTTGTGGATGGCTTTGTATGCCATGGTTAGGGATTTGAACTTGAGTCTTTGCATAATGGGGAGCCAGTGAAGGGATTGACAGAGGGGAGAGGCCTGGGAATAGCGGGGGGACAGGTGAATTAGTTGAGCAACAGTGTTTAGGATAGATTGGAGGGGTGCGAGAGTGTTAGAGGGGAGGCCACAGAGCAGGAGGTTGCAGTAGCCAAGGCAGGAGATGATAAGGGCATGGACTAGGGTTTTTGCAGATTCTTGGTTGAGGAATGTACTGATGCGGGAAACATTTTTGAGTTGAAGTGGGCAGGAAGTGGAAAGGGCTTGGATATGTGGTTTGAAGGAGAGATCAGTGTCAAGGATTATTATTTTTTGGTTTTAATTGTTTTTATCTTGTGGTCTTGTCATTAATAAAGATGTTTTTCTACACACGATATATGTAGGTGTGCACATTTTATATGCATGTCTTTTTTTCATAGTTTCTGGTTGTTAGTCTTTCCATGCGTATTGTAGCACCTTATTCTAATTTACCTCAATATATTGCATAGTGCACCCTACCCCCTCATTTGGTAGCGTCAAGGATTACCCCGAGGCAGCGCGCTTGTGGGACTGGGGAGAGTGGGCAACCATTTACTTTTAATGGATAGGTCTGTTGGGGGAGTCAAGTGAGATGGGGGAAAGATGATGAATTCTGTTTTGTCCATATTAAGTTTTAGAAATCTAGCAGAGAAGGACGAAATAGCTGACAGACATTGTAGTATTCTGGTTAGTAGGGTGGTGATATATGGTCCAGTTCTGTGTGTCATCGGCATAGAGATGATACTGAAAGCCGTGATATTCTATGAACTGTCCCAGGCCAAAGGTGTAAATGCAGAAGAGCAGGGGCCCTAGGACTGAACCTTGCGGGACTCCAACAGCTAGGGGCCGAGGTGAGGAGGTGGTGTGTGAGTGGGATACGCTGAATGTACGGTCTGTTAGGTATGATGAGATCCAGGATAGGGCCAAGTCTGTGATGCCAAGGGATGAGAGGGTCTGTAATAATAGGGAATGGTCCACTGTGTCAAAGGCAGCCGACAGATCGAGGAGGAGGAGGACAGAGTAGTGTCACTTGCTCTTGGCGGTTAAGAGGTCATTGGTGACTTTAGTTAGGGCAGTTTCAGTGGAATGGTGTGACCGGAAGCCAGATTGTAAGCGGTCGAAGAGGGAGCAAGAAGAGAGGTGGGAGAACAGTTCAAGATGGACGTGTTGTTCCAGTAGTTTTTAGGCATAGGGGAGAAGTGATATAGGGCGATAGCTAGATACAGAGGATGGGTCAATGACAGCCAGTTGGAGGTTGGGTGGGGGAATAAATGCGCACAGAATGCACCTCAAAGGAAGGGAGGGTAACAGAGGATGGCAGTGGGATTGGGGTGAAGGAGCAGTTATCTGACAGGAGAAAACCAACTCCTCCACCATGCTTGCTGCTGGGGCGGGGGTGTGGGAAAGGTGGAATCCACCATGCGAGAGTGCAGAAGGGACAGGCTGTGTCAGAGGGAGTGAGCCAGGTTTTGGTGATGGCAAGGAAGGAAATTTTGTGAGTAATGAAAAGATCATGGATGTAGGAAAGTTTGTTATAGACAGAGCAAGCGTTCCATAGAGCTCCTGTTAGTGGGACTGGGGAAGCGGGGGCTGGGCGAATGGTTAAAAGGTTAGAGAGATTACGGAAAGTTGTGATAGAGCGTGGATGGGAGGTAGAAGTGACTGTGGGAATGTGGTGAGGAGGACCAGGATTTGGAGCAATATCACCGGCAGTGAGGATGAGCAGGAAAAGTGGTAGCAGGTGAGAGCAGGAGAGAGCATGAGGGGGCTGTCTGTATGTTGAGGAACAGTTCAGAGGAGGAGGTGAAATTGATGGGGAGGATTGAAGAAGAGATGACCTGTTCCTTACTAGGTGTAGGGATTAGGGGGGTTAATAGAAAGTGAAGGATTATAGGGCTGAGATTGAAAACAAACAGAAACATCGTTTACAGTGACTATCCAGTTACCTTCAGTTCCCTTCTGGTTTAATTCTGGAATTAATTCTGAGCATTACACTTTTATGATGCACTTATGTGATACACTGGGCAGACTGATGTCTTGGCAGACTTATGCTATACAATATATGTGCAACAAAGTGCATTCAGGTGTGAAGCAGAGGGGACTGGTCTGTGCTCCTCTTGGTCAGATAATTAAGAGAGCCAGATGTATATGATCAAGGCAGAGTAAACAAGGTCATAAATAACATTGGGGATATTGCAGGGTTCAGTTGAAAAGCATACCGAGTTTTGTTACAGGCTGAGATAGGAAAGTTCAGTTTGGAAAACCTGGATGACATACCTGCAGGGAGAATAGATAAATATTCATGCTGATTAGAGTGTGATCATGTCAGATGGCAGGGTACAATCTCTATATATCATTCTGGAATTAATTCTGAGCATTACACTTCTATGATACACTTATGTGATACACTGGGCAGACTGACTCTGCCCTGTACCCCTGAACTGGTACTAGTGCCCCTCACCCTGGGTTGTGTGTACAGGTCACTCTGTCCTGTATCCCCGGACTTGTACTAGAGCCCCCTCCCAAGGTTGTATGTACAGGTGACTATGTCCTGTACCTCTGCACTGGTACTTGTGCCCCTCACCTTGGGTTGTATGTACAGCTGACTCTGTCCTTTATCCCTGGACTTGTACTAGAGCCCCCCACCCTGAGCTGTGAGTACAGGTGACTTTGCTCTGGAACCCTGAACTGGTACTAGTGCCCCTCACACTGGGTTATATGTACAGGTGCCTCTGTCCTGTATCCCTGAGCTGTGAGTACAGGTGACTTTGGTCTGTATAGACTGTTACTAGAGCCCCCCGCCCTGGTCTGTGAGTACAGCTGACTCTGTCCTGGACTGGTACTAGAGCCCCCTTCCCCCCCAAGCCCTGGGCTGTGTGCACAGATGACTCTGCCTTGTACCCCCAGGACTCACAAATAGAAAAGAGCTAGTGTACTATGTTTGGATACACTTGTGATTCCATAGAACAGTAGCTGCCAGATATTGGTGGTGATTGTCAGCAGATAGCACGGGAGAAAAAAAACAAGGATTTATGGCACATCAACTTGTTAAAAAATGTGAAAATACTTTATTTATAATCCATTAATAAAGCAAAGTCCCAGAACGCCTTTAGCCATAGTAACTCACAAAGAACGATGGGAACAACATTTCAAAATAGTTAACACCAATCATGTAGCAACACGGATATAATTGCTTCCTGGCCACATCTGTGATCGTCAGCATCAAGAACCAACATCAGACTAAATATAAAGAGCAGATCATTCTTAAACTTCATGTTGTTTGGAAGTGATAAAATCCCCAAAAAAGCTTCTGGCTGCACAAGGTGATTCTGCCGTCACCCTCCTAATAGGACATTCACTCCTCTTAGTACCACAGAACACCAAGGTGCTGGTCCCGCACATAGAAACACTCCCTGCACTTTTGTGAAAACCTTTTTGTGAGAGCCAAGTCATGTTAGCAGACTTTTACTGAAAAGGTTGGGGCATAAGATATTGCCTAAAGATTGGCTTCTCCTGGCCACACATCCGTCTAGAATTAAGACAAGTAACGTAAGTATTTGAGAATATCATGTCGTTGATAAGGTGACGGACTGAAAGTGATCTGCTCCTGGTGAATGCTTTGTTTTCATGTTAGTTTTATCATAATCCTCACATATGATCATCTCCCTAGATCTAGATCTTGGCATTGGCTGCATCCAAAGTTTCCATTGTAACCCTACTCATAAGTCTGTTCTTGATGACTGCTCTCATCGCCGAACGTACGGTCACCACAGCAGAGTTACCATATGGCAAAGCTCTTGTGATGTGCAGAGGATGGCAGCTGGAAGCCTCCAAAATGGTATTTGACAGAAATACTCTCTCTGTGAAGAGAGGTATGAACAGTTTTTGGAAAACGCCAAGACCATACCTAAATATTGGACTTATGGTTTTGAATGTTTGGGCTAACGTGTAAATTGCAGGTATTATTGTTTAAATATGAAGTGAAGTCCGGTACGGCCGCAATGTCACTGGACTGAATAAAAAGATCGTCAACGTAGCGACCATATAAAAAAAATACTAGAAGCCAACGGATTCTGGACACTAAAAATAAACTGACCCTCCCACCATGAGACAAAAAGAATAGCTAAATATGGGGAAAATGTTGACGCCGTCTATCTGCAAAAAGAATTCCCAGGGCCTGTACCCCTGAACTGCTACTAGAGTCCATGCCTTGGGCTGTATGTTCAGGTGACTCTGTCCTGTCATCCAAGCGTGAACTAATGTCCCCCACCTTAGGCTGTATGTATAGCGACATTGTCCTCTACCCCAGGACTGGTATTAGAGCCCCTGCCCTGGGCTGTATGTACAGGTGACTCTGTCCTGTGGACCAGGATGGGTACTAGAGCCCCCGTATTTTAACAAGTGAAGCAGCCCCAAGACTGAGACTGAATCCCCCCATATAGATGTAAAAGTCAAAGAAAAAAAGAAGTACAGTACATAATAATACCAGCAGAGCACAAATAATAATGCCACCCAATATCCAAATAGTGCTGTCCAGTGCTCTTATTGCCTTTACAATGCCTTTAGAGC
This sequence comes from Ranitomeya imitator, assembly GCF_032444005.1. Taxonomy (NCBI): domain Eukaryota; kingdom Metazoa; phylum Chordata; class Amphibia; order Anura; family Dendrobatidae; genus Ranitomeya; species Ranitomeya imitator. The sequence goes on along the minus strand of NC_091283.1, from coordinate 155,636,124 downwards.
TCAATAATCGTGCTATACATAAGCCATAGAAAGCCCAGTGTGGGGGGCGATTCTATCCACAGGCAGATTTTTTTTTTATGGGGCACCCAGATGTGCGGTACTCCAGTATGACCCTTTGAGAGTTTTCCATCAATCTCTTCCAGTGGTTCCCCGTCACACACATCGTCATAGCCTCATTATTGCCAATGACAAGAGTTTTTGAGCTAAGACAGAGCTCTTCTAAAAGTTACGTTCCCTCTTAAAATAGCTACAAAAAACTATAAAAAAATGCAAAAAAGACAAGACAAAAGTAGACGGGCAAATGAGGACGAGACGTAGGATAACAAAGGATCCTGAGATCCAGGACGATTACACAGAAGAGCAGAGGCTGCAGGTACCCGAGGGAAGAGTCGAGGGTCTAAAGGGATGTAGCAAACCAGAGAAAGCAGAAGAAATGGGGATGCAGTGAATATGAAGAGTGTAATATGGCTGGGAATGATCCATGCGACACCTGCCGAAATAATGAGATCGACTGGAGAAGAATAACGGGGGAGGAGGAGACCCCTGTACAGCCAACGAGATAATGAGGAAACTCCAGCTCCGAATATCATTGTATCACCTAAATCTAAATCCTGTACAGTCCTCATCTTCACTTATCCTGCGCTGACCCCGAGGGGTATTGGGAGATTTACTCCATTCACTTCCAAAGCTGCACCCACCATATTGCAACATCAGCTCTGAGCATTGCATTGTGGCATACTACACAGCACAGGCACCACTACTCTCAGCAATCACTCCAGCTGAAAACACTGTGTGAGTGGATGCTACCTTGTGTCCAGTCTAGACAATCCTCTCTGCTGTAGCATTCCCCTTGCTGAAACATTGTGACAAACTATCAGCACAGGAGGGATATTTGATACAATTGTAACACTCAACAATAATAAAGGGGGGGGGAATACTGAGAAACTGGAATAGGGGAGGAAAGGGTCAAAATGAAGATGATGGATCACAGAAGATAAGGCCTAGTGGATGAAGAACACGAGAAAGGTCAGGAACGGGACCGAAATATCGATGAGCTAAGAAAGGTCCACCCAAAGGACAAAGCAATAGGGATGGGGGAGGGGAGACGGGAGAGATAATGGCCAAAGTCACCCAGACTCTGCAGAACTGTCTCAAGTTGGACATATTCCTGTGAACTAGGATGGGAAATGTGGGAACAGAAAGATGTTCTGGCCCCTCCTGTACAGGCGGGAAATGGTATGAGGCAGCATAGGACCCCAATGTGAGCCAAACATCCCCCTCAAGAGGAACCTGATGATGGGGAAGGTGCATCATAACCCCAATGAAGGAGCATCACGAACCCATCGGCAGAGAGTAAGACAGGAGGAAGCAGCAGCCATAGGAGGCACCATTACATTATAGATTAAGGTTATCTGCGCTCCCCTTTTCCTTGGCTGCAGAACAGAAAATCCAAGCAAGCTTTGTGCATTCTTGAAAAAACCCCTGAGGGTAACAAACAAGCAATCCCACACGCTCGCTCACACAGGCACGCTCGCTCACACAAACACAGGTTATTTTCCCAGCAGCTAAAGGCTCCAGTAATAACACACATACCTGTACACCCACACACAGGCTGCAGCCCCCCCGCTCACTGCTCCCACTGCTGGACCACCCCGGATACTAAATCAACACCCTGTGTGGTAGCAGAAGGGTTCAATATTTGTGCATGGATTTCATAGGGTCACGTACAAGCGTTTTATAGCGAATATCGGGCTTTATGTACCATATACTGTAAGTACAAGCTTTGCTACATTGTATCTGGAGAGTTTACACGATTACAATTTGTGGTCAGATTATTTCCTACGGTGGCGATTGTATCAGGACCGTCATTGGCAGGGACAGACTGGGACTAAAGTTCAGCCCTGGCATTTGAAAGCACACAGGCCCATGCCGGCTTCATCCCCTTCCTCAGGTTGGGGTCTCCCTGCAGGAAAACAGGATTCATTACTACCTATATTCCCAATAACACCGCTATATAAGATGTAATAATGATGTTGCAATAAAACAAACAAATTCCACCAGCATACAGTTGTGTGAATAAGTGTTTTCCCCCTTCCTGATTTCTTATTCTTTTCCATGTTTGTCACACTTAAATGTTTCAGATCACCAAACAAATGTAAATATTAGACAAAGATAACAAGTAATCACAAAATGCAGTTTATAAATGAAGGCCATTATTATTAAGGGAAAAAGAAATCCAAACCTACAGTGCCCTGTGTGAAAAATTGATTGCCCCCTGAACCCAATAACTTGTTGGGCCACTCTTAGCAGCAGCAACTTCAATCAAGCGTTTGGACGAATTTTGGCCCACTCATCTTGGCAGAATTGTTGTAACTTGGCCACATTGGAGGGTTTCCAATTATGAATCATAAGGTCATGCCACAGCATCTCAATCAGATAATGGTCAGGACTTTGACTAGGCCACTCCAAAATCTTAGTTTTGTTTTTCTAAAGCCATTCAGATTTCGCGTTTTATAGCGAATATCGGGCTTTATGTACCATATAAGTACAAGAAAACCAAAAAAATCTATCAAAACTAATATCTACAATAACCTTATTTCAAAATCAAAAAACAGGATTAAAAACAAGCACAACACCCAAAATCCCTATTGTTTGGGAGTGGGTACCTAAAAACCTGGCCTATTAGTTAATAGGGCAGATGGGTGGGAGTAGGATATGGAAGCCCTACACGTCCCTAGATGCTCCCTGCCTGTCAGCGGAGGTTGGCACCCTCTTGGACGCAATATGGCGCCCCCGCTCCTCGACGGCTGACCCTAAAAGCCCTACCAGTCCCTAGAATTATGTGGGGATATCATTGATAGTTACTCTAAATACCTAACAAAAGAAGCCCACACAAGAGACTACACCAACCACAAAAACATACCAAATGGTAAATCGCCAATAATAAACTTTTAACAAAGAAGGTCCGATCTGACCGTACCAGTCCCTATAAGTATATAGATATAACTAGCCTACTTTAATATTGCACCCTCCAGAAACCCTAACCAGTGGTTCCTGCCTGACAGCGGAGGTTGGCACCCTCTTGAACGCAAAATGGCGCCCCCGCTCCTCGGCGGCTGACCCTGCTGACCCTTACAAGATCCCTATTAAATGGGGATCCTAGCAATACTAGTGTCTAGGGGGCTATACTAGTGTGCCTTACCAAATTACCCCTATTACTCGGTCAGACCATAGTGCAAAAGCCAGGGTGATACAAGCACACAATAGTCCAAAGTAGTATACCTATTAAGGTCCACCAAGATAATAACAAATATTTACACATACAGGGTAGGTATAAGATAGGTATAACCACCTCCACCCCCCAGAAAGAATTTTATTGATTTTAAATGTTTATAGCCGCAACCTTATCTTAACTGTAGGGGTATCATGTTACCAATTATGCAATACAGCTGGTATACATAAATTCAAAAAGTGCCCCAATTATAAATATACAGGCGGCGAAATACCAAAGAAACAAATAAAAAACCCGATACACTTATCTGTGTTCAGGTCTCGCCTCTATGCGTTTCCCCCCCATGATGTGGTTCCTCAGGAGGCATATGGGTAAATCAAAGTCCGTGCGGTCAAGTCACATCAGAGATAAGTGCTGTGCCTGGTTGCAGGCATGGGGATTACACTGACACAAACGACATTAAATAGCCCCCGCCCTTAAGATAAAATAAAAGGAGGAGGTGGCTAAATGCTTACATGTAATTACTGTTTAAATGTCCCGAGATTGAAATAGATACCTGTGCTGCCATCCGTGCGACTGTATATTATGGCCGCCATTACTCTAGTGCTTACCCTGGCGTCCTCGCTACGCGCACGCGCCATTATCAGACCCTAGAGGTCCGTTTCTCCCTAATCCACATAGCGCATGCGCTGCCGGCCACCATTTTGTTGAAGGTAAACACACAATGCGCAGAAGCCGTCTCTTTAGCCTAGGGGTACCAGACCTACACTGCACATGCGTTACCACCCATACGTCCCTGTGAGGAAATACAGCCGTACGCAAGAACTGTTTATTTGGCAGCTGATACGTGTACACAAGCGCTCACTAGCGCTCCCCATATATACGCGTGCTAGCCACAAACCTTAGTCCGCACAAAAGCCAGTTGCGCCCAATAGTACTTAAGCGAACTACTATCAGATATAGAGTATAATACTCACAGGTAGACGCACAGACAAACCTTCGAATGAAAAAATAACAGTACACAGTCAGTTAACAAATCCCCAATCCTTATTAACCTTAATACACACCCATTATAAGGATGATATCTATCATTAGATGGTACTGGAGTTATGGTAAAACTCCTATAATCTAATCATATACACTGTAAACCATCTGCTAGGTCTACACGGCTCTCTTATTCACATCAGGGGAAAGGGGACAGAAACGGACCAGATGAAAACAGTTCACACAAAACAACTATACGTTAATCGCTCATTAAGTCCTCTCGGGACCACCGACTCCATCCTAAATATCCATTGGGTTTCCTTTTGCAGGATGACCCTATCCCAGTCTCCTCGCCTTCCATTTTGTTTAACCACCTCCAAGACACAGAAAGATAGTACCCTATTGTCACCCTGATGTGACTCCCGGATGTGACGTGCTATGGGGGTGTCTCTACCATTTTTTATATCTCCCGGGTGTTCCCCAATCCTCCTTCTCAATTCTCTTTTGGTCTTCCCTATATAATTCTGTGGACATGTACACGTAGCCATATAGACCACACAGGTTATTTTCCCAGCAGCTAAAGGCTCCAGTAATAACACACATACCTGTACACCCACACACAGGCTGCAGCCCCCCCGCTCACTGCTCCCACTGCTGGACCACCCCGGATACTAAATCAACACCCTGTGTGGTAGCAGAAGGGTTCAATATTTGTGCATGGATTTCATAGGGTCACGTACAAGCGTTTTATAGCGAATATCGGGCTTTATGTACCATATACTGTAAGTACAAGCTTTGCTACATTGTATCTGGAGAGTTTACACGATTACAATTTGTGGTCAGATTATTTCCTACGGTGGCGATTGTATCAGGACCGTCATTGGCAGGGACAGACTGGGACTAAAGTTCAGCCCTGGCATTTGAAAGCACACAGGCCCATGCCGGCTTCATCCCCTTCCTCAGGTTGGGGTCTCCCTGCAGGAAAACAGGATTCATTACTACCTATATTCCCAATAACACCGCTATATAAGATGTAATAATGATGTTGCAATAAAACAAACAAATTCCACCAGCATACAGTTGTGTGAATAAGTGTTTTCCCCCTTCCTGATTTCTTATTCTTTTCCATGTTTGTCACACTTAAATGTTTCAGATCACCAAACAAATGTAAATATTAGACAAAGATAACAAGTAATCACAAAATGCAGTTTATAAATGAAGGCCATTATTATTAAGGGAAAAAGAAATCCAAACCTACAGTGCCCTGTGTGAAAAATTGATTGCCCCCTGAACCCAATAACTTGTTGGGCCACTCTTAGCAGCAGCAACTTCAATCAAGCGTTTGGACGAATTTTGGCCCACTCATCTTGGCAGAATTGTTGTAACTTGGCCACATTGGAGGGTTTCCAATTATGAATCATAAGGTCATGCCACAGCATCTCAATCAGATAATGGTCAGGACTTTGACTAGGCCACTCCAAAATCTTAGTTTTGTTTTTCTAAAGCCATTCAGATTTCGCGTTTTATAGCGAATATCGGGCTTTATGTACCATATAAGTACAAGAAAACCAAAAAAATCTATCAAAACTAATATCTACAATAACCTTATTTCAAAATCAAAAAACAGGATTAAAAACAAGCACAACACCCAAAATCCCTATTGTTTGGGAGTGGGTACCTAAAAACCTGGCCTATTAGTTAATAGGGCAGATGGGTGGGAGTAGGATATGGAAGCCCTACACGTCCCTAGATGCTCCCTGCCTGTCAGCGGAGGTTGGCACCCTCTTGGACGCAATATGGCGCCCCCGCTCCTCGACGGCTGACCCTAAAAGCCCTACCAGTCCCTAGAATTATGTGGGGATATCATTGATAGTTACTCTAAATACCTAACAAAAGAAGCCCACACAAGAGACTACACCAACCACAAAAACATACCAAATGGTAAATCGCCAATAATAAACTTTTAACAAAGAAGGTCCGATCTGACCGTACCAGTCCCTATAAGTATATAGATATAACTAGCCTACTTTAATATTGCACCCTCCAGAAACCCTAACCAGTGGTTCCTGCCTGACAGCGGAGGTTGGCACCCTCTTGAACGCAAAATGGCGCCCCCGCTCCTCGGCGGCTGACCCTGCTGACCCTTACAAGATCCCTATTAAATGGGGATCCTAGCAATACTAGTGTCTAGGGGGCTATACTAGTGTGCCTTACCAAATTACCCCTATTACTCGGTCAGACCATAGTGCAAAAGCCAGGGTGATACAAGCACACAATAGTCCAAAGTAGTATACCTATTAAGGTCCACCAAGATAATAACAAATATTTACACATACAGGGTAGGTATAAGATAGGTATAACCACCTCCACCCCCCAGAAAGAATTTTATTGATTTTAAATGTTTATAGCCGCAACCTTATCTTAACTGTAGGGGTATCATGTTACCAATTATGCAATACAGCTGGTATACATAAATTCAAAAAGTGCCCCAATTATAAATATACAGGCGGCGAAATACCAAAGAAACAAATAAAAAACCCGATACACTTATCTGTGTTCAGGTCTCGCCTCTATGCGTTTCCCCCCCATGATGTGGTTCCTCAGGAGGCATATGGGTAAATCAAAGTCCGTGCGGTCAAGTCACATCAGAGATAAGTGCTGTGCCTGGTTGCAGGCATGGGGATTACACTGACACAAACGACATTAAATAGCCCCCGCCCTTAAGATAAAATAAAAGGAGGAGGTGGCTAAATGCTTACATGTAATTACTGTTTAAATGTCCCGAGATTGAAATAGATACCTGTGCTGCCATCCGTGCGACTGTATATTATGGCCGCCATTACTCTAGTGCTTACCCTGGCGTCCTCGCTACGCGCACGCGCCATTATCAGACCCTAGAGGTCCGTTTCTCCCTAATCCACATAGCGCATGCGCTGCCGGCCACCATTTTGTTGAAGGTAAACACACAATGCGCAGAAGCCGTCTCTTTAGCCTAGGGGTACCAGACCTACACTGCACATGCGTTACCACCCATACGTCCCTGTGAGGAAATACAGCCGTACGCAAGAACTGTTTATTTGGCAGCTGATACGTGTACACAAGCGCTCACTAGCGCTCCCCATATATACGCGTGCTAGCCACAAACCTTAGTCCGCACAAAAGCCAGTTGCGCCCAATAGTACTTAAGCGAACTACTATCAGATATAGAGTATAATACTCACAGGTAGACGCACAGACAAACCTTCGAATGAAAAAATAACAGTACACAGTCAGTTAACAAATCCCCAATCCTTATTAACCTTAATACACACCCATTATAAGGATGATATCTATCATTAGATGGTACTGGAGTTATGGTAAAACTCCTATAATCTAATCATATACACTGTAAACCATCTGCTAGGTCTACACGGCTCTCTTATTCACATCAGGGGAAAGGGGACAGAAACGGACCAGATGAAAACAGTTCACACAAAACAACTATACGTTAATCGCTCATTAAGTCCTCTCGGGACCACCGACTCCATCCTAAATATCCATTGGGTTTCCTTTTGCAGGATGACCCTATCCCAGTCTCCTCGCCTTCCATTTTGTTTAACCACCTCCAAGACACAGAAAGATAGTACCCTATTGTCACCCTGATGTGACTCCCGGATGTGACGTGCTATGGGGGTGTCTCTACCATTTTTTATATCTCCCGGGTGTTCCCCAATCCTCCTTCTCAATTCTCTTTTGGTCTTCCCTATATAATTCTGTGGACATGTACACGTAGCCATATAGACCACACAGGTTATTTTCCCAGCAGCTAAAGGCTCCAGTAATAACACACATACCTGTACACCCACACACAGGCTGCAGCCCCCCCGCTCACTGCTCCCACTGCTGGACCACCCCGGATACTAAATCAACACCCTGTGTGGTAGCAGAAGGGTTCAATATTTGTGCATGGATTTCATAGGGTCACGTACAAGCGTTTTATAGCGAATATCGGGCTTTATGTACCATATACTGTAAGTACAAGCTTTGCTACATTGTATCTGGAGAGTTTACACGATTACAATTTGTGGTCAGATTATTTCCTACGGTGGCGATTGTATCAGGACCGTCATTGGCAGGGACAGACTGGGACTAAAGTTCAGCCCTGGCATTTGAAAGCACACAGGCCCATGCCGGCTTCATCCCCTTCCTCAGGTTGGGGTCTCCCTGCAGGAAAACAGGATTCATTACTACCTATATTCCCAATAACACCGCTATATAAGATGTAATAATGATGTTGCAATAAAACAAACAAATTCCACCAGCATACAGTTGTGTGAATAAGTGTTTTCCCCCTTCCTGATTTCTTATTCTTTTCCATGTTTGTCACACTTAAATGTTTCAGATCACCAAACAAATGTAAATATTAGACAAAGATAACAAGTAATCACAAAATGCAGTTTATAAATGAAGGCCATTATTATTAAGGGAAAAAGAAATCCAAACCTACAGTGCCCTGTGTGAAAAATTGATTGCCCCCTGAACCCAATAACTTGTTGGGCCACTCTTAGCAGCAGCAACTTCAATCAAGCGTTTGGACGAATTTTGGCCCACTCATCTTGGCAGAATTGTTGTAACTTGGCCACATTGGAGGGTTTCCAATTATGAATCATAAGGTCATGCCACAGCATCTCAATCAGATAATGGTCAGGACTTTGACTAGGCCACTCCAAAATCTTAGTTTTGTTTTTCTAAAGCCATTCAGATTTGGACTTGCTGGTGTGTTTTGGATCCTTGTCCTGCTGCATAACCCAAGTGCACTTCAGCTTGAAGTCATGAACAGATGGCCGGACATTATCTTTTGTGATTTTTTGGTAGACCTCAGAATTCATGGTTCCATTTACCGCAGCAAGTCTTCCAGGTCCTGAAACGCCAAAACAGCCCCAGGCCATCACACTACCACCACCATATTTTACTGTTGGTGTGATGTTCCTTTCCTGAAATGTTGTGTTACTTCAATGCCAGTTGTAATGGGACATATATCTTCCAAAAAGTTACATTTTTGTTTTGTCAGTCCACAGAGTATTCTCCCAAAACTCTTGGGGAAAGTATCCTTCAGCCTGCTGGAGTAAGTGATGGGGCATGGAGCAGAGGCTCTTTGTTGCACCACAGCTTTTAGAAGTACTGTTAAGAGTTGCAATTGAGGTAGTCCATGGCTGGTCTGGCCCTGGTCATCAGTAGGGTTGAGCTGATCACTTGTCACAATCATCCTGGTAATGTGGCTAGTGTTGACCCCTGGTGTATGGCTTTCTGATCTCATTGTTTGCAGGGAGCAGAGTCATCCTACCCCTTTGCTGTGGACTTAGCTTTAATAAGTACATCATTGGCTCTATTGGGGCATTAGAGAATCTTTTTATGGCACCGCCATAAGTAAACCCATTGTCTGAGGGTTCATCAAACTTTTTCCATGTGGGAGGAGAAAGATGTTGGTTCTTCAGATGACCATTGTCTTCATTGGAAACTACCGAACACTGACACTAAGAACTAAGGACCAGCCAAGGAATTATGTGCACGAGTTCTCCCATTGGGCATGTGACCTCTCATCTTCACCCTAAAGTAATGTGGACCGCACACTCTGCATTGACCACATGGCGCTTTCAGGAAACAGGTATGGGTGTGGTAACTTGCCATCTATTATGGTGCTCATGGTTTTATATTCTTTTTTTTTTTTTTTTTACACAAAGGGAAATAATTGCAGTAGATGAGTCTGCCATGCCAGGAGGACCACTCAAGGCCATAAAACAAAACATTGCCGATAATTTGGGGACATGGCATCCCCAATGTATCATCTCCATTGTTATCTGGAAGGTTCCATGACACCCATCCTCCACCTCTCCTTTATTTATAGCTTCCGTTGAGTACAGGAGGGGGTACTACTTGGCCGGCATTGATGCACATTCGTTAGCATCCATTACTATGCACATACAATACCTTCTCCCAGCAGTCACCCAACGTAGACTTCTGCAGGCCATTATGTATCCGTCATGTCAAGTGCATTCTTAGGGTGTAGATCACAGTAATGATTTTATTTCAGTCTCTTGATGTCAATGGGTCAATATCATCATTTCCTGCTATTCACCATATTGTCGAGAGTACAGAAAGGAAGCAAAGAAAAGCAGCTAAAAAGCCTTACCTTGCAAGAAGAGGCATCCTAATCAGCTGCAGGCTAAGTAACGTCTTCAGGGAGCAGAGGGGAGAACCGATAATAGCGACCTTTACACACATCAATACTACAGAAACCACTATAGAAAGCACCATTGCTAAGTATTACAGAGACACCTACCAGCATGAAGGGAGTGCAACTGTAATCATGGGGGGCAGGAGACAGATTTGGTAAAATGTACTAGGCGTTTTTAACTAATAATGAATAATTAAATATATGTTTAAATGGGATCTCCATATTTTATCATTAGGTAGACTCTTAGATACAATATTCTGCAGTGTCCACTAGGAGCTCCCTGTTCACTCAGATATATAAGATTCTGTCTGCAGCCACCACTAGGGGGAGCTCCCTGTATACAGCAATACATGATAAGGTTCTGCCTACAGCCACCAATAGGGAGAGCTCCCTGTATACAGAGATACATAAGTTCCTGTCTGCAGCCACCACTAGGGGGAGCTCCCTGTATACAGAGATACATGATAAGATCCTGTCTGCAGCCACCACTAGGGGGAGCTCCCTGTATACAAAGATACATGATAAGATTGTTTGCAGCCACCACTAGGGGGAGCTCCCTGTATACAGAGATACATGATAAGATTCTGTCTGCAGCCACCACTAGGGGGAGCTCACTGTATACAGAGATACATGATAAGGTTCTGTCTGCAGCCACCACTAGAGGGAGCTCCCTGTATATAGAGATACATGATAAGGTTCCGTCTGCAGCCACCACTAGGGGGAGTTCCCTGTATACAGAGATACATGATAAGATTCTGTCTGCAGCCACCACTAGGGGGAGTTCCCTGTATACAGAGATACATGATAAGATTCTGTCTGCAGCCACCACTAGGGGGAGCTCCCTGTATACAGAGATACATGATAAGATTCTATCTACAGCCACCACTAGGGGAGCTCCCTGTATATAGAGATACATGATAAGATTCTGTCTGCAGCCACCACTAGAGGGAGCTCCCTGTATGCAGAGATACATGATAAGATTCTGTCTGCAGCCACCACTAGGGTGAGCTCCCTGTATATAGAGATACATGATAAGATTCTGTCTGCAGCCACCACTAGTGGGAGCTCCCTGTATACAGAGATACATGATAAGATTCTGTCTGCAGCCACCACTAGGGGGAGCTCGCTGTATACAGAGATACATGATGAGATTCTATCTACAGCCACCACTAGGGGAGCTCCCTGTATATAGAGATACATGATAAGATTCTGTCTGCAGCCACCACTAGGGGGAGCTCCATGTATACAGAGATACATGATAAGATTCTATCTACAGCCACCACTAGGGGAGCTCCCTGTATACAGAGATACATGATAAGATTCTGTCTGCAGCCACCACTAGGGGGAGCTCCCTGTATACAGAGATACATGATAAGATTCTGTATGCAGCCACCACTAGGGGGAGCTCCCTGTATACAGAGATACATGATAAGAACCTGTTTTCAGCCACCACCATTGCAGATACTGTATTTGGGCTACTCATGACTTTTCCTTTTATATAATTAGTTTGTCTGAAGCAGATATCTGTCCGGTGAGATATTTATGCAACTAGAATTTAAAAAATTATTATTTTTTCGCAGTGACTAAAACAATTCCCCGCTTGATTAATCTGCCCGATGGCGTAATAACAGGTAAATTATATTTTCAGTGGAGTAGTATGATGATAAATCTGGGGGAGGCCATTTCTCTGTGAACAATGAATTCCTTTCTCGGTGGTGAGGAGCCAGAATTGTACAGGAGGCTTCTAAATCAAATATAATTGGTTCGACAGGGGAAGATGCGTTTTATTGATTTGTAAATTAGAAAGCGTTGGTAGCGAGTGAGGGAAGTCAGAGCTGCACTCACCAGACGAGCTCCTCAATACATGAACTACTAATATATATCCACAAGTGCCCCCCATAATATCACTGTATGAGGAGCCGCATTAGTAATCATAGCTGTGCCAGTAACCATTGACTTGCACATTGCAGGAGCAGGGTGGTGCGGGAGATGTGGCTTTACCACCCGTGCCTGTCGGTGACAGTTTGTTGTTTCCTTGATGAGTTAACTGGGATAAGTCAGCATTTATTATGACATCGCTAATGAACATTAATTAAGACAGAAGATGCAGAATCCCCCCGGCTGGAGAAGATGGAGCGCCCTTAATTATATCTGGGGAAAATAAGGGATAGGTGGAGGGGGTGAGATGTGGACATGAGGAGCAGAGCATGAGAGGAGGAAGAGATGGGGAGATCACAAGATGATATGTTGCTAATAAATGTGAAGGCAGAAGAAAAGCAGAGAGATTCCGAGAGGAATGGAAAATTGATGATATTTACAAGTAAAAAAAGCATGAAGGGAGATCAACATGGGAAGTGATGATTGATCGGTGATACAGATGTAGAGGAAGGGGTTAATGACATGATGGGAATGTGGGAAACATGGTTGACAGGAGAATGGAATGGGGAGCAGTGACTGACAGGTGATGAGAATGAGGGCAGATGATTGTCAAGTAGAGTTGAATAAAAAGCTTTGAAGGATCCTGGTCCAGCACCCAAGCTTGTGGTCTGTGGCTACCAGACCAGAGTCTGCAAGCCTCCTTCTACCTGCAGCATTTCCGGCACCACTTCTGATTAGTAGACCTGGTCATGTTGCGGTGCAACGCATGTGTGATGTTGTGGCGGCTTTCTAATCGAAAGAGGCGATGCCACAAGCAAGTGGAGGTTGGCAAGGCTCTGGTCCGGCAGACATGGACTACTGACATGGATGAAGGACCAGGGTCCTGGAAATGTTTTTACTCAACGATTGACAGGTGATGGGAATGGGAGAGAAATGATTGACATGTTATAGAAATCAAAAGGAGATGATTGACAGGTGATTACAGAAAGGGAACAATGACTATTGACATGTGAGAATGAAGGGGAAAACGGGTTATAGGAATAAGGGAACAATGATTGACAGGTGATAGGAATCAGGGAAAGATGATTGACAGGTGACCGGGAAAAAGGGAACAATGATTGACAGGTAATGGGAAAAAGGGAACAATGACTGACAGGTAATGGGAGTAAGGGAACAATGATTGACAGGTAATGGGAATCAGGGAAAGATGATTGACAGGTGATGGGAAAAAGGGAACAATGATTGACAGGTAATGGGAAAAAGGGAACAATGATTGACAGGTAATGGGAATCAGGGAAAGATGATTGACAGGTGATGGGAAAAAGGGAACAATGATTGAAATGTGATGGGAATCAGGGAAAGATGATTGACAGGGGATGGAAAAAGGGAACAATGACAGGTAATGGGAGTAAGGGAACAATGACAGGTGATGGGCGTAAGGTAACAATGACAGGTGATGGGAATAAGGGAACAATGACAGGTGATGGGAATAAGGGAACAATGACAGGTGATGGGAATAAGGGAACAATCATTGACAAGGTAATAGGAATGATGGAAAGATGACGGACAGGCGGTAGTTGAGATTGATGTCACTAAGAGGCATAATTGTCAAATGAGACAAGAGTGGTGAGGGGAGATGGATCGTAATGAAGAGTCATGGGATGTAGAGAGACATAATGGACAGGAGAAGAGACAGAGATTAATGTTGGTGAAATGTAGAGAATAGGAAAGGGAAGAGAGAAAGACAAATGACAGAGGTGAGAAGAATGAGAGTGATAATTAACAACTAAAGACCAGAGCTAATTAACGGGTAATAAAGAGAGATGTACATAAACCACAAGTCATGGATTATGGAGAATTGTGGATGATGGATGGAGACAGGAAAGTGATTGACAAATGAGAGAAATAAATGACAATATATAATTTACGGCTAAAATGACAAAGGATGTGATTAGTAACAGCTGAAAAGATGAAAATAAATGGCAGAGAAGGAGGACTGAGGCTGCTGACCTGGTGGGAAAGATTAATGACGAGAAAGAGAGATTGACAGATAATAAAGTTAGAAAGAAATGATTAGGAAGTAACCATTATCATAGCAAAGGTCAAAAATAGAAATGTGATTGACAGGTAATGAGCTTTAGAGACTGGTACCTGGTATTTATGTGACTCTTGCTGCCTGTCAATCATATCTCTGCCTTGTATTACCTGTCAATCATATCTCTGCCTTGTATTACCTGTCAATCATATCTCTGCCTTGTATTACCTGTCAATCATATCTCTGCCTTGTATTACCTGTCAATCATATCTCTGCCTTGTATTACCTGTCAATCATATCTCTGCCTTGTATTACCTGTCAAACGTATCTCTGCCTTGTATTACCTGTCAATCATATCTCTGCCTTGTATTACCTGTCAATCATATCTCTGCCTTGTTTTACCTGTCAATCGTATCTCTGCCTTGTATTACCTGTCAATCATATCTCTGCCTTGTTTTACCTGTCAATCGTATCTCTGCCTTGTATTACCTATCAATCGCATCTCTGCCTTGTATTACCTGTCAATCATTTCACTCTGAATCTCAGTCTCTGGCGTAAAAGCAATGAGAGGTAACAAGCATCATTTGCCAAGTAACGAGCATCAGAAATGACTGACAGCGTCACAGATTCTGAGAGAGACAATAGTCTCAGACTGTCATTACTTGACAATAATCTCTAATGCTTGTAACCTGTCAATCATCCATCGCTAATGCTTGTTACCTGTCAATCATCCATCGCTAATGCTTGTTAAATATCAATTATCTCTCACGGACACTTGGAACCTAGCGTCAAAGTAATGATGGACAGATAACTGTCAGATAATTGTCAGGTAAGGAGAGTCGGAGATGACTGACAGGTAACAAGTGTCAGATGATTGACACTTAAAGAGAGTCTGATATATGATTGACAGATAAGAATTCTAGAGAGATGACTGACAGTATAAATACATGAGATTGACCTGCTCATGAGCCCAGCATGACCCCTTACATGATGTATTGATTCTTGAGCCCCCAGGTGACCACTTCAGCCTGATTATCTGGTTCATTGGTCCTCACATTAGTCAGAGGTCCCACTCCAGGGTGTGCACAGACCATTCTCCTCGCTGGCGCAGACGCCGACATATTCCGCTAATAGATATTTGTGTCTTCAGACACTTGTACAAGGGAATGTAAACAATGTATCACGTAGATATCAAACACCTGCTGAAATCGCAGCACAGCACGTCCTATAAATCATCCGAGAATGAAGCAATCACTAAAGGATGTTAACAAAATACGTCTTCTCATAACAGGAATCTCATATTTGACAAAGAGCGTCCCCAAGAGACCGCAACTGCAGATACAAATGAGTGGTCGGATGGAAAACGCAAAGCACTCAGATGTAATGTCTCACCAAAAACATGGAAGAGGAGACATGAAGTGTGATGGAAAGTGAGAGCGATTAGAGAGGAGAGAGGAAAGAAAGAGGGATAAAGGAGGGAGACCGGATACGAGAGAGAGGCGATAGGAGATAGAAGTGATAGGAACAAGGCAATAGGAATGAGGTGATGGCGCCACAGAGGTTATAGGAGAAAGAGAGGTGCTAGAGAGGTGATAGGAAGGAAAAGTGATAGGAGAGAGAGGTGATGGATGACAGGTGATGGGGACAAAGCGGTGATGCAACAGCGAAAGGCGATGGAGGATAGAAAGGCGATAGGAGGACAAAGAGGTGACAGAAAAGAGAGGCAAAAGGAGAGAAAATAGTGAGAGGTGATGGTATAGAGAGGTTTTAGAAGAGAATTAATAGAAGAAAGAGGTGATAGGAGAGAGAGGTTATAGAAGATGGAGGTGATAGAAGAGAGGTGATAGAGAGGGAGGTGATACAGAGAGGTGATGGCGGAGCAAGATTATAAGACAGGTGATAAGAGAGAGGTGATGGAAGAGAGGCGACCAGAAAGAGGAGATAGAAAGTGGAGGCAATGGGTTAGAGGTGATGGAAGAGAGGCGACTAGAAAGAGGAGATAGAAAATGGAGGCAATGGGTTAGAGGTGATGGCAGGGAGGTTATAGAAGACAGAGATGATAGAAGAGTTGTGCTGGAGGATGGAGATGATGAGGACAAAAGTTATATTATAGGGAGAGGGGTGATATAGGATAGAGATGATGAGTAGAGAGAGGTAATTGTGGACAAAGAGATTATAAAGGAGGCAATGAGGTAAAGGAAAATTGAGGAAATGTGCTCAACTATCCGAAAGTAGAGAGTTGACTGATAGTTGTGGAAGACAATATTAATGACTCTGGCGTGAAGACGAAGTTACGTGATTGTAGTGTAAATATAGATAGGGAGACAGGTTGATTGCGGGGTAAATAGAGAGAGGAGATTGCGGGGTGAATAAAGGGAGACAGGCAATTGCGGGGTGAATAGAGGAAGACAGGCAATTGCGGGGTGAATAGAGGGAAATGAGATTGCGGGGTGAATGAGGGAGACAGAAAATTGTAGGGTGACTAGAGATAGGCAGGCAATTGGACAGCGAGTGTAGGGCGAATGACAAGTACTTGGGGATTAGATGGTGTCAGATCATTAACATGATCGTATTTTATGGTGGCTGCGGCATTTGTTGCATGTAGCAGTTATCAGTAAACTAAACCTATAAAGCAAACAAACAGCAAAATATACTGTACTAAGGTATTAAAGCAACTGAATTATGAAGGAAGGAAAATATGACAGACAAGAAATATGTATATAAAAAGTAATAAATCTCTATTCAAAACCAGTAAAAACAAATTTTAAAATAAAAGGAAATCCAAACAAACAGGAGATGACATGAAACAAAAAGGTAGGGCGAGAAGGTCAATGGTAAAATACTGGAGGGGAGATATGTGTCACTCAGAATGATAGCTTCAGTGATATGAACCTGGAAACATGCTCCAGCATACTAAGTGCTGAGAGGGGTTAATCGGCAGGGTTAAGGGCTGGGTTTTTGTGAACAAAGAGTGGGTGGGAGTCTGTGCATCATATCTCCACCCGAGGGTGTGATCCAGAAGCTTTCCTCTCACCTTGCATCTAACTTTCTCTTCCACAGCCTACAATCTGGCTTCCATCCCCACCATTCCATGGAGACTGCCCTGACCAAACTTACGAACGACTTACAGCCAAAGCTAACAGACAATTCTCTATACTCCTCATCCTAGACCTGTCCTCTGCCTTCGATACAGTTGACCACTGCCTCCTACTACAGATCCTCTCTTCTTTTGGTGTCAAAGACCTCACCCTATCCTGGATCTCCTCATACCTTACCATCCGCACATTCAGTGCTTCAATGTGGAGCACAGGCCCGAAAAACTACATGGTAACACAGATGCCCTGTCTATACTTCCTTGTTTAGTGACTAAAGGTGCCAAAATCCATGGCTTTGGGCAGAGGAAGGGAGATACGTAAGAAGGTCACTGGTAAAATTCTGGAGGGGAGATATGTGTAACTCAGAATGTTAGCCTATGCGATAGTATGCTGGAGCATTTTTCCAGGTTCATAAGTGTTGAGAGGCGTTAATTGGCCATGTTAAGGGCTGCGTTTTTTGTGAACAGCTGAAGAGTGGGCGGGATGCTGTTCACCAGATCTTCACCCCAGGGTGTTGTCCAGTAGCTAAATGTGTAGCCTTTGCATTCATTCAATTGTTTGTTGTCTCTGGAAATGAAAGCTCCATAGCAGTGCCTGTGTTACAAAGAGCTGAACCTTGCTTTTATTTTTCCCTGAGCAGGTGGATCCCCACAGCCATGCAGACTGTACTGTATTTTATTTTGTTTTCCCGTTATGCCAGAAGGGCTGTGTTTGTTTATTTAATTTTACACTGGTTTATGCAGTGCCTTTTTTTCAATAAACCAGTTGAAACTAAAGGTACCGTCACATTTAGCGACGCTGCAGCGAGCTAGACAACAATGCCGATCGCTGCAGCGTCGCTGTGTGGTCGCTGGAGAGCTGTCACACAGACAGCTCTCCAGCGACCAACTATGCGAAGTCCCCGGGTAACCAGGGTAAACATCGGGTTACTAAGCGCAGGGCCGCACTTAGTAACCCAATGTTTACCCTGGTTACCAGTGTAAATGTAAAAAAAAAAAAACACTACACACTTACATTCCGGTGTCTGTCCTCCAGCGTTCTGCTTCCCTGCACTGTGTAAGCGCCGGCCGTAAAGCACAGCGGTGACGTCACCGCTGTGCTCTGCTTTACGGCCGGCCGGCGCTCACAGTCACTGTGGGAAGCAGAACGTCGGGGTATGCGACAGACACCGGAATGTAAGTATGTAGTGTTTGGTTTTTTTTACATTTATACTGGTAACCAGGGTAAATATCGGGTTACCTGCGCTTAGTAACCCGATGTTTACCCTGGTTACCAGTGAAGACATCGCTGAATCGGCGTCACACACGCCGATTCAGCGATGTCTGCGGGAGATCCAGCAACGAAATAAAGTTCTGGACTTTCTGCTCCGACCAACGATGTCACAGCAGGATCCAGATCGCTGCTGCCTGTCAAACACAATGATATCGCTAGCCAGGACGCTGCAACGTCACGGATCGCTAGCGATATCGTTGTTAAGTTGTTCAGTGTGAAGGTACCTTTAAATGGAAAGCATTCCTGTGACAACCTCTGTGAGCAGCTGAGTGAGCCGATCTACCACAGTAGGTATGAATACAATTAATGGCTGCAAACAACACTCAAAACATACAAAGTAATAACATAGTAACATAGTTAGTAAGGCCGAAAAAAGACATTTGTCCATCCAGTTCAGCCTATATTCCATCATAATAAATACCCAGATCTACGTCCTTCTACAGAACCTAATAATTGTAT
The DNA here is from genome assembly GCF_032444005.1 of Ranitomeya imitator. Lineage (NCBI taxonomy): Eukaryota > Metazoa > Chordata > Amphibia > Anura > Dendrobatidae > Ranitomeya > Ranitomeya imitator. Next base: position 155,616,955 of record NC_091283.1, on the reverse strand, counting down.
GATACAATATTGTTCTGCTCCAGGAAGACATCCAGGCCTCTCTTGAACCCCTCGACTGAGTTCGCCATCACCACCTCCTCAGGCAAGCAATTCCAGATTCTCACTGCCCTAACAGTAAAGAATCCTCTTCTATGTTGGTGGAAAAACCTTCTCTCCTCCAGACGCAAAGAATGCCCCCTTGTGCCCGTCACCTTCCTTGGTATAAACAGATCCTCAGCGAGATATTTGTATTGTCCCCTTATATACTTATACATGGTTATTAGATCGCCCCTCAGTCGTCTTTTTTCTAGACTAAATAATCCTAATTTCGCTAATCTATCTGGGTATTGTAGTTCTCCCATCCCCTTTATTAATTTTGTTGCCCTCCTTTGTACTCTCTCTAGTTCCATTATATCCTTCCTGAGCACCGGTGCCCAAAACTGGACACAGTACTCCATGTGCGGTCTAACTAGGGATTTGTACAGAGGCAGTATAATGCTCTCATCATGTGTATCCGGACCTCTTTTAATGCACCCCATGATCCTGTTTGCCTTGGCAGCTGCTGCCTGGCACTGGCTGCTCCAGGTAAGTTTATCATTAACTAGGATCCCCAAGTCCTTCTCCCTGTCAGATTTACCCAGTGGTTTCCCGTTCAGTGTGTAATGGTGATATTGATTCCCTCTTCCCATGTGTATAACCTTACATTTATCATTGTTAAACCTCATCTGCCACCTTTCAGCCCAAGTTTCCAACTTATCCAGATCCATCTGTAGCAGAATACTATCTTCTCTTGTATTAACTGCTTTACATAGTTTTGTATCATCTGCAAATATCGATATTTTACTGTGTAAACCTTCTACCAGATCATTAATGAATATGTTGAAGAGAACAGGTCCCAATACTGACCCCTGCGGTACCCCACTGGTCACTTCGACCCAGTTAGAGACTATACCATTTATAACCACCCTCTGCTTTCTATCACTAAGCCAGTTACTAACCCATTTACACACATTTTCCCCCAGACCAAGCATTCTCATTTTGTGTACCAAGTCATTTTTGTGTAATAAGTCAGTATACATTTCCAAATTTGTTTTAAATAAGGAACCAGTACAATGTAAAAGTGAAATCAAACTATTGATTGAACCTAATAATAATGACAGTAAAAACAGCTCGCTGAAAGAGATGAGTATATGAGTAACTTCTCAAAGGTAAGAAGATAAAGTGTATCACAAAGTATAGGTTAAATTGGCAGTAATGTGTGTAAAGAGGTAGAGTTCAGCTAGCTGAAAAGGTATAGGGGTAAATTTACATTTCCTAATGGAAGAGCATATTATGAAAGTATAAGTTACATGATCAGGGCCGTATTTAGAGTTTCTGCTGCCCTAGGCACTTTTAGTGCTGCCTCCCCCTTTGGTGAGTATGACACTATCGGCATAGACTTTGGCAAGAATCACTGATGTGAAAGTCGCCTTTTGCAGAAGATTGGGGCAGTTTTTCTGCATCTGCCGTATAACGGATCACTTACGGCAACACTGCGTTTGGCCTCATTCATTCCCCATGGGATTTGTGGCACTTGCCGTGATCTGGCAAATGTGGTACCTCCCAACTTTTGAAGAAGGGAAAGAGGCCTAAAGTTTGCGGCGCACTACGTGCGCCGTGGAAAATTTTAGGCCACGCCTCTGACCACACCCATTTCACAACTAGTCACACCCATATCCACCTCCCAACCACACCCATTTAGCACTGCTGATCACACTGCTTCATATACAATAATTATAAACAAAAATAAATATGGCCACACAGTGCTCCATACTGTATAATGGCCACACATGATGCTCCATACTGTATAATGGCCACACATGATGCTCAATACTGTATAATGGCCACACATGATGCTCTATACTGTATAATGACCACACATGATGCTCCATACTGTATAATAGTCACACATGATGCTCCATTCTGTATAATGACCACATATGATGCTCCATATTGTATAATGGCCACACATGATGCTCCATACTGTATAATGACCACATATGATGCTCCATATTGTATAATGGCCACACATGATGCTCCATACTGTATAATGGCCACACATGATGCTCAATACTGTATAATGACCAAACATGATGCTCCATACTGTATAATAGTCACACATGATGCTCCATACTGTATAATGACCACACATGATGCTCCATATTGTATAATGGCCACACATGATGCTCCATATTGTATAATGGCCACACATGATGCTCCATACTGTATAATAGCCGCACATGATGCTCCATACTGTATAATGGCCACACATGATGCTCCATACTGTATAATGACCCCACATGATGCTCCATACTGTATAATGACCCCACATGATGCTCCATTCTGTATAATGACCACACATGATGCTCCATACTGCATAATGACCACACATGATGCTCAATACTGCATAATGGCCACACATGATGCTCTATACTGTATAATGACCACACATGATGCTCCATACTGTATAATAGTCACACATGATGCGCCATACTGTATAATGACCACATATGATGCTCCATATTGTATAATGGCCACACATGGCATGACTTACTCACCACTCCTGGCCATGCAGTGAGGTCTGTCCTCTGCTTGCTGTATACTGTAAACCCTGTGTCCTCTGCTTGCTGTGTGCGTATTTCCTGACTGCATGCTTAGGGCGGCCGCCCCTGCCCTTCCTGATTCTTAAAGAGACATTGTGTGCTTTCCTAATGTGTCCCCAGTCTATTGCTAAGAGGCACTTGGTACTTAAGGCATCTCCAGCAATGGGAAGGTGCTTGAGCAACATTCTTTTTCTGTCTGTGGTCAACTACTGAGTTGCCAAGTCTTTTTTCGTTTGTGTACTGGTTTCTGTCACCCTGGGGGTTTTGTTCACAGAGTTTGTACCTGTACTTGACCTGTCTTGTTTTCACCACCCTGGGGGCTGAGTACCCAGGCATGAATCCTGAACCTGTACATGTGTCTGTCCTTGTCTGAATTAGTACCTAGTTATATGAAAAAGTTTGGGCACCCCTATTAATTTTAAGCTTAATGTTTTATAAAAATTGTTTTTTTTTGCAACAGCTATTTCAGTTGAAATGAGTTTTTTTGTACTAACAGAAAATGTGCAATCTACATTCAAACAAAATTTGACAGGTGCATAAGTATGGGCACCCCACCAGAAAAGTGACATTAATATTTAGTAGATCCTCCTTTTGCAAAAATAACAGCTTCTAGTCGCTTCCTGTAGCTTTTAATGAGTTCCTGGATCCTGGATGAAGGTATTTTTGACCATTCCTCTTTACAAAACAATTCCAGTTCAGTTATGTTTGATGGTTGCCGAGCATGGACAGCCCTCTTCAAATGATCCCACAGATGTTCAATGATATTCAGGTCTGGGGACTGGGATGGCCATTCCAGAACAGTGTAATTGTTCCTCTGCATGAATGCCTGAGTAGATTTGGAGCGGTGTTTTGGATCATTGTCTTGCTGAAAGATCCATCCCCTGCGTAACTTCAACTTTGTCACTGATTCATGAACATTATTGTCAAGAATCTGTTGATACTGAGAGGAATCCTGCGTCCCTCAACTTTATCAAGATTCCCGGTGCCAGCATTGGCCACGCAGCCCCAAAGCATGATGGAGTCTCCACCAAATTTAACTGTGGGTAGCAAGTGTTTTTTTTGGAATGCTGTGTTTTTTTGGCCGCCATGCATAACGCCTTTTTGTATGACCAAACAACTCAATCTTGGTTTCATCAGTCCACAGGACCTTCTTCCAAAAAAGAAATTGGCTTCTCCAAATGTGCTTTTGCATACCTCAGCCGACTCTGTTGCGTGCTTGCAGAAACGGCTTCTTTCGCATCACTCTCCCATACAGCTTCTCCTTGTGCAAAGTGCGTTGTATAGTTGACCGATGCACAGTGACACCATCTGCAGCAAGTTGATGCTGCAGCTCTCTGGAGGTGGTCTGAGGATTGTCCTTGACTGATCTCACCATTCTTCTTCTCTGCCTTTCTGATGTTTTTCTTGGCCTGCCACTTCTGGCCTTAACAAGAACTGTACCTGTGTTCTTCCATTTCCTTACTATGTTCCTCACAGTGGAAATTGACAGGTTAAATCTCTGAGACAGCTTTTTGTATCCTTCCCCTGAACAACTATGTTGAATAATCTTTGTTTTCAGATCATTAGACAGTTGTTTTGAGGAGCCCATGATGCCACTCTTCAGAGGAGATTCAAACAGGAGAACAACTTGCAAGTGGCCACTTTAAGTAGCTTTTCTCATGATTGCATACACCTAGCTATGAAGTTCAAAGCTGAATGAGGTTAGAAAACTAAAAAAGTGCTTTAGTAAGTCAGTAAAAAGTAGGTAGGAGTATTTAACCCCTTACTGGCATCGGACGTACTATACCGTCCGATGCCGGCTCCCCTGCTTTGATGCAGGGCTCTGCGGTGAGCCCGCATCAAAGCCGGGACATGTCAGCTGTTTTGAACAGCTGACATGTGCCCGCAATAGGTGCGGGCAGAATCGCGATCTGCCCGCACCTATTAACTAGTTAAATGCCGCTGTCAAACGCAGACAGCGGCATTTAACTACCGCTTCCGGCCGGGCGGCCGGAAATGACGTCATCGCCGACCCCCGTCACATGATCGGGGGTCGGCGATGCTTGTATATTGTAGCCATAGAGGTCCCAGAGACCTCTATGGTTACTGATGAGCGGTGGCTGTGAGCGCCACCCTGTGGTCGGCGCTCACAGCACACCTCCAGATCGCTGCTATGTAGCAGAGCCGATCGTGCTGTGCCAGCTTCTAGCCTCCCATGGAGGCTATTGAAGCATGGCAAAAGTTAAGAAAAAAAGTTTAAAAAAATGTTTAAATCACCCCCCCTTTCGCCCCAATCAAAATAAATCAATAAAAAAAATATCAAATCTACGCATATTTGGTATCGCTGCGTTCAGAATCGCCCGATCTATCAATTAAAAAAAAGTATTAACCTGATCGCTAAACAGCGTAGCGGGAAAAAAATTCGAAACGCCAGAATTACGTTTTTTTGGTCGCCGTGACATTGCATTAAAATGCAATAACGGGCGATCAAAAGAACATATCTGCACCAAAATGCTATCATTAAAAACGTCATCTCGGCACGCAAAAAATAAGCCCTCAACCGACCCCAGATCATGAAAAATGGAGACGCTACGAGTATCGGAAAATGGCGCAATTTTTTTTTTTTTTTTTTAGCAAAGTTTGGATTTTTTTTTCACCACTTAGATAAAAAATAACCTAGTCATGTTAGGTGTCTATGAACTCGTACTGACCTGGAGAATCATAATGGCAGGTCAGTTTTAGCATTTAGTGAACCTAGCAAAAAAGCCAAACAAAAAACCAATGTGGGATTGCACTTTTTTTGCAATTTCACCGCACTTGGAATTTTTTTCCCGTTTTCTAGTACACGACATGCTAAAACCAATGATGTCGTTCAAAAGTACAACTCGTCCCGCAAAAAATAAGCCTTCACATGGCCAAATTGACGGAAAAATAAAAAAGTTATGGCTCTGGGAAGGAGGGGAGCGAAAAACGAACACGGAAAAACGAAAAATCCCCCGGTAAGGGGTTAAACTTGCAGTGTCTGAACCTGCTTCTATCTAAAAAAAAACCCCGCAGTATCTGAACCAGCACCTATCTGTATTATGTTGTCTCTGCACAATGTTAGTGATCTTAGTGTACACTTGCTACTTCATTGTAAGTACCTGTGTGAATCTCGTCCTGTCTGTCCTGCTCTCACCTTCGGATCTGCATCTGTTCCCCACCTGCGGCTCCTTGTCCATTCTGAACTAAGTCCTATCTGTTCCCATATTCAAGTCTTATTTGTCTGTGTCCCAGTCCTTCCTGAAAATGCTCCTAGTCTGAACTGGGTCCTACCAGACCCTGTATTCCAGTAATACCTGCCTGTGTCCCAGTCCTTCCCGAAACTGCTCCTGTCCCTCCAGTCTGAACTGTGCCAGCCTGCCAGAGTGTCAGCCGTGCTCACCTGCACCGATCTGTCTGTACAAACCTGTCAAGAGAGGGCCGCCCACCAAAACTCTCAGCCCGGGCCTGGAGCGCATTAGTCAGAGAGGCAGCACAAGACCAAAGGTAACCTTGAAGGAGCAGCAGAGTTCCCAAACGGAGACTTGAATATCTGTCTATACGCAGAGGCGTAGCTAGAGCTTTTGCCGCCCAGGGCTGTTCCCGAGTTTGGCGCCCCCCCCCTTCCCCGGCTCAATACACACAGAGGTTACCAAAATTGGTTTTCCTGTTTTGTAGAACTTAAACTGGGCCTAATGGTGTCACCCCCACATGCCAAACCTGTGACTTAATACCACCACACCATGACCAGACCACATAGTGACCGAATAATACTACATACAAGGGACAAATACCACAACACCATTTCCAGACCACATATTACCACCACATAGTGACTGAATACTACAATACTGATCAGTAATAAAAAAAAAACACAATACTATGGTATTATACACAGGAGCTCTGTATATAATGTATAGATAATACAGTGATCACTGGTGACATTGTACACAGGACCGCTGTATATAGTATACAGTGTATAGTGTCAGTGTATAGGTAACACTGACTCACCAGTGACGTCTCTAGGTGAAGTCCTTCATCTTTCATCCAGCACAGACCACCATTCCTTCCAGCCAGGACTCGTTTCTGCAGGAAATAACACAGTTATCTCGAGCTCCACTTGCAGAACACATTACTTAATTTTTCACAACTTCTACATTACACCACATGAAGAAAAAAAGGCGATATAGTGTCACTCTGCACAGTAACAGGACCGCCCCCCCCCCCCCCCATTTAAAACAGTATACTCAAAAAATAAAATAAATACATCACTGCAGTAATAATATCCCTTAATTAGCCCCTATGGTAATAATATTCCCCATCCTGGCCCCGTGTGTCTCATTCCTGGCTCCAGCCATATGTTCTCGCATCCTGCCCTCATGAGTATCCATTCTACCCCATATGATCTCCACATCCTGCCCCATATGTCTCCATCGTATCCATCCTGCCCCATGATCCAATCCTGCCCCATGATCCAATCCTGCCCCATGATCCAATCCTGCCCCGTGTCTCCAATCATGCCCCGTATCTACATTCTGCCCATGCCTCAAGTCCTGCCCCCAGTGTGTCCAGCATATTACCCCCATGTTGTCCAGCATTGCCCCAGTGTGTCCAGCATATTACCCCCAGTGTGTCCAGCAATCTGCCCCAGTGTCCAGCATTGCCCCAGTGTGTCCAGAAATCTGCCCCAGGGTCTCCAGCATTGCCACAGTGTGCACAGCAATCTGCCACAGTGTGCACAGCAATCTGCCACAGTGTGCACAGCAATCTGCCACAGTGTGCACAGCAATCTGCCACAGTGTGCACAGCAATCTGCCACAGTGTGCACAGCAATCTGCCACAGTGTGCACAGCAATCTGCCACAGTGTGCACAGCAATCTGCCACAGTGTGCACAGCAATCTGCCACAATGTACACAGCAATCTGCCACAGTGTCCAGCATTGCCCCAGCGTGTCCAGCAATCTGCCCCAGTGTCCAGCATTGCCACAGTGTCCAGAAATCTGCCCCAGGGTCTCCAGCATTGTCCCAGTATATCCAGAAATCTGCCCCAGTGTGTCCAGAAACCTGCCCCAGGGTCTCCAGCATTGCCTCAATGTGTCCAGAAATCTGCCCCAGGGTCTCCAGTATTGCCCCAGTGTGTCCAGCATTGCCCCAGTGTGTCCAGTATTGCCCCAGTGTGTCCAGCATTGCCCCAGTGTCCAGCATTGCCCCAGTGTGTCCAGAAATCTGCCCCAGGGTCTCCAGCATTGCCCACAGTGTGTCCAGCATTGCCCCCAGTGTGCACAGCAATCTGCCCCAGTGTGCACAGCAATCTGCACCAGTGTGCACAGCAATCTGCACCAATGTGCACAGCAATCTGCACCAGTGTGCACAGCAATCTGCCCCAGCGTGCACAGCAATCTGCCCCATGGTCTCCAGTATTGCCCCAGTGTGTCCAGCATTCTGCCCCATGGTCTCCAGTATTGCCCCAGTGTGTCCAGCATTCTGCCCCATGGTCTCCAGTGTTGCCCCAGTGTGTCCAGCAATCTGCCCTATGGTCTCCAGTATTGCCCCGGTGTGTCCAGCAATCTGCCCCATGGTCTCCAGTATTGCCCCAGTGTGTCCAGCATTGCCCCCAGACAGAGTCAGACATAAAGAAAAAAAAAAGTAAAATGCTCACCTCTCCCGTTCCTAGCGCAGGTCCGGTGCAGCCAGTCAGCGTCTCTCCGGCTCTGCAACGCTCAGGACAGAGAGGCTGAGCGGCGCGCACAGTGATGACGTCATCGCGCCCTCTCCCCTGAGACGTCGCAGAGTCAGAGGGCGCTGAAGACGATGCAGCTGCTGCAGGAACCAGGAGAGGTGAGTATTAGAGCGGGGGCCGGGGGTGGGGGGAGCCTGGTCTTGGCGGCGGACGGCGCCGCCCGAAGATTTAAAGAGTCCGCATCTTTTTTTTTTTTTTTCCTTCCTCCTCCTGCAGCGCCGGCCGCCCCCCGCATTGTGCCGCCCGGGGCGGCCCGCCCCCCCCCGCAACCCCCCTGGCTACGCCACTGTCTATACGACCACGATAAGCCGTACACTTAATAGAAGTGGCCTTTAGGAAGAGTGAGCAGAAAGGAAAAGCCTTTACTTACAAAGAAAAATTATAAGGCTCGTTTTGCCTTTGCCAAAAATATGTTGGAGACTTCCCAAATGTTTAGATGAAGTTCTGTGAACTTTTTGGCCACCGAGGTAAATGCTATGTCTGGCACTAAACCAACACAGCTCATCACCCCAAGAACACCATCCCCACAGTGAAACATAGCGGTGGCAGCATCATGCTGTGAGAATGTTTTTTGGCAGCAGGGACAGGGAAAAAGGTTTGAGTTGAGGGGAAGATAAATGGTGCAAAATACAGGGATATTTTTAAGCAAAAAGTATTTCAGTCTCAGTGATGTTGAGCTGCAAAAGGAGGATCTACAAAATACTAACTTTAGGGGGTGAATAGCTATGCACACTGAAGTTTTCAGTTTACTTCACAAAAGAAAACCAAATGTTCACAGCTGTAGTGTAGTTCTACAACCACTATGGCATGCTCTTTACACGAACTGATGCAAACCTTCAAAAAAACTGTGAAATTCCTGGTTGTGAGTTAACAATGCATGAAACATGCTAAGGGGGTGAACACTTTTGCAAGCCCCTGTACTCCATTAGCTTTTTTATCCAGAGGCGTAGCTAGAGCTTTTGCCGCCCGGGGCTGTTCCCGAGTTTGGCGCCCCCCCCCCCCCCCCCCCAGCTCAATACACACAAAGGTTACCAAAAATGGTTTTCCTGTTTTGTAGAACTTAAACTGGGCCTAATGGTGTCACCCCCACATGCCACACCTGTCACTTAATACCACCACACCATGACCAGGCCACATAGTGACCGAATAATACTACATACAAGGGACAAATACCACCGCACCATTTCCAGACCACATATTACCACCACATAGTGACTGAATACTACAATACTGATCAGTAATAAAAAAAAAAACACAATACTATCACCATAAGTGCCAGTATTCACGGGAGATCTGTACTTAGTATGCAGTGTCTGTGTAGAGGTAATAGAGATCACTGGTGACATTATACACAGGACCTCTATATAGTATACAGTGTATAGTGTCAGTGTATAGGTAACACTGACTCACCAGTGACGTCTCTAGGTGAAGTCCTTCATCTTTTATCCAGCACAGACCGCCATCATTCCTTCCAGCCAGGACTCGTTTCTGCAGGAAATAACACAGTTATCTCGAGCTCCGCTTGCAGAACACATTACTTAATTTTTCACAACTTCTACATTACACCACATGAAGAAAAAAAGGTGATCTAGTGTCACTCTGCACAGTAACAGGCCCGCCCCCCCATTTAAAACAGTATACTCAAAAAATAAAATAAATACATCACTGCAGTAATAATATCCCTTAATTATCCCCTATGGTAATAATATTCCCCACCCTGGCCCCGTTTATCTCATTCCTGGCTCCAGCCATATGTTGTCGTATCCTGCCCTCATGAGTATCCATTCTACCCCATATGATCTCCCCATCCTGCCCCACCAGCCTCCATCGTATCCGTCCTGCCCCATGATCCAATCCTGCCCCGTGTCTCCAATCATGCCCCGTATCTACATTCTGCCCATGCCTCAAGTCCTGCCCCCAGTGTGTCCAGCATATTACCCCCATGTTGTCCAGCAATCTGCCCCAGTGTGTCCAGCATATTACCCCCATGTTGTCCAGCAATCTGCCCCAGTGTGTCCAGCATATTACCCCCAGTGTGTCCAGCAATCTGCCCCAGTATGTCCAGCATATTACCCCCAGTGTGTCCAGCAATCTGCCCTCAGTGTGTCCAGCAATCTGCCCCAGTGTCCAGCCTTTCCCCAGTGTGTCCAGCAGTCTGCCCCAGTGTGTCCAGCATATTACCCCCAGTGTCCAGCATTGCCCCAGTGTGTCCAGTATATTACCCCCAGTGTGTCCAGCAATCTGCCCCAGTGTCCAGCATTGCCCCAGTGTGTCCAGAAGTCTGCCCCAGGGTCTCCAGCATTGCCTCAATGTGTCCAGAAATCTGCCCCAGGGTCTCCAGTATTGCCCCAGTGTGTCCAGCAATCTGCCCCAGGGTCTCCAGTATTGCCCCAGTGTGTCCAGCATTCTGCCCCATAGTCTCCTGTACTGCCCCAGTGTGTCCAGCATTCTGCCCCATGGTCTCCAGTATTGCCCCAGTGTGTCCAGCAATCTGCCCCATGGTCTCCTGTATTGCCCCAGTGTGTCCAGCATTCTGCCCCATGGTCTCCAGTATTGCCCCGGTGTGTCCAGCAATCTGCCCCATGGTCTCCAGTATTGCCCCAGTATGTCCAGAAGTCTGCCCCAGGGTCTCCAGCATTGCCTCAATGTGTCCTGAGATCTGCCCCATGGTCTCCAGTATTCAGAGTGTCCAGCATTCTGCCCCATAGTCTCCTGTACTGCCCCAGTGTGTCCAGCATTCTGCCCCATGGTCTCCAGTATTGCCCCAGTGTGTCCAGCAATCTGCCCCCTGGTCTCCTGTATTGCCCCAGTGTGTCCAGCAATCTGCCCCATAGTCTCCTGTACTGCCCCAGTGTGTCCAGCATTCTGCCCCATGGTCTCCAGTATTGCCCCAGTGTGTCCAGCAATCTGCCCCATGGTCTCCTGTATTGCCCCAGTGTGTCCAGCATTCTGCCCCTAGGTCTCCAGTATTGCCCCAGTGTGTCCAGCATTCTGCCCCATGGTCTCCAGTATTGCCCCAGTGTGTCCAGCAATCTGCCCCATAGTCTCCTGTATTGCCCCAGTGTGTCCAGCAATCTGCCCCCTGGTCTCCTGTATTGCCCCAGTGTGTCCAGCAATCTGCCCCATAGTCTCCTGTACTGCCCCAGTGTGTCCAGCATTCTGCCCCATGGTCTCCAGTATTGCCCCAGTGTGTCCAGCATTCTGCCCCATGGTCTCCTGTATTGCCCTAGTGTGTCCAGTATTCTGCCCCTTGGTCTCCAGCATTGCCCCAGCCCCAGACAGTCAGAAATAAAGAAAAAAAAAAAAAAAGTAAAATCCTCACCTCTCCCGTTCCCAGCACAGGTCCGGTGCAGTCAGCGTCTCTCCGGCTCTGCGACGCTCAGGACAGAGAGGCAGAGCGGCGCGCACAGTAGTGACGTCATCGCGCCCTCTGCTCTGAGACGTCGCAGAGTCAGAGGAGGCTGCAGCTGGCGGCGCCGCAGGAACCAGGTGAGGTGAGTATAGAGCAGGGGGCGGGGGCGGGGGCGGGACCCGGGGGTGGGGGGAGCTGGCCCTGGTCGTGGCGGCGGACGGCGCCGCCCGAAGATTTAAAGGGGCGTCTTTTTTTTTTTTTTTTTTTTTTTTTATCTTCTTCTGCAGCGCCGGCCGCCCCCAGCATTGTGCCGCCCGGGGCGGACCGCCCCCCCCGCACCCCCCTTCCTACGCCACTGTTTTTATCGTTACTATTATTGTTGCTACTGCATTCATCAATAGGGTTTGATTTCACTTTTACATTGCACTAGCCCCTTATTTAAAACTAATTTGGACATGTATACTGACTTATTACTTTGAGTGTTGATTACAGCCATTAATTGTATTCAGACCCTACCTTTTTGTTTCACGTCATTACCTGTTTGTTTGGATTTCCTTTTATTTTAAAATGTATTTTGACTGACTTTCAATAAAGATGTATTACTTTTTATAAACCTATTTCTTGCCGGGTATATTTTCCTTCCTTTCTATTTCATTCATATAGCGGTGACCAGTGGACTCTCATCCTTGTGTGTCCGCAGCCTCCGGTGTGGCTGACTGCATAGAGCAGTAGTATTCATACCGTCTCAGGTCCATAACTCACTGTATCACTGCGATATCATAGCACAGCCACATAAATAACATGAGCGCCAGGTAAAAATGGCGTGATTAGAAGCCACGACAGCGAATAAAGAAATGCGGGCGGGCGTTCTGCAGAGAGGCGGGGGGCGGCCATGCTAGAAGATTAGATAAATGTCCCTTTCTTCTGCACAAGTAATACACGCCGTTTTCCATTTGCCTAATGGAAGTTTGCGTAACGACTGTTCGCGGCAGGTATAATTTGGCGTTTTCATCCGCGGCCGCCGCCTGTACTTGGCTGACGCTGTATTAAAATGAGATAATATTGTGTTACTTTACATACTGACATTTCTCCAGATCTGTGTGTAATGGCCGTTACTGGGGGATTATGGTTACTTTATGAGCTATTTGTGTCTGCTTACAGAAGCTATTACCTGCTCCAAAGTTATTGTAGTCCCCGGAGGGGGCAGAAAGGGTGAGGACCGCACTGTAACAAGGGGGGTCCAGGCAATGTACACATCAACACCACATACTGGGGGATACTGGACCAAGCAAGTCATAAATAATACCACCATACAGTGCCACATACCACCAAGTGACCATACTGCCATACAATGCCAAACCGTAATACCATGCATTTCCACATAATGCCGTCATATAGAGACTAAATAATAGTGCCATACTAAGAAAAGAGCAAAATTGTATACCTACATAATACTGCTTCAAAGCAGCTGCAAACAGAACAATGGTGAGTGCAGCTCTGGAGTATAATGCAGGATGTAACTCAGGATCAGTACAGGATCAGTAATGTAATGTATGTACACAGTGACTGCACCAGCAGAATAGTGAGTGCAGCTCTGAGGTATAATACAGGATGTAACTCAGGATCAGTACGGGATCAGTAATGTAATGTATGTACACAGTGACTGCACCAGCAGAATAGTGAGTGCAGCTCTGGAGTATAATACAGGATGTAACTCAGGATCAGTACTGGATCAGGAATGTAAAGTATGTACACAGTGACTGCACCAGCAGAATAGTGAGTGCAGCTCTGGAGTATAATATAGGCTGTAACTCAGGATCAGTACAGGATCAGTAATGTACTGTATGTACACAGTGACTGCACCAGCAGAATAGTGAGTGCAGCTCTGGAGTATAATACAGGAGAATTAATACACTGATCACAGGTGGATATACTTTGCAAGTAATGTGGCAATACATTAATATGTATCATATATGAAGAAAGAAGGAAATATGTATACTGCCTCTGCTGTGCACAGGTTTATACTGCTTAGCAGCAGCTCTGTGTCTTCATGACCTCCATGCTGTCCTCGTAGCCAGGCAGGATTGTCAGGGACAGGACGGTGATGACTGTGGGTCTGCCTGCCAGTGTCATCTCCTGTCACCCAGAATTAAGTGGTTGAACCAGCACTGACGTCTGATCAGAGGATGAAGGCAGAGAGGCCGCCAGGTCCCCTCCAGGGCCGTCCTTCCAACCCCTAGGAGCCTCATCTGTCTCCACTGATCTGTCTCTCACTCCCATCCTGTGATTTCATCCTATTATACATTTCTATCAAGTTCTTTTAAGCTTTTGAGTCCTCAAATATTGTAAAACCGTCTATCCATCGGAAAATCATCGCAACCGGGAAATCACCAGAGGTGAAATAATCGGCTATAATAACTTATATACAATATGCCTGCCATTACACCTGTCTCAGAGCCCTGTTATTATAACACACTGTTATGGAGAATCTGTGGATGATGCACTGTTATGGGGGATCTGGGATGATGCACTGTTATGGAGATCTATAGATTACACTCTTATGGGGATCTGGGAATTACGCAATGTTATGGGGATCTGTGGATGATGCACTGTTATGGGGGATCTGGGATGATGCACTGTTATGGGGATCTATAGATTACACTCTGTTATGGGGATCTGGGAATGATGCGCTGTTATGGGGGATCTGGGAATGATGCACTGTTATGGGGATCTGCGGATGATGTACTGTTATGGGGATCTGCGGATGATGCACTGTTATGAGAGATCTACAGATGATGCACTGTTATGGGGGATCTACAGATGATGCACTATTATGGATGATCTGAGGATGATGCACTGTTATGGAGGATCTGCATTTGACCCACTGAGATGTGGGATCTGTTGTCCATATCCTTTCAATAGTTTATTTTAATGCTTCCCCTTTAAGGGTGAGACTCCTGTAGCAACAGTTCCCTCTTTCTGGGCACCTGCAGTGCTGGGGGCAGAAGTCTGTGTCCCCTGTGTTCTCACATGACCTTCACAGTGGTCCTGGCTGGCCTGGCTCGCTGCGTGTGATTGGGGAGCAGGGTGGTATTGCTCGGAGCATTATTGCTGGCAGAGCATAGCCAGGGGCTGCCTGCGTTAGTATTCTTAGGAAGATGGAGTGAAGCAGGTAGCCGGCTGCTGGGGACCACAAGAGGCTGTAATGAGCCTTGGCACACTGCCCTAAGCTGGCACGTTGGTGGAGGGGAAGGGGCTCAGCTCTTCCACAGCAATCCAAATCCTGCAACCTCCTCAACTCATCAAACGGGGGCAAGGATGCCAGACAGCGAGCGGCTCTCATCCCTGCCGCCTGCCAGCAAAGTGGCCAGCAATGATATCATTAACAGGCAGAAAAATAACTTAACACCATAAAAAGAAACCGAGAGAAAAACAAAAACACAGAACCAGATGGCACCAACCAGTGCCAGGTCCATACCCGCAGACCCTACACATCCAGGAAAAGCAAAGAAGCTCACACTGAAAAACACCCCGTAACTTATACCCACCACTATATTACTATACATAGGGGACATATTAGAGCAGTTATATTCTTGTACATAGGGGCAGTATTATAGTAGTTCTATTCTTGTACATAGGGGGCAGTATTATAGCAGTTCTATTCTTGTACATAGAGGGCAGTATTACAGTAATATTCTTGTAAATCGGGGGCTATATTATAGTAGCAATATTCTTGTACATAGGGGGCAGTATTATAGTAGCTATATTCTTGTACATAGGGGGCAGTATTATAGTAGTTATATTCTTGTACATAGGGGCAGTATTATAGTAGTTATATTCTTGTACATAGGGGCAGTATTATAGTACTTATATTCTTGTACATAGGGGGCAGTATTATGGTAGTTATATTCTTGTACATAGGGAGCAGTATTATAGTAGTTCTATTCTTGTACATAGGGGCAGTATTATAGTAGTTATATTCTTGTACATAGGGGGCAGTATTATAGTAGTTTTATTATTGTACATAGGGGGCAGTATTATAGTAGTTCTATTCTTGTACATAGGGGCAGTATTATAGTAGTTCTATTCTTGTACATGGGGGCAGTATTATAGCATATAGTTATATTCTTATAGTAGCTATATTCTTGTACATAGGGGGCAGTATTATAGTAGTTATATTCTTGTACATAGGGGGCAGTATTATAGTAGTTATATTCTTGTACATAGGGGGCAGTATTATAGTAGTTATATTCTTGTACATAGTGGCAGTATTATAGTAATAAGTTTCTGTCTACAGCCACCACTAGGGGAAGCTCCCTGCATTCTATTATTATTATTACTAGATGGAGGCCCTATGCTATCGCATCAGGAGGGCAGTAATGTAAAGATGGGGGCAGGCATGCGACGCTGTTGTTGCCTAATGGCATCCTGTCATAAACTAATGACCTTTGCATCAGGAGACTCATGTGCTTCACGCCTACACTTATATGCATTGTTTTTGTCCCAGCAATGCTGTTGCCCTTTGTTGCCTTTGCTGCTGTCCTTTCATTGTCATTGGCGTACTTTTTAAGAGGAGCCATGTTGGCGTTGATAATTGCTTTTTTAAAGGGGTTTTCCCACAAACAAAAGTTCATTTTAAAAATTGTGTGTCTGACCGTGTACCGAACATGCCACAGCTCCAGGGCAGGGTAGGAAGCAAAAGACAATACTGACATTACAGCAGGAGATCGCAGAGGATACATTTTGTGAGCTAAAATACTTTTTAAAAACAGTCAGTGAAATATTTTACCTCACAAACTGAATCCACTGTGATCCCCTGCTGTAATGTCAGTATTATCTTTTGCTTCCTCCCCTGCCCAGGAGCTGTGGTATGTTCCATACACGGTCAGACACAGGCAATTTTTAAAATGAACTTTCGTTTGTGGTAAAACCCCTTTAATGTGACCGGCTTCCTCTACCTGTAGACACGTCGTGCATCTGCCGCCGGGATCAGCCAAATGATTCACTGAACCTGTGCATAATTTGTGCAGGCGCAGTATATCAGACTGCTGCCATCTTTGTGCAGACAGATAGCGGCGGTCAAATTAAAACTGCTCATGCACTCCTCCTATACAAAGATGGCGATCAGTGAATCATTTGGCTGATCCCGGTGGCATGTTTGCAACGGTATTCCGCTGGTGATACCGCACAAGAGGCTGCATGAGTGTGTGAGTGTGACTCTGAGTGTGAAAGTGTGAGTGTGTGAGTGTGAATCTGTGTGTGTGAGATTGCATACCTCCCAACGTTTGAGGAAGGAAAGGAAAGAGGGACAAAGTTAGCGGCGTGCACAGCGGCAAATTTTAGGCCACACCTTTGACCACACCCATTTCACAACTAGTCACGCCCCAACCACACCCATTTAGCACTTCTGATCTCAATGTTTCGTAAACAATAATTATAAACAAAAAAATATAGCCACACAGTGCTCCATACTGTATAATGGCCCCACATGATGCTCCATACTGTATAATGGCCCCACATGATGCTCCATACTGTATAATGGCCCCAAATGATGATGCTTACAGTGTACTGGCCCCACGTGATGCTCCATACAGTATAATGGCCACACATGATGCTCCATACTGTATAATGGCCCCACATCATGCTCCATACTGTATAATAGCCCCAAATGATGATGCTTACAGTGTACTGGCCCCAAGTGATGCTCTATACCGTATAATGGCCCCATATGATGCTCCATTCTGTATAATGGCCCCAAATGATGATGCTTACAGTGTACTGGCCCCACGTGATGCTCCATACAGTATAATGGCCACACATGATGCTCCATACTGTATAATGGCCCCACATGATGCTCCATACTGTATAATAGCCCCAAATGATGATGCTTACAGTGTACTGGCCCCACGTGATGCTCTATACTGTATAATGGCCCCATATGATGCTCCATACTGTATAATGGCCCCAAATGATGATGCTTACAGTGTACTGGCCCCACGTGATGCTCCATACAGTATAATGGCCACACATGATGCTCCATACTGTATAATGGCCCCACATCATGCTCCATACTGTATAATAGCCCCAAATGATGATGCTTACAGTGTACTGGCCCCACGTGTTGCTCCATACTGTATAATGGCCCCAAATGATGCTGCGCACAGTGTACTGGCCCCACGTGATGCTCCATACACTATAATAGGCCCACATGATGTTGCTTACTGTATAATGGCCACACATGATGCTCCATACTGTATAATGGCCCCAAATGATGCTGCGTATAGTGTACTGGCCCCACGTGATGCTCCATACTGTATAATGGGCTTACATGATGCTGCATACTGTATAATGTCACACATGATGCTCCATACTGTATAATGGCCCCAAATGATGCTGCGTACAGTGTACTGGCCCCACGTGATGCTCCATACTGTATAATGGCCACACATGATGTTCCATACTGTATAATGGCCACATTATGCTCCATACTGTATAATAGCCCCACATGATGCTTCGTACTGTATAATGGCCACACATGATGCTGCGTACTGTATAATGGCCACACATGATGCTCCATACTGTATAAAGGCCACACATGATGCTCCTTACTGTATAATGGCTCCACATGATGCTCCATGCTGTATAATGGCCACAGAGTGCCCCATACTGTATAATGGCCACACATAATGCTCCATACTGTATAATGGTCACATTATGCTCCATAATGTATAATGACCCCACATGATGCTGTGTACAGTATACTTGCCCCACGTGATGGTCCATACAGTATAATGGCCCCACATGATGCTTTGTACAGTATAATGGCCCCACACGATGCTGGGTACAGTATAATGGCCACACATGGTTACCTGTTATGACCTGGTGGTGAGGACAATAATGGACCTGGTGGTAAAGAGCACACGGAATGACCTGATAGTTACTAATAATACAGGACAAGCTCTGAGACGTGGGAACTCTGCTGACCGCAATCCCTAATCCTATCACACACACTAGAAATAGCCGTGGAGCGCTCCTGACGCTCCCTAGGCGCCTCGTCACAGCCTAAGGAACTAGCTAGCCCTAAAGATAGAAAAATAAAGCCTACCTTGCCTCAGAGAAATTCCCCAAAGGAACAGGCAGCCCCCCACATATAATGACTGTGAGTTAAGATGAAAATTACAAACACAGAGATGAAATAGATTTAGCAAAGTGAGGCCCGACTTACTGAACAGACAGGAATAGGATAGGAAAGGTAACTTTGCGGTCAGCACAAAAAACTACAAAAAGCACGCAGAGGGCGCAAAAAGACCCTCCGCACCGACTCACGGTGCGGAGGCGCTCCCTCTGCGTCCCAGAGCTTCCAGCAAGCAAGACAAAAATCAAAATAGCAAGCTGGACAGAAAAAATAGCAAACAGAGAAAAACAAGCAGGAACTTAGCTTCTGCTGGGAAGACAGGTCACAAGAACGATCCAGGAGGGAACTAGACCAATACTGGAACATTGACAGGTGGCATGGAGCAATGATCTAGGTGGAGCTAAATAGAGCAGCCAGCTAACGAATTAACCTCGTCACATGTGGAAGGAACCTCAGAAGCCGCAGCCCCACTCACAACCACAAGAGGAAGCCCATGGACAGAACCAGCCGAAGTACCATTCATGACCACAGGAGGGAGCTTAACAACAGAATTCACAACAGTACCCCCCCCCCTTGAGGAGGAATCACCGAACCCTCACCAGAGCCCCCAGGCCGACCAGGACGAGCCAAATGAAAGGCACGAACCAGATCGGCAGCATGAACATCAAAGGCAAAGACCCAGGAATTATCTTCCTGACCATAACCCTTCCACTTGACCAGGTACTGGAGTTTCCGTCTCGAAATACGAGAATCCAAAATCTTCTCCACCACATACTCCAACTCCCCCTCAACCAACACCGGGGCAGGAGGATCAACGGATGGAACCACAGGCGCCACGTATCTCCGCAACAACGACCTATGGAATACATTATGGATGGCAAAAGAAGCTGGAAGGGTCAAACGAAATGACACAGGATTGAGAACCTGAGAAATCTTATACGGACCAATGAAACGAGGCTTAAACTTAGGAGAGGAAACCTTCATAGGAACATAACGAGACGACAACCAAACCAAATCCCCAACACGAAGTCGGGGACCCACACAGCGCCGGCGGTTAGCGAAACGTTGAGCCTTCTCCTGGGACAATGTCAAATTGTCAACCACATGAGTCCAAATCTGCTGCAACCTATCCACCACAGTATCTACACCAGGACAGTCCGAAGACTCAACCTGCCCTGAAGAGAAACGAGGATGGAAACCAGAATTGCAGAAAAACGGTGAAACCAAAGTAGCCGAGCTGGCCCGATTATTAAGGGCGAACTCAGCCAAAGGCAAAAAGGACACCCAATCATCCTGATCAGCAGAAACAAAGCATCTCAGATATGTTTCCAAAGTCTGATTAGTACGTTCGGTTTGGCCATTTGTCTGAGGATGGAAAGCCGAGGAAAAAGACAAATCAATGCCCATCCTAGCACAAAAGGATCGCCAAAACCTCGAAACAAACTGGGAACCTCTGTCCGAAACGATGTTCTCCGGAATGCCATGTAAACAAACCACATGCTGGAAAAACAACGGCACCAAATCAGAGGAGGAAGGCAATTTAGACAAGGGTACCAAATGGACCATCTTAGAGAAGCGATCACAAACCACCCAAATGACCGATATCTTTTGAGAGACAGGGAGATCCGAAATAAAATCCATAGAAATATGCATCCAGAGCCTCTTCGGGACCGGCAAGGGCAAAAGCAACCAACTGGCACAAGAACAGCAGGGCTGCACAAAAGAACGCACATCCCGCGACAAAGACGGCCACCAAAAGGATCTAGCCACCAAATCTCTGGTACCAAAGATTCCAGGATGACCAGCCAACACCGAACAATGAACCTCAGAGATAACTCTACTAGTCCATTTATCAGGGACAAACAGTTTCTCCGCTGGGCAACGGTCTGGTCTATCAGCCTGAAATTTTTGCAGCACCCGCCGCAAATCAGGGGAGATGGCAGACAAAATTACCCCCTCTTTGAGAATACCCGCCGGCTCAGGAACACCCGGAGAGTCGGGCACAAAACTCCTTGACAGGGCATCAGCCTTCACATTCTTAGAGCCCGGAAGGTACGAAACCACAAAATCAAAACGGGAGAAAAATAGCGACCAACGAGCCTGTCTAGGATTCAACCGTTTGGCAGACTCGAGATAAGTCAAATTCTTGTGATCCGTCAAGACCACCACGCGATGCTTGGCTCCTTCAAGCCAATGACACCACTCCTCGAATGCCCACTTCATGGCCAACAACTCTCGATTGCCAACATCATAATTGCACTCAGCAGGCGAAAACTTTCTAGAAAAGAAGGCACATGGTTTCATCACCGAGCCATCAGAACTTCTTTGCGACAAAACAGCTCCTGCTCCAATCTCAGAAGCATCAACCTCGACCTGAAACGGGAGCGAAACATCTGGCTGGCACAACACAGGGGCAGAAGAAAAACGACGCTTCAACTCCTGAAAAGCTTCCACAGCTGCAGAAGACCAATTGACCACATCAGCACCCTTCTTGGTCAAATCAGTCAACGGTTTAACAACACTAGAAAAATTACTGATGAAGCGACGATAAAAATTAGCAAAGCCCAGGAACTTTTGCAGACTCTTCACAGATGTCGGCTGAGTCCAATCATAAATGGCCTGGACTTTAACAGGGTCCATCTCGATAGTAGAAGGGGAAAAAATGAAACCCAAAAATGAAACCTTCTGAACTCCAAAGAGACACTTAGACCCCTTCACAAACAAAGAATTAGCACGAAGGACCTGGAACACCATTCTGACCTGCTTCACGTGAGACTCCCAATCATCCGAGAAGACCAAAATATCATCCAAATATACAATCAGGAATTTATCCAGGTACTCTCGGAAGATGTCATTCATAAAGGACTGAAATACTGATGGAGCATTGGAAAGCCCGAATGGCATAACCAGGTACTCAAAATGGCCCTCGGGCGTATTAAATGCTGTTTTCCATTCATCGCCCTGTTTAATACGCACAAGATTATACGCACCACGAAGATCTATCTTGGTGAACCAACTAGCCCCCTTAATCCGAGCAAATAAATCAGACAGCAGCGGCAAGGGGTACTGAAATTTGACTGTGATCTTATTAAGAAGGCGGTAATCAATACAAGGTCTCAAAGAACCATCCTTCTTGGCCACAAAAAAGAACCCTGCTCCCAATGGTGACGACGACGGGCGAATATGACCCTTCTCCAAGGATTCCTTTATATAACTCCGCATAGCGGCGTGTTCTGGCACAGATAAATTGAACAGTCGGCCCTTAGGAAACTTACTACCAGGAATCAAATTGATAGGACAATCGCAATCCCTATGAGGAGGTAGGGCACTGGATTTGGGCTCATCAAATACATCCCGGTAATCCGACAAAAACTCCGGGACTTCAGACGGGGTGGATGACGAAATAGACAAAAATTGAACATCACCATGTACCCCCTGACGACCCCAGCTGGACACAGACATAGATTTCCAATCCAATACTGGATTATGGACCTGTAGCCATGGCAACCCCAAAACGACCACATCATGCAGATTATGCAACACCAAAAAGCGAATATCCTCCTGATGTGCAGGAGCCATGCACATGGTCAATTGGGTCCAGTACTGGGGCTTATTCTTGGCCAAAGGCGTAGCATCAATTCCTCTCAATGGAATAGGATACTGCAAGGGCTCCAAGAAAAAACTACAGCGCCTAGCAAACTCCAAGTCCATCAAATTCAGGGCAGCGCCTGAATCCACAAATGCCATAACAGAATAGGATGACAAAGAGCAAATCAGAGTAACGGACAAAAGAAATTTCGACTGTACCGTACCAATGGTGGCAGACCTAACGAAACGCTTAGTGCGCTTAGGACAATCGGAGATAGCATGAGTGGAATCACCACAGTAAAAACACAGCCCATTCCGACGTCTGTGTTCTTGCCGTTCAGCTCTGGTCAAAGTCCTATCACATTGCATAGGATCAGGTCTATGCTCAGATAATACCGCCAAATGGTGCACAACTTTACGCTCACGCAAGCGTCGATCGATCTGAATGGCCAAAGACATAGACTCATTCAGACCAGCAGGCATGGGAAATCCCACCATGACATCCTTAAGGGCTTCAGAGAGACCCTTTCTGAAAATTGCTGCCAGCGCACATTCATTCCACTGAGTGAGTACAGACCACTTCCTAAACTTCTGACAATATATCTCTACCTCATCCTGACCCTGACACAGAGCCAGCAAGATTTTCTCTGCCTGATCCACTGAATTTGGTTCATCATAAAGCAATCCAAGCGCCAGAAAAAACGCATCAACATCACGCAATGCCGGATCTCCTGGCGCAAGGGAAAATGCCCAGTCTTGAGGGTCGCCACGTAACAAAGAAATAATGATTTTCACTTGTTGAACAGGGTCACCTGAGGAGCGAGGTTTCAAAGCAAGAAACAATTTACAATTATTTTTGAAATTCAGAAACTTAGATCTATCCCCAAAAAACAAATCAGGAATTGGAATCCTAGGCTCTAACATCGGATTCTGAACCACAAAATCTTGAATGTTTTGTACCCTTGCAGTGAAATTATCCATACAAAAGGACAGACCTTGAATGTCCATATCTACACCTGTATCCTGAGCCACCCAGAGGTAAAGGGGAAAAGAGAGACAAAACACACTGCAAATAAAAAAAAATGGTCTCAGAACTTCTCTTATCCCTCTATTGAGATGCATTAATACTTTTGGCCACCTGTACTGTTATGACCTGGTGGTGAGGACAATAATGGACCTGGTGGTAAAGAGCACACGGAATGACCTGATAGTTACTAATAATATAGGACAAGCTCTGAGACGTGGGAACTCTGCTGACCGCAATCCCTAATCCTATCACACACACTAGAAATAGCCGTGGAGCGTTCCTGACGCTCCCTAGGCGCCTCGTCACAGCCTAAGGAACTAGCTAGCCCTAAAGATAGAAAAATAAAGCCTACCTTGCCTCAGAGAAATTCCCCAAAGGAACAGGCAGCCCCCCACATATAATGACTGTGAGTTAAGATGAAAATTACAAACACAGAGATGAAATAGATTTAGCAAAGTGAGGCCCGACTTACTGAACAGACAGAGGATAGGAAAGGTAACTTTGCGGTCAGCACAAAAAACTACAAAAAGACCACGCAGAGGGCGCAAAAAGACCCTCCGCACCGACTCACGGTGCGGAGGCGCTCCCTCTGCGTCCCAGAGCTTCCAGCAAGCAAGACAAAAATCAAAATAGCAAGCTGGACAGAAAAAATAGCAAACAGAGAAAAACAAGCAGGAACTAAGCTTCTGCTGGGAAGACAGGTCACAAGAACGATCCAGGAGGGAACTAGACCAATACTGGAACATTGACAGGTGGCATGGAGCAATGATCTAGGTGGAGTTAAATAGAGCAGCCAGCTAACGAATTAACCTCGTCACCTGTGGAAGGAACCTCAGAAGCCGCAGCCCCACTCACAACCACCAGAGGAAGCCCATGGACAGAACCAGCCAAAGTACCATTCATGACCACAGGAGGGAGCTTAACAACAGAATTCACAACAGTTACCCCCACCCCCATCATTGCCTTCTCCATCAATACACACACACAACTTTCACCGTGCACCCTCGCAGCAGCCGGCAGCTTCCACTCCCATGGCGCTGAATGGTGTCATCCAGCTGCGCCACTGACTGCTCACGTCGCTGCAGCTGTGATACGCCACTGATAAAGACCTCCTCGTGTCTCCTGTGCCAGTCAGTGTCAGAGCGAGGAGCAATATCTGCTCCGATCCGACTCAGCCAGCGTCTGCTCCATACACCTCGTACACACGCGACTCTGCTCCATACACCTCGTACACATGCGACTCTGCTCCATACACCTCGTACACACGCGACTCTGCTCCATACACCTCGTACACACACGACTCTGCTCCATACACCTTGTACACACACGGCTCCTCTCCATACACCTCATACACACACGGCAGCACCACTCCGCACACCTCGTACACACACGACTCTGCTCCATACACCTTGTACACACACGGCTCCGCTCCGTACACCTCGTACACACACGCCTCCGCTCCGTACACCTCGTACACACACGTCTCCTGTTGTGAATTCTGGGATCAAGCTCCCTCCTGTGGTCACGAGTGGTACTGCGGCTTCTGAGTTTCCTTCCTCAGGTGATGAAGTTAAGTAGTTAGGTGCTGCTCTATTTAACTCCACCTAGTGCTTTGATCCTGGCCTCCAGTCAATGTTCTAGTATTGGTCTTGCTTCCTCCTGGATCGTTCCTGTGGCCTGTCTGCTCAGCATAAGCTAAGTTCTGCTTGTGTAACTTTTGTTGCTATATTTTCTGTCCAGCTTGCTTTTTTGGTTTTGCTTGCCTGCTGGAAGCTCTGAGACGCAGAGGGAGCACCTCCGTACCGTTAGTCGGTGCGGAGGGTCTTTTTGCCCCTCTGCGTGGTTGTTTGTAGGTTTTTGTGTTGACCGCAAAGCTATCTTTCCTATCCTTGGTGTATTCAGTAAGTCGGGCCTCACTTTGCTAAATCTATTTCATCTCTGTGTTTGTATTTTCATCTTAACTCACAGTCATTATATGTGGGGGGCTGCCTTTTCCTTTGGGGAATTTCTCTGAGGCAAGGTAGGCTTATTTTTCTATCTTCAGGACTAGCTAGTTTCTCAGGCTGTGCCGAGTTGCATAGGGAGCGTTAGGCGCAATCCACGGCTACCTCTAGTGTGGTTTGATAGGTTTAGGGATTGCGGTCAGCAGAGTTTCCACGTCTCAGAGCTCGTCCTATGTTTTGTGGTTTTTGTCAGGTCACTTGTGTGCTCTGAACTTCAAGGTCCATTGTGGTTCTGAATTACCTATTCATAACAGTACTGGAGGCCCAAAGTACTATGCTTCTCAATAGAGGGAAAAAGGAAGTTCTGAGACCATTTTTTTTTCTTTGCACTGTGTTTTGCCTTTTTTTTCCCCTAGACATTTGGGTGGTTCAGGACACAGGTGTGGTGATGGACATTAAAGGTCTGTCTTCATGTGTGGATCTTCTCACTGCAAGAGTACAAAATATTCAAGACTTTGTGGCTCAGAATTCTATGTTAGAACCAAGAATTCCTATTCCTGATTTGTTTTCTGGAGATAGAGCTAAATTTCTGAGTTTCAAAAATAATTGCAAACTGTTTCTGGCGTTGAAACCTCGCTCCTCTGGTGACCCAGTTCAACAAGTTAAGATTATTATTTCTTTATTACGTGGCGACCCTCAAGACTGGGCATTTTCCCTTGCGCCAGGAGATCCTGCATTATGTAATATTGATGCGTTTTTTCTGGCGCCCGGATTACTGTAGGACGAACCTAATTCAGTGGATCAGGCAGAGAAAAATTTGCTGGCTCTGTGTCAGGGTCAGGATGAGATAGAGATTTATTGTCAGACGTTTAGAAAGTGGTCTGTGCTCACTCAATGGAATGAATGTGCTTTGGCAGCAATCTTCAGAAAGGGTCTCTCTGAAGCCCTTAAGGATGTCATGGTGGGATTTCCTATGCCTGCTGGTCTGAGTGAGTCTATGTCTTTGGCCATTCAGATCGGTCGACGCTTGCGTGAGCGTAAATCTGTGCACCATTTGGCGGTATTATCTGAGCATAAACCTGAGCCTATGCAGTGCGATAGGACTTTGACCAGAGCTGAAAGGCAAGAACACAGACGTCAGAATGGGCTGTGTTTCTACTGTGGTGATTCCACTCATGCTATCTCCGATTGTCCTAAGCGCACTAAGCGGTTCGCTAAGTCTGCCACCATTGGTACGGTACAGTCGAAATTTCTTTTGTCCGTTACTTTGATCTGCTCTTTGTCTTCCTATTCTCTCATGGCATTTGTGGATTCAGGCGCTGCCCTGAATTTGATGGACTTGGAGTTTGCTAGGCGCTGTGGGTTTGTCTTGGAGCCCTTGCAGTGTCTTATTCCATTGAGAGGAATTGATGCTACGCCTTTGGCCAAGAATAAGCCTTAGTATTGGACCCAGCTGACCATGTGCATGGCTCCTGCGCATCAGGAGGATATTCGCTTTCTGGTGTTGCAAAATCTGCATGATGTGGTTGTGTTGGGGTTGCCATGGCTACAAGTCCATAACCCAGTATTAGATTGGAAATCAATGTCTGTGTCCAGCTGGGGTTGTCAGGGGGTACATGGTGATGTTCCATTTCTGTCTATCTCATCATCCACCCCTTCTGAGGTCCCAGAGTTCTTGTCTGATTACCGGGATGTATTCGATGAGCCCAAGTCCAATGCCCTACCTCCGCATAGGGATTGTGATTGTGCTATCGAGTTGATTCCTGGTAGTAAGTTTCCTAAGGGTCGACTGTTTAACTTATCTGTACCTGAGCACGCCGCTATGTGGAGTTACGTAAAAGAATCCTTGGAGAAGGGTCATATTCGGCCGTCGTCATCGCCATTGGGAGCAGGGTTCTTTTTTGTGGCCAAGAAAGATGGTTCGCTGAGACCTTGTATTGATTACCGCCTTCTAAATAAAATCACGGTCAAATTTCAGTACCCCTTGCCGCTGCTATCTGATTTGTTTGCTCGGATTAAGGGGGCTAGTTGGTTCACCAAGATAGATCTTCGTGGTGCATATAATCTTGTGCGTATTAAACGGGGCGATGAATGGAAAACTGCATTTAATACGCCCGAGGGCCATTTTGAGTACCTAGTTATGCCATTCGGACTTGCCAATGCTCCATCAGTATTTCAGTCCTTTATGCATGACATCTTCCGAGAGTACCTGGATAAATTCCTGATTGTATACCTGGATGATATTTTGCTCTTCTCGGATGATTGGGAGTCTCATGTGAAGCAGGTCAGAATGGTGTTCCAGGTCCTGCGTGCTAATTCTTTGTTTGTGAAGGGATCAAAGTGTCTCTTTGGTGTTCAGAAGGTTTCATTTTTGGGGTTCATTTTTTCCCCTTCTACCATCGAGATGGACCCTGTTAAGGTCCAGGCCATTTATGATTGGACTCAGCCGACATCTCTGAAGAGTCTGCAAAAGTTCCTTGGCTTTGCTAATTTTTATCGTCGCTTCATCTGTAATTTTTCTAGTATTGCTAAACCATTGACCGATTTGACCAAGAAGGGTGCTGATGTGGTCAATTGGTCTTCTGCTGCTGTGGAAACTTTTCAAGAGTTAAAGCGTCGTTTTTCTTCTGCCCCTGTGTTGTGTCAGCCAGATGTTTCGCTTCCGTTTCAGGTTGAGGTTGATGCTTCTGAAATTGGAGCGGGGGCTGTTTTGTCTCAAAGAGGTGCTGATTGCTCGGTGATGAAGCCGTGCGCCTTCTTTTCCAGGAAGTTTTCGCCTGCTGAGCGAAATTATCATGTTGGCAATCGAGAGTTGCTGGCCATGAAGTGGGCATTCGAGGAGTGGCGTCATTGGCTTGAAGGAGCTAAGCATCGCGTGGTGGTCTTGACTGATCACAAGAACTTGACTTATCTCGAGTCTGCCAAACGGTTGAATCCTAGACAGGCTCGTTGGTCGCTGTTTTTCTCCCGTTTTGACTTTGTGGTTTCGTACCTTCCGGGCTCTAAAAATGTGAAGGCGGATGCCCTGTCTAGGAGTTTTGTGCCCGACTCTCCGGGTTTGCCTGTGCCGGCGGGTATTCTCAAAGAGGGAGTAATTGTGTCTGCCATCTCCCCTGATTTGCGGCGGGTGCTGCAAAAATTTCAGGCGAATAAACCTGATCGTTGCCCAGCAGAGAAACTGTTTGTCCCTGATAGGTGGACGAATAAAGTTATCTCTGAGGTTCATTGTTCGGTGTTGGCTGGTCATCCTGGAATCTTTGGTACCAGAGATTTGGTGGCTAGATCCTTTTGGTGGCCGTCTCTGTCGCGGGATGTGCGTTCTTTTGTGCAGTCCTGTGGGATTTGTGCTCGGGCTAAGCCCTGCTGTTCTCGTGTCAGTGGGTTGCTTTTGCCCTTGCCGATCCCGAAGAGGCCTTGGACACATATCTCTATGGATTTTATTTCGGATCTCCCCGACTCTCAAAAGATGTCGGTCATTTGGGTAGTTTGTGATCGCTTCTCTAAGATGATCCATTTGGTACCCTTGTCTAAATTACCTTCCTCCTCTGATTTGGTGCCATTGTTCTTCCAGCATGTGGTTCGTTTACATGGCATTCCAGAGAACATCGTTTCTGACAGAGGTTCCCAGTTTGTTTCGATGTTTTGGCGAGCCTTTTGTGCTAGGATGGGCATTGATTTGTCTTTTTCCTCGGCTTTCCATCCTCAGACAAATGGCCAGACTGAACGAACCAATCAGACCTTGGAAACATATCTGAGATGTTTTGTTTCTGCTGATCAGGATGATTGGGTGTCCTTTTTGCCGTTGGCTGAATTCGCTCTTAATAATCGGGCCAGCTCGGCTACCTTGGTTTCACCGTTTTTCTGCAATTCTGGGTTCCATCCTCGTTTCTCTTCAGGGCAGGTTGAGTCTTCGGACTGTCCTGGTGTGGATACTGTGGTGGACAGGTTGCAGCGGATTTGGACTCATGTAGTGGACAATTTGACCTTGTCCCAGGAGAAGGCTCAACGTTTCGCTAATCGCAGACGCTGTGTGGGTCCCCGACTTCGTGTTGGGGATTTGGTTTGGTTGTCATCTCGTTATATTCCTATGAAGGTTTCCTCTCCTAAGTTTAAGCCTCGTTTCATTGGCCCGTATAGGATTTCTGAGGTTCTTAATCCTGTGTCTTTTCGATTGACTCTTCCAGATTCTTTTTCCATCCATAACGTATTCCATAGGTCATTGTTGCGGAGATACGTGGCGCCTGTGGTTCCATCTGTTGATCCTCCTGCCCCGGTTTTGGTGGAGGGGGAGTTGGAGTATATAGTGGAGAAGATTTTGGATTCTCGTGTTTCGAGACGGAAACTCCAGTATCTGGTTAAGTGGAAGGGTTATGGTCACGAAGATAATTCCTGGGTCTTTGCCTCTGATGTCCATGCTGCCGATCTTGTTCGTGCCTTTCATATGGCTCATCCTGGTCGGCCGGGGGGCTCTGGTGAGGGTTCGGTGACCCCTCCTCAAGGGGGGGTACTGTTGTGAATTCTGGGATCAAGCTCCCTCCTGTGGTCACGAGTGGTACTGCGGCTTCTGAGTTTCCTTCCTCAGGTGATGAAGTTAAGTCGTTAGGTGCTGCTCTATTTAACTCCACCTAGTGCTTTGATCCTGGCCTCCAGTCAATGTTCTAGTATTGGTCTTGCTTCCTCCTGGATCGTTCCTGTGGCCTGTCTGCTCAGCATAAGCTAAGTTCTGCTTGTGTAACTTTTGTTGCTATATTTTCTGTCCAGCTTGCTTTTTTGGTTTTGCTTGCCTGCTGGAAGCTCTGAGACGCAGAGGGAGCACCTCCGTACCGTTAGTCGGTGCGGAGGGTCTTTTTGCCCCTCTGCGTGGTTGTTTGTAGGTTTTTGTGTTGACCGCAAAGCTATCTTTCCTATCCTCGGTGTATTCAGTAAGTCGGGCCTCACTTTGCTAAATCTATTTCATCTCTGTGTTTGTATTTTCATCTTAACTCACAGTCATTATATGTGGGGGGCTGCCTTTTCCTTTGGGGAATTTCTCTGAGGCAAGGTAGGCTTATTTTTCTATCTTCAAGACTAGCTAGTTTCTCAGGCTGTGCCGAGTTGCATAGGGAGCGTTAGGCGCAATCCACGGCTACCTCTAGTGTGGTTTGATAGGTTTAGGGATTGCGGTCAGCAGAGTTTCCACGTCTCAGAGCTCGTCCTATGTTTTGTGGTTTTTGTCAGGTCACTTGTGTGCTCTGAACTTCAAGGTCCATTGTGGTTCTGAATTACCTATTCATAACAGTCTCCGCTCCCTACACCTTGTACATACACGGCTCCGCTCCATACACCTCGTACACACGCCTCCGCTCCGTACACTTCGCACACACGGCTCCGCTCCATGCACATTACACACGGCTCTGCTCCGTACACCTCACACACACACGGCTCCTCTACATACATCTTGTACACACACGGCACTACTCCGTACACCTCGTACACACACGGGTTCGCTCCATACACATTGCACACGCTGCTCCGCTCCGTATACCTTGTACACACATGGCTCTGCTCTGCACACCTCGTACACACGTGGCTCTGCTCTGTACACCTTGCACACACACGGCTCCGCTTTGTACACCTCGTACACACACGACTCTGCTCCATACAGCTTTCACACGCTGCTCCGCTCCGTACACCTTGTACACACGCGGCTGTGCTCCGTACACCTCGTACACATGGCTCCGTACACCTCTTACACACACAACTTCGCTCCGTACACCTTTCACATGCTGCTCCAATCCATAGACCTCGTACACACGCGGCTGCGCTCCGTACACCTCATGCACACGGCTCCGTACACCTCTTACACACATGACTCCGCTCCATACACCTTTCACACGCTGCTCCGATCCATACACCTCGTACACACACGGCTCTGCTACATCCACACTGTAAACACCTCCTGACCTCACACATACGCTTACCCTCGTCCGGCGCCATGACAACCAGCAGAGTCCTGTACACGGAGGTCCTCCTGATCATGTGACCCCTGACTCCTCCCATCATGTGACCTCATCACAGGTCCTGTGCGCACAGAGCAGCCAATATGTGGTGTGCTGCTCTGCGGGTGCAGGGACTCAGGGAGCTGACCGGGTGACATATACACCTCCCAACCAGTGTGGGACAAGTAATGTCCCGCCTGGGATCGCGGGGCTGACTGTCAAAATTAGGACAGTCCCGCTGGATCCGGGACGGTTGGGAGGTATGGAGATTGTGTGAGTATGTGTGTGTGATGTGTACGGCGTATAGAGTGTGTGGTGCGACGGTGTTTCGCTGGTGGTACCGCGCAATAGGTTTTGGGATCAGCAGCAGTTTCCATATTGAGACACCATCACTTGGGTGTCCCAATATGGCGGTCGGTGAACTTCCTCCGCTTGGAATTCTGGGATATGGTGACATCTGGACAGAACAGGAAATTAAAACATTACAAAGCAATTATATAAATAGATTGTTTATTTTTTATAGCACCCTTGATTCCATGCTGCTGTACATGAGGGGTTACATACAAAATACAAATATCACTTACAGTAAAACTAACAATGATAGACTGGTACAGAGGGAAGGGCACCCTGCCCTTGTGGGCTTACATTCTACAGGATTATGGGGAAGGAGACAGTAGGTTGGGGGGTTGCAGTGGCTTCGGTGGTGTTGAGGTGGCAGATTGTACTCTTTCCTGAAGAGATGGGCTTTTAGGTTCCGTCTGAAGGATCTGAATGTGGTGGATGATCGGACGTGTTGGGGCACAGAATTCCAGATGATTATTATTATTATTATTAACCCTTTCATGACCAGGGGATTTTTCGGTTTTCCGTGTTCGTTTTTCGCTCCCCTACTTCCCAGAGCCATAACTTTTTTATTCTTCCGTCAATTTGGCCATGTGAGGGCTTATTTTTTGCGGGACGAATTGTACTTTTGAACGACATCATTGGTTTTAGCATGTCGTGTACTAGAAAACGGGAAAAAAATTCCAAGTGCGGTGAAATTGCAAAAAAAGTGCAATCCCACATTGGTTTTTTGTTTGGCTTTTTTGTTAGGTTCACTAAATGCTAAAAATGACCAGCCATTATGATTCTCCAGGTCAGTACGAGTTCATAGACACCTAACATGACTAGGTTATTTTTTATCTAAGTGGTGAAAAAAAATTCCAAAATTTGCTAAAAAAAAAAAAAAAAAATTGCGCCATTTTCCGATACTCGTAGCGTCTCCATTTTTCATGATCTGGGGTCGCTTGAGGGCTTATTTTTTGCGTGCCGAGATGACGTTTTTAATGATAGCATTTCGGTGCAGATACGTTCTTTTGATCGCCCGTTATTGCATTTTAATGCAATGTCGCGGCGACCAAAAAAACGTAATTCTGGCGTTTCGAATTTTTTTCCCGCTACGCTGTTTAGCGATCAGGTTAATACTTTTTTTTAATTGATAGATCGGGCGATTCTGAGCGCGGCGATACCAAATATGCGTCGATTTGATATTTTTTTTATTGATTTATTTTGATTAGGGCAAAAGGGGGGTGATTTCAACTTTTATGTTTTTTTTATTTTTTTCACATTTTTTTTAATTTTTTTTTTTTTAAACTTTTGCCATGCTTCAATAGCCTCCATGGGAGGCTAGAAGCTGGCACAGCGCGATCGGCTCTGCTACATAGCAGCGATCTGCTGATCGCTGCTATGTAGCAGAAATGGAGGTGTGCTGTGAGCGCCGACCACAGGGTGGCGCTCACAGCCACCGGTCATCAGTAACCATAGAGGTCTCAAGGACCTCTATGGTTACAATATACAGGCATCGCCGACCCCCGATCATGTGACGGGGGTCGGCGATGACGTCATTTCCGGCCGCCCGGCCGAAAGCGGTAGTTAAATGCCGCTGTCTGCATTTGACAGCGGCATTTAACCAGTTAATAGGTGCGGGCAGATCGCGATTCTGCCCGCGCCTATTACGGGCACATGTCAGCTGTTCAAAACAGCTGACATGTCCCGGCTTTGATGCGGGCTCACCGCGGAGCCCTGCATCAAAGCAGGGGAGCCGGCATCGGACGGTATAGTACGTCCGAGGTCAGATAGGGGTTAATATTATTATTTATTTATATAGCACCATTAATTCCATGGTGCTGTACATGAGAAAGGGGTTTCATCAAAATACAAATATCACAGTAAACAAACTAACAATTACAGACTGATACAGAGGGGCGAGGACCCTGCCCTTGGGGGCTTATATTCTACAGGATTATGGGGAAGGAGACAGTAGGTCGGGGGTTGCGGTAGCTCTGATGGTGTTGAGGTGGCCGTGTGGTCATTACAGGTTGTAAGCTTCTTTGAAGAGGTGGATTTTCAGGTTCCATTTGAAGGATCCAAATGTGGTGGATAACTGGATGTGTTGGGACACTGAATTCCAGATGATGGGGATATTCGGAAGAAGTCTTGGAGGCGATTGGGTGAGGAGCGAATAAGCGTGGAGGAGAGAAGGAGGTCTTGGGAGGACCAGAGATTACATGAGGGAAAATAAGGGGAGATTAGTTCAGAGATGTACGGAGGGGACAGGTTATGGATTTCTTTGTAGGTCAGTGTTAGTAGTTTGAACTCGATACCCT
The DNA here is from genome assembly GCF_032444005.1 of Ranitomeya imitator. Taxonomy (NCBI): domain Eukaryota; kingdom Metazoa; phylum Chordata; class Amphibia; order Anura; family Dendrobatidae; genus Ranitomeya; species Ranitomeya imitator. The sequence goes on along the minus strand of NC_091283.1, from coordinate 155,582,926 downwards.
GGAGAAATGAGAGCCAATGAAGGGATTTGCAGAGCTGGGAAGCAGAGGAGTAGTGAGAAGAGAGAGAAATTATTTGAGCAGCAGAGTTAAGGATGGACTTGAGAGGTGCAAGGGTGTTAGCAGGGAGGCCGCAGAGAAGGATGTTGCAGTAGTCGGGGTGGGAGATGATGAGGGCATGCACAAGTATTTTAGTAGATTGAAGGTTGAGGAAAGGATGGATTCTGGAAATATTTTTGAACTGGAGGCAACAGAAGGTGGTGAGACCTTGGATGTGCAGTTTGAAGTACAGGGCAGAGTAAAGGGTTACTCCGAGACAGCGGACTTCCGGTACAGGGGAAAGTGTGATGTCATTTATTGTGATAGGTCAGGTAGGTAAGTTACGCGAAATGGAGGAAACATAATGAGTTCAGATTTGTCCACATTGAGCTTCAGGAATCAAGAGAAGAAAGAGGATATACAGCTCCCTGTCTACAGAAATACATGATATGATTGTCTGCAGCCACTACTGCAGGGAGCAACCTGTATACAGAGATACATAAGATTCTGTCCACAGCCACCACTAGGGGGAGCTCCCTGTATACAGAGATACATAAGATTCTGTCTGCAGCCACCACTAGGGGGAGCTCCCTGTATACAGAGATACATAAGATCCAGTCTGCAGCCACCAGTAGGCGGGTGTTCCCTGTATACAAAGATACATGATAAGATCTTGTCTGCAGCAACCACTAGGGGAAGCTCCCTGTATACAGAGATACATGATAAGATCCTGTCTGCAGTCACCACTAGAGGGAGCCCCCTGTATACAGAGATATATGATAAGATCCTGTCTGCAGCCACCACTAGAGGGAGCTCCCTGTATACAAAGATACATGATAAGATTCTGCCTGTAGCCACCACTAGGGGGAGTTTCCTGCATACTGTGATATTATTGAATTGTATAACATTTGCAGGGAGCTCCCTCTGCTGGTGGTTGAAGCGAGATTTAATTTTATCATGTTCATTATGCATATGCAGCTGATTTGGATTTCATAAAACTCTATAAATTAATATATAATTAATCAGTGCTGAGTTTTTCAATCTGTCTTGATAAAAACCAACAAAATATTGGACGTTCACATAAACCTTATCAGACGTATGGCTGTGTCTCTGTCCTCTGAGGATATGGAAGATATAAGAAGAAATCTAATCCCACCAATATTCAACTAAAATGTAATCTCAGCCCAGAGGATGAAGATCTATATCATCCACAGACAGTTACCACTGTTATTTGCAGGGGATGAGCACAGCACCGATGATAAAATGTAACGTATGTGGCAACAACACAACTTCCCATAGTGACTACGCCAATTCTCGTTTTGTCTGTGTTCTCATCAATGGTTCTGAATCCTGATCTTTTAAGATTGGATTGTTTTAAAAGAGGTAACCAACTTCTACAGTTGCCTCTTTGCAGAATAAAATGGTAAAATGGCTGGTAACAGGGAGAACAGGTGACTACAATCTATTACTCTGTTATCAGCCATTACTGGGGAGAGAGGACTGTAGGACAGGAGAGTACCATGTATTATTCCTTGTTATCAGCCATTACTGGGGAGGGGTGACTGTAGGACAGGTGACTACAATCTATTACTCCCTGTTATCAGCCATTACTGGAGGAGGCGACTATAGGACAATCAGTTACTCCCTGCCAAGAGCAGCACCTGCCTCAGGAGCTCCATTACTTCCAGAAGGAGGACCATAGTGAGCCTCTCTTCTCCCCAGGGAGAGGCACACTTCCTGGGAGGCCAGCATGGCTGTTCCAAGGTATATCCCGGCAGGGGACAGGGAGCAGCAGCAACCGGCCTAGGAGGGAGTGAGGCGATCATTACAGGTGACAAAGACCATACTCACTTACTCTAAGCCCGAGATGGCTCATCGTCTGCCCAGAGAGGGAGACAGGGGCACCCCAGGCCCCAGGAAGAAGAGCCCAGGAACATCTTGGGGGGAGAGGAACGCCAGTGAGTCCACGAGTTCCTTCTGCTCCCAAGTGTTTGCCATGTTGAGTGAGTACGATGACACCGGCAAAGCACTAACCTGGCTGAAGGAGGAGCTGCGGGAGGCCCGGGTTTTGAACACCTGTGCCTCCAACAAGAAAAGACCTGCTACTTCCCAGAGGTTTAAAGCCATCAGACATGAGGTGGCCCGGTTAGTGCTCCTCCGGGATGGGATCGAGAAAAGTGCAGGTCCCTTCCTGGAGAGGTTTAAGAACCAGAGGCGGTTCTCAGAAATAAAGGGGTTAAATATCTCAGGAGAACTGCCAGCCTGCGTCCTAAACAAGGAAGAGGAGGACAAAGTCGTGGCTGGAGTCCCATGTGCTGTAACAAGCCGGGAGAGTGAGTCGCAGAGCTGACAACAGGGAAGCGGCCTCCCGGCACGGCAGAGGACTCTCAGAGCAGTGGCTGGAGTGCCAGCGGAGGAAGAGGAGCAAGAGTGTGGTCTGCCGAGGGAGATCCAAGAGCCAGAGTCTCCTCTGGACCTAAATAGATTTTCCTTTGGGGAGGATGAACCAGTGGAGGAGACAAAGAAAAAGAGGAAGAAGATGAAGGAGACTGCACAGGAGGTGGTGAGCTACAAATATATACCAATGTCTCATGTTACACCTACCACCTCTTGTGTAAACCCCACCAAACGTAAAGGCACGGGCTCTGCACTGGGTCTAAGACAAGGTGGGGCGAGAAGGAGGATGTCCGGCTATGCTGCTGTCTGTGCGGGGAACAGTGCTGGGGACGAGGCTATGGAAGTAGCGCTAGACATAGGGGACCCCGTGGAGTTTCCCTCCCTGCCCTATGCGGCTACGCCCGTTATCATCAGGGCCAAGGAGGGTGGGAGGAATGAACACGCCTTGCCAGAGGGGGACAGTGTGGGCATACTCCATCCCTCCTCACTGGCACTGCAGTTGAGCCAGCCGACATCGGGGCTGCGGGGGCAGGGTCGAGGAGCATTTTGTAGCGAAAAGGGGGCGCACTGTTGTGACGGGTTGCAGTGCACCACAACAGAGGATAAGAGGCACATGGCTGGGACAGGGGAGCCGCGTGTCAGATATGTTCCTGCAGAAAAGCAGCAAGGGAAAAATAAAATTGCCGAGAACACTGGGCGCACTGCTGTGACAGGGGGCAGTGTGCCCCGGCACCCAAACAGGACACTAAAACCACAAAGTATGTGGCTACAGGGCAGGCTTTCTGACAGTCTGCCCAGGACAATAGGGGGCAGGGCGCTCCAAGAGCACAACAGAAAGTGAGAACTGAACCAAAGAAAGAGGGTGTGGTGCTGAACCCCTCCCCCGGTCTAGCAGGTGTGAGTGTAGAGACGCCAAAGATGAGGAAGGAATGAATGTGACTGTGGAAGGAGCAGAGAACAGTGGAACAAATGGTGGTGAGAATAGCGGTAATGGGATGACGGGAGGTGGTAGTAATGGTAAGGGGAATTAAAGTACACTACCGTGTAAAAGTTTAGGGTCACTTAGAAATGTCCTTATTTTTTAAAGAAAAGCACAGTTTTTTGCAATGAATCTAACATTAAATGATTCAGAAATACAATCTATACATTGTTAATTTGGTAAATAACTATTCTAGCTGCAAACGTCTGGTTTGTAATGCAATATCTTCATAGGTGTTGTAGCATGGCTAAAGGGTGTGTAGTCGACGGGAGGTATGTGTCACATAAGTGCCTTGTTGCTGTAATGTAGCCCGGAGTATTTCTTTGTTGTACATAACCATGTATATATGTGTTTCAGGACCTGTGGTGATGTCAGACCACATGGCTAATCATGTGATGGGTTACTGGGTGTGGTTAGCTCTATATAATACAGGCTAATGCTTAACACAGCAGATATGTGTGGAGGTGAAACCCTCCTGAGTGTGTTAAGGCTCCAGGACTGAGCCTGTTGGACTGGACACTTTGTTTTCTTGTCCTGAGCTAAAGGCTATTTGTTTGCTGTTATTTTGCCATGTGGTTTATGAAGTAATAAACCCTGTGGACTTTTAAAGGAACGTGCCTCCTGAGTGTCAGCCGTCGCACCTGAGTGAGTGAAATCCCTACAGTGTATAGAGGCCCATTTCCAACAACCATCAGTCCAGTGTTCTTATGGTAATTTGTGTTTGCTAACTGTGTAAGAAGGCTAATGGATGGTTAGAATAACCTTGAAAACCCTTGTGCAAGTATGTTAGCACAGCTGAAAACAGTTTGGCTGATTAGAGATCCTATAAACCTGACCTTCCTTTGAGCTAGTTGAGAATCTGGAGCATTACATTTGTTGATTCCATTAAACTCTCAAAATAGCCAGAAAAAAAGAACTTTCATGTGAAACTCGACAGTCTATTCTTGTTCTTAGAAATTAAGGCTATTCCATGCGAGAAATTGCCAAGAAACTGAACATATCCTACAATGGTGTGTGTACTACTGCCTTCAGAGGAGATCACAAACTGGCTCTAACCAGAGTAGAAAGAGAAGTGGGAGACCCGCTGCACAACTAAGCAACAAGACAAGTACATTAGAGTCTGTAGTTTGAGAAATCGACGCCTCACAGGTCCTCAACTGGCAGCTTCATTAAATAGAACACGCAAAACACCAGTGTAAACATCTACAGTGAAGAGGCGACTCCAGGATGCTGGCCTTCAGGGCAGAGTGGCAAAACAAAGCCATATCTGAGACTGGCTAATAAAAGGAAAAGATTAATATGGGCAAAGGAACACAGACATTGGACAGAGGAAGATTGGAAAAAAGTGTTATGGACAGACGAATCCAAGTTTGAGGTGTTTGGATCGCACAGAAGAACATTTGTGAGACACAGAACAACTAAAAAGATGCTGGAAGAGTGCCTGATGCCATCTGTCAAGCATGGTGAAGGTAATGTGATGGTCTGGGGTTTCTTTGGTGCTGGTAAAGTGGGAGATTTGTACAAGGTAAAAGGGATTTTGAATAAGTAAGGCTATCACTCCATTTTGCAACGCCATGCCATACCCTGTGGACAGCGCTTGATTGGAGCCAATTTCATCCCACAACAGGACAATGACCCAAAGCACACCTCCAAATTATGCAAGAACTATTTAGGGAAGGAGCCGGCAGCTGGTATTCTATCTGTAATGGAGTGGCCAGCGCAGTCACCAGATCTCAGCCCCGTTGGGCTGTTGTGGGAGCAGCTTGGTGCAAAAAGTGCCCATCAAGCCAAACCAACTTCTGGAAGCATGGGGTGAAATTTCTCCAGATTACCTCAGCAAATAAATTTCTAGAATGCTAAAGGTCTGCAATGCTGTAATTGCTTCAAAAGGAAGCATTCTTTGACAAAAGCAAAGTTTGAAGGAGAAAATTATTATTTCAAATAAAAATCTTTTTTTCGAACCTTGTCAATGTCCAGACTAGATTTTCAATTTATTTGGCAACTCATTTGTTTAATAAAAGTATGAGTTCTCATGGAAAACACAAAATTGTCTGGGTGACCCTAAACGTTTGAACGGTAGTGTAGCTGTGCAGATTGGAGTAGTAGTGGAGTAAATGAGAGTAGCACTGGTGTTGGTGGAAGGGAATTATGTAATGGTCCCACTGCCCCCCAGTGGTGGTGGGGGCTTCAGCCCTAAGATAGTCATGAGCTCTCACTGCTGGGGATAGTAGTGCGCCCTTGTCTGGTGACCCTTGGGACGGTGACTTGCAACAGCGCTTCCTGGACACTCTGAGGAAAGGGGAGAGTTCCATCAATGTAGAGGGGAGGGAGGTTGATCTGTCTTTCAGGATAGAGAGACACGGTCTTTCCGCTTTCCAAGATACTGTAGAGGGGCAGAGACTGTCTGGTCTCTGCCGACACCAGGGCAGAGGCATAACCGTAGGAATGTGGCCCGTCTCCAGTGGGTAAGCAAGGATGCCTGTCCTGATCGGTCAAAGGTTGCTGAGCTCCTGCTGGGGATGGACTTTGCGGCATATAACATCTTCGCCTTGATCCATCCCTATGGGACCTCCTACTTTGATGTCAGCTTCGTGAGACCAGAGGGCCTTGGGCTTTTCTGGTCTCGCCATGAGCTGGCTCGGGGTTGCCCCGAATGGCAGGGTTTCTTCCCTGTAGCGATATCCCGCCAGAACTCTGTCAGGTAGTTGATCGTCGGTATTCCCGAAAAGACCCTCAACGACCATGGTATCTGGTCAGGGGCCTGGACCTTCATGGTGAAATTGAAGGTTTCAGGAAACACCGTTAGCCATATCCCTTCCTCAACATTTTTGGGGAGGGACAGGATCTTGATTTTCTACTGGGGGCAGCATAAGGTCTGTCACAGGTGCGGCATTCCCACACACTTCAGTGCACTGTGTACCACCCAGAAATACGCACTGTGTGGGGACCTCAGCCATCTCGCTGCTTCCTGTGGCAGGATTAGGTGTAACTTGTGTGGTGACTTTGGTCACCCGTTCAGTCGCTGTCCATGTTCCTTTGCCAATGCGGTCCTGAAAGCGGCGAGTGTGGGACAGGCGAAAGCCGGGACTAATCTTGCCGGTGAAGGGACCAGTAGGGGCAGAGGAGGCAGGGAACCGGTGAGGAGCAGGCTGCCGCCATCCAATATCAGGCAGCAGGAGCAGCGCCAAGGGAACGGGTCAGGGAGTAATGACCCTAAACTATGACCTGGGTGCTTCACTTGCAGCTGAGGATCCTAAAGACAGCGAATTGAGTGAGGAAGTCAAGAGACTTGAAAGGGAGGAGCGAAAGGACGCCATGTCTGCCCAGGAACCTTCATCCGGTGACAGTCTAGATGAGGGAGAGGGGGAGTGGTTACAGCAAAAGAAAATAGGTAACAGGAAAACAACTAAGGATAAGAGGGGGTCCGGGCCTTGAGCCTCCTCCTTGGGGTGTGACCCCTCTGACTCTAGCCCTGATCCAGGTCCCATTGGAAGGTCCAGCCGCCCATCCTCTGGTGGATCTCTCTAACCGCTTCCAGGCCCTCCAGGACTCCCTTCCAGAGGGGGGCGATGGGGACCCGGAGCCAGAGGTTGCGGACAAGGATGTTGGGGCTCAGGGGGTCGCTGGGTCTTCTTCTCAGGGGGCAAATACAAAGCTTACTGGGGGGACTACCTCAGGACCACCAGACAAGGGCCAGAGTGTATGTAAGGAGAGAATGGATGAGTCTGTTTGTTTTAAGCGCACTAAAAGCTCATCATTGTCAGAGGAAGAGGGTGAAACTGTTGGGGGTGGGAAGAAAAAAGCTATCTAATTCAATCAATCATGATGGCGGAACCCACCCCATTGACGCTGGCAACCATTAATGTTGCCAGCATAAAGTCAGAAGCTGCAAGGTACACGGCCTTTCATTTTCTCAGCCAACTTGACGCCGACATTTTGTTTTTGCAGGAGACCAGATTGACCGACCTGTCAACCATGCATAAAGCAAGGCGGGAGTGGAGGCACAGGCCCTTCTACTGGTCTCTTGCGACCGAGTCGTATAGCGGGGTGGCGGTCCTTTTTAAAACCGCAGCGGTTGAATGCAGACGATTGATCGAGTTAGAAATGGGGAGATGCTTGATCCTAGATGTCTCCATGTGGGACAGGAGCTTCGGCTCATTAACATCTACGGTCCCCAGTCCAAGTGGGACCGCAAGTGTCTCTTCATGAAGATCAAACCTTTCTTATTTTCAAGTCGGCAAGTGGTCTTTGAAGGGGATTTCAACAACGTCACGAGACCCTGTGATAGAGGAGGTTCCGGAGACCGGCTGGCTTGCGATTGCGTCGCGCTAAATAGGATAGTAAGTGAGGCACACCTGGTGGATGTCCACATCCGGCACAACACAGGCCACACCTTTTTTAGAGATAGTCAGTGCAGGTCTAGAATAGACAGGTTTTATTTGAAGGAGGAGGCCGTCTCCTCGCCGTTGTCGGTTGTGGAGGAGGAGTTCTCCGATCACTGTTTGATTATGTTTTCTCTGAGCAATACAGAGACTTCTCAGATGGGAAGAGGTTATCGGAAGCTGAATTCGTCACTCCTTGAGGAAGAAGCTGTAAGACGGTCCTTTGAGGAATTTCTTCAGAGCAAGGTACCACTGCTGGGCCTAAGTAACACTAAGTCTGAGTGGTGGGAGATGTTCAAACTTCAGGTGGTGAGATTCTTCTGACAACTCTCGAACCTCAGAAGCCTGAACAGGGATTGCCTGTATCAGAGCCTGGGGAGGAAACTCGAGCATCTTGTCTTGACTGAGGGTAGCCGCGAGGCGATCTCCAGTGTGAAATCCTTGCTAAAGAGGTGTTAGTACGATAGGCACGCATCTTCGGTTTTTGAGAGGGACTACGGAAAGTACTACTTGCCCGACCCTTACAGAAGCTGCAAGATGTCAGTGAATAGTAAGATAGTGACAAGGCTGATGGACAGTACGGGATCCCAGAGAAGGTCCAGATCAGGGATCTTGGAGGTCGTCAGTTCATACTACTCGCACCTCTTGGGAAGGAAGGAACTGGATCGTGACAGGATGACGGCTTTCCTGGCTGAAGCTGTTCTTGAGTGCGGGGTTGACCTCTCGCTGGGTGGTTTGGCAGAAGCGATCAAAGAAGAGGAAGTGAGACTGGCGATCAATGGGCTCCGGCCCAAAAAAATCGACAGGTCCGGATGGCTTAACATCTGAGTTCTTTAGGACCTTTAGGGACTCCTTGGTTCCCCTCTTGACTCAGGTGTTTAATGAGTGTCTCTCCTCGAGCACTCTGCCGAGATCATTAAGGAGGTCGGCTTTGATCATTTTGTCACAGGGTAAAGATCCGTCACGCATTGAGAATTGGCGTCCCATAGCACTTCTTAATGTGGACAGGAAGGTCTTGGCTGGTGAAGTTTGCACCGCAGCTCCTTTCGGAGGCCCAGCACTGTTGTGTTCCTGGCCGTAGCACTTTCAGTGCTGTTCTGGGTGTCCGGGAGGCCGTGGAGCGGGGCAGGGCGGGCCTTTGGAAGGGGCTCTTGCTGACCCTGGATCAGGCAAAAGCCTTTGATCGGGTCGACCACGAGTACCTCTGTTCCACTCTTTTGAGGTATGGTCTGCCTGGAGGGTTTGTGGACTGGCTTAAGACCTTGTACGCAGGGGCTGAGACTTTCCCTCTGGTAAACGGGTGGATTGGACAACCTTTCGGGATAGGATCTGGTGTCCGCCAGGGCTGCCCTCTTAGCCCTTTGCTTTACGTGTTTGCGATCGATCCCTTCCTCAGAAGGGTCGATTGTGGACCGTTGGCGGGGGTGAGGATGGGCAGGTTGGCGCCAGAGGCTATCCTGAGGGTAGTGGCCTACGGGGATGACGTCACCGTCTTTGTTTCTTCGCAAGAGGAGGCGATGGTGGTGATGTCAGAAGTGGAGAGCTACTCGGAGGCATCCGGGTCCAAGGTCAGCCAGGACAAGTGTGAGAGTCTCTGGCTGTGAGGCGGGGATCCCGCGTTTGATCTTCTGGACACCCTCCCCGAACCCCAAGAACATGCCAAAGTCCTAGGCATCGAATTTGGCCAGGGTGATTACCCCACGAAAAACTGGGAAGGCAGAATCAAAGGTGTCGCCCAAAGAGTGGACCAATGGAAGGGTTGGTCTTTGACCCTGAGGGAAAGGGTTGACTTGTGCAAAGCTTTCCTGCTCCCCTTGCTAATCTACCTGAGCAGCGTCTGTGTCTTACCAGAGCCTCTCTGGACACGGGTCTACAGTCTGTTCTTCCAGATGTTATGGGGGAATAGACTAAACCTAGTCAAACGGGAGGTCACTTACCGCACGAGGAGACTAGGGGGGTTGAATATGGTGAACCCCGTGGTGTTCCTAGTGAACACCTTTTTGAAAGTTAACGTGACAAACCTCTGGAAAGAGAGGGCTCCTCCGTGGATATTCTCCTGCAAGGGATGGTTTCAGCCTTTCTTCCAGGAATGGGAGACAGGGGGAAGATTGAAGGATCTTCGCACACCGCACGGGCATCTCCCGGCTTATGTTACCCCGGTTCTGAAAATGATGCGCCGGTGGGGTCTGGGAATGTGGGAAGTGAGGTCCCTCCCAAGGAAACTCCTCGACATGCGGGTCTTGCTTTTGCATTTTCGGAAACCATTGGTCCTCAAGGACTGCCCAAGTCGGGATCTAGAGGTTGGGTTAAGTTTGTTAAATTCTAACAGGATCCCCAAGAAGTATTGGGACTTGACTTGGCGCTGCTTCCAAGGTAAGTTGTATGTGAAGGACAATTTGAAGTACAGGAGCTCCGAGGACAGGAATTGACCCGTGAGGCTTGCGCTACCATGCTGGAAAGCATGGAGCACTTCCTGCTTCATTGTCCCTTTAATACAGAGGTGTACAACAGGGTGGGCGCTTCCATTGGTTGGCCGCGGCTGGCCTATGGAGCGTTCAGAGACCTCGGGAGAAGGGACCGAGCCACTTTATTCTTAGTCAGTGCAGTGGTCAGGTACTTCACGTGGAACGCACGAGTTTTAGTTTCGACGCAGAGTAAAATCCTCCAAGTAGATGAAGTTTGTAGCAGCATCCTAGGTGCCCTGGTGAAGGTGCGTTCTCTGGAGTGTGAAAGACTGGGTGCACGGAGAGTGGCCCATCTCTGGAGGTGTTTCTCCTTCAGGGTGCCTTAGTCCGTTAGCGCTCCTATATCCTGGTGGTGGGCTGATGTCTTTACACCCTAGATTTTTGTTTTGTATTTCTGTTCCTTGAATAGAAGGTTTGCAGGCATCGAACTTGAGCCTCGGGTGGTGAGTATGTAGGTTGTGTTCTGTGATGTTGGTTTATGTATATATTGTATATGGTGTATTGTATATATTGTTTATAGTGTGTATAAAAGAGGGTCTTAGTTAGGTTGGGTGGGGGGATTGGAGGGTTCAACGGCAGTGATAAGAGACTGATCTGGCCTGGCCCAGGCTCCGCCTGGGGAAAAACTTTGGGGCCTGATCCTAGCTCGGATAATTCCTGAACTTTGTGGCCAGAGCTGGATCGGGGGGGGCGGGATAGTTAGAGTAGGTGTGTGTTTATAAATATATTTAAAAAAAAACAAACCACAAATGTTAATTTTGTACACTATTGTATTTAGGTTTGTTGTAGGGTGAATGTGGTGGTGCAAGCGGGTGGCTGTAAGGTAAGGCAGTGGGACCAGCAGGGTTTTGTTGTTTGCGGCGTTGTATAAATCGGTTTATAATGTGTTTATCGTGTATATATTGTATATAATATTGTATTTAGGACGGTGTGAATGTAGTTGGGGTTGTATATAGTAGTATGAATGAAGCTGGGCTGGGGGTCTTACATGATTTTATACTATTTATTATTTATAATTTTTACAGGGATATTCATGCAAGTTAAGAGTATTTTGTTTGTTGTCTTTTGTTTTTGCTTTCTTTATTTTATTGGAATTTTTCTTTCTTGACCCTGATTAGTAGGTTTCTTTTTTTTTGTCGTTTGTTGGCGTCTGATTGGAGCGTTGTTCTTATGTTTTGTTCTGTTGTGTTTTATTTGTAATGTATCATAGTTAGTGTCACGTGAAAGTATTTTTTATTTAATAAAAGACCTACAATCTATTACTCCCTGTTATCAGCCATTACTGGGGAGAGGTGACTGTAGGACAGGTGACTGCAATCTATTATTACACAATGCATTATCCTCTTATTACTCTCCGGCACTATTAAAAGCTGCAGATTTGTCGTCCCTTTTAAGTCTTTCTTATATTTTGGTAGGTATATGTGCTGCTGCCTGCAGAGCTGATATGAAGCGTGTGGTGAGATTTCCATAAGACGTCTGCGGCGACGCGAAGGATTACGTCCATTTCATCAGAAAACATTAGGTGAGGAGGGCATTTAATAAAACTGAGACAACTGGGGACAGCACCTTTAATATCCAGCCGCAGCCGCTCATCTCCCTACATCCTGCCCTACAGTCGCTCCCTCCCCACCTGCCTATATTATAACATTAACCCTTTGCTGGGGGTCTGCAGCAATGAAATCTGTCCATGACATCTCAGAATCGCCCCCACCCCTCAACTTCGCCATCGCTTACGGCTCTGAAAGGATTAATGCTCCATGCGGTGGTAATAGGGAGATATCAATCTTTTGGATTTTTTTCCTGTTGCATTAACACCTCCTGCCAGGTGTATGGTGGCATTAAGTCCTAGGGGGGTAATGGTGTGTGGCGAGAACGTGGGAAATAAATAACTCTCTGGATATATATATGTATATTCACACTCTGAGCGGCTGCCGCCAAATACAACAAGGTACAAGAAGGTGCAGGGTTTACATCTGCACATGCACAATTTATAGGGGGCGCCGGTGCCAACCTCAGGGAGGATAAACATGGACAAACATGGCGACATTTAGCATCAAACATCCCAAACCAATGCAACGTGCTACAATGTAGACAGTGTTCTCCAGCTTATCCCACTCTGGACTCCTTATAACACCCCATTACTATCAGCAAAAGAACCAAAGCATTGCGCCTTTTTGCAAAATTTTGCACAATTCGCAAATCTTCTTATCTGCACCCACTCTAAATTGAAAAAGAAAAAAGGTCCCCACTTGGGGCACATTGCAAAAAATTACTGAAGCCAACATGGTGCACAACTTGTATTGGCAGAATTCTGCGTCATTTGCAAAAGTGAATGTGTTTTTTGCAACTTCCTGGGATGCGCACGTTTACTTTTTGGGAATATTTATTTTTTCCTTTATATTTTTCTTATTTATTTTAGATTTTCTTTGTATCATGTTTTCAGTTTATTTTTTACTCTTTTACAACTTTTATCTTCTTTATTTTTTTATAATATTGGTTGTATTACTATTATTGATAATATTTTGCATTATTGTTTGCTTTATTTTTTTTATTGGTTACTTTTGCTTCTATTCTATCATAGTTTTATGGTTTATTGTCTTACTTTTGTTCTATTTTTTTTAATAATTTTAACTTTTAGTGTATTTTTCTCATTGATGTTAGTTTTTATCGTAACTTTTTTTTTCAGTTTTTCGGTTTATTTTTTGTTGATATTTTTTAGTTTCTATATGATTTTAGTACATAAATATATATATATATATATAAAATTTGTATCCCAATATAGGTTTTGTTGCAATCAGTCGCCACGTCCGCAATTTCTCAATGCCGTTGGCTCGTTATGCAAATGAGGAGGCAGGAAACATATTTCTAAATAGAAACGAATGTGCCGCTTCCACATTAAATAAATTGAAAGTATCAATGGACCTTGAACAATTTTGGCTGCACGCAGCGGTGGTGGCGGAGGCCTGCAGCTTTTCTGTCATCTTCAAGCTCTCCCTAATGAGTCAGCAATCGACTTCACCTCCAAAGCTGCGGCTGAGACCGGTAGGAGAAGTTAGATTTCATGATGTATAATAATTAACAGTCGGCATAGGGTTAAAAAATAAAGGTAACAAAGTAACTTGTAGATAAAATGTAACAGAGCAGACCCCCGCAGTTCGGATCCTGGTGTGATCAATATTTTTGTACAATTTGAATTTTTTTCAGTCTTTTTTCTCTGCTCACATCCAATGCTGCATTCCACATTCCGCCAGGAGCTCCGCCCCTCTGCTACACATGTGACTTGGGAGCTCTGTTCTGATTGGGTCATCTGGTAACAGGATAGACGCAGGACTGTGGATGCAGCTTTGGATGTGACCAGAGTAGATTTGTGTTCCCCCATACTCTGCTGATTTCCTGATGTTCTCTCCCAGGTGAAGGTCCAGCGCTGTTTCCGAGCAGGGATCTGCCTTGTCGCTGATAAATCGCCCACTCTGTTACGACTTGATCTGCTCCGGCATAATGAAATTAAATTTGCGCTAGTCAGTAATTAGCTGGCAGGGTCTTTGTTCTGCATGCTAATTAGATTACCTCCCATTGGACGATTACACGTCTCTAGAGCCGCCGGTTACAGATCGGCTGCGTTCAGGTTTAAAAGATGTCGCAAATTGCTATTTTCGGCTCCAACATTGTTCTGCGTATGCGGCACATAATTACTCCGGGAAAATACAACAGTGAATCCGTCCCTCTCACCCCCACCGCCAGACCGGCGTCCCCCCAGAGAGACGGATTGTATTATAACTTTTTTATGAGTAATTATTATAATACTTTGCAGGCTAATTGGCTGAAGTGAACAGACGCAGCGTGACAGCCCATGTTGCCCTCCTCTACCGGGAAAGCTGGAAATCTTAGCCCGACTGTAGGAAAGCTGGGTGGGACCTGCGGCCATACTGGAGCCTCCCAGGAGGATTCTGGGTAATCACGTCTCCATCTCCCCCCCCCCCATCGCCTTGCTGACTGTTTCAAATTCCGTGGGGTAATTAGATTGTGGGCAGCGCCCCCTCCTCCGTATATCCAGTTATCCCGCCAGCGCCGGTCCAGAGTAATATCTCCAGGAATATAAGGACCCCGGGGATGATACAATTATACACAGATTACGCCTCACAATTCGCTTTCGGCGGCCATTTATCTGACAGAAAATATCTGTATTTATTTCCAGGGACACCGACTGTGACTGGGACTGTTCGAGGGGTCTCCAGAGAGCTTTGTGCTACCTGCGCGCCTATGTTTTGGGAATATTAACCCCTGCGGCAGATTGTGTTGCAGCCCCTTGTCTGCTTGTTACAACTGGTGGCTCAGTGGGATTTGGCACCAGGATTCAGTCTGGAGATAATATGACTGCGATACCGACCCCCATCCACCACTCCGTCCCCCCGGGGGTAGAACTATCTCATAGGGACAAGCTGGGAATAAGACGGACATTAACGATCCCAGGTAATAAAGAGTGATTGACCCCTGACCAGGAGCAGACCCCCAAAAATTGGCATCAGGACCCCTGTTATTCATCGATAATGCAGGACACCCGAAATTATTGAATCCTGAAAACTCGGCAACTTTTTAACAGACTTTGTGTTGCATTTCCTCTTCATCTTCAATAGCTCTGCTTGCATTCAGTGAATGGCGCCTCGTTGCTTTTTGGGCTAAAAATCCATCATGATCTGAACCTTCTCGCAGCTGAGGGTTTGTTACGATTCTATCCAGCCCAGACACTCCTCTGTGAGCGAAACACATCAGCAGTCATGATCTCTCCCATGTTGATGGTTGAGTTAAATTATAAGGCCACATTCACACTCTCAGTATTTGGTCAGTATTTTACATCAGTATAAGTAAGCCAAAACCAGGAGGGGAACAATTAGAGGAAAAGTATAATAGAAACATATGCACCACTTCTGCATTTAGCACCCACTCCTGGTTTTGGCTACAAATACTGATGTAAAATACTGACCAAATACTGCTAGTGTGAACGTGGCCTGACTTGTACTTAAGTCACACCCAAAGCTGCATCTAGAACTTGACCTACCTCCTATTCCTCTGAGCTCACGTCTCAGTGTCGCCCCCTGATGGTTCAGTATCTGCACAGAGCATGCTCAGCTGTACTGAACGGTGGGAATAGGAGTGTCGGTGCCATGTACACATGTGCACATCCAGCTGTTACAGGGTTTAGGTCTGGATAGCTAATATTTTCTTTTTTTTGGTCTTGCTAACTATGTTACTATATCTTACAGTTATTAGGTTCTTTAGAAGGACGTAGATCTGGGGATTTCTTCTGAAGGAATATAGGCTGAACTGGATGGACAAATGTCTTTTTTTCAGCCTTGCTAACTATGTTACTATGTTACAATAACTGACAGCAAGCAGAGATCCTAAAATTGGTAAATAATTAATCAGCCTAAGGCCGGCTTCACACTCAGCGTATGAAAATACGGTCCGTATATTACGGCCGTAATACGCTGAAATGTCCCGAAAATAGTGGTCCGTAGCTCCTCCGTAGTCAGGGTGTGTCAGCGTTTTTTGCGCATGGCATCCTCCGTATGTAATCCGTATGGCATCCGTACTGCGTGGTTTTCTCGCTGGCTTGCAAAACCAACATACCGCTATAGAAATGATCCATGTGTCCCAAAAAGAAAAAAGAATATATATATACTGTCATATATATATATATATATATATATATATATATATGTCATTAGACACATATATGTATATATATTAATATTTATTCCAGCGCTATACAGCTTGAAAGCCGGTAATTCAATTACCGGCTTTTTCTTTCTCCTTCCTAAAAGCCGACATGATTTGAGACATGGTTTACATACAGTAAACCATGTCTTCTCTCCATTTTTTTTGCAGATTCCACACTACTAATGTCAGTAGAGTGTATCTGCAAAATTTGGCCGTTCTAGCTCTTAAAATAAAGGGTTAAATGGCGGAAAAAATTGGCGTGGGCTCCCGCGCAATTTTCTCCGCCAGAGTAGTAAAGCCAGTGACTGAGGGCAGATATTAATAGCCTGGAGAGGGTCCATGGTTATTGGCCCCCCCCCCGGCTAAAAATATCTGCCCCCAGCCACCCCAGAACAGGCACATCTGGAAGATGCGCCTATTCTGGCACTTGGCCACTCTCTTCCCATTCCCGTGTAGCGGTGGGATATGGGGTAATGAAGGGTTAATGCCACCTTGCTATTGTAAGGTGACATTAAGCCTAATTAATAATGGAGAGGCGTCAATTATGACACCTATCCATTATTAATCCAATTGAATGAAAGGGTTAAATAAAACACAAACACATTATTTAAAATTATTTTAATGAAATAAAAACAATGGTTGTTGGAGTATTTTATTTTACGCCCAATCCAATCACTGAAGACCCTCGTTCTGTGAAAGAAAAAACATAATAAACCAACAATATACTTACCCTCCGCAGATCTGTAACGTCCAACGATGTAAATCCTTCTGAAGGGGTTAAAACATTTTGCAGCAAGGAGTTCCGCTAATGCAGGCTGCTCCTCGCTGCAAAACCCCGGGGAATGAGTCTAAATATAGATCAATGAGCTATATTTAGCTTCATTTGCGGTGAGGCGCCCTCTGCTGGCTGTTTATAGAGCGTGGGAACTTGCCTAGAAAGCCTGGGAGCTTTCTAGGAAATTTCCCACGATCTATGAACATCCAGCAGAGGGCGCCTCACCGCAAATGAAGCTAAATATAGCTAATTGATCTATATTTAGACTCATTCCCCGGGGTTTTGCAGCGAGGAGCAGCCTGCATTAGCAAAGCTCCTTGCTGCAAAATGTTTTAACCCCTTCAGAAGGATTTACATCGTTGGACGTTACAGATCTGCGGAGGGTAAGTATATTGTTGGTTTATTATGTTTTTTCTTTCACAGAACGAGGGTCTTCAGTGATTGGATTGGGCGTAGAATAAAATACTCCAACAACCATTGTTTTTATTTCATTAAAATAATTTTAAATAATGTGTTTGTGTTTTATTTAACCCTTTCATTCAATTGGATTAATAATGGATAGGTGTCATAATTGACGCCTCTCCATTATTAATTAGGCTTAATGTCACCTTACAATAGCAAGGTGGCATTAACCCTTCATTACCCCATATCCCACCGCTACACGGGAATGGGAAGAGAGTGGCCAAGTGCCAGAATAGGCGCATCTTCCAGATGTGCCTGTTCTGGGGTGGCTGGGGGCAGATATTTTTAGCCAGGGGGGGGCCAATAACCATGGACCCTCTCCAGGCTATTAATATCTGCCCTCAGTCACTGGCTTTACTACTCTGGCGGAGAAAATTGCGCGGGAGCCCACGCCAATTTTTTCCGCCATTTAACCCTTTATTTTAAGAGCTAGAACGGCCAAATTTTGCAGATACACTCTACTGACATTAGTAGTGTGGAATCTGCAAAAAAAATGGAGAGAAGACATGGTTTACTGTATGTAAACCATGTCTCAAATCATGTCGGCTTTTAGGAAGGAGAAAGAAAAAGCCGGTAATTGAATTACCGGCTTTCAAGCTGTATAGCGCTGGAATAAATATTAATATATATACATATATGTGTCTCACTGACATATATATATATATATACCTATTCTATGTGTACACATTTATTCTACCTATTCTACTGGAAGCTGTCAGTGTGATTTTACTGTACACCGCACTGAATTACCGGCTTTTCTCTCTAACAGCGCTGCGTATTTCTCGCAAGTCACACTGCTTGTCCGTGTGTAATCCGTATTTTTCACGCTTCCATAGACTTTCATTGGCGTATTTCTTGCGCAGTACGGTGACAAACGCAGCATGCTGCGATTTTGTACGGCCGTAGAAAGCCGTATAATACGGATCAGTAAAATACGGCAGATAGGAGCAGGGGCATAGAGAATAATTGTGCCGTATTTTTTGCGAGTTTTACGGACGTAGTTTCTGCGCTCTTACGTCCGTAAAACTCGCAAGTGTGAAGCCGGCCTAATATTAAAGGCTGAAAACTTGTCTGATCTTCCGGATCCTCCCAGCACACATCTGAACTAGAAGCCACGCCCACATTCAGTATGAGAACGCCCCCTTTTTGCTCACATTTGAATACGCGCCCCGTGGACTGCTGGGAATTGCAGTGCGTGATTTGCATTTCATGAGTACGATCGCTGCAGCTCCAAAAGCAGAGCCGCGATTCTCAGGAAGGAAAATGTCAGCACTTAGTGCAATCTACGGCGACATTTGCGACTCCCCCACAGTCACTTAGTCTTCGCTTTATCTCTCCCGATTACTTTTAAATGGGATGTGAAATAAGGGCACCGCGACTTGTGCAAACGCATATTGAAACGTTATAGATGGCCGAATGGGCGCTCAGGCCGCGGCCAGGTACACGGTGTAACAAACCACCAGCTGAGAGGGCAGGACAGGCTTATCCACTGACAGCAAGCAGAGGGCTTGGAAATGGCGAGGAACTGAAGCAAAGTCAGCTACAAAGCTGCTGATCTGAGCGTCCTGCGGAGACTAGCCCTGTGTGGCCGGGGATCCCGCTTCCATTCTGTGACGGTCTCACAGATACACTGGCATTTATAAGCCCACAGGCCCATGCCGGCTCCATCCCCTTCCTCAGATCGGGGTCTCTATTATTTAAATATCCCTGCCTGCTGGAAATTAACATCTACTATTACTACAGTTCCGATAACAGCACTATATAGGATTTACCATAATAATAATAATATTGCAATATAACAGACAAATTTCACCAGCATATATAGTAGTGCTAATACCGCCATGCTGGTTATTAAAGAAGCACGCGCATCTATATTCTTTACTGAATGTATGTTTATGTGCATCTAGTCTAGTGTATTAATATACTCGCCTACAGCCGCCTCCTCCAGGATCCAGCGCCGTTCTGCTCCACTTCCCAGTGTCGATACCTCAATTCCGACTAGCCGGCTAACTCCTTGTGTGACCTGGAAGTGGCGTTTACAATGTAAGTCAGAACACGGCCCCACTGGCTTCCATTGTAGAAGAGACTTCCAGAGAAACGGCTAGTGGGAACTATGGTAACAACACTGCAAAACGGAGCAGAATGGCGCTGGATCCCACAGAAGGTGGTGGTAGGTGACTGTATTAATATACTCACCCTAAACACCATACATATATTTAATAGAAAAATATATGGATGAGAGACTTCTTGAACTGTACAAGGACTGGTATTACTATACAGCGACCATATAATGGTAATATCAGTCCTAAACCAGTGCTCTGCAGACCATACATGTGTGCACTGTGCAGATCCTCACCAGTCATGTTCTTGCTGATTGTTGTCCTTCACTTTCCCTTTCCTTTTTCGTTTGGCCCAGACCGCTAGAACCTCTTCTTCCATCCATAACTCGTCCTTGCAAAATGTAACACAGAGAAGTCTGTGGTTTACTGCTTTTCCAGGACCCTCCTCACATTCTACCACCTCTGCACAAACCATGAAGCACCATAGCCAGTGCCATAGACCGTAATAATGCCTCCTCTGTAATAGTATCCTCCTGCTGTGCCCCACACAATAATAATGTCGCCTCTGTACTTCCTCATAGTAATATTGTCCCCCTTTGCCTCCTTACAGTTATATATGAATGAACGGGTTAATGTGGATATAATCTGCGCTGCTGAGTAATTGTAGGTCCAGAGCTCTGTACTCGTGTGCTATTTCCTGATGAAGAAGTCGCTTAGACTTTGAATAAACCACAATTCTTTATGTGATATACGTCTGGACCTACAATTATTCAGCAGCGCAGATTACCGTATATCCACATTAACCCGTTCATTCATCTACAGCATGGTCACTTGCCGACCCGTGGATCTGCTGCAACGGATAACTTTATATGCGTTATCAAATGCTCCATCTGGTGAGTAGAATTTGATTAGTATATCAATTCACTTTGCATTGGATAAGACCCTATTTGCGCTGATCTCTCCAACAGCATTCCTTACAGTTATATAGCACCCTATAGAAATAATGTCCCCCTGTGCCTCCTTATAATTATACTAAGAATTGACCCCTTATAATAAACTCCCCATTGCATCATAATAATAACAACAATTAATAATAATGCCTCCTGTGCTTTCCTGATAATGGTTCTCCATTGTTCCTCTTTATAGAAATCCCCCCTACTGTGCCTTTTTATAATAATACCCATGATCAGCAGGGGTTTACATACAGGACCCCTTTGCAAAAGTCCTATTACGGCACATAGGCGCAGTCACAGGTCATACCTCCAAACCTTTAAGACATGGACAAAGATGTGTTGTCAGACTTGCGCCGTTATTTCGCCCCTACTGAGCCCCTTAGTCTTACGACCACTATTATACCCTGGATCTCTCTTCAGCATTGGACACGGTGGATCTCCAGCTCCTCCTCACTGTGCTCCGCTCTATCTGCCTCAAGGACACCGTTCTCTCCTGGTTCTCCTCCTACCTCTCCTTCACTATATCTTTGGCTGGCTCCTCTTCCTCTCTCCTTACTATCGGGGTTCCTCAGGGTTCAGTCCTTAGCCCCATCTTTTTCTCCTTATACTCTGCCCCTAGTGGACAATCAAAGATTTGTTCCAAATCAGGACCCCCGTAGCATCTGTTTCCACAACCTCCATGCAAATAATAGCCCTCTGTACCGGTACAGTACACATACTGGCTGGTCACCAATTCATGCCACGTGATATGACTACTCTATTTGTATTGTACGGCCCAGCCATCAATATAATAAGCACATTTTATCATTTACCATTCATGTCTCCCCGATTTCCTCGCAGTATGTAAGCTTGCGAGTAGGTAGCTCACTCCTGGTATCTGTTAAATTATGTGATACTCTATAATGTATTTATTCTCTGTACAAGTCCCCACTGAAATGTAAAGTGCTGCGGAATATGTTGGTACTATAAAAATAAAATTATTTTTATTATTATTCCATGGTCTTCAAAGAGTATGAGGCCCCAAAAATTCCCCCATACAGAATGATGTTCCCACATTCTTTCACCTACACAGCATGATTGTCCCACAAACCTCACACAATAAGATGGCCACTCCAGCCCCCCACACATTATGATTGCCATCACTGCCCTCCACACAGTAGGATGGTCCCTCCACAGCCCCCCACACATCATGATGGTTTTCACACAGACCCACACATGGTATAAAGGTTACTCCACCCCCCCCCCCCACACACACACACACCGTATGATGCTCCCACCCACAGAGAATGATGGAGCCTCCAGTTTACTATAGTATAATGGTCCCTCCACAGAGTATGATGGTCTCCATAGCCCCAATACAGTTAGATGGTCCCCCACACATTGATAGTCACCACTGCCCCCCAGTCAGTATGATGGTACACTCAGCATGATGGTCGCCATAGCCCTCCACAAAGTATGATGATTTCCCCACACAGTATGATGGTCTCCACAGACCTCCACACAGTATGATGGTTCCCTTTCACAGGATAATGGTCCCACCACAGTGCCCTACACAGTATGATAATCTACGCAGCCCCCACACAGTATGATGGTTCCCACGCACACAGGATGATGGTCCCACCACAGCCCCCATACAGAATGATGGTTCCCTCACACATTATTATGGTTCCACCAAAGTATAATGATCCCCCCACAGCATGATGATCTTTACAGCCCTCCACAAAGCCCCCTATGCAGTATAATGGTCCACACAGTATTATGGTTCCTCCACACAGTATGATGGTCCATTAACCTAGTATGATGGTATCCTACAGCCTCAATGCAGTATGATGGTCCCCCACAGCTCGAACACAGTGTGATGGTCATCCCACAGTCCCCCACAACCCCAATAGAGTATGATTGCCCTCCAACACCCTTCCATATAGTATCAGGGTCCCTCTCACAGCCCCAATACACTGATTGTCACTCAGAACCTCGTCTTGTATGATGGTCCCCCTGAGAGCCCCAATACAGTATTTTGGCCTTCCACAGCCCACATTTAGTATAAGGGTCTCTCTCACAGCCCCAATACAGTATGATGGTTCCTCACAGCCGTAATATAGTATGATGGTCCCCCGTAACCCCTGTATAGTATGAGGGTCCACCTCACAGTCCCACTACAGTATGATGGTCCCCCACAACCCACATATAGTATGAGGGTTCCCCTCACAGCCCCAATACAGTATGATGGCCTCCCACAGCCCCCATATAGTATGATGAACTTCTTTACAGCCCCAATACAGTATGATGGTTCTTCTCACAGCCCCAATACTGTATGATAGTCTCCCTCACAGCCCCCATACTTTATGATGGCCCCTCACAGTATTATGGGCACCACAGCTCACAAAAAAACCCTTTATATTCATTCAATACAGCCTTCGCATCCACTGCAGCTGCTGCTTACTGTTCTATCACGTATTGCAGTGGACGCCGGCGGCACGATGCAGTGATGTCATAGCGCTGTTGAAGTCACCTGTGTGGCGCCATCCTCCAGCAGTCCGGGGACTGAAACTATCCTGCAGCCTGCTGGAGTATGTGACGGAGCAGAGTCTCCGTGCTCCGCCACAGCTATTAACAGTACCGTCGTCCTGAGGACATCTACACCAATACTAGATGGTGGCCCGATTCTAACGCATCGGGTATTCTAGAATATGTATGTATGTATGTACATCGCGCTGTGAGTAAGGGTTAAATTCCGCACCAATATCGCTGATTGGTCGCGCCCGGCTGGCCGATCAGCGAAGCGTGGTTCAAATCTGCCGCCAATTCGCGGCCGGACTGCGCCAGTCGCTGATTGGACGCGGCCGTCCGGGCACGACCAATGACCGAAGCGGTGTTTAAATACCGCGCCAATATCGCTGATTGGTCGCGGCCAGCCGAGTGCGACCAATCAGCGAAGCGTGGTTTAAATCCCGCGTCAATTCGCGGCTGGACTGCGTCTGCCGCTGATTAGTCGCAGGATGTCGGGCGTTCGTGTGCT
The DNA here is from genome assembly GCF_032444005.1 of Ranitomeya imitator. Taxonomy (NCBI): domain Eukaryota; kingdom Metazoa; phylum Chordata; class Amphibia; order Anura; family Dendrobatidae; genus Ranitomeya; species Ranitomeya imitator. Next base: position 155,559,680 of record NC_091283.1, on the reverse strand, counting down.
GGATGTCGGGGGTTCGGGGTGCAGGAAACTCGCAAGACCGCTAAGTCATCTGGGTAATTTCACAATGCATCTCTGGGAACGGAAGCTGGCGGCAGCCTCGCCGCTCGCGCGCATCGGTGGATGGCGGAAGATGAGAATAGCACCTTTTTTTTAATTATTTGTAACATTACATCTTTTTACTATTGATGCTGCATAGGCAGCATCAATAGTAAAAAGTTGGTCACACAGTGTTAACCCCTTCCCGCCCGACCTGTGACGCCACGTAGGCGTCATGAAAGTCGGTGCCAATCCGAAGTGTGATGCCTATGTGGCGTCATGGAGGGATCGCGTCCCTGCAGATCGGGTGAAAGGGTTAACTCCAATTTCACCTGATCAGCAGGGACAGGGGGAGTGGTACTTCAGCCCAGGGGCAGTGGCTTCGTCCCCTGTGGCTACGATCGCTCTGATTGGCTGTTTCACATTCAACAGGGAATCAGAATCAGAGCAATTTGTAATATTTCACCTATGAAAATGGTGAAATATTACAATCCAGCCATGGCCAATGCTGCAACATCATCGGCTATGGCTGGAAACCCTGATCTGCCCCCACCACCGATCTCCTCCCCAGTCCTCCGTTCTGTCCCGTACTGTGGTCCGCTCCTGTCCGCCCCCACCGTGCTCCGACCCACCCCCGTGCTCCGATCCACCCCCCGTGCTCCGATCCACCCCCGTGCTCCGATCCCACCCCCTCATACTTACCGAGCCTCCCGGTGTCTGTCCGTCTTCTCCATGGGTGCCGCCATCTTCCAAAATGGCGGGTGCATGCGCAGTGCGCCCGCCGAATCTGGCGGCTGGCAGATTCGTTCCAGGTACATTTTGATCACTGTGATAAAACCTATCACAGTGATCAAAATAAAAAAAATAGTAAATGAACCTCCCTTTATCACCCTCATAGGTAGGGACAATAATAAAATAAATAAAATATATTTACTTTTATTTTTGCACTAGGGTTAGGGTTTGAACTAGGGTTAGGGTTAGGGCTACGGTTAGAATTAGGGTTAGAACTAGGGTTAGGGTTAGAATTAGGCTATGTGCAATGTGTGGATTTGGCTGCGGATCAGCAGCAGATTGGCCGCTGCGGATTCGTAGCAGTTTTCCATCAGGTTTACAGTACCATGTAAACCTATGGAAAACCAAATCCGCTGTGCCCATGGTGCGGAAAATACCGCGCGGAAACGCTGCGTTGTATTTTCCGCAGCATGTCAATTCTTTGAGCAGATTCCGCAGCGTTTTACACCTATTCCTCAATAGGAATCCGCAGGTGAAATCCGCACAAAAAACACTGGAAATCCGCAGTAAATCTGCAGGTAAAACGCAGTGCTTTTTACCTGCGGATTTTTCAAAAATGGCGCGGAAAAAATCTAACACGAATCCGCAACGTGGGCACATAGCCTTAGGGTTAGGGTTGGAATTAGAGTTGGGGTTGGAATTAGGGCTAGGGCTGGAAATAGGGTTAAGATTAGGGTTGTGGTTAGGGTTGGGATTAGGGTTAGAAAAAGGGTTGGGATTAGGGTTAGGGGTGTGTTGGGGTTAGGGTTGTGATTAGGGTTATGGCTAGAGTTGGGATTAGGGTTAGGGGTGTGTTGGGGTTAGTGTTGGAGTTAGAATTGATGGGTTTCCACTGTTTAGGCACATCAGGGGTCTCCAAACGCAACATGGCGCCACCATTGATTCCAGCCAATCTTGCATTCAAAAAGTCAAATGATGCTCCCTCCTTTCCGAGCCCCGACGTGCACCCAAACAGTGGTTTACCCTCACATATGGGGTACCAGCATACTCAGGACAAACTGGGCAACAACTTTTTGGGTCCAATTTCTCCTGTTACCCTTGCGAAAATAAAAAATTGCTTGCTAAAACATAATTTTTGAGGAATGAAAAATTATTTTTTATTTTCACTGCTCTGCGTTATAAACTTCTGTGAAGCACTTGGGGGTTCAAAGTGCTCAACACATATCTAGATAAGTTCCTTGGGGGGTCTAGTTTCCACAATGGGGTCAGTTGTTGGCGGTTTCTACTGTTTAGGCACATCAGGGGCTCTGCAAACGCAACGTGATGCCCGCAGACCATTCTATCAAAGTCTGCATTCCAAAACGTCACTACTTCCGTTCCGAGCCCTGACGTGTGCCCAAACAGTGGTTTACCCCCACATATGGGGTACCAGCATACTCAGGACAAACAGGGCAACAACATTTGGGGTCCAATTTCTCCTGTTACTCTTGTGAAAATAAAAAATTGCAGGCTAAAAAATAATTTTTGAGGAAAGAAAAATGATTTTTTTATTTTCACGGCTCTGCGTTATAAACTTCTGTGAAGCACTTGGGGGATTAAAGTGGTCAACGCACATCTAGATTAGTTCCATGGGAGGTCTAGTTTCCAAAATGGGGTCACATGTGGGGGTGCTCCAAAGTTTAGGCACACAGGGGCTCTCCAAACGCGACATGGTGTCCGCTAACGATTGGAGCTAATTTTTCATTCAAAAGTCAAATGGCGCTCCTTCCCTTTTGTGACCACATATGAGGCATCGGTGTACTCAGGAGAAATTGCCCAACACATTTTAGGATCCATTTTATCCTGTTGCCTATGTTAAAATGAAAAAATTGAGGCTAAAAGAATTTTTTTGTGAAAAAAAAGTACTTTTTCATTTTTACGGATCAATTTGTGAAGCACCTGGGGGTTAAAAGTGCTCACTATGCATCTAGATAAGCTCCTTGGGGGGGTCTAGTTTCCAAAATGGGGTCACTTGTGGAGGAGCTACAATGTTTAGGCACACAGAGGCTCTCCAAATGCGACATGGTGTCCGCTAAAGATTGGAGCCAATTTTCATTGAAAAAGTCAAATGGCGCTCCTTCCCTTCCGAGCCCTGTCGTGCGCCCAAACAGTGGTTTCCCCCCACATATGGGGTATCGGCGTACTCAGGACAAATTGTAAAATAACTTTTGGAGTCTAGTTTTTCTTTTTACCCTTGGGAAAATAAAAAAAATTGTTGCTAAAAGATCATTTTTGTGACTAAAAAGTTAAATGTTAATTTTTTCCTTCCATGTTGCTTCTGCTGCTGTGAAGCACCTGAAGGGTTAATAAACTTCTTGAATGCGGTTTTGAGCACCTTGAGGGTTGCAGTTTTTAGAATGGTGTTACTTTTGGGTATTTTCAGCCATATAGACCCCTCAAACCGACTTCAAATGTGAGGTGGTCCCTAAAAAAATGGTTTTGTAAATTTCGTTGTAAAAATGAGAAATTACTGGTCAAATTTTAACCCTTATAACTTCCTAGTAAAAAAAAAATTTTATTTCCAAAATTGTGCTGATGTAAAGTAGACGTGTGGGAAATGTTATTTATTAACTATTTTGTGTCACATAACTCTCTCATTTAACAGAATAAAAATTGAAAATTTGAAAATTGCGAAATTTTGAAAATTTTTGCCAAATTTCCATTTTTTCACAAATAAACGCAAAAATTATCGACCTAAATTTACCACTAACATGAAGCCCAATATGTCATGAAAAAAACAATTTCAGAATTGCTAGGATCCGTTGAAGTGTTCCTGAGTTATTACCTCATAAGGGGACACTGGTTAGAATTGCAAAAAACAGCCAGATCATTAAGGTCAAAATAGGCTGGGTCATGAAGGTGTTAATAGCAGCGTTAACAGACTGCGTTACACTGCGTTATGCCGCTGTGTAAAGCAGTCGGTTTAACGGACTGCTAAAACGCTATGTGGGCGGCGGGCGCTGACTGAGGGGGGAGTATGGAGGGGGCACTGACTGCAGGGGAGTAGGGAGTGGCCATTTCACGGCCGGACTGTGCCTGTCGCTGATTGGTCGCGACCGGCTGGCCGCGACTAATCAGCGACTTGGGATTTCCGTGACAGACAGACAGACAAACAGACGGAAGTGCCCCTTAGACGATTATATATCTAGAAGAGTTGCAGTTGATGCGGCCCATGTCTGGACTGGCCCATAGGGCATTTGCCAGATGGCCAGTCCAGCCCAGGCTGCAGGTGATGTGAGTGTGAGCTCCGCAGACGAGGAGTGATCTCCTGGCACCAGGCGCCTCTGTTTGTTCTCCCGATGATGGGTTTTGTGTGATTTCCCCGCTGCCTGTACGATGCGGAGGACGCAGCAGATCCCAGGGGAAACATCAGGTTTTATTTCCATAGTAACTAAGGTATACAAGTCAGCGAGATCAATACTGAGCTGAGAAGGCGAGAGAAGAGAGAAAGGAAGAAGCCGAAAAGAGCCAGAGGCTGACGCAGCACAGCGGCGTATCACAGCTTAGATACATGATTGAGGGGAACAATGGAAACTCACAGTACAGAAATACACAGGAGCAAAACAGTCCACTGTATCTAATCCTATAGTACAGGGGTGGGCAATTAATTTTCCCGAAGGGCCACATGAGACCGTGACTGTTGTGCAGGGCCGAACCAATAGGCTGAAATTAATTCTACTCAATATTAATATCAATATATTACAATTATTATATTAGTGATAATTTTAGTAATATTAATTGTATCACTTACTATTGAGCAGAATTAAATATACTGACATCCATCTATATATTGTTTGAACCTGAGTGCAGCCCCTTCCGTATATCATATGAGCCCCCACACAGCCCCTTATATGCGGCATGAGCCCCACACAGCTTCCCTATACACACTGCATGAGCCCCACACAGCCTCCCTATATACTGCACGAGCCCCACACAGCCTCCCTATACACACTACTTGAGCCCCACACAGCCTCCCTATATACTGCACGAGCCCCACACAGCCTCCCTATACACACTACTTGAGCCCCACACAGCCTCCCTATATACTGCACGAGCCCCACACAGCCTCCCTATACACACTGCATGAGCCCCACACTGCCTCCCTATATACTGCATGAGCCCCACACAGCCTCCCTATATACTGCATGAGCCCCACACAGCCTCCCTATATACTGCATGAGCCCCACACAGCCTCCCTATATACACTGCATGAGCCCCACACAGCCTCCCTATACACACTGCATGAGCCAAACACAGCCTCCCTATATACTGCATGAGCCCCACACAGCCTCCCTATACACACTGCATGAGCCCCACACCGCTTCCCTATATACTGCACGAGCCCCACACAGCCTCCCTATATACACTGCATGAGCCCCACACAGCCTCCTTATTATATATACTGCATGAGCCCCACACAGCCTCCCTATATACACTGCATGAGCCCCACACAGCCTCCCTATATACTGCATGAGCCCCACACAACCTCCCTATATATACTGCATGAGCCCCACACAGCCTCCCTATACACACTGCATGAGCCCCACACAGCCTCCCTATATACTGCACGAGCCCCACACAGCCTCCCTATATACACTGCATGAGCCCCACACAGCCTCCCTATATACTGCACGAGCCCCACACAGCCTCCCTATATATACTGCATGAGCCCCACACAGCCTCCCTATATACACTGCATGAGCCCCACACAGCCTCCCTATATACTGCACGAGCCCCACACAGCCTCCCTATACACAGTGCATGAGCCCCACACAGCCTCCCTATATACACTGCATTAGCCCCACACAGCCTCCCTATATACTGCACGAGCCCCACACAGCCTCCCCATATACACTGCATGAGCCCCACACAGCCTCCCTATACACACTGCATGAGCCCCACACAGCCTCCCTATATACACTGCATGAGCCCCACACAGCCTCCCTATATACACTGCATGAGCCCCACACAGCCTTCCTATATACTGCACGAGCCCCACACAGCCTCCCTATATATACTGCATGAGCCCCACACAGCCTCCCTATATACTGCATGAGCCCCACACAGCCTCCCTATATATACTGCATGAGCCCCACACAGCCTCCCTATATACTGCATGAGCCCCACACAGCCTCCGTATACACACTGCATGAGCCCCACACAGCCTCCCTATATATACTGCATTAGCCCCTCACAGCCTCACCATATACTGCATGAGCCCCACACAGCCTCACTATATACTGCATGAGCCCCACACAGCCTCCCTATATACTGCACGAGCCCCACACAGCCTCACTATATACTGCATGAGCCCCTCACTGCCTCCCTATATATACTGCATGAGCCCCACACAGCCTCCCTATATATACTGCATGAGCCCCACACAGCCTCCCTATATATACTGCATGTCGCCCCCATAGCCTCCCCATGTGCAGGTCGGACTGAGACAGCAAGAGGACTGGATGTGGCCCGCAGGCTACACTTTGGCCAGGTCTGCTATAGTGCGATACTGTTTGCTGAACTATGTATCTAATCCTATCCTGTGATACTGTCTGCAGAGATGCTGTACCTAATCCTATCCCTTTTGATACTGTCTGCTGAGCTGTGTATCTAATCCTATCCTGCGTGATAATGTCTGTTGAGACGTGAATCTAGTCCTATCCTGTGTGATACTGTCTACTGAGCTGTGTATCTAATCCTATCCTGTGTGATACTGTCTGCAGAGCTGTGTATTTAATCCTATCCTGTATGATACTGTCTGCTGAGCCGTGTATCTAATCCTATCCTGTATGATACTGCCTGCTGAGCCGTGTATCTAATCCTATCCTGTGTGATACTGTCTGCTGAGCCGTGTATCTAATCCTATCCTGTATGATACTGCCTGCTGAGCCATGTATCTTAGTCTAACACATAATATTTAGTACCAGTCTTTGCTGCCCAGTCAATATATTGTAGTGTAAAGAGCTGCTATAATTTGACAACTGTTCACTGACAGAAGGAGCAGATGTCATCTGACAGAAGGAGGAGCAACTGTTGGGAGAAGGGGCGTCTGTCGTCTGACGGTAGGAGGAGCAGCTGTTGGGAGAAGGGGCGTCTGTCGTCTGATGGTAGGAGCGGCTGTCTGATGGTAGGAGGAGCACTGTGAGGGGAAGGGGCAGCTGTTGTCTGATGGTAGGAGGAGCGACTTTTGGGAGAATGGGCGTCTGTCATCTGATGGTAGGAGGAGGGGCTGTTGGGAGAAGGAGCGTCTGTCGTCTGATGGTAGGAGGAGCTGCTGTTGGGAGAAGGGGCGTCTGTCATCTGATGGTAGGAGGAGGGGCTGTTGGGAGAAGGGGCGTCTGTCGTCTGACGGTAGGAGGAGCACTGTGGGGGGAAGGGGCAGCTATTGTCTGACGGGAGAAGGTGGAGGCTATCGGGAGGAGGGGCGGCTGTCGTCTGATGGTAGGAGAAGCGGCTGATGGGAGCAGGTGCGTCTGACGGAAGTGTGAGGGGCTCAGGGCAGTAGTCATGGGCGAGGGGCTGCTGTTCTCCCATGCCCTGGCACCTCACAAGTAAATAGTGTCCTGTCTGTTGTGTGGTTTGGGTGAAATGTATAACATTAACTTTTGTGTTGGATTTCTCCTCTGGTTCCACGATCCAGATGCCACACACATTGAATTACATAGTCTGTGCCAATTTTTTTAAATATTAACTTTACTCAACAAGTTCAAAGGTTCCATGGCAGTTACAGTACCGCATGTGTCTGGATCGCCCCCCCGGTGTAGGGCAATGGGGAACTCGGAGCCGGGCCCTTCGGTTCTCGTCAGGGATGTCACGGTGGCTGACCCGGTCCGTGGCCCTAGGGGATGTCCGTTGAAAATGAGGGGAAAGGTCTTTAAAGGGATAGTGTTCGTGACGCCACCTGTGGTATTTGGTCAGGGTGACCGACGCTGCTTAGGGGTCCGCTGGGGTGATGTTATGGCAGCTAGATGGTATACATTCCCACAGGTGAAGTGTATCCTCAGGGCTTCCCAGAGTGTAGATGGAGAATGGTGGGTGTTGTAAGGCACAGTGAATAACGAGGACACAAGGCTGCAGTCTCTTTACCTTTACTGAAGGCTTCAGCGTCCACAGTCCAGAGTACCAGATCACAGGCCAGGCAGAGTCCGGCCGGTCTGGAGGCAATTCCAGAGTCCCCTTATCCAGGTGGAAATCAGTAGCCTTCCTCTAGCGCCTGAGTGTTGTAGTACCTCCCTGCTGAGCTTCTCGGTGAGGTCCTCACAACTGATGTCGGTGTTCTAGGTGTTCTGTCTCTTTCTCTCTGTCCCCCAGATGGTATGGATAGGACAAACCCGTATGACTGATGGCCTGAGGCTTTTTACAGGGACCTTACGACGCCCCAGCCCCCACAAGTTGCCACTGTGCCTACTGGGTGTAAGGTCGGGCAGCTAACGTGGAATTAACTGTCCTGCCAGTCTCTGAAGTAAAGCATAGAGTTCCTTACTCCCTCGGTGTTCTGGCTACCGGCTTCTGCACCTCAGAGGGAGGCAGCCTATTGCAGGGCAGAACTCCCTCTGGATTCCTCTCCTTGTGCTATGACTTAGTTTCTCACTCTCAGCAACGCAATTCTCTTCGTGTCCTTTCTTAGGATGCTGCCGCACGTGGGGCAGGCACAGTTCCGTAACCCTCTGGCTAAGCCTCTGACAGGATCCCACCCCTGTCAGGGACCTCTCTGTCCGCAGCTGTTTGATGTCTGCCTGACAGGTGCTGCCTGAGTGAAGCCCAGTCAGATTCTGCCTGGGTCAATGCCCAGTCAGCTTCTGCCTAACTTCCTATCCAGACCACCAGTTTTACCTAATTGTGAGGAGTGCCCTACTAGATAGGAGCATAGCTCCCCCTGGTGGACTGGAGTGTGAAGTGTGTTGTGTGGTTTGTGATACCTTTTAAGGTGATCTCCTTTATTGCCATCAGACGTAACATCACTCCCCCTGGTGGAAGAACGACCTTACTGCAACGACCAGGACCCTGGGGCGCTGCATGTCCACTTTGTCAGTTTTTCCAGCCTGAGCCTTCCCTTCGTTTCCTATCACTTTTGGCCCCTGAGATGCTCTTTCCCGCTCTGCAGCTGCCCTGCTTTCCGGCCAACTTCTCTGTCCTGGTTTCCATTCCAGCTCCCCTTTCTGGGAGATGAAAAAGGGACCCGCTTCTGTACCTAGTTCGGGCCGTTGGCTCCGGATATCCTGGGTGGACTGTTGAAAGTAGTGGTGGCCATCCGCATGCTGCTCCCAAAAACTCTTATGCTTTTCCATACTATCTGGCCCACTGGCCTAATCTGCCTTTCCTCTGTCACTTGTCTTATCTCCAGACCAAGAAATATCCCTATTATATCTATTCCTACCACTCCCATCTGGGAAAATCGATAAAGCCTTAACCGTTTCTATGCTGAACCTATTTAACTTCCAGTACTAGTAGTGTGCCCTCCACTGCACTATACACAATCTTATCCTAATCAATTAACCATATGCTTCTAATATCCTAACTCCTCATCCTAATACTTTCCCTAGTCTTATCATAATACACAAATGCAGACTGAACATGAGTCATCAAATATAAAACCATTATCAAAATATATAAACATTCTACAGAGTCATCTACATTATAACTAAAGTGTACCTGAATTATCAGGAAGGGATGAAGGGTATGGATTGACCTGGACATACCCTTACAGAAGGAGGAGCAGCTTTGGGAGGGGCAACTGTCATCTGAAGGTAGGAGAGGCTGTTGGCTGGAGGGGTGGCTGTCGTCTGACGGTAGGAGGAGCGGCTGTTGGCTGGAGGGGCAGCTATTGTCTGACGGTAGGAGGGGTAGCTGTCATTTGTTGGGAGGAGCACCCGTCGTCTGTCGGGAGAAGGGGACGGCTGTTGGGAGGAGGGGCGGCTGTCGACTGATGGTAGGAGGAGTGGCTGTTGGCTGGAGGGGCACCTGTTGTCTAATGGTAGGAGTGGTAGCTGTCATTTGTTGAGAGGAGCACCTGTCATCTGTTGGGAGAAGGGGACAGCTGTAGGGAGGAGTGGCGGCTGTCGACTGATGGTAGGAGGAGCGGCTGTTGGCTGGAGGGGCACCTGTTGTCTAATGGTAGGAGGGGTAGCTGTCATTTGTTGGGAGGAACACCCGTCGTCTGTCGGGAGAAGGGGACGGCTGTTGGGAGGAGGGGCAGCTGTCGACTGATGGTAGGAGGAGCGGCTGTTGGCAGGACAGACAGCTGTTGTCTGATGGTAGGGGGCAGCTGTCGTTTGTTGAGAGGAGCACCCATCATCTGTCAGGAGAAGGGGATGGCTGTTTGGAGGAGGGGGGCTGTCATCTGATGATAGTGTAAGCAGGTTGCGGGATGCAGTGACAGAGAAGGCAGAGCAAGGGTTAACAAATATAAGTTTTAATTTAACAGGGGGTTAACTCCTCACAGGGAGGTGCAGGATTAAATTGGGAGAATAACAGTCTAATTGTAAAGGATATGCAGCTTTAAGGAACAACTAATCAGATAACAGAAGTTCTTGTGAATGCCGCGGGGGAGTCGACAGCCAAACAACGGCTGGCGTGGTGCTGGTACAAGAAGGTTCAGCTGGTAATGGTGGTCCGTCTTCTGGCGGCAGCAGTCGGTGTCCTGTACCTTCTGCTAAGCCCCTAGTCCATGAACATATGCACCCGGAGCAAACAAGGCTGCAGCACAATTAGGGTCTCCCGTGGGCTGGAAGGTACTGTATATGCTGGTAAGGTGGGCTGAAAACGTCTGTCCAATACCCGGTTCTCTCTGTGCGGCACATGCGCTGTACTCACGGTCACAAAGCACGCGGCACCTCACTCTCTGCCAGCTACTGGGCGCGCTGCACTTCGCTCTCTATGCTGCGCGCTGCCTGTTTCCGCCAAGACTGAAGCGCCAACAACAGCTGGCACGACGTTTCTCCAAGAAGATCCTGTAGACAACGATCCGGCAACGAGGGCAGCAGCGAACAGTCCTGATCTCTGCCCTGGCTCTTAGGCTGGTGTGCGGCGCTTAGCTGAACAGGGCTCCCGGCTCTTTCCTTATTACTGCGGCGGGCTCTGGCAGCGTCCCGGCATCGGATCGGCCGTGTGTTATTGCGGCCTTCCTGCGCACCCCTCGGAACCCGCTGCGCACACACCTTGCCTGTGTCACGGCTGGCGGGAAACTGCCTGACGCTGCGCGCACTTTCACTTATAACCGCGCCCCAGCTTCCGGATCAGGGAACCTGTCCGGGCCTTTTTACCTTCCCCCGGACAACATGGGACGCAGCCTCAGTAGTTCCGGACCCGGTCTGGCACAGGTACCCGCAGACCGGTCGTCCTCCTTACACTAGCAGTGGCAGCTGTCATTTGTCAGGAGGAGAAGCAGTTGTCTGGAGGAAGGGCAGCTGTCATACGAAGGGAGGAGTGGCTTCTGTTGGGAGAAGGCAGGGCTGTCATTTCTTAGGAGGATGGACCCGCTGTCATCTGACGGTAGAAGGAGCGGCTGTTAGGAGGAGGGGTGGCTGTCATCGAGAGGAGGGGCAACGGTCATCTGTCAGTAGGAGGGGTGGCTGTAATCTGTCTGTAGGAGGGGCAGCCGTCATCTGTCTGTAGGAAGGGCAGCTGTCATCTGTCTGTAGGAGGAGCAGCTGTCATCTGTCTGTAGGAGGGGCAGCCTTCATCTGTCTGTAGGAGGGGCAGCCTTCATCTGTAGGAGGGGCATCCGTCATCTGTCTGTAGGAGGAGCAGCCGTCATCTGTAGGAGCGGCAGCCGTCATCTGTAGGAGTGGCAGCCGTCATCTGTCTGTAGGAGGGGCAGCCGTTATCTGTCTGTAGGAGGGGCAGCCGTCATCTGTCTGTAGGAGGGGTAGCCGTCATCTGTCTGTAGGAGAGGCAGCCGTCATCTGTCTGTAGGAGGGGCAGCCGTCATCTGTCTGTAGGAGGGGCAGCCGTCATCTGTCTGTAGGAGGGGCAGCCGTCATCTGTCTGTAGGAGGAGCAGCCGTCATCTGTCTGTAGGAGGGGCAGCCATCATGTCTGTAGGAGGGGCATCCGTCATCCGTCTGTAGGAAGGGCAGCTGTCATCTGTCTGTAGGAGGAGCAGCTGTCATCTGTCTGTAGGAAGGGCAGCTGTCATCTGTCTGTAGGAGGGGCAGCCATCATCTGTCTGTAGGAGGGGCAGCCGTCATCTGTCTGTAGGGGGGCAGCCATCATCTGTCTGTAGGAGGGGCAGCCGTCATCTGTCTGTAGGAGAGGCAGCCGTCATCCGTCTGTAGGAGGGGCAGCCGTCATCTGTCTGTAGGAGGAGCAGCTGTCATCTGTCTGTAGGAGGGGCAGCCGTCATCTGTCTGTAGGAGGGGCAGCCGTCATCTGTCTGTAGGAGGGGCAGCCGTCATCTGTCTGTAGGAGGGGCAGCCATCATCTGTCTGTAGGAGGGGCAGCCTTCATCTGTAGGAGGGGCATCCGTCATCTGTCTGTAGGAGGAGCAGCCGTCATCTGTAGGAGCAGCAGCCGTCATCTGTAGGAGGGGCAGCCGTCATCTGTCTGTAGGAGGGGCAGCCGTTATCTGTCTGTAGGAGGGGCAGCCGTCATATGTCTGTAGGAGGGGTAGCTGTCATCTGTCTGTAGGAGAGGCAGCCGTCATCTGTCTGTAGGAGGGGCAGCCGTCATCTGTCTGTAGGAGGAGCAGCCGTCATCTGTCTGTAGGAGGGGCAGCCTTCATCTGTAGGAGGGGCATCCATCATCTGTCTGTAGGAGGAGCAGCCGTCATCTGTAGGAGCAGCAGCCGTCATCTGTAGGAGGGGCAGCCGTCATCTGTCTGTAGGAGGGGCAGCCGTTATCTGTCTGTAGGAGGGGCAGCCGTCATCTGTCTGTAGGAGGGGCAGCCGTCATCTGTCTGTAGGAGGAGCAGCCGTCATCTGTCTGTAGGAGGGGCATCCGTCATCCGTCTGTAGGAAGGGCAGCTGTCATCTGTCTGTAGGAGGAGCAGCTGTCATCTGTCTGTAGGAAGGGCAGCTGTCATCTGTCTGTAGGAAGGGCAGCCGTCATCTGTCTGTAGGAGGGGCAGCCGTCATCTGTCTGTAGGGGGGGCAGCCATCATCTGTCTGTAGGAGGGGCAGCCGTCATCTGTCTGTAGGAGGGGCAGCCGTCATCCGTCTGTAGGAGGGGCAGCCGTCATCTGTCTGTAGGAGGGGCAGCCGTCATCTGTCTGTAGGAGGGGCAGCCGTCATCTGTCTGTAGGAGGGGCAGCCGTCATCTGTCTGTAGGAGGGGCAGCCATCATCTGTAGGAGGGCCAGCCGTCATCTGTCTGTAGGAGGAGTGTTGTGAATTCTGCTCTTGGGTTCCCTCCAGTGGTTGTAGCTGGGAATGCAGTTGTCTCTGAGTCACAGTCCTGGCCAGGTGTATCTGCTAATTGCTGTTCTGACTGGGATATTTAAGTGTGTAGGATTCATTAGCCCTGGTCAGTTGTCAATGTTTCTTTGGAAGTATTGGATCTCTGCCTGGCCTCACCTGCCTAGCTGCCAGTTCAGCAAATATAAGTGTATATTTCTTTTTCTGAAGCACACTTCCTGTGTGCTTATTTCCAGTGCTGATCTTTTGTTTCTATTTGTTCCAGCTTTGACTGTGTCAGTTGCTTTTCTCAGTCTGGTTGGATTCTCTGGAGTTGCAGTTATACTCTCCACATCTTTAGTTAGGTGGTGGAGTTTTGTATTTTCTGCTGTGGATATTTTTGTAGTATTTTTATGCTGACCGCTTAGTATCCTGTCCTGTCCTTTTCTATTTAGCTAGAAGTGGCCTCCTTTGCTAAGCCTGTTTTCTGCCTGCGTGTGTCTTTTCCTCTCCAACTCACAGTCATTATTTGTGGGGGGCTGCCTATCCTTTGGGGGTCTACTCTGAGGCAAGATAGTTTTCCTATTTCCATCTTTAGGGGTATTTAGTTCTCCGGCAGTGTCGAGATGTCTAGGTTTTGTTAGGCACACCCCACGGCTACTTCTAGTTGCGGTGTTAAGATCAGGGTTTGCGGTCCGTATAGTTACCACCTACTCCAGAGAAAGTTTTCATGCTGCTCCAAGGCCACCTGATCATAACAGTACAACTGGCCAATAATGAGTTAAATGCATCTCAGAAGAAGGGAGGAAAGGTCTTGAGCCATTTTTTTTTTCTTCAGTTTACTTTGTCTTCTCCTCCCTCTTAATCTCTGGGTGGCTGAAGAGCCTTGTGCTAGCATGAATGTTCAGGAATTAGCTTCTCGTGTAGACCAGCTTGCTGCTAGGGTACAGGGTATTTCTGATTACATTGTTCAGACTCCTGCTTTAGAACCAAAGATTCCTACTCCTGATTTGTTTTTTTGGTGACAGGTCCAAATTTTTGAGTTTTAAAAACAACTGTAAACTGTTTTTTTGCATTGAAACCTCGATCCTCCGGTGATTCCATTCAACAAGTTAAAATCATCATCTCCCTGCTGCGTGGTGATCCACAGGATTGGGCATTTTCCCTGGAATCTGGGGATCCTGCTTTGCTTAATGTAGACTTCTTCTTTCAGGCGTTAGGATTACTGTATGATGAACCTAATTCGGTGGATCAAGCGGAGAAGACCTTGTTGGCCCTGTCTCAGGGTCAAGAGGTGGCAGAATTGTATTGTCAGAAATTCAGAAAATGGTCGGTGTTGACTAAATGGAATAATGATGCTTTGGCGGCGATTTTCAGAAAGGTTCTTTCTGAATCCGTTAAAGATGTTATGGTGGGGTTTCCCACACCCTCCAATCTGAGTAATTCTATGTCTCTGGCCGTTCAGATTGACCGGCGCTTGCGGGAGCGCAGAACTGTGCGCGCTATGGCGTTTTCCTCAGAGCAAATTCCTGAGCCTATGCAGTGTGATAGGATTCTGTCTAAAACAGAACGACAAGGTTTCAGACGTCTCAATAGGTTGTGTTATTATTGTGGCGACGCTTCCCATGTCATTTCTGTCTGCCCTAAGCGGACAAAGAGGATCGCCAGTTCATTTACCATCAGTACTGTACAACCTAAATTTCTGTTATCTGTGTCCTTGATCTGTTCATTGTCATCATTTTCTGTCATGGCGTTTGTGAATTCAGGCGCTGCCTTGAACTTAATGGACTTTGACTTTGCTAGGCGTTGTGGTTTTCCCTTGCAGCCTTTGCAGAACCCTATTCCTTTAAGGGGCATTGATGCCACACCCTTGGCAAAAAATAAGCCCCAGTTTTGGACACAGGTGACCATGTGCATGGCACCAGCCCATCAGGATGATTGTCGATTTCTGGTGTTGCATAATTTGCATGATGCTATCGTGCTGGGTTTTCCGTGGTTGCAGGTACATAATGCTGTGTTGGATTGGAAGTCCATGTCTGTAACTAGTTGGGGTTGTCAGGGGATTCATAATGATGTTCCTCTAATGTCTATCGCCGCTTCTTCCTCTTCTGAAATTCCGGAGTTTTTGTCTGATTTTCAGGATGTATTCGATGAGCCCAAGTCCAGTTTCCTTCCATCGCACAGGGACTGCGATTGTGCTATTGACTTGATTCCAGGCTGTAAGTTTCCTAAGGGCCGACTTTTCAACCTGTCTGTACCTGAACATGCCGCCATGCGGAGTTATATTAAGGAGTCTTTGGAGAAAGGGCATATTCGGCCATCTTCTTCACCGTTGGGAGCGAGGTTCTTTTTTGTTGCTAAAAAAGATGGTTCCTTGAGACACTGTATTGATTATCGCCTCTTGAATAAGATTACGGTCAAGTTTCAATACCCGTTACCTTTGCTTTCCGATCTGTTTGCTAGGATTAAGGGAGCTAGTTGGTTTACTAAGATTGACCTTCGGGGGGCGTATAATCTTGTTCGTATTAAGCAGGGTGATGAATGGAAAACTGCGTTTAACACGCCCGAAGGCCATTTTGAATACCTTGTGATGCCATTCGGACTCTCTAATGCTCCATCTGTTTTTCAGTCCTTCATGCATGATATCTTCCGGAATTATCTTGATAAATTCTTGATTGTATATTTGGACGATATTTTGATTTTTTCCGATGATTGGGAGTCTCATGTGCAGCAGGTCAGGATGGTATTTCAGATCCTTCATGACAATGCTTTGTTTGTGAAAGGGTCTAAGTGTCTTTTTGGAGTGCAGAAGGTCTCCTTTTTGAGCTTTATTTTTTCTCCCTCGTCTATAGAGATGGATCCGGTTAAGGTTCAGGCCATTCATGATTGGATTCAGCCCACATCCGTGAAGAGCCTTCAGAAATTTTTGGGTTTTGCTAATTTTTATCGCCGTTTCATTGCTAATTTTTCCAGCGTGGTTAAACCCTTGACTGATTTGATGAAGAAGGGCGCTGATGTGGCGAATTGGTCCCCTGCGGCTGTCTCTGCCATTCAGGAACTTAAACGTCGTTTTACTTCTGCTCCAGTGTTGCGTCAACCGGATGTTTCTCTTCCGTTTCAGGTTGAGGTTGACGCTTCTGAGATTGGGGCAGGGGCTGTTTTGTCTCAGAGGGATCCTGTTGGTTCCTTAATGAAACTGTGTGCCTTCTTTTCCCGTAAGTTTTCGCCTGCTGAACGCAATTATGATGTCGGCAATCGGGAGTTGTTGGCTTTGAAGTGGGCGTTTGAGGAGTGGTGACATTGGCTTGAGTGTGCTAAGCACCGTATTGTGGTCTTGACCGATCATAAGAATCTGATTTACCTCGAGTCTGCCAAACGGTTGAATCCTAGACAGGCTCGATGGTCCTTGTTTATTTTCTCGTTTTGATTTCGTGGTCTCGTACCTTCCGGGTTCTAAGAATATTAAGGCTGATGCCCTCTCTAGGAGTTTTTTGCCTGATTCTCCTGAGGTCTTGGAACCAGTCGGTATTCTGAAAGAAGGGGTGGTCCTTTCTGCCATTTCTCCTGATTTACGACGGGTTCTTCAGGAATTTCAGGCTGACAAACTTGACCGTTGTCCTGTGGGGAAACTGTTTGTTCCTGACAGATGGACTAGTAGAGTGATTTCTGAGGTTCATTGTTCCGTGTTGGCTGGTCATCCTGGCATTTTTGGTACCAGAGACTTGGTTGGTAGGTCCTTTTGGTGGCCTTCTTTGTCGCGTTTTGTGCAGTCCTGTGGGACTTGTGCGCGGGCCAAGCCTTGTTGCTCTCGTGCTAGTGGGTTGCTTTTGCTTTTGCCGGTCCCTGAGAGGCCCTGGACGCATATTTCTCTGGATTTTATTTCTGATCTTCCTGTTTCCCAGAGGATGTCGGTTATCTGGGTTGTTTGTGACCGATTCTCTAAGATGGTTCATTTCGTGCCTTTGCCTAAATTGCCCTCTTCTTCTGATTTGGTTCCGTTGTTTTTTCAGCATGTGGTCCGTTTGCATGGTATTCTGGAGAATATTGTGTCCGACAGAGGTTCCCAGTTTGTTTCTAGGTTTTGGCGGGCCTTTTGTGCCAAGCTGGGCATTGATTTGTCTTTTTCTTCTGCATTTCATCCTCAGACAAGCGGCCAGACCGAGCGAACTAATCAGACTTTGGAGACTTATTTGAGATGCTTTGTGTCTGCTGATCAGGATGATTGGGTGGCTTTTTTGCCATTGGCCGAGTTTGCCCTTAATAATCGGGCTAGTTCGGCTACTTTGGTTTCGCCTTTCTTTTGTAATTTTGGTTTTCATCCTCGTTTTTCTTCTGGGCAGGTTGAGCCTTCTGACTGTCCTGGTGTGGATTCTGTAGTTGACAGGTTGCAGCAGATTTGGGCTCATGTGATGGACAATTTGATGTTGTCTCTGGAGGAGGCTCAACGTTTTGCTAACCGTCGTCAGTGTGTTGGTTCCCGGCTTCGGGTTGGGGATCTGGTTTGGTTGTCTTCCCGTCATGTTCCTATGAAGGTCTCTTCTCCTAAGTTTAAGCCTCGGTTTATTGGTCCTTATAGGATTTCTGAGATTACTAATCCGTTGTCTTTTCGACTGGCGCTTCCGGCCTCTTTTGCTATCCATAATGTCTTCCATAGATCTTTGTTGCGGAAATATGTGGAGCCCGTGGTTCCCACTGTTGATCCTCCGGCCCCTGTGTTGGTTGATGGGGAGTTGGAATATGTTGTTGAGAAGATTTTGGATTCTCGTTTTTCGAGGCGGAGGCTTCAGTACCTTGTCAAATGGAAGGGTTATGGCCAGGAGGATAATTCTTGGGTTTTTGCCTCTGATGTCCATGCTGCTGATTTGGTCTGTGCCTTTCCTCTGGCTCATCCTGATCGTCCTGGAGGTCCTGGTGAGGGTTCGGTGACCCCTCCTCAAGGGGGGGGGTACTGTTGTGAATTCTGCTCTTGGGTTCCCTCCAGTGGTTGTAGCTGGGAATGCAGTTGTCTCCGTGTCACAGTCCTGGCCAGGTGTATCTGCTAATTGCTGTTCTGACTGGGATATTTAAGTGTGCAGGATTCATTAGCCCTGGCCAGTTGTCAATGTTTCTTTGGAAGTATTGGATCTCTGCCTGGCCTCACCTGCCTAGCTGCCAGTTCAGCAAAAGATAAGTGATTATTTCTTTTTCTGAAGCACACTTGCTGTGTGCTTATTTTCAGTGCTGATCTTTTGTTTCTATTTGTTCCAGCTTTGACTGTGTCAGTTGCTTTTCTCAGTCTGGTTGGATTCTCTGGAGTTGCAGTTATACTCTCCACATCTTTAGTTAGGTGGTGGAGTTTTGTATTTTCTGCTGTGGATATTTTTGTAGTATTTTTATGCTGACCGCTTAGTATCCTGTCCTGTCCTTTTCTATTTAGCTAGAAGTGACCTCCTTTGCTAAGCCTGTTTTCTGCCTGCGTGTGTCTTTTCCTCTCCAACTCACAGTCATTATTTGTGGGGGGCTGCCTATCCTTTGGGGGTCTACTCTGAGGCAAGATAGTTTTCCTATTTCCATCTTTAGGGGTATTTAGTTCTCCGGCAGTGTCGAGGTGTCGTCTAGGTTTTGTTAGGCACACCCCACGGCTACTTCTAGTTGCAGTTGTTGTTAAGATCAGGGTTTGCGGTCCGTATAGTTACCACCTACTCCAGAGAAAGTTTTCATGCTGCTCCAAGGCCACCTGATCATAACAGAGGAGCAGCCGTCATCTGTCTGTAGGAGGGGCAGCCATCATCTGTCTGTAGGAGGGGCAGCCGTCATCTGTAGGAGGGGCAGCTGTCATCTGTCTGTAGGAGGAGCAGCTGTCATCTGTAGGAGGGGCAGCTGTCATCTGTCTGTAGGAGGAGCAGCTGTCATCTGTAGGAGGGGCAGCCGTCATCTGTCTGTAGGAGGGGCAGCCGTCATCTGTAGGAGGGGCAGCTGTCATCTGTCTGTAGGAGGAGCAGCCGTCATCTGTAGGAGGGGGAGCCGTCATCTGTCTGTAGGAGGAGCAGCTGTCATCTATCTGTAGGAGGGGGAGCCGTCATCTGTCTGTAGGAGGAGCAGCTGTCATCTGTCTGTAGGAGGGGCAGCCGTCATCTGTCTGTAGGAGGAACAGCCGTCATCTGTCTGTAGGAGGGGCAGCAGTCATCTGTAGGAGGGCCAGCCGTCATCTGTCTGTAGGAGGAGCAGCCATCATCTGTCTGTGGGAGGGGCAGCCGTCATCTGTAGGAGGAGCAGCTGTCTTCTGTCTGTAGGAGGGGCAGCCGTCATCTGTCTGTAGGAGGAGCAGCCGTCATCTGTCTGTAGGAGGGGCAGTCGTCATCTGTCTGTAGGAGGGGCAGCTGTCGTCTGTCTGTAGGAGGGGCAGCCATCATCTGTAGGAGGGGCAGCCGTCATCTGTCTGTAGGAGGGGCAGCTGTCATCTGTCTGTAGGAGGGGCAGCCATCATCTGTCTGTAGGAGGGGCAGCCATCATCTTCTGCAGGAGGGGCAGCTGGGTTCTGGCTTTGTGATTGGCAGCGGTACTTGGAGACAACTCTGATGCGCATTCCCATAGATGCAGCTTTGGATGTGATTGGAATTCTGGAGGTCTTGCATGCAGGAACTTGAAATACTTTATAGTATCTACAAAGTGACTCAGGCAGCAGACCCTGAACAAGCAGAGGAAAGAGCATTACATGGATGTCAGTGGCGAGAGCGTCCAGAGCGGCTGTGGCGGGGGCACAGGAGAGGAGGGCACAGGGGACGGACACACATATTTATAGACAACAAAGAAAACTAAAGCGGAGATTCACAGGGACAAAGACAGAGCATGAAAGAGAGACAGACAGGCCGTCCGCAGCACAGCCCACACTGCTGGCAGCGACAAAGCGCTATAAATATACATGGACAGATAATAGAAGCATCTAATGTCATTACCGGGGTCACAGGTCGCTGCATTAAACCCCTCCACAGCCAGAATAATTCACGAGCCGCTGGGAAAGAGCGAATACGGGAAGAACCCACAATAAGAGAGGACAAGCTGTATCCCCAGGCTGAGATACACTGGCTCTGCAATCACTATCACACACAATGGAATTAGATACACTGACTCAGCAGACAATATCACACATGATAAATACGCAGCTCAGCAGACAGTATCACACAGGATAGGATTAGATACACAGCTCAGCATACAGTATCACACAGGATAGGATTAGATACACGGCTGAGCAGACAGTATCACACAGGATAGGATTAGATACACGGCTCAGCAGACAGTATCACACAGGATAGGATAAGATACACAGCTCAGCAGACAGTATCACACAGGATAGGATTAGATATGCAGCTCAGCAGACAGTATCACACAGGATAGGATTAGATACATGGCTGAGCAACATTATCACACAGGATAGGATTAGATGCAGGATCTCAGCAAACAGTATCATATATGATGGGATTAGTTACACAACTCCGCAAACAGTATCAGGGCCACCATCAGGGGCAGGATTAGGCCATTCGCTTAGTAACTGAATGTGCGTCCTATGATTCACGTTCATTCGCAATCTATTACAGTGCAGGACCGCTTCCTACACTGCAATAGGAGCCGCCAGCCAATCAGAGGTTGGCAGCTGACATCAACACGCACGTTGTCGGCGTATGACGTCACTTTAACGCGCCAGCGTGTCCGCGCCTCAAATGGTTGAGGAAGAGAATGCCACTGGACTGTGACAAGATAAAGAGAAACTTTTTTTTTTGTACTGAAATTCGCAATATGGGAAGACATATGGGGGGACTGGATGGAGACATATAGGGGGCAGGATGGAGACATATTGGGGGGCAGGATGGAGACCTATGGGGCCATGATGGGTGAACATATGGAAGCAGAATAGAGACACATGGGGCCAGAGATGAGACACAAGGGGGCAAGGATGTAGGACATCATTACTGTAGGGCCTAATTTAAGGATATTATTACTGCTGTGATGTATTTTATTTTTTAAGATACTGTTGTCAGTGAGGGAGGTCCTGATACTGTGCAGGGCGACACTGTCGCTTTTTTTCTTCTTGTGGGGTAGTGTAAAAAGTTGAGGAATGTGCTCTAGATAACTGTTATTTTCTGCAGAGATGTGTCCTGGCTGGAAGAAGTGATGGCAGTCTGTGCTGGGTGAAGAAGAAAAGCAAAGATGAAGGACTTTAACTAGAGACGTCACTGGTAAGTCAATGTTTTACCTGTACACTATACACTTTATACAGAGCTCCTGTGTATAATGTCACTGGTGAGTCACTATTACCTGTACACTGACACTGACATTTTTTCCCTTTATGTGGTATTATTAGCTATTATTCGGTCACTATGTGGTGGTAATATGTGGTTCAGCCATGGAGTGATGGTATTTGTCGCTTGCATGTTGTATTATTGGTCATTTACCAATGGGTCATCCACCTGGCTAATCGTTACTCAGACGAGTCAGCTCTTCACCAGTCATTATACTGCCCATTCATTATAGGATTCAATTCAAAGTGCTTGTTCTCACCCACAAAGCTCTCCACAGTGCGGCACCCCCTTACATCTCCTCCCTCATTTCTATCGGCCTAGCCGATAGCTGCGCTCTGCAAACGACTTTCCACTAACCTCGGCACTAATCCGTACCTCCCACTCCCGACTCCAAGACTTCTCCCGTGCTGCGCCAATCCTCTGGAATGCTCTACCCCAAGAAATTAGGACCAGCCACAACTCGCACAGTTTTAGGCGCTCCCTCAAAACACATTTGTTCAGAGCAGCCTACCATGTTCCCTAATCAAAGTAATTTTATGTGTAAGGGCGCGTGTGTAGCCAATTCACTACATCCATCTATCCCCCACTGTTATGAAAGGCAATTCAGTACTACAATGGACATAGCGGTCAGAGCACATACAGTGATCTGACAATAACCCAAAATCATAGAACGAGCTCTGAGACGTGGGAACTCTGCAGACCGCAATCCCTAATCCTCTCCAAACAACACTAGAGGCACCCGTGGATTGCGCCTAACTCTGCCTATGCAACTCGGCACAGCCTGAGAAACTAACTAGCCTGAAGATAGAAAATAAGCCTACCTTGCCTCAAAGAAATACCCCAAAGGAAAAGGCAACTAACGGCACGGAGGTACACCCTTTGCGTCCCAGAGCTTCCAGCAACAAATTAGACAAGCTGGACAGAAAAAATAGCAAACAAATAGCAAAGAAGAACTTAGCTATGCAGAGCAGCAGGCCACAGGAATGATCCAGGGAAAAGCAAGTCCAACACTGGAACATTGACAGGAAGCCAGGATCAAAGCATTAGGTGGAGTTAAGTAGAGAAGCACCTAACGACCTCACCAGATCACCTGAGGGAGGAAACTCAGAAGCCGCAGTACCACTTCCCTCCACCAACAGAAGCTCACAGAGAGAATCAGCCGAAGTACCACTTGTGACCACAGGAGGGAGCTCTGCCACAGAATTCACAACAGTACCCCCCCCTTGAGGAGGGGTCACCGAACCCTCACCAGAGCCCCCAGGCCGACCAGGATGAGCCACATGAAAGGCACGAACAAGATCGGAAGCATGGACATCAGAGGCAAAAACCCAGGAATTATCTTCCTGAGCATAACTGTTATGTTTGCTAATGACAGGTGTTATGAAGGCAATCCAGAAACACAGTGTGCTTAGCGATCAGAGCGCACACAGAGATCTGACAAATACCCAAAAATACAAGAACGAGCTCTGAGACGTGGAAACTCTGTAGACTGCACACCTGATCCTATCCTAAACACAACTAAAAGCGGCTGTGGATTGCGCCTAACAACTACCTAGGCAACTCGGCACAGCCTAAGAAACTAGCTAGCCTGAAGATAGAAAAATAGGCCTGACTTGCCCCAGAGAAATTCCCCAAAGGAAAAGGCAGCCCCCCACATATAATGACTGTGAGTAAGATGAAAAGACAAAACGTAGGGATGAAATAGATTCAGCAAAGTGGGGCCCGATATTCTAGGACAGAGCGAGGACAGTAAAGCGAACTTTGCAGTCTACAAAAAACCCTAAAGCAAAACCACGCAAAGGGGGCAAAAAAAAACCACCGTGCCGAACTAACGGCACGGCGGTACACCCTTTGCGTCTCAGAGCTTCCAGCAAAACAAAAGACAAGCTGGACAGAAAAAAAGCAAAAAGCACTTAGCTATACAGAGCAGCAGGTCACAGGAACAATCAGGAGAAGCTCAGATCCAACACTGAAACATTGACAAGGAGCAAGGATAGCAGCATCAGGCGGAGTTAAGTAATGAAGCAGTTAACGAGCTCACCAGAACACCTGAGGGAGGAAGCTCAGAAGCTGCAGTACCACTTGTGACCACAGGAATGAATTCAGCCACAGAATTCACAACAGTACCCCCCCCTTGAGGAGGGGTCACCGAACCCTCACCAGAGCCCCCAGGCCGACCAGGATGAGCCGCATGAAAGGCACGAACAAGATCGGAAGCATGAACATCAGAGGCAAAAACCCAGGAATTATCTTCCTGAGCATAACCCTTCCATTTAACCAGATACTGGAGTTTCCGTCTAGAAACACGAGAATCCAAAATCTTCTCCACAATATACTCCAATTCCCCCTCCACCAAAACCGGGGCAGGAGGCTCAACAGATGGAACCATAGGTGCCACGTATCTCCGCAACAACGACCTATGGAATACATTATGTATGGAAAAGGAGTCTGGGAGGGTCAAACGAAAAGACACAGGATTGAGAACCTCAGAAATCCTATACGGACCAATAAAACAAGGTTTAAATTTAGGAGAGGAAACCTTCATAGGAATATGACGAGAAGATAACCAAACCAGATCCCCAACACGAAGTCGGGGACCCACACGGCGTCTGCGATTAGCGAAAAGTTGAGCTTTCTCCTGGGACAAGATCAAATTGTCCACTACCTGAGTCCAGATCTGCTGCAACCTATCCACCACAGAATCCACACCAGGACAGTCCGAAGACTCAACCTGTCCTGAAGAGAAACGAGGATGGAACCCAGAATTGCAAAAAAATGGAGAAACCAAGGTAGCCGAGCTGGCCCGATTATTAAGGGCGAACTCAGCCAACGGCAAAAAGGACACCCAATCATCCTGGTCTGCAGAAACAAAACATCTCAGATATGTTTCCAAGGTCTGATTGGTTCGTTCGGTCTGGCCATTAGTCTGAGGATGGAAAGCCAAGGAAAAGGATAGGTCAATGCCCATCCTACCACAAAAGGCTCGCCAAAACCTTGAAACAAACTGGGAACCTCTGTCAGAAACAATATTCTCAGGAATGCCATGCAACCGAACCACATGCTGAAAGAACAAAGGTACCAAATCAGAGGAGGAAGGCAATTTAGCCAAGGGCACCAGATGGACCATTTTAGAAAAGCGATCACAGACCACCCAAATGACTGACATCTTTTGAGAAACGGGAAGGTCAGAAATGAAATCCATCGAAATATGTGTCCAAGGCCTCTTTGGAACCGGCAAGGGCAAAAGCAACCCACTGGCACGAGAACAGCAGGGCTTAGCCCTAGCACAAATCCCACAGGACTGCACAAAAGTACGTACATCCCGTGACAGAGATGGCCACCTGAAGGATCTAGCCACTAACTCTCTGGTACCAAAGATTCCAGGATGACCAGCCAACACCGAACAATGAAGTTCAGAGATAAGTTTATTAGTCCACCTATCAGGGACGAACAGTTTCTCTGCTGGACAACGATCAGGTTTATTCGCCTGAAATTTTTGCAGCACCCGCCGCAAATCAGGGGAGATGGCAGACACAATGACTCCTTCCTTGAGGATACCCGCTGGCTCAGATAAACCCGGAGAGTCGGGCACAAAACTCCTAGACAGAGCATCCGCCTTCACATTTTTAGAGCCCGGAAGGTACGAAATCACAAAGTCGAAGCGGGCAAAAAATAACGACCAACGGGCCTGTCTAGGATTCAAGCGCTTGGCAGACTCAAGATAAGTCAAGTTCTTATGATCAGTCAATACCACCACGCGATGCTTAGCTCCTTCAAGCCAATGACGCCACTCCTCGAATGCCCACTTCATGGCCAGCAACTCTCGATTGCCCACATCATAATTACGCTCAGCGGGCGAAAACTTCCTGGAAAAGAAAGCACATGGTTTCATCACTGAGCAATCAGAACCTCTCTGTGACAAAACCGCCCCTGCTCCAATCTCAGAAGCATCAACCTCGACCTGGAACGGAAGAGAAACATCTGGCTGACACAACACAGGGGCAGAACAAAAACGACGCTTCAACTCCTGAAAAGCTTCCACAGCAGCAGAAGACCAATTAACCAAATCAGCACCCTTCTTGGTCAAATCGGTCAATGGTTTGGCAATGCTAGAAAAATTACAGATGAAGCGACGATAAAAATTAGCAAAGCCCAGGAACTTTTGCAGACTTTTCAGAGATGTCGGCTGAATCCAATCCTGGATGGCTTGGACCTTAACTGGATCCATCTCGATAGTAGAAGGGGTAAAGATGAACCCCAAAAATGAAACTTTCTGCACACCGAAGAGACACTTTGATCCCTTCACAAACAAAGAGTTAGCACGCAGGACCTGAAAAACCATTCTGACCTGCTTCACATGAGACTCCCAATCATCTGAGAAGATCAAAATGTCATCCAAGTAAACAATCAGGAATTTATCCAGATACTCACGGAAGATGTCATGCATAAAAGACTGAAACACAGATGGAGCATTGGCAAGTCCGAACGGCATCACTAGATACTCAAAATGACCCTCGGGCGTATTGAATGCAGTTTTCCATTCATCTCCTTGCCTGATTCTCACCAGATTATATGCACCACGAAGATCTATCTTAGTGAACCAACTAGCCCCCTTAATCCGAGCAAACAAGTCAGATAACAATGGCAAGGGATACTGAAATTTAACAGTGATCTTATTAAGAAGGCGGTAATCAATACACGGTCTCAGCGAACCATCCTTCTTGGCTACAAAGAAGAACCCTGCTCCCAGTGGTGATGACGATGGGCGAATATGTCCCTTCTCCAGGGATTCCTTCACATAACTGCGCATAGCGGCGTGTTCGGGCACGGATAAATTAAATAATCGACCTTTAGGGAATTTACTACCAGGAATCAAATTGATAGCACAATCACAATCCCTATGCGGAGGTAGAGCATCGGACTTGGGCTCTTCAAATACATCCTGATAATCAGACAAGAACTCTGGGACCTCAGAAGGGGTGGATGACGAAATCGACAAAAATGGAACATCACCATGTACCCCCTGACAACCCCAGCTGGATACCGACATGGAATTTCAATCCAATACTGGATTATGGGTTTGTAGCCATGGCAACCCCAACACGACCACATCATGCAGATTATGCAACACCAGAAAGCGAATAACTTCCTGATGTGCAGGAGCCATGCACATGGTCAGCTGGGCCCAGTATTGAGGTTTATTCTTGGCCAAAGGTGTAGCATCAATTCCTCTCAATGGAATAGGACACCGCAAAGGCTCCAAGAAAAACCCACAACGTTTAGCATAATCCAAATCCATCAGATTCAGGGCAGCGCCCGAATCCACAAACGCCATGACAGAAAACGACGACAAAGAGCATATCAAGGTAATGGACAGAAGGAATTTGGACTGTACAGTACCAATGACGGCAGACCTAGCGGACCGCTTAGTGCGCTTAGGACAATCAGAAATAGCATGAGTGGAATCACCACAGTAGAAACACAGACCATTCAGACGTCTGTATTCCTGCCGTTCAACTCTAGTCATAGTCCTATCGCACTGCATAGGCTCAGGTTTAACCTCAGGCAGTACCGCCAAATGGTGCACAGATTTACGCTCGCGCAAGCGTCGACCGATCTGAATGGCCAAAGACAAAGACTCATTCAAACCAGCAGGCATAGGAAATCCCACCATGACATCCTTAAGAGCCTCAGAGAGACCCTTTCTGAACAAAGCTGCCAGCGCAGATTCATTCCACTGAGTGAGTACTGACCATTTCCTAAATTTCTGACAATATACTTCTATATCATCCTGACCCTGGCACAAAGCCAGCAAATTTTTCTCAGCCTGATCCACTGATTAGGCTCATCGTACAGCAATCCGAGCGCCAGGAAAAACGCATCGACACTACTCAATGCAGGGTCTCCTGGCGCAAGAGAAAATGCCCAGTCTTGAGGGTCGCCGCGCAAAAAAGAAATAATAATCAAAACCTGTTGAATAGGATTACCAGAAGAATGAGGTTTCAAGGCCAGAAATAGCTTACAATTATTTTTGAAACTTAGAAACTTAGTTCTATCTCCAAAAAACAAATCAGGAATAGGAATTCTTGGTTCTAACATAGATTTCTGATCAATAGTATCTTGAATTTTTTGTACATTTATAACGAGATTATCCATTGAAGAGCACAGACCCTGAATATCCATGTCCACACCTGTGTCCAGAATCACCCAAATGTCTAGGGGAAAAAAAAAAGTGAACACAGAGCAGAAAAAAAAAAAAAAATGATGTCAGAACTTTTTCTTTCCCTCTATTGAGAATCATTAGTTGGCTCCTTGTACTGTTATGTTTGCTAATGACAGGTGTTATGAAGGCAATCCAGAAACACAGTGTGCTTAGCGATCAGAGCGCACACAGAGATCTGACAAATACCCAAAAATACAAGAACGAGCTCTGAGACGTGGAAACTCTGTAGACTGCACACCTGATCCTATCCTAAACACAACTAAAAGCGGCTGTGGATTGCGCCTAACAACTACCTAGGCAACTCGGCACAGCCTAAGAAACTAGCTAGCCTGAAGATAGAAAAATAGGCCTGACTTGCCCCAGAGAAATTCCCCAAAGGAAAAGGCAGCCCCCCACATATAATGACTGTGAGTAAGATGAAAAGACAAAACGTAGGGATGAAATAGATTCAGCAAAGTGGGGCCCGATATTCTAGGACAGAGCGAGGACAGTAAAGCGAACTTTGCAGTCTACAAAAAACCCTAAAGCAAAACCACGCAAAGGGGGCAAAAAAAAACCACCGTGCCGAACTAACGGCACGGCGGTACACCCTTTGCGTCTCAGAGCTTCCAGCAAAACAAAAGACAAGCTGGACAGAAAAAAAGCAAAAAGCACTTAGCTATACAGAGCAGCAGGTCACAGGAACAATCAGGAGAAGCTCAGATCCAACACTGAAACATTGACAAGGAGCAAGGATAGCAGCATCAGGCGGAGTTAAGTAATGAAGCAGTTAACGAGCTCACCAGAACACCTTAGGGGGAGGAAGCTCAGAAGCTGCAGTACCACTTGTGACCACAGGAGTGAATTCAGCCACAGAATTCACAACACATAACCCTTCCATTTAACCAGATACTGGAGTTTCCGTCTAGAAACACGAGAATCCAAAATCTTCTCCACAATATACTCCAATTCCCCCTCCACCAAAACCGGGGCAGGAGGATCAACAGATGGAACCATAGGTGCCACGTATCTCTGCAACAATGACCTATGGAATACGTTATGTATGGAAAAAGAATCTGGAAGGGTCAGACGAAAAGACACAGGATTAAGAACCTCAGAAATCCTATACGGACCAATGAAACGAGGTTTAAACTTAGGAGAGGAAACCTTCATAGGAATATGACGAGAAGATAACCAAACTAGATCCCCAACACGAAGTCGGGGACCCACACGGCGTCTGCGATTAGCGAAACGTTGAGCCTTCTCCTGGGACAAGGTCAAATTGTCCACTACATGAGTCCAAATCTGCTGCAACCTGTCCACCACAGTATCCACACCAGGACAGTCCGAAGACTCAACCTGTCCTGAAGAGAAACGAGGATGGAACCCAGAATTGCAGAAAAATGGCGAAACCAAGGTAGTCGAGCTGGCCCGATTATTAAGGGCGAACTCAGCCAAAGGCAAAAAGGACACCCAGTCATCCTGATCGGCAGAAACAAAGCATCTCAGATATGTTTCCAAGGTCTGATTGGTTCGTTCGGTCTGGCCATTAGTCTGAGGATGGAAAGCCGAGGAAAAAGACAAGTCAATGCCCATCCTACCACAAAAGGCTCGCCAAAACCTTGAAATAAACTGGGAACCTCTGTCAGAAACGATATTCTCTGGAATGCCATGTAAACGAACCACATGCTGGAAGAACAATGGCACCAAATCAGAGGAGGAAGGCAATTTAGACAAGGGTACCAGATGGACCATCTTAGAAAAGCGATCACAGACCACCCAAATGACTGACATCTTTTGAGAAACGGGAAGATCAGAAATAAAATCCATAGAGATATGTGTCCAAGGCCTCTTCGGGACCGGCAAGGGCAAAAGCAACCCACTGGCACGAGAACAGCAGGGCTTAGCCCGAGCACAAATCCCACAGGACTGCACAAAAACACGCACATCCCGCGACAGAGACGGCCACCAAAAGGATCTAGCCACCAACTCTCTGGTACCAAAGATTCCAGGATGACCAGCCAACACCGAACAATGAACCTCAGAGATAACTTTATTGGTCCACCTATCAGGGACAAACAGTCTCTCCGCTGGACAACGATCAGGTTTATTAGCCTGAAATTTTTGCAGCACCCGCCGCAAATCAGGGGAGATGGCAGACACAATTACTCCTTCCTTGAGGATACCCGCCGGCTCAGACAAACCCGGAGAGTCGGGCACAAAACTTCTAGACAGAGCATCCGCCTTCACATTTTTAGAGCCCGGAAGGTACGAAATCACAAAGTAAAAACGGGCAAAAAACAGCGACCAACGAGCCTGTCTAGGATTCAACCGCTTAGCAGACTCAAGATAAGTCAAGTTCTTATGATCAGTCAATACCACCACGCGATGCTTAGCTCCTTCAAGCCAATGACGCCACTCCTCGAATGCCCACTTCATGGCCAGCAACTCTCGGTTGCCCACATCATAATTTCGCTCAGCAGGTGAAAACTTCCTGGAAAAAAAAGCGCATGGTTTCATCACTGAGCAATCAGAACCTCTCTGCGACAAAACAGCCCCTGCTCCAATCTCAGAAGCATCAACCTCGACCTGGAACGGAAGAGAAACATCTGGTTGACACAACACAGGGGCAGAAGAAAAACGACGCTTCAAGTCTTGAAAAGCTTCCACAGCAGCAGAAGACCAATTGACCAAATCAGCACCCTTCTTAGTCAAATTGGTCAATGGTTTGGCAATACTAGAAAAATTGCAGATGAAGCGACGATAAAAATTAGCAAAGCCCAGGAACTTTTGCAGACTTTTCAGAGATGTCAGCTGAGTCCAATCATGGATGGCTTGGACCTTAACAGGATCCATCTCGATAGTAGAAGGGGTAAAGATGAACCCCAAAAATGAAACCTTCTGCACACCAAAGAGACACTTTGATCCCTTCACAAACAAAGAATTAGCACGCAGGACCTGAAAAACTGTTCTGACCTGCTTCACATGAGACTCCCAATCATCCGAGAAGATCAAAATGTCATCCAAGTACACAATCAGGAATTTATCCAGGTACTCTTGGAAGATGTCATGCATAAAGGACTGAAACACTGATGGAGTATTGGCAAGTCCGAATGGCATCACTAGATACTCAAAATGACCCTCGGGCGTATTAAATGCAGTTTTCCATTCATCTCCTCGCCTGATTCGCACCAGATTATACGCACCACGAAGATCTATCTTGGTGAACCAACTAGCCCCCTTAATCCGAGCAAACAAATCAGATAACAATGGCAAGGGGTACTGAAATTTAACCGTGATCTTATTTAGAAGGCGGTAATCTATACAAGGTCTCAGCGAACCATCCTTCTTGGCTACAAAAAAGAACCCTGCTCCTAATGGTGACGATGACGGGCGAATATGCCCCTTCTCTAGGGATTCCTTCACATAACTGCGCATAGCGGCGTGCTCAGGCACGGATAAATTAAACAGTCGACCTTTTGGGAATTTACTACCAGGAATCAAATTGATAGCACAATCACAATCCCTATGCGGAGGTAGGGCATCGGACTTGGGCTCATCAAATACATCCCGGTAATCAGACAAGAACTCTGGAACCTCAGAAGGGGTGGATGACGAAATTGACAGAAATGGAACATCACCATGTACCCCCTGACAACCCCAGCTGGACACCGACATGGATTTCCAATCTAATACGGGATTATGGGCTTGTAGCCATGGCAACCCCAACACGACCACATCATGCAGATTATGCAACACCAGAAAGCGAATAACCTCCTGATGTGCAGGAGCCATGCACATGGTCAGCTGGGTCCAGTATTGAGGCTTATTCTTGGCCAAAGGCGTGGCATCAATTCCTCTCAATGGAATAGGACACTGCAAGGGCTCTAAGAGAAACCCACAACGCTTAGCATACTCCAAGTCCATCAAATTCAGGGCAGCGCCTGAATCCACAAATGCCATGACAGAATACGATGACAAAGAGCAGATCAAGGTAACGGACAGAAGAAATTTTGACTGTACCGTACCAATGGTGGCAGACCTAGCGAACCGCTTAGTGCGCTTAGGACAATCAGAGATAGCATGAGTGGAATCACCACAGTAGAAACACAGCCCATTCAGACGTCTGTGTTCTTGCCGTTTAACTCTGGTCAAAGTCCTATTGCACTGCATAGGCTCAGGTTTAAGCTCAGGTAATACCGCCAAATGGTGCACAGATTTACGCTCACGCAAGCGTCGACCGATCTGAATGGCCAAAGACATAGACTCATTCAAACCAGCAGGCATAGGAAATCCCACCATGACATCCTTAAGGGCTTCAGAGAGACCCTTTCTGAACATAGCTGCCAGCGCAGATTCATTCCATTGAGTGAGCACGGACCACTTTCTAAATTTCTGACAATATACCTCTATCTCATCCTGACCCTGACAAAGAGCCAGCAAATTTTTCTCTGCCTGATCCACTGAATTAGGTTCATCGTACAGCAATCCGAGCGCCAGGAAAAACGCATCGATATTACTCAATGCAGGATCTCATGGCGCAAGAGAAAATGCCCAGTCCTGAGGGTCGCCGCGCAAAAAAGAAATAACAATCAAAACCTGTTGAACTGGATCACCAGAGGAGCGAGGTTTCAAGGCCAGAAATAATTTACAATTATTTTTGAAACTCAGAAACTTAGTTCTATCTCCAAAAAACAAATCAGGAATAGGAATTCTTGGTTCCAACATAGCTTTCTGATCAATAGTGTCTTGAATCTTTTGTACTCTTGCCGAGAGCTGATCCACAAATGAAGACAGACTTCTAATGTCCATCGCTACACCTGTGTACTGAACCACCCAAATGTCTAGGGGAAAAAAAAGGCAAAACACAGTGCAAAGAAAAAAAAATGGTCTCAGAACTTCTTTTTTCCCTCTATTGAGAATCATTAGTACTTTTGGCTTCCTGTACTGTTATGAAAGGCAATTCAGTACTACAATGGACATAGCGGTCAGAGCACATACAGTGATCTGACAATAACCCAAAATCATAGAACGAGCTCTGAGACGTGGGAACTCTGCAGACCGCAATCCCTAATCCTCTCCAAACAACACTAGAGGCAGCCGTGGATTGCGCCTAACTCTGCCTATGCAACTCGGCACAGCCTGAGAAACTAACTAGCCTGAAGATAGAAAATAAGCCTACCTTGCCTCAGAGAAATACCCCAAAGGAAAAGGCAGCCCCCCACATATAATGACTGTGAGTAAGATGAAAAGACAAACGTAGAGATGAAATAGATTCAGCAAAGTGAGGCCCGACTTTCTTAACAGATCGAGGATAGAAAAGGTAACTTTGCGGTCTACACAAAACCCTTAAGAAAACCACGCAAAGGGGGCAAATAGACCCTCCGTACCGAACTAACGGCACGGAGGTACACCCTTTGCGTCCCAGAGCTTCCAGCAACAAATTAGACAAGCTGGACAGAAAAAATAGCAAACAAATAGCAAAGAAGAACTTAGCTATGCAGAGCAGCAGGCCACAGGAATGATCCAGGGAAAAGCAAGTCCAACACTGGAACATTGACAGGAAGTCAGGATCAAAGCATTAGGTGGAGTTAAGTAGAGAAGCACCTAACGACCTCACCAGATCACCTGAGGGAGGAAACTCAGAAGCCGCAGTACCACTTCCCTCCACCAACAGAAGCTCACAGAGAGAATCAGCCGAAGTACCACTTGTGACCACAGGAGGGAGCTCTGCCACAGAATTCACAACACCCCACCCCCTGAAGATGGCTGGACCTTTATTGTAAATACATCATTGTAAATACACATCTGTACTTTATATCTCCCTCACCTCATTCTAGATTGTAAGCTCTCACAAGCAGGGTCGTCTTATTTTGCTTTAATCATTATATTATTGTTAACGCATTTACTTATGACTGTTGTGTTTCAAACTGTTTAACTGTAAAGCGCTGTGGAATATGTTGGCGCTATATAAAGATTATATTATTATTTATTTTAAAAAATGTATGTGACTCATAACCTTAAAGAAAAATAAATAAAAATATATGTAAAAAGAGTATTGGATATTTTAAGAAATGTTTAATAGGTTAGAGTAGAGTAGAGTAGGACCCTGTCAAAGAAGTCTACCTTGTCATGGTGGCTGCTTAAAAAATCTTTTGACCAAAACAAAAGCTGATGGCTATGTATGTGATCTGGTGTTCGATGGGAACGGTCAATGTGTGATTGGTGAGAACGTGGCGCAGAAGTGCAGTTTTTCCAAGAGTGGACTGTGGGATAGTGGAGGGCTAGAGGGGTGGAGGCAGAGGTGGAGTGTAAGGTGGATCTGGGGTGGAGCCTGGGCGGAGTCTCAAGGAGGCCCGAAAGTTTTGTCAGTATTGGGCCCTGAAATTCCAGGTGCCAGCCCTGGACTGTATCATACATGATGGGCTTAGATATACAGCCCCGTAGACTGTATCATACATGATAGGATTAGATACAGTGATTCAGCACACAATATAACACATGACGTGATTACAGCTCAATAGACAGTATCACACTTGATAGGCACAGATATACCTGCACAGCAGATTGCATCACACATTCAGTTAGTTTCAAAAAGATTTGACAAGTGACAAGATTTGGCATTTTAGCTGTTTACCAAAACATATTTAAGATACAGTAATATAATCAATATGGGCTTAAAATGCAGACTCTCAGCTTTAATTTGAGGGTGTTCACATCCTAATTGGATTAAGAATTTAAGAATTACAGCTCTTTCATGTGTAGATGCCTCTTTTTAAAGAGAACCAAACATAACTGGATAATTATATCAAATGCTCTTTAATGGTCTGCTTGAGCTTTTCCCTCATTAGTCCATCACCAATTAATCAGGTAAAAGGAGTGGAGCTAATTCCAGGTGTGTCATTTGTATTTGGAAGCTGTTGCTGTGAACCCACAACATGTGGTCACAGGAGCTCCTAGTAGATGAGAAACAGACCATCATCAGGCTTAAAAAAAAGAGGAAGAAACCCATTAGATACAAGAAATTTTAGGTATGGCCAAATCAGTTTGCTACATTCTACAAAAAAAAAACAGCACACTGATGAGCTGTGGAACTCAAAAAGGCCTGGAAGTCCATGGAAGACAGCAGAGGTGGGTGATCACGCAATCCTTTCCACGATGAAGAAAAGTCCCTTCACAATATCCACCCAAGTGACATACACTCTCCAGGTAGTAGATGTTTCAGCATCTAAGTCCAACATAAAAAGAAGACTCACGAGAGCAAATACAGAGGGTTCAGCACAAGGCGAAAACTATTAATCAGCCTGAAAAATAGAAAGGCCAGATTAGACATTTCTAAAAACTACTAAAGAAGCTGCCTGGTTCTAGAAAATCATTCTGTGGCCAGATTAAATTAAGATCAACCTGTATCAGAATGATGGAAAGAAGAAAGAATGGAGAAGGCTTGGAACGGCTCATGATCCAAAGCACAGCACACCCTCTGTAACACATGGTGGAGGCAGTGTGATCGCGCGGGCATGTATAGCTTCCAATGGCGGTGGGTCATTAGTGTTTATTGATGATGTGACAGAAGCAGCTGGATGAATCCCATGTGTACAGGGCGATACTCTCTGCTCAGATTCAACCAAATGCAGCAAAGTTGATTGGACGGCGCTTCACCGGAGAAATGGATAATGACCCATACTAATGTATAATGTACAATGTATAATAATAATACTAAGAAAGCAACCTAGGAAAAGGCAAAAGTAGCATATTCTGCAATGGCCGACTCATCACCAGATCTCAACGCCATCGAGCAGCATTTCACATGCTGAAGACAAGCCAAAATATAAGGCAGAAAGAACCACAAACAAGTAAGGCTACGTTCACATTTGCGTTGTGCGCCGCTGCGTCAGCGACGCAACGCAAAACGCAAATAAAAATCCACCAAAACGCACGCAAAAACGCTGCGTTTTGCGACGCATGCGTCCTTTTTTGCCGAAATTTGGACGCAAGAAAAATGCAACTTGTTGCGTTGTCTGCGCCCGACGCTTGCGGCAAAAAAACCCGCATGCGTCGCACAGCACAGCACAACGCATGTCCATGCGTCCCCCATGTTAAATATAGGGGCGCATGACGCATGCGTCGTCGCTGCATCGCCCGACGCAAACACGAAAAACGCTAATGTGAACGTAGCCTAACTGAAGTCAGCTGCAGTAAAGGCCTGGAAAACCATCACAAAGGAGGAAACCCAGTGCTTAATGACATCCATGGCTTCAGACTTCAGACAGTCAATACCTCCAAAGGATTCTCTACAAAAATGAACGTTTTACTTATGGTAAAGTTACTCTGTCCAATTACTTTTGGGCCACTGAAATGAGGAGGCTTTATAGAAAAATGATTGCAATTCCTAAACATTGCACAGGATATTTTTGTTCAAAAAAATGTAATTACACCTGAACGTCTCCACTTCAATTACATCTGTTTTTTTTTTTTTTTATCTGAAATAGTGGCCTGCAGAGCTGAAGTTTTGGAGATCCAGTCACTGTCCAAATACTTCTGGACCTTACTGAATTTGCCCTGGATACAGAGCCCATCTGGGTTCTGCTCTTTCCCTCATTTGTCAGTGGCCACTGTCTGCATTGGACTTCTGATGCTGTAGGTTTTCCTGTAAAGACTCTGCTCTCTTACATTTCTATAGTTTCATATTCTGTGAATCTAAACACAGGAACAAGCAGCTCAGATCTAGGCAGGGGTGTGCACCAACAAGGGATGGCCCCCTAGAATCACCAGAATAGAACTCCCACCTCTATGCTGCTGACTCTTGATTAGCTGCACACATCAGCCCCACAATTTTACATCTATTATTTGGGTGCTGCCGATTCTGAGCCTCTTGTTGCCTCATTGGTTGCCTCATCCCTCTTACCAATTTTTTTTTACATTAAAATTGACAATGCAGAGGTTGGCACAGTGACTGCACGCAGCACTGGGGGGCAGAGATGGGGGAGCGCACTCCCTGGTGCACAATAATATCTCTGTGTCACACTTTACTGTCTCTTTATGATGTCTCTGAATTATTCAATCACTCCCCCTAAATGAAGGGGGTGATTAGAGGGTTTGGGTCGTCAGACGACATTCAGATGGAGACGTGACAAAGTATAAAACCGCCAGATAAAAATATAACAAATCCAACGCATTTCGCCTTCTCGGCGCTCCCACTCTGCTATACAGCTGCAAGTAGAAAATACTTTTTTACATTCTGGGCTTTCAGCAGAAGGAAAGCTTAAAGGTCTCAGATCTTTCCATGCAAGCTCCTCTCATTATTCATACAATTAGCATGTGCCGTGCGTGCCGGGACGGTAGAGAAACAATGAGCGTGCTGGAGATTAACCCCTGCCTGACTGCCACCGCGTATTAATGAGGGGAGCAGGCCAGATGGAAATTACTATCAAAGTGTCTAGGACGGGGTCACATGGGGCATTAGTGCAGCCAATTATAAATTTCACTCATGGTTGGTCAGTGATTTAACATTGTGTATCACCATTGCCACTTTAATACACTGAGGTCTATCACAAGTGCCGGAGAACAGCTCGTAGAAAATTATTATTTTTAAATCGCTCTATGAAGAACGTGAATATTAATGCATTGCTATTTTTGTGTGGAGTTTTGAGGGTTTGCATATACTTTTACACACCATGTACAAATGACACTTTTCTAGACTTGGGCAAACATTTTACTTCCACTACCAATAGGTTCTTGCTATTTCTCCTTCAATTTGTTGTATAAGTTACAACTCTTCATGACTCCTCTAATGAGGTGGATTCTCTAAGCCGTAGGCCTCTATGAGCAGCACTGATGGGAAGCATTTGTGTAGCAAGATAAAGCCTAGTTGGATAAGCTAGACAAAAAGTGGAATGGTGTGGAATAATG
Source organism: Ranitomeya imitator (assembly GCF_032444005.1). NCBI lineage: Eukaryota > Metazoa > Chordata > Amphibia > Anura > Dendrobatidae > Ranitomeya > Ranitomeya imitator. The sequence goes on along the minus strand of NC_091283.1, from coordinate 155,522,156 downwards.
GAGCTAGATCTGCTGGATGAAATGTGGAACAGTAGAGCTGGATCTGCTGGATGACAGGTGGAACAATGTACTAGATAAGCAAGACAACAGGTGGAACAGTGGAGATGGATCTGCTGGATGACAGGTGGAACAATGTACTAGATAAGCAAGACAACAGGTGGAACAGTGGAGCTGGATCTGCTGGATGACAGATGGAACAATGGAGCTGTATCTTCTGGCAATATGTGGAACAGTAGAGCTGGATCTGCTGGATGATGTGGCACAAAGGAGCTAGATTGGCTTTCCAACAGGTAAAACAGTGGAGCTGGCGCTCTTGAATGACAGGTGGAACAGTGGAGCTGGATTTGCTAGACAACAGGTGGAACAGTGGAGCTGGATATGTAGGATGACAGGTGGAGCTGTATTTGCTGGATAACAGGCAGGGCAGCTAATTTAGATCTGCCTGATGACAAGTGGTGCAGCAGGTTTGGATTTGCCGGATGACCAGTGGGTCAGCGTAGCTGGATCTTCTGGATAACAGGCAGAACAGAGGAGCTGGATACAGAGAACCACAGGTAGAACAATGGAACTAGATCGGCTGGATGACAGGTGGAATAGTGGAGCTGGATCTGCTCAATGACAGGCGGGGCAACAGATATGAATTTGCCAGATGACAGGTGTGTCAGTGTAGCTGGATCTCCAGAACAATAGGCGGAGCTGGATTTGCAGTACAACAGGTGGAACTTTGAAGCTGGAGCTGCTGAACAGCCTGTATAGACATGGAACAATGGAGCTGAGAGTGCTGAGAGGAACCTTGTAACATGAAAAGACAACAATGCAAACAGCCATCTTGGAACAGCAGAATCAAGGGTGTGATCCAGCACAAATGAGTTTGTCTGGTGACACTTTGGAGGAAATGTAGCAAAGCACAACAATTAGCAGTGCCGGGTTAGTCTAGCGGCACACAAAATTCTAGAATGTGGAAGCCAGCATGGACGCCACACTACCTGAATACTCGGACAGTGCAACGCCACCTGAGCCGCCCTATAAGTCCTTGGTAAATTATATCGGCCCGCCAGGTTATGATAACACAACGTGCACCGCAGCAGAGGGGGCATGCTGCTGGGAAAGGAAGATGCAGAGCCCAATGCTGCAGCCAGAACAGGTGAAAAACATTTAAAAAAAAGCTTTGTAGTGATTTGTTTTTGGGTTTTTCATGTTGCTACACTCAATGCAAAATACGTTATTTAATGAGTGTGTGGGGTGTGAATACTTCTTATATTCTGGGACATGGAGGCTCACATTAACAGACTTCATGGTTAGAAATATGGCAGCAAGCTTGAATAAAGTGCCCCCCTCCCCCACAGACCCTGATGATGTCACAGATCCTGATGGCTGTGTGGGGTGTCATTGCTTGGCACAGTGGTCCGTCCTCTCTGCAGATCTCCGTGGTTTGGTATTTAGCAGCACAATAAAACCCTGTAAAGCGTAGACATGAATTTTACATGACGCAGCGCAGCCAGTCTCTAGGTTCCATGGCGGTAAGAAAAATATGTTACCAGCATTGTTTCCAGACTCTTATCCTGGAGCTCAAAGCAAAGATCTGCTGGAAAAACTGGAGCATAGCCACAGAATGTCTATGTGTACAAGAGGCTCCTTGGCCCTGGTGAAAATCTGCACCAGGGGCCGCACGATATGTCATTTATGCTACAGGGGTCTTCTTATGTAGCAGAAATGATTTTGAAAGCCCCCCTCCCCCCCAAGGCATCATATCAATAGTTTTCAACATAATTCCCTCAGAGCTTCATTCACAATTCTGCATGCTTCAGAGCTGTTCAGTGTCTTCACAGGGCTTGCACTGGTGATTTCAAGGGCATTTGCATTATAAGTGTTCACGTACCGCTAGGATTCAATGTAATAATGCTCAAAGAGCTGCGCTTTCAATTCCAGAAGCTCCAAAGCTGAAATCTCCCAGGCTTTCCTGCATGTTGAGTGTTGGAACACATTTAAAGGGACACTTTCAGCATAAAAATCCATGATGCTATAACATTACTGTTCAACAGAATACCCCCAGATCTGAACTTACAATTCTGCAGGCTTCAAAGCTGAAATCTCCCAGCATTCCCTGCTTCTTGATTTACATTTGGAAGGATATTCTCAGTATAAGAAATGATGGCGCATCACTAGCATTTTACATAGAGCTGCACTCGCAATTTTTCAGGCTTCAGAGTTGAAATTTCTCCGCATACCTTGCCTGTTCAGTGTCTTCACAGATCTTCCACAGAGTTGTGCCTGCCAACAAGTTTGCTGACCGTTTCCCATAATTTTTCGCAGACTTGTGGATACATCTCTGGAGTAGAATACAGGCCGGATCTCAGTGAGGATGGTGATGGGAGGTGATTATAGAGGGGTCTGCACCCCCTCAGCATTGTCTGTCTTGCAACCACAATAATTTAGATTTTTTTTTTTTTGCTTGCCAAGATGAGTAAATGTGACCCCGCGGCCCGGTGTTCGGAGGACATGTTGGGACATCTCTGGCGGACACAATGCGTCTCCCTGTGATGTTGCAGCTGATTTGTGCGCTGCCGGCGTCCCTGCAGATGACGGGGATCCTGCAGGGTAATTAGTGCTGTCTGCTCGGCTTTCCTCTCACATATATTAGTTAATTGGCTGGAAGCTCATGGCTGTGGCAGGTTCCCTGACTCGGGATTGTTGATGATCCCGCTCCGTGCAGCGTCAGCGGACTCGCCAGTCAGTGCGGTCGTTAGATCCTGGAAGAGACACGTCCGCTATTTAACACGATAGATAGGCCATTCATTACCGTAACCAGCTGCCCATCGACAGCCTCGGTGATATCCTGACCTAATTACTCTGAATTACAGCCCAATTCACCCGCACTCCTCTACATAAGGAATTAGGTGAACCCAAAATGACATACAGGAGATAACGTGTGTCCTGTTATGTATGGACAAAGTTTTATCAGGAACCGCAATAAAGGCACTATCATGTGGATACCAACGTTGTATGGGCACTATCATGTGGATACCAGCATTGTATGGGCACTATCATGTGGATACCAGCATTGTATGGGCACTATTGTTAAGTCCTTCTCAGTCCCTGGCTTACTAGAGGTAGGGATCCTGAGTAAATGACACGCAAACAAGGTATTGTGTGATCATATACAGGGGAAGCCCAGGAGCACATCTCTCTCTCTGGGCTTTGCCCTTCCTTTATATAGAAAAGAATTATTCTTTTACAGACATGCGCACAAGCGCTCATATTTCACTATCTCTTACATAAACAATCTATACCAGTCTTTATCAGTAGAAAGTTACATCATCTGGAAGGTGAATGAAAGGCTGCTATTGAAAGAAGGAATGCACACATGATTACTTCCATAAAAGGAAATGTCAAGTCAGCAGAAATGTATCTTGTTGTAAGCGAGATTTCTCAGGAAGAAGACAAGATGGATTCCTTTAGTTCAGTCTGATCTCCACAATTCCCCCCTTTGACATTTTCTTTTATTTATTTTATTACCACAGGGCCAAAGACAAAGCCTTTATTTGGTATTACACATGTACATGCTTGTATTCAATAAGAGAATCAAATCTAGTATTAATTCTTCCGTTTAACTCTCGCAACCTTTTCTTTGTTTTGCAATAAGTACAGATATTACAAAGGGATAGCAAAATAAGCGCAATAATCAGTATTAGCAAAGGATAACATAAGAGAAGAAGGAAAAAAACTTTATACTCTTGCATCTATTACACAAAGTTTATCTGTGCATACTGAGATACTCTTGAGCACAATCTGGAATAGTACGTATATGACTACAATAATCATAACTATATGTATTATGCTCTGCATAATCCCAGCAACCCACCCACCGATTCCTCTGAACCAGTTGGCTGGGTTAAGAAAAGAAAAGGTATCTGACCACCAGCTATCCTTATTCTGGTCATTGTCTTTGTCATACTGATCTCTGAGTCGTTGTACGTCCTTTAATTTAAATGTCATACTCATAGTACTATTCGGGTCTATATAATGACAGCAGGTGGGTCCGATGATTTGACACATACCCCCTTGTGAGGCAGTTAGGTAATCCAATACCAGGGTATGTTGGTTAGTGACTATTATAAGCTGATTCTGTACAGCTATACTAGTGTTTAGTATATCCAATATATCCCAGATCTGATCATCTAGATAATCCGTGGCTCTAACTAATTTATCCCACATCTGTGTTAACATAGGATAAATAAAAATGGTACTAGCAATTTTGTTAGGAATTCCCATTTGTACTATATGTGGCCTCCCCGAGGGACGTGGTGAGTTATCTGCAGCTCTTTTATACAGTGTGTGCTTGGGCACGGCTTGCATATTCACTTGTTTATTTGAAATTATGAATGTAGCCGGGGTTAGGCGTCCTAATGTACAAGTACCCTTTATACCTACGGGAAGCCATTTATATGCTCCTTCTCCGCATATCCAAAATGTACCTTCAGGCAGATCCCATAGAGCTGAGTGCTGCAATACCAATCTGTGAGCCAAGTCCACAAATCTAGATACATTCTGAAGCATACACCAAGAGGGTTTTTGTCCCAAGGGGCTACAGTACCCGGCTGCGGGATTCCCACATACAGGCATTCCTTTGATATACTCATCGGATTTATTACAAACCAGGTTCCCCAGCTTACTTGTACAACTGTTTGCATCACCTTGGGGGAACAATTTAGAATGTTTCCATTTTCTATTATGTATGTATCTTTCCAATACTACAGGTTTGAAAGCATCAGAGGGGGGGACGGTTGTACTGAAACTAAGCTGTAGATTTTCTGTGGGGACCTGTCCTAAATTAGTTAATCCAGTCTTATTTCTAGGTACCCATTTTCCTCCCCTAAATGCTAAATATTGTAGATGTGTGTTACTCCCTGAGAGATTACCCTGCCACCAAGGAAATTCTACCCATCCCACAATTGGTATGGCGATTGTAGTATTCCACAGCCTAGCATTACCAATTTGGTTGTTGGCCAGGTTGTCTGAACAATTAGGCCAAGCGAATATTTCTTCTGCTAATACGGGAACTGCTAGAAAAGGTATACTTGTGGCTGATACCGGCGAATGGGTACAGATCCAACAATCTGTCAGGGTTTGTGTATTGTTTAACAAGTCATGCACTAATTTTCTATGATGTTGTACGAATCTATTGTTCAAAGGGGCTAGAGAATTCAGTCTATCCCACGCCTCCGTTGAGGTTATCATTATTAACATCAATATCATGAGTTTATACTGCTTTTCTTGCAATGGCTTGCATGTATCCATGATGCCTTTCCTTCAAGCTTGACTGATGTAGGTGTTGTCAACAGGACTTGGAAGGGTCCGTCAAACCTTGGTTCTAGAGCCTTTCTGGTGTGTCTTTTTACATAGACTTGATCACCTGGTTCCAACTTGTGACTTCCTTCTGTGTTGTCAGGATCTGGAAGGGAAGCAAAAACTTGTGCATGCACCTTAGTTAATTGTTTCTGAAGATTTTGCACATAAGAAGTCAATGACTCAATATTTAACACAAGTTGCTGTGGAAAATAACATCCTAAATTGGCAGTCCTGCCAAACAAAATTTCATATGGAGACAGTTTAGTCTTACCCCTTGGGGTATTGCGTATTGAGTAAAGGGCCAGTGGAAGGCATTCTGTCCAAGGCTTTCCTGTTTCAGCCATGGCTTTCTGTATTTTTAATTTTAAAGTTCCATTCATGCGTTCCACCTTACCAGAACTTTGAGGATGGTACGGAGTGTGTAACTGACTTTCAACACCCAACATTTTCAGTACATTTTGAAATATTTCTCCAGTGAAATGAGTACCCCTATCTGACTCGATCACTTCAGGGAGACCGTAACGGGGTATCAGTTCGGCAACTAGCTTTACAGCAGTGTTTTTAGCTGAAGCCTTCCGAACTGGATAGGCCTCTGGCCACCCCGAGAACATGTCCACACATACCAACACATACTCATACCCATTACTTTTTGGCAGCTGGATAAAGTCTATTTGTAATCGCTGAAACGGGTAGAGAGGTCGGACGTGGTGCTTCATAGGGGTCTTTGTTGTCTGTCCAGGATTATGTGCCAGGCATATAGCGCATGCAGCACAATAGTCTCTTGCATAGTTGCCAAAACCTGGAGCCAACCAGACTTGCTTTGCCAGTAGTGTCATTGCATTTGCAGACACATGAGTAGGGTGGTGCAGTCCACCAACTACAATCGGATACCAGGCTCTAGGTAGACATATTAGTCCATCTTTCTTCCAAATTCCCGCTTGTTCTTCTGCCCCTTCCTTTTTCCACCTGTCCCTCTCCTCTTCTCCTGCATCTTCCTGTGCTTGTCTCAGTCTATCTTCAGTATTTTCTGTGGGGTTTACAGTATGAACCTGTTGTAAGGGTTTGACAGCTGCTGCTTTGGCTGCTTTATCAGCCCTATCATTTCCCCTAGATTCCCTAGTGTCGAGTCTCACATGTGCAGCTACCTTGATTACTGCTACTTCTTTTGTTTCTTGTGCAGCCTCTAAGATCTGTTTGATCAGAGAAGCATGTTTTACAGGTTGTCCTGACGCTGTCATGTAACCTCTAGCTCTCCAGATTACTCCAAAATCAAACACAATACCATGTGCATACCTAGAATCAGTGTATATATTAGCTGTCTGGTTCTCAGCTATTTTAAGAGCTTCAATCAATGCTGTTAGTTCTGCTTCTTGTGCAGACTGTTTCGGTGGAAGTGGTTCTGCTTTGAGAGTTTCAGATTCTGACACAACTGCATACCCTGTATGGAAGTTACCTGTGTCATCTGCAAACCTACTACCATCTATAAACAGCTCTAAATCTGGATTTTGAAGTGGTGTTTCGGATACATTGGGTAAGCCTACCGTTTCTTGTAAAATGAGCTCTGTACAATCATGTGTGTCTGTAGGGAAAAAATTTGCGTGTGGATCAGTGTCCTTATTCCCCCCTTCAGACTCGAGAGGTAGCAGTGTAGCTATATTGAGAGTCTGAAGCCTAGCAAATGTGATAGTAGAGGGGAGCAACAAAGAACACTGTAGCCGCAAATGTCTGGCCATGGAAATGTGTTTTGGTTGGACCTGGTTTAATATCCCATAAACATCATGTGTAGTTTGAACTGTGAGTGGATACTCTAGAACAATTTCTGATGCTTTGTCCAACAATAGTGAGACAGCAACAACTACACGTACACAGGTTGGCGCTGCTCTAGCTACGGGATCTAACCTTGCTGAAAGATATGCAATTGGTCTTTGTTTCCCTGCATGCTTCTGGGTAAGAACTCCTGTAGCATGGGAATCAACTTCTGCAGCCATAAGCTGAAACGGTTTGGTGTAGTCTGGTAGCCCTAACGCTGGAGCTGAAACAAGGGCATCTTTTAATTGTTGGAACGAAATCTGACCTTCTTTTGTCAACAAATAAGGTTCACTTTTTACACAGTCATACAGTGGTTGCATTAGTTGACTGGCATGTATAATCCATTGTCTACAATGAGACACTATTCCTAAAAATGCTCGTAGCTGTTTATGATTTCTAGGCTCATTCATCTGTCTTATTGCTTCAGTTCTTTGTGGTGTAAGATGCTTTTTACCTTGAGAAATGCAATGACCTAGAAAGACCACTTTGGTCTGACAAACTTGTAGCTTTTGTCTATTCACTTTACACCCTTCTTTTTCTAAAATACATAGTAAACTCACAGTGGACCTTTCTGCAGTTTCTAGATCTGGGCAGCAAAGTAGTAGGTCATCCACATACTGCAAAATTACTACCTGTGGTTCGGGTTCAAACCTCTGAAGGACTGTTTGTAGGGCATTTGAATAAAGAGTAGGGGAGTGTATCATTCCCTGTGGAAGGCGTGTCCACGCCAACTGTTTGCCCTTAAATGTAAATGCAAACAAATGCCAACTATCTTGGTGTAAAGGAACCGAGAAAAATGCATTTGAAAGATCTATTACAGTAAATACTTGAGAACTGGCTGGTATCTGTGATAGTAACGTATGAGGATTGGGTACAACTGGGGTGATTGGATCTAGAACTTTGTTTATTTCTCTTAAATCATGTACCATACGATATTTGGGCATAGAACTCTTATCAAGAGTTCTCTTTTTGACTGGATACAGAGGAGTGTTAGCAGGTGATTGTATCTCTACCAAAACTCCTTTCTCTTTATATCCCTCTATCTGTTTTGTAATCGCTAGTTCCTGCTGGGCACTCACAGGGTATTGTCTGAGCTGTGGGAGAACAGTTCCTGGTTGCACAGATAGTTTTACAGGAGAGATATGCAATAATCCCACATCAGTGTCACCCTGTGCCCACAGTGTTTCTGGGACCATTGAGAGGTCTAGATCTGTGGTGTACTCTTTTTCTTCAGCATAATCCTCAAAAGCCTGAATTCTAACATATTGTTCTAATGTTTCTGCATCATCAGGGATAGTCAGTATAACTGTGCCATCTTCCCTAAAATTGATGTTAGCTTCTAATTTCTTTAGGACATCAGTTCCTAACAAACATGTTGGGGCACCTCTGGCATACAAAAATCTGGATGCAAAACATTTAGGTCCTAATGAGACCTCTAGGGGCACAGTATATGGCAGTGTTCGAATTACCCCATCATAACCCTCAGCAAAAGTTGTTTGTTCTGAAATATCTTCCGGATTCGGAAGAAAATCTTGATTCAAAATTGAGGAAGTTGCACCTGTATCTATCAAAAATGGAATCTCTCTCCCCCCCACATTCACCTGTATCATAGGTCTTCTAGCTGGTAGGGAAGTTTGTAACACATCAAGTCAATCTGAATCTGGTATGGGACCATCTATGATGGTAGATTTCTGCTGGTTGTCCGTTTGGGGAGGGTTATTTCTGGGAACAAATTTGCCTGACTTTATATCTGCCAACTTCTTCCTGCACTCTCTTTGGAAATGACCTGGCTTTTTACAGTAGTGGCAAGGAAAGTTGTGTCTCACTCTTCCTCCTGTATTAGCTTGTGCTATTCTAACAGGCTTACGATTCTCTCTCATATCCATGACTATTCCTAAACATCGTTGTTTCACAATATTTGGTTGTTCAATTGTTCTCCAATCTGGAGTAGAGGATTTAAATTTTTCTCTGATTTTCGGATCTAGCCCCTCTATTAATTGTTTTGTAAAAAGTCTCCTTACTGAAGCATCAGTCAAATCCAATCCTTCATCCCTAAAGCTATTTTCTAATTCTTGACTATATTCTTCAATACTTTGCCCAAATTTCTGCATAATCACACCCGTAGATCCCCTTTCCCTCTGTTTTTCTCTCATGAAAATTATTAATGCCTCTGTGAACTGGGTACCTGATGCTTCTGTCTGTAAGGCACCCCCTTCTGCCACTGGTCTATTGGGCTGTAGGTGTGTCAATAATTCCTGAAAAAGTCCGGGGGACATTTTCATTCTACATAATTCTTCCCCGTCCGCCCAGACCCCAGCATGAGTCTGCATGATTTGTTGTATGTATTGTGCAAATCGGATGGGATATTGAGTGGGATCAGGCGCATTATGCAGGAGGGACATACCTTCAGCAGGGGACCAAGGAAAATACTGTCGGTTCTGGTGATATCTAGTTCCCATTACCCCGTCAGCACCAGGTTCCCTAAAGGGTCTTGGTACTACCCTAACAGGGGCAAGTACAGCGCCATGTCTAGGTGTACCACAGACTAGGCAATCATTTCTCCAATCTGGATTTTGTTGTCCACAGTGTGAACATACCCATCCTCCTACCCCACCAAGATTGGGATACAAGGCTGGAAATTGTTTTCCTCCTTCTGCTCCTCCAGATGGTACAAATGATTGGGCTTTTGGATCTAGGTAAGGTGGTGGGATTATGTCACAACTTTTTCCCTTCCCCATAATCCATTTGGAAGTGTCTGGATCATACTTCCAATTCTCCTCTTTAGCTGTTTTTGAGACCTCTATCATACAGTGTATGATTTCTTCCCACCCATTGTCTTTGATAATTCCACCTCGTTCTTTACTCAGTTTTTCCCATTCTGTACTGAACATAAGTGCTTCTGAAATTCCCAATTTTTCTCTTACCCTTCTAATCTGACTTCTGACTGTCTTCCCACATCTTTCCTGTATGATATCTGCTGCTTCCACTTGTCCTAAGACGGTTTTTGTCTGTTTATTTCCCATTTTTCTTTTTTATTTTTTTTTACTTTTTTTTTTTTCAATATTAGCTATTTCTACCCCAGGTGACGTTTGGACAATCACTTATCCTAGGTGATGTCTCGTTGCCTTCTCTCCTAGGGAGCTAAAATATTGAAGGGCTGATCTGCTCCATTCTTTCTAATGTGCAGAATGTACTTAAGTGCTATTATGCACGCAAACAGACCCAGCAACACCATACAGATCACAAAACTTTCTGTGTCAGTTAGCATACTTGTCCCAGGCTCATGGACCCGCGTCCTGGGCTCATTCTATCAAACCTTATCCAGAAATGAAGGAGGTTAAGCACTTAAATGAGAGTCAAGCATGGGCGGAGGTCTCCCCGAAAGGACGCAACCACATGACCCAGTTAGGCTGACTTCCGTGTATAAGGCTTATACCCCAACTATTTCGGCTTATTTTTCTACGCACTTTTGCTCTTCTTTCACAACATACCACAACCTTCACACTGTTCACACACTGCCAGGGACAGGACTCATAAATCTATACAATATAGTAACCCGAGTTTTATAGGTATCTACTCACTACTAGACTAACCCAGCGTGACACGGCTCATAGAGATCTTTCGGATAATACAAGGCAGATAAAAGAGAACTAATAATGTCTCTTACCTGGCCAGGTTTTTCAGTTCATTTGCCGTCCATTATCCCAGATCTCCATTGTCCGTATCTGCAGGTGAATCTCGAGCAAATACTCTCATCTCGGGTCCCTGTTCGGTGCGCCAAAGAAATGTTAAGTCCTTCTCAGTCCCTGGCTTACTAGAGGTAGGGATCCTGAGTAAATGACACGCAAACAAGGTATTGTGTGATCATATACAGGGGAAGCCCAGGAGCACATCTCTCTCTCTGGGCTTTGCCCTTCCTTTATATAGAAAAGAATTATTCTTTTACAGACATGCGCACAAGCGCTCATATTTCACTATCTCTTACATAAACAATCTATACCAGTCTTTATCAGTAGAAAGTTACATCATCTGGAAGGTGAATGAAAGGCTGCTATTGAAAGAAGGAATGCACACATGATTACTTCCATAAAAGGAAATGTCAAGTCAGCAGAAATGTATCTTGTTGTAAGCGAGATTTCTCAGGAAGAAGACAAGATGGATTCCTTTAGTTCAGTCTGATCTCCACACTATCATGTGGATACCAACATTGTATGGGCACTATCATGTGGATACCAACATTGCATGGGCACTATCATGTGGATACCAGCATTGTATGGGCACTATCATGTGGATACTAACATTGTATGGCACTATCATGTGGATACCAGCATTGTATGGGCACTATCATGTGGATACCAGCATTGTATGGGCACTATCATGTGGATACCAGCATTGTATAGGCACTATCATGTTGATACCAGCATTGTATGGGCACTATCATGTGGATACCAGCATTGTATGGGCACTATCATGTGGATACCAGCATTGTATGGGCACTGTCTTGTGGATACCAGCATTGTATGGGCACTATCATGTGGATACCAACATTGTATGGGCACTATTATGTGGATACCAACATTGTATGGGCACTATCATGTGGATACCAGCATTGTATGGGCACTATCATGTGGATACCAGCATTGTATGGGGACTATCATGTGGATACCAACATTGCATGGGCACTATCATGTGAATACCAGCATTGTATGGGCAGTATCATGTGGATACCAGCATTGTATGGGCACTATCATGTGGATACTGTTGTGAATTCCGCTCTTGGGCTCCCTCCAGTGGTTGTAAGTGGCACTTTTGTGAGTTCTGCTCTTGGGCTCCCTCTTGTGGTTTCTAGTGGTATGGCTGCTGTTGTGAATTCTGTGGCCAAGCTCCCTCCTGTGGTTGAGAGTGGTACTTCGGCTGGTTCTGTCTATGAGCTTCCTTTGGTGGATGAGAGTGGTACTGCGGCTTCTGAGTTTCCTTCCTCAGGTGATGAGGTTAAGTCGTTAGGGGCTGCTCTATTTAACTCCACCTGGTGCTTTGATCCTGGCCTCCAGTCAATGTTCTAGTATTGGTCTTGCTTCCTCCTGGATCGTTCCTGTGGCCTGTCTATCCTGCATAAGCTAAGTTTTGCTTGTGTTATTTTTGTTTGCTATTTTTTCTGTCCACCTTGCTATATTGGTTTTTCTTGCTTGCTGGAAGCTCTGAGACGCAGAGGGAGCACCTCCGTACCGTTAGTCGGTGCGGAGGGTCTTTTTGCCCCTCTGCGTGGTTGTTTGTAGGTTTTTGTGTTGACCGCAAAGCTATCTTTCCTATCCTCGATCTATTCAGTAAGTCGGGCCTCACTTTGCTAAATCTATTTCATCTCTGTGTTTGTATTTTCATCTTACTCACAGTCATTATATGTGGGGGGCTACCTTTTCCTTTGGGGAATTTCTCTGAGGCAAGGTAGGCTTATTTTTCTATCTTCAGGGCTAGTTAGTTTCTCAGGCTGTGCCGAGTTGCATAGGGAGCGTTAGGCGCAATCCACGGCTACCTCTAGTGTGGTGTGATAGGATTAGGGATTGCGGTCAGCAGAGTTCCCACGTCTCAGAGCTCGTCCTTTGTTTTTGGTAATTGTCAGGTCACTTTGTGTGCTCTGAACTTCAATGTCCATTGTGGTTCTGAATTACCTGTTCATAACAGTGAATAAAGGAACATCAAGATCTCTGAATATAGATTTGTAACCTTGAGATTGTTTATATAGTTCAACAATTTTGGTACTCAAGTCGTCAGATAGTTCTCTTCTCCTCTTTCTGTTCTCCATGCTTAGTGTGGCACACACAGACACAATGCAAAGATTAAGTTAACTTTTCTTCATATTGCCCACACCGGTTAGGCTAGTTTCACATTTGCATTTAAAAATGCAGCGTTTTAAACGCAAACGCAGGTGGTGGAAAAAAGCATGTAAACGCGTGCAAACGCTGCGTTTTTTAGACGCATGCGTTTTTGCATGTGGTAAAAAAATGTGGCGTTTTGACGCGTTTACATGCGTTTTTTCCTGCGTTTGCGTTTTTGAAACGCATGATTGGAAGTGTGTGACAGCTGCCAATCATAAAAATCAACTAGAAAACCCACTATAAACAGAAATAACTAGGGTTAGGGTTAGGATCCCTAGGGTTAGGGTTAGGATCCCTAGGGTTAGGGTTAGGATCCCTAGGGTTAGGGTTAGGATCCCTAGGGTTAGGGATAGGATCCCTAGGGTTAGGGTTAGGATCCCTAGGGTTAGGGTTAGGATCCCTAGGGTTAGGGTTTGGATCCCTTTATCACCTTAATGGGTTAGGGTTGGCTTATCAGTGTGTATTCTTGTTTTTTTCTAATGAAACGCATGCATTTAAAAATGCAAGCAAATGCATGTGCTTAAAAACGCATGCGTTTACATAGACAGCAATACGTTTTTTTGCCGCAAAAAAACGCCTCTAGAAATTACTACATGTTGCATTTCCGCAACAAAACGCAAGCATAGAAACGACGCATGCGTCGTCAAACGCGGCAAAACGCATGCAAAAAAAAGCATGCGTTTTTAATGTTAAGTATAGGAAAAAAAACGCATGCTTTTTTTGCGCTAAAACGCAGCGGAAAAAAACGCAAGTGTGAAACCAGCCTTACTTGTCACAGGTAAGTTTCAACAAGCATCACATTCTTGAAACCGTTATTTATACACATTTTTGGAAAGGGGCTAACAATTTTATCGGGCCCATTTTAAGGGGATTTCTGTGAAATTACGTCTAATTTGCCGTTTTTTTAATCTTTTTTTTGTATTGCTCCAATATATAGAAAGGAAATAAACCTGTATATTACAAAACGTGTGTACTTGCAATAATTTTTCTAGGAGAAATACTTCATTTTCTGCAACAATTTCATGTGTGCCATTACTTTTGGCCATGACTGTATGTGCTGCAGTTGTCAGGTCTGTACTGACATTTGGTTGATTTGATGAAATTTATACTGCATAAATCTAGTAATAGTCACATGACGCAGAAGGCCAGTAGCGGGGTTTTAGTCTGTCTGTGGCGGTAGAGCAGACGGTCGCGCTGCTGCAAGTCGTAATAATTTTCCAACATTTTCATGTACGATAAAAGAACAGCGGAGATATTTTAGTCGCTGTCTCCACTGTTCCTGTAACAAGGCGTCAGAGGGAAAATTACAGTTTGGGATCAGACATAAATGTAACAAAATGACAGCTCTTCAATGTCTCGGTGACAGGTCCATCATGACGTGGGGGAGGGGTGGACACAGCACTGTGCGCCGTCTTCTCTCATGGTGGTCAGGTAAGTATGGCGTAAGGCCGTATGTATAAAGTAGACTTTGTTACAAAGTTATAAAAATTACCGCAACAATGTGACACGAAAGTAGGACTGGACTTTGTCACCCCTCTGCTCATTCCCAGTGGCCACATTTTGATACAATTATTCCAACATTGTAGCCGCCAGGCCAAGCCACAAAATCCAGCATGATTACATTATACCGCCAGCTCTGAGCATCAGGACAGCTCTACATTGGTTTCCGCCATGATTCTGCATCTGAAGCCAAAGGGCATTGCTTCTTGCCCCCCACAGAGGAAGGGAAGGGTTATTGATAGATATAGCAATAAAATACATAGTCCTGGTTACGTTGGCGGTGTGCTGTCTGCTCTGTCCACCGCTCCTCGGGGGAGTGATGGAAATGAGAATTTAAAGACCTCTGTGCCAAAAGCAGCACTGGGTAGAGAGGTCTCAGCGGGAAGCAGTCCCACCGAGTCGCATGTCACTGTCACTGTTCTCAGCGGCTTTCAGACGACAGAGTCCAAAATGGCAAATCCTTCATGACGACTGGCGTATCTGTAATGTACTTTCAAGAGGGGGAGAGAGAACTAACCCTGTCACTGCTGCCACACAGGATCGCCTCCAATTTGGCAGAAAATATTGTAAATCACCTGTAGCACAATGCATACAAGAGGCTTCAAGGTGCCAAAAGCAAATGCATGGTTCATAAGGTAGTATATCGATGTGATAGCAGTATTATGGCATTGATATGCCTTTTCATATGGGGCAGTATTAAAGTATTTATATTCCTGTATATAGGGGCAGTATTATAGTAGTTATATTCCTGTACATAGGGGCAGTATTGTAGTAGTTATATTCTTGTACATAAGAGCAGTATTATAGTAGTTATATTCCTGTACATAGGGGCAGTATTATAGTAGTTATATTCTTGTACATAGGGGCAGTATTATAGTAGTTGTATTCCTATACATAGGGGCAGTATTATAGTAGTTATATTCTTGTACATAGGGGGCAGTATTATAGTAGTTATATTCTTGTACATAGGGGGCAGTATTATAGTAGTTATATTCTTGTACATAGTATTATACTAGTTATATTCTTGTACATAGAGAGCAGTATAAGGGTATGTGCAAACGTTGTGGATTCTCTGCGGATCCGCAGCGTTTTTTGCAGTGCAGAAACGCTGCAGATCCGCAATTGATTTACAGAACAATGTAAATCAATGAGAGAAAAAAATGCTGTGCACACTTTGCGGAAAATCCACTGCGGAAACGCTGCGGTTTAAAAGAAGTAGCATGTCCCTTCTTTTTTGTGAATCTGCAGCGTTTTTATACCCATTCCATTATAGAAAACCGCAGGGGTAAAAAACGCAGCAAAAACGCAGAAAAAACGCTGCGGAACCGCACAAAAAACCCTACAAATCCGCAGGTGCGCTTTCTAAGCCTTATCCGCAACGTGTGCACATAGCCTTAATGTAGTTATATTCTTATACATAATGGCAGTATTATAGTTTTTACAGTATATTCTTGTACATAGGGGCAGTATTATAGTAGTTATATTCTTGTACATAGGGGCAGTATTATAGTAGTTATATTCTTGTACATAGGGGCAGTATTATAGCAGTTATATTCTTGTACATAGAGAGCAGTATTATAGTAGTTATATTCCTGTACATAGGGGCAGTATTATAGTAGTTATATTCTTGTACATAGGGGGCAGTATTATATTAGTTATATTCTTGTACATAGGAGCAGTATTATAGTTGTTATATTCCTGTACATAGGGGCAGTATTATAGTAGTTATATTCTTGTACATAGGGGCAGTATTATAGTAGTTGTATTCCTATACATAGGGGCAGTATTATAGTAGTTATATTCTTGTACACAGGGGCAGTATTATAGTAGTTATATTCTTGTACATAGGGGCAGTATTATAGTAGTTATATTCTTGTACATAGGGGCAGTATTATAGTAGTTGTATTCCTGTACATAGGGGCAGTATTATAGTAGTTATATTCTTGTACATATGGGGCAGTATTATATTAGTTATATTTTTGTACATAGGGGCAGTATTATAGCAGTTATATTCTTGTACATAGAGAGCAGTATTATAGTAGTTATATTCCTGTACATAGGGGCAGTATTATAGTAGTTATATTCTTGTACATATGGGGCAGTATTATATTAGTTATATTCTTGTACATAGGAGCAGTATTATAGTAGTTATATTCCTGTACATAGGAGCAGTATTATATTAGTTATATTCTTGTACATAGGGAGCAGTATTATAGTAGTTATATTCTTGTACACAGGGGCAGTATTATAGTAGTTATATTCCTGTACATAGGGGCAGTATTATAGTAGTTATATTCTTGTACATAGGGGTAGTATTATAGTAGTTATATTCTTGTACATAGATGGCAGTATTATAGTAGTTATATTCTTGTACATAGGAGCAGTATCATTTTAGTTATATTCTTGTACACAGGGGCAGTATTATGCGTTATATATTCTTGTATATAGGGGGCAGTATTATAGTAGTTATATTCTTGTGTGTAGGAACAGTATTATAGCAGTTATAGTCTTGTATAAACTGTGCAATATTATAGTATGTTCATTCTCCCCTTCTAGAAGTTACGCCGGTCCTCCATACTTGTGCATTTGGCTGCTTACAGACAGAAATGCTTCTCCTTTAATCCTGGCACATTAATCCGCAATCATGGAGGGAACTTCCTATTTCTCCTCTTGTCTGTGTGTTGTCCGCTTGTCCTCTGTGTGATAAGCGGATTGGGAGCCGGTATCTGTGAGGTTTGGGTGTGCAGGGCGGGGGAGGGGGTGATAAGAAGGCGGCCGGCATCAGATACAGAATAAGTTGCTGATTCCTAAGCTTGTAACTAAACTTTTCGCTGCGTCGCGGTGTTTCCCCATTGATCAGATTAATGGCATTTAATGAACGCGAATCTATCGAACGGCCTGAATAAGTACTAATGCCGATGTTACTGCCTTGGACGATGCATTAGAATTACAACTGAATAGACGGGGGTGTAAATACTTATCACGTTCTGGACGGTTTAATTTGATACGTATTTTAATTTTCCATCTCCAGAACAACTAGAGGAGACGGCGACTCTGAGGCAGGAAGTCCACATGACAGCCCACATGCCATCAGTGAAGCTCCTGGGCCCAAATGCCTTTTTTTGTGCTGGCAGAGCACCCCTCTGGGCTTCAGGCCTCCTGTAAGACATCGTTATACGTCGTGCTGTTATTTCAGTTCTTGGGATTGTGCATAAGAATTTTTATATAAAATAACTTTATTTACAATCCTCTGTCACACGTGATACAGTGAGCGTCGCGCTGCAGCCCGGCCAAGACGCGATTCTCCATAAATCCTTCATTTACGATTCAGAGCACAGCGGCGTAATAAACCGCGCTGGGATATCTCGTCTACACGGCGCACCACACACATTCACACAATAAATCCAACATCAGTCAACACCGCCTTCAAGATGAGGAGGGGGAAATAATACTCTGCTAATACAACATGGTATAGACCAATGTCCCCCTCTCTACAGGACAGTGGTTTAGGCGGAATTCAAAAGTAACACTTTACACTTTAACATTTCCTTGTATGGAGATGAAAGGGGTGGAGCTTTACACTTTAACATTTCCTTATATGGAGATGAAAGGGTTGGAGCTTTACACTTTAACATTTCCTTATATGGAGATGAAAGGGGTGGAGCTTTACACTTTAACATTTCCTTATATGGAGATGAAAGGGGTGGAGCTTTACACTCTTGGATGAAAGACCTTCCCAGAACGGACTAGAAGAAGCTTGAATATACTGTGCTGCAAAGCATCATGGTAACACAAAAATTGTAATAATCTGGCAGAGTACAGTTAAAGGCATTTAGTAGAAAAATGGCCCTGGTTCTGTCCACATGGATTCTGACTGTGTCTATGTACTAATGCATACTGGATGGAACTGCCCTTTATTTTATTTTTCTTTAATGATTACTAGCAGTTTATAATATGCCGGGACTTACGTAGAAGAAAGAGGGCCGCACCTGCCGGGGCAACGTGGCCACCCGTCATTGAGTTGTAGAGGCTGGTATTTGTTCTATTGGCACCATTGGAAGGGGGACAGGTCCAACCTGGGGAACCTCGCCACTGTGTAATGTAGGGACGGTTTTGTTCATCATTTGCATATTTAATTATCAATCATTTTTCACTTTAGAGGCAGGTAATATGAGAATTAGGACAGAATTTTACCTGTCGGTTTTATTAAACTGCGCTGAAAATTCTATTGTTTTGGTTCAATAAAGAGATTGATTTTATGGCATTGTTCCCACCTCCTGAAAACAAGGCTTTCTTATCAGTTATGATACGGACGAAGCGAATATTGTATTTCCGTCAATGCCTGCCTCGTCTAAGAAAACCTGCTTTTTTGCAGCTTGGGAAATATACAGTTGTTTCCAGGACCAGATCAGGGAGGGGCAATAAAGTAATTACCCCAGGGCTTCTATTTGCCTTACCTTACCCTATGCTCAGACTATACAGCTCACCACCATAAAATGTGCATCCAGATTCAGCAGGGTCAAATATGAGGACTGTAGGTGGAGTGTACACTGGCTGCTGACTTGGGCATTGTATAGCGGTATTATATAGGCAGTATGGGGCAGTGTTACTAGGGCTCCTTTGATACTTTGCTTACTGTTTTTTTGGGCAATATATGGCATGATATGCTGCTACTGTAGTACAGCCTTAAGTGATCATTTAGGATACTATTTTTAGGAATTTTATGGTTCTGTGATTATGACGTGGATACCAGCGCTATTTGGACATGTTTATTTACATTTTAATTACCGTACTACTATATGGTACTTTTATTTGGACATCTAATTGGTGGTATGATACTCTTATTTGGAAGTATATGGCAGCATGTAGTTATGTACGGCACTCTTTGGAATTGTATGTCAGTGTTATTTTAACACATCTGCCAGAGTACTTTACATGTTTTTTTGCCACTGTATGATAGTGTTATTTGGACATATAATCTGTGTAATGAAACTGATACAGCACCCTTGAAATTATTCCACAAAATGAAGTATTTCTTCTAGAAAATTATTGCAATTAAACGTTTTGTTATACACATGTTTATTTCATTTGTGTATTTTGTAACAACACACAAAAAAAGACAAATTGGAAATAACTTCACACAAAACCCCAAAAATGGGCTGGAGAAAATTGTTGGCACCTTTTCAAAATTGTGGGTAAACAACTTTGTTTCAACCATGCGATGTTGGTTCACATGTAGCAAATAACAGGTGTGGGAAATATGAAAATCACATCTGAAACCAGATAAAAAGAGAAGGCTCGATCTTTGCATTGTGTGTCTGTGTGTGCCACACTAAGCATGGAGAACAGAAAGAGGAGAAAAGAACTGTCTGTGGACTTGAGAACCATAATTTTTGAAAAATATCAACAATCTCAAGGCTACAAGTTACAAATCCATCTCCAGGGATCTTGATGTTCCTTTATCCACGGTGCGCAACATAATCAGGAAGTTTAAAACCCATGGCACAGTAGCTAATCTCCCTGGATGTGGACGGCAGAGAAAAAGTGATGAAAGGTTGCAACGCAGGACAGTCTGGATGGTGGATAAGTGGAGCGCCCCGTCAGGGCAAGGGGGTTACTTGGTATTGGGTCCTGCGGTTCACAGGGGGATGTCACGGTGGCTGACCCGGTCCGTGGCCCTGGGACGTCCATATAAAAGGGAAAGGTCTTTAAAGAGATAAGGTTTATGTTCGTGACGCCACCTGTGGTATTCGGTCAGGGTGACCGACGCTGCTTTAACCCCTTCCCGACCTTTGACGCATACGCTGCGTCATGAAAGTCGGTGCCAATCCGACCCATGACGCAGCATATGCGTCAAGGAAAGATCGCGTCCCTGCAGATCGGGTGAAAGGGTTAACTCCCATTTCACCCGATCTGCAGGGACAGGGGGAGTGGTAGTTTAGCCCAGGGGGGGTGGCTTCACCCCCTCGTGGCTACGATCGCTCTGATTGGCTGTTGAAAGTGAAACTGCCAATCAGAGCGATTTGTAATATTTCACCTAAAAAAAAAATGGTGAAATATTACAATCCAGCCATGGCCGATGCTGCAATATCATCGGCCATGGCTGGACACACTAATGTGCACCCACCCCACTCCTCCGATCGCCCCCCCAGCCCCCCGATCTGTGGTCCGCTCCCCTCGGTCCTGTGCTCCGCTCCCCCGTCCTCCTGCCCGCTCCCCCCGTGCTCCAATCACACCCCCGTGCTCCAATCAAACCCCCCCGCACTCCGATCCCCCCCCGCACAGCGATCCCCAC
The DNA here is from genome assembly GCF_032444005.1 of Ranitomeya imitator. Taxonomy (NCBI): domain Eukaryota; kingdom Metazoa; phylum Chordata; class Amphibia; order Anura; family Dendrobatidae; genus Ranitomeya; species Ranitomeya imitator. The sequence continues at coordinate 155,501,330 of NC_091283.1, read as the reverse complement.
CCCCGCTCAGCGATTCCCCCCCCCCGTGCTTCGATCCACCCGCCCGCACAGCGATCCCCCACTCCGTGCTCCAATCCACCCCCCCCGTGTTCCGATCCACCCCCCCGTGCTCCGACGCCCCCCCGTGCCCTGATCTCCCCCCCCCTTATACTTACCTGGCCTCCTGGGGACCGTCCGTCTTCTTTCCTGGGCGCCGCCATCTTCCAAAATGGCGGGCGCATATACAGTGCGCCCGCCGAATCTGCCGGCCGGCAGATTCGTTCCAGAGTGAATTTTGATCACTGAGATATAACCTATCTCAGTGATCAAAATAAAAAAAAAAAGTAAATGACCCCCCCCCTCCTTTGTCACCCCCATAGGTAGGGACAATAAAAAAATATATCTATTTTTTTTTCCACTAAGGTTGGGGTAAGAACTAGGGTTAGGGTTAGGGTTAGGGGTAGGGTTAGGGGTAGGGTTAGGGTTTCGGTATGTGCACACGTACTCTGGTCCTCTGCGGATTTTTCCGCTGCGGATTTGATAAATCCGCAGTGCTAAACCGCTGCGGATTTATGGCGGATTTACCGTGTTTTTTCTGCGCATTTCAATGCGGTTTTACAACAGCGATTTTCTATTTGAGCAGTTGTAAAACCGCTGCGGAATCCGCAGAAAGAAGTGACATGCTGCGGAATGTAAACCGCTGCGTTTCCGTGCAGTTTTTCTGCAGCATGTGTACAGCGATTTTTGTTTTCCATAGGTTTGCATTGAACTGTAAACTCATGGGAAACTGCTGCGGATCCGCAGCGTTTTCCGCAGCGTGTGCACATACCTTTAGAATTAGGCTATGTGCACACGGTGCGGATTGGCCGCTGCGGATTCGCAGCAGTGTTCCATCAGGTTTACAGTACCATGTAAACATATGGAAAGCCAAATCCGCTGTGCCCATGGTGCGGAAAATACCACGCGGGAACGCTGCGTTGTATTTTCCGCAGCATGTCAATTCTTTGTGCGGATTCCGCAGCGTTTTACACCTGTTCCTCAATAGGAATCCGCAGGTGAAATCCGCACAAAAAACACTGGAAATCCGCGGTAAATCCGCAGGTAAAGCGCAGTGCCTTTTACCCGTGGATTTTTCAAAAATGGTGCTGAAAAATCTCATACGAATCCGCAACGTTGGCACATAGCCTTAGGGCTAGGGTTGGGTTGGAATTAGGGTTGTGGTTAGGGTTAGGGGTGTGTTGGGGTTACGGGTGTGTTGGGGTTAGGGTTGTGATTAGGGTTACGGCTACAGTTGGGATAAGGGTTAGGGGTGTGTTGGAGTTAGAATTGAGGGGTTTCCACTGTTTAGGCACATCAGGGGGTCTCCAAACGCAACATGGCGCCACCATTGATTCCAGCCAATCTTGTATTCAAAAAGTCAAATGGTGCTCCCTCACTTCCAAGCCCCGACGTGTGCCCAAACAGTGGTTTACCCCCACATATGGGGTACCAGCATACTCAGGACAAACTGCGCAACAATTACTGGGGTCCAATTTCTCCTGATACCCTTGTGAAAATAAAGAAATGCTTGCTAAAACATCATTTTTGAGGAAAGAAAAATGATTTTTTATTTTCACGGCTCTGCGTTGTAAACGTCTGTGAAGCACTTGGGGGTTCAAAGTGCTCACCACATATCTAGATAAGTTCCTTGGGGGGTCTAGTTTCTAAAATGGGGTCACTTGTGGGGGGTTTCTACTGTTTAGGCACACCAGGGGCTCTGCAAACGCAATGTGACGCCCGCAGACCATTCCATCAAAGTCTGCATTTCAAAAGTCACTACTTCCCTTCTGAGCCCCGACGTGTGCCCAAACAGTGGTTTACCCCCACACATGGGGTATCAGCGTACTCAGGAGAAACTGGACAACAAATATTGGTGTCAAATTTCTCCTGTTACCCTTGGGAAAATTAAAAAATTCTGGGCTAAATAATTATTTTTGAGGAAAGAAAACGTATTTATTATTTTCACGGCTCTGCATTATAAACTTCTGTGAAGCACTTGGGGGTTCAAAGTGCTCACCACACATCTAGATAAGTTCCTTTCGGGGTCTAGTTTCCAAAATGGGGTCACTTGTGGGGGGTTTCTACTGTTAAGCCACATCAGGGGCTCTGCAAACGCAACGTGACGCCCACAGAGCATTCCATCAAAGTCTGCATTTCAAAACGTCACTACTTCACTTCCGAGCCTCGGCATGTGCCCAAACAGTGGTTTACCCCCACATATGGGGTATCAGCGTACTCAGGAGAAACTGGACAACAACTTTTGGGATCCAATTTTTCCTGTTACCCTTGGGAAAATAAAAAATTCTGGGCTAAATAATTATTTTTGAGGAAAGAAAACGTATATATTATTTTCACGGCTCTGCATTATAAACTTCTATGAAGCACTTGGGGGTTCAAAGTGCTCACCACACATCTAGATAAGTTCCTTTCGGGGTCTAGTTTCCAAAATGGGGTCACTTGTGGGGGGTTTCTACTGTTAAGCCACATCAGGGGCTCTGCAAACGCAACGTGACGCCCACAGAGCATTCCATCAAAGTCTGCATTTCAAAATGTCACTACTTCACTTCCGAGCCCCGGCATGTGCCCAAACAGTGGTTTACCCCCACATATGGGGTATCAGCGTACTCAGGAGAAACTGGACAACAACTTTTGGGGTCAAATTTCTCCTGTTACCCTTTGTAAAATAAAAAATTGCAGGCTAAAAGATCATTTTTGAGAAAATAATTTTTTTATTTTATTTTCATGGCTCTGCGTAATAAACTTCTGTGAAGCACTTGGGGGTTCAAAGTCCTCACCACACATCTAGATTAGTTCCTTTGGGGGTCTAGTTTCCAAAATGGGGTCATTTCTGGGGGATCTCCAATGTTTAGGCACACAGGGGCTCTCCAAACGTGACATGGTGTCCGCTAATGATTGGAGCTAATTTTCCATTTAAAAAGCCAAATGGCGTGCCATCCCTTCCGAGCCCTGCCGTGCGCCCAAACAGTGGTTTACCCCCACATATGGGGTATCAGCGTACTCAGGACAAACTGGACAACAATATTTGGGGTCCAATTTCTCCTATTATCCTTGGCAAAATAGGAAATTCCAGGCTAAAAAATCATTTTTGAGGAAAGAAAAATTATTTTTTATTTTCATGGCTCTGCGTTATAAACTTCTGTGAAGCACCTGGGGGTTTAAAGTGCTCACTAGGCATCTAAATAAGTTCCTTGGGGGGTCTAGTTTCCAAAATGGGGTCACTTATGGGGGAGCTCCAATGCATAGGCACACAGGGGCTCTCCAAACGCGACATGGTGTCCGCTAACAATTGGAGCTAATTTTCCATTCAAAAAGTCAAATGGCGCGCCTTCCCTTCCGAGCCCTGCCGTGTGCCCAAACAGTGGTTTACCCCCACATATGAGGTTTCGGCGTACTCGGGAGAAATTGCCCAACAAATTTTATGATCCATTTTATCCTAATGCCCATGTGAAAATGAAAAAATTGAGGCGAAAAGAATTTTTTTGTGAAAAAAAAGTACTTTTTCATTTTTACAGATCAATTTGTGAAGCACCTGAGGGTTTAAAGTGCTCACTAGGCATCTAAATAAGTTCCTTGGGGGGTCTAGTTTCCAAAATGGGGTCACTTGTGGGGGAGCGCCAATGTTTAGGCACACAGGAGCTCTCCAAACGCGACATGGTGTCCGCTAACGATGGAAATAATTTTTCATTCAAAAAGTCAAATGGCGCTCCTTCCCTTCCGAGCCTTACCATGTGCCCAAACAGTGGTTTACCCCCACATATGAGGTATCGGCGTACTCTGGAGAAATTGCCCAACACATTTTAGGATCCATTTTATCCTGTTGCCCATGTGAAAATGAAAAAATTGAGGCTAAAAGAATTTTTTTGTGATAAAAAAGTACTTTTTCATTTTTACGGATCAATTTGTGAAGCACCTGGGGGTTCAAAGTGCTCACTATGCATCTAGATAAGTTCCTTGGGGCGTCTAGTTTCCAAAATGGGGTCACTTGTGGGGGAGCTCCAATTTTTAGGCACACGGGGGCTCTCCAAACGTGACATGGTGTCCGCTAAAGAGTGGAGCCAATTTTTGATTCAAAAAGTCAAATGGCGCACCTTCCCTTCCAAGCCCTGCCGTGCGCCCAAACAGTGGTTTACCCCCACATGAGGTATCAGCGTACTCAGGACAAATTGGACAACAACTTTCGTGGTTCAGTTTCTCCTTTTACCATTGGGAAAATAAAAAAATTGTTGCTAAAAGATAATTTTTGTGACTAAAAAGTTAAATGTTCATTTTTTCCTTCCATGTTGCTTCTGCTGCTGTGAAGCACCTGAAGGGTTAATAAACTTATTGAATGTGGTTTTGAGTACCTTGAGGGGTGCAGTTTTTAGAATGGTGTCACTTTTGGGTATTTTCAGCCATATAGACCCCTCAAACTGACTTCAAATGTGAGGTGGTCCCTAAAAAAAATGGTTTTGTAAATTTCGTTGTAAAAATGACAAATTGCTGGTCAAATTTTAACGCTTATAACTTCCTAACAAAAAAAAATTTTGTTTCCAAAATTGTGCTGATGTAAAGTAAACATGTGGGAAATGTTATTTATTAACTATTTTGTGTCACATATCTCTCTGATTTAACAGAATAAAAATTCAAAATGTGAAAATTGCGAAATTTTCAAAATTTTCGCCAAATTTCCGTTTTTATCACAAACAAACGCAGAATTTATTGACCTAAATTTACCACTAACATGAAGCCCAATATGTCACGAAAAAACAATCTCAGAACCGCTAGGATCCGTTGAAGCGTTCCTGAGTTATTACCTCATAAAGGGACACTGGTCAGAATTGCAAAAAACGGCAAGGTCTTTAAGGTCAAAATAGGCTGGGTCATGAAGGGGTTAAGGGGTCCGCTGGGGTGATGTTATGGCAGCTAGATGGTGTACCTTCCCACAGGTGAAGTATGTCCCCAGGGATTCCCAGTGTGTAGATGGTATAATGGTGAGAGGTGCAGTGAAGAACGAGGACACAGGATTGCAGTCTCTTTACCTAGTTTACTGTTGGTTTCAGCAGCCACAGTCCAGGGCATTAGATCACAGGGCAGGTAGAGTCCGGCCAGTTTGGAGGCAATTCCAGAGTCCCCTTGTCCAGGTGGAAATCAATAGCCTTCCCTTGTGCTGTAGTGGTGTAGTCACTTACTGCATAAGCTTCAAATAAGATCCTCACAGATGTTGTGTCTCTCTCTCTCTCTGTCCCCCATAGTCGGATAGGACAAAACCCGTATGGCTGGTGGCTTTAGGCGGTTTATAGGGACTCTAGCATTCCCCAGCCTCTGGGGGGGTGCCACCGTGCCTCCTGGGTGTAGGTGCGGACAGGTAACGTGCAATTAGCTGTCCTGCCGGTCTCTGTAGTAAGGCGTAGAGTTCCTTACTACCTCGGTGTTCTGGCTACCGGTTATCTGCACCTCAGAAGCAGGCAGCCTGCTCGGGGCTGGTCCCCTTCTGGTATCCTCTCCTGTGCTTTGCTTTCCTGCACGCTCACTACAACGTATTCTGCTTTCTGAAATGTCTCCTTCTGGGAGCTGCAGCTCTTAGGGCATGTACAGCTCCGTGGACCCTCTATCCTCCTCAGACGGAAGTCTGGAACTAACTTTCCATACAGACTACCATTTATATATATATGGGGAGTCACCTAGTAAATAGGATCAAAATCTCCCCCTGGTGGCCTGGAGTGTGAATGTGTCGCATGCTTGTTGTACATGGATGCAGTTATCCTTCCTTGCCTCCAAACGTAACATCACTCTCCCCGTGAGGAAAGCAACATTACTGTGACGACCTGGACCCTCGAAAATTGGTGGCAGCAATGGGATCTGGGTGTTATTTTTGACAATTGGTGACAAGCGATGGGATCGTACAGAACATCAGTGTTATGGTTTGAGAAATCGACCCCGTCACTGAAAACTTGAACAGTTCTTGCGAGAATTTTGTGCAAAGTTTTGAGACTCAGACTCAATGTTTTTATTTCTTTTTTATCTCGGCCAATACTGTACATGTAGCAGTATTTTCTTTGGCAATGATGTCTAAAGTTGGAGAGCCCTGGTATAACCAGCAGACCAAGGATGTTCTTATTGCCCTCTGTACGATACGACAGATTGACCAGGCACCAAATGATTGCTGAACTGTTGCAATGTGACGCAGGGAAAATCCGTCACCAGAGCACTGATGAAGGATAGCTCAGCCAAAGCACAGGTAGCGCTTCTGTAGAGGTCCCACCTATGGATGCAAGGCACATCCACAACCAGGGTAGTTGCAGAGGGCCTCACAGCAACTCAAAGTAGAAAATCGTGAGGGACGTCTGAACCTGATTAAACAATACCAAGAGTCTGAGTGAGCCGAGTGACAGGCAAAGGCTGAGAGAGCTGAGCGAGAGCGACAAGACGAGCATCGGAGCTGGAGTTAGCCCGAATCCAGAAGGAGCCATCCATCCTATCGAGCAGTGTATTCAACAATTCCAACAGCTTTAAACCTCATCCTGAGCATTTTCCTGTGATGGAAAGGTACAGGTCCTTCTCAAAAAATTAGCATATAGTGTTACATTTCATTATTTACCATAATGTAATGATTACAATTAAACTTTCATATATTATAGATTCATTATCCACCAACTGAAATTTGTCAGGTCTTTTATTGTTTTAATACTGATGATTTTGGCATACAACTCCTGATAACCCAAAAAACCTGTCTCAATAAATTAGCATATTTCACCCATCCAATCAAATAAAAGTGTTTTTTAATAACAAACAAAAAAACCATCAAATAATAATGTTCAGTTATGCACTCAATACTTGGTTGGGAATCCTTTGGCAGAAATGACTGCTTCAATGCGGCGTGGCATGGAGGCAATCAGCCTGTGACACTGCTGAGATGTTATGGAGGCCCAGGATGCTTCAATAGCGGCCTTAAGCTCATCCAGAGTGTTGGGTCTTGCGTCTCTCAACTTTCTCTTCACAATATCCCACAGATTCTCTATGGGGTTCAGGTCAGGAGAGTTGGCAGGCCAATTGAGCACAGTAATACCATGGTCAGTAAACCATTTACCAGTGGTTTTGGCACTGTGAGCAGGTGCCAGGTCGTGCTGAAAAATGAAATCTTCATCTCCATAAAGCATTTCAGCCGATGGAAGCATGAAGTGCTCCAAAATCTCCTGATAGCTAGCTGCATTGACCCTGCCCTTGATGAAACACAGTGGACCAACACCAGCAGCTGACATGGCACCCCACACCATCACTGACTGTGGGTACTTGACACTGGACTTCAGGCATTTTGGCATTTCCTTCTCCCCAGTCTTCCTCCAGACTCTGGCACCTTGATTTCCGAATGACATGCAAAATTTGCTTTCATCAGAAAAAAGTACTTGGGACCACTTAGCAACAGTCCAGTGCTGCTTCTCTGTAGCTCAAAAGTGGCTTTACCTGGGGAATGCGGCACCTGTAGCCCATTTCTTGCACACGCCTGTGCACGGTGGCTCTGGATGTTTCCACACCAGACTCAGTCCACTGCTTCCTCAGGTTCCCCAAGGTCTGGAATCGGTCCTTCTCCACAATCTTCCTCAGGGTCCGGTCTCCTCTTCTCGTTGTACAGCGTTTTCTGCCACATTGTTTCCTTCCAACAGACTTACCATTGAGGTGCCTTGATACAGCACTCTGGGAACAGCCTATTTGTTGAGAAATTTCTTTCTGGGTCTTACCCTCTTGCTTGAGGGTGTCAATGATGGCCTTCTTGACATCTGTCAGGTCGCTAGTCTTACCCATGATGGGGGTTTTGAGTAATGAACCAGGCAGGGAGTTTATAAAAGCCTCAGGTATCTTTTGCATGTGTTTAGAGTTAATTAGTTGATTCAGAAGATTAGGGTAATAGGTCGTTTAGAGAACCTTTTCTTGATATGCTAATTTATTGAGACAGGTTTTTTGGGTTATCAGGAGTTGTATGCCAAAATCATCAGTATTAAAACAATAAAAGACCTGACAAATTTCAGTTGGTGGATAATGAATCTATAATATATGAAAGTTTAATTGTAATCATTACATTATGGTAAATAATGAAATTTAACACTATATGCTAATTTTTTGAGAAGGACCTGTACATGGACTTTGACATACAGTATTTCTGCAGTGTTTAGAAAAGACTTGTAGACAGTACGAGCTGCCTGCGGACCAGTGGGCCTGATATTTAACCCCACGGCTCCGAGGCAAAGCTCTGGAGATGTTCTCCTCTCTCCCTTGAGACCAAGAAGGAGACTACGAGGCCATCAAAGGGCCTTGATAAAAAAAAGTACCTGCTGACTCCAGAGGTGAATCGGAAATAGTTCTGAGCCATCCAGTGTGGACCACATGACAGCTATAGTGATGTGCTGAACTGACTAAAAACCAACTTTGCGCAGTAGATCCAAGGACTGTCAGTCACCACCTGTCAAGGTGGTGGGAGGAATAAGCCACTTAGTGCGTTAGGATAGTGCAAGGACAGGCTCAGGTTTGAGCAGGAGGTGACCATTCCTTCATTTCCCTATTGATAGGGCCTTCCTCCCCCCTCTTCCATCCCGTTGTGAGTTTGTTATGCCATCCGTTACCGACCCCCTGCGAGGTTGCTATATATATCGTGACACCACCTTTGAGGAACTGAAGGACCTGATGGTGAAGGACCAGTTTCTTCAGTTCAGCTTTATCCTGTGGAGTTGCTGGACTGGCAGCCAGACACTTATGATGCCAATCATACGCTGAAAATGCATCAGTCAGCCCTTGCCAGCTGGAAATATGGCATTTGCCAGATGGCCAGTCCAGACCTTACAGTCAAATATGGTGAGGTTCAAAGATGTTTTTGGTTGTTTTGCAGTCTCTGGCACTGGGTGCCTTGCCTGTGTGCATTGCATCATGAAATTTGGAGATTGCCAAAGGATTTTGGGTCGCATTATAGTGCCCAGTGTAAGAAAGTTGGGTTTGCGTTCAAGGTCATGGGTCTTCCAGCAGGACAATATCCACAAACATCAAGAAGCCCCCAGAAATGGATAGAAACAAAGCGCAGGAGAGTTCAGAAGTGCCCAATAATGAGATGATCGATGGGATTTAGACCTGGACTGTGTTGAAATCTTAAAATTGCTTTTGGGAGAAGGCGCCTTCACATATGAAAGACCTGGAGCAGTTTGCAGAAGAAGAGTGATCCAAAATTCCAGTTGAGAGGTGAAAGAAGTTTGTTTATGGTTATACGAAGCGAGTTACTGCAGTTATTTATTCCAAAGGATGTGAAAATAAGGCCACATTCACACATTCCTTTTTATCCTGCGGGTTCTCCCGCAGCGGATTTGATAAATCTGCAGGGCAAACCCGCTGCGGTTATCCCTGCAGATTTATCGCGGTTTGTCCTGCGGGTTCCGCTGCGGGTTCCGCTGCGGGATTTACCCCTACTATTGATGCTGCATATGCAGCAATATGTAGCATCAATAGTAGTGTTAAAAATAATAAAATCATGGTATACTCACCCTCTGACGTCCCGATCTCCTGGGCGCTGCAGGCGGCGGTCCGGTTCCAAAGATGCTGTGCGACCAGGACCTTCGGTGACGTCACGGTCATGTGACCGCGACATCACCGAAGGTCCTGGTCGCATAGCAAACCTGAGACCGGACGGCCGCGTGCAGCGCTGAGACTTCAGAGGTGAGTATAACATGATTTTTTATTTTAATTCTTTTTTTTTAACACAAATATGGTTCCCGGGGCCTGGAGGAGAGTCTCCTCTCCTCCACCCCGGGTATAACCCGCACATTATCCGCATTACTTCCCGCATGGTGGGCACAGCCCCATGCGGGAAGTAAGCGAATCAATGCACTTCTATGGGTGCAGAATCGCTGCGATTCTGCACAAAGAAGTGATATGGTCCTTCTTTTTTTCCACAGCAATTCTGCGCGGTTTTTGGGGGTTTTTCCGCATCATGTGCACTGCGGTTTCTGTTTTCCATAGGGTAAAATTGTACTGTACCCTGCATAGAAAACAGCTGCGGACCCGCAGCGGCAAAATCGCCGCAGTTCAGCAGTAAAAACCGCATAGTGTGAACATGGCCTAAATCTTAAATTGATGGTGCCAACAATTGTGTCCGGCCCATTTTGGGGTTTTTGTGTGAGATGATGTCCAATTTTCCCTTTTTCTCAGCTTTTCTGTGTTGCTCCAATACACACAAATCAATTAAACGTGGGTATAACAAAACGTGTAATTGCAATAATTTTCTGTGAGAAATGTACTACATTTTCTGACACAATTTAAAGAGTGCCAACACTTTTGGCCATTATTTAGGTGTTTGTTGCACTACATGGCATAGATTATAAGGATGTCGATAGCATTTTATGGCACTTATTTTAGGACACTTATGGTAGTGTTATTTGGACACTTTTTGCACTGTATGGCAAGGTGCATCTGATGGAGGAAAGCTGCTGGAGGTGGTTATGTGCCCTGGATGCCATGGGTGGTGCCAACAAGACATTTTGCCATGGGATGAATATTTATTTACAGGTCTGTAAGATTCTATGTCACTGGTATGTGTGGATATTTTGGCACTGTGTCGTGCTTTTCTGTGCTACAGATAATAGAGGAGTATACGGCCACATTCACACTAGCAGTATTTGGTCAGTATTTTACCTCAGTATTCAGCGTCGGACTGGAGTACCTTGGGCCCCCCAGAGAAAAATTATTCTTGGGGCCCACCATGCCGTTTAAAAATACCACACAGGATAGATCCTATATACCACTCCACACACGAGTGCTGACAGTTCCTCTATATACTACACCACACAGGAGAGCTGACAGATCCTCTATATACTACACCACACAGGAGAGCTGACAGGTCCTCTATATACTACACCACACAGGAGAGCTGACAAATCCTTTATATACTACACCACACGGGAGAACTGACAGATCCTCTATATACTACACCGCACAGGAGAGATGACAGATCCTCTATATACTACACCACACAGGAGAGCTGACAGATCCTCTATATACTACACCACACAGGAGAGGGGACAGATCCTCTATATACTACACCACACGGGAGAGCTGACAGATCCTCTATATACTACACCGCACGGGAGAGCTGACAGATCCTCTATATTCTACACCACACAGGAGAGCTGACAGATCCTCGATATACTACACCACACAGGAGAGCTGACAGATCCTCTATATACTGCACCACACAGGAGAGCTGACAGATCCTCTATATACTACACCACACAGGAGAGCTGACAGTTCCTCTATATACTACACCACACGGGAGAGCTGACAGATCCTCTATATACTACACCACACAAGAGAGCTCACAGATCCTCTATATACTACACACAGGAGAGCTGACAGATCCTCTATATACTACATGTAAGACTCATGCTGGTGTGGTAGATGGAGGCAGGTATATCTCGCCCAGGTGTTTGTCCTATGTGAATTAGGCCACTCAGTATCTTCAGGGTGCTAATGGGTTAATGATTGCAGGAATAAAAGATGACCAGCTGGGTGTTTCCAGTGTCTGCCTGGGGCACACAGATTGCCTGCCTGTGTGAGACAAACGTGAGTGAAGAGCTCTGCTCAAGATCTGTATGATGTTAGCTGGGTGGGAGAAGCCCCCCCAGTTGTTGAGATAGCAACGTATTTGTTTAGTTAGTGCCGGACAGGCTAGGGTTTATTTTTATGTTTTGTTTTTTGTGTTGCTTTCACGTTAATAAATCTGACCTGAGGTCAGCCTGCTCAGAAACCTGCTGTACGCCTCAGATTCAATGCACAAACCACGTGTCCTTTGACCCCAGCAAAGGCGATCCCAGAGTGTTTTGTCACACTACACCACACAGGAGAGCTGACGGATCCTCTATATACCACACCACACAGGAGAGCTGACTGATCCTCTATATACTACACCACACAGGAGAGCTGACAAATCCTTTATATACTACACCACACGGGAGAACTGACAGATCCTCTATATACTACACCGCACAGGAGAGATGACAGATCCTCTATATACTACACCGCACGGGAGAGCTGACAGATCCTCTATATTCTACACCACACAGGAGAGCTGACAGATCCTCTATATACTGCACCACACAGGAGAGCTGACAAATCCTTTATATACTACACCACACAGGAGAGCTGACAGATCCTCTATATACTACACCACACAAGAGAGCTGACAGATCCTCTATATACTACACCACACAGGAGAGCTGACAGATCCTCTATATACTACACCACACGGGAGAGCTGACGGATCCTCTATATACTACACCACACGGGAGAGCTGACAGATCCTCTATATACTACAACACACAGGAGAGCTGACAGTTCCTCTATATACTACACCACACGGGAGAGCTGACAGATCCTCTATATACTACACCACACAGGAGAACTGACAGATCCTCTGTATACTACACCACACAGGAGAACTGACAGATCCTCTATATACTACACACAGGAGAGCTGACAGATCCTCTATATACTACACCACACAGGAGAGCTGACGGATCCTCTATATACTACACCACACGGGAGAGCTGACAGATCCTCTATATACTACACCACACAGGAGAGCTGACAAATCCTTTATATACTACACCACACAGGAGAGCTGACAAATCCTTTATATACTACACCACACAGGAGAGCTGACAGATCCTCTATATACTACACCACACAAGAGAGCTCACAGATCCTCTATATACTACACACAGGAGAGCTGACAGATCCTCTATATACTACACCACACAGGAGAGCTGACTGATCCTCTATATACTACGCCACACGGGAGAGCTGACAGATCCTCTATATACTACACCACACAGGAGAGCTGACAGTTCCTCTATATACTACACCACACGGGAGAGCTGACAGATCCTCTATATACTACACCACACAAGAGAGCTCACAGATCCTCTATATACTACACACAGGAGAGCTGACAGATCCTCTATATACTACACCACACAGGAGAGCTGACGGATCCTCTATATACCACACCACACAGGAGAGCTGACTGATCCTCTATATACTACACCACATGGGAGAGCTGACAGATCCTCTATATACTACACCACACAGGAGAGCTGACAGTTCCTCTATATACTACACCACACGGGAGAGCTGACAGATCCTCTATATACTACACCACACAAGAGAGCTCACAGATCCTCTATATACTACACACAGGAGAGCTGACAGATCCTCTATATACTACACCACACGGGAGAGCTGAGAGATCCTCTATATACTACACCACACGGGAGAGCTGACAGATCCTCTATATACTACACCACACAAGAGAGCTGACAGATCCTCTATATACCACACCACACAGGAGAGCTGACAGATCCTCTATATACCACACCACACGAGAGAGCTGACAGATCCTCTATATACCACACCACACAGGAGAGCTGACAGATCCTCTATATACTACACCACACAGGAGAGCTGACAGATCCTCTATATACTACACCACACAGGAGAGCTGACAGATCCTCTATATACCACACCACACAGTACAGCTGACAGATCCTCTATATACTACACCACACAAGAGAGCTGACAGATCCTCTATATACTACACCACACAGGAGAGCTGACAGATCCTCTATATACTACACCACACAGGAGAGCTGACAGATCCTCTATATACTACACCACACAGGAGAGCTGACAGATCCACTATATACTACACCACACAGGAGAGCTGACAGATCCTCTATATACCACACCACACAGGAGAGCTGACAGATCCTCTATATACTACACCACACGAGAGAGCTGACAGATCCTCTATATACCACACCACACAGGAGAGCTGACAGATCCTCTATATACTACACCACACAGGAGAGCTCACAGATCCTCTATATACTACACACAGGAGAGCTGACAGATCCTCTATATACTACACCACACGGGAGAGCTGACAGATCCTCTATATACTACACCACACGGGAGAGCTGACAGATCCTCTATATACCACACCACACAGGAGAGCTGACAGATCCTCTATATACTACACCACACGGGAGAGCTGACAGATCCTCTATATACTACACCACACAGGAGAGCTGACAGATCCTCTATATACTACACCACACAGGAGAGCTGACAGATCCTCTATATACTACACCACACAGGAGAAATGACAGATCCTCTATATACTACACCACACAGGAGAAATGACAGATCCTCTATATACTACACCACACAGGAGAAATGACAGATCCTCTATATACTACACCACACAGGAGAAATGACAGATCCTCTATATACTACACCACACAGGAGAGATGACAGATCCTCTATATACTACACCACACGGGAGAGGGGACAGATCCTCTATATACTACACCACACGGGAGAGCTGACAGATCCTCTATATACTACACCACACAGGAGAGCTGACAGATCCTCTATATACTACACCACACAGGAGAGCTGACAGATCCTCTATATACTACACCACACAGGAGAAATGACAGATCCTCTATATACTACACCACACAGGAGAAATGACAGATCCTCTATATACTACACCACACAGGAGAAATGACAGATCCTCTATATACTACACCACACAGGAGAAATGACAGATCCTCTATATACTACACCACACAGGAGAGATGACAGATCCTCTATATACTACACCACACGGGAGAGCTGACAGATCCTCTATATACTACACCACACAGGAGAGGGGACAGATCCTCTATATACTACACCACACAGGAGAGGGGACAGATCCTCTATATACTACACCACACAGGAGAGCTGACAGATCCTCTATATACTACACACAGGAGAGCTGACAGATCCTCTATATACTACACCACACAGGAGAGCTGACAGATCCTCTATATACTACACCGCACGGGAGAGCTGACAGATCCTCTATATACTACACCACACAGGAGAGCAGTAATGTAGGTCCAGTGTGTGTAGTAAAATACTTACCGGTGGCCATATTCCACTGCAATGAAGAAGACAGAAGCAACGACACAGCGGCAGAAGACGGCGACTGCGGCGTATTTTATTACACACAGGGAAGGTTTCTGTTGGGGGCGAGACATTGTTTTTATTAGTATGATTTTGGTATAGATGTGATTTTTTTCATCACTTGTTATAGCTTTTTTTGTGGAATTGTGGCGACCCGAAAAAAGGACATTTGGAATTTTTTAGTTGTTTCTGTTTACGGTGTTTACTGATCGAGTTAATTGTTTTTATATTTTGATAGATCGGACTTTTCTGAACCCAGCAATGCCAAATATGTGTTGTTTTTTTATTTTTTAAATATATTTATTTTCAATTGAATAAAAAGGGGTGATTTGAACTTTTAGGAATTTTTTAAATTTTGTTTTTACCTTTCACTGGTACAGATAGCCCCCTTAGAGGACATGAAGATGCGATCATATGATTGCATGTAACATAGTAACATAGTTAGTAAGGCCGAAAAAAGACATTTGTCCATCCAGTTCAGCCTATATTCCATCATAATAAATCCCCAGATCTACGTCCTTCTACAGAACCTAATAATTGTATGATACAATATTGTTCTGCTCCAGGAAGACATCCAGGCCTCTCTTGAACCCCTCGACTGAGTTCGCCATCACCACCTCCTCAGGCAAGCAATTCCAGATTCTCACTGCCCTAACAGTAAAGAATCCTCTTCTATGTTGGTGGAAAAACCTTCTCTCCTCCAGACGCAAAGAATGCCCCCTTGTGCCCGTCACCTTCCTTGGTATAAACAGATCCTCAGCGAGATATTTGTATTGTCCCCTTATATACTTATACATGGTTATTAGATCGCCCCTCAGTCGTCTTTTTTCTAGACTAAATAATCCTAATTTCGCTAATCTATCTGGGTATTGTAGTTCTCCCATCCCCTTTATTAATTTTGTTGCCCTCCTTTGTACTCTCTCTAGTTCCATTATATCCTTCCTGAGCACCGGTGCCCAAAACTGGACACAGTACTCCATGTGCGGTCTAACTAGGGATTTGTACAGAGGCAGTATAATGCTCTCATCATGTGTATCCAGACCTCTTTTAATGCACCCCATGATCCTGTTTGCCTTGGCAGCTGCTGCCTGGCACTGGCTGCTCCAGGTAAGTTTATCATTAACTAGGATCCCCAAGTCCTTCTCCCTGTCAGATTTACCCAGTGGTTTCCCGTTCAGTGTGTAATGGTGATATTGATTCCCTCTTCCCATGTGTATAACCTTACATTTATCATTGTTAAACCTCATCTGCCACCTTTCAGCCCAAGTTTCCAACTTATCCAGATCCATCTGTAGCAGAATACTATCTTCTCTTGTATTAACTGCTTTACATAGTTTTGTATCATCTGCAAATATCGATATCTTACTGTGTAAACCTTCTACCAGATCATTAATGAATATGTTGAAGAGAACAGGTCCCAATACTGACCCCTGCGGTACCCCACTGGTCACAGCGACCCAGTTAGAGACTATACCATTTATAACCACCCTCTGCTTTCTATCACTAAGCCAGTTACTAACCCATTTACACACATTTTCCCCCAGACCAAGCATTCTCATTTTGTGTACCAACCTCTTGTGTGGCACGGTATCAAACGCTTTGGAAAAATCGAGATATACCACGTCCAATGACTCACCGTGGTCCAGTCTATAGCTTACCTCTTCATAAAAACTGATTAGATTGGTTTGACAGGAGCGATTTCTCATAAACCCATGCTGATATGGAGTTAAACAGTTATTCTCATTGAGATAATCCAGAATAACATCCCTCAGAAACCCTTCAAATATTTTACCAACAATAGAGGTTAGACTTACTGGCCTATAATTTCCAGGTTCACTTTTAGAGCCCTTTTTGAATATTGGCACCACATTTGCTATGCGCCAGTCCTGCGGAACAGACCCTGTCGCTATAGAGTCACTAAAAATAAGAAATAATGGTTTATCTATTACATTACTTAGTTCTCTTAGTACTCGTGGGTGTATGCCATCCGGACCCGGAGATTTATCTATTTTAATCTTATTTAGCCGGTTTCGCACCTCTTCTTGGGTTAGATTGGTGACTCTTAATATAGGGTTTTCATTGTTTCTTGGGATTTCACCTAGCATTTCATTTTCCACCGTGAATACCGTGGAGAAGAAGGTGTTTAATATGTTAGCTTTTTCCTCGTCATCTACAACCATTCTTTCCTCACTATTTTTTAAGGGGCCTACATTTTCAGTTTTTATTCTTTTACTATTGATATAGTTGAAGAACAGTTTGGGATTAGTTTTACTCTCCTTAGCAATGTGCTTCTCTGTTTCCTTTTTGGCAGCTTTAATTAGTTTTTTAGATAAAGTATTATTCTCCCTATAGTTTTTTAGAGCTTCAATGGTGCCATCCTGCTTTAGTAGTGCAAATGCTTTCTTTTTACTGTTAATTGCCTGTCTTACTTCTTTGTTTAGCCACATTGGGTTTTTCCTATTTCTAGTCCTTTTATTCCCACAAGGTATAAACCGCTTACACTGCCTATTTAGGATGTTCTTAAACATTTCCCATTTATTATCTGTATTCTCATTTCTGAGGATATTGTCCCAGTCTACCAGATTAAGGGCATCTCTAAGCTGTTCAAACTTTGCCTTCCTAAAGTTCAATGTTTTTGTGACTCCCTGACAAGTCCCCCTAGTGAAAGACAGGTGAAACTGCACAATATTGTGGTCGCTATTTCCTAAATGCCCAACCACCTGCAGATTTGTTATTCTGTCAGGTCTATTAGATAGTATTAGGTCTAAAAGTGCTGCTCCTCTGGTTGGATTCTGCACCAATTGTGAAAGATAATTTTTCTTGGTTATTAGCAGAAACCTGTTGCCTTTATGGGTTTCACAGGTTTCTGTTTCCCAGTTAATATCCGGGTAGTTAAAGTCCCCCATAACCAGGACCTCATTATGGGTTGCAGCTTCATCTATCTGCTTTAGAAGTAGACTTTCCATGCTTTCTGTTATATTTGGGGGTTTGTAACAGACCCCAATGAGAATTTTGTTACCATTTTTCCCTCCATGAATTTCAACCCATATGGACTCGACATCCTCATTCCCTTCGCTAATATCCTCCCTTAAAGTGGACTTTAGACAAGACTTTACATAGAGACAAACCCCTCCTCCTCTCCGATTTTTACGATCCTTTCTAAACAGACTGTAACCCTGTAAGTTAACTGCCCAGTCATAGCTTTCATCTAACCATGTCTCGGTTATTCCCACTATGTCAAAGTTACCTGTAGATATTTCTGCTTCTAGTTCTTCCATCTTGTTTGTCAGGCTTCTGGCGTTTGCGAGCATGCAGTTTATATATTAAACTGCATGCTCGTGACACAGCATCACTACATATAGCAGAAATCACAGTCTCCTGGCTACAGGAAGAAGATCCCTGGCTGTCCTGACAACCCATCGGCGACCCACGATCACATCATGGGTGCCAATGGGTGAGAGAATGATGTGCACGCATGTTGGCATGTGTTATATGCTGCTGTCAGAGATTGACACTGGCATTTAACACGCGCCATACATGTAAGGCAGATGTCGCAAAGGTGTTACCTGAGGACCCCCGTCACCACTGTGTCACCCAATATCCTGTGGGCCCCCTCCCCCACTGTGCTATCTCTATTTTCCTGTGGGCCCCCTCCCCCACTGTGTCACCTTTATTTTCCTGTGGGCCCCCTCCCCCACTGCGTCACCTCTATTTTCCTGTGGGCCCCCTCCCCCACTGTGTCACCTCTATTTTCCTGTGGGCCCCCTCCCCCACTGTGTCACCTCTATTTTCCTGTGGGCCCCCTCCCCCACTGTGTCACCTATTTTCCTGTGGGCCCCCTCCCCCACTGTGTCATCTCTATTTTCCTGTGGGCCCCCTCCCCCACTGTGTCCTCTATTTTCCTGTGGGCACCCTCCCCCACTGTGTCACCTCTATTTTCCTGTGGGCACCCTCCCCCACTGTCTCACCTCTATTTTCCTGTGGGCCCCCTCCCCACTGTGTCATCTCTATTTTGCTGTGGGCCCCCTCCCCCACTGTGTCACCTATTTTCCTGTGGGCCCCCTCCCCCACTGTGTCACCTATTTTCCTGTGGGCACCCTCCCCCACTGTGTCACCTCTATTTTCCTGTGGGCCCCCTCCCCCACTGTGTCACCTATTTTCCTGTGGGCCCCCTCCCCCACTGTGTCACCTATTTTCCTGTGGGCCCCCTCCCCCACTGTGTCACCTCTATTTTCCTGTGGGCCCCCTCCCCACTGTGTCATCTCTATTTTGCTGTGGGCCCCCTCCCCCACTGTGTCACCTATTTTCCTGTGGGCCCCCTCCCCCACTGTGTCCCCTATTTTCCTGTGGGCCCCCTCCCCCACTGTGTCACCTCTATTTTCCTGTGGGCCCCCTCCCCCACTGTGTCACCCAATATTCTGTGGGCCCCTCCCCCACTATGTCACCTGATTTCCTATGGGCCTAGTCAGAGAGGGAAAGGGGAGCCACAGTAAAATAGAGGTGTTTGACACAATGGGGGAGGGGGCCCACAAGAAAATTAGAATATCACTGTGGGCCCCCTCCCCATGTCACCTATAGGATGCATGGGGCCCCCTCCCCTAACTGCCTCTGTGGCCGGAGATCTACTCAGGTGCAGGCATCATATAGTTATGTACTTACAGTCACACTGACTGCAGCCATCAGACTCCCTCTGCTCCACTGCTGCTTGGGTAGGACTGCTGACCAATCACAGCACAGCTCCTTGCCTGAGCTGTGCTGTGAGCTCACACAAAGAAAACTAACGCTGATTGGCTGAATTGCAGCCAATCAACGTTTACACTGCTGACCAGGGCTTTGTGGTAGTGATGGGAAATCTAGTTCATTTTGGTGATTAGTTCACTATGAACTAGTTCACTGAAAAGATTAGTTCAAAAGATTAGTTCATTTAGTTCATTTAGTTCAGTATTTCTCTGGATTCTGCTGAGAAGAGATGGATCAGTTCTAGTTCGTTACACAGACGCTGTGGCTCCTAGGATGAATTATAGTTTTGTTAAAATGATCAGAAATAGTTAATACATCTGATCATTACATAACAAACTCTTGCTAAAGGGGTACTCAGTCTGGAGAAAAAAAATTCAAAAGTTATTTATTCAAGTTAATAATTTCTTTTTTTTCTTTGTGAAATATTTATTATTATTAATATTATTTAAATGGCGTGACAGATTACCCACAGAACCGCAAGCTACACTTATCACCTTTGAGCAGTAGGAACATTTTGCTTTCTTCTCCACTAAGGCTATGTGCACACGTTCAGGATTTCTCGCAGAAAATTCCTGAGAAAAACCGGACATTTTCTGCAAGAAATCCGCAAAAAAACCGCACGCGTTTTGCCGCGGTTTTGACACGTTTTTGCTGCGTTTTTTTTCCGGACACTTCCCAATGCATTTTGTAGTGGGAAATCCGCAAAAAAAAAACACGCAAAATTAATGAACATGCTGCGTTTTTTACCGCGATCCCTTTTTTTTAGCGGAAAAAAACGCATCATGTGCACAAAACACATGCATTTTTTTTGTGGTTTTATAGCGTTTTTATCGTGAGAAACCGCGAAAAAAAAACGCAATGTGTGCACACAGCCTAGGTGTGAAATGATTCCATTCCTGGCTTCTTTCTCTTCAGTGTATTATCTGCACACATTACGGTCACTTGCAGTCTCTGGTATTGAGCACTGAGCAGTCAGACAGGATTCATTCCCTGTCCTGGGAGGAGCTGATAGGGAATGCATCATGTCATGTGACCTGTGAACTAACTGGACTATGTGAACTAAATGAACTAGATGAACTGCTGAACTAGATGTTCTGTTGAGGCTGATCCTCTGCAGCAGGCGGATCTTATCACAGACTGGTGAGGGGCATGAACCACAGCACAGAAACACTCTCTCTCATACACACATGAGCTGTGTCTGTCTACTGTACAATTTCAGTTTGTATTATTACTATTATATTTGTATTTCCTATTTGATGTGTGGTATAGTGTTTTACTACCTTCTTTTCCAGCATCAGGAGCTATAAAGAGCAAGTGTGAGAGCAGGGATCTTCAGTGTGAGGAGCTGTATGAGGGATCACTCTCTGTCTCCTCCCACTTGCTGTTTAGTTCACAATGAACTAATCTCTGTCAGGATGGTGAACTAGATGAACTAGTTCACTCTGAAGATTAGTTCATTTTGAACTACTCACTCACGAACTACCCATCACTACTTTGTGGATTGTGGAAGAGGAGCAGAGGGACAGAGCACAGGAAACAGGTGACTGCGGGTCGGCTGTGTGTGCGTGTCTCCTCAGCCTCACAGTCAGCTGTTCCTCTGACTGCTGGCTGAAGTGGGAGTCGGCACTCTGCACACAGCTCTCCTGGCAGAGTAATGGCGGCGGCAGCAGGTGATGTGAAGGAGCTGCTCCTGCACTTCCCATCACCTGTGCAGTCTGCCAGCTGTGCCGCCTATACAATAAAGTGCGCACTGCTGTGCGCAAGCTATGAGCATGATGCAGGGCAGGCACAATTGAAGGAGGCAGGAGCTGGGGGCGGGGCCCACCGGAGGATTCTCCGGTGTCCCGGTGCCCCAGTCCGACCCTGTCAGTATTTGTAAGCCAAAACCAGAAGTGGGTGATAAATGCAGAAGTGGTGCATATGTTTCTATTATACTTTTCCTCTGATTGTTCCACTCCTGGTTTTGGCTTACAAATAGCGCGGTAAAATACTGACCAAATACTGCTAGTGTGAACGTGGCCTTAGGGAGTTTTTTGCTGAGGTTTCACATGGGGCTTGTCAAGTTCTGCAAACAATGATAATCACTCACTTTACATATCTAGGAATAAAGGAGTTCTGAGAAATGGCAGAAAGTCCGGGTGAGCCTGTACCGTGGTGCTGCCGCCGGATCTAGACGTGTGCATTAGCAGCTGATTTGGTAAAGTTCTGAAGACAGGTTATTTTCTTCAATAAAATAAATGGATGCGTTGGATTGTGGAGCTGTCACTTCGGCTTGTTACATTGTGTCAGAGAAAAAAAACTGTGACAAATGTGCGGTAAACAGCCGCCATTATTGCTGTCACTCTCACACTTAACTTAGCTGCTGCCTCCATTTACCTTAAGGTTTCGAGGTGACAAAAAGAAGGTTCTGGCAGCCCCCCATTCTATTAGCTGCTGGAGAAGCCACTTTGTCTCGTTTCCAGCAGTGGAAGCTCGGATAATCTGCTCTAATCCCCGGCTATTGTGGCTTTGCTCAGAAAACACCTGCATTCCAAAGCCCGAGGCTGCTCACACCAGCGGGATGCCCGCCAAAAAGGCAAATTATAGCCAGAAGTCAAAAAAATTTGCTCCTTTAAAAATCATACATTTCCTCAGACCTAGAGATGTCTTCTCTTTTCAAGGTGTCACTGATTCTGGTTATTATTACAGGAAAAGCCACTTTACCCTAGGGCTAGGAAGTAACTGAGGGCGCTGTTGTATTGCTACTTATGGTGAAAATGCACTGCTGTCAGTGGTGAACTGCGGTACTACAAGTGAGAAACAATCCTGGGACATCGCCATAAGACTTAAAGGGAACCTGTCACCCCCAAAATGGAAGTTGAGCTAAGCCCACCGCCATCAGGGGCTTATCTACAGCATTCCGGAATGCTGTAGATAAGCCCCCCGATGTATCCTGAAAGATGAGAAAAAGAGGTTAGATTATACTCACCCAGGGGCGGTCCCGCTGCGGTCTGGTCCGATGGGCGTCGCAGTCCGGTCCGGGGCCTCCCATCTTCTTACGATGACGTCCTCTTCTTGTCTTCACGCCGAGGCTCCGGCGCAGGCGTACTTTGTCTGCCCTATTGAGGGCAGAGCAAAGTACTGCAGTGTGCAGGCGCCGGGCCTCTCTGACCTTTCCTGGTGCCTGCGCACTGCAGTTCTTTGCTCTGCCCTCAATAGGGCAGACAAAGTACGCCTGCGCCGGAGCCGAAGATGGGAGGCCCCGGACCGCGATACCAATCGTATCAGGACCGCCCCTGGGTAAGTATAATCTAACCTCTTTTTCTCATTTTTCAGGATACATCGGGGGCTTATCTACAGCATTCCAGAATGCTGCAGATAAGCCCCTGATGCCGGTGGGCTTAGCTCATCTTCCATTTTGAGGGAGACAGGTTCCCTTTAAAGGGGTTTCCAGTACTTCTAGATTGAGAGCCTATCCTTAGGATATTAGATAGGTGGGGGTTTGACACCCAGTTCGCCTGCTGACCAGATGTTCCCAATGCCAGCCAGTTGTTATCAGTTGGAAAGCAGAACAGCACAGCACCATCAACCGAATAGTGGCCACAGCGGGGTACTGCACTTCTGCCCCTATTTGAACGACGACGGCATCAGGAACAGTGTGTTGGGTGCAGGGCCGGCGTCAGCACCCGGCACACCCGGGCAAGTGCCGGGGCTCTGGCAACACGGGGGGGCCCACTCATGCTGTCATAGATACAGCTGCCACAAGCATCTTCTCACTCAGTCAGTGCAGCCAGGCAGGCACATAGGGGTTAAGAGAACGCAGCCAGCGTGACTGTTTGTGGGCGGAGAGAGCACATTCTCCTGATCTGCTCTCTGCCCCTGGCTGGCTGCAGTGCTGAACTTATCAGGCAGATTCCAGAAGAGCTCCTACCGGCGCCTGAGTGAGTGCGATGGTATCGCTGTATTCTGGGGTTCTGGGTCAGCTAGGCGGCTGCAGGTTGCAGCTGAGATGCTGAAGTATATACACTGTACAGTACCACTCCCCCTGTATATATACACTGCACAGCACCTTTCCTCCTGTATATATACACTACACAGCACCTCTCCTGTATATATACACTGCACAGCACCTTTCCTCCTGTATATATACACTGCACAGCACCTCTCCTGTATATATACACTGTATAGTACCACTCCCCCTGTATATATACACTGCACAGCACCTCTCCTGTATATATACACTGCACAGCACCTCTCCTGTATATATACACTGCACAGCACCTCTCTTATATATATACGCTGCACAGCACCTCTCCTGTATACAGTGGCGTAGGAAGGGGGGTGCGGGGGGGGGCGGTCCGCCCCGGGCGGCACAATGCTGGGGGCGGCCGGCGCTGCAGGAGAAGAAGATTAAAAAAAAAAAAAAAAAAAAGACGCCCCTTTAAATCTTCGGGCGGCGCCGTCCGCCGCCACGACCAGGGCCAGCTCCCCCCACCCCCGGGTCCCGCCCCCCGCTCTAATACTCACCTCTCCTGGTTCCTGCGGCTTCAGCGTCCTCTGACTCTGCGACGTCTCAGAGCAGAGGGCGCGATGACGTCACTACTGTGCGCGCCGCTCTGCCTCTCTGTCCTGAGCGTCGCAGAGCCGGAGAGACGCTGACTGCACCGGACCTGCGCTGGGAACGGGAGAGGTGAGGATTTTACTTTTTTTTTTTTTTTCTTTATGTCTGACTGTCTGGGGCTGGGGCAATGCTGGAGACCATGGGGCAGATTGCTGGACACACTGGGGCAATACAGGAGACCATGGGGCAGAATGCTGGACACACTGGGGCAATACATGAGACCATGGGGCAGATTGATGGACACACTGGGGCAGTACTGGAGACCATGGGGCAGAATGCTGGACACACTGGGGCAATACAGGAGACCATGGGGCAGATTGCTGGACACACTGGGGCAATACAGGAGACTATGGGGCAGATTGCTGGACACACTGGGGCAATACAGGAGACCATGGGGCAGATTGCTGGACACACTGGGGCAATACAGGAGACCATGGGGCAGATTGCTGGACACACTGGGGCAATACTGGAGACCATGGGGCAGAATGCTGGACACACTGGGGCAATACTGGAGACCATGGGGCAGAATGCTGGACACACTGGGGCAATACTGGAGACCATGGGGCAGAATGCTGGACACACTGGGGCAATACTGGAGACCATGGGGCAGAATGCTGGACATACTGGGGCAATACTGGAGACCATGGGGCAGATTGCTGGACACACCGGGGCAATAGTGGAGACCATGGGGCAGAATGCTGGACACACTGGGGCAATACAGGAGACCATGGGGCAGATTGCTGGACACACTGGGGCAATACTGGAGACCATGGGGCAGAATGCTGGACACACTGGGGCAGTACAGGAGACTATGGGGCAGAATGCTGGACACACTGAATACTGGAGACCATGGGGCAGATTTCAGGACACATTGAGGCAATGCTGGAGACCCTGGGGCAGACTTCTGGACATACTGGGGCAATACTGGAGACCATGGGGCAGAATGCTGGACACACTGGGGCAGATTGCTGGACAACATGGGGGTAATATGCTGGACACACTGGGGCAGATTGCTGGACAACATGGGGGTAATATGCTGGACACACTGGGGGCAGGACTTGAGGCATGGGCAGAATGTAGATACGGGGCATGATTGGAGACACGGGGCAGGATTGGATCATGGGGCAGGACGGATACGATGGAGGCTGGTGGGGCAGGATGGGGAGATCATATGGGGTAGAATGGATACTCATGAGGGCAGGATACGACAACATATGGCTGGAGCCAGGAATGAGATAAACGGGGCCAGGGTGGGGAATATTATTACCATAGGGGATAATTAAGGGATATTGTTACTGCAGTGATGTATTTATTTTATTTTTTGAGTATACTGTTTTAAATGGGGGGGCGGTCCTGTTACTGTGCAGAGTGACACTATATCACCTTTTTTTCTTCATGTGGTGTAATGTAGAAGTTGTGAAAAATTAAGTAATGTGTTCTGCAAGCGGAGCTCGAGATAACTGTGTTATTTCCTGCAGAAACGAGTCCTGGCTGGAAGGAATGATGGCGGTCTGTGCTGGATGAAAGATGAAGGACTTCACCTAGAGACGTCACTGGTGAGTCAGTGTTACCTATACACTGACACTATACACTGTATACTATATAGAGGTCCTGTGTACAATGTCACCAGTGATCTCTGTATTACCTCTACACAGACACTGCATACTAAGTACAGATCTCCTGTGAATACTGGCACTTATGGTGATAGTATTGTGGTTTTTTTTTAATTACTGATCAGTATTGTAGTATTCAGTCACTATGTGGTGGTAATATGTGGTCTGGAAATGGTGCGGTGGTATTTGTCCCTTGTATGTAGTAGTATTCGGTCACTATGTGGCCTGGTCATGGTGTGGTGGTATTAAGTCACAGGTGTGGCATGTGGGGGTGACACCATTAGGCCCAGTTTAAGTTCTACAAAACAGGAAAACCATTTTTGGTAACCTTTGTGTGTATTGAGCTGGGGGGGGGGGGGATGGGGGGGGGGGCGCCAAACTCGGGATCAGCCCCGGGCGGCAAAAGCTCTAGCTACGCCTCTGCCTGTATATATACACTGCACAGCACCTCTCCTGTATATATCCACTGCACAACACCTTTCCTCCTGTATATATACACTGCACAGCACCTCTCCTGTATATATACACTGCACAGCACCTTTCCTCCTGTATATATACACTGCACAGCACCTCTCCTGTATATATACACTGTACAGTACCACTCCCCTTGTATATATACACTGCACAGCACCTCTCCTGTATATATACACTGCACAGCACCTTTCCTCCTGTATATATACACACTGCACAGCACCTCTCCTGTATATATACACTACACAGCACCTCTCCTCTATATATACACTGCACAGCACCTTTCCTCCTGTATATATATATATATATATACACTGCACAGCACCTCTCCTGTATATATACACTGCACAGCACCTTTCCTCCTGTATATATACACTGCACAGCACCTCTCCTGTATATATACACTGCACAGCACCTTTCCTCCTGTATATACACTGTACAGCACCTCTCCTCCTGTATATATACACTGCACAGCACCACTCCTCCTGTGTATATACATTGCACAGTACTGCTCCTTCTTTCCTGTATATATACACTGCACAGTACCGCTCCTCCTGTCCTGTATATATACACTGCAGAATTTACAATAGCTGTCACCCATAAGAAGTGAAATCTGGCATTGTACTATACCTATATTTCTCTGCCGTATCTGTGCATCATAAATCGGGGTATATGTGAAAGGGGGGCCCACTGAGACTCTTTCGCCCGGGGCCCTCAAAAACCTGAAGCCGGCCCTGGTTGGGTGCCAACCCTCACCGATCTGATACTGATGGCCTATCCAAAGGATAGGCCATCAATATAAAAGAACTGGAAAGCCATTTTAATTAAATCATCTCTTAAATAAAAAGTGTGTACCCTTATTTTTAGGGGTTTAGCTATAGGGGGCGCTGTGTTTACAAGATGCCCAGCTCCAGGTTTAGCCACCCAATTAGAAACTGAAATATTAAAGGGATTGTTCAGTATTAGAAAAGCATGGCTGATTTCTTCCAGAAATAGCATCATTTCTGTACATGGGTTGTCTCTGGTATTGCAGATCAGCTGTAATATCACACCCATCCTGTAGAAAGAGGTGACACTATTCCCAGAAGAATGCAGCCATGTTGTTTTATTCCTATTCCTAGGCAAACCTTTTTAATACTCTTCACCTATCACACAGATAATTGTGGATGTTGTGAATTGGCAGTGAAGGGGTTAATCCAGCACTCCTTAGCTCCACACCCCTAATACTCCAGTATCTTCATGGAAATGAATGAGTGGATGTCACTGCCCCGCGCTGTTCGCGACATCACTGAATAGTGTCAGAATCAATTCATTCAATTCATATACACACAACCAATGGTCAAAAGTATGTACACTCCCTCTTACCCTATTCCAGAAGACACTTGGGGTTGATGCTGTATAGTGATGTGTGTGGCATTCTGGGACTTGTAGTTTTCTAGCAGTGAGTATAAACTTAAGGCTGGGTTCACACTTGTGAGTTCAAAGCGAGAAACTCGCACTTCAATACCCGGCACCGCCGCCGGCACTCAGGACCGGAGTGTGCGGCTGCATAGAAATACATACAGCTGAACACTGCAGTCCTGAGTGTCGGCGGCAGTGCCGGGTATTGATGCCCGGCCTAAAGAGGAAATGCATATGATCCTCGCCTATGCTCGTCCTTCAGTCTTCTCGCTGGTAATTATAAATAAGTGATGTTTTCACGTGTGTTTAGCGGTGGTGGTTCATTTCTCAGAGGTGTTAAACCCTTTAATTAACGAGGGCACCTTTGTTTGCACATTTTGTAGGTTTTTCCTCCCTCTTTCTGTTTATTTCTGTTCCTCCCTGTACCGTCACAAGCTTATCTGCGCCAGTCCTCCCCCCCGTCAGAACGTTTAGTTGCCATGGAAGAATAAAGAAATATGACTAATCTGAAAATATATAGTATTTAACTAATATTAGAGGAGACAGATCTGTTTGTGGCCCCGTGTTGCTCGGGGCCCTTAGCTGCAGCAATGTGGTAGGAGCCCTTACAGGCACTTGGCATTACTGTCATGGGAATGGCGGCTGAGCTGGTACATAAAGGGCTTACAAAAAAGTGAAACCTGTGCGCAGCATAGTAACCAGTTCCCAAGGTATGGCTTTCACTCATCTGCCAACATGGGCACAGCCAGACCTGGGGCATCCTGGTAAGCCCATCATGGCTGCTGAGCTACTGTATCTAAGCCCACCGTGTGTGTGTAAGGAGGAGGACCAGGCTGCGGGTGCCTGCGTTGTGCCGGGTCCGGAACTGTCGAGGCTGCGTCCAGCGTTGCTGGGGGAAAGAATGGGAGACCGGACAGGTCCCATGACCTGGTGAGAGGGGGCGTGGCTAAGCTGTGCAGTGAACAGGAAGCGCGGGAAAGAGCTCAGAGTTTCCTGCCGGCTGTGAGAGCGGAGGCAGGTGTGCAGCGCGCTCCGCAGGGAGAGAGTGTGTGCAGAGCTTTGCCCCGGCAGAACTTGCGCGAACACTCCGGTGAGACAGTGTGTGTGCAGAGCGCCGAGTGCCCGGCTAAGCAGGGTTCAGTGCTTGCGCGGAGGAGCGGGGGCCAGGTGCAGGACCCTGAGGTGCGTTCCCCATTACTGGTAGACGCGCAGCACCCATGTTGGACAGAGACTCTTATAGCGATCCCTACTTCGGCTACACCACAGAGTTATGGACTAGGCTCAGCGGGCAAAACCAGTGACCGGTGACCGCCCGTTGCTGCCAGAAGCTGGACCGTGATTTTGCTTTGGATCCATCTGAGGACACCACGCCAGCCGTTGCCAGTACTCCAAACCCTGTGAGGAGATCAGTTTCATCCTTTGGTTAAAATCAAATCATATTGTTATACAGCATTGTTCTGCAATCCCTGCATTGCTGCATTCCCGCAGTTGCGTACATTTGGCGTAGTCGGCAGGATGCAGTCCATGTGCGCAGAGGCAGCAGACCAAGCTGTCATGGATTCTCCAAAGTCCAGCTTGCCGCTGGGGGCCATGCTCAGCAATCTCCCTATATTTACAGGGAGCAATATTATGCTGTGGGACTGGACTGAGCGGGTTAAATTAATATTAAGGACTAGATTGTGGCCCGATTCTAACGCATCGGGTAATCTAGAATATGCATGTCCCCAAAGTATATGGACAATGATGATTCCAGAATTCGCGGCAGACTGTGCCCGTCGCTGATTGGTCGAGGCAACCTTTATGACATCATCGTCGCCATGCTGTGCCCGTCGCTGATTGGTCGAGGCCTAGCGGCCTCGACCAATCAGAGACGCGGGATTTCCAGGACAGACAGACGGAAAAACCCTTAGACAATTATATATATAGATGCATCCCGTATCCCCTGCTATGCAGGCAGAGATTGCTCTGATGACTCTGGACGGTGAGGAAAGATGTTCTGTGATGTTTCGCCCTCTTTATGAACGGGGCACGCTGACCAAGGTGTTTCAGATTCTGGAAGAGATGCATGGCCACCCCACCAATGTTGGAGAATTGCGGATGCGCTTGTTCAGCCGTGTCCAGAGGGAGGGGGAGTCAGTGACGCAATATGTTAATGTGTTGCAGGTGATACACGCGCATATTGCCCGACGGAATGATGTGGGGGTAATAGGAGTGGGGCCCCCTGATGTAATTAATATTGAGGGACCAGTTCATGGCTGGCCTCAGAGACACGTCGCTTAAGCAAACTGTGGGAGCGCCTGCGTGCTAGGCCGCATATGACCTTCTTATAAGCTGGGGCAGAAGCGCGCGAAAGAGAGCGTGAGCAGGGGACAGCTGCCTTGGCAGGCATGGTCCGGGGCAATGGGGTACACGCTTCACCCGCAGCAGAGCCAGAATGGGCCAAGAGATCCGGAAGGAAATATGGGACATGTGAGAAGAGTGGTCCAGCCTAAGAGGAGCCCCTACTGCAGCCCCAAATGTGCATAGAGACAGGAGTGACTCCAAGCCCCGCTTGCTAGTTGAACAGCGCCAAGAAATGGGACAACCCCGCACAGAGAGGAATCCGACTTGTTTCAAGTGTGGGGACACCGAACACTATGCCCAAAGGTGTGCGAGATGGGGGTGGACCCTCGCTTGGCAGCTGTTAAACTAGTGGGCTCCGTGGCTGGGGCACAACGCTCGGAGTCTGAGAGGCCAAGGAGGAGAGAAGGCAGTCCCGAAAGTTTAATTTCTATGAGTCCCCTTGTATGGGCTGAGATGAATGGACGAGCCGTTTGCTGTCTAGTCAATACCAGATTGCAGGTAACCACAATACCGGAAAAGTATTTCAGACGTTATTTTCCTGAGGTGACGTGGCCAGAATGGGGCCCAGTAATCAAGCTGATGGCAACCAATCAGTTGCCCATCCCGGTCGCAGGGGCTGGTCTGGATGAAGATTACGGTGTGTGGCAAAGATGTGGGCCGCAAAGGAGTTGTGTTAGTCGCCGGAGACACTGGCAACGGTCCTGCAGTGACTCTGGGAATGAAAGTGCTAAAGGAACTTGGAACCCTCTTGATCAGCAAGCCACAAGATGCTTTTCTGGACCGATGGAGCCCACGCACCCCCCAGTGGAAGGTGTTTCAACAATTGATACAGGTTGCATAGGCCCAGGAAACGTCAACCGAAGGGAAGGTTCTAGGAAAGATGATAGTCCCTGCAGCAGCTAAACTTGTTCTACCGCCTGGTCAGACCATGCTCACATTGCCAGTATGGGCTTGTACGCCCCTCGAAGGGGTGGAACTGCAGATCGAGCCAACTGTAGTTTATCAGATACCCCCAGGGCTCATCGTCACTCGGACACTAGCCACAATCCATGATGGTAAAATGGTAGTGCGATGCATCAATCTGGGGGAAGAAGATCTCACCTTCTCGCCTAAAAGTGAAGTGGCTCAGGTGCTGGGAATGCCGAAGGGCTGATACAACTGGAGGCCGTACAATTGGCAGCCATGCAAGGGGACCCCTGGACCCTAGCCGTCACGATGACACCGGAACATCCGCCTTGAGGCCTGAAGGAGGGCCGCCGAATTCTGGAACAGATGCGGGCCGATCTGACGGGACTCTCCCTGCAACAGGTACAACAGGTGGAAGCTGTACTGGAGCGCTACCAGGAGGTCTTCGCTCGTCATGAAGATGACTTTGGGTGCACCACGGCTATAGCCCATGAAATCCCTACAGGAAATGCTGCCCCAATCCATGAGAGATATCAGCAGATACCGCCTCAGATGTACAAAGAGGTAAAGGAGATGCTGGCTCACATGCTACAGAGTGGAGTTATAGAGGAGAGTCAGAGCCCGTAGGTGGCTCCCATCATTTTATTCCAGAAAAAGGATGGAATCCTGCACTTTTGTGTTGATTACCGATGGCTGAATGCCTGTACGGTGCGGGACTCCTATCTATTACCCTGAATCAAGGAGTCGTTATCTGCCTTGGGAAAGTACAATCAGCTATAGTGTGAGGTAACCTACACTATTCAACTTTTAATCAAAATACTAAAAACTGGACAAAAACATAAACACAGATAACCACAAATATAAAGTGCTCATGCAAACCAGTGCCCAACAATAAAAATTGGTTTGGTCTCACCAATAAAGATGGACGCGTAACCACAGCGATTTCCTCTCAGTTTTCTTTACCAGGAACACATGGTCCAAATATAGGGGTGGGGTAGGGAGTATAGGGTTTTTCCCTTCATTCCCTGTCGTGCCCCTGTAGTATTCCTGTCCTAACAAGGATAGGCCCCAAGTGGACCCTGCTATGGACATCCACCATTAAATATATAGGCTCAATAATCTCCCTACGCGTTTCATCTCCAATAACGGGGACTCATCAGGGGAGTCAGATGAAAATAAGTGCCAGTGGGGCACAAGAATAGTTCAGCATATGTCCATTCACAATAAAGGTTCCCGCAATGGCTGGGTACCCATTAGTCAGTGTAACTGTGTTACCGCCTATAATGAATCCTTAATATCCCACAACTAGGGTCTCCTTTTAAGCCACATCAGAGGTTATGGTCCGCCCTAAGCCACATAGTATATTGCCCAGCCACGTAGTATATTGCCCAGCCACGTAGTATATTGCACAGAGCCACGTAGTATATTGCCCAGCCTCGTAGTATATTGCCCAGTCACATAGTATATTGCCCAGTGACGTAGTATATTGCCCAGTGACATAGTATATTGCCCAGCCACGTAGTATATTGCCCAGCCACGTAGTATATTGCCCAGTGACGTAGTATATTGCCCAGTGACGTAGTATATTGCCCAGTGATGTAGTATACAGCACAGTGCCACGTAGTATATTGCACAGCGACGTAGTATACTGGCCAGCCACGTAGTATATTGCCCAGTCACGTAGTGTATTGCCCAGTTACGTAGTATATTGCCTAGCCACGTAGTATATTGCCCAGTGACGTAGTATACAGCAGAGCCACGTAGTATATTGCACAG
The DNA here is from genome assembly GCF_032444005.1 of Ranitomeya imitator. Taxonomy (NCBI): domain Eukaryota; kingdom Metazoa; phylum Chordata; class Amphibia; order Anura; family Dendrobatidae; genus Ranitomeya; species Ranitomeya imitator. The sequence continues at coordinate 155,468,414 of NC_091283.1, read as the reverse complement.
AGCCATGTAATATATTGCCCAGTGACGTAGTATATTGCCCAGCCACGTATGTCACAGGTTAAAAAATAAAAAATAAACATACCTAACGATCCGAGGGCCCCTTGTAGTTCTAACATACTCACCATTCTCGTCGCTGCTCCTCAGCGTCCTGTCTCTCCGCCTCCTTGGATCCAACGGCGCTGTGACGATGGGCGCGCGGCTGCCGCCATCTTGCGTTCCCAGGATGCATTGCGAAATTACCCAGATGACTTAGCGGTCTCGCGAGAAAAGTTCGGCGTATTTAAAGTTTTCTCGCCGAGAAAAGTTCGCCGAATACTTTTCGGGATCCGAAGCCCTGGTGCGCACCGATAACAATCCCATAGCCCACCTAGAAAATGCAAAATGGGGCCCTTGGATCAACAATGGGTGGCCCGCATGGCGAAGTATTGGTGCAAGATTGTGCATCGGGCTGGAGCCGAGAACACGCATGCTGATGCTCTGTCGAGAGTGACCCATGAGCGGCCTGTATACGACCAAGATGAAGAGTTAGAGGCAGCTGATTCCTGGTTTTTGGGACCTTGCTAGATCGTTGGTGGTGACGCAGGGACAGATTGGAGAGGCGTCTGGAGAACAGGTGCTGGGACGACCTCAGGATGACTGGGTGCAACTCCAGCAAGAAGACAAGGAACTTTCCCAGTTGAGACAGTGGGTGGCTCTGAAGCTACTTCCCAGCCAGAGTGAAAGAGGCGCTCTGACCCAAGGGATTCTGCAGATTCTAAGGCAGTGGGAGAAACTCGAGTTGGAGCATGGCTTGCTGTCTAGAAAAGTGCAGTTGGTGCGGGAGTTGGAGGTCACCTTGCCTTCAATAAGATGGCTCCAAGATCTGTCACACATTCGTTAGTCAGATTCTGTGTCAGTCGAACATAAGTAGTCTGGTCATTTAGAAGTGATAGACACTTATATTTCTCAATACTCATCACAACCACATTCCCCCCTTTATCGGAAGGTTTAAGGATTATGGACTTATCCATCTCCAAGGCCCGAAGGGCAGCCATTTGTTCTCTACTCAAGTTATGAGTAGACTGACTCTGGACATGTTCTTTAAGGTCATTAGTACAGACAAGGTGAAGGTGCCCACCAGGGGGGAGATTTTGACAGGATGCTCTTGCAGAGGGAGGTGTGATGGATATTCATCTTGGATACCTGCAATCCCCGAGGAATGAATGATCAACTAAACTATGTGTGCTTTTTTTTGAGGGGTTTCCAGTAAAGGTGGATTACCAATATTTAACATCCTCCTCTGGTTGCCATATGCCCTCCCTTTCTTTCAGTAGTACTACAGGGGCACGACAGGGAATGAAGGGAAAAACCCTATACCCTCTACCCCACCCCTATATTTGGACTATATGTTCCTGGTAAAGAAAACAGAGAGGAAATCGCTGTGCTTACACGTCCGTCTTTATTCGTGAGACCAAACTAACTTTTATCTTTGAGAACTGGTTTGCACAAGCACTTTATATTTGTGGTTATCTGTGTTTATGTTTTTGTCCAGTTTTTAGTATTTTGATTAAAAGTTATGTTTTACTATTGGGATAGCCTCCAAGCTATACTCCACTGCCTTGGGAAAGGCAAAGTATTTCTCGTCCCTGGATCTGGCCAGCAGATACTGGCAGGTGCCCATAGCTGAACACGATTGTCCGAAGACAGCATTCATACTGTCCATGGGATTGTTTGAATTTAATCGGATGCCCTTTGGCCTAACTAACGCCCCTGGGACGTTTCAGCGATTGATGGAAAGATGCTTGGGGGATCTGAACTTTGGAGCAACAATTATCTACCTGGACGATATCATTGTCTATGCAGCCACCTTGGAAGAGCACCTCCGGCGGCTGGGGCAAGTGTTGAGTTGACTACAGAAGCACAGCCTGAAAGTGAAGCTCCAAAAATGTCACCTTTTCCGTAAGCAAATCGAGTACCTGGGGCACATTGTGTCCGCTGAAGGAGTGAGACCTGCATGTGAGAAGATAACGGCGGTACAGGACTGGCCCACCACGAAGACAGTGAAAGACGTTTGGGCCTTTCTGGGCCTTACTGGGTAGTACCGAAGGTTCGTGAAGAATTTCACCCGCACTGCTAATCTGCTGCTGGAACTACTAAAGGGAGCACCGTCAGTTTCAAAGAATCGGATTGTCCAATGAGGAGGTAGCCAGGAAGAAGCTTTCCAAGCCGTGAACATGGCCTTGAATGAGACCCCAATACTTGCCTATGCAGACTTCTCACAGCCCTTCATTCTTCACACAGATGGAAGTCTACATGGTCTGAGGGCTGTGCTATGGCAAATGCAGGAAGGAACGAGTGAGTGCCTATGCAAGCCAGTCTCTCCACAACTGAATCCGGACAATTACAGCTCCTTCAAGCTGAAACTGCTGGCATTAGTGTGGGCGATGACTGAAAAGTTCGCCGAATACTTGACGGGGTCCGAAGCCCTGGTGCGCACCGATAACAATCCCATAGCCCACCTAGAAAATGCAAAATGGGGCCCTTGGATCAACAATGGGTGGCCCGCATGGTGAAGTATTGGTGCAAGATTGTGCATCGGGCTGGAGCCGAGAACATGCATGCTGATACTCTGTCGAGAGTGACCCATGAGCGGCCTGTATACGACCAAGATGAAGAGTTAGAGGCAGCTGATTCCTGGTTTTTGGGACCTTGCTAGATCATTGGTGGTGACGCAGGGACAGATTGGAGAGGCGTCTGGAGAACAGGTGCTGGGACGACCTCGGGATGACTGGGTGCAACTCCAGCAAGAAGACAAGGAACTTTCCCAGTTGAGACAGTGGGTGGCTCTGAAGCTACTTCCCAGCCAGAGTGAAAGAGATGCTCTGACCCAAGGGATTCTGCAGATTCTAAGGCAGTGGGAGAAACTCGAGTTGGAGGATGGCTTGCAGTATAGAAAAGTGCAGTTGGTGCGGGAGTTGGAGGTCACCTTGCAAGTGGTGTTCCCAGAGAAGTTGATACGTGTAGTGGCCCATGAGGGAGGGGCTCACTTTGGTCAAGAGAAGACATTCCAGTGGTTACAGAAGCTGGTATATCATCCCCGATTGAAGACTGCAGTAGGGAAGACCTGTCAATGATGCCAGAGCTGTGAACTAGCCAAACCTCCAGAGCAGAGAACCCCAATGCAGACCACCGTGACTTCTGCCCCCTTAGAGTTGTTGATGATTGACTACTTGACCGTGGCCCAGCTCATCTCAGGTATGAACATTGTCTGGTGATGATTGACCACTTTACCAAGTTCGCTGTGGTGACTCCAACTCGAGATCAGACTGCTGAGTCAGTGGTGCAGGCTATCTGCCAAGACTTCATCCGAGTGTATGGTTGTCCAAAGAGGGTCCATTCTGATCAAGGCGCTTGTGTCCAAGGTCAGATGATGGAGGAGTTACATCTTCTGTACCGGATTGAGAAGTCAAGGAGGACGCCCTATCATCCTCAGGGGAATGGAGCCTGTGAACACTTCAATCGGACGCTGATTCAGATGCTCCGGACATTGGAGGAAAATCGGAAAATCCAGCCTAAATACGTGGCTGAATAGGTCTGGGTGTACAACAACCGAGTGCACAGTACAACAGGATACACACTGCATACCCTGCTGTTCAGGCGAAAGGGACGGGAAATTACAGAGCTTGAGTTGGATCTGGAAGAAGACTACCCACGGATGGGGGTGTCTTCTTGGGTCCGAGAACATCGACATCGGCTGCAGACTTCACCGGCTGGTGCAGACAAAGTTTCAGGAACTCCAACACCATGAAATGACACCTATTCGAGGGACAGCTCTCAAGGCCAGAGATCGAGTATTGGTCCGAGACAAGCGGCCCAGGGGAAGTTGGAGCATCGATGGGAAAAACCCTGTATCGGGTGAAACACCGAGTTGGGTCCGATGGGCCAGTGTATGAAGTTCAACCCGAATGAGAGGAAGGAGTGCCTACCTGAATAGTCCACCGTAGCATGTTGCGTCCTTGCTTGTCACAGGGTCCTGAAGGAGAGAGAGTACCAGACACCACCGAAACGCTCACTCCAACGGTTCTCGACTGTGATGAGGAAGAGTCCGCAGCCCGCCAGCCCCAGAGAAATGCATAGGCCTGAAACCCCAGAGACGGCCGATTCATCGGATCAAGATATGCTCCTATCTTCTACCACTCAACCTGGACTACGCCATATGGAGCAGACGACAGCCTTTTTACAAACAAGACCAGTTTATTTGGCAGCGAATTATTCAGGAAATGGAAGAGTGTAAACATCTGATGAAGGAACTCTCCCCTGTGGGATGGCGAGTTAAAGGAGGGAGGGAGTGTAAGGAGGAAGACCAGGCTGGGGGTGCCTGCATTGTGCCAGGTCCGGAACTGTTGGGTCTGTGTCCAGCGTCGTCGGGGGGGGGGGGGGTGATATAGAATGGGAGACTGGAGAGGGGGCGTGGCTAAGCCGTGCAGTGAGCAGGAACAATAATATTGAAGCAAGCATATTTGATAAGGTGATTGCAAATGACCAATGTATCATCGCAGAGCTAGAAATAGATAAATATGCATGAAGGACCAATAAGGACCAGCTGCCAAGCCATAACAAGAAAAAAGAAACACGAAACAAACAGCCATAAATGTCCAATTAAAAATAAATTTATTGATACAAATAATTAAAACCACTAGACAAAAAAGGCAATATGGCACAGGGAAAGAGGGCACACATATGAACACGACCAGGAAAAACCCGGGCCAACACATCAACCCATAGCCAGATCACTTGCAGGGGTACGATATGTTACAATACATAACCATGCTAATTAGAAACAAAGCAAAAGATCAGTGCCTAAACATGGGGATATTATAAATAACATTATCGTATAATTACCATAACAGCGTATTAAACATACCCGACACCTGCAGGATCAGCAAATAGGAAGAGCGGCCGGACCCAACGCGCGTTTCGGAGCGCCTTTTCGGAGCAGGAAGCGCAGGAAAGAGCTCAGAGTTTCTCGCTGGCGGTGAGAGCGGAGGCAGGAGTGAAGCGCGCTTTGCAGCGAGAGAGTGAGGGCGGAGCCATTCCCCAGCAGAACTTGTGCAAACGCTCTGGTGAGACAGTGTGTGTGCAGAGCGCCGTGCGCCCGGCTCGGCAGAGTGCAGTGATCGCACAAAGGAGCGGGGACCAGGTACTGGACCCTGAGGTGCGTTTCCCATTCCTGGTAGACGCGCAGCAGCACCCGTGTTGGACAGAGACTCTTGTAGCGATCCCCACTTCCGCTGCACAGATTTATGGACTAGGGGCTCAGCGGGTAAAACCGGTAACCGCCTGTTGTCGCCAGAAGCTGGACCGTGATTTTGTTTGGGATCCATCTGAGGACACCACGCCGGCCGTTGCCGATACTACAACCCCCTGTGAGGAGATCAGTTTCATACTTTTGTTAAAATTAAATAATATTGTTATACAGCATTGTTCTGCAATCCCTGTGTTACTGCATTTCCGAACCTGCTTACATGTGTGATACTGCCTGAGGAGCTGTGTATCTAATCCTGTCATGTGTGATGCTGGCTGCTGATCTGTATCTAATCTTCTTCTGTGTGATACTGTTTGCTCAGCTGTGTATCTAATGCTATCCTGTCCGCTGATCTGTATCTAATCCACTTCTGTGTGATACTGTTTGCTGCACTGTGTATCTAATCCTATCCTGTGTGATACTGTCTGCTGAGCCGTGTATCTAATCCTTACCTGTGTGATACTGTCTGCTGAGGTGTATTTAATCTTCTGTGTAATACTGCTGCTGAGCTGTGTATCTAATCCTATCCTGTGTGATACTGCCTGCTGCACTGTGTATCTAATCCTATGTGATACCGTCTGCTGGGCCGTGTATCTAATCTTATCCTGTTGCTATCAGCTGAGCTGTGTATCTAATCCTGTCACGTGTAATACTGTCTGCGGCTCTAGTGTATCTAAGCACAGGGATACATCATCCCATGTCCTCTATTATTAGGGTTTGGAGGTACTTCTAGTATTTAGCTCTTTACTGGTATCTCATTCTTGCACCTGAGAGAAGCACCCGGAACCACAACCCCCATCATCTCCTGTGCGGTTTGCCCACTGTAAATTTTGGAATAAATTACTATTGATTGTTACTTTGTGATTCATGCTTTTAGAGCAACAATAACAAAAAATCCTGTGCGCTGCGGGGGGCCGAGGGCGGTGCGTATAATTATAGTTTATAAAGAAATGGTAGGTGATAATGATATATTTATCGGCTCCACATATAAAATGTCGCTGTTCTGCTGGCCTGCGGGCCGCGCTCCGCTGCACGTGGATGTGATTTCACCTCCATTTACTCATATCGCCTTTTATATGACACCGCGCCCTCAGCACGTAGAAAGCGATGGGACGTTACAGTGACCGAGGGACGCTCCTGTGCATGCCATGCAATTACAGCGTTAACCCTTTCCCTCCCAGGGAGGAGAGCGGACGTCTCATTCGCCAAACCCTCAATTTCACGCCAATTGACTTCTGCTTTTCAACTGAAAAAAATAAAAATAAAAATCCGGTCCTCTTCTGGTAATCAGAGAAATACTTAAGAATCGCCGGGAAATTGAATTTCTCTGCTCCGCTGCGCTCGTAACGAGGACGATGAGTTTCTGATCTGATATCGGAAGCGGCTCGTGTATTGTGATTGTTGTGTCACTGGTTCGGGGACACTTCACAAATCATACATACTATAATAACTGAGCATATTGGTCCTGTTCGCTGCGGAACCCAGTATAGTGGTCCATCATTCTGGAGGGACTCCTCAGCTAAACACTGACCAAAGCCCTCCCCAGATTTGGGTTAAAGGGACACTGTCACCTGAATTTGGAGGGAACAATCTTCAGCCATGGAGGCGGGGTTTTTGGGTGTTTGATTCACCCTTTCCTTACCCGCTGGCTGCATGCTGGCTGCAATATTGGATTGAAGCTCATTCTCTGTCCTCCATCGTACATGCCTGCACAGTGCAATCTTGCCTTGCGCAGGCGTGTAGTATGGAGGACAGAGAATGAACTTCAATCCAATATTGCAGCCAGCATGCAGCCAGCGAGTAAGGAAAGGGTGAATCAAACACCCAAAAACCCCGCCTCCATGGCTAAAGATTGTTCCCTCCAAATTCAGGTGACAGTGTCCCTTTAAGAAAAACATCCATCATTAAATTCCCACAAGGGACCATATAGTGTTACCCGAAATCCCTCACCGTGTCCAGAAACAAAGAGGAAAGCTCAACAGGAAAAATATGCATAGTCCGTCTCTAAATGCAGATTACATGCCATGATAACAGCCATAGCTGCCCTATACAGGTCGCTGTACCATTCTAACAGCCATAGCTGCCCCATACAGGTGGCTGTACCATTCTAACAGCCATAGCTGCCCCATACAGGTGGCTGTACCATTCTAACAGCCATAGCTGCCCCATACAGGTGGCTGTACCATTCTAACAGCCATAGCTGCCCCATACAGGTGGCTGTACCATTCTAACAGCCATAGCTGCCCCACACAAGTCAATGAACCATTATAACAGCCATAGCTGCCCCATACAAGTCATCAAACCATTATAACAGCCATAGCTGCCCCATACAAGTCATCAAACCATTATAACAGCCATAGCTGCCCCATACAAGTCATCAAACCATTATAACAGCCATAGCTGCCCCATACAAGTCACTGAACCATTATAACAGCCATAGCTGACCCATACAAGTCACTGTACCATTATAACGGCCATAGATAGCTGCCCCATACAAGTCACTGAACCATTATAACAGCCATAGCTGCCCCATACAAGTCACTGAACCATTATAACGGCCATAGCTGCCCCATACAAGTCACTGAACCATTATAACAGCCATAGCTGACCCATACAAGTCACTGTACCATTATAACGGCCATAGCTGCCCCATACAAGTCACTGAACCATTATAACAGCCATAGCTGCCCCATACAAGTCACTGAACCATTATAACAGCCATAGCTGCCCCATACAAGTCACTGAACCATTATAACAGCCATAGCTGCCCCATACAAGTCACTGAACCATTATAACGGCCATAGCTGCCCCATACAAGTCACTGAACCATTATAACAGCCATAGCTGACCCATACAAGTCACTGTACCATTATAACGGCCATAGCTGCCCCATACAAGTCACTGAACCATTATAACAGCCATAGCTGCCCCATACAAGTCACTGAACCATTATAACAGCCATAGCTGCCCCATACAAGTCACTGTACCATTATAACGGCCATAGCTGCCCCATACAAGTCATCAAACCATTATAACAGCCATAGCTGCCCCATACAAGTCACTGAACCATTATAACAGCCATAGCTGCCCCATACAAGTCACTGAACCATTATAACAGCCATAGCTGCCCCATACAAGTCACTGAACCATTATAACGGCCATAGCTGCCCCATACAAGTCACTGAACCATTATAACAGCCATAGCTGCCCCATACAAGTCACTGAACCATTATAACAGCCATAGCTGACCCATACAAGTCACTGAACCATTATAACAGCCATAGCTGCCCCATACAAGTCACTGAACCATTATAACAGCCTTAGTACCCCCATAATAACCATAGTGCCTCATACTCGGCATAATAACTTTTTTCTGCCCTCATACCAGCCATCGTACCCCCATACCAGTCATAGTGCTCCCATTACAGCTATAATGTCTGCATATCAGTCATAGCGCCATCATCACAACCATAGTGGTCCCATAATAACCATATTGCCTCCATATTGTCCATAGTGACCTTTTAAAATCTGTAGTGCTCCATAATCACCATAGTGCCGTCATAACATTGCAACCAAGGCGGAATTGCGTCCACCTCATGCCATCCTGAGTGCCTCCATAACGCTCTCGGAGCTCCACATAAAGCTAGAGTCCCCACGATAGAGCCGGGCTGCCTTCAGAACAGTGCACATGTAGGGTGCCCTCTAAACGTCCACATACAGGCACCATCCAGAATTCCCCCCCGATACCTCGGGTCAGATGTTTGCCATGGTAACATGGTGTCCTGAGGTAGCACCATCACATACTGCAGCGGTCAGCGAGTGCCGGTACCGTCCATTGATGGCAGATGTGGATGTTAGTGTTTGGAGCTGAATGAGGCAGTCAGGACCCAGAGTGGCTCCTGTAGGGCAGTTGTGTCCTGGTCTGAGGTAATGGCGAGCGCCATTACTTCTGTAGCAGCTTGTCGGACTGTGGGCCGCGCCGCTCGCCGTGTTTGCGTCTGCCATTACACAATGCAGGACGGGTCACTTCCCATATCGGGGCTCGCTCACAGTTGTGTATAAATGAGACGAGTGCAATAAATCTCTCGGACCGATGTTATCATGAGGCGGACCATCAGAGCGGCATCAGATCTTAACGAACACATCACCGTTCTGCCCCATAGGAAACTGTAATGGTGCTGTAAAGGATTATTAGCTGTGGAGTAAAATCATGGATTGTATACAGAAAGCACACGGATCACAAGTGAGAAAATATCGTCCCACTGTCCTGGATGAGAACGGGAGCGGTTACTTATACGCCGCTGTGATCCCTGCGGCGTACATCTGGCCATTGATGGACACATCACCGTTTCCTCGCTGTGTTCTCTCTCTCACCAAATTGCTACTTGGAACGGCGCCACAATTTTCTATACGGTCGCCCATATCTTCCGATAATTATCAGACAGCTCTCCTTACAACAAGCATAAACCTCCCAACGCCAAACAGCCGAATAAACTGCGGCGCTCACACCGAGGTATGGATTAATCCATAATTGTAATCCCCAGACCGATAATTCATGACTTATTCAGCACGGCCGCGTTACTGTTACTCATCTTTCTGATCAAACTGCTGACCATAAAGTTTTACTGCAACCAGGGACAAATTGGAGGGAGGAAGATGGGTGGATGTATATAAATATATGGAGATGCCCGTGGCAACCAATCACATCACAGATAACATTTCTATCCTGCTCTTTGGAAAATGAAAACTGAAATCTGATTGGTTGCTGTGGACACTCTCCATGACTGTGACCTCAGCTCACCATGTGGAGAGAAGTGTTGGAGACACACATAGCAACCAATCACATCACAGCTATCATACATAAAAACATGCTCTGGTAGAAAATGAAAACTGGAATCTTATTGGTTGAAGTGGGTATTGTTTAGAACTAAATGACAGCAGGAGGGATAGACTCCCTTAGCAACCAATCAGATCACTGTTAATACTCTGGAAGAAAAAAAAATGAGGGCTACAATGACTCGTTAGAGAATGGGCTCAAATCGACCAATTACATTGCTTCTATCATTTCTAGCCTGCTATGAGGATTATAAGAGTAGGTATGTGATTGGCTGTCCATTCATTACTGGATAAGATATGCCCTGCCCTTCTGCAATAACAACCAAACAGATAATGTCTATCATTTGCATTCTGTCAAACAGAAAGTATAAGATGGATTCTGATTGGATGCTAAAAGCAATTTTCATTCCTGTGAAAACCAGAAGTAGAGAAGCCCAAAGCAACCAATCGCGTTGCTGCTTTATGTTTAACCTGCTCTCAATTAAAGAGCTGGAATCGGATTGGTTGCTGAAACAAAAAAAGAAAGCAGAGGGGAAGCTCCCAGCAACCAATCAGCTTATCTTTTCTGTTTTAACCCCTTAGTGACAGAGCCAAATATTTTAAATCTGACCAGTGTCACTTTACGTGGTAATAAAGCTATGTGCACACGTTGCGGATTGGGGTGCAGAATTTTCTGCACAAAATCCGCATCTCCTGGCAGAAAACGCAGGTGCAGATTTGACGCGTTTTTTTATGTGGATTTTGTGCGTTTTTGTGCGGATTTCATGCGTTTTTTACCCCTGTGGATTTCTATAATGGAGGGGTGCAGAAACTCTGCAGATCCGCACAAAAGAAGTGACATGCTCCTTCTTTTGATCCGCAGCGGTTTCCATGCGAATTTTCCGTACCATTAGCACAGCATTTTTTTTTCTATTGATTTACATTGTACTGTAAATAACTTTGCGGATCTGCATAGTTTCTGTGCGGAAAAAAACCCACTGCGGATCCGCACTAAATCTGCATTGTGTGCACATAGCCTAACTCTGAAACCCTTCAATATATCCCATTGATTTGGCGACACATTATACTTTATGATAATGGCAAATTCAGATCAATATGTTTTGTGTTTATTTATAAAACAAATATCTGAAATTTGACAAAAATGTAAAAAATAGCAGTTTTCAATCTTTGAATGATTACCCCTTTAATCCAGATAGTCATCCCAAACATTAATAAATAACATCTCCCTCATGTCGGCTTTACATCAGCACCATTTATAAAATGTTATATTATTTTGTTAGCAATTTAGGAGGTTTAAAAATGGAGCAGCAATTTTTCATTTTCCCAAGGAAATTTACCAAATTATTTTTTTAGGGACCTATCCAGGTTTGAAGTGACTTTGGGGGGTCCTATATATTAGAAACCCCCCAAAAGTGATACCATTTTAAAAACAGCACCCCTCTGACATATTGAAAACTGCTGTCAGGTAGTTTATTAACCCTTCAGGTGATTTTCAGGAATTAATGTAAAGTGGCATAAAAGAAATGAAAAAGTGTATTTTTACCAACTAAATGTCGCTAACTTCTGCGCAGGTCATTATAGCCGGCAGACTCTAAGGCCATTATTTGGCATGGCACACATCAGGACCACACGATCAGGATCTCAGGGTACAGATGGGGATAAAGAGGAAGCCCCCACACTGTTAACCATTTATGTGCTATAGTCACCAATGACAGCAGCATCTAAGGGGTTAAACAGATTTGGACGGTGCAAACACTGATCGTGGCTGATGCAGCAAATTGTCAGCTGTAGTGTACAGCCGACAGCTGCTGGATTGTCACCTGTAGGTCGGGGTCGCCCTTGTGAGTGCATTGTGAGAAACTCGCACCTCAATACCCGGCACTGCCGCCGGCATAGAAATACATGCAGCCGCGCGCTCCGGTCCTGAGTGCTGGCGGCACTGCGGGTATTGAGGCGAGAGACTTGCGCAAGTTTCTTGCGTTGCACTCACAAGTGTGACCCCGGCCGTATGGGGATGCTAGTCTCTTATATCTCAGGTCAGTAAAAAGACGTATTGGCGGTCATTAAGGGGTTAATCCGGTAAAAAAAAAATTGAATTTGTTTGGTTGCTTATCTTTATGAACTTGGCCTTTTTTCTTTCGTTGCCTCCATTACTTTCTGCAATAAATGAGATGTACAGATGTAGCGGCCCGGTCAGGCTCTATTCCCCGCCGGTCTCCTGAGATCCGGAATGGTTGGGCTCTGGGAGGTTTCAGGCGGGTTTTCCGCACTCTGGATTTTGGATGAGGCGATCTTACGTCGCTGACTCACGGGCAGAGTCGCTCCTCTCGTCTTATCTCATGACTCATTACAATTTCAGCTGAAAAGAAAAAAAACAAGAAAAACAAATTTCCTGCAGCCAAATCAGTTCTGAAGAAATGATTTTGGGACATGTCAGGAGTCAGGAGAAAATGCGTCCTCTGAGCAGGGGGATTGTGGGGGTCTACACACTGAGCAGGGGGTTTGTGGGGGTCTTCACACTGAGCAGGGGGATTATGGGGGTCTTCACACTGAGCAGGGGGGTTGTGGGGGTCTTCAGACTGAGCAGGGGGATTATGGGGGTCTTCACACTGAGCAGGGGGATTGTGGGGGTCTTCAGACTGAGCAGGAGATTGTGGTGGTCTTCACACTGAGCAGGGGGATTGTGGGGGTCTTCAGACTTAGCAGGGGGATTGTGGGGGTCTTCAGACTGAGCAGGGGGATTGTGGTGGTCTTCACACTGAGCAGGAGATTGTGGTGGTCTTCACACTGAGCAGGGGGATTGTGGGGGTCTTCACACTGAGCAGGGGGATTGTGGTGGTCTTCACACTGAGCAGATTGTGGTGGTCTTCACACTGAGCAGGGGGATTGTGGGGGTCTTCAGACTTAGCAGGGGGATTGTGGGGGTCTTCAGACTGAGCAGGGGGATTGTGGGAGTCTTCACACTGAGCAGGGGGATTGTGGGGGTCTTCACACTGAGCAGGGGGATTGTGGGGGTCTTCACACTGAGCAGGGGGATTGTGTGGTCTACACACTGAGCAGGAGGATTGTGGGGGTCAACACACTGAGCAGGGGGATTGTGGGGGTCTTCACACTGAGCAGGGGGATTGTGGGGGTCTTCACACTGAGCAGGGGGATTGTGGGGTCTACACACTGAGCAGGAGGATTGTGGGGGTCTACACACTGAGCAGGGGGATTGTGGGGGTCTTCACACTGAGCAGGGGGATTGTGGGGTCTTTACACTGAGCAGGAGGATTGTGGGGGTCTTCACAATGAGCAGGGGGATTGTGGGGGTCTTCACACGTCGTCCGATGAGATGCCGAACGCAGTCATCTCTCGCCGTTATGTCCATGTCTGAAATAATGGGAAGTAAAAACGTGGAACGCCGACACTTGCTAGGGCGGAGAAGAAATAAATGATTGGCATGGAAGAGACGGTAACGTCATTTTGTTACACTGTGTCAGTCTTAAAGGGGAAGGACTTTTCTCCGTTTTTCATTCGCAGAGTCATCTCCGTGCTTTGTATCAAATCCGCGGCGGTACTGGGGGGTGGAAAGGCTGTGGGCATGTTCCTCACGTTGCTGGTACATTAATTTTGCCGTTAAATACCTAAATCAGTCCGGCGGCCATGTGTCGGCCTGAAAAGCGAGACGAGTTTCCATAGCAACGCAATGCTGTGATAGATAGCGAGCGGCAGGTAGTAAGTGTGAACAGCCGCTCTGGAGGCTGAATGGTGCCGATTATTATTCTATAATAACTTAATAAACTTCACATCTTGGTTCCATATGTCACACTGGGCCCCGGGGAAGTCATGGCAGATAACACTGGCTTAAAGGGGCTCTCCAATGAAAAGTATAGCTGTTACTAGATGCAGCTCTGGGCATTCACTGAACATTCTCCGCACTGGTTTCTGTCCATGGTAATATCCGTATGTTGTAGAACGATGACCTTCGGCACTCAATAAGTCACAATGCAATTCTATTTTAAAAATAATTTTCTATTTAATTCACAGCCGACATAATAGGATATACAGACGTAATCTATCCAACGTTTCGGCATCAGTGCCTTTATCAAGGATGTCTGTAAGAAGTATCCGTCGGAGTGCTTCCGGTGCTTTGGTGCGGTGTTATGCTGAATATCCGTATGTTACCAACCAATCACTGAAGCCTGTGACACGCTGCATGCGGCTGCACCCTGGGCCTCAGGGTTGTAATGATTGGTGGGGACAGGCCACACCTCCCAATACCAATCAGACGCTGTAGAAATGATTGAGGCCCAGGAGAGGCAGCGCCTGTGCTCCTGTCTGGTATCTATCAGGAGGTGTGGCCTGTCCCCACCAATCAGACGCTGTAGTAATGATACAATACTTACTGAGGCCCAGGAGAGGCAGCGCCTGTGCTCCTGTCTGGTATCTATCAGGAGGTGTGGCCTGTCCCCACCAATCAGACGCTGTAGTAATGATACAATACTTACTGAGGCCCAGGAGAGGCAGCGCCTGTGCTCCTGTCTGGTATCTATCAGGAGGTGTGGCCTGTCCCCACCAATCAGTCGCTGTAGTAATGATACAATACTGAGGCCCAGGAGAGGCAGCGCCTGTGCTCCTGTCTGGTATCTATCAGGAGGTGTGGCCTGTCCCCACCAATCAGGCGCTGTAGTAATGATACAATACTGAGGCCCAGGAGAGGCAGCGCCTGTGCTCCTGTCTGGTATCTATCAGGAGGTGTGGCCTGTCCCCAACAATCAGACGCTGTAGTAATGATACAATACTGAGGCCCAGGAGAGGCACCGCCTGTGCTCCTGTCTGGTATCTATCAGGAGGTGTGGCCTGTCCCCACCAATCAGATGCTGTAGTAATGATACAATACTTACTGAGGCCCAGGAGAGGCAGCGCCTGTGCTCCTGTCTGGTATCTATCAGGAGGTGTGGCCTGTCCCCACCAATCAGACGCTGTAGTAATGATACAATACTTACTGAGGCCCAGGAGAGGCAGCGCCTGTGCTCCTGTCTGGTATCTATCAGGAGGTGTGGCCTGTCCCCACCAATCAGTCGCTGTAGTAATGATACAATACTGAGGCCCAGGAGAGGCACCGCCTGTGCTCCTGTCTGGTATCTATCAGGAGGTGTGGCCTGTCCCCACCAATCAGGCGCTGTAGTAATGATACAATACTGAGGCCCAGGAGAGGCACCGCCTGTGCTCCTGTCTGGTATCTATCAGGAGGTGTGGCCTGTCCCCAAAAATCAGACGCTGTAGTAATGATACATTACTGATACCCAGGAGAGGCAGCGCCTGTGCTCCTGTCTGGTATCTATCAGGAGGTGTGGCCTGTCCCCAACAATCAGACGCTGTAGTAATAATACATTACTGAGGCCCAGGAGAGGCACTGCCTGTGCTCCTGTCTGGTATCTATCAGGAGGTGTGGCCTGTCCCCACCAATCAGGCGCTGTAGTAATGATACAATACTGAGGCCCAGGAGAGGCAGCGCCTGTGCTCCTGTCTGGTATCTATCGGGAGGTGTGGCCTGTCCCCACCAATCAGACGCTGTAGTAATGATAAATTACTGAGGCCCAGGAGAGGCAGCACCTGTGCTCCTGTCTAATATTGGGAGATGTGGCCTGTCCCTACCAGACAGTATCGCCTATGATAGGATTAGATACACGGCTCAGCAGCAGTAGCACATATGATGGGATTAGATACACAGCTCAGCAGACAGTATCACATATGATAAACCTGAAGAACTCACCTCTTCCGACAAGCCTGCAGTGATCCTGAACTTGCTGAACCGCCGCACGACCTGCCCTACCCTCTCCTAGTGTTTCATCACCCACCCCCTGCAGACTGTGATCCCTCGCGGGCAGGGTCCTCCCCCCTTATGTACCTGTGTGCCTTGTTTTTTGCTCATGTTTAATGTATTTGTCTATATTTGCCCCGTATTCACATGTAAAGCGCCATGGAATAAATGGCGCTATAAAAATGTATAATAATGATGGGACTAGATACACAGCTCAGCAGACAGTATCACATATGATGGGATTAGATACACGGCTCAGCAGACAGTATCGCATATGATGGGATTAGATACACGGCTCAGCAGACAGTATCACATATGATGGGATTAGATACACGGCTCAGCAGACAGTATCACATATGATGGGATTAGATACACGGCTCAGCAGACAGTATCGCATATGATGGGATTAGATACACAGCTCAGCAGACAGTATCACATATGATGGGATTAGATACACGGCTCAGCAGACAGTATCGCATATGATGGGATTAGATACACAGCTCAGCAGACAGTATCACATATGATGGGATTAGATACACGGCTCAGCAGACAGTATCGCATATGATGGGATTAGATACACAGCTCAGCAGACAGTATCACATATGATGGGATTAGATACACAGCTCAGCAGACAGTATCGCATATGATGGGATTAGATACACGGCTCAGCAGACAGTATCGCATATGATGGGATTAGATACACAGCTCAGCAGACAGTATGACATATGATGGGATTAGATACACGGCTCAGCAGACAGTATCGCATATGATGGGATTAGATACACAGCTCAGCAGACAGTATCGCATATGGGATTAGATACACGGCTCAGCAGACAGTATCGCATATGATGGGATTAGATACACGGCTCAGCAGACAGTATCGCATATGATGGGATTAGATACACGGCTCAGCAGACAGTATCCCATATGATGGGATTAGATACACGGCTCAGCAGACAGTATCGCATATGATGGGATTAGATACACGGCTCAGCAGACAGTATCGCATATGATGGGATTAGATAGACGGCTCAGCAGACAGTATCGCATATGATGGGATTAGATACACGGCTCAGCAGACAGTATCGCATATGATGGGATTAGATACACGGCTCAGCAGACAGTATCGCATATGATGGGATTAGATACACGGCTCAGCAGACAGTATCGCATATGATAGGATTAGATAGACGGCTCAGCAGACAGTATCACATATGATGGGATTAGATACACGGCTCAGCAGACAGTATCGCATATGATGGGATTAGATACACAGCTCAGCAGACAGTATCACATATGATGGGATTAGATACACGGCTCAGCAGACAGTATCGCATATGATGGGATTAGATAGACGGCTCAGCAGACAGTATCGCATATGATGGGATTAGATACACGGCTCAGCAGACAGTATCGCATATGATGGGATTAGATACACGGCTCAGCACTAGGCTTAGGTACAGTGGGGCGCACGGTTCCGGTGTAGGCCTGAGCTCTGTGGTTTCCTCTCCGGTCCGCTCCTCCGGCGGTGCCATGTGCTGCAGCAGATACCAGCGCCGGTGCTGACGCTCTGCGATCTTCCGTAGACTTTTCACTCATCTACAGCGATGTGCCCCCTCCCGGTGTGACGCCCTCCTCGGCGCGACCTTCCGCCGTCAGCAGCTGTTGACGCCGTGTGCGCGCTGCCCCGTCCCGTCCTCCTCCGCTCGCCCTCATTCGCCTCCATTAGCGGTGTTGTGAGTACATGACGGGCATGGCTGCTCTTGGTGGCACAGCAGCCCCGGCTCTCGCCGACTGACGGGACCCAGCTGTTCTGCTGCCTGTAACCCTGACGCCGGGCCCGGGAGATCCGCTGATCGTCGGTGTTACAGACGTGTCCTTCCCGGTGCACAGCGGTGATAATGCGCCGGCGATGATACTAATTGTCCGGATGGGGGGAGCGGTAATTGTCGGGAGGGGCTTCTGAAAAGACGAGCGGAACATCAGTGAATTATCGCTTCAGTCACCGCCGTGCTCCGTACTGTGAAGCTGCTGGAGCCGAGGCTGTGAGGATGGAGGAGCTGCGGATTACCGGGGGTGGCAGATTACCGGCGGCGGCTGATTACCGGGGGCGGCGGTGCTGTTTCCGCCAGTGACATGATAATAGGGGCCGCAGGTAGGAAGGATCAGGAGGAGGAAGGTGTCCCCGCTGAGGAGGGGCATGAAATGATGGGGTCCTGTCCTGGCCCATACAGACCAGGCTCCTACAATCGGAGTCATAGTGGCGTCATCTCAGCGCTGCTCTTTTCTGTTCATCCAGTGCCTCCTTGTTCACGAAAGACTGACAAGTACTAGGAAAAAATAACAGGAGTGAACCTTGTCAGCAATGAAAACTGTGATAATAAATAATGACTAAGCGCAGACAAAAAGCATCCAGTTTTCAAGCAGAAATCACAAACCGAGGATGAGTGGCAATGGAGCCTGTGAGGAGAGGATGGGCAGGAATGGCGCCAGTGAGGAGAGGATGACAGGAATGGAGCCAGTGAGGAGAGGATGGGTCGGAATGGCACCTGTGAGGAGAGGATGGGCAGGAATGGCGCCTGTGAGGAGAGGATGGGCAGGAATGGAGCCAGTGAGGAGAGGATGGGCGGGAATGGTGCCTGTGAGGAGAGGATGGGCGGGAATGGCGCCTGTGAGGAGAGGATGGGCGGGAATGGTGCCTGTGAGGAGAGGATGGGCGGGAATGGCGTCTGTGAGGAGAGGATGGGCGGGAATGGTGCCAGTGAGGAGAGGATGAGCGGCAATGGAGCCTGTGAGGAGAAGATGGGCAGGAATGGAGCCAGTGAGGAGAGAATGGGTGGGAATGGAGCCAGTGAGGAGAGGATGGGCGGGAATGGAGCCAGTGAGGAGAGGATAGGCAGGAATGGTGCCTGTGAGAGGATGGGCGGGAATGGCACCTTTGAGGAGAGGATGGCAGGAATGGCGCCTGTAAGGAGAGGATGGACGGGAATAGAGCCTATGAGGAGAGTATGGGCGGGAATAGCGCCTATGAGGAGAGGATGGGCGGGAATGGAACCTGTGAGGAGAGGATGGTCGGGAATGGAGCCAGTGAGGAGAGGATGGGTGGAAATGGAGCCAGTGAGGAGAAGATGGGCGGGAATGGCGCCAGTGAGGAGAGGATGGGCGGGAATGGTGCCTGTGAGGAGAGGATGGGTGGGAATGGTGCCAGTCAGGAAAAGGATTGGCAGGAATGGAGCCAAGGAGGATAAGATGGGCTAGAATGGCGCCAGTGAGGATGGGCGGCAATGGAGCCAGTGAGGAGAGGATGGGCAGGAATGGAGCCAGTGAGGAGAGGATAAGCGGGAATAGAGCCAGTGAGGAGAGGATGGGCAGGAATGGAGCCAGTGAGGAGAAGATGAGCGGAAATGGCGCCTGTGAGGAGAGGATGGGCAGGAATGGAGCCAGTGAGGAGAGGATGAGCGGGAATGGCGCCTGGGAGGAGAGGATGGGCGGAAATGGTGCCTGTGAGGAGAGGATGGGCGGGAATGGAGCCAGTGAGGAGAGGATGGGTAGGAATAGAGCCAGTGAGGAGAGGATGGGTAGGAATGGAGCCAGTGAGGAGACGATGGGCGGGAATGGAGCCAGTGAGGAGAGGATGGGAAGGAATAGAGCCAGTGAGAGGATGGGCGGGAATGGCGCCTGTGAGGAGAGGATGGGCAGGAATGGAGCCAGTGAGGAGAGCATGGGCGGGAATGGAGCCAGTGAGGAGAGGATGGGCGGGAATGGAGCCAGTGAGAGGATGGGTGGGAATGGCGCCTGTGAGGAGAGGATGGGCGGGAATGGCGCCTGTGAGGAGAGGATGGGTGGGAATGGAGCCAGTGAGGAGAGGATGGGCGGGAATGGCGTATGTGAGGAGAGGATGGGCGGGAATGGAGCCAGTGAGGATAGGTGGGAATGGTGCCAGTGAGGAGAGGATGGGCGGGAATGGTGCCCGTGAGGAGAGGATGGGCGGGAATGGTGCCTGTGAGGAGAGGATGGGCAGGAATGGCGCCAGTCAGGAAGAGGATTGGAGGGAATGGAGCCAGTGAGGAGAGGATGGGCAGGAATGGAGCCAGTGAGGAGAGGATGGGCGGAAATGGAGCCAGTGAGGAGAGGATGGGCGGTAATGGTGTCTGTGAGGGGAGATTGCTGTGACCCTATCGCAAGACTGACGTCAGTGAAGCAGGAGCATAATTAAGTCGTCTGCAGAGTCATTTCCCGCATATAACAGGCAGACGTCAGAAGCTGGAGGGCGCTGGCACCTCGGCAGCAGCAATGGCGGAAACAAGAACCTGGAAAGGGGTCATAATGGTGGGACGTTATAATATGAGGAGCGCTCATTAGACAAATGTCACTCGCACAATACGTTATAAAAGATGTAGCGCCACCATATGGAGAACCAGACTCCGGAATAGTTCAAAGAAAAAAAGGGGTTTGGTGCCATGTTAGCCAGTTGAAAAAATAATGCTCTCACTGTGAAAAACAAGATATGGTAATCTTGTAGGTATGATACCTTTTAATGGCTAACAATAACAAAATAAATAATGTTACAAAGCAGCCTTCGGGACTTCTTAGGTCCCTTCTTCAGGCATGGAATAGCAAAGATTCTGAAGTAACACAAATATATGCACAAACAGCAAAAAAAAAAAAGGGGGCATGGTATAATGAACCTTTGAATAAGCAAACTGAGCTCAGAGACTGAGGCCATATAGGACATATAGCGCACAGAATTAAGTACACCCCATTGGAAGAAGAACAGGTGAATGTCCCAGGATTCTTATACCCCTGCTGTGTGTTGGGAATCGGTATCCTGTCTGTGGTCTCTACATGAGTGGAGGTTTGGCAGCTCTTCACATTGCACAGATAAGTTCCTCTAGGTGTATCTGAGGGCACTGAACCTCAGATCATAAGGTTTCTTAAATTTGGAGATTGCCTGTAGCACAGCAAGGGAGGGTCTTTGAATATTGTCTTTATCCGGTCATCCTTGTGTAAGATGTGGTAAGTTTTTTAGCAGTTTTTTTGAGTACCTGTGGGTCACCACCGGAGGTACACAAATATTTTCCTATTTTTCCTCCTATTGAAGTAACTGACTTCTAGGGATCCTTGTGACTCTAATGATCTGATCATCAATGGATGTGGATTGGTAGGCTTGATTTAAAAATGTCTTTTTTAAGATGTGTTAAGTGTTCATCCCGATCCATTGGGCTGGAACAGATATGGCTATATCTAAGGGCCTGGCTGTAGACGATGGACTTTTTCATGAGTTTCGGGTGGAAGCTGTCCCATCTGAGGTATGTGGGACGGTCAATTGGTTTCCGATACACCGATGTCTGGATTGAACCATTTTGAGTTTTTATGGTGGCATCCAGAAAGTTGATTTCCGTTTCGAGTGGTCCAATGTCAGGTTTATTGTGGGGTGAAATGTATTGAATTCATCATGGAATTTTAGAAGTTCTTGTTCAGACTCAGTCCAGATTATTAAGAATAGGTCATCAATATAATGGAAATAGGCCAAGGGTTTGATGGATCAGGATGCTAAAAGGTCATTTTCCAGTTTAGCCATGAAGAGGTTGGCATACTGGGGTGCCATTTTGCTGCCCATAGCAGTTCGGGTGAGTTGTAGATATATCTCCTCTCCAAAAGAAAAAAAAGTGTGTGAAGATAAATCTGGTGAGTCTTAATACAGACTCAGAGGTGATCCCATTAGCTTCAAGAAACATTTGGCATGCGGATAGATCATGTGGGATGTTTGAATATAGGGATTCCACATCCATGGTGGCTAAGACAGCATTCTTAGGGAGAGGACCTATTGTAGATAGCTTTTTTTTAAAAGGTCCATGGTGTCCTGTAAATAGCTGGCTGTCTTCCTTACCAGCAGTTTAAGGACATTTTCTACCCATCCTGAGATTTTTTTCAGTGAGTGTTCCCACCCCTAACATGATTGGCCTTCCTGGGTCACTTGGCTTATGAATCATGGGAAGCATGTAGAAAATTCCTATCCTGGGATTCTCAGGGATAAAGTCCAGAAGCTATGTGAAACCTGTACACAGACTTCTGATGACTCTTCCATTCCCTCATCTCATATATTTTGGAGTTGGGTCATCATCCAGTTTGGTGCAGTACTGTATGTCCATCACTTGTCTGTGTGCTTCTTTAATGTAGTCAGTTGTATCCAGACGGGTTATGGCACCACCTTTACCTGCAGCCTTAAAGCTATTTGCACACGTTGCGGATTTTGCTGTGGATCGGCAGCAGATTGGCCACTGCGGATTCGCAGCAGTTTTCCCTGAGTTTACAGTACCATGTAAACGTATGGAAAACAAAATCCGCAGTGCACATGCTGCGGAAAAAAACGTGCGGAAACGCGCGTTGTTTTTTCCGCTGCATGTCAATTCTTTGTGCGGATTCCGCAGCGGTTTACACCTGCTCCTCAATAGGACTTCTGGTGTAAAACTGCAGGTGGAATCCGCACAAAAACCGCGGTAAATCCGTAGGTAAAGAGTGCGGAAAAATCCGCACACCAATCCGCAACGTAGCCTAATAGTGATCTCCTTGTTGTTTTTCAGGCTGTCAATTGCCCTTCTCTCCTGCACACTGATGGTAGGCGTTTCCTTTCTTTCTTTGTCCAATATGGACTGCACCAAAAGTATAAATGAGTCAATATATTGGTCCAAAATCGTGTTGTGGTCAGGAGGAGATGTCTAGTCAGATGTTTTCTTGTCCTTAAGTGTGACTTGTGTTTGGCTGCTTGGAAGCATCAAGAAGCATATAAGATTCCTGGGACATTCACATATTCTTCTTCCAATGTGGTGTACGGTACTTAATTCTGTGCGCTATATATCCTATTAGGGGCTTCTATGTAGGAGAAACAGGACAGAACTGAGGGCAAGGATGAGGTCTCATCGCCACACAATTGAAGATAAAAAAAAAAAACATTCACCGGTGTCCAAACATTTCTGTAGTCTGGGACACAACATAAACAATATGAAAGTTGTCATATTAAAAGGTAATTTTAAATCACAAAAACATTGCAGGGTTTGGGAATGCAAATTTACTACAGAATTTGGTTCCCTCCACACAGGACTAAGGCTACTTTCACACTTGCATCTGTACGGGTCCGTCGCTATGCGTCGGGCCGACGTACCGATGCACGTTGTGAAATTTGTGCACGACGTGGACAGCGGATGCAGTTTTTCAACGCATCCGCTGCCCATTCTGAAGTCCAGGGAGGAGGGGACGGAGTTTCGGCCACACATGCACGGTAGAAAATGGTGGACGCGACAGACAAAAAAACGTTACATTGAATGTTTTTTTGTGACAACAGTCCGCCAAAACACTACGGATCCGTCACACGATGGATCCGTCACACGATGGATCCGTCACACGACGGACGCGACGTGTGGCCATCTGTTGCGATCCGTCGCTAATACAAGTCTATGGGCAAAAAACGCATCCTGCAAGCACATTTGCAGGATACGATTTTTGCCCAAAACGACGGATTGCGACGGATTGCAAAAAAATAAGTGTGAAAGTAGCCTTAATATGTCATTAGGATTTATGAGCCACTACAGAATCTGAGGAATCTGCTCCAGAGATGGGGGTACCAGGCCTCTGATCTTACCTGGCTATTGGGACTATAAAACTTTCACACCATTAATCTAATCCAATTAAGGATTCAGTCTCTAAAGGTACCGTCACACTAGACGATATCGCTAGCGATCCGTGACGTTGCAGCGTCCTCGCTAGCGATATCGTCCAGTGTGACAGGCAGCAGCGATCAGGCCCCTGCTGTGCTGTCGCTGGTCAGGGAAGAAAGTCCAGAACTTTATTTGGTCGCTGGACTCCCCGCAGACATCGCTGAATCGGCGTGTGTGACACCGATTCAGCGATGTCTTCACTGGTAACCAGGGTAAACATCGGGTAACTAAGCGCAGGGCCGCGCTTAGTAACCCGATGTTTACCCTGGTTACCATCCTAAAAGTAAAAAAAAACAAACACTACATACTTACCTACAGCCGTCTGTCCTCCAGCGCTGTGCTCTGCTCTCCTCCTGTACTGGCTGTGAGCGTCGGTCAGCCGGAAAGCAGAGCGGTGACGTCACCGCTCTGCTTTCCGGCCGCTGTGCTCACACAGACAGTACAGGAGGAGTGCAGAGCACAGCGCTGGAGGACAGACAGCTGTAGGTAAGTATGTACTGTTTGTTTTTTTTTACTTTTAGGATGGTAACCAGGGTAAACATCGGGTTACTAAGCGCGGCCCTGCGCTTAGTTACCCGATGTTTACCCTGGTTACCGGCATTGTTGGTCGCTGGAGAGCGGTCTGTGTGACAGCTCTCCAGCGACCAAACAGCGACGCTGCAGCGATCCGGATCGTTGTCGGTATCGCTGCAGCGTCGCTAAGTGTGACGGTACCTTAAGCTCAGTTTGTTTATTCAAAGGTTCATTTATGATACCATGCCCCTCTTTTTTTCTGTTTGTGCATATATTTGTGTTTCTTCAGGAACTTTGTAATACCATGCCTGAGGAAGGGACCTAAGAAGTCCCGAAAGCTGCTTTGTAACATCATTTTTTTATTGTTGTTAGTCACTAAAAGGCACATAACCACAAGATTATCTTGTTTTTCACACTGAGAGCATTATTTAGACTCCTGAATGGCACGGCACTCCGGCTATCCCTGCTCATCCTGAGCCGCCTGATCAATAAACGAGTATAAGACAGACACCCCGAGGGGATCAGTAGTAGGGATGGGGTGGGATGATGCGGTAGATATTGTATGGTGGTGGCACTTTATGCTCCCATGATGAGTTTTGGGTAGGGTTTTGGCGTGTTTCCAGTCCGCAGCGTTTCGTCAGTCTCTCTTGGTGGTACGCTGAGCCTTCTGTGCAGATTTCCCCATAGACTTATGTGACGCCCCAGGGTCCTGGTCGTCACAGTGACAATGTTTTCCTCACGGGGAGAGTGATGTTACGCTTGGAAGCGATAAAGAGATATCCTTCATCAGGTAACCACAATGCACATAATATGTTCACACTCCAGGCCACAAGGGGGAGCTTTTTATCCTATTCCTATGTGACTCCCATATATATATTGTGGTTTGGAGGGAAAGTTAGTCAGTTACTGTCAGAGAGAGACAGAGGAGAGTGCAGACCGACATAGAGTGTCAGAAGGTCTGAAGAGGCCCTGTAGTCTGAAGTACTACAACCCCTGGAGAAAGAGACATACAGAAGGAAAGAACATCGTTTAGTGAGTGTGAAGGAGAGCGAAGCACAGGAAACTGACATCAGGGGAGACCAGTTGTGAATGAGCTGCCTCCTTCTGAAGCACAGATAACTGGTAGCCGGAACACCGATGTTGTAAAGGACTTACAGCAGAGACCGGCAGGACAGCTGAACTGCAAGTTACCTGTCCGCCTCAATACCCAGGAGGCACGGTGACACATAGAGCCTGGGTCATGATAGAGATCCTGTAAAAAGGCTCGAGTCACCTATCATACGGGTTTGTGTCCTATTCTATATGGGGGACAGAGAAGAACTGTGAGGACCTTATCAGAAGCCATAGGCAGTAAGGGATTACAACACCACCGCGCTAGTGGATTCGCTTCCAAGCCGGCCGGACCCTGCCTGTACATGTGATCTGGTGCCCTGGACTGTGGCTGCCTGAAGTCTTCAGTAAACCAGGTAAAAGACTGCAAACCTGTGTCCTCGTTCTTTACTGCAGCACTCACCATCCTCGTCTACACACCAGGAGCCCTGGGGACCTACTTCACCTGTGGGAAGTTATACCATCTAGCTGCCATAACATCACCCCAGAGGACCCCTTAAAGGAGCGTCGGTCCCCACTGACTGAATATCACAGGTGGCGTCACGAACATAAACTTTATTCAATTTCCCTTTTACATGGGCACCCAGGGCCACGGACCGGGTCGCCACCGTGACATCCCCCTGTGAACACCGGACTCGGTACCAGGTACCCCACGTCCCTGGCAGGCGACTCACTTACATTAGGTGCGGAAAATCCGCAGGTAAAAAGCACATGTGGTTAGTTCAGTTCTGCGGCGGAAACATCAAAATTGCATGTAATCTGCACCTAAGTATGTCAATAAAGTTCTGTGAAAGACAAATACCAGTTGGTATCACAAAAAAAGCAGCTTTATTTACAGCACGACAAACTAACAAGAGACCAAAAACTCAATAAAGAGACACAAGTCATCTAATTTAAATAATAGGTGCAGAAATTCTGCAACATGAACAGCTCCCCGCAGAACCTGGCCTAATGGAGGATCTTTCTATTAGTCATCTATGTCAGTCATTGCACCCGGAGTGCAGCGATGCCGCGTCATCTGATAACAGCGCCATTGTGAGTGCCACATAGGAAACGGTGAAGACAACTAAACCTGGTAAAAAAAAAATCCCCCAAAAATGTAAGAATACCAGATATTTCTTTCTTCCCTGCCATCATGAAATGTTAGCTCTGCGCGGTGTGGCGTCAACAGCGATTTACTGGCGGGGGCGCCATTCTGGATGTGATTGCAGCACAGTGCAGCGGATTCTCCACATGAAGATTGCCGCCGCCGGATGTCTCTTGACTCAGCTTTTTTTCTGCTCACTAATCTACATGGAATTGCAGGACGCCGCGGTGCGGGCAGCGAGGGGCGCACGGCCGGCGCTCAGTTACCTTAGCTATCTTTTCATCTGATCAGCGGGAGCTCTGTGCGTTATCTAGATAATGCGGCCTGACCTTTAACTGTCGCGCCACTGCCTACCGCCAGTCGTCCTTGTGGTGAGTGTCACTCCAGAGAGCGGGCTGTCAGCGCAATTCTTATTGATAATCACCAGGGATTAGCGGGGGGCCTTTACCCAAAATATTCATCGGCTGCGTACCTGATAGTATTACGTACAGGCTCGGGGCAAGAAGAAACAATGGGCAGCAACAGAGGAATTCCCCTTTAAGACAATGCCAGGTCACAGACAATCACTGAGACTCCCAATGGTTGCGTTTGGTTGCGACTTTGTGGACAGTGATTACATGCGATGTTGCAGTGCCATTATCGGTGTGCGGTGAGGAATGGCGGGAAAAAGAATCTCGGTGGACATGTTAGTCGCGTGGCTTTGCAAACACATGTCAATGTTAGTCGCAGGCGACAAGTCTGTGCCACTCGTAACAAGCATTCAAAACTCTGATGGACCTGTCAGCAAGATGGAGAAGCGACAGCAAGAAACGTGCTGAGAAGTGATTTACCACTGAATATTCCTACTCTCCCCCAGGTCACCTTATTGACTGAGCCCCACTTATCAAAAAAGTACGAAACCCACCGGAGGGGAACAACAGCTACAACACAACGTGACGTTAGATAATGAGCCCCCCATGTATAAAGGACAAGTCTGACGCTTCCTAAGGGTTTTATTCCCTCATATTTGGATCTCTGCTTGCTGACAGTGAATGGGAACATTCTGGTCTACATCTAATACTGAATACGTCTCGGTGGACAGTGCAGACTGTAACAAACCCTCAGCTGTCAGAAATATGAGGTCCGGCAGGCGAGGACGTAGAAGAGGGCCCGTGCAGGCCGATAGCTCATGCACAATTCCACTGGTTGTGGTGGTGGTAGTTGCCCTTCACCACTTGTAGTATGTCCGCCCCTGAGGTCCTGGCGATGACCCTCACCCCAAAGATATGATGGCAGTCATTACCTTGTGTGAAAGGAAGATTAGGCTAACCACAATATATCACACCCATCATCCCTGACCCCAGGAGCTCACAATCTAATCTAACGCACAGTGTATCACACCCCAGGAGCTCACTAATCTAACACACAATGTATCACTACTCCCATCATCCCTGACCCCAGTAGCTCACAAGCTAATCTAACGCACAGTGTATCACACCCCAGGAGCTCACTAATCTAACACACAATGTATCACTACTCCCATCATTCCTGACCCCAGTAGCTCACAATCTAATCTAACGCACAGTGTATCACTACTCCCATCATCCCTGGTCTCAGGAGCTCACTGACACACAATGTATCACTACTCCCATCATTCCTGACCCAGGAGCTCACTATCTAATCTAGCACACAATGTATCACTACTCCCATCATCCCCGACCCAGGAGCTCACTATCTAATCTAACACACAATGTATCACTACTCCCATCATCCCTGACCCCAGGAGCTCACTAATATAACACACAATGTATCACTACTCCCATCATCCCCAACCCGGGAGCTCACTATCTAATCTAACACACAATGTATCGCTACTCCCATCATCCCTGACCCCAGGAGCTCACTATCTAATCTAAAACACAATGTATCACTACTCCCATCATCCCTGTCCCCAGGAGCTCATAATCTAATCTATCCAAGAGTGTATCACACCCATCATCCCTGATCCCAGGAGCTCATAATATCATCTATCACACAATGTATCACTACTCCCATCATCCTTGACCCCATGAGCTCATCATGTCATCTATCACACAGTGTATCACTACTCCCATCATCCCTGACCCCATGAGCTCATAATGTAATCTATCACACAGTGTATCACTACTCCCATCATCCCTGACCCCAGGAGCTCACTATCTAATCTAAAACACAATGTATCACTACTCCCATCATCCCTGTCCCCAGGAGCTCATAATATCATCTATCACACAATGAATCACTACTCCCATCATCCTTGACCCCATGAGCTCATCATGTCATCTATCACACAGTGTATCACTACTCCCATCATCCCTGACCCCATGAGCTCATAATGTAATCTATCACACAGTGTATCACTACTCCCATCATCCCTGACCCCAGGAGCTCACATTCTGATCTATCTCACAGTATATCACCACTCCCATCATCCCTGACCCCATGAGCTCATAATATAATCTATCACACAGTGTATCACTACTCCCATCATCCCTGACCCCATGAGCTCATAATATAATCTATCACACAGTGTATCACTACTCCCATCATCCCTGACCCCATGAGCTCATAATGTAATCTATCACACAGTGTATCACTACTCCCATCATCCCTGACCCCAGGAGCTCACATTCTGATCTATCTCACAGTATATCACCACTCCCATCATCCCTGACCCCATGAGCTCATAATATAATCTATCACACAGTGTATCACTACTCCCATCATCCCTGACCCCATGAGCTCATAATATAATCTATCACACAGTGTATCACTACTCCCATCATCCCTGACCCCAGGAGCTCATAATCTAATTAATGACACAGTATATCACCACTCCCATCATCCTTGACCCCATGAGCGCATAATGTAATCTATCACACAGTGTATCACTACTCCCATCATCCCTGACCCCAGGAGCTCACATTCTGATCTATCTCACAGTGTATCACTGGATAATGATTGTCCTTGGTCAGGTTTGAACTAATAACCGAGCAATGGAAACCTACAATGCTAACCTATCGGAATAATGTTTGTTATTGCATATATCACAACTACTATGTAATACTGTTTATTGGTGCATGAGTCTCTGTCTCCAACAATAGTGTTATATTGTCAATAATACATTGTCTAAAACAAAAAAGAGTACCAGGATGTTACTGCTCACTGTTCACACTGTGTGTAGCTGGAGCACTTTCTGCTTTCACTTTACAAGCTGGCAGACGAGATACTAAGATCCCGAGCTGTATGAAATACCAGTTGTAAGCTGCGTTATCTTTGTTCATGAATAAATATATCTTCACTGTTGAACAGCTGGACTATACACAGATTAATCCACTGCCGACATAACCACCCAGCCACCATGCTGATCAAGAGCTGTTTACTGGTTAAGTCTTTAAAATGACTTCCAACACCTATGAGAAGGTTGTGAAAAGAGAAACTAGTTCCCATTGCAGCCACTCACTTCAATTTTTAAAGTGTGCCTGAGAGTTGGAATCTCAGCGTGCTCTGTCCGAGCAGAACCCATGACTTCCAACAACATTACTAACCACTGAGCCACCACGCTGCCCTGGAGATTATTTATAGGTAGGTTATCAATATGACTACCAGCAGCAATGGCAAGATCATGAAAGAGAAAGCTAGATGCCCAAGGCATCAAATCAGTTAATTGATTTTAATTTCTGACATGTACCTGAGAGGTGGAATCTCATTGTTGGTCAGAGTTGAACCAATCACTCCAGTGCTAACCACTAAGCCACTGTACTAGCTGGCAAAAGCCACTGTATTACCCGGAAAATGCCACTGTGCTGCACTATAAGCATCACTAAACCACCACCATGCATCACTGTAGGAATCAATAAGCTCCCACTATGCTTCACTGTAGACATCCCCAAGCCCCCCCGCCATGCTTCACTGTAGGCAGGGTGGTCCTTTCAGTGTATGCCCCCTCCTCCAAATAGTACATACTGACACTTGGGGTACAGCATAATGACACTAACACTTTGAGTATAGTGTAATGACATCAATACCTTGAATAGGGAGTAATGACGCTGACAATTACGGAACAGAATAATTACACACTGATTCTTGGGCTATATAATAATGACACAAACTTGGGGTTCTCCTCTTTCTGGCTGGATGTTCATCTAGTTCTCATCATCCATTAGTGACAATAATCCTGAGAGAAGAATGAAGCTACATTGTTGTTTGTACCTCCCCATACTGGTTTAAGCATGTTCTGATTTTTCTTCTCTGTAGTTTATGCTCATCCTGGAGCCGGTCATGCAGATGATGTGATCATCTCCTCTTTGCACAATGATAACAATTATCAACAATCTAAATGTAAACAATTTTTTTTGAGGTGTAATGTTTCTACGAGGTCGAGATCTATTCTGTCCTGCAGTCCAGAAAATGATCTACTATAAAAATATGTAGTATATAACCACAGCTCACATGAAAAATCTGCACTGGACACTAAAGATATGGGACCGGCCGGATACGGTGGTGAACCGTCCACTGACCCAGCGTGAGGATAAGGCGGTGTCACTATCCATTTTCGGATTTCTGGCAGCTCTGGCTCCACTTTGATTTAAATGGAGCTTTTTTCCTTTCAGGACCAGCGAGGGTTAATGTCAGTTTCCCTTGCTGGAACCCTGCTGCAACTGCAGAGTGGCTAGGTCAGCTGATCTGGGTGGTGACCACTCCCACCATCCTTTAAATAGTCACCTGATGCATCAGCTGACTGTTGGTGATAGAGCATTTTATATTGACCAAGCCTGGAGGAAGGAGCTCTCTGGCTGCTGTGGTGTTTCAGCTGGTTTCGTGGTCTGGGTGCCTTTGCAGCAGAGAAGGCTATTAAGCTAAGTTTGGTGTTTTTGTCCTCGTCTGTCTCGTGTTTGTCACTGTCCTCTGTGTTGTTCCATCTGCAGCCAGTGTACTAGTCAAGGCAGTGCTAGGTGATCACAAAGGACGAGGTTCCTGATGGCGGTGGGGGGAAGGACCCACTTAGGGCATTAGGGAATGCAGGGTCAGTCTCAGGTTTGAGCAGGAGACTCACTCATTTCCCTATCAATAGGGCCTTCTCCCCATTTCCATCCGGTTGTGTGTGTGTCATGCTGTCTGCTGAGCTACCCCCTGTGGGGTTGCTACATATCGTGACAGGCGGCCCCTGGGCACAGCGCTTGGCATCATACAAATGCATTTGCAGGACTGGATTGCTTGACATAAATATGGCAAAAATGGTAAACTGGGAAGGAATACCCATTTACTCATTTAATTATTGTGATATCAAAAGTTCTGTAGCTTTCTTTTATAATCTCTGCTTCAATCCTATCTATTCATAATGCTTCCATCACCCATCTACATCATCTATCAGCCATCCATCTTACGGAGCACAGTTCAGCTGTAGAGGACCTGACTGTCATCTCTTGGGCCCCGTTTCATCCCTCTTTCTCCCACATACATTTATACCAGTTTCTCTTTGCTTCTTTTGGCACTGCTGGGCATGAAAACGACTGATGGAGATGATCTTGTTGAAGCTGCTCCACACCTCTTTCCTATTGATCACGTGCGCGGTGTTGTGCACACGCTGCAGCTGGGAATTGTAGATAGTCTGCAAGAGGAGTATGCTGGAACTCTGATTAGCAAAGTGAGTAAATTGGCTATAGCTGCCAGAACCCCTAAAATTGATTCCATCTTGAAGAGATGTGCTGGAAAAGGGGCAATTGTGGATCAAGCCACTCAGTGGGGCAGCACCTATTAAATGATTGAGTGATTGCTTTAGCTGAAACCCTTCCTTGTAGATATGGCCAACCCTCAGGTAACACTACACAGGTGGCTGAATTGAAGGAATTGCTTCATCACCTATTTACAGTGACTAAAATGTTACAAGCTGAGGATTTAACTCCTGTATTTTTATAAAGGAGTGGAAGAATTTGTTGTTTTGCCTGTCCCAAAGAGGAGGTTTAATCACAGATGGCATTGCTGCTTCAATGAAATGGAGAGAGACATTGCTATTAGAAAATAAAAATTATTATAGCAGCTGTTTATGTGGACCCGAGTCATCTTATATTGTTGGATGATCAACAGCTTACTAAAGGAAAAGAAGCACTGATTGAAGTAGCAGTTAGGAGGATGAGTGAGCTACAGGACGACCAAGAGCAAAAGGACTCGGGTCCTGCCAGTGCTGCTGCTGCCACCAAGCCAGGTTAGTGTAGAGAGGTTGTTCTCTAGCCTTAAAATAATTAGGTCAGATTTGAAGTCATCTATGAAGGAGGATCTGATGGAGGCGATACTATTTCTCAGAACAAATTCATAGACTGCACAAATGATATTCAGTACGTTTTTGTTGAAAACCTTTTTTTCCACTTACTGCATATCGATCGCCCCCACGTAAGGGCAATGGGGTACTCGGTACAGGGTCCTTCAGTTCCCTCAGCGAGGATGTCACGGTGGCCCGACCCGGACCGTGGCCCTATGAGGGGCACCCAATAAAAGGCAGAGTTCGTAGATAACGGTAGTGTTCGTGACGCCACCTGTGGTATTCGGTCAGAGTGACCGACACTGCTCAGGGGTCCGCTGGGGTGGTGTTATGGCAGCTAGATGGTATACCTTCCCACAGGTGAAGTATTTCCCCAGGGCTTCCCAGATAATGATGGTGGATGATGTAAGGCACGGCGAATAACGAGGACACAATGGGTGCAGTCTCTTTACCTTTACTGAAGGCTTCAGCATCCACAGTCCAGAGTGCCGGATGACAGGGTAGGCAGGGTCCGGCCGGTCTGATGGCAATTCCAGAGTCCCCTTATACAGGTGGAAATCAGTAGCCTTTTCTTTGCGCACACTAACGTAGTAGGTCCCTACTTGCATAAGCTACCATAAGGTCCTCACTGTTGTTATTTCTCTCTCTCTGCCTCCCAGATGGATAGGACAAACCCGTATGACGGTGATGGCCTGAGGCTATTTTATAGGGACCATAGAGACGCCCCTCCTCCACAATTGCCACCGTGTCTGCTTAGGTGTTTAGGTCGGACAGCCAACTTGGAATTGACTGCCCTGCCGGTCTCTGAAGTAAAGCGTAGAGTCTATTACTCCCTCGGTGTTCCGGCCACCGGATCTCTGCTTCAGATGGAGGCAGCCTGCTTCTAGCTGGTCTCCCACTGATGTTTCACTCCTGTTGCTACAACTTTTTTTCTCACTCACTACAGCACCATTCCTTTCTTGTCCTTTCTTAGGATGCTGCCGCATGGGTTGCAGGCGCAGCTCCGTGTCCTTCTTTCCTTCCTCCTCAAACTTCAGTCTGGATCTGACCAGGGATCACCCCAGCCAGCTCGACCTGGAGACCTTTCCTCGTCGGTCCCCAGCCAGGAACTCTCCTCTCCTCCGACTAACTTCCTAACCAACCCACCAGTTTTACCCTGTGTGAGGAGTGGCCTAGTGGATATAACCCTTAGCTCCCCCTGGTGGACTGGAGTGTGAAGTGTGTGTGGCTGTGATACCTGGTAAGGTGAACTCCCTTGGTGCCATCAGACGTAACATCAATCCCCCCTGGTGGAAGAACGACATTACTGCAACGACCAGGACTCTGAGGCGCTGCACATAGTGTATAATAAATTGTAAATATGCCAAAAAAAATTTGTTCTAAAGTTGTATTCTAATAAATATATTTTATGTTCTATCTAAATGGCTTGATTATTATATCATAATAATGATTAAAAGCCCGATGTTACCATTTTACTACAGTAAATTTATCACTTAAACACGAGCCAAGTATGAGGGAGTCGGAGTTGGAGTCGTGGAGTCGGTGTCATGGAAATTGAGGAGTCTGAGTGGGAGGTTTGGCTTACCGACTCCACAGCCCTGATTATGTGTGACTGTGGGTTTCCTCCCATGTTCTGAAGACAGACCTGTAGGAGATATGACCCCTGATGGGTGCAGTGATGTCAGTAAAGTGCTGTACAATCAATATGCTTATTTATTATGCTTCATAAGAACAGTCTCACTTTGCAGACATTATTGCCCCATCAGGACTCACATCCTATCAGTATGTCTTTGGAAGTGGAGCTGCTCATACTCTGCTCCATTCATTGTTTATGGGACCGTCTGAGAATGCAGAGCTCCGTTATTTCCAGACAGTCCCGTAGACCAGGGGTCCCAAACTCCAGTCCTCAAGGCCCACCAACAGGTCATGTTTTCAGGATTTCCTTTGCATTGCACAGGTGATGCAATTATTACCTGGGCAAGACTAAGGAAATCCTGAAAACATGACATGTTGGTGGGCCTTGAGGACTGGAGTTGGGGACCCCTGCCGTAGACAATGAATGCAGTGGAGGATAAGCCTGCACACCTCTGCTCCATTCATTGTTTATGGAACCATCTTGGAAAGCAGAGCTCCATTATTTCCAGACAGCCCTGTAGACAATGAATGCAGTGGAGGATAAGCCCGCGCACCTCTGCTCCATTCAAGAATGGGATGGATTTAGGACACTTGTGCACCGAGCTCTGGAGACCGTGTCATGGAGATTATTACTAGTGATGAGCAAATATACTCGTTACTCGAGATTTCTCGAGCATGCTGGGGGGTTCGCCAAGTATTTTTTAGTGCTCTGAGATTTCGTTTTTCTTGCCACAGCTGAATGATTTACATCTGTTAGCCAGCATAAGTACATGTGGGGGTTGCCTGGTTGCTAGGGAATCCCCACATGTATTTATGCTGGCTAACAGATGTAAATCATTCAGCTACGGCAAGAAAAACTAAATCTCCGAGCACTAAAAAATACTCGGAGGACCCCCGAGAAATCTCGAGTAACGAGTATATTCGCTCATCACTTGTTCTGTTCCCTTCATTCTTTCTCAGTTGGTGGAAAGAGGTCGGGAAACAAGCGAACGACTTCACTATTGTCGATCACACTCATTTAGTGGCCTGAGATCAGCGCATGTAAATACAGCAGAAATGCTTAGCAGGGAGACAAGGTAAGGATGATGACAGTTGTAGTTAGCACCCGGCGCCTGGGAATAGCGCTAACTCTACTGCTTTTCCCAGCCGCCGAAGCATTTAATTCCGGTATGTGTAATGATTTTTAGGGTTGATGTCAGCTGCATAATGTCAGTGGATCGCCCCCAGACACAGGGCCACAGGTCACTCGGTACCGGTCCTTTCTGTTCGGTTACGCGGTTGTCACGGTGGCTGGACCCGGTCGTGACCCTACTAAGGGGCGTCCAATAAAGGTTTTGGTACAGTCTGTCAGGGGTTCGTGACGCCACCTGTGGTGTTCGGTCAGGGTGACCGACGCTGCTGTGGAGTCCGCTGGGGCGATGGAATGGCAGCTGGATGTTATACCTTCCCACAGGTGAAGTATGTCCCCAGGGCTTCCCAGATATGTAGATGGTGATGGTGTGAGATGCAGGCAATAACGAGGACACAAGGTTGCAGTCTCTTTACCTCTTTACTGAAGGTTTCAATATCCTCAATCCAGAGCAAGTTCAACCAGGCTATCAGAGACCGGCCGGTCCGATGGGCACTTCCAGAGTTTCCCTCGCATATGGAAATCGTTGCCTACCAATAGCGCCTGTGTGTTGTAGTCCTACCCTGCTGAGCATTCGGAATAGTCCTCACAACTGCTGCTCTCGTTCGTTCGTTCTCTACAGCTTTCTCTCTCTCTCGTTCTTTGGTTCCAGATGTTACTAGTTTCTAACGTCCCCAGATATGTTATGGCTAGGACGCCACCCGTTTGACGGGAAGGCTTGGAGGTCTTCCGGGACCCTAGAGACGCCCCTCTCCCAATGTTGCCCCCTATGTTTTCATAGGTGTAGAAGGTAGACAGCCAACCTATGATTAACTGTCCAGCGGAATTTGAAGTAAGGCCTGAAGTCAGTTACTCCTACGGTGATCCGGCCACCGACTACGCGCCTCAGTAAGATGTTGCCTTCCTCTCTCGGCACGACTCTTACTGGCTCTCCTTTGTGCTGATCTCGTTTACACGTTTCCACAATATCCTTCCCTTCGTGTCTCTTTCTTAGGATACCGCCGCAGGGTGTGCAGGTGCGGTTCCGTTACGTTCTGTTCGCTAGGCACCTGCCAGGTTCCCACGCCTGACAGGGACCCCCCTGTGCCTTCTCCCTGCAACACCCCCTGCCACGGGATGTTGCCTGGTTCCAACCCAGTCAGCTTCTGACTAACTTCCTCCCCAGCCCCTAGTTTTACCAGTGTGAGGAGTGGCCCAATAAATAAAGCCTTTTTCTCCCCCTAGTGGCTGGAGTGTGAAGTGTAATGTGTTCTAGTGATACCTGGTCAGGAGAACTCCTTAGTGCCATCAGACGACCGCTGCTCCCCTTAGTGGCAGAGCGCTATACTACAACGACCATGTCTCTGGGGCGCTGCATCAGCTGCTATCAATCCCTGGTGTAAGTAATGGAGAGGTGTCTATCAGACACCCCCAGTACTAGCCCAGACCTGGTGAGATCCAGCGACTCTGAAGAGCGGTGACGGTAGTAACAATACGTCTCTTCACAGTCGCCGAGCTCAGCACAAGACCCGGAATATCTGAAGAGCGGTGACGTTACTGAGATACTGATGTCACCGCCCTTCAGAGTCACCGGGTCTCGTGCTGCGCAGCGGAACCAAAAGTGGCTGAAGGCAAAGTTTATGGAGCATCAGAATGAGGTTCCATAGCCTTTGGTCATCTCAATCCCTTCATTATCTACGAGATCCAGTTATGTAGGTAAAGTAGTGGCTTTTCTTGGTACTGCAACTAAAAGCAATAAATAGGACCGAGCTCTAATGCTGGATACAGCTGTAATTATATGGTATTTAGTCGTGTTACACTCCCCTCACTTCTTGTAACCTACAAGTGTACAAAGATATTATACAGTCACCATGTGACAAGTGGGCCTGTGTAACTTCAAATGCCAGGGCTGAATTTTTGTCCCAGTCCGGCCCTGCATACAGGTGGGGGCCAGTGATGGAAGTGCTGTGGCTAATGATGGTGTTCGGGATGGCTGCTTGCCTGTCCGCTTCATTGGGCAAGTTTCCTGAGTAGTGTCAGTCCTTATTGGATAAATGTCGTGATACAAGTAGCAAGAAATTGACTTGTTATATATTCAGCTCAGATGCAACTGAACTGGGAAAAGTCCTTTTTGGACTTAGCAAAAAATTTTTGCAGGCTTTTATCCCTCTCATTTCCCTAAGTCCAAATGTTCTTCCAACCCTCAGAAACACGGGATAGCAGCTATTTACCTCCTTGATACAGGTAACACCATCATTTAGCACAGCAATTCAATCGTTGGCCCCCACCTGTATGTCTTTGGAGCATGGGTGAGCCCACCTGAGCACAGGGAGAACATGCAGACTCCTTGCAGATGTCATCCATGGCAGGATTTGAACCCTGGACTCCCATGCTGCAAAGCACCAGTGTTTTCCATTGCGCCACTGTGCTGCTCAGAAGATAACCTTTGGCAAAGTCATTGATATTACTACCAGCACCTATGGGAAGATCGGGACAAGGTAAAGCAGGTCCATTTGCAATTTCTAAAGTAGATCTGTGAGGAGGAATTACTCCGACCTCAGAGTAGAACTAAGGACCCAAGCACTGAAAGGTAAGGCAGCTAACCACTGAGCATTACCTGATGAATCAATATGCCTATCAGTACCCACCGACAGGTCTTGAAAAGGAAGAGCTGGTTTAATTTGAGGGCTTTCATTTTCTAAGATGCGTCTGAGAGGAGAAATCCCATTGACCTCAGTCAGAGTTTAATTAAGGACCCAGACGTAGGACGGCAATGGAGGTAGCCACTGAGCCACTGTGCTGCCTGAGCGTTTATATCTGGCCAGATCATCAATAGGACTCTCAGCATTTATGGGAAGGTCAGAAAAAACTAGAGCAGGTACCATTACAATCACTGACTACAATTTCTAAAGTACGCCTGAGAGGAGGAATCTCATTGTCCTCAGTCAGAGTTGATCCCAGGACACCAGCATTGGACCCCAGCAGTGCTAACCACTGCACCACCATGCTACCTGAGCACTAAACGCTGGGTAAGTCATCAATATGACTCCCGGAACCTATGGGGAGGTCAGGAAAAATAGACATAGCTGCCCAACACATCTAACCAATCTGTTCATTGATTCAATTTATAAAGTGAGGTGGAAATACGGCCATCATCCCTGACCTCCGGAGTTCACAGGCCTGTCTCACACACTATCTGACTCAGCCCTCACTTTCTGTCTCACCAATCAGCACCAAGCTTTCATTTTACGACAGCAGTTTATGAAATGAAAGCTGAGCTCTGATTGGTTTCCGAGTGGTAACCAACACAGAGAGGTGAGGACTCAGGAGGATAGTGAGTGAGACAGGCCTGCGAGCCCCTGGGTCAGGACACGTCCGGCCTTCATGACGGGCACCAGGAGCGGCCCCTGTACAAGAGCAGTATATGGGCCCCTTGCAGTCTGATCGCTCATCATAACGTACAATTCCACCAGTTCTGGGGGTGGTAGTAGCCCCTTATTTCTTAGGCCTCTGTGCTGCTGCTCATGGCGGCACCTCCTCAGCCGGGTGCAACTCACACTTCAGGAAACTGCAGCTTCTCCTCACAAATGAGAAAACAAGTATGTGCCTGGTTTACACCAGACGAGCACCGCGCCCTCTCCACTACACAGTGCGGGCACAGCATGGCGTAACAGGGGCACTGCACCCTAATGGGAGCACCACAAGCAAGACACGAGAGGAGCAGAATGCCAAACCGTTACATGGGACTGCAGGAGAGCCCTGCTACATGATCTGTACTCGTGTGTTACATAGGACTGCAGGTAACATCCACTACATTATCTCTTCTTAGAGAGTTATCACTGTGTTATCTGTGGTGTTACATAGGACTGCAGGTGATATCTACTACATTATCTGTACTCAGTTATCACTGTTATCTGTGGTGTTACATAGGACTGCAGATGACATATACTACAGTATCTGTATATAGAGAGTTATCACTTATCTGTGGTGTTACATAGGACTGCAGGGGTCATCTACTACATTATCTGTACTCAGAGAGTTATCACTGTTTTATCTGTGGTGTTACATAGGACTGCAGGTAACATTTACTACATTATCTGTACTCAGTAATCACTGTTACTGCAGGTTACATCTACATTATCTGTACTCAGAGAGTTATCACTGTTATATGTGGTGTTACATAGGACTGCAGGTGACAGCTACATTATCTGTACTCAGAGAGTTATCACTGTTATATGTGGTGTTACATAGGACTGCAGGTGACAGCTACATTATCTGTACTCAGAGAGTTATCACTGTTATATGTGGTGTTACATAGCACTGCAGGTGACAGCTACATTATCTGTACACATCTGTGTTATCTGCGGTTGCATAGGACTGCAGGTGACATCTACTATACTATCTGACTCAGGGAATTATCATTCTGTTATCTGTGGTGTTACATAGGACTGCAGGTGACATGTACAACATTATCTGTACTCAGACAGTTATCAATGTGTTATCTGTTACATAGGACTGCATGTGACATCTACTACATCATCTGCACTCAGAGAGTTATCACAGTGTTATCTGTGGTGTTACATAGGACTGCATGTGACATCTACATTATCTGTACACATCTGTGTTATCTGTGGTTACATAGGACTGCAGATGACATCTGCTATACTATCTGACTCAGGGAATTATCATTCTGTTATCTGTGGTGTTACATAGGACTGCAGGTAACATCTGCTATATTATCTGTATTCAGTTATCACTGTGTTATCTGTGGTGTTACATAGGACTGCAGGTGACATCTACTACATTATCTGCACTCAGAATTCTCACTATGTTATCTGTGGTGTTACATAGGACTGCAGGTGACATTAACTACGTTATCTGCACTCCGAGAATTGTCACTGTGTTATCCGTGGTGTTACATAGGACTGCAGATGGCATCTACTACATTATCTGCACTCAGAGAGTTATCACAGTGTTATCTATGGTGTTACATAGGACTGCAGGTAACATCTGCTGTATTATCTGTACTCAGTTATCACTGTGTTATCCGTGGTGTTACATAGGACTGCAGGTGACATCTAATACATTATCTGCACTCAGAATTATCAATGTGTTATCTGTGGTGTTACATAGGACTGCAGGTGACATCCACTACACTATCTGCACTCAGAATTATCTGTACACATCTGTATTATCAGTGGTTACATAGGACTGCAGGTGACATCTACTATATTGTCTGACTCTGAATAATCATTCTGTTATCTGTGGTGTTACATAGGACTGAAGGTGACATATACTACATTATCTGTACTCAGAGTTATCACTGTGTTATATGTGGTGTTACATAGGACTGCATGTGACATCTACATTATCTGTACACATCTGTGGTTACATAGGACTGCGGGGACATCTACTACATTATCTGAGTTATCACTGTGTTATGTGTAGTATCGTACATTACAGTACATTGCTTACACAGGACTGCAGATAGCAGGTCTTACATTACTTACATAGGAGTGTTTACATGGGACTGTTGGTACTATAGATTACATTACTCTGCATTACTTGCATAGGACTGCTGGTAACATTACATTATACTACGTTACTTACATAGGACTGTTGGTGACGTATGTTACACTACTTACGTAGGACAGGACTGAGGGTGCAACAAATTACATTACTCTACATTGCTTGCATGGGCCTGCTGGTAAGCTATAGTACATTCCTGACCTAGGACTGCGGGTACTATCGATGGTATTACTCTGTTACTTGCACATAATTGCTGGTAACGCACAATGCATTCCTGACCTAGGACTGCGGGTAGCATACGTCTCAGTACTTACTTCAGCTGGTGAGGGGTTAATGGCACAGCCGGCTCCGGTGTCGCTGTCATT
The DNA here is from genome assembly GCF_032444005.1 of Ranitomeya imitator. Lineage (NCBI taxonomy): Eukaryota > Metazoa > Chordata > Amphibia > Anura > Dendrobatidae > Ranitomeya > Ranitomeya imitator. The sequence continues at coordinate 155,427,149 of NC_091283.1, read as the reverse complement.
GGCAGAGCGCTCAGTACTGCCCCCAGCCGGTGTGAGCCGCCCGTGTGAGCGGAGCCGGGGCTGCCGGGACAGAGGAGGCTGCGCTGATGGAGGACGCATCTCCCGTGTGCTGGACGCGCTGAGGTGAGTCCTGCTCCCCGCACTGTGCCGCATCCGGCCGGGACCGGGCTCCGTGCAGCCGCGGACTGGGCATCGTGTCCTCCGGGAACAGGATCTGTGGGGGCTGCGGAGCCGGCGGGAGCCCCCGCTCTCTGGATCCCCGGGATCCCCCGGTGTCCTCCTGCACCCCCAGCTCCCCGGATCGCCGGGCTCTCGGGATTGTTCCTGTGCTTGTTCCTGCTCATAAAATTCCACAGACAAGCAGATTGCAGAATAAAGCGCTGAGGCTGCAGGGATTACTGTAAAGTTCAGCCGTACCAAGGGGGACCCAGAGAGGGGTGACGGGGGACCAAGGGAGGGGTGACAGGGGGACCAAGGGAGGGGTGACAGGAAGACCAAGGGAGGGGTGACAGGGGACCCAGAGACGGGTGGCAGGGGACCCAGAGACGGGTGACAGGGGACCCAGAGACGGGTGACATTGGACTAAGGGAGGGGTGACAGGGGACCCAAGAGAGGGGTGACAGGGGACCCAAGAGAGGGGTGACAGGGGGATCAAGAGAGGGGTGACAGGGGGACCAAGAGACGGGTGACGGGGGACCCAGAGACGGGTGACGGGGAACCCAGAGACGGGTGACGGGGGACCAAGGGAGGGGTGACTGGGCGCCCAGAGAGGGGTGACGGGGGACCCAGAGACGGGTGACAGGGGGGCCCAGAGAGGGGTGACGGGGGACCAAGGGAGGGGTGAGGGGGACCCAGAGAGGGGTGACGGGGGGCCCAGAGAGGGGTGACGGGGGACCAAGGGAGGGGTGACGGGGACCCAAAGAGGAGTGACACTGGACCAAGGGAGGGGTGACGGGGGGTCCAGAGAGGGGTGACGGGGGACCAAGGGAGGGGTGACGGGGGACCCAGAGACGGGTGACGGGGGACCCAGAGAGGGGTGACGGGGGACCCAGAGACGGGTGACGAGGGACCAAGGGAGGGGTGACTGGGCGCCCAGAGAGGAGTGACGGGGGCCCAGAGAGGGGTGACGGGAGACCCAGAGACGGGTGACAGGGGGGCCCAGAGAGGGGTGACGGGGGACCAAGGGAGGGGTGACGGGGGGCCCAGAGAGGAGTGACGGGTGACTGGGGACCAAGGGAGGGGTGACGGGGACCCAAAGAGGAGTGACACTGGACCAAGGGAGGGGTGACGGGGGGTCCAGAGAGGGGTGACGGGGGACCAAGGGAGGGGTGACGGGGGGCCCAGAGAGGGGGGACGGGGGACCAAAGGAGGTGTGACGGGGACCCAGAGAGGAGTGACAGGGGACCCAGAGAGGGGTGACAGGGAGCCCAGGGGGGGGGGGGGGGTGACAGGGGACCCAGAAAGGGGTGACAGGGGATCCAGAGAGGGGTGACAGGTGGCCCAGGGAGGGGTGACAGGGGGACCCAGAAAGGGGTGACAGGGGGACCCAGAGAGGGGTGAAAGGGGGATCCAGAAAGGGGTGACAGGAGGACCCAGAGAGGGGTGACAGGGGGACCCAGAGAGGGGTGACAGGAGACCAAGGGACGGGTGACAGGGGCTCAGAATGGGGTGACGGGGACCCAAAGAGGGGTGACGGGGACCAATAGAGGGATGACAAGGGACCAAGGGAGGGGTGACAGGGGGGCCCAGAGAGCGGAGACAGGACTGAGGGAGGGGTGACAGGGGGAACCATAGAGGGGTGACAGGGGACCAAGGGAGGGATGACGGGGGCCCAGAATGGATGACGGGGGACCCAAAGAGGGGTGACAGGGGGACCAAGAGAGGGGTGACAAGGGACCAAAGGAGGGATGACAAGGGACCCAGGGAGGGGTGACAGGGGGACCCAGAGAGGGGTGACAGTGGGGCCCAGAGAGCGGAGACAGGACTGAGGGAGGGGTGACAGGGGGACCCATAGAGGGGTGACAGGGGACCAAGGGAGGATGACGGGGGCCCAGAATGAATGACGGGGGACCCAAAGAGGGGTGACAGGGGGACCAAGAGAGGGGTGACAAGGGACCAAAGGAGGGGTGACAAGGGACCCAGGGAGGGGTGACAGGGGGACCCAGAGAAGGGTGACGGGGGCCCAGAGGGGGTGACGGGGGCCCAGAGAGGGGTGACAGGAAGAACAAGAGAGGGGTGATAGTTGGACCCTGAGAGGGCTTACAGGGAGACCCAGAGAGGGCTGACAGGGGGACCCAAAGGGGTGTGACATGGGAACCCAAAGAGGGGTGACAGAGGACCTAGAGAGGGGTGACATGGGACCCAGAGAGCGGTGACAGGGGGACCAAGAGAGGGATGGTAAAGGGACCCAAGGAGGGATGGCAGGGGGACCTAGAGAGGGATGGTAAGGGGACCCAAGGAGGGATGACAGGGGACCCAGAGAGGGGTGACAGGGGGACCAAAGAGAGGGGTGGCAAAGGGACCAAAAGAAGGGTCCAGGAGAGAGGAATGATAGGGGTACCAAAGAAGGAACAGGGGAATCGGGAAAGAGGGGTAACAGGGACCAAGAGAGGGGTGACAGGGGAATCAGGAGAGGGGTGTGAAAGGTACCAAGAAAGGATGACAGGGAGACTAATAGTGGGGTCCAGGAGAGAGGGGTGATAGGGGTACCACAGAAGGAACAGAGGAATCGGGAAAGAGGGGTAACGGGGACCAAGAGAGCGGTAACAGGGGAATCAGGAGAGGGGTGACGAAGGGACCAAGAAAGGGTGACAGGGAGACCAAGAGAGGGGTGACAGGGGGACCAAGAGAGGGGTCCAGGAGAGTAGGGTGATAGTGGAATCGGGAAAGAGGGGTAACGGGGACTAAAAGAGGGGTGAGGGGTAACGGGGACTAAAAGAGGGGTGACGGGTGGATAAGGAGAGGGGTGATGGGGGACCAAGAGAAGTGACGGGATCAGGACAGAGGGGTGACAAGGGGACATAGAGAGGAGATGGTATTAGGAGAGAGGGGTGAGAGTGACCAAGAGAGGTTTGACAGGGGTACCAAGAGAGGGGTGACGGGGACTAACAGAGGGGTGACAGGGGGATCAGGAGAGGGGTGAGAAGGGGATGAAGGGATGGGACAGGGGGATCAGTGGGACCAAGAGAGGGGTGACAGAATCAGGAGAGAGTTGTTGCAGGGTAACCAAAATAGGGGTGATGTGGACCAATAGAGGGTATAGGGGAACCAAAAAAAGGGTGACAGGTGAACCAAGAGAAGGGTGAAAAGGGGATCAGAAGAAGTGACAAGGGGACCAAGAGAGGGATGACTAAGGGATCAGGAGAGGTGACAAGGAGATCGAGAGAGGGTGACAGTGGTACCAAGAGAGAGGACATGGAGATCAGGAGAGAAGGGAGACAGGGGGACCAAGAGAGGGATGACAGGGGGGCCAAGAAAGGGTCCAGAGGGATCAGGAGAGGTGTGACAGATGGAACAAGAGAAGGGACAGGGGGACCAAGAGAGAGAGGAGAGGGGTGACAGGGCAAAGAAGAGAGGTGTCACAGGACCAGGAGAGGGGTGACAGGGAATCAAAAGAGGGACCAACGGGGCCAACAGAAGTGTCACAGATAGATCAGGGGAGAGTGGTGACAGGGATCAGAAGAGAGGGATAAAAGGAAACGAGAGGGGTGACAGGGGTACCAAGAGAGGGATGAGAAGGGGATCAGGAAAGAAGGATGACAGGGAGAACAGGAGAAGGGTGACAGGGGAACATGAGAGGGGCAATAGGATGAATAATACAGGATTGTTGGGGGATTAATAGAATGGTGATAGGGGGATCAGGAAAAGGGGACGAGGATCAGGAGAGTGGACAGGGGAATGAGGAGAGGGTTGACGGTGACCAAGTGAGGGAGCAAGTGAGCAAAAAGAGGGGTGACAGGGAACAGGAGAGGAATGAAAAGGTGATCAAGAGACGAGTGACTGGGGATCAGGAGATTGGTGAGAAATGAATCAATTGAGGGTTGAAAGGGGGATCAATAGATAGTTGACTGGTGTTCAATGAGAGTAGTGACAGGGAACTCTAAAGAGGGATCAATAGAGGGGTGACATGTAGATCGGGAGGAGGGGTGATGGGGATCAGGATGGTGGGGGAAGGAGATCAGAAGAGGGGTGACAGGGGGATCAATTAAGAATTGTCAGGATTAATAGAGGGGTGACGAAGATCAAAGGATGGTTGACTGAGATCAAGAGGGGTTACAGGTGGATTGTGGAAATTGGTGACGGCGATTAGGCAGAAGGACGACAGAAATTAAGAGAGGGATGATGGAGATCAGGGAGAGTTATGACAGGTGTATCGGGAGAAGGTTGACTGTCATGGGGGAGAGAGGTCATGGTGTTTAAAAAAGGATGACGGGATCAGTGAAAAGGATGAGAAGGGAACTGAGAAGAGAAACAGGGTTTACTGAGATGTGTAACAGAGGGATCAGGGAAAAGGTGTCGGGGGATCAAGAGTAGGGTGACAGTGGGATCATTAAGGGTTGACCAAAACAACGGTGATGGGGATCAGTGAGAGGGACATCGACAGAAGAATCATCTTGGAGAAGGAATCAGGGGTACAGCAGTGACTGTAGAGGCTTGTATGGTGGAACGTGAGAAATCCGGGTGAAATTATCTACAACGTCTGAATCTGATCTACCTCACATGTACTGTATGTATCCATCCGATATCTATCTATCTATCTATCTATCTATCTATCTATCTATCTATCTATCTATCTATCATCTATCTATCTATTATCTATCTACTGTATCTATCACATATCTATCTATCTATCTATCTATCTATTTATCTATCACATATCTATCTATCTATCTATCTATCTATCTATCTATCTATCTATCTATCTATCTATCTATCTATCTATCTATCACATATCTATCTATCATCTATCTATTATCTATCTACTGTATCTATCACATATCTATCTATCTATTTATCATCTATCTATCTATCAGTCTATCATGTGTCTCCTTCATTCCTTCTGTGTCTCGTCATTCCGTATTTTTCATGGTATCCTCATTCTTATACTCCATCACTAGATGTATATCTCTGGCGCATTATTATAGATCGCGTGCCGCTGGAGTATATACATATATAGCAGGTTGGATATCTGCATGTAGTGATGGGGTGATACACACCATATATATATATATATATATATATATATATATATATATATGTATTCAGTTGGTGCGGGCGCAGTGTGATCACTGGTGGTGCCTGCTGTCTGCTGCTGCTTCACTCATTTCTATTGATTGCGAGATATCAAGTGCCAGAGAAGTGATAACGTGCTACCCAGAGACTGAAGTGTGGGGAAGACCTGGCTGCAGATGTAGCAGAGCTGATGCTTTTTCCTCTCGTGTGTGTGCAGCACCCTCAGCTCCCCTGTGTCCCCGTTGGGTGGCTGTTCTGTGAGATGAGGCTTCTAGACTATAAGAATTACAGTGCATCTGACATTCAGAGCTCTATTACATCTGTGGGACTGTCACTCATTGATTTGTATGTAGCAGAGCTGTGGCTCTGCCGCTGTCCCAGGTCCTGAATTTCATAATATTGTGTATATTGCCTTGGTTTTAAGAGCAGATGATGGGTGTAGTTGTGTAATCGTTAACAGCAGCTATTTACATTCTAATAGCTGACCATGGGAAGTGACCGGTGGAAAAATATCGGGGGAACCTCGCAAATGGAGGACGCGGTGCAGGAGAAGTCCCAGGTAAGAGCATTCTAATGTGCGTCCTCTGACTACAAGCTTAGTTTCACTATACAAAAATGTAGCAAAGCAGAAGTTAATGCAGCGATTACTCATGATATGTTATCTGTGGTGTTACATAGGACTACAGGTGACATCTACATTATCTGTACTCGAGTTATCACTGTTATCTGTGGTATTACATAGGACTGCAGGTGATATCTACTACATTATCTGTACTCGAGTTATCACTGTTATCTTTGGCGTTACATAGGACTACAGGTGACATCTACTACATTATCTGTACTCGAGTTATCACTGTGTCATCTGTGGAGTTACATAGGACTGCAGGGGACACATACAGTTGTGGTAAAAAGTTTTTGCTTTCTTGGCCTTTTTTCAGTGAATATGAATGATAACACCAAAATTTATTCTCCACTCATGGTTAGTGGTTGGGTGAAGCCATTTATTGTCCAACTACTGTGTTTCCTCCTTTTAAATCATAATGACAACCCAAAACATCCAAATGACCCTGATCAAAGGTCACATACCCCATTTCTTAATACCGTGTATTGCCCCCTCTAACATCAATGACAGTTTGAAGTCTTTTGTGGCTGTTGTGGATGAGGTTCTTTATTTTCTCAGATGGTAAAGCTGCCCTCTCTTCTTGTCAAAAAAGCCTCCAGTTTCTGTAAATTCCTGGGCTGTCTAGCATGAACTGCGCGCTTGAGATCTCCCCAGAGTGGCTCAATGATATTGAGGTCAGGAGACTGAGATGGCCACTCCAGACCCTTCACTTTGCTCTGCTGTAGCCAATGACAGGTTGACTTGGCCTTGTGTTTTGGATCGTTGTCATGTTGGAGCGCAGCTTCCGGGCTGATGAGTGCAAACTCAGAGAGTTATCACTGTGTTATCTATGGTGTTACATAGCACAGCAGGTAACAACCACTACATAATCCTCACTCAGAGACTTATCACTGTGTAATTGGTATTACATAGGACTGCAGAAAAACATCTTCTACATTGTCTTTACTGAGAGAATTATCACTGTGTTATCTGTGGTGTTACATAGGACTGCAGGTGACGTCTACTATATTATCTGCACTTTTAGAGTTATTACTATGTTATCTATGATATTACATAGGACTGCGGGTGACATCTACGACACTACCTTCTCTTAGAAATGACAGCGCCAGCTCTGCTCTATCAGTACTTAATATGCTGAGCTGCAAATCAGTGTAAGTGAAGGGTTACCCACGGTCTCGCTAGATGACTGACAGACGACATGTTTGTAATACTGTGAATACTCATGAAGTAAGCTCTGTACAGTGAGTCCAGGTACTAAGACCAGGGAGCTCTGTACAGTGAGTCCAGGTACTAAGACCAGGTAGCTCTGTGCAGGGAGTGCAGGTATTAAGACCAGGGTGCTCTGTGCTGGGCGTCTAGGTACTAAGACCAGGGAGCTCTGTGCGGGGAGTCCAGGTACTAAGACCAGGGAGCTCTGTGCGGGGAGTCCAGGTACTAATACCAGGGAGCTCTGTACGGGGAGTCCAGGTACTAAGACCAGGGAGCTCTGTGCGGGGAGTCCAGGTACTAAGACCAGGGAGCTCTGTGCGGGGAGTCCAGCTACTAAGACCAGGGAGCTCTGTGCGGGGAGTCCAGGTACTAAGACCAGGGAGCTCTGTGCGGGGAGTCCAGGTACTAAGACCAGGGAGCTCTGTGCGGGGAGTCCAGGTACTAAGACCAGGGAGCTCTGTGCGGGGAGTCCAGGTACTAAGACCAGGTAGCTCTGTGCGGGGAGTGCAGGTATTAAGACCAGGGAGCTCTGTGCGGGGAGTCCAGGTACTAATACCAGGGAGCTCTGTACGGGGAGTCTAGGTACTAAGACCAGGGAGCTCTGTGCGGGGAGTCCAGGTACTAATACCAGGGAGCTCTGTACAGGGAGTCTAGGTACTAAGACCAGGGAGCTCTGTGCGGGGAGTCCAGGTACTAAGACCAGGGAGCTCTGTGCGGGGAGTCCAGGTACTAAGACCAGGGAGCTCTGTGCAGGGAGTCCAGGTACTAAGACCAGGGAGCTCTGTGCAGGGAGTCCAGGTACTAAGACCAGGGAGCTCTGTGCAGGGAGTCCAGGTAGGTACTAAGACCAGGGAGCTCTGTGCAGGGAGTCTAGGTACTAAGACCAGGGAGCTCTGTGCAGGGAGTTTAGGTACTAAGACCAGGGAGCTCTGTGCAGGGAGTCTAGGTACTAAGACCAGGGAGCTGTGTGCAGGGAGTCTAGGTACTAAGACCAGGGAGCTGTGTGCAGGGAGTCTAGGTACTAAGACCAGGGAGCTCTGTGCGGGGAGTCCAGGTTCTAAGACCAGGGAGCTCTGTGCTGGGAGTCTAGGTACTAAGACCAGGGAGCTCTGTGCGGGGAGTCGAGGTACTAAGACCAGGGAGCTCTGTGCGGGGAGTCCAGGTACTAATACCAGGGAGCTCTGTACGGGGAGTCTAGGTACTAATACCAGGGAGCTCTGTGCGGGGAGTCTAGGTACTAATACCAGGGAGCTCTGTGCGGGGAGTCTAGGTACTAATACCAGGGAGCTCTGTGCGGGGAGTCCAGGTACTAAGACCAGGGAGCTCTGTGTGGGGAGTCCAGGTACTAAGACCAGGGAGCTCTGTGCAGGGAGTCCAGGTACTAAGACCAGGGAGCTCTGTGCAGGGAGTCCAGGTACTAAGACCAGGGAGCTCTGTGCAGGGAGTCCAGGTAGGTACTAAGACCAGGGAGCTCTGTGCAGGGAGTCTAGGTACTAATACCAGGGAGCTCTGTGCAGGGAGTCCAGGTACTAAGACCAGGGAGCTCTGTGCAGGGAGTTTAGGTACTAAGACCAGGGAGCTCTGTGCAGGGAGTCTAGGTACTAAGACCAGGGAGCTGTGTGCAGGGAGTCTAGGTACTAAGACCAGGGAGCTGTGTGCAGGGAGTCTAGGTACTAAGACCAGGGAGCTCTGTGCGGGGAGTCCAGGTTCTAAGACCAGGGAGCTCTGTGCTGGGAGTCTAGGTACTAAGACCAGGGAGCTCTGTGCGGGGAGTCGAGGTACTAAGACCAGGGAGCTCTGTGCGGGGAGTCCAGGTACTAATACCAGGGAGCTCTGTACGGGGAGTCTAGGTACTAATACCAGGGAGCTCTGTACGGGGAGTCTAGGTACTAAGACCAGGGAGCTCTGTGCGGGGAGACCAGGTACTAAGACCAGGGAGCTCTGTACGGGGAGTCCAGGTACTAAGACCAGGGAGCTCTGTACGGGGAGTCTAGGTACTAAGACCAGGGAGCTCTGTGCAGGGAGTCCAGGTACTAAGACCAGGGAGCTCTGTGCGGTGAGTCCAGGTACTAAGACCAGGGAGCTCTGTGCAGGGAGTCCAGGTACTAAGACCAGGGAGCTCTGTGCAGGAAGTCCAGGTACTAAGACCAGGGAGCTCTGTGCAGGGAGTCCAGGTACTAAGACCAGGGAGCTCTGTGCAGGGAGTCCAGGTACTAAGACCAGGGAGCTCTGTGCAGGGAGTCCAGGTACTAAGACCAGGGAGCTCTGTGCAGGGAGTCCAGGTACTAAGACCAGGGAGCTCTGTGGAGGGAGTCCAGGTACTAATACCAGGGAGCTCTGTGGAGGGAGTCCAGGTACTAAGACCAGGGAGCTCTGTGGAGGGAGTCCAGGTACTGGGACCCACGGAGCTCTGTGCAGGGAGTGCACATACTAGGACCATGGTGATCTGTACAGGTAGTTTGAATACTAGGATCAGGGGGCTCTGGGCATTTTTGTAATCCCTTTTTTATGGCTTCGCTGTATAGGAGTTTTCCTTTTGAAGCATAATGTGCAGAGGATTTTCGCAGTTTGAGCTGTGGGGATGAGCCGAGCATTGATCTACTGCGGAGGTCAATCCTTTTTCCGATAGCAGGTTGTGTGGACAAGTCGGAGGAGTGATGTGAACTGTCTGGGCCTCATGACTGATCATCGGCTTTTGGGCTCTGCAGTGCAGGGCAGAAGCTGCAGGTAACATTGGGGGGCATTTTATTACATAGAGCAAATTCTGCAGGTAACATTGGGAGACACTGTATTACTGCAGATGTGCACTAACATCTGGGGGCGTTGTAATATATGGGGTGGATTCTGCCGGTAATATTGGAGGACAGTATATTATTACAGATGCTGCAAGTAGCATCGTGGGGGGGGGGGGCTCTGTAATATATGGGGCAAATGCTTCAGGTAACACCGAAGGGGGCTGTATTAAATAGGGGGATGCTAGTGGTAACATAGAGGGAACAGTATTATATGGAGCGGATGCTGCAGGTAACATCGGTGGACAGTGTATTATATGGAGAGCATGCTGCAGGTAATATCGGGGGGGGGGGGGGGGCACAATATTATATGGGATGAATGTGCACTGTGTTATATGGAGCGGATGCTGCAAGTAACATTAAGGGATGCTGTATTATTGCAGATGCTGCATCATATGGGGTGGATTCTGAAGGTAACATCGGTGGGTGCCGCATTATATGGGGTGGATTCTGCAGGTAACATCGGTGAGTGCTGCATTATATGGGGTGAATTCTGCAGGTAACATCGGGGCAGTGGTGTATTATATGGGGTGGATTCTGCAGGTAACATCGTGGGTTCTGCATTATATGGGGTGGATTCTCAGGATAACATCGGATGGGTTCTGTATTATATGGGGTGGATGCTGCAGGTAATATCGGGGGTGCAGCATTATATGGGGTGGATTCTGAAGGTAACATCGGGGGGTGCTGTATTATATGGGGTGGGTTCTGCAGGTGACATTGGGGGGTGCTGCATTATATGGGGAGGATAATGACACTGACACTTGGGGTGCAGGATAATGACATTATCACTCGGGGTCCAAGATAATGACGCTCACACTCAGGGTACAGGATAATGATGCTGACTTTCGGGGTAAAGGATAATGATGCTGACACTCGGGGTGCAGGATAATGATGCTGACTTTTGGGGTAAAGGATAATGACGCTGACACTTGGGGCGCAGGATAATGACGCTGACTTTCGGGGTACAGGATAATGTTTCTGACACTCAGGGTATGGGATAATGACAATAACACTCGTGATACGGGATAATGACAATAACACTCGGGGTATGAGTTAACGATGCTGACATTTGGGGTAAATGATAACGACGACACTCGGGGTACGGAATGACACCTACTTTTCGGTACGGGATGATGCTAACACTCTGTGTACAGGATTATAACTCTGACACTCGGGGTGCGGGATAATTACGCCCATACCTGGGGTACTGGATAATCACCCTGACACTCGGGGTACAGGATAATGACGCTGACGCTAGGGGTACAGGATAATGACCCTGACACTCTGGGTACGGGATAATGACACTGACACTCGGGGTACAGGATAATGACGCTGACACTCGGGGTACAGGATAATGACGCTGACACTCGGGGTACAGGATACTGACATTCGGTGTGGGGATAATGACACTCTCAGTATGATAATGACACTGGAACTCGGTACAGGATGGATGATGACGCTGACACTTGGAACGCCCCCTTGTGCCTCATTTATACTCAGGACGGCATTTGGGAAATATGTCCTCAGATTTTCTAAATTGGTTTTGCAGTTTTGTTTCTGATCTGATAAAACTAACATGGATTTATCTCCATGAATCTCATTATCTGAGATATTTCCAGAATATTCCGTCTTCCTCTCGGTCACCAGCGCTCTGAAATGCTGCCCCTACTTAGATTGTCAGCCTCTTGCCATTATTACCAGCCAGTACCCAGAACCCTCTCTGCGGTCTTCGATGGTAATTGGCGCCTTGCATATTAAATCACACGTTCTTCTTTGTTCTGGAGCTTTTACGAACAATCAAGTCTGGATTTGAGGTCTTCACTATTAATAAAAGGCGGATTTATAAAGATTCCTGGGGAATGGGAGTCCTCCCCGGAGATATCTGCCTAATACCACAGAGAAATCTATCCACACAGCAAGCAATCTGCTCAAACCTGATAGATAGATAGATAGATAGATAGATAGATAGATAGATAGATAGATGAGGCAGCACACCACATAAAGATATAATCAGTATTGGGACCTGTTCTCTTCAACATATTCATTAATGATCTGGTAGAAGGTTTACACAGTAAAATATCGATATTTGCAGATGATACAAAACTATGTAAAGCAGTTAATACAAGAGAAGATAGTATTCTGCTACAGATGGATCTGGATAAGTTGGAAACTTGGGCTGAAAGGTGGCAGATGAGGTTTAACAATGATAAATGTAAGGTTATACACATGGGAAGAAGGAATCAATGTCACCATTACACACTGAATGGGAAACCACTGGGTAAATCTGACAGGGAGAAGGACTTGGGGATCCTAGTTAATGATAAACTTACCTGGAGCAGCCAGTGCCAGGCAGCAGCTGCCAAGGCAAACAGGATCATGGGGTGCATTAAAAGAGGTCTGGATACACATGATGAGAGCATTATACTGCCTCTGTACAAATCCCTAGTTAGACCGCACATGGAGTACTGTGTCCAGTTTTGGGCACCGGTGCTCAGGAAGGATATAATGGAACTAGAGAGAGTACAAAGGAGGGCAACAAAATTAATAAAGGGGATGGGAGAACTACAATACCCAGATAGATTAGCGAAATTAGGATTATTTAGTCTAGAAAAAAGACGACTGAGGGGCGATCTAATAACCATGTATAAGTATATAAGGGGTCAATACAAATATCTCGCTGAGGATCTGTTTATACCAAGGAAGGTGACGGGCACAAGGGGGCATTCTTTGCGTCTGAAAGAGAGAAGGTTTTTCCACCAACATAGAAGAGGATTCTTTACTGTTAGGGCAGTGAGAATCTGGAATTGCTTGCCTGAGGAGGTGGTGATGGCGAACTCAGTCGAGGGGTTCAAGAGAGGCCTGGATGTCTTCCTGGAGCAGAACAATATTGTATCATACAATTATTAGGTTCTGTAGAAGGACGTAGATCTGGGGATTTATTATGATGGAATATAGGCTGAACTGGATGGACAAATGTCTTTTTTCGGCCTTACTAACTATGTTACTATGGTACTATGTAATCTAAGTGCTATTTATTAGCCCATGTGGTGACGTTCCAGTCTAGAAGTGTGGACCTCTCTCAAGCTAGATAGATAGAATGATAGATATGTCATAGATAGATACAAGAGAAAAACCAACCACCCTATGGATTACCAGAGAGACTACACGCAGGTATTATATCACAAAAATATATCTTTATTCTAATTTCCTCATGGCAACCATCTAAAAAAATGTATACTTATGTACGCGCCACAGGACTTAAAAATTCATTTATGGCACCCAAGTACCCACATAAATAGTCCCCCAAAAAAAAAATTAATAAGAACAAAATCAGTTAAATATTTAAACAATGTGCCTCAATCCACCACTTTTTATCTGTAAACATAAAGTGCAATGTGCTAAGGACCTACAGTCCACAAAACATGTGCTCAAACCATCAAAAAAGTGCTATGTGCACAAGGGACAAGGAAATAGTGCTTAATATGTTAATAGAAGTATTATATGCCCACAGAGCAACAGCATGTGCTCAAAATCCTATAAAGTGTAATGTGCTGAGAGGAAGAACATAATAGTGGGTCTTATACCTTTAAGGGTAGCCAGGTCATGCGATCGCGTACCCCGACGCACGTTTCGGATGATTTCCTTCGTCAGGGGATGATAACTATAGACTCAGAGCGTCCACCTAACACTGGTGCCCCTGGCAATGCCGGTGCATGCGCGGTCAGGATGACCCGGAAGTTCCAGCTCCCTCTCCACGTGACCGGACGTACGGGGCCGAGTACCCGACGTTTCCAAGGACACGGGGACGCGGCAAGAAGGAACTCCGAATCACAGACCAGGCATGCGCACTACCTGAGGCTCAGTCTAGGAGGACACACATAGAAGCGAGACTCAATGTCACATACTCCAGGGATCCTGGGTGGATATACTAAGGATCCAAGTACTAACCCATATTTAAATATGGATACAATGATAAGTCCCAGGAGAGGCTATCAATAGTGGTGGATCGTTGCCATTTAACAACTCAAAAAAAAGAAAAAAGAAATATATATATATATATATATATATATATATATATATATATATATATATATATATATATATATATATATATATATATGTATATATATATATATATATATATATATATATTGGACACCAAAAATAGCATCTATATAATACTGGTTCAAGTGAATAACAGACAACAATGATTATTATAAAAATTACTAAATATGTGAGGTACAGCAAGACAAAAACTCATAGTAAATCCATATAAACAGCAGGATCGATGGGTGGATCACCCACACCAAAAACATGTAATTAAATCAGTTAGTCTTGCTCACCCAGGGGCCAGCAAGGAGACGCAGAGAGTGTGCCAGTGATTATGGGTGAGCAAGACTAACTGATTTAATTACGGTACATGTTTTTGGTGTGGGTGATCCACCCATGGATCCTGCTGTTTATATGGATTTACTATGAGTTTTTGTCTTGCTATACCCCTGGTTATTTATGAGTTTTTGCTTATCCCCTTTGCTGTACCAGTGTGTCTCTGCACTTATTTTCCTCCTTTCTGCCAATATGTATGGCTTTTATTGATTGTATTGACTCAATAAAATTTCTTATATTTTAGTCATTTTGTGGTGGTCTATGTACTCCAATCCTTTTGGTGTTTCTAATTCTATGGGAGTATTCCATCTATCTAATATATAAAGCTGAATGTGTGTGTGTGTGTGTGTGTGTGTGTGTGTGTATGTATGTATGTATGTCCGGGATTGGCATCTGCACCGTCGCAGCTATAGCCACAAAATTTTGCACAGTCACACGTCTGGACCCCGAGAGCGTCATAGGCTATGTTGTGAGGCGAAATTTTAACCCCGCGCTTTCCAATTCACCAAACTATTTAGCCCCTATCTACATAATGGGGAAAAAGTGAAAGGAAAAGTGTTGGAAGCGTCGCAGCTACAGCCACAAAATTTTGCACAGTCACACGTCTGGACCCCGAGAGCGTCATAGGCTATGTTGTGAGGTGAAATTTTAACCCCGCGCTTTCCAATTCACCAAACAATTTTGCCCCTATCTACATAATGGGGAAAAGTGAAAGGAAAAGTGTTGGAGGCAAATTGACAGCTGCCAGATGTGAACAATGGGGGACTTAAACAATGAGAGCGATGGTGCCAAAGATTATATACCATACAGTTGCTAAGGTGGGGCCCCGACATGGGATACTCACCACACATGGGGATATGAACACACACACAAAATGCGCCACAAACTACCACGTGCTTGAACACATATACCACCCTCAGGACACATTTCACCACACATACACCAACCTCGCCACATAAAAGTCAAAACACAAAAGTCGCCGCTCAAAACTCGCCACGCGCAAAACTCGCCACATGCAATGCTCACGCAAAACTCACCACAAGTGCAAAACTCACCTCATGGAAAACTCGCCACACGCAAAACTTGCACACGCGGAAAAATTGCCACATGCACATAAGTTGCAACACATGCAAAAGTTGCCTCACACAAAACTTGCACATACTCAAAAGGCACCACACATAAAACTCGCCATGCGCAAAACTCGCCATGCGCAAAACTTGCTGCACACAACTTGCTACACTAACCTGTCACATGCAACTCGACACACAAAAAGTTGCTACACGCATGTTGCCACACAAAACTCATCTCACAAAAGTCGCTACATGCATGTCGCCACACGCAACTCAACACACACAACTTGACAAACGAAACTATTAGGTATTCTCCTTCAAAAATAAAAATCTGATTAATAAGCAGACAAACTACAAGAGTAACAAATGTACCATATAGTAAATACGGCAGCTGTCAGTCACATGACCTGTCTATTATGTGTATGTGTGAGCTAATATATACTGCCAGGGGGAGGGCTTCCTGTTGGCTGGGGATTTATCAGGCTGCCAATTTAGCTTACAAATACTGAGGTAAAAATACTGAGCAAATAACGTGTGAACGAGGTCTAATACAGGAGGAGATGACACACAGGTATATACTATATACAGGGGAGATGACGCACAGATACAGTTAGGTCCATATATATTTGGACAGAGACAACATTTTTCTAATTTTGGTTATAGACATTACCACAATGAATGTTAAACAAAACAATTCAGATGCAGTTGAAGTTCAGACTTTCAGCTTTCATTTGAGGGTATCCACATTAGAATTGGATGAAGGGTTTAAGAGTTTCAGCTCCTTAACATGTGCCACCCTGTTTTTAAAGGGACCAAAAGTAATTGGACAGATTCAATAATTTTAAATAAAATGTTCATTTTTAGTACTTGGTTGAAAACCCTTTGTTGGCAATGACTGCCTGAAGTCTTGAACTCATGGACATCACCAGACGCTCTGTTTCCTCCTTTTTGATGCTCTGCCAAGCCTTTCCTGCGGTGGTTTTCAGTTGCTGTTTGTTTGTGGGCCTTTTTGTCTGAAGTTGAGTCTGTAACAAATGAAATGCATGCTCAATTGGGTTGAGATCAGGTGACTGACTTGGCCATTCCAGAATATTCCACTTCTTTGCTTTAATAAACTCCTGGGTTGTTTGGCTTTATGTTTTGGGTCATTGTCCATCTGTAGTATGAGACGACGACCAATCAGTTTGGCTGCACTTGGCTGGATCTGAGCACACAGTGTCATGATCCCAATGGCAGGGGATCACTAAAAGACAAGCACAGATACAAACAAGCTCTAGGGCGATGGAACCTGAGCTGACCGCGACCCTGAACCTAACACACAAATAAAAGTAGCCGGGGAACGTGCCTACGATGATCCTAGACGTCTCGCTCCAGCCGAAGATCTAACTTCCCCTATTAGAAGAAACACAGACCTCTCTTGCCTCCAGAGAAATCCCCCACAGAAATAGCAGCCCCCCACATATAATGACGGTGAAATGAGAGGAAAGCACATACGCAGTATGAAAACAGTTTCAGCAAAATGAGGCCCGCTAAAGCTAGATAGCAGAGGATACAAAAGTGAACTGCGCGGTCAGCGAAAAACCCTTCAAAAAACCATCCTGAAATTACTTGAACTCATGTGCCAACTCATGGTACATGAGGAGCAATTTCAGCCCACTAGAGCAACCAGCAGCAAGAATCACATATCTGCAGGCTGGACTAAAAACCAAATAAAGCAAAACACCAAAACAGGAAAA
Organism: Ranitomeya imitator; assembly: GCF_032444005.1. Taxonomy (NCBI): domain Eukaryota; kingdom Metazoa; phylum Chordata; class Amphibia; order Anura; family Dendrobatidae; genus Ranitomeya; species Ranitomeya imitator. The sequence goes on along the minus strand of NC_091283.1, from coordinate 155,410,099 downwards.
TCCAAACTTAGCTTGACCAGAAGGTTCTAGGAGCAGGGAGCAGAGGTAACAAGACACACTGGATACATTGATAACCGGCGAGGAAATGCCAGCAAAGCCAGGTTAAATAGGAAACTCCCATATGCTGATGGAACAGGTGGAACCCAGAAACCCAGGAAAGACAAGTCACCCAGTACCATCAGTAACCACCAGAGGGAGCCCAAAAACAGAACTCACAACAGTACCCCCCCGTTGAGGAGGGGTCACCGAACCCTCACGAGAACCACCAGGGCGACCAGGATGAGCCCTATGAAAAGCGCGAACCAAATCATCAGCATGAACATCCGAGGCAACCACCCAAGAATTATCCTCCTGACCATAACCCTTCCACTTGACCAAATACTGGAGTTTCCGTCTGGAAACACGAGAATCCAAGATCTTCTCCACAACATACTCCAATTCTCCCTCCACCAGCACTGGAGCAGGAGGCTCAAGCGAAGGAACAACAGGTACCTCATACTTCCGCAACAACGACCGATGAAACACATTATGAATAGCAAACGATGTCGGGAGATCCAAACGAAACGACACAGGGTTAAGAATTTCCAAGATCCTATAGGGACCGATGAACCGAGGCTTGAACTTAGGAGAAGAGACCTTCATAGGAACAAAACGAGAAGACAACCACACCAAGTCACCAACAAGAAGTCGAGGACCCACGCGGCGACGGCGATTAGCAAACTGCTGAGCCTTTTCCTGGGACAACTTCAAATTGTCCACCACATGACTCCAAATCCGATGCAACCTATCCACCACCATGTCCACTCCAGGACAATCAGAAGGTTCCACCTGACCAGAGGAAAAACGAGGATGAAACCCCGAATTACAAAAGAAAGGAGAAACCAAGGTAGCAGAACTAGCCCGATTATTAAGGGCAAACTCGGCCAACGGCAAAAAGGTAACCCAGTCATCCTGATCAGCAGAAACAAAACACCTTAAATAAGTTTCCAAGGTCTGATTAGTTCGTTCAGTCTGGCCATTCGTCTGAGGATGGAATGCAGACGAAAAGGACAAATCAATGCCCATCTTAGCACAGAACGTCCGCCAAAATCTAGACACAAACTGGGATCCCCTGTCAGAAACGATGTTCTCAGGAATCCCATGCAAACGAACCACATTCTGAAAAAACAGAGGGACCAACTCAGAGGAGGAAGGCAACTTAGGCAAGGGTACCAGATGAACCATTTTAGAAAAGCGATCACACACAACCCAGATGACGGACATTTTTTGAGAGACAGGGAGATCCGAAATAAAGTCCATGGAAATGTGCGTCCAAGGCCTCTTCGGGATAGGCAAAGGTGACAACAATCCACTGGCCCGAGAACAGCAAGGCTTAGCCCGAGCACAAACCTCACAAGACTGCACAAAAGAACGCACATCCCTCGACAAGGAAGGCCACCAAAAAGACCTGGCTACCAAGTCTCTAGTACCAAATATTCCAGGATGACCTGCCAACGCAGAAGAATGGACCTCGGAGATGACTCTACTGGTCCAATTATCCGGAACAAACAGTCTCTCAGGCGGACAACGATCAGGTTTACCCGCCTGAAACTCCTGCAAAGCACGTCGCAAGTCTGGGGAGACAGCAGACAAAATCACCCCATCCCTAAGGATACCAGAGGGCACAGAATTTCCAAGGGAGTCAGGCACAAAACTCCTAGAAAGAGCATCCGCCTTCACATTCTTTGAACCTGGCAGGTATGAAACCACAAAATTGAAACGAGAGAAAAACAGTGACCAACGAGCCTGTCTAGGATTCAGACGCCTGGCAGACTCAAGGTAAATCAAATTTTTGTGATCAGTCAAGACCACCACACGATGTCTAGCACCCTCTAGCCAATGACGCCACTCCTCAAATGCCCACTTCATGGCCAAAAGTTCCCGATTACCAACATCATAATTCCGCTCAGCCGGCGAAAACTTTCTAGAAAAAAAACGCGCATGGCTTCATCACTGAGCCATCGGAGCTTCTCTGTGACAAAACCGCCCCCGCTCCAATCTCGGAAGCATCAACCTCAACCTGAAAAGGGAGCGAAACATCTGGCTGACGCAACACAGGAGCAGAAGAAAACCGGCGCTTAAGTTCCTGAAAGGCCTCCACAGCCGCAGGAGACCAATTAGCAACATCAGCACCCTTCTTAGTCAAATCCGTCAAAGGCTTAACAACACTAGAAAAATTAGTTATAAAACGACGATAGAAATTAGCAAAGCCCAAGAACTTCTGTAGACTCTTAAGAGATGTAGGCTGCGTCCAGTCACAAATAGCCTGAACCTTGACGGGATCCATCTCAATAGTAGAAGGGGAAAAAATATACCCCAAGAAAGAAATCTTCTGGACTCCAAAGAGACACTTTGAGCCTTTTACAAACAAGGAATTGGCCCGCAGGACCTGAAACACCTTCCTGACCTGCTGAACATGAGACTCCCAGTCATCAGAAAAAAACAAAATATCATCCAAATACACAATCATAAATTTATCCAGATATTCACGGAAAATATCGTGCATAAAGGACTGGAAGACTGAAGGAGCATTAGAAAGTCCAAAAGGCATTACCAAATACTCAAAATGGCCCTCAGGCGTATTAAATGCGGTTTTCCACTCATCACCTTGCTTTATTCGTATAAGATTATACGCACCCCGAAGATCAATCTTAGTGAACCATTTAGCCCCCTTAATGCGAGCAAACAAATCAGTCAACAATGGCAAAGGATACTGATATTTTACGGTAATCTTATTCAAAAGACGATAATCTATACAAGGCCTCAAGGAACCATCTTTTTTGGCCACGAAAAAAAAACCTGCTCCCAAAGGGGACAAAGATGGACGGATATGTCCCTTTTCCAAGGACTCCTTAACATAATCCCGCATAGCAGTATGCTCTGGCACTGACAGATTGAACAAACGACCTTTAGGAAATTTACTGCCTGGAATTAAATTTATAGCACAATCGCAATCCCTGTGAGGAGGAAGCGAACTGAGCTTAGGCTCCTCAAAAACATCCCGATAGTCAGACAAAAACACAGGAATCTCAGAAGGAGTAGATGAAGCGATAGAAATCGGAGGTGCATCATCATGAACCCCCTGACAACCCCAGCTTAACACAGACATTGATTTCCAGTCAAGGACTGGATTATGAGTTTGTAACCATGGCAGACCAAGTACTAGAACATCATGCAAATTATACAGTACCAGGAAGCGAATCACCTCCTGGTGAACGGGAGTCATACGCATGGTCACTTGTGTCCAGTACTGAGGTTTATTCATAGCCAAAGGTGTAGAGTCAATTCCCTTCAAAGGAATAGGGACTTCCAGAGGCTCCAGACTAAACCCACAGCGATTGGCAAATGACCAATCCATAAGACTCAGGGCAGCGCCTGAATCCACATAGGCATCGACGGAAATGGATGATAATGAACAAATCAGAGTCACAGACAGAATGAACTTAGACTGTAAAGTACTAATGGCAACAGACTTATCAACCTTTTTTGTGCGTTTAGAGCATGCTGATATAACATGAGCTGAATCACCACAATAAAAGCACAACCCTTTTTTCCGCCTATACTTTTGCCGTTCACTTCTGGACTGAATTCTATCACATTGCATTATCTCAGGTGACGGTTCAGACGACACCGCCAAATGATGCACAGGTCTGCGCTCCCGCAAACGCCGATCAATCCGAACAGCCATAGTCATAGACTCATTCAGACCAGCAGGCGCAGGGAACCCCACCATAACATCTTTAATGGCCTCAGAAAGGCCATCTCTAAACTTTGCAGCCAGAGCGCACTCATTCCACTGAGTAAGTACCGACCACTTCCGAAATTTTTGACAATAAATTTCTGCTTCATCTTGCCCCTGAGAGAGGGCCAACAAAGCTTTTTCAGCCTGAATCTCTTGGTTAGGTTCCTCATAGAGCAAACCTAATGCCAGAAAAAACGCATCCGCATTAAGCAACGCAGGGTCCCCTGGTGCCAATGCAAATGCCCAATCCTGAGGGTCACCCCGCAGGAAAGATATAATTATCTTGACTTGCTGAGCAGGGTCTCCAGAGGAGCGAGATTTCAAAGAAAGAAACAACTTGCAATTGTTCCTAAAATTCAGAAAACGAGATCTATCTCCAGAAAAAAACTCTGGGACAGGAATTCTAGGTTCAGACATAGGAGCATGTACAACAAAATCCTGTATATTTTGAACCTTAGTGGCAAGATTATTCAGGCTGGAAGCCAAACTCTGGACGTCCATGATAAACAGCTGGGATCAGAGCCATTCAAAGATTAAGAGGAGGAGGAAGTAGCCACGCTGCAATAAGGCTAGGCAGCAAACTCTGAGGGAAAGAGAAAAAAAAAAAAAAAAAAACTTCCTCAGACTACTTATCCTCCTACTTCAGCCAATACAATTAACACTTTGTGGGCCGGTTATACTGTCATGATCCCAATGGCAGGGGATCACTAAAAGACAAGCACAGATACAAACAAGCTCTAGGGCGATGGAACCTGAGCTGACCGCGACCCTGAACCTAACACACAAATAAAAGTAGCCGGGGAACGTGCCTACGATGATCCTAGACGTCTCGCTCCAGCCGAAGATCTAACTTCCCCTATTAGAAGAAACACAGACCTCTCTTGCCTCCAGAGAAATCCCCCACAGAAATAGCAGCCCCCCACATATAATGACGGTGAAATGAGAGGAAAGCACATACGCAGTATGAAAACAGTTTCAGCAAAATGAGGCCCGCTAAAGCTAGATAGCAGAGGATACAAAAGTGAACTGCGCGGTCAGCGAAAAACCCTTCAAAAAACCATCCTGAAATTACTTGAACTCATGTGCCAACTCATGGTACATGAGGAGCAATTTCAGCCCACTAGAGCAACCAGCAGCAAGAATCACATATCTGCAGGCTGGACTAAAAACCAAATAAAGCAAAACACCAAAACAGGAAAATCCAAACTTAGCTTGACCAGAAGGTTCTAGGAGCAGGGAGCAGAGGTAACAAGACACACTGGATACATTGATAACCGGCGAGGAAATGCCAGCAAAGCCAGGTTAAATAGGAAACTCCCATATGCTGATGGAACAGGTGGAACCCAGAAACCCAGGAAAGACAAGTCACCCAGTACCATCAGTAACCACCAGAGGGAGCCCAAAAACAGAACTCACAACAACACAGTATGTCTCTGAAAATCTCAGAATTAATTCGGCTGCTTCTGTCCTGTGTCACATCATCAATAAACACTAGTGACCCAGTGCCACTGGCAGCCATGCATGCCCAAGCCATCACACTGCCTCCGCCGTGTTTTACAGATGATGTGGTATGCTTTGGATCATGAGCTGTACCACGCCTTCGCCATACTTTTCTCTTTCCATCATTCTGGTAGAGGTTGATCTTGGTTTCATTTGTCCAAACAATGTTCTTCCCGAACTGTGCTGGCTTTTTTAGATGTTTTTTTAGCAAAGTCCAGTCTAGCTTTTTTATTCTTGATGCTTATGAGTGGCTTGCACCGTGCAGCTAACCCTCTGTATTTACTTTCATGCAGTCTTCTCTTTATGGTAGATTTGGATATTGATACGCCGACCTCCTGGAGAGTGTTGTTCACTTGGTTGTCTGTTGTGAAGGGGTTTCTCTTCACCATGGAGATTATTCTGCGATCATCCACCACTGTTGTCTTCCGTGGGCACCCAGGTCTTTTTGCATTGATGAGTTCACCAGTGCTTTCTTTCTTTCTCAGGATGTACCAAACTGTAGATTTTGCCACTCCTAATCTTGTAGCAATTTCTCAGATGGGTTTTTTCTGTTTTCGCAGCTTAAGGAAAGCTTGTTTCACCTGCATGGAGAGCTCCTTTGACTGCATGTTTACTTCACAGCAAAACCTTCCAAATGCAAGCACCACACCTCAAATCAACTCCAGACCTTTTATCTGCTTAATTGAGACTGACATAACAAAGGGATTGCCCACACCTGTCCATGAAATAGCCTTGGAGTCAATTGTCCAATTACTTTTGGTCCCTATAAAAACAGGGTGGCACATTTTAAGGAGCTGAAACTCCTAAACCCTTCATCCAATTTTAATGTGGATGCCCTCAAATGAAAGCTGAAAGTCTGAACTTCAACTGAATCTGAATTGTTTTGTTTAAAATTCTTTGTGGTAATGTCTATAACCAAAATTAGAAAAATGTTGTCTCTGTCCAAATATATATGGACCTAACTGTATATACTATATACAGGAGAGATGACACACAGGTATATACTATATAGAGGAGGAGATGACATACAGGTACATACTATATACAGGAGGAGATGATATACAGGTATATACTATATACAGGAGCAGATGACCTACAGGTATATACTATATACAGGAGGAGATGACATACAGGTATATGCTATATATAGAAGATGACATACAGGTATATACTATATACAGGAGGAGATGACACACAGATATATACTATATACAGGGGAGATGACACAGGTATATACTATATACAGGAGGAGATGACATACAGGTATATACTATATATAGAAGGAGATAACATACAGGTATATACTATATATAGGAGGAGATGACATACAGGTATATACTATATACAGGGGAGATGACACACAGCAGGTATATACTATATACAGGGGAGATGACATACAGGTATATACTATATACAGGAGATGACATACAGGTGTATACTATATATAAGGGAGATGACAAACATGTATATACTGAGGTGAAAATGAGAGATGTGAGGTGAAAATGAAAAGGTGTGAGTGCAAAATGAGAGGAGTGAGGGAAAATAGTGGAGTGATCGGAAAATGACAGATGTGAGGTCGAAATGACAAGTGTTAGGGGGAGAATGAGAGGAGTGAGGGAGAAAATGAGAGGTGTGAGGGAGAAAATGAGAGAAGTGAGGTGCTATAACTAACCACAGATATTTACTATGCCCAGGCAACGCCGGGCTCTTCAGCTAGTCTACATATATAGTGCATTAATGCATTTATTACGGGAGCGAGACCGTGGTTCTCCTTGGCCGTGGTATTTTGGTTTTTTGGTTGTGACTCTGCAATTAAATATATAGTCCATCCGTTCACCTTTTTTGCGTCGCACAAAGACACGGTGGTTGGAACCAAAAATCTCAAATTTGGACTCATCAGACCAAAGCACAGATTTCCACTGGTCTAATGTCCATTCCTTGTGTTCTTTAGCCCAAACAAGTCTCTTCTGCTTGTTGCCTGTCCTTGGCAGTGGTTTCCTAGCAGCTATTTTACCATGAAGGCCTGCTGCACAAAGTCTCCTCTTAAGGCCGGGATCACACATACGCGAGATACGGCCGAGTCTCGCAGGTGAAAATCCAGCTCTGGTATGTGTGATCCCGGCCTAACAGTTGTTGTAGAGATGTGTCTGCTTCTAGAACTCTGTGTGGCACTGACCTGGTCTCTAATCTGAGCCGCTGTTAACCTGCGATTTCTGAGGCTGGTGACTCAGATAAACTTATCCTCAGATGCAGAGGTGACTTTTGGTCTTCCTTTCCTGGGGCGGTCCTCATGTGAGCCAGTTTCTTTGTAGCGCTTGATGGTTTTTGCCACTGGACTTGGGGACACTTTCAAAGTTTGCCCAATTTTTCGGACTGACAGACCTTCATTTCTTAAAGTAATGATGGCCACTCATTTTCTTTACTTGCTGTAGCTGCTTTTTTTCTTGCCATAATACAAATTCTAACAGTCTATTCAGTAGGACTATCAGCTGTGTATCCACCAGACTTCTGCACAACACAACTGATGGTCCCAACTCCATTTATAAGGCAAGAAATCCCACTTATTAAACCTGACAGGGCACACCTGTGAAGTGAAAACCATTCCCGGTGACTACCTCTTGAAGCTCATCAAGAGAATGCCAAGAATGTGCAAAGCAGTCATCAAAGCAAAAGGTGGCTACTTTGAAGAACCTAGAATATAAGACATAATTTCAGTTGTTTCACACTTTTTTGTTAAGTATATAATTCCAGATGTGTTAATTCATAGTTTTGATGCCTTCAGTGTGAATGTACAATTTTCATAGTCATGAAAATACAGAAAAATCTTAAAATGAGAAGAAGGTGCATCCAAACCTTTGGTCTGTACTGTAGATATGAGAAAGGATGGTTATCTATCTATCTATCTATCTATCTATCTATCTATCTATCTATCTATCTATCAATCATCTATCTATTTATCATCTATTATCTATATATTAATCTAGCTTATCTATCTATCTATCTATATCTATCGGCTAGTACAGTCCACTTTTTTTCATCATTTATTGGGGTGCTGCCTCCTTTTTTCTTTTTTTTTTCCTTGTATATTATTTCTACAAATGGATATTTGTTTGTAGGGACTTGGACCCTGAATTCATCTATACGATGCTGTTCCATTTTTTCTTCTAAATAGATATGAAATAGATAATTGATGGATGATAGATAACTAGATAGATATATAGATAGATAATAGATAGATGATAAATAGATATGTGATAGACAGATGATAGATAGACAGATGATGATAGACAGATGATAGATAGACAGATGATGATAGACAGATGATAGATAGAGAGATGGGAGACAGATCATTCTTTAGATTGTGTGGCGTATACCTGTACCTTTAGTGGTTTGTTCCTTTCCTGTAGAGGTAAATCTGGGGTGCAGTGAGCCCCGTCCACATCCCCCTTGTCTTCTCTCTTTTGTCTACTCAAATTACCACTTGTCACAGGATAATTTGCATTTCTGCATCCGCCCTGTGCAGCTCATTGTCTCCTATTTTCCTATTCTCAGGGTCAGAAACAGCCACTGTTCCCTCACTACAGGTAGACCGCCTAATCAGGTATGAGTGATGTGTCAGGTTCTTGCTGGCTGCCACCTGGCATTGACCTGTGCCATCTCTCCATCACTGCACTGTGATTCCCACCATTTACAGTGGCACATACTGATTATATCTATTGTCTGCTCATATCTACATGGAGCATTTAAAGGGGAGCTCCACCTCCTCTTGACAACAGGTGCCATATGCTCCCCCTGCAGAAGCCATGCTAGGGGAGAGTAGAGTTACAGGAGTTATCGTCCTGCCCACCATGGAGCGCAGGTCACAGACTGGGCACATTTGCCCTTCAGGACTCTTGGAAAGCTGAGTGACAGATGTGCTGAGGGTCCATTATTTTTTCCAGAAGAGTAGTCAGAGGGTTGTCAGGTTCATGCAGGGATGCCAGCATGAAAGATCAGAGGTCACGGAATATAAGCTGCAGGACGGAGACCAGTGAGTATTGTGTGTACTTAGCCATTATTGGGGAAAGGTGACTATAGGACAGTTGAATGGCCGATAACAGGGAGTAATAGATTGTAGGACTTTTATTAAATAAAAAATACTTCACGTGACGCTTACTATGATACATTACAAATCAGAGGCGTAGCTAAGGGTTCAGCTCAGGGGGGGGCGAACCATCTGAGTGGGCCCCTATACCTTGATTACAACTATGGTGGCACACTTTAATCATGGGTATAGGGGGAATCTCAGCAGATGATCCTGCTGTAATCGAAAATGTATAATGGCCCCCGCATTAGCCCCCACGTTCTATCTCCCTTGGATTCTGTTGTCTGTCCCTTTCCGTAGGCTGCAAATTGCAAAAAATAAAAACAAGCAGTAAATCTGTATAGAGTCCACCATATGGTAATAGGGCCCTGAATGAATCCAGGTAACCATAAAAGGAATACTCTTGTCTGGACAAGACCCTAAAGAGGTGAATGGAAAGAAAGAGGAAAGCAGAATAAAGGGGGGGGGGGAAGGTAAAATATCACACAATGAAAAAAGAAAGTGCGCCCCCTGTATGTCATCTCTTCTTTTTTCCCTTCTCCCCATTTGCGGGCCATGTTATTCAGACTGAGTATACATATGCATCTATATGTGATTGTGATTATCTATACTCACCTACTGGCTTTTCCCATTTTGATTCTATTTGGCTCTTCATCATATATATTTATCCTCAACTTTACGGGGATTTTTATTGTTTATATAAATGGCATTTTCATGTTTGTTACCTTGTATTTACTGATAGGAGATGAGACACACTGGACTGATAGGACCCTGACCCTGGCTACAGGACCACATTACAAGAGATAGAGAGAGAGATGCTGAGAGAGAGACAGAGAGAGAGAGATAGACAGAGAGACTGAGACAGAGAGAAAGACAGAGAGACAGAGAGCGAGACCGAGAGACAAAGAGACTGGGAGAGACTGACAGAGAGAGAGAGAGACTAACAGAGACAGACAGACTGAGAGACTGAGAGAGAGCGAGACTGAGAGAGTGAGACTGACAGAGAGAGTGACACAGAGACTGAGATCGAGACTGAGAGAGAGTAAGACAGAGAGAGAGCAAGACTGAGACAAACAGAGAGAGTGAGACAGAGAGACAGACTGCCAGAGAGTGACAGAGAGAGACAGAGATTGAGAGAGAGACAAACTGAGAGACAAACTGAGAGAGAGAGCGAGACAAAGACTGAGACAGAGAGACTGCGAGAGACAGACTGACAGAGACAGAGACTGACCCTGAGAGAGCGAGACAGAGAGTGAGCGAGACAGAAAGTGACAGAGAGCAAGCGAGACAGAGAGCGAGCGAGACAGAGAGCGACAGAGAGAGACTGACCCTGAGAGAGACACTCAGAGACTGAGAGCGCGAGACAGAGCGCGAGACAGAGAGACAGACTGAGAGAGCGAGACAGACTGAGAGAGAGCGAGACAGACTGAGAGCGCGAGACAGAGAGCGCGAGACAGAGAGTGGGACAGAGAGAGCGAGACAGAGAGCGCGAGAGTGAGACAGAGCACGAGAGTGAGATAGAGTGAGACAGAGAGTAAGACAGAGAGTGAGACAGAGAGTGAGCGAGACAGAGAGTGAGAGAGACAGAGCAAGCAAACAGAGAGCACGAGACAGAGAGAGCGAGACAGAGACTGAGAGAGCGAGAAAGAGTGAGACAGAGAGCAAGCGAGAAAGAGAGCGATTGAGACAGAGAGAGCGAGATTGAGAGAGCGAGACAGAGAGCGAGATTGAGAGTGACTGACAGAGACAGAGAGCGAGGCAGACTGAGAGAGACAGAGCAAAACGGATGCAAGAAACCTCAGGGACTTGTCAGGAGGGGAACCGTGTCCTGCCTCCTCCTCACTGCACAGTGCAGTCACCTCCATCCCCTGCAGCCTGAGCTCCTACTTCGTCTTATCTCCTGTCCTGCTCCTGTATGCAGGGCTCAGGGAGGGAAGAAGCAGCGTCCTGAAGTCTCTTCAGCAGACACCACACAGCCGGCAATGTGTGTGTGTCTGCAGTATGCTTTGCTGGAGGCAGCAGGTACAGTGCCGGCACCCAGCGTCCCCGGGCACATGCTCCTCTACAGAACAGACCGCGGCAGAGCAGGGAGATTCTGTCCCTGCTCTACCGCAGAGCTCAACTATATTGGCGTGCACAGCAGGCTAATATAGTTAAGGGTAGCGTAGCTCCAGGTGGGCTCCTCTGAGCTCCGGGCTCAGGGCGACCGCACCCTGTGCCCCCCTGGTAGCTAAGCTACTGTTACAAATAAAACACAACAGAACAAAACATAAGAACAAAGCTCCAATCAGGCGACAACAAACGACAAAAATCACAAAGAAATAAACCAGAAATGGAACCAAAATGGAGAAAGTTCATGACCTACAAATCAGGGACAAGAAAGAAAAATTCCAATAAAATAAAGACAGCAAAACTAAAAGACAACAAACAAAATACTCATAACTTACATGAATACCCCCGTAAAATAATAAATAATAAATAGTATAAAATCATGTAAGATCCCCGGCCCAGCTTCATTCATACTACTATATACAACCCCAACTACATTCACACCGTCCTATATACAATATTATATACACTATAAACATATTACACTAAACCGATTTATACAACACCGCAAACACAGCAAAACCCTACTGGTCCCACTGCCTTACCTTACAGCCACCCCCTTACACCACCACATTCACCCTACAACAAACCTGAATACAATACAGTGTACAAAATTAATATTTTTTTTCCCATTTATTATTATTATTATTATATCTTTTTCCATTATTTTATTTATTTATTTTTTAAATAAATAAATAAATAAATAAATATATATATATATATATATATATACATACATACACACACACACACACACACCTACACTAACTATCCCTCCGCCCCTGATGCAGCTCTGGCCACAAAGTTCAGGAATTATCCGAGCTAGGATCAGGCCCCAAAATTTTTCCCCAGGCAGGGCCTGGGCCAGGCCAGATCAGTCTCTTATCACCACCATTGAACCCCCCCAATCCCCCTACCCAACCTAATTAAGACCCTCTATTATATACAATACACTATATACAATATATACATAAACCGACATCACAGAACACAACCTGCATTCTCACCACCCAAGGCTCAAGTTCGATGCCTGCAAACCTTCTATTCATGGAACAGAAATACAAAACAAAAATCTAGGGTGTAAAGATATCAGCCCACCACCAGGATATAGGAGCGCTAACGGACTAAGGCACCCCGAAGGAGAAACCCCTCCAGAGAAGGGCCGCCCTACGGGCACCCAGTCTTTGGCACTACAGAGAACGCACCTTCACCAGGGCACCTAGGATTCTGCTACAAACTTCATCTACACGGAGGATTTTACTCTGCGTCGAAACTAAAACTTGTGCGTTCCACGTGAAGTACCTGCGCTGACTAAGAATAAAGTGGCTCGGTCCCTTCTCCCGATGTCTCTGAACGCTTCATAGGCCCACTCGGCATAGGACAGAGTGGCCAGCCGCGGCCAACCAATGAAAGTGCCCTCCCTGTTGTACACCTCTGTATTAAAGGGACAATGAAGCAGGAAGTGCTCCATGCTTTCCAGCATGGTAGCACAAGCCTCACAGGGACAATTCCTGTCCTTGGAGCTCCTGTACTTCAAATTGTCCCTCACATACGACTTACCTTGGAAGCAGCGCCAAGTCAAGGCCCAATACTACTTGGAGATCCTGCTAGAATTTAACAAACTTAACCCAACCTCTAGATCCTGACTTTGGCAGACCAATGGTTTCTGAAAATGCGAAAGCAAGACCTACATGTCGGGTTTTCTCGGGAGAGACCTCACCTCCGACATTCCCAGACCCCACCGATGCACCATTTTCAGAACCGGGGTAACATAAGCCGGGAGATGCCCGAGCGGTGTGCGAAGATCCTTCAATCTTCCCCCTATCTCCCATTCCTGGAAGAAAGGCTGAAACCATCCCTTGCAGGAGAATTCCCACGGAGGAGCCCTCTCTTTCCAGAGGTTTGCCATGTTAACTTTCAAAAAGGTGTTCTCTAGGAACACCACGGGGTTCACCATATACAACCCCCCCCCCCCCCCCAGTCTCCTTGTGCAGTAAGTGACCTCCCGTTTGACTAGGTTTAGTCTATTCCCCCATAACATCTGGAAGAACAGACTGTAGACCTGTGTCCAGAGAGGATTTGGCAAGACAAAGACCAACCCTTCCATTGGTCCACTCTTTGGGCGACACCTTTAATTCTGCCTTCCTTTGATTCTGCCTTCCCAGTTTTTTGTGGGGTAATCACCCTGGTCAAATTCGATGTCTAGGACTTTGGCATGTTCTTGGGGTTCAGAGAGGGTGTCCGGAAGTTCAAATGCGGGATCCCCACCTCCCAGCCAGAGACTCTCACACTTGTCCTGGTTGACCTTGGACCCGGATGCCTCCGAGTAGCTGTCCACTTCTGACATCACCACCATCGCCTCCTCTTGCGAAGAAACAAAGAGTGACGTCGTCCGCGTAGACCACTACCCTCAGGATAGCCTCCGGTGCCACCCCACCCATCCTCACCCCCACCAACAATCCACAATCGACCCTTCTGAGGAAGGGATCGATCGCAAACGCGTAAAGCAAAGGGATAGAGGGCAGCCCTGGCGGACACCAGATCCTACCCCAAAAGGTTGTCCAATCCACCCGTTTACTAGAGAGAAAGTCTCAGCCCCTGCGTACAATGTCTTAAGCCAGTCCACAAACCCTCCAGGCAGACCATACCTCAAAAGAGTGGACCAGAGGTACTTGTGGTCGACCCGATCAAAGGCTTTTGCCTGATCCAGGGTCAGCAAGAACCCCTTCCAAAGGCCCGCCCTACCTTGCTCCACGGCCTCTCGGACACCCAGAACAGCACTGAAAGTGCTACGGCCAGGAACGCAACAGTGCTGGGCCTCCGAAAGGCGCCACGGTTCAAACTTCACCAGCCTGTTGAAGAGTATCTTAGCCAAAACCTTCCTGTCCACATTGAGAAGTGCTGTGGGACGCCAATTCTCAATGCGTGACGGATGCTTACCCTTTGACAAAATGAACAAAGCCGACCTCCTTAATAATTTCGGCAGAGTGCCCGAGGAGAGACACTCATTAAACACCTGAGTCAAGAGGGGGACCAAGGATTCCCTAATGGTCCTAAAGAACTCGGATGTTAAGCCATCCGGAACTGGCGATTTTTTTTTTTTTGGGGCCAGAGCCCATCGATCGCCAGTCTCACTTCCTCTTCTTTGATCGCTTCTGCCAAACCACCCAGCAAGAGGTCAGCCCCTGGCTCAGGAACAGCTTCAGACAGAAAAGCCGACATCCTGTCACGATCCAGTTCCTTCCTTCCCAAGAGGTACGAATAGTATGAACTGACGACCTCCAAGATCCCTGATTTGGACCTTCTCAGGGATCCCGTACTGTCCATCAGCCCCATCACTATCTTACTATTCACTGACATCTTGCAGCTTCTGTAAGGGTCGGGCGAGTAGTACTTCCCGTAATCCCTCTCAAAAACCAAAGGTGCGTGCCTATTGTACTGACACCTCTTTAGCAAGGATTTCACACTGGAGATCGCCTCTTGGCAACCCCCAGTCGAGACAAGATGCTTGAGTTTCCTCCTCAGGCTCTGATAAAGGTGATTCCTGTTCAGGCTTCTGAGGTTCGAGAGTTGCCGGAAGAATCTCGCCACCTGATGTTTGAACATCTCCCACCACTCAGACTTAGGGTACCGTCACACAGTGCCATTTTGATCGCTACGACGGTACGATTCGTGACGTTCCAGTGATATCGTTACGATATCGCTGTGTCTGACATGCAGCAGCGATCAGGGATCCTGCTGAGAATCGTACGTCGTAGCAGATCGTTTGGAACATTCTTTTGTCGCTGGATCTCCCGCTGTCATCGCTAGATCGGTGTGTGTGACACCGATCTAGCGATGCGTTCGCTTGTAACCAGGGTAAACATCGGGTTACTAAGCGCAGGACCGCGCTTAGTAACCCGATGTTTACCCTGGTTACCAGCGTAAATGTAAAAAAAAAAAAAACAGTACATACTTACATTCCGGTGTCCGTCAGGTCCCTTGCCGTCTGCTTCCCGCACTCACTGACTGCCGGCCGTAAAGTGAAAGCAGAGCACAGCGGTGACGTCACCGCTGTGCTTTCACTTTACAGCCAGCAGTCAGTGAGTGCGGGAAGCAGACGGCAAGGGACAGACACCGGAATGTAATTATGTACTGTTTGTTTTTTTTAACGCTGGTAACCAGGGTAAACATCGGGTTACTAAGCGCGGCCCTGGTTACCCGGTGACCTCAGCATCGTTGGTCGCTGGAGAGCTGTCTGTGTGACAGCTCTCCAGCGACCACACTACGACTTACCAACGATCACGGCCAGGTCGTATCGCTGGTCGTGATCGTTGGTAAATCGTATAATGTGACGGTACCCTTAGTGTTACTTAGGCCCAGCAGTGGTACCTGGCTCTGAAGAAATTCCTCAAAGGACAGTCTTACAGCTTCTTCCTCAAGGAGTGACGAATTCAGCTTCCAATAACCTTTTCCCATCCGAGGAGTCTCTGTAACACTCAGAGAAAACATAATCAGTGATCGGAGAACTCCATCTCCACAACCGACAACAGCGAGAAGACGGCCTCCTCCTTCAAATAAAACCTGTCTAACCTAGACCTGCACTGACTACCTTTAAAAAAAAGGTGAACCCTGCGTAGCCTGTGTTGTGCCGGATGTGGACATTTACCAGGTGTGCCTCACTTACTATCCTATTTAGCGCGACACAATCGTAAGCCAGTCGGTCTCCAGAACCTCCTCTATCACAGGGTCTCGTGATGTTGTTGAAATCCCCTCCAAAGACCACCTGCCGACTCGAAAATAAAAAAGGTTTGATCTTCATGAAGACAAACTTGTGGTCCCACTTGGACCGTAGATGTTAATGAGCCGAAGCTCCTGTCCCCCCATGGAGACATCTAGGATCAAGCATCTCACCATTTCTAACTCGATCAATCGTCTGCATTCAACCGCTGCGGTCTTAAAAAGGACTGCCACCCCGCTATACGGCTCGGCCGCAAGAGACCAGTAGGAGGGCCCGTTCCTCCACTCCCGCCTTGCTTTATGCATGGTTGATAGGTCAGTCAACCTGGTCTCCTGCAAAAACAAAATGTCGGCGTCAAGTTGGCCGAGAAAATGAAAGGCCGTGTACCTTGCCGCTTCTGATTTTATGCTGGCAACATTAATGGTTGCCAGCATCAACGGGTTGGGTGCCGCCAACAGTTTCACCCTCTTCTTATGACAATGATGAGCTTTTAGTGCGCTTAAGACAAACAGACTCATCCATTTTCTCTTTACATACACTCTGGCCCTTGTTTGGTGGTCCTGAGGTAGTCCTCCCCCCCAGAAGGCTTTGTTTTACCCCCTGCGAAGAAGACTCAGCGACCTCCTGAGCCCCAACAACCTTGTCCGCAATCTCCTGCTCCGCGTCCCCATCGCCTCCCTCTGGAGGGGAGTCCTGGAGGGCCCGGAACCGGTTAGAGAGATCCACCAGAGGGGGGGCGGCTGGACCTTCCAATGGCAACCTGGATCAGGGCTACGGAGTCAGAGGGGTCGCACTCCAAGGATGAGGCCCGGACCCCCTCTTATTCTAAGTTGTTTTCTTGTTACCCTTTTTTTTCTGTGACCACTCCCCATCTCCCTTATCCAGACTGTCACCGGATGAAGGTTCCTGGATAGACATGGTGTCCTTTTGCTCTTCCCTTTTAAGTCTCTTGACTTCCTCGCTCAATTCGCTGTCTTTAGGATCCTCAGCTGCAAGTGAAGCACCCGGGTCAGAGTTTAGGGTCATTACTCCCTGCCCCCTGTTCCCATGGCGCTGCTCCTGCCGCCTGATATTGGATGGCGGCAGCCTGCTCCTCACCGATTCCCTGCCTCCTCTGCCCCTACTGGTCCCTTCACCGGCGAGATTAGTCCCGGCTTTCGCCTGTCCCGCACTCGCCGCTTTCAGGACCGCAATGGCAAAGGGCACAGGAGCGCGGACAGCGACTGAACGGGTAACCGAGGTCACCACACAAATTACACCTAATCCTGCCACAGGAAGCCACGAGATGGCCGAGGTCCCCACACAGTGCGCATTTCTGAGTGGTACACTGCGCACTAATGTGTGTGGGGCTGCCGCACCTGTGACAGACCTTATGCTGCCCCCGGTAGAAAATCAAGATCCTGTCCCTCCCCAAAAATGTTGAGGAAGGGATCTGGGTTAGGGTGTTTCCTGAAACCTTCAATTCCATCATGAAGTTCCAGGCTCCTGACCAGATACCATGGTCGTCGAGGGTCTTTTCGGGAATACCGACGATGTCGCCGTATCGTCCAACCCAGGTGGAGATGTCGACACAGGAAAGTGACTCGTTACTGGTCAAAACGGTCACCTTCCTGACTGAGTTCTGGCGGGATATTGCTACAGGGAGGAAAGCCTGCCATTCGCGGCGACCCCAAGCCAGCTCATGGCGAGACCAGAAAAGCTCAAGGACCTCCGGTCTCACGAATCTGACATTGAAGTAGGAGGTCCCATAGGGATGGTTCAAGGCGAAGATGTCATATGCCGCGAAGCCCATCCCCAGCAGGAGCTCGGCAACCTTTGACCGATCAGGACAGGCATCCTTGCTTACCCACTGGAGACGGGCTACGTTCCTACTGTTACTCCTCTGCCCCGGTATCGGCAGAGACCAGACAGTCTCTGCCCCTCTATCTCGGAAGGCGGAAAGACCGTGTCTCTCTATCCAGAAAGACAGATCAACCTCCCTCCCCTCTACATTGATGGAACTCACCCCTTTCCTCAGGGCGTCCAGGAAGCGCTGTTGCAAGTCACCATCCTCAGGGTCACCATACAAGGGCGCACTACTACCCCCCAGCAGCGAAAGCTCCTGAATAGCTTGGGGCTGAAGCCCCCGCCACTGCCGGGAGGGGGGGGGGCATGGGACCACTACCCAGTTTCCCTCCACCAACACCAGTAATGCTCTCCTCGTTCGCTCCACCACTACTCCCATCATTTGCAACTTCACTACTCCCATCACTCACTCCACCACTACTCCCACCATTCACTCCACTACTACTCCCATCATTTCCTGCACAGCTCCTTTCATTCCCCTTACCATTACCACCACTTCTCGTTACTTTATTACCGTATTGTCACCACCATTTGTTCCAGTGTTTTCTGCACCTTCCACAGTCACATCCATTCCTTCCTCACTTGTGTCTGGCTTCTCTGCACTCACACCTGCTGGACCGGAGGAGGGGTGCAGCACCACACCCGTTTTCCCTTGATTGGTGCTGGCTCTCTGTTTTGTCTCTGGAGCGTCCTGCCCCCCTACTGCAGCAGTTTGCACTTTATTATTCTGGGCCCGCTGCTTGTTGGGGGGGCGCCGCCTCTCCTGCACCCACAGAGTTCGGTGTCCTGGTGTCATGCTTGGGTGCTGGAGCACTCTGTCCCCCTGTCGCAGCAGGGCGCCCAGTGTTCACTGCAAATGATTTATCCTGCTTTTTCTGTGCTTTTTGGACACGCTGTTCCCCTGTCGCAGCCGCGTGCGTCTTCTCTGAGGCGCACTGCGCCCCTGTCACAACAGTGCGCCCCCCTTTCGCCGCACCATGTTCGTCGGACCTGCCCCCCACAACCCCGGCGTTGGCCGGCTCAGCCGTAGTGAGCAGGGATGGAGTCTGCCCACACCGTCCCCTTTCGCAACGGCGTGGACATCCCCCTCGCTCTCCTTGGCCCCGGTGATAACCGCCTTAGCCGCAGAGGGCAGGGAGGGAACTCCTCGGGGTCCCCTATGTCCGGCGCCGTAGGTACCTCCACAGCCTCGCCCCCTGCACTGTTCCCCGCACAGACGACCGCACCGCCAGACGTCCTCCTCTTCTCCCCACCTTGTCTATGCCCCAGACCCACTGCAGAGCCCGTGCTTTTAGGTTTGGTGGGGTACATATTTGTAGCTCACCACCTCCTGTGCAGTCTCCTTCGTCTTCTTCCAATTCTTGGTTTCCTCTGCTGGCTCGTCCTCATCAAAGGAAAAGCGCTCCAGGATATTCCTGGGCTCTTCTTCCTGGGGCCTGGGGTGCCCCTGTCTCCCTCTCTGGGCGGACGATTTGCCGTCTCAGGGTTGGTGTAGGTGGGTATGGTTCTTCTCACCCATCCCGACCTCCTCAGTCCCTCTTGGGCCGGTTGCTACTGCTGCTCTCTGTCCCCCGCTGGCACAGACTGGGGAACAGAAGCCTGGGAAGCCATGCCGGCCTCCCAGGAAGCTTGCCTCTCCCTGGGGAGAAGAGAGGCAGACTCTGGGCCTAATCCTGGAAGTGCTGGAGCTCACAAGACAGGTGCTGCTCCTAGCAGGGTGCGACTGATTGTGGGCACCTGTCCTACATTCACCTCTCCCCAGTAATGGCTGATAACGGGAGTAATAGGTAGAGCAGACTATAGACGTACTATACTACTACTTTAACCCCTGAATCCCATATGACGTACTATCCCATCAAGGTGACCTGGGACTTAATTCCCGGTGACGGGATAGTCAGCTGACTATTGCAGCTGACATCCGGCACTATGTGCCAGGAGCGGTCATGGTCTTCCCCCGGCACATTAACCCCTGGCTCACTGCGATCAAAGATGATCCCAGCGTTACGGGGGCATAGGGAAGCATCGCTCAGAGCAGGCGCTGGTAAGCTGGGGAATAGGGAAGCATCGCTCAGAGCAGGCGCTGGTAAGCGGGAGGCATAGGGAAGCATCGCTCAGAGCAGGTGCTGGTAAGCGGGGGGCATAGGGAAGCATCGCTCAGAGCAGGTGTTGGTAAGTGGGGGGCATAGGGAAGCATCGCTCAGAGCAGGCGCTGATAAGCCTGCAGCCCTGCTTGTCAGATCGTTGATCTGACACAGTGCTGTGCAAAGTGTCAGATGGGCGATCTGACCTTATAACATGATGCCCCCCTTCCCGGGCCATGTTATAAAGTAAAAAAAAAAAATATTTAGATGTGTAAAGAAAAATAAAAAATTCCTAGATAAAAAAAATATATATATTGTTCCCATAAATACATTCATTTATCTAAATAAAAAAAACAACAAAAGTACACATATTTTGTATTGCCGCGTCCGTAACAGCCCGACCTATAAAACTGTCCCACTAGTTAACCCCTTCAGTGAACACCGTAAAAAAAAAAACCCTGAGGCAAAAAACGCTTTATGATCATACCGCCGAACAAAAAGTGGAATAGCACGCGATCAAAAAGACGGTTATAAATAAACATGGTACCGCTGAAAACGTCATCTTGTCCTGCAAAAAACGAGCTGCTATATAGCGTCATCAGCGAAAAAATAAAAAAGTTATAGTCCTCAGAATATAGTGATGCAAAAATAATTCTTTTTTCTATAAAATAGTTTTTATCGTATAAAAGCGCCGAAACATAAAAAAATTACTATAAATGAGGTATCGCTGTAATCATACTGACCTGAAGAATAAAACTGCTTTATCCATTTTACCAAACGCAGAACGGTATAAACCGCCCCCCAAAAAAGAAATTCATGAATAGCTGTTTTTTGGTCATTCTGCCTCACAAAAATCGGAATAAAAAGCGATCAAAAAATGTCACGTGCCCGAAAATGTTACCAATAAAAAACGTCAACTTGTCTCGCAAAAAACAAGACCTCACATGACTCTGTGGACCAAAATATGGAAAAATTATAGCTCTCAAGATGTGGTAACGCAAAAAAATATTTTTTGCAATAAAAAGCGTCTTTAAGGCTACGTTCACATTAGCGTTTTGCGTGTTTGCGTCGGGTTTGCGTCGGGCGACGCATCGGCGACGCATGCGTTTTTGTGTGCTGCGTTGTGCGACGCATGCGGTTTTTTTGCCGCAAGCGTCGGGCCAAGAAAACGCAATAAGTTGCATTTTTCTTGCGTCCAAATTTTGGCAAAAAACGACGCATGCGTCGCAAAATGCAGCGTTTTTGCGTGCGTTTTGGTGCGTTTTTATTTGCGTTGTGCGTTGCGTCGCCGACGCAGCGGCGCACAACGCAAATGTGAACGTAGCCTTAGTCTGTGACAGCTGCCAATCATAAAAATTTGCTAAAAAAAACCCGCTATGAAAGTAAATCAAACCCCCCTTCATCACCACCCCCTTAGTTAGGGAAATATAAAACAATTAAAAAAAATGTATTTATTTCCATTTTCCCATTAGGGTTAGGGCTAGGGTTAGGGTTGGGGCTAGGGTTAGGGTTGGGGCTAGGGGTAGGGCTAGGGTTGGGTTGGGGCTAGGGTTGGGGCTAGAGTTAGGGTTGGGGCTAGAGTTAGGGTTGGGGTTAGGGTTTGGATTACATTTACGGTGGGCATTAAGGTTAAGGGTGTGCCAGATTTAGGGGTATGGTTAGGGTTGAGATTAGGGTTAGGGGTGTGTTGGAGTTAGGGGTGTGGTTAGGATTGGGGTTAGGGGTGTGGTTGGGATTAGGGGTGTGTTTGGGTTAGGATTTCTGTTAGAATTGGGGGTTTCCACTGTTTAGGCACATCAGGGGCTCTCCAAACACGATATGGCATCCGATCTCAATTCCAGCCAATTCTGCGTTGAAAAAGTAAAACAGTGTTCCTTCCCTTCCGAGCTCTCCCGTGCGGCCAAACAGGGGTTTACCCCAACATATGGGGTATCAGCGTAATCAGGACAAATTGCACAACAACTTTTGGGGTCCAAATTCTCTTGTTACCCTTGGGAAAATAAAAATTTGGGGGCTAAAAAACCATTTTTGTGGGAAAGAAAATGATTTTTTGTTTTCACGGCTCTGCGTCATAAACTAGTGAAATATTTGGGGGTTCAAAGTTCTCACAACACATCTAGCTAAGTTCCTTGGGGGGTCTAGTTTCCAATATGGGGTCACTTGTGGGGGGTTTCTACTGTTTAGGTACATCAGGGGCTCTGCAAATGCAACGTGATGCCTGCAGACCAATCCATCTAAGTCTGCATTCCAAATGGCACTCCTTCCCTTCTGAGCTCTGCCATACGCCCAAACGGTGGTTTCCCCCCCCCCACATATGGGGTTTCAGCGTACTCGGGACAAATTGGACAACTTTTGGGGTCCAATTTCTCCTGTTACCCTTGGGAAAATACAAAACTTGGGGCTAAAAAATAATTTTTGTGGAAAAAAAATAATTTTTATTTTCACGGCTCTGCGTTATAAACTGTAGTGAAACACTTGGGGGTTCAAAGCTAACATATACAAAGAAAATCGCGGGCACCACAGAAACAATTTTAGTCAGGGATCAGCCACATGCATATAAAAAGCAATTGAATTTGAACAAGAAAAAAGATATGCATATCAATGGGATCACCATGAAAAAATATTTACTTTATTAATACACACAGCAAGGTGAGATATACATTTAAAAACCAAAAGGCATACACAGAGCTAGTAGGCTATGTGCAATCCCCCAGACAAGAAGAAGCCCCACGCGTATCGACGCTACACGAGCTGATGAAGACGCTCGTGTAGCGTCGATACGCGTGGGGCTTCTTCTCCCCCCAGCACAAGCACCTTATCTTCTACTGCTGCACTTATGCTTAGTCCTTCCCTGATCTTGGGATTTTGGACTGCGGTACTTGCTAAGTTCCCTGGTCTTTGATGATACGTTTCACCATCTTGCAACCTCCATCCCTGTATGGTAATGCCTGGCGGACATGTCAGGGGTGAGGGTCTGATATTTGATCTGTGCTATTTGATATAATTTGCACGATACTAGTGGAAATATTGCCGATGGTGAACGGGCATTTATTACTATATATGTTGTCGAGGGTATATCTTTCCTCCTGTTGATATATTTGGTATTAAGGGGTGCTTAGCAGGTGTCGAAACTGTTATCTTTTTAGGGGTTATTGGTGTTTATACACCCATACAGTATAATTAGTAGCAGATATATGTGTATTATTCTGTGCATATATGTATTTTTGTACTTTTTCTATGGTTAACACACTTTATATACCTAAGATAAACTTGCTGTAAGGTGCTTGTGGGTATTTGGTTCCATTTGTCTGGGGGGTTGCACATAGCCTACTGGCTTTGTGTATGCCTTTTGGTTTTTAAATGTTTTTAAATGTATGTCTCACCTTGCTGTGTGTATTAATAAAGGTAATATTTTTTCATGGTGATCCCATTGATATGCATATCTTTTCTCTTGTTCAAATTCACTTGGGGGTTCAAAGCTCTCACAGCACATCTAGAAAAGATCCTTAGAGTGTCTACTTTCCAAAATGGTGTCACTTGTGGGGGGTTTCAATGTTCAGGCACATCATAGGCTCCCCAACGCAACTTGGCGTCCCATCTCAATTCCAGCCAATTCAATTTTGCATTGACAAGTCAAACGACGCTCCTTCCCTTCTGTGCTCTGCCATGCACCCAAACAGTGGTTTACCCCCACATATGGGGTATCAGCGTACTCAGGACAAATTGCACAACAACGTTTGGGGTATAATTTCTTCTGGTAACCTTGAACCTAAGAACAAAATTGGGGGCGAAAAGTTCATTTTTGTGAAAAAAATATTTTTTATTTTTACGGCTCTACATTATAAACTTCTGTGAAGCACTTGGTGAGTCACAGCGCTCACCACACATCTAGGTAATTTCCTTAGGGGGTCTACTTTCCAGAATGGTGTCACGTGTGGGGGGCTCTCCAAATGCAACATGGCGTCCCATCTCAATTCCAGCCAATTTTGCATTGAAAAGTCAAATGGCGCTCCTTTCTTTCCGAGCTCTGCCATGCACCCAAACAGTGGTTTACCCCCACATATGGGGTATCGGGGTACTCGGGACAAATTGTACAATAAGTGTTTGGGTCCATTTTCTCCTGTTACCCTTGGTAAAATAAAACAAATTGGAGCTGAAGTAAATTTTTTTGTGAAAAAAAAGTTAAATGTTCATTTTTTTTAAACATTCCAAAAATTCCTGTGAAATACCTGAAGGGTTAATAAACTTCTTGAATGTGGTTTTGAGCACCTTGAGGGGTGCAGTTTTTAGAATGGTGTCACACTTGGTAATTTTCTATCATATAGACCCCTAAAAATGACTTCAAATGTGACGTGGTCCCTAAAAAAAAATGGTGTTGTAAAAATTAGAAATTGCTGGTCAACTTTTAACCCTTATAACTCCCTAACAAAAAAAAAATTGTTTCCAAAATTGTGCTGATGTAAAGTAGACATGTGGGAAATGTTAATTATTAAGTATTTTGTGTGACATATCTCTGTGATTTAAGGGCATAAAAATTCAAAGTTGGAAAATTGCGAAATTTTCGCCAAATTTCCGTTTTTTTCACAAATAAACGCAGGTAATATCAAAGAAATTTTACCGCTATCATGAAGTACAATATGTCACAAGAAAACAATGTCAGAATCACCAGGATCCGTTGAAGCGTTCCAGAGTTATAACCTCATAAAGGGATAGTGGTCAGAATTGTAAAAATTGGCCCGGTCATTAACGTGCAAACCACCCTCGGGGCTTAAGGGGTTAAATGACAGTTTAGTTTTATCCATATATTTCCCAGGATACGTGTGGTCCATGTTTGATCACTGCTGGCGCTGAGGGACGATTGTTTTTGATGATTTTGTGTTCCTGAATCCTTTGATCGGTGATAATCTGTGTAAACATTAATATTCTCCCACAGTCGTGCATGGTAATGTCAGGATGCCGGCGGTGAGATTATTTGAAAGTGCTATTTGGCCATTGTATGCTCCTTTTATGTGGAGACTGAATGACATTATCATGTAGGCACTGTACAGCGGTATTATGTAGTATGACACTATTATACCGTATGTTTATTGTATGACCGCATTAGCTGGAGAAGATATACCAATGTGATATGACAGTGAATGGCAGCACTCTACACATGGTGTGGCAGTATTATATGATACTATGGCAGCATTATCTCGAGACCGTGCAGCAATGCTATATGACGCTGAATTACAGCATTGTGTAACTAAAGTATAGCAGCATTATATGACTGCTGTCTGTGTTATAATACCGCCATACAGAGTTTACATGAGTAGTAGTGGATATATTATATGAGTAGTGTTTAGCTATTGTGATGCAGCGGTAGGACCATACACAGTGAAACGACAGTGATCCAAGCAAGTTCAAACAAAACGTTCTTTTATTGTGTTACTTCACACAGTCAATATAGTATACGGCTTCTTCATACAGTCCATTAATAATGCATGGCTATATGATGCAGTCAATACACATGCCGAACTTCCCTCTGTCCAGTTTCCCTGGGTGACCACACGCCGTAACAAGTCTCTGTACTCACTCAGCGCACTGCACTCTTTATCCTCTGGAGTGCAGCCGGGTACACATAAGACAGCCCAAGACGCAGGGTGTCAGTCTCTCTGGTTCCTCAA
This sequence comes from Ranitomeya imitator, assembly GCF_032444005.1. Classification (NCBI taxonomy): domain Eukaryota; kingdom Metazoa; phylum Chordata; class Amphibia; order Anura; family Dendrobatidae; genus Ranitomeya; species Ranitomeya imitator. The sequence continues at coordinate 155,384,313 of NC_091283.1, read as the reverse complement.
GGCTATGTGCACACGTTCAGGATTTCTTGCAGAAATTTCCTGAGCAAAACCGGACATTTTCTGCAAGAAATGCGCATGCGTTTTTCTCGCGTTTTTACCGCAGTTTTGGTGCGGTTTTTTTTGCGGATTTTTCCGGAGGTTCCCAATGCAATAATATAGTGGGAAATCCGCAAAAAATTTGTGAAATAAATGAACATGCTGCTTTTTTATACCGCAATGTGTTTTTTTCACGGAAAAAAACGCTTCATGTGCACAAAAATTGCGGAATGCATTCTAAATGATGGGATACATAATGTATGCATTTTTTTCACAGCCTTAGCCTCTGTGTTGCTCCACACAGAGAGAGCTCTACAGACAACTGCCCTGTCTGCTTCCAAGAACACACTGACACCCTTCCCCCAGTACTACAAGGCTTTTTAATCAGTCACCGCTTCACTATTCTAATTACAGCCACACCTGTGTCTCACTACTAGGGTTGAGCGACCTTTACTTTTATAGGATCGGGTCGGGTTTCACGAAACCCGACTTTTTCAAAAGTCGGGTCGAGTGAAATCGGCCGATCCTATAAAAAAGTCGGGGTCGGGGTCGGCCGATACTCGAAACCCAATGCAGTGCATTGGGTTTCCAATGGTTCCCAGGGTCTGAAGGAGCGGAAACTCTCCTTCAGGCCCTGCGATCCATATTTAAGTGTAAAATAAAGAATTAAAATAAAAAATATCGCAATACTTACCCTCTGACGCGCCCTGGTACTAACCAGAACCTTCCTTCCTTCGAATCAGCGCTTCCAGGACCTGGCGGTGACGTCGCGGTGACGTCGCGGCTTGTGACTGGTCGCGCGGCCGCCTAATAGGTATATACTCACCCTCGGACGCGCCCTGCTTCTTTCCGGCAGCCTTCCTTCCTTCGAATCAGCCCTTCCAGGACCTTCGGTGACGTCGCGGCTTGTGATTGGTCGCGTGAGCGGTCACATGGGCGGCCGCGCGACCAATCACAAGCCGCGACGTCACCGCGACGTCACCGCCAGGTCCTGGAAGCGCTGATTCGAAGGAAGGAAAGTTCCGGTTAGTACCAGGGCGCGTCAGAGGGTAAGTATTGCGATATTTTTTATTTTAATTCTTTATTTTACATTAAATATGGATTCCGATACCGATTTCCGATATTGCAAACATATCGGGAATCGGGATTGGAATTCCGATACCACATTCAGAAGATCGCCGACCTCATGGCCGACCCCACACAGGGTTCGGGTCGGGTTTCATGAAACCCGACTTTGCCAAAAGTTGGCGACTTCTGAAAGTGGCCGACCCGTTTCGCTCAACCCTACTCACTACGCTTCCATGCACATTCTGGAGAGCACATACAGCGCCCCCTAGCTGTAACAGGGGTCACTGCCTCACACTGTATTATATGAGCGCTCTGTGGCTGTGAGATACTGTATATATGTGTGGCGAATAGCTGTAATATACGAATAGGGTGATTATACAGTATATATGTGGTGTATTGCTGCATGCTTAGCTGTATTATCTGGGTGGTGTATACTTGTATTTTATGAGTAGTTTACAGATGTATTATATTGGTAGTATGTACAGTGGGGGAAATAAGTATTCGATCCTTTGCTGATTTTGTAAGTTTTCCCAGTGGCAAAGCCATAAACAGTCTATAATTTTAAGGGTAGGTTAATTTTAACATTGAGAGATAGAATATCAAAAATAAAATCCAGAAAATCACATTGTATAAATTATATAAATTTATTTGCATTTTGCAGTGAGAAATAAGTATTTGATCCCCTACCAACCATAGAGTTCTGGCTCCTACAGACCAGTTAGACTCACAAATCAACTCGTTACCTGCATTAAAAACAGCTGTCTGAGGCTTGACGGAGGACGTACGCAGCCCTCCGCAAAGCCCCCGAACGCAAATGTGAACTTAGCCTTATATAGTCACCTTTATAAAAGACTCCTGTCCACCGACTCAATTAATCAGTTAGACTCTAACCTCTACAACATGGGCAAGACCAAAGAGCTTTATAAGGATGTCAGGGATAAGATCATAGCCCTGCACAAAGCTGGAATGGGCTACACAACCATAAGTAAGATGCTGGGTGAGAAGTAGACAACTGTAATAAGAAAATTGAAGAAATACAAAATGACTGTCAATTGACATCGATCTGGGGCACCATGCAAAATCTCACCTCGTGGGGTATCCTTGATCATAAGGAAGGTGAGCGATCAGCCTAAAACTACATGAGGGGAACTGGTTAATGATCTCAAGATAGCTGGGACCACAGTCACCTTGAAAACCATTGGTAACACATTACACAATAAAGGTTTAAAATCCTGCAGTGCCCGCAAGGTCCCCCTGCTCAAGAAGGCACATGTGCAGACACATCTGAAGTTTGCCAATGAACACTTGGATGATTCTGTGACTGGGAGAAGGTGCTGTGGTCAGATGAGACAAAAATTGAGGTTTTTGGCATTAACTCAACTCCCCGTGTTTGGCGAAAGAGAAATGCTGCCTATGACCCAAAGAACACCATTCCCACTGTCAAACATGGAGGTGGGAACATGTTTTGGGGGTGTTTCTCTGCTAAGGGCACAAGACTACATCACCGCATCAATGGGAGATTGGATGGAGCCCTGTACCGTAAAATCCTGAGTGACAACCATCTTCCCTCCACCAGGACATTAAAAATGGGTCGTGTCTGGGTCTTCCAGCAAGACAATGACCCAAAACATACAGCCAAGGTAACAAAGGAGCTGCTCAAAAATACGCACACGAAGGTCATGGAGTGGCCTAGCCAGTCTCCACACCTTAATCCCATAGAAAACTTATGGAGGGAGTTGAAGCTCCGAGTTGCCAAGCGACAGCCTCAAAATCTTAATGATTTAGAGATAATCTTCAAAAAGGAGGAGACAAAAATTCCTCCTGACATGTGCGCAAACCTCATCATCAACTACAAAAAAAGTCTGACTATTGTGCTTACCAACAAGGGTTATGCCACCAAGTATTAAGTCTTGTTTGCCAGAGGGATCAAATACTTATTTCTCACTGCAAAATGCAAACAAATTTATATAATTTATACAATGTGATTTTCTGGATTTTATTTTTTAGATTCTATCTCTCAATGTTAAAATTAACCTACCCTTAAAATTATAGACTGTTCATGTGTTTGTCAGTGGGCAGACTTACAAAATCAGCAAGGGATCAAATACTTATTTCCCCCACTGCAACTGTGTTATATGAGGCAGGTTTTTGTCATGTAATAAACGTACCGAGAAGAATAATTTCACAACTTTTTTCCTCCTTTAATGTCGCCCATAATCTGTACAAATCCATTGAGAAATAAACTGAAATTTTTTCGGATTGAAAAAAAAAAAAGAAGTAAAATAATGAAGTTGCATAAATCTGCACTAATACTTTATTGCTACCCCCTGTGAATTTCTGGCAACATTGAGTCTTTTTGGGTTAGAGTCTATCAGTGCAGCACATCTACACATCTTTGCCCGCTCCTCCTGCAGTAGCTCCACATCTGTCAGATTGTGGGGCATCTCCTGTGTACAGCGCCCTCACCATGCTTCACGGTGGGGATGATGACCTTCTAGTGATGCACAGTGATCAGCTTTGCACATTTTTGTATTACGGGCCAGAAAATGTCAGGAAAATCCACCTTAAACAGTGACACTTTCTATGGGGTGAACCAGAATTTCTGTAAATGATTACTGTTTCATGACGGTAAATGTGATTGGCTGATTCTGATAATCACCACATCCCCAATTATCAGAGCGTGTTCAAATTTATGCAACCATATTTTCCCCCTCAGAATGATTTGTTTGTTTCTCAATGGATTTGTGCAGTTTATGGACAACATTAAGGGTGGAAAAAGTTCTGAAATGATTCTTCTTGGTATGATTTTTTTTACATGCCAAAAATCTGGTATTGTAACAGGGGTGTGTAGACTTTTTATATTCATTGTAGATGTGTTATATACATAGTCTATGACTATATTATATAGGTAGTGTATCGCTATATTATGTGAGTAGTGTATGGCTTAAATTATATGAGTAGTATATGGCGGTATTATATGGGTATCGTATGGCTCTGTTATTTGGGCAGGGGTGTAACGATCGTGGTGGCAGAGGTCTTGCCTGGGCCTGTGCTGTAATGTCTGACTATTATATGAGTAGTATATGGCTTTATTATAGGAGTAGTGTAGGCTGTATTATACGGGTAGTATATGGCTGTATTATATAGGTAGTGTATGGTTGTATTATCTGGATAATGTATGATTATATTATGTGGATAGTATATGGCTATATTATAGGAGTAGAGCACGACTGTATTATGCGGATAGTGCATGGCGTATCATATAAGTAGTGTATGACTGTATTACATGGGAAAGGTATGACTGTATTATATGAGTAGTACGGTATATGGCTGTATTATATGGGTAGTATATGGCTGACTGTATTGTATGGGTAATTTATGGCTGTATTATAGGAAGGAATAGTGTGTGGCTGTATATTATGAGTACTGTATGGTTGTATTATATGGGTAATGCATGACTGCATTAGGCTGGAGTCACACATAACGTATAAAAAAACGGTCAGTTTTTCACGGCTGAGAATCGCACAAATGTTCCCGAACAGTGATCCGTAGGTAATCCGTTTGCAATGCGAGGATGTGATTTCTCCGCATCTAGTAACAGTGTGGCATCCGTATGCAATGCGATTTTAACATGAGCGTTTACATACATCAGTTCTCTCTATGTAAAAGCTCATGTTAAAATCGCATTGCATACGGATGCTATACGGATGGTCCGTGTGGTGTGCGAGTTTTTCTCGCACCCATAGACTTGCATTGACGAGTCTTGGCCGATATATGGTGCAAATCGCAGCATGCTGCGATTTCCCTGCACGTATAATACGGCCAAGAAAAAAGGATGATGGTAGCTGCCCCATAGATTAACATTGGGCCGAGTGCTGTGCGATTTTTTTTCTCGCATAGCACTCATCCGTATTCCTCTCTGGTGTGACTGCGGTCTTATAGGAATAGTGTATGACTTTATTATATGGGTAATGTATGACTGTATTATAGGAATAGTGTATGGCTGTATTATATGAGTAGTGTATGGCTGTATTATATGAGTAGTGTATGTCTGTATTATAGGAGTAGGGTATGGAATAGTCAGTGTATGGCTGTATTATATGAGTAGTGTATTGCTGTGTTATAGGAATAGTGTATGGCTGTATTATATGAGTAGTGTGTGGCTGTATTATATGAGTAGTATATTGCTGTATTATAGGAATAGTGTATGGCTCTATTATAGGAATAGTGTATGGAATAGTGTATGGCTGTATTATGAGTAGTGTGTGGCTGTATTATATGAGTAGTGTGTGGCTGTATTATATGAGTAGTACAGTTAGGTCCATATATATTTGGACAGAGACAACATTTTTCTAATTTTGGTTATAGACATTACCACAATGAATTTTAAACAAAACTATTCAGATGCAGTTGAAGTTCAGACTTTCAACTTTCATTTGAGGGTATCCACATTAAAATTGGATGAAGGGTTTAGGAGTTTCAGCTCCTTAACATGTGCCACCCTGTTTTTAAAGGGACCAAAAGTAATTGGACAATTGACTCCAAGGCTATTTCATGGACAGGTGTGGGCAATCCCTTCGTTATGTCATTCTCAATTAAGCAGATAAAAGGCGTGGAGTTGATTTGAGGTGTGGTGCTTGCATTTGGAAGGTTTTGCTGTGAAGTAAACATGCGGTCAAAGGAGCTCTCCATGCAGGTGAAACAAGCCATCCTTAAGCCTACGTTCAGACTAGCGTTGCGCGCCGCTGCGTCGGCGACGCAACGCACGACGCACACAAAAACGCGGCAAAACGCACGCAAAAACGCTGCGTTTTGCGACGCGTGCGTCGTTTTTTGCCGAAAATCGGACGCCAGAAAAATGCAACTTGTTGCGTTTTCTTGGTCCGACGCTAGCGGCAAAAAAGACGCAAGTGTTGCAAAACACAACACACAAAAACGCATGCGTCCCCCATGTTAAACATAGGGGCGCATGACGCGTGCGTCGCCGCTGCGTCGCCCGACGCTAAGGCGACGCACACTAGCAGAACGCTAGTGTGAACGTAGCCTAAGCTGCGAAAACAGAAAATACCCATCCGAGAAACTGCTACAATATTTGGAGTGGCAATATCTACGGTTTGGTACATCCTGAGAAAGAAAGAAAGCACTGGTGATCTCATCAATGCAAAAAGACCTGGGCGCCCACGGAAGACAACAGTGGTGGATGATCGCAGAATAATCTCCAGGGTGAAGAGAAACCCCTTCACAACAGCCAACCAAGTGAACAACACTCTCCAGGAGGTCGGCGTATCAATATCCAAATCTACCATAAAGAGAAGACTGCATGAAAGTAAATACAGAGGGTTCACTGCACGGTGCAAGACACTCATAAGCATCAAGAAGAAAAAGCCTAGACTGGACTTTGCTAAAAACATCTAAAAAAGCCAGCACAGTTCTGGAAGAACATTCTTTGGACATATGAAACCAACATCAACCTCTACCAGAATGATGGAAAGAGAAAAGTATAGTGAAGGCGTGGTACAGCTCATGATCCAAAGCATACCACATCATAGGAGTAGTGTATGGCTGTATTATAGGAGTAGTGTATGGCTGTATTATAGGAGTAGTGTATGGCTGTATTACAGTGGAATGTAAAAGTTTGGGCATCAAAATTGCTCTTATTGTGAACACTTAAGCAAGTTGAAGATGAAATAATCTCTAAAAGGCTGTCACAGAGTTACTGTGACAGAGCAGTGCCAGAAGAACGCAGCGTCTGATGGCTCCTGCTTCGCCGCTGAGAAGAAGCACTTCTCCGGTGTATTAAATGTGTTTATTTTCATTAGTGCGGTGGGAATGATATATGACGCTATAAGCGGTTTTCGTGTGTTGTTTGTACGTTATTTGGAAATGTGTAAAACGCAAGAAACGTTGTTTGCTTCTGATATGGTCTCTAAGGGGAGGGTGGGGATGGGGGGGCAGGGGAAGGAGAGGGATACTCTACTTTAAAAATTATTACCCGAGTAAAAAGTAATGTGATATGTAATACTTGTTTTATTTTGCCATATTCAATAAAAAATTATCTGATAAAAAAAAACGTTTGTTTTCTTTCAGCAGGACAGGGGTTAATCGGCCATGTGGAAATCCCTGCATTGAGCTGTGCTTGGTTAGCCACTTCTCTCTCCTATAAAAGCTAGGCCTTCTGGCCAGGTCCTTGTCTGAGTTAGCACTTGCTACATAGATCTGGAGAGTAAGGAGCTGGTGTTTGGAGAACTGGAGGAGTTTGCTACTGTTGCTTGGTTTGTTCTCTTGGAAATTCCTCATCCTAACCTGCCTTATTTTCTTCCCCCATCTTTCACATCCTGGTGAATACAATGCAAGTATATTTTGTGTGAGTGGAATTTTATTTTACCCTTGTCTTTGTTCCCCTGTCTGTCGGGTTGGTGTACTGCGGTACACGGTAGTGCCTCTCTTCCCCGGGTGGGGGAAGGGGACAGACGCAGGGCTGCAGCTAGGAGACAGGGCAAGGGTGGAGGCCCCGGCATCCTCGCCATCTGAGGTATTCCAGGGAACAGGGCGAGCTAGGGCGCCCCCTAGTGCTAGGGCCAGGAAAGGTGCCCCTGGTCCCAGTTTACTCGCCAGTCCTATCGTGACAAAGGGCTAACGTTAAAGATGACACATTTCCTTTGTATTTTAGGCAAACAAATCTATATTTTCATCTTCCATATTTTAAAAATTACAAAAAAGAAAATGAGCCGATGCAAAAATTTGGGCTCCCTTAGAGATTTGTGTGCCCAGATAACTTTGACCAAGTTTTCAGAACTTAATTACCTGTTAGGGTAATGGCTTGTTCACGATCATCGTTAGGAAAGGCCAGGTGATGCAAATTTCCCTGCTTTATAAAAACCCAGCCTCTTCTAACCTTGTTCCAAAACATAGCAACCAGATTCTTCTAAGCAGCTGCCTAGCACTCTGAAAATGGTGGAGGTCCACAAAGCAGAAGAAGGCTATAAAAACATAGGAAAGCTTTTTCAAGTTGCACTTTCTTCAGGCCTAAATGTAATTAAGAAATGGCATTTACCAGGAACAGTGAGAGCTGCTTGTAGGATTGTTAGAGGGACAAATCAGAAATGCCGCTTGACTGCAAAAGACCTTCAGAAATATTTAGCAGACTCTGGAGTTGTGGTACATAGTTCTACTGTTCAGATACAGCTACACAAATATGGCCTTCATGAGAAGAAAACCTCTCCTGCGTCCTCACCATAAAATTTAACATCAAAAGTATTCAAAAGAACATCTAAATAAGCCTGATGCATTTCGGAAACAAGTCCTGTCGACTGATGAGGGTAAATAGAACTATTTGGCCACAATGATTAAAGGTATGTGTAGAGAAAAAAGGGCACAGAATTTCAGGAAAAGAACATCTCACCCACCAATAACCATGGGGATGGATCAATCATGTTTTGGGGTTTTGCTGCAGTCAATGGCATAAGGAACATTTCACAGGTAGAGGGAAGAAATGGATTCAATGAAATTTCAACACATTCTTGATGCAAACATAACACCATTTGTAAAAAAAAAATGAAGTTGAGAAGAGCATGGCTTCTACAAATGGGTGATTCTAAACACACGTCAAAATCCACAATAGACGACCTCAAAAGGCGCAAGCTGAAGGTTTTACAATGGCCCTCACAGTCCCATGATCGGAACATCATTGAAAATCTGTGGCTAGACCTCAAAATAGCAGTGTTTGCAAGACGACCCAGGAATCTCACAGAACTGGAATTTTCCAAGGAAGAATTGATGAAAATCCCTCAAACAAGAATTGAAAGACTCTTGTCTGGCACAAAAAACATTTACAAGCTGTGATACTTTCAAAAATGGTTGCTACTAGGCAGGGCTGGATCCAGGTTTTCGTGGGCCCCCGGTGAAAGAGCCTCAGTGGACCCCATTAACACATACCACGATTCAGCCCAGATTAGAAATATAGGTATAGTAGAATGCCAAAGATTTCACTTCTTACATTACATGAGTGATACCTGTTGTAAATTCTACAATAGCTCAGAAACCGGCGAATCCTCGCAGCGCATAGTTCGTGTGCTGAGGGGATTCACAAGTCTGCGGTCACACAAAGTGACACACAGAGGGACTGTAGACTTTTAGACCGGACAGTTTAGTCCTCCATACAGTATTATGGGCACCACATAGTCCTCCATACAGTATAATGGGAACCACATAGTGCTCCATACAGTATAATGGCCTCATATATTGCTCCATACAGTATTATCGGCCCCATATATTACTCTATGCAGTAAAATGGGCTCCATATAATGTTCCATACAGTATGTTGCCCCATATAATGCTCCATACAGAATAATGGGCCCCATAAATTGTTCCATAAACTATAATGGGAAATGTGTAATGTTTAACTTTACTCCTGTTAGAGATCATTTCATCTTCAACTTGCTTAACTGTAATAACAGTAATTTTGACCAAGGGTGCCCAAACTTTTACATTAGAAATCTGGAAGGAGATGTCACTCATGCACTGCTGCTGATGTATCCACGAAGCATCAAACAGAAGGAAGATTATAACATTTACTAGATGGTGGCCCGATTCTAACGCATCGGGTATTCTAGAATATGCATGTCCACGTAGTATATTGCACAGCCCACGTAGTATATTGCCCAGCCACGTAGTATGTTGCCCAGCCATGTAGTATATTGCCCAGCCACGTAGTATATTGCCCAGCCACGTAGTATATTGCCCAGCCACGTAGTATATTGCCCAGCCACGTAGCAAATTGCCCAGTCACGTAGCATATTGCCCAGTTACGTAGTATATTGCCCAGCCACATAGTATATTGCACAGCGACGTAGTATACAGCACAGAGCCACGTAGTATACAGCACAGACACGTAGTATACGTATGTAACAGGTTAAAAAATAAAAAAGAAACATATACTCACCTTCCGAGGGCCCCTTGTAGTCCTGTCGCCTGTGTGTGGTGCACGTGGCAGCTTCCGGTCCCAGGGTTGGTATGAGCGCAGGACCTGTGATGACGTCGCGGTCACATGACCGTGACGTCATGGCAGGTCCTTCTCGCATAGCATCCTTAGCACCGGAGCCTGCCGCTTGCACTGCCGAGGACAGCGTGACGTTGGAGGGTGAGAATGTTTTTTTAAAAAAAATTTTATTCTTATTTGTAACATTAGATCTTTTTACGATTGATGCTGCATACACAGGGTTAATAGCTGCGTAACCGGAGTGCGTTACACCGCACTCCGATAACGCTGGCATTAACCCTGTGTGAGGGCTGACTGGATGACTGGATGGTAGTATGGAGCGGGCACTGACTGCGGGGAGGAAAGAGCGGCCATATTGCCGCCGGACTGTGGCCGCCGCTGATTGGTCGTGGCAATGGTCGTGGGCGTTTTGCCACGACCAATCAGCAACTTGGATTCCATGACAGACAGAGGCCGTGACCAATGAATATCCGTGACAGACAGACAGAAAGATGGAAGTGACCCTTAGACAATTATATAGTAGATTGCAGGTTTATACAGTCAACGTGTTTCGAGGCCACGCAGGACTTCTTCCTCAGGACAGAAATATCCCAATCTCTGATAATCCCCTGGAGCACCATCAAATCCATTATCATTAAATGGAAAGAAAATGGTACCACAGCAAACCTGCCAAGAGAGGGACACCCACCAAAACTCTGAGCCCAGACAAGGTGGGCATTAATCAGAGAGGCAGCCCAAGACCAAAGGTAACCCTGAATGAGCTGCAGAGTTCCCAAGCAGAGACTGGAGTATCTGTTCATACGACCACAATAAGCCGTATACTCCATAGAGGTGGTCTTTATGGAAGAGTGGGCTGAACAAAACTTTTACACACAAGAATTGTAACGCTTGTTTTGAGTTTACCAAAAGACATGGGATACTCCCCAAAGTACGGAGGAAGGTGCTGTGGTCAGATGACACCAAATTGGAACTTTTTGGCCACTAAGATAAATACTATGTCTGCCGCCAAACCAACACAGCTCATCATGTGAGGAACACCATCCCCACTGTAAAATATGGTGGTGGCAAAATCTTGCTGTGGGGCTGTTTTTTCGGCAGCGGACAGGGAAAATGGTCAGAATCCAGGAGAAGATGGATTGTGCAAAATACAGGGATATACTTGAGCAAATCCTGTTTCAGTCTGTTAGTGATTTGAGACTCTGACAGAGGTTCACCTTCCAGTAAGACAATGACCAAAAGCATACCGCTAATGCAACAATCAAGTGGTTTAATGGGAACTATGTAAATGTTTTGGAGGAGCCTAGTCAAAGCCCAGACCTTAATCCAATTGAGAATCTGTGGTTAGACTTGAAGATTGCTGTTCACCAGAGGAAATCATCTAACTTGAAGGCGTTGGAACAGTTTTACCTTGGGGAATGGGCAAAAATCCTAGTGGCAAGATGTGGAAAGTTCAAAAAGGACTTACCCAAAGCGACGTGCAGCTGTAATTGCCGCAAAACAAGGCTCTACAAAGTACTTAGTTTAGGGGGGGGGGGGGGGGCTGAATGGCTATGCACACTGCTATTTGTTTGCTTCACAAGAAAATGAAAACCAAATGTTCGCAGTTGTAAGCATGTTCTTTACATGAACTGATGCAAACTTTAAAAAAAAAGTTAAATTCCAGGTTGTGAGGTAGCAAAATAGGGAAAATGCCAGGAGGGGTGACTACATTCGCAAGCCATTGTATATAGGTAATGTATGGCTGTATTATATGGATAATTTATGACTATAGTATAGGAATGGTGTATGGTTGTATTACCGGAGTAGTCTATGGCTATATTTTATGTATATTTTATATATTTTATTGTATGGTTGTATTATATGGGCATAACAATCGCGGTCGCAAAGGTCGGGTGAGGTTCCCATGCGGGTGAGGTGCCTGCCAGCGCAAACTTCACCTGGATGTGCGTACTCATAGACACACTGGACCTGCCGTGTTCAGACGCAGCAAGAAATGCTGAGGGTCAGAGGCCAGTAGCTGAAGTCGGGGTGCATGTGACTGCGGGCACATGGCAGAGACATCATGCGCTCTCGTTGCTTGCACGCTGATGTCAGTTGCCGGCTTTAGAAGAGGATGTCACGCGGCAAGGGAGCAGAGGGAAGCTGAGTATAATCATTTATTTCTGCGTCTATGGATTAAGAACAGCGGCAGGATGGGGAACGGGTCCTGGATGGAAGATAAATATACTGGGACGGGGCCTAGGATAAGGGACACATAGCTCTGGCAAAAATTAAGAGACCACTGCAAAATGTTCAGTTTGTCTGACTTTTATCTTCATAGGTATATTTTTGAGTAAAATGTAAATATTTCATTTATTCTATAAACTTCTTTCCATGCAATAAATTTTTTATTTTTTTCCCGAAAAGGAGAAATGGTCAAAAAAAACAAAAAAAAACCCAATGCTTTCAGACCTCAAATAATGCAAGTTCATGATCATTTACAAAACAATAATACTAATGTTTTTACTCAGGATGAGTTCAGAAATCAATATTTTGTGGAATAACCCTGATTTTTATTCACAACTTTCATGTATCTTGGCATGCATTCCACCAGTCTTTCACACTGCTTCTGGCTCAAAAATTTAAGCAGTTCTTTGTTTGATGGTTTGTGACTATCCATCATCCTCTTGATTACATTCCAGAGGTTTTCAATGGGGTTCAGGTCTGGAGATTGGGCTGCCCATGACAGGGTATTGATGTGGTTGGGCTGCCAGTGCTGTATATATCAGGATGGGGGATATATCCACCAGGATGGGAAACATATACACTGGGATGGGGCACATATATACCAGGATGGGGAACATATATGCCAGGATGGGGAACAAATATACCATGATGGGGAACATGTATAACAGGATAGGGAACACATACCATGATGAGGAACATGTATAACAAGATGGAGAACGTGTATAACAGGAGAAAAGGCATATATACCAGGATGAGAAACTTATATACCATGATAGAGATAATACATACAAGGATTGGAGACATATATACCAAGATGGGCCCAGGATGGAGGTCACTACTACATAATGGGGGAGGGGGAGCAACCCATATGACCTTTATAGGATTGCTATATGCACACGTTCAGGATTGTTAGCGTTTTTTTTGGCTGTTTTTCGCCGAAAACACGCTAAAAAAAACCTTACATAAGCATCCCATCATTTTTAATGCATTCCGCATTTTTTGTGCATATGCTGCATTTTTTTCCTCGGCGGAATCGCATTCCGGAAAAAATGCAGCATGTTCATTCTTTGTGCGGAAATGCGGGGATTCCGCACACATAGGAATGCATTGATCCGCTTACTTCCCACATAGGGCTATGCCCACCATGTGGGAAGTAAACTGATCATCTGCGGATGGTACCAAGGGTTGAGGAGAGGAGACTCTCCTCCAGGCCCTGGGAACCATATACCTGTTAAAAAAAAAAAGAATTAAAATAAAAAATCGTGATATTCTCACCTTCCGGCGGCCCCCAAAGCCTTCCCGCTCCTCGCGATGCTCCCGGCAGCTCCCGTTCCTAATTACGCTTTCAAAACGCTAGTATTTAGCGGGAATATGCATGCCAATTACACATGCGTATTTCCCGTGGCAGTGAGTTGCAGAATTGCCACAGAAATTTCCACTGCAATTCTGCAACGTGTGAACATAGCCTTAGAATGCTGCAAGGGTCCATACATCTTACCAACATGCTGGGAGGGGGACAGGTCCAAATTTTGCATTGAAGTACAGGTCCAAATCTTGTGCCAGTGTCCATCATACTCTAGGTACACCACTATATATGGGTTACATGAGTATTATATGGCTGTATTATATGTTTAGTGTATGACTGTATTATACGTATGGTGTGTGGCTGAAGTACAGTGGGTACGGAAAGTATTCAGACCCTTTAACATTTTTCACTCTTTGTTTAATTGCAGCCATTTGGTAAATTCAGAAATGTTCATTTTTTCTCATTAATGTACACTCTGCACCCCATCTTGACTGAAAAAAACAAATGTAGAAATATTTGCATATTTATTAAAAAAGAAAAACTGAAATTCACATGGTCATTAGTATTCAGATCCTTTGCTCAGACACTCATATTTAAGTCACATGCTGTCCATTTCCTTGTGATCCTCCTTGAGATGGTTCTACTCCTTCATTGGAGTCCAGCTGTGTTTAATTAAACTGATAGCACTTGATTTGGGAAAGCGCACACCTGTCTATATAAGACCTCACAGCTCACAGTGCATGTCAGACCAAATGAGAATCATGAGGTCAAAGGAACTGGCCAAGGAGCTTAGAGACAGAATTGTGTCAAGGCACAGGACTGCCCAAGGTTACAACAGAATTTCTGCAGTACTCAAGGTTCCTAACAGCACAGTGCAGTGCCCTCCATAATCCTTAAATGGAAGAAGTTTGGGACCACCAGAAGTCTTCCTAGACCTAGCCGTCCAGCCAAACTGAGCAATCGTGGGAGAAGAACCACAAGATCACTGTGGCTGACCTCCAGAGATGCAGTAGGGAGATGGGAGAAAGTTCCACAAAGTCAACTATCACTGCAGGCCTCCACCAGTTGGGCCTTTATGGCAGAGTTGTCCGATGGAAGCCTCTCCTCAGCGCAAGACATTTGAAAGCCTGCACAGAGTTTGCTAAAAAAAAACACATGAAGGACCTCAGACTATGAGAAATAAGATTCTCTGGTTTGATGAGACAAAGATAGACCTTTTCGGTGAGAATTCTAAGCCGTATTTGTGAAGAAAACAAGGCACTGCTCATCACCTGCCCAATACAATCCCAACAGTGAAACATGGTGGTGGCAGTATTATGCTATGGGGGTGTTTTTCAGCTGCTGGGACAGGATGACTGGTTGCCATTGAAAGAAACATGAATGCGGCCAAGTACAGAGATATCCTGATGAAAAACTCTTCCAGAGTGCTCTGAACCTCAGACTTGGCCGAAGGTTCACCTTCCAACAAGACAATGACCCTAAGCACACAGCTAAAATAACAAAGGAGTGGCTTCAGAACAACTCTGTAACCATTCTTGACTGGCCCAGCCAGAGCCCTGACCTAAACCTAATTGAGCATCTCTGGAGAGACCTGAAAATGGCTGTCCACCAACGTTCACCATCCAACCTGACGGAACTGGAGAGGATCTGCAAAGAAGAATGGCAGAGGATCCCCAAATCCAGGTGTGAAAAACTTGTAGCATCATTCCCAAGAAGACTCGTGGTTGTGCTAGCTCAAAAGGTGCTTCTACTAAATACTGAGCCAAGGGTCTGAATACTTATGACCATGTGATATTTCAGTTTTTCTTTTTAATAAATTTGCAAAAATTTCTACAATTGTTTTTTTTCAGTAAAGATGCGGTGCAGAGTGTGCATTAATGAGAAAAAATGAACTTTTTTGAATTTACCAAATGGCTACACTGAAACAAAGAGTGAAAAATTTAAAGGGGTGTGAATACTTTCCGTACCCACTGTATGTGGCTAGTGTATGGCTAAATTATTGGAGTAGAGTAAGGCTTATTACCGTATATACTCGAGTATAAGCCGACCCAAGTATAAGCCGACCCCCCTAATTTTGCCACAAAAAACTGGGAAAACTTATTGACTCGAGTATAAGCCTAGGGTGGAAATGCAGCATTTACCGGTGAATTTCAAAAATAAAAATAGATCATTCTTGCCCCATAGCTGTGCCATATAGTGCTCTGCACCGTTCATTATTGCCCCATAGCTGTGCCATATAGTGCTCTGCACCGTTCATATTTCCCCATAGCTGTGCCATATAGTGCTCTGCACCGTTCATATTGCCCCATAGCTGTGCCATATAGTGCTCTGCACCGTTCATATTTCCCCATAGCTCTGCCATATAGTGCTCTGCACCGTTCATATTTCCCCATAGCTGCCACATAGTGCTCTGCACCGTTCATATTGCCCCATAGCTCTGCCATATAGTGCTCTGCACTGTTCATATTTCCCCATAGCTCTGCCATATAGTGCTCTGCACCGTTCATATTTCCCCATAGCTGTACCACATAGTGCTCTGCACCGTTCATATTTCCCCATAGCTGTGCCATATAGTGCTCTGCACCGTTCATATTTCCCCATAGCTGTGCCATATAGTGCTCTGCACCGTTCATATTTCCCCATAGCTGTGCCATATAGTGCTCTGCACCGTTCATTATTGCCCCATAGCTCTGCCATATAGTGCTCTGCGCCGTTCATATTTCCCCACAGCTGTGCCATATAGTGCTCTGCACCATTCATATTTCCCCATAGCTGTGCCATATAGTGCTCTGCACCGTTCATATTTCCCCATAGCTGTGCCATATAGTGCTCTGCACCGTTCATATTTCCCCATAGCTGTGCCATATAGTGCTCTGCACCGTTCATATTGCCCCATAGCTGTGCCCCATATAGTGCTCTGCACCGTTCATATTTCCCCATAGATGCTCCACATATATCTGTGCCATTGCTGCTGCTGCTGCTGCAATAAAAAAAAAAAAGCCATACTCACCTCTCTTGCTTGCAGCTCCCAGCGTCCGGTCCCGGCGTCTCTCCGCTCTGACTGATCAGGCAGAGGGCGCCACGCACACTATATGCGTCATTGCGCCCTCTGACCTGCACAGTCAGTGCAGATAGACGCCGGGAAGATGGAGCGGCACCCGGCGGCTGGAACGGGGACAGGTAAATATGGGATACTTACCTGCTCCCGGCGTCCCGCTCCTTCCCCCGTACAGCTGGTCTTCGGTGCCGCAGCTTCTTCCTCTATCAGTGGTCACCGGCACCGCTGATTAAAGAAATGATTAGGCGGCTCCACCCCTATGGGAGGTGGAGCCGCTTATTCATTTCTCTAATCAGCGGTCCCACGTGACCGCTGAACAGTGGAAGAACTGCAGCACCGAAGACCGTGGGACGGCAGGGGGAGCGCCAGGATCGCTGGAAGCAGGTAAGTATGCCTCAGCGCCCTCACCCGCCGACCCTGCCACCCACCTTGACTCGAGTATAAGCCGAGAGGGGCACTTTCAGCCCAAAAATTTGGGCTGAAAATCTCGGCTTATACTCGAGTATATACGGTATATGTTTAGTGTATGGCTGTATTATATTGGTAGGGTATGGCTGTATTACAGAACTATTTGGACAGTGACACAAGTTTTGGTATTTTAGATGTTAATCAAAACATATTGAAGATATCTATAATATAACGCTGGGAGCGTCACTCTGTCCGAAGCCTTTGTAGACTGCGCAGGCGCAAGCGCCGATGCAGTCTGGGCCTCACAGAGTGACGCTCCCGGGAGATCACGGTATGCGTTCACACTGAACGCACACCGCGATCTCCAACAGAGAAGCAGGGACCGCCAGGAGGGTGAGTATCGGCCATATTCACCTGTCCTGCGTTCCACCGCTGAGCGCTGCCATCTTCCCGGTCTTCGGCCTGTGACCTTCAGTTCAGAGGGCGCGATGACGCGCTTAATGCGCGCCGGCGCCGCCCTCTGACTGAACAGTTACAGCCAGGAGACTGGGAAGATGGCGGCGCGCAGCGCTGGAACGGGACAGACAGGTGAGTATAGTAAGTGCTGGGGGGCCTGAGCTGGCGGCGATACCGGCACCTGACCCCCACAGCGCGCCGGTGTCCCCGCCTGCTCAGGCCCCCGGATCGTTGCAGCACATACCAGGATGGGGACGCAGCATGGGGACGCAGGATGGTTGCAGCACATATCAGGATGGGGACGCAGGATGGGGACGCAGAATGGTTGCAGCACATACCAGGATGGGGACGCAGAATGGGGACGCAGGATGGGTGCAGCACATACCAGGATGGGGACGCAGGATGGGTGCAGCACATGACAGGATGGGGACGCAGGATGGGTGCAGCACATGACAGGATGGGGACGCAGGATGGGTGCAGCACATGACAGGATGGGGGCGCAGGATGGGTGCAGCACATGACAGGATGGGGACGCAGGATGGGTGCAGCACATGACAGGATGGGGACGCAGGATGGGTGCAGCACATGACAGGATTGGGACGCAGGATGGGTGCAGCACATACCAGGATGGGGACGCAGGATGGGTGCAGCACATGACAGGATGGGGGCGCAGGATGGGTGCAGCACATGACAGGATGGGGACGCAGGATGGGTGCAGCACATGACAGGATGGGGACGCAGGATGGGTGCAGCACATGACAGGATGGGGGCGCAGGATGGGGGCAGCACATGACAGGATGGGGACGCAGGATGGGTGCAGCACATGACAGGATGGGGACGCAGGATGGGTGCAGCACATGACAGGATTGGGACGCAGGATGGGGATGCAGGAAGTGTGCAGCACATACCAGGCTGGGGACGCAGGATGGGTGCAGCACATGACAGGATGGGGGCGCAGGATGGGTGCAGCACATGACAGGATGGGGACGCAGGATGGGTGCAGCACATGACAGGATGGGGGAGCAGGATGGGTGCAGCACATGACAGGATGGGGACTGTCATGATCCCAATGGCAGGGGATCACTAAAGGACAAGCACAGATACAAACAAGCTCTAGGGCGATGGAACCTGAGCTGACCGCGACCCTGAACCTAACACACAAATAAAAGTAGCCGGGGAACGTGCCTACGATGATCCTAGACGTCTCGCTCCAGCCGAAGATCTAACTTCCCCTATTAGAAGAAACACAGACCTCTCTTGCCTCCAGAGAAATCCCCCACAGAAATAGCAGCCCCCCACATATAATGACGGTGAAATGAGAGGAAAGCACATACGCAGTATGAAAACAGTTTCAGCAAAATGAGGCCCGCTAAAGCTAGATAGCAGAGGATACAAAAGTGAACTGCGCGGTCAGCGAAAAACCCTTCAAAAAACCATCCTGAAATTACTTGAACTCATGTGCCAACTCATGGTACATGAGGAGCAATTTCAGCCCACTAGAGCAACCAGCAGCAAAAATCACATATCTGCAGGCTGGACTAAAAACCAAATAAAGCAAAACACCAAAACAGGAAAATCCAAACTTAGCTTGACCAGAAGGTTCTAGGAGCAGGGAGCAGAGGTAACAAGACACACTGGATACATTGATAACCGGCGAGGAAATGCCAGCAAAGCCAGGTTAAATAGGAAACTCCCATATGCTGATGGAACAGGTGGAACCCAGAAACCCAGGAAAGACAAGTCACCCAGTACCATCAGTAACCACCAGAGGGAGCCCAAAAACAGAACTCACAACAGTACCCCCCCCTTGAGGAGGGGTCACCGAACCCTCACGAGAACCACCAGGGCGACCAGGATGAGCCCTATGAAAAGCGCGAACCAAATCATCAGCATGAACATCCGAGGCAACCAGCCAAGAATTATCCTCCTGACCATAACCCTTCCACTTGACCAAATACTGGAGTTTCCGTCTGGAAACACGAGAATCCAAGATCTTCTCCACAACATACTCCAATTCTCCCTCCACCAGCACTGGAGCAGGAGGCTCAAGCGAAGGAACAACAGGTACCTCATACTTCCGCAACAACGACCGATGAAACACATTATGAATAGCAAACGATGCCGGGAGATCCAAACGAAACGACACAGGGTTAAGAATTTCCAAGATCCTATAGGGACCGATGAACCGAGGCTTGAACTTAGGAGAAGAGACCTTCATAGGAACAAAACGAGAAGACAACCACGCCAAGTCACCAACAAGAAGTCGAGGACCCACGCGGCGACGGCGATTAGCAAACTGCTGAGCCTTCTCCTGGGACAACTTCAAATTGTCCACCACATGACTCCAAATCCGATGCAACCTATCCACCACCATGTCCACTCCAGGACAATCAGAAGGTTCCACCTGACCAGAGGAAAAACGAGGATGAAACCCCGAATTACAAAAGAAAGGAGAAACCAAGGTAGCAGAACTAGCCCGATTATTAAGGGCAAACTCGGCCAGCGGCAAAAAGGTAACCCAGTCATCCTGATCAGCAGAAACAAAATACCTTAAATAAGTTTCCAAGGTCTGATTAGTTCGTTCAGTCTGGCCATTCGTCTGAGGATGGAATGCAGATGAAAAGGACAAATCAATGCCCATCTTAGCACAGAACGTCCGCCAAAATCTAGACACAAACTGGGATCCCCTGTCAGAAACGATGTTCTCAGGAATCCCATGCAAACGAACCACATTCTGAAAAAACAGAGGGACCAACTCAGAGGAGGAAGGCAACTTAGGCAAGGGTACCAGATGAACCATTTTAGAAAAGCGATCACACACAACCCAGATGACGGACATTTTTTGAGAGACAGGGAGATCCGAAATAAAGTCCATGGAAATGTGCGTCCAAGGCCTCTTCGGGATAGGCAAAGGTGACAACAATCCACTGGCCCGAGAACAGCAAGGCTTAGCCCGAGCACAAACCTCACAAGACTGCACAAAAGAACGCACATCCCTCGACAAGGAAGGCCACCAAAAAGACCTGGCCACCAAGTCTCTAGTACCAAATATTCCAGGATGACCTGCCAACGCAGAAGAATGGACCTCGGAGATGACTCTACTGGTCCAATTATCCGGAACAAACAGTCTCTCAGGCGGACAACGATCAGGTTTACCCGCCTGAAACTCCTGCAAAGAACGTCGCAAGTCTGGGGAGACAGCAGACAAAATCACCCCATCCCTAAGGATACCAGAGGGCTCAGAATTTCCAAGGGAGTCAGGCACAAAACTCCTAGAAAGAGCATCCGCCTTCACATTCTTTGAACCTGGCAGGTATGAAACCACAAAATTGAAACGAGAGAAAAACAGTGACCAATGAGCCTGTCTAGGATTCAGACGCCTGGCAGACTCAAGGTAAATCAAATTTTTGTGATCAGTCAAGACCACCACACGATGTCTAGCACCCTCTAGCCAATGACGCTACTCCTCAAATGCCCACTTCATGGCCAAAAGTTCCCGATTACCAACATCATAATTCCGCTCAGCCGGCGAAAACTTTCTAGAAAAAAACGCGCATGGCTTCATCACTGAGCCATCGGAGCATCTCTGTGACAAAACCGCCCCCGCTCCAATCTCGGAAGCATCAACCTCAACCTGAAAAGGGAGCGAAACATCTGGCTGACGCAACACAGGAGCAGAAGAAAACCGGCGCTTAAGTTCCTGAAAGGCCTCCACAGCCGCAGGAGACCAATTAGCAACATCAGCACCCTTCTTAGTCAAATCCGTCAAAGGCTTAACAACACTAGAAAAATTAGTTATAAAACGACGATAGAAATTAGGAAAGCCCAAGAACTTCTGTAGACTCTTAAGAGATGTAGGCTGCGTCCAGTCACAAATAGCCTGAACCTTGACGGGATCCATCTCAATAGTAGAAGGGGAAAAAATATACCCCAAGAAAGAAATCTTCTGGACTCCAAAGAGACACTTTGAGCCTTTTACAAACAAGGAATTGGCCCGCAGGACCTGAAACACCTTCCTGACCTGCTGAACATGAGACTCCCAGTCATCAGAAAAAACCAAAATATCATCCAAATACACAATCATAAATTTATCCAGATATTCACGGAAAATATCATGCATAAAGGACTGGAAGACTGAAGGAGCATTAGAAAGTCCAAAAGGCATTACCAAATACTCAAAATGGCCCTCAGGCGTATTAAATGCAGTTTTCCACTCATCACCTTGCTTTATTCGTATAAGATTATACGCACCCCGAAGATCAATCTTAGTGAACCATTTAGCCCCCTTAATGCGAGCAAACAAATCAGTCAACAATGGCAAAGGATACTGATATTTTACGGTAATCTTATTCAAAAGACGATAATCTATACAAGGCCTCAAGGAACCATCTTTTTTGGCCACGAAAAAAAAACCTGCTCCCAAAGGGGACAAAGATGGACGGATATGTCCCTTTTCCAAGGACTCCTTAACATAATCCCGCATAGCAGTATGCTCTGGCACTGACAGATTGAACAAACGACCTTTAGGAAATTTACTGCCTGGAATTAAATTTATAGCACAATCGCAATCCCTGTGAGGAGGAAGCGAACTGAGCTTAGGCTCCTCAAAAACATCCCGATAGTCAGACAAAAACACAGGAATCTCAGAAGGAGTAGATGAAGCGATAGAAATCGGAGGTGCATCATCATGAACCCCCTGACAACCCCAGCTTAACACAGACATTGATTTCCAGTCAAGGACTGGATTATGAGTTTGTAACCATGGCAGACCAAGTACTAGAACATCATGCAAATTATACAGTACCAGGAAGCGAATCACCTCCTGATGAACGGGAGTCATACGCATGGTCACTTGTGTCCAGTACTGAGGTTTATTCATAGCCAAAGGTGTAGAGTCAATTCCCTTCAAAGGAATAGGGACTTCCAGAGGCTCCAGACTAAACCCACAGCGATTGGCAAATGACCAATCCATAAGACTCAGGGCAGCGCCTGAATCCACATAGGCATCGACGGAAATGGATGATAATGAACAAATCAGAGTCACAGACAGAATGAACTTAGACTGTAAAGTACTAATGGCAACAGACTTATCAACCTTTTTTGTGCGTTTAGAGCATGCTGATATAACATGAGCTGAATCACCACAATAAAAGCACAACCCTTTTTTCCGCCTATACTTTTGTCGTTCACTTCTGGACTGAATTCTATCACATTGCATTATCTCAGGTGACGGTTCAGACGACACCGCCAAATGATGCACAGGTTTGCGCTCCCGTAAACGCCGATCAATCTGAACAGCCATAGTCATAGACTCATTCAGACCAGCAGGCGCAGGGAACCCCACCATAACATCTTTAATGGCCTCAGAAAGGCCATCTCTAAACTTTGCAGCCAGAGCGCACTCATTCCACTGAGTAAGTACCGACCACTTCCGAAATTTTTGACAATAAATTTCTGCTTCATCTTGCCCCTGAGAGAGGGCCAACAAAGCTTTTTCAGCCTGAATCTCTTGGTTAGGTTCCTCATAGAGCAAACCCAATGCCAGAAAAAACGCATCCGCATTAAGCAACGCAGGGTCCCCTGGTGCCAATGCAAATGCCCAATCCTGAGGGTCACCCCGCAGGAAAGATATAATTATCTTGACTTGCTGAGCAGGGTCTCCAGAGGAGCGAGATTTCAAAGAAAGAAACAACTTGCAATTGTTCCTAAAATTCAGAAAACGAGATCTATCTCCAGAAAAAAACTCTGGGACAGGAATTCTAGGTTCAGACATAGGAGCATGTACAACAAAATCCTGTATATTTTGAACCTTAGTGGCAAGATTATTCAGGCTGGAAGCCAAACTCTGGACGTCCATGATAAACAGCTGGGATCAGAGCCATTCAAAGATTAAGAGGAGGAGGAAGTAGCCAGGCTGCAATAAGGCTAGGCAGCAAACTCTGAGGGAAAGAGAAAGAAAAAAAAAAAAAAAAAACTTCCTCAGACTACTTATCCTCCTACTTCAGCCAATACAATTAACACTTTGTGGGCCGGTTATACTGTCATGATCCCAATGGCAGGGGATCACTAAAGGACAAGCACAGATACAAACAAGCTCTAGGGCGATGGAACCTGAGCTGACCGCGACCCTGAACCTAACACACAAATAAAAGTAGCCGGGGAACGTGCCTACGATGATCCTAGACGTCTCGCTCCAGCCGAAGATCTAACTTCCCCTATTAGAAGAAACACAGACCTCTCTTGCCTCCAGAGAAATCCCCCACAGAAATAGCAGCCCCCCACATATAATGACGGTGAAATGAGAGGAAAGCACATACGCAGTATGAAAACAGTTTCAGCAAAATGAGGCCCGCTAAAGCTAGATAGCAGAGGATACAAAAGTGAACTGCGCGGTCAGCGAAAAACCCTTCAAAAAACCATCCTGAAATTACTTGAACTCATGTGCCAACTCATGGTACATGAGGAGCAATTTCAGCCCACTAGAGCAACCAGCAGCAAGAATCACATATCTGCAGGCTGGACTAAAAACCAAATAAAGCAAAACACCAAAACAGGAAAATCCAAACTTAGCTTGACCAGAAGGTTCTAGGAGCAGGGAGCAGAGGTAACAAGACACACTGGATACATTGATAACCGGCGAGGAAATGCCAGCAAAGCCAGGTTAAATAGGAAACTCCCATATGCTGATGGAACAGGTGGAACCCAGAAACCCAGGAAAGACAAGTCACCCAGTACCATCAGTAACCACCAGAGGGAGCCCAAAAACAGAACTCACAACAAGGGACGCAGGATGGATGCAGCACATGACAGGATGGGGACGCAGGATGGGTGCAGCACATGACAGGATGGGGGCGCAGGATGGGTGCAGCACATGACAGGATGGGGACGCAGGATGGGTGCAGCACATGACAGGATGGGGACGCAGGATGGGTGCAGCACATGACAGGATGGGGACGCAGGATGGGTGCAGCACATGACAGGATTGGGACGCAGGATGGGGACGCAGGAAGTGTGCAGCACATACCAGGCTGGGGACGCAGGATGGGTGCAGCACATGACAGGATGGGGGCGCAGGATGGGTGCAGCACATGACAGGATGGGGACGCAGGATGGGTGCAGCACATGACAGGATGGGGGCGCAGGATGGGTGCAGCACATGACAGGATGGGGACGCAGGATGGGTGCAGCACATGACAGGATGGGGACGCAGGATGGGTGCAGCACATGACAGGATGGGGACGCAGGATGGAGCAGCACATGACAGGATGGAGACCATATACCAATATAAATGCTCGCCACCCGGGCGTAGAACGGGTTCAATAGCTAGTAGTTATATAATCAATATGGGCTTAAAGTGCAGACTCTCAGCTTTAATTTGAGGGTATTCACATCCTAATTGGAGTAAGGGTTTAGGAATTGCAACACTTTAATATGAAGCTGCCTTTTTTCAAGGGAAAACAAGGAATTGGCCAATTATCTCAAAAGCTTTTTAAGAGACTGCATGGGCTATTTTCTCATTAATCCATCATCAATTAAGCAGGTAAGTAGTCTGGAGCTGATTTCAGGTGTGGCATTTGCATTTAGATGCTGTTGCTGGGAATCCACAACATGCATGCAAAGGAGTTCTCAACAGAAGAGAAACAGAGCATCAGCCACATTCACACGTTCAGTATTTGATCAGTATTTGTAAGCCGAAACAAGGATTGTGTGAAAATGCAGACGTGGTGAAATGTTTCTGTTATACTTTTCCTCTGATTGATCCTCTCCTGATTTTGGCTTACAAATACTTAGGTAAAATACAGACCAAATTCTGAATATGTGAACAAGGCCTTAGGCTGGAAAGAAAGAAATCCATCAGAGCGGAAGCAGAAATGTTAGGCGTGGCGAAATCAACAGTTTAGTACAGTCTACAAAAAAAAGAGCCCACTGGTGAGCTTTGGAACTCAAAACGGCCTGGATGTCCACAGAAAAAAGAAGAGGATAGTCCTTTCCACGGTGAAGAAAAATCCCTTCACAACATCCATCCAAGTGAAGAACACTCTCCAGGAAGTAGGTATTTCAGTATCTAAGTCTACCGTAAAGAGAAGACCTAATAAGAGCAAATACAGAGGGTTCACCACAAGGTGCAAGCCATTAATTAGCCTGAAAAATAGAAAGGCGAGATTAGACTTTTCCAAAATAAACATCTAAAGAAGCTGCCCGTTTCTTGAAAATCTTTTTGTGAACAGATGAGACTAAGATCATCATAGACCAGGATGATTAGAAGAAGAAGGTATGGAGAAGGCTGGGAATGGCTCATGATAAAAAGCACAGCACACCCTCTGTAACACATGGTGGAGGCCGTGTGATGGCGCGGGCATGTATGGCTTCCAATGGCGCTGGGTCATTAGTGTTACTGATGACGTGACTGAAGACAGAAGCAGCCGGATTAATTCTGGAGTGTACAGGGCGATACTTTCTGCTCAGATTCAACCAAATGCAGCAAGGTTGATTGGACGGCGCTTGACAGGACAGATGGACAATGACCCAAAATATGCTGAGAAAGCAACACAGGAGAAGGCAAAGAAGTGGAATATTCTGCAATGGCCGAATCATCACCAGATCTCAACCCCATTGAGCAGCATTTCACACGCTGAAGACAAAACATAAGGCGGAAAGACCCTCAAACAAGTAGCTGAAGTCAGCTGCAGTAAAGGCAGCAAACATCACAAAGGAGGAAACCCAGTGTCTGGTGACGTCCATTTCTTTCAGACTGTAAAGATATATATCTTGGTACCGTGTTAGCCAGTAGATAGAAAAATATTTAGAATTGAGAGTCCTCAGTTCAAATCAACATTTTATTTTTGGTAAAGTTAATTTGTCCAATTACTTTTGAGCCACTGAAGTGAGGAGGCTTTGTAAAAAAAAAAAATGGTTGTAATTCCTAAACGTTTCACAGGATATTTTTGTACAACCCATAGTAACAATGCTACTCACCTGGGAGCAAAATGAGCGATCACAGGAACAGTTTCTATTCAAAAGTCCTGGAGGTTTATTCAGTCCTCATAAACCACATCACAGGAAAACTTATATACGGCCCTTATCTGGCACAAAGTGAAACATAAAGTAAACAGTCCATACAATAGTGAGGATTCGCCCGCTTGGCGAAAGCCGCAATCCAGGAGGTTTACACACCTCCATACACAGAACCATGTGTGAGATAAACAGGTCCCATTTTACAATGTGAACCTCCAATAAGACCTGGCCCTAACATGGCCGATTGACCCCTCTTAGTACTATGTGTACTAGAGCATTACTCCAGGTTGGCATGTAGAGCCCAAATCCTAACGATTCGGTCATTGACCAAACATTTCTGGACCTAACTTTATATGAGAAGTGTATGACTGCGTTATATAGGCAGTGCATGGTCTTGTCAGTTTAGCATCACATGCCACTATTATTTGACTGGATATACATTCACAATCTTATTTTAGAAGGCTCCGAATCCATGATGCGACATATGAGAATCTGCCATAAAAACGAGGTGCCAGTGCGGCAGCGCAAAAGAAAAAACATCCTCCATGCATATAATTACACTCTTCTATCTTTTCCCATCTATTTGATGTCAAGGGTAGGAACAAAGATGTCCTCTCATCTCGCTCATCTCACAGATCTGCTCCGTCCTCGCTGCCGCATCCATATTTCTCTCCTGCATCATTTGATGATGCCATTCGCCTTTTATATTGAGACCAGGAAAATGTAAAGACAGACCCAAACTGCTGGGGTGACTGCGGCAGAGGCGTTACGGGGAGGCATGTGACCTGAGGCCCGGTCATTACTGGTAATTTGGTGGTGACAGTGCCACTTATCCATGTTCATCCACACAGTAGTGCACAGTATTACTACCGAGCCACCTGACAAATATATACGGTATATACAACGTCAAAGACGTTTCATCCTCTGCTCTGCAGCACTGAGGTGTGCGGTACAAGGTGCCTCTCTGTGTATTGGAGCGGCACTGTGGAGGACACTGTGGAGTCTAGTGGAGCGGCAGATAGAATCATCCAAGAAGCAATTGGCTATTGAGGCGCGAGGTACAAGGTGACTCGCAGCATGGGTCGTAGCGAGAATATGCCTATGCCAACCACACCATTAGAAATTGGCCTTCTGGTTCCTGAGATGTCTCCAGTGAGGCACATAGTGTCTCTTCCTCGTTCCATGAAGTCAAAGGGACACATAGGGAGAATATATATATTTTTCAGTCTAGGAAAATTATTATAATTCCCTGAAGACACACAAATGACATTGAGGCACGCGATGTCTCTTTTCTTTAAACTGGAGCCACACGGTGAGAATACTGTACACTCCAGCTCGGCAGGAATCTTCACACTTGGCTGAAAGTTTCCCTGAAAACACTACATGTATTATTGAGGCGCGAGGCCCCAGGAAGCTCTTCGACATGGTATGGTCCACACTTACATCACTGGCCCCAACACAGGTGGCATTTTTTTTTTTTTAGAAATTTTCTTAAAACCTCCTTCCAACCAAGCCAGAATATTTACTACTGGACGGCCCATCTGTTTGAGGTGTGAGGTACAACGGACCTCTGCGCTGGTTGCACACATACTCCACCACTTCTCACCCAACGCTATGCTGACCACGGAGGTGTAGTCTTGGATGGAGCCATCTTTGTGAGGTGCTAACTATGGAATGGGGGTTCCAGGCCCTGAAAGGAGCATGCCAGATACACAATGGACTCTGGATCCTCCCGTCACACGTAGTTTTGAGGAGCGAAGCATAAGGTGCCTCATTTTTATTTTGGAGGATTGCAATGTCATGAAGTGCGGTGTTACTGTGGAGATGAAGGTGAGTGTCTTCTTAACGGTGCAGCGCACACCGCCGCTGTCTGGCGTCCTCCTCCCAGCCCGGGCGCTGACAACCTCCTTGACGAGCTTCGCTGTGCATTACTCCTTCACTTGGGCGCTTGATGCCTTTCCTGTTGCTTGGCTGATCGTCTGGCTCCTGTAATAACAGCTTTGCCCAGCATGTACCGCCTAATAGTCTCAGGGAGCGGCGTGACGGCGGTGTCAGGGAGCAGCGGGGGTCCGCTTTAACCCCTCACCGCCTGCCCGCTCCTGCAGCGCTAAAAGCTTCTAACAGTTATTGACGCTAACAATCACCTCCCTTGGCCGTGTCCGGCTGCACCCGGTATGACCGCCGGGGGCACAGCTAATGACAGGCGCATGGAGTGACCGATGTGTGTATATATATACTTATATATAGTGTACAATGGAAAATCATGACCAGCTGATGTACCCCGACCATGAGCTGACAACTAAAAGTGGTGCCACTACATTATATAGCGCTAACAGATCAGCACTGCATGGTAGTATTATTATCTGTTCACCGTATGATACTATTATGGGCACTCTGTGGCACTGTTATGTTCATAGTGTATGGTCTTCTATAGCAATTGTACAGCTTAATCACAGAGACACTGTATTGCGGTAATATGTATATACCGTAGGGCAGTGCTATGTATAAATCAAATGGCAGTGTTACAGGCGCACAGTATGGCAGTAGTGTGTATGCCTTGTATGGTTGTTTCATCCAGGTACTCTGAGGGTATGTGCCCACGCTGCAGATTTTCCTGCGGATTTTTCCGCAGCGGATTTGGAAAATCCACAGTGCAAAACCACTGCGGTTTTCACTGCGGATTTTCTTGCGGTTTGTTCTGCGGTTTCTTCTGCGGGTTTTCACCAGCACTTTCCTATTGGTGCTGGTTGAAACCCGCTGCGGAATCTGCACAAACAATTGACATGCTACGGAAAATAATCCGCAGCGTTTCCGCGCGGCTTTTTCCGCAGCATGTGCACAGCGGTTTTTTTTCCCATAGGTTTACATTGTACTGTAAACTTTGGGAAAACTGCTGCGGATCCGCAGCGGCCAAATCCGCTGCGGATCCGCAGCAAAATCCGCAGCGTGTGAACACAGCCTAAGTCTGGATTATTTAATCCTTATATGGCAGTGTTAGGCTATGTGGACACGCTGCGGAAAGGTGTGCGGATTTTTCCGCTTTGATTTTGGTAAATCCGCAGGTAAACCGCACTGCGGATTTACTGCGGATTTACTGCGGAATTACCGCAGTTTTTGTGCGGATTCCACCTGCGGTTTGACACCTGCAGATTCCTATTATGGAGCAGGTGTAAACCGCTGCGGAATCCGCGCAAAGAATTGACATGCTGCGGAATATAAACCGATGCGTTTCCTCTCGTTTGGGCACTGCGGATTTTGTTTTCCATAGGTTTACATTGTACTGTAAACTCAGGGAAAACTGCTGCGGATCCGCAGCAAAATCCACAGAGTGTGCACATAGCCTTATAAGTGCATCATATGGCAGTATTACAGTGTTACACAGTTATTGCATGGCAAAGAGGTTTGCAGTGTTACACAGGCAACAGTATAAGGCTATGTGCCCATGTTCAGGATTTTTTTGCAATTTTTTGTGTTTTTTCAGCGGTTTTCCGCTTACATTAAGCATCCCATAATTTTAATGCATTCCGCAATTTTTGTGCCCATGCTGCATTTTTTCCGCCAAAAAAAACGCACCACGGAAAAAAACGCAGCATGTTCATTAATTTTGTGGATTTTTCGCGGTTTTGCCGCTATATTATTGCATTGGGAAGTTCCGGAAAAAAAATGCCAAACATCCGCAAAAAGAACGAGAGCGGATTTCCAGCGACAAGAGTCCGGATTTGCTCAGGAAAATTCTGCATACATTCCTGAACATTGGCACATAGCCTAAGAGTTATATGTCATATTATGGCAGTATTATGTGGCCAATGTATGACATTATTATTATGTATGTATTTGGTATATAGCAGTATTATGTATTTAGTATAGCATGGCAGTATTAGGCATTTGTATGCCATTATTATGTAATTATTATATGCTAGTATTATATGGGCACAGTTTGGCATTATTATGTATTTAGTATATGGTTCTATTATGTAGGCACAGTATAGCATTATTATGTATTTAGTATATGGTTGTATTATATTGCCACAATTTGACATTATTGTGTATTTAGTATATGGTTGTATTATATACTGTAGGCATAGTATGGCATTATGTATTTAGTATATGGCTGTATTATGTAGGAATGGTGTGGCATTATTATGTACTTAGTATATAGAAGTTTTATATTGGCACAGTTTGGCATTATTAAGTATTTAGTATATGGTTGTATTATGTAGGCACAGTATGGCATTATTATGTATTTAGTATATGGTTGTATTATATTGGCACAGTTTGGCATTATTATGTATTTAGTATATGGTTGTATTATATTGGCACAGTTTGGCATTATTAAGTATTTAGTATATGGTTGTATTATGTAGGCACAGTATGGCATTATTATGTATTTAGTATATGGTTGTATTATATACTGTAGGCATAGTATGGCATTATGTATTTAGTATATGGCTGTATTATGTAGGAACTGTGTGGCATTATTATGTACTTAGCATATAGAAGTATTATATTGGAACAGATTGGTATTATTATGTACTTAGTGTATGGTTGTATTATGTAGGCACAGTATGGCATTATTATGTATATAGAAGTATTATATTGGCACAGTTTGGCATTATAATGTACTTAGTATATGGCATTGCTACATATTATTGTATAAGAGGTGTCTGGTGTATATTTTATTGATACTGTATAGCAGCATTACACATGTGAACACTTGTGAACACCATAACACTATTAATGGCACAGATATCTACATATTATGTGCCATTTCACTTCTTCTCGGCGTTAGCCCTTCCTCTCCTCACTCGCCTTTTGCCCATTTCCTCAGGGTCTGCATATTAGGGTGGTGGGTTGCAGGTACTCAAGAGCATGAGCAGGAGGAGATGGCACACCCAGAATTACAGCATCCAGGGCCAATATGGAGGCCCTGGCAGCAACAGCATCAAGCTGGCAGGAGGCATCAGGAGGAGCTCAGTGCCACCAACAAAGATGGTTTAACTCTTAATGTCCTGTCTGAGCGCTCTATTCATTTACTAGGTGAACCCTTGCTTTGCCAGGTTAAATACGTACATAATGAATGACCCTGGGGACGCGTCACACACAGAGCGATCATGGATCCATCAGCAGACAGATGGATCGAACCCACTGACAATGCGCCACGCTCCATCATCTCCTCTCCCTGCTCCGCTGCCCCACATATCACCCACCACTCTCCATATGGTGCCAGCTGCAGAACTATTAAGGCATCAGGGTGTGAGATACAATGTAGCCATATAACAGGAGGCAAGGATGTAGCAAAGCTCATATAGCACCTGCCTACTGTGCATACTGTCTTACATGGGACTGCAGCTAAAACACCATGACCTATTCTTCACTGTGTTATCTATGGTGTTCCACAGGTCTGCAGGTCACATCTGCATTTTCTGTATATAGTTATCACTGTTATGTGTGGTGTTACATGGGACTGCAGGTCACATCTAATGCATTATCTGTATATAGAGAGTTATCACTGTTATGTGTGGTGTTACATGGGACTGCAGGTCACATCTGCTGCATTATCTGTATATAGAGAGTTATCACTGTTATGTGTGGTGTTACATGGGACTGCAGATCACATCTACTGCATTTTCTTTATATAGAGAGTTATCACTGTTATGTGTGGTGTTACATGGGACTGCAGGTCACATCTAATGCATTATCTGTATATAGAGTTATCACTATTATGTGTGCTGTTACATGGGACTGCAGGTCAATTCTGCTGCATTATCTGTTTATAGAGCGTTATCACTGTTATGTGTGGTGTTACATGGGACTGCAGGTCACATCTAATGCATTATCTGTAGAGAGTTATCACTGTTATGTGTGGTGTTACATGGGACTGCAGGTCACATCTAATGCATTATCTGTATATAGAGAGTTATCACTGTTATGTGTGGTGTTACATGGGACTGCAGGTCACATCTGCTGCATTATCTGTATATAGAGAGTTATCACTGTTATGTGTGGTGTTACATGGGACTGCAGATCACATCTACTGCATTTTCTTTATATAGAGAGTTATCACTGTTATGTGTGGTGTTACATGGGACTGCAGGTCACATCTAATGCATTATCTGTATATAGAGTTATCACTATTATGTGTGCTGTTACATGGGACTGCAGGTCAATTCTGCTGCATTATCTGTTTATAGAGCGTTATCACTGTTATGTGTGGTGTTACATGGGACTGCAGGTCACATCTAATGCATTATCTGTAGAGAGTTATCACTGTTATGTGTGGTGTTACATGGGACTGCAGATCACATCTACTGCATTTTCTTTATATAGAGAGTTATCACTGTTATGTGTGGTGTTACATGGGACTGCAGGTCACATCTAATGCATTATCTGTATATAGAGAGTTATCACTGTTATGTGTGGTGTTACATGGGACTGCAGGTCACACTTACTGCATTATCTGCATATAGAGAGTTATCACTGTTATGTGTGGTGTTACATGGGACTGCATGTCACACTTACTGCATTATCTGCATATAGAGAGTTATCACTGTTATGTGTGGTGTTACATGGGACTGCATATCACATCTACTGCATTATCTGTATATAGAGAGTTATCACTGTTGTGTGGTGTTACATGGGACTGCAGGTCACATCTACTGCATTATATGTATATGGAGAGTTATCATTGTTATCTTTGGTGTTACATGGGACTGCAGGTCACATCTACTGCATTATCTGTATATAGAGAGTAATCACTATGTTATCTGTGGTGTTACATGGGACTGCAGGTAGCCTCTATACGTTATCAGTCCTGTGGATATTTGCAGTGCACTGTATGTTTGGGGTCTCCTTTAAGCCCTCAGGCCAGTGTTACTCCTGTGAATTCCTTTCTCTTGTTTCTGAGCAGTTAAGTAGAAAATCTTCTCATCTTCCCCTGGAGTCTGTGACCAGTCAGGCAAGTTCCCACACAGCAAACACTTGGCTGACTCTCACCTTCATAGATCGGTCTCTCAGGGGTGAAGAGCAGGGATGCACACAGCGAACATCAGGTCCTCCAGATAGAGTAATAGTGACATTGTGTAGACCGTGTGTGGGTGACGGTTACTGCAAATATTACTGCACAGACCATGGTTCCATACAATGCACAAATAAGACCACCCACATAATACCACCATACAGGGCACACATAAGACCACCCGCATAATACCACCATATAGTACACACATAAGACCACCCGCATAATACCACCATATAGTACACACATAATACCACCCGCATAATACCAACATACAGTACACACATAAGAGCACCCACATAATACCACCATACAGTGCACATATAATAGTACTCCCACATTATACCAACATATATTATACATTATGCTTTGCTTACATAGCGCCATCCTATTCTGCAGCGCTTTACACACATTATCATCACTGTCCCCATTGGGGCTCACAATCTAATTTTCCTATCAGTATGTTTTTGGGTTATGGGAGGAAACTGGAGGAAACCCACGCAAACACGGTGCACCCATATTAGCAGCATATATTGGAAGCATAATATTATTTCAATAGTTACACCACATAGTGCAAACATATACCATTGTATATCTCCTACATAAAACTGCCACATAGTGCACATATAGTATTTATAATGCCCAATACATGACATATGATAAACTTCCTTCAGTCTCCACCTAATAAAGTAATTGGAGGGCAGTATTCTGGATGTAGCGCCCCTTTAAGGGATAAGTGGAACTTTTTGATCTGGTCCTACCCAGACAGGGGGTCTATATCTTGCTGCCTGGTGCTAGTTATCCCCTGCCTTGGGCGGTACCACTCTCCATCACTGATAACTGGCTGCCAGTTATAAGTTCT
Organism: Ranitomeya imitator; assembly: GCF_032444005.1. Classification (NCBI taxonomy): domain Eukaryota; kingdom Metazoa; phylum Chordata; class Amphibia; order Anura; family Dendrobatidae; genus Ranitomeya; species Ranitomeya imitator. Next base: position 155,349,865 of record NC_091283.1, on the reverse strand, counting down.
TCTTCCCTGGTTCACTCCCCTGTTACTCTGCTCCTGCTCAGACACTGATCCCTGTCCTTGACTTCTGCTTGTGTTGTGACTACATTACTGCCTGTTTGCGTTCCTGACGTTCATCTCCTGGTCTGACCTGGAAATCTGGCTATTGTCTGCCAGCCCACTCCAGTAGCCACCCTGTGGGCACAACCCTGGGGGCCGGGTCCATATAAAGAGGTGGATAGTACAAAGTCTGTCCATGGAAGCCCATTTAGGAGCTGCTGATGCTGGGCCAGTGACGGTTCTGTATGTTCCCAGTCCCAGATTGCCTCCACTTACACCATGGTTGGCACTGGCACCAGGGTTACACAGGTTGGCACTGCATTGCTCTGTTACACCGGACTCCTGCTTGCAAACTATCACTCCCAACATCCACTAATCATGTGCCAATCATCTGCTCTGTTTGTGGGAAAGCTGGGTGCCCCCCGTTGGGCATCGTTATAGGGGTCATAGAGGGCAGTCAGTGGATGTGGCTGACTGTCGTCTTCCTCCCTTACCATTGGGATAAGAGCACTAGAGACGTCTGACAGCCACTTACCTGCCGCCCTAGCAGCAGCGCTCCGTGGAGCAGAACAGACGCGATAATATGGAGTTGGTGAAGACGGTTGTCACCCAGATGATGACTGTATTATGTCTAGTGGCAGCGAAACCATACATCGGACATATTAATCACTCCCATGTATATGTATGAGCGCGGAGTGCTGCCTCAGCAGGAGACAGCATGGTGGCCATAAGGCAATGTGCTGCTAAACCCTCTCTGCCTGGACAGTTCTGTCTTTCCCAAAGCAATAAATAGGCGTCTGTTCCTTTAAGCATAATATAAGTAAATCTGTGAGTCAGCCGGGAGCGTGCTCGGTATAGATGGAGGTTGTCAGGACGCAGTGATTTGCACAAGGTCACTTATCCCCCGGTAGGTGTTCTCCTCTCCGCCGTGCAGCGCGGTCATTTCCGTGTGTATCCGTCCATAATAATTTCCTATATTATACCACTCGCTGTCAGTCACCGACACGACATCAGCACTTCTACCAGAGCCATTGTTATTCCTGCCGGACCATTATAACCTCACACTGCAGGCTGTGTCCCTTTAAAGGGTTGGAGGTCATATATCAGTGCTGGAGCGTTATAAGAGAGGCTGATATCAGTCACATGTGGTGTAATGTCTGGAGGATATATCAGTACTGGAGCGTTATAAGAGAGGCTGATATCAGTCACATGTGGTGTAATGTCTGGAGGATATATCAGTGCTGGAGCGTTATAAGAGGGGCCGATATCAGTCACATATGGTGTAATGTCTGGAGGATATATCAGTGCTGGAGCGTTATAAGAGAGGCTGATATCAGTCACATGTGGTGTAATGTCTGGAGGATATATCAGTACTGGAGTGTTATAAGAGGGGCCGATATCAGTCACATATGGTGTAATGTCTGGAGGATATATCAGTGCTGGAGCGTTATAAGAGGGGCTGATATCAGTCACATATGGTGTAATGTCTGGAGGATATATCAGTACTGGAGCGTTATAAGAGGGCTGATATCAGTCACATATGGTGTAATGTCTGGAGGATATATCAGTACTGGAGCGTTATAAGAGGGGCTGATATCAGTCACATATGGTGTAATGTCTGGAGGATATATAAGTACTGGAGCGTTATAAGAGGGGCTGATATCAGTCACATATGGTGTAATGTCTGGAGGATATATCAGTACTGGAGCGTTATAAGAGGGGCTGATATCAGTCACATATGGTGTAATGTCTGGAGGATATATCAGTACTGGAGCGTTATAAGAGGGGCTGATATCAGTCACATATGGTGTAATGTCTGGAGGATATATCAGTACTGGAGCGTTATAAGAGGGGCTGATATCAGTCACATATGGTGTAATGTCTGGAGGATATATCAGTACTGGAGCGTTATAAGAGGGGTGATATCAGTCACATATGGTGTAATGTCTGGAGGTTATATCAGTACTGGAGCGTTATAAGAGGGGTGATATCAGTCACATATGGTGTAATGTCTGGAGGATATATAAGTACTGGAGCGTTATAAGAGGGGCTGATATCAGTCACATATGGTGTAATGTCTGGAGGATATATCAGTACTGGAGCGTTATAAGAGGGGCTGATATCAGTCACATATGGTGTAATGTCTGGAGGATATATCAGTACTGGAGCGTTATAAGAGGGGTGATATCAGTCACATATGGTGTAATGTCTGGAGGATATATCAGTACTGGAGCATTATAAGAGGGGCTGATATCAGTCACATATGGTGTAATGTCTGGAGGATATATCAGTACTGGAGCGTTATAAGAGGGGCTGATATCAGTCACATGTGGTGTAATGTCTGGAGGATATATTAGTACTGGAGCGTTATAAGAGGGGCTGATATCAGTCACATATGGTGTAATGTCTGGAGGATATATCAGTACTGGAGCGTTATAAGAGAGGCTGATATCAGTCATATATGGTGTAATGTCTGGAGGATATATCAGTACTGGAGTGTTATAAGAGGGGCTGATATCAGTCACATATGGTGTAATGTCTGGAGGATATATCAGTACTGGAGCGTTATAAGAGGGGCTGATATCAGTCACATATGGTGTAATGTCTGGAGGATATATCAGTACTGGAGCGTTATAAGAGGGGCTGATATCAGTCACATATGGTGTAATGTCTGGAGGATATAAGTACTGGAGCGTTATAAGAGGGGCTGATATCAGTCACATATGGTGTAATGTCTGGAGGATATATCAGTACTGGAGCGTTATAAGAGGGGCTGATATCAGTCACATATTGTGTAATGTCTGGAGGTTATATCAGTACTGGAGCGTTATAAGAGGGGCTGATATCAGTCACATATGGTGTAATGTCTGGAGGATATATCAGTACTGGAGCGTTATTAGAGGGGCCGATATCAGTCACATATGGTGTAATGTCTGGAGGATATATCCGTACTGGAGCGTTATAAGAGGGGCTGATATCAGTCACATATGGTGTAATGTCTGGAGGATATATCAGTACTGGAGCGTTATAAGAGGAGCAGATATCAGTCACATATGGTGTAATGTCTGGAGGATATATAAGTACTGGAGCGTTATAAGAGGGGCTGATATCAGTCACATATGGTGTAATATCTGGTGGATATATCAGTACTGGAGCGTTATAAGAGGGGCTGATATCAGTCACATATGGTGTAATGTCTGGAGGATATATCAGTACTGGAGCGTTATAAGAGGAGCAGATATCAGTCACATATGATGTAATGTCTGGAGGATATATCCGGACTGGAGCGTTATAAGAGGGGCCGATATCAGTCACATATGGTGTAATGTCTGGAGGTTATATCCGGACTGGAGCGTTATAAGAGGGGCTGATATCAGTCACATGTGGTGTAATGTCTGGAGGATATATCAGTACTGGAGCGTTATAAGAGGGGCACATATCAGTCACATATGGTGTAATGTCTGGAGGTGAAGTCAGTCTCTCCCCACACTGAAATGGCTGATAACAGGGAGTAATAGCTTGTACTCACCTGTCCTACAGTCACCTCTCCCCAGTAATGGCTGATAACAGAGAATAATAGATTGTAGGTCTTTTTTATTCTATAAAAATACTTCACGTGACACAACTATGATACATGACAAAATAAAACACAACAGAACAAAACATAAGAACAAAGCTCCAATTAAACGACAGAATCAGACACAAATCACAAAGAAATAAACCAGAAATGGAAACAAAATGGATAAAGTTCATGACCTACAAATCAGGGAAAGTAAAAAAAAATAAAATAAAATAAAGGGATAAAAATAACCATAACTACATGAATACCCCCGTAAAATAATGAATAGTATAAAATCAAGTAAGACCCCCGACCCAGCTTCATTCAAACTGCTGTATACACCCCCAGCTACATTCACACCGTCCTATATACAATATTATATACAATATATACACTATAAACATATTACACTAAATCAATTTATACAACACCGCAAACACAACAAAACCCTACTGGTCCCACTGCCTTACCTTACAGCCACCCGCTTACACCACCACATTCACCCTACAACAAACCTAAACACAGTACAGTGTACAAAATTACAAAATTAACAATTAACACAAGTGGAATTATATACTTAACAAAAAAGTGTGAAACAACTGAAATTATGTCTTCTATTCTAGGTTCTTCAAAGTAGCCACCTTTTGCTTTGATGACTGCTTTGCATACTCTTGGCATTCTCTTGATGAGCTTCAAGAGGTAGTCACCGGGAATGGTTTTCATTTCACAGGTGTGCCCTGTCAGGTTTAATAAGTGGGATTTCTTGCCTTATAAATGGGGTTGGGACCATCAGTTGTGTTGTGCAGAAGTCTAGTGGATACACAGCTGATAGTCCTACTGAATAGACTGTTAGAATTTGTGTTTTGGCAATTAAAAAGCAGCTAAGTAAGGAAAAACAAGTGGCCATCATTACTTTAAGAAATGAAGGTCAGTCAGTCTGAAAAATTGGGAAAACTTTGAAAGTGTCCCCAAGTGCAGTGGCAAAAACCATCAAGCGCTACAAAGAAACTGGCTCACATGAGGACCGCCCCAGGAAAGGAAGACCAAGAGTCACCTCTGCTTCTGAGGATAAGTTTATCCAAGTCACCAGCCTCAGAAATCGCAGGTTAACAGCAGCTCAGATTAGAGACCAGGTCAATGCCACACAGAGTTGTAGCAGCAGACACATCTCTACAACAACTGTTAAGAGGAGACTTTGTGCAGCAGGCCTTCATGGTAAAATAGCTGCTAGGAAACCACTGCCAAGGACAGGCAACAAGCAGAAGAGACTTGTTTGGGCTAAAGAACACAAGGAATGGACATTAGACGAGTGGAGATATGTGCTTTGGTCTGATGAGTCCAAATTTGAGATCTTTGGTTCCAACCACCGTGTCTTTGTGCAACGCAGAAAAGGTGAACGGATGGACTCTACATTCCTGGTTCCCACCGTGAAGCATGGAGGAGGAGGTGTGATGGTGTGGGGGTGCTTTGCTGGTAACACTGTTGGGGATTTATTCAAAATTGAAGGCATAGTGAACCAGCATGGCTACCACAGCATCTTGCAGCGGCATGCTATTCCATCCAGTTTGCATCTAGTTGGACCATAAGGGCTATTTGACCAAGAAGGAGAGTGATAGGGTGCTACGTCAGATGACCTGGCCTCCACAGTCACCAGACCTGAACCCAATCGAGATGGTTTGGGGTGAGCTGGACCGCAGAGTGAAGGCAAAAGGGTCAACAAGTGCTAAGCATCTCTGGGAACTCCTTCAAGATTGTTGGAAGACCATTGACTACCTCTTGAAGCTCATCAAGAGAATACCAAGAGTGTGCAAAGCAGTCATCAAAGCAAAAGGTGGCTACTTTGATGACACTGATGCCTTCAGTGTGAATGTACAATTTTCATAGTCATGAAAATACAGAAAAATCTTTAAAAGAGAAGGTGTGTCCAAACTTTTGGTCTGTACTGTGTATATATATATATATATATATATATATATACATATATATATATATATATATACATATATATATACAGTGGGGCAAAAAAGTATTTAGTCAGTCAGCAATAGTGCAAGTTCCACCACTTAAAAAGATGAGAGGCGTCTGTAATTTACATCATAGGTAGACCTCAACTATGGGAGACAAACTGAGAAAAAAAAATCCAGAAAATCACATTGTCTGTTTTTTTTATCATTTTTTTTGCATATTATGGTGGAAAATAAGTATTTGGTCAGAAACAAACAATCAAGATTTCTGGCTCTCACAGACCTGTAACTTCTTCTTTAAGAGTCTCCTCTTTCCTCCACTCATTACCTGTAGTAATGGCACCTGTTTAAACTTGTTATCAGTATAAAAAGACACCTGTGCACACCCTCAAACAGTCTGACTCCAAACTCCACTATGGTGAAGACCAAAGAGCTGTCAAAGGACACCAGAAACAAAATTGTAGCCCTGCACCAAGCTGGGAAGACTTAATCTGCAATAGCCAACCAGCTTGGAGTGAAGAAATCAACAGTGGGAGCAATAATTAGAAAATGGAAGACATACAAGACCACTGATAATCTCCCTCGATCTGGAGCTCCACGCAAAATCCCATCCCGTGGGGTCAGAATGATCACAAGAACGGTGAGCAAAAATCCCAGAACCACGCGGGGGGACCTAGTGAATGAACTGCAGAGAGCTGGGACCAATGTAACAAGGCCTACCATAAGTAACACACTACGCCACCATGGACTCAGATCCTGCAGTGCCAGACGTGTCCCACTGCTTAAGCAAGTACATGTCCGGGCCCGTCTGAAGTTTGCTAGAGAGCATTTGGATGATCCAGAGGAGTTTTGGGAGAATATCCTATGGTCTGATGAAACCAAACTGGAACTGTTGGGTAGAAACACAACTTGTCGTGTTTGGAGGAAAAAGAATACTGAGTTGCATCCATCAAACACCATACCTACTGTAAAGCATGGTGGTGGAAACCTCATGCTTTGGGGCTGTTTCTCTGCAAAGGGGCCAGGACGACTGATCCGGGTACATGAAAGAATGAATGGGGCCATGTATCGTGAGATTTTGAGTGCAAACCTCCTTCCATCAGCAAGGGCATTGAAGATGAAACGTGGCTGGGTCTTTCAACATGACAATGATCCAAAGCACACCGCCAGGGCAACGAAGGAATGGCTTCGTAAGAAGCATTTCAAGGTCCTGGAGTGGCCTAGCCAGTCTCCAGATCTCAACCCTATAGAAAACCTTTGGAGGGAGTTGAAAGTCCGTGTTGCCAAGCGAAAAGCCAAAAACATCACTGCTCTAGAGGAGATCTGCATGGAGGAATGGGCCAACATACCAACAACAGTGTGTGGCAACCTTGTGAAGACTTACAGAAAACGTTTGACCTCTGTCATTGCCAACAAAGGATATATTACAAAGTATTGAGATGAAATTTTGTTTCTGACCAAATACTTATTTTCCACCATAATATGCAAATAAAATGTTAAAAAAACAGACAATGTGATTTTCTGGATTTTTTTTTCTCAGTTTGTCTCCCATAGTTGAGGTCTACCTATGATGTAAATTACAGACGCCTCTCATCTTTTTAAGTGATGGAACTTGCACTATTGCTGACTGACTAAATACTTTTTTGCCCCACTGTATATATATATATACAGTGTATGTATATATATATATATATGTATATATATATATATATATATCTCACACACCTACACTAACTAGCCCGCCACCCCTGATCTAGCTCTGGCCACAAAGTTCAGGAATTATCCGAGCTAGGATCAGGCCCCAAAGTTTTTCCCCAGGTGAGGTCTGGGCCAGGCCAGATAAGTCTCTTATCAAAGCTGTTGAACCCTCCAATCACCCCACCCAACCTAACTAAAGGTACCGTCTCACAGTGACACTTTGGTCGCTACGACGGCACGATCAGTGACGCTCCAGCCTCGCTCCATTATCGCTCCAGCGTCGTAGACTGCGGTCACACTTCGCAATCCACGGCGCTGGAGCGATAAGTTCATGACGTATTTGCGATGTAGAATCAGCAGAGGAGGTGGAGAATATCGTGCACACCTTTGTTACACGATGCGATCATGCCGCCACAGCGGGACACTTGACGACGAAAGAAAGTTTCAAACGATCTGCTACGACTTACGATTCTCAGCGGGGTCCCTGATCGCAGTAGCGTGTCAGACACAGCGAGATCGTAAGTATATCGTTGGAAAGTCACGGATCGTGCCGTCGTAGCTACCAAAGTGCCACTGTGAGACGGTACCCTTAGACCCTCTATTATACACAATATATACAATACATAGAATACACTATATACAATATATACATAAATCAACATTACAGAACACAACCTACATACTCACCACCCAAGGCTCAAGTTCGATGCCTGCAAACCTTCTATTTCAGGGAACAGAAATACAAAACAAAACTCTAGGGTGTAAAGACATCAGCCCACCACCAGGATATAGGAGCGCTAATGGACTAAGGCACCCCGAAGGAGAAACCCCTCCAGAGATGGGCCGCCCTCCAGGCACCCAGTCTTTTGAACTCCAGAGAAGGCACTTTCACCAGGGCACCTAGGATGCTGCTAGAAAGTTCATCTACACGGAGGATTTTACTCTGCGTCGAAACTAAAACTCTTGCGTTCCAAGTGAAGTACCTGACCACTGCGCTGACTAAGAATAAAGTGGCTCGGTCCCTTCTCCCGAGGTCTCTGAACACTACACAGGCCCACTTGGCATAGGACAGAGTGGCCAGCCGCGATCAGCCAGTGGAAGCGCCCACCCTGTTGTACACCTCTGTATTAAAGGTACAATGAAGCAGGAAGTGCTCCATGCTTTCCAGCTTGGTAGCACAAACCTCACGGGGGCAATTCCTGTCCTCTGAGCTCCTGTTCTTCAGATTGTCCCTCACATACAACTTACTTTGGAAGCAGCGCCAAGTCAAGTCCCAATACTTCTTGGGGATGCTGCTAAGATATAACAAACTCAACCCAACCTCTAGATCCCAACTTGGGCAGTCCTTGAGGACCAATGGTCTCTGAAAATGCGAAAGCAAGACCCGCATGTCAAGGAGTTTCCTTGGGAGGGACCTCACCTCCCACATTCCCAGACCCTACCAGCGCATCATTTTCAGAACCGGGGTAACATAAGCCGGCAGATGCCTGTGCGGTGTGGGAAGATCCTTCAATCTTCCCCCTGTCTTCCATTCTTGGAAGAAAGGCTGAAACCATCCCTTGCAGGCATATACCCATGGAGGAGCCCTTTCTTTTCAGAGGCTTTCCACATTAACTTTCAAAAAGGTGTTCACTAGGAACACCACAGGGTTCACCATATTCAACCACCCTAGTCTCCTCGTGCGGTAAGTGACCTCCCGCTTGACTAGGTTCAGTCTATTCCCCCATAACACGTGGAAGAACAGAATGTAGACCCGTGTCCAGAGAGGCTCTGGCAAGACACAGACGTAGCCCAGGTAGATTAGCAAGGGGAGCAGGAAAGCTTTGCACAGGCCAACCCTTTCCCTCAGGGTCAAAGACCAACCCTTCCATTGGTCCACTCTTTGGGTGACACCTTTGATTCTGCCTTCCCAGTTTTGATTCTGCCTTCCCTACCCTGGCCAAATTCGATGCCTAGGGCTTTGGCATGTTCTTGGGGTTCGGGAGGGTGTCCAGAAGATCAAACCCTGGATCCCCGCCACCCAGCCAGAGACTCTCACATTTGTCCTAGTTGACCTTGGACCCGGATGCTCTCCTTTTCTGACATCACCGCCTTCACCTCCTCTTGCAAAGAAACAAAGACGTGACATCGTCCGCGTAGGCCACTAATCTCAGGATAGCCTTTGGCGCCACGCCTCCCATCCTCACCCCCGCCAACGGTCCACAATCGACCCTTCTGAGAAAGGGATTGATCGCATACATGTAAGGCAAAGGGCTAAGAGGGCAGCCCTGGCGGACATCAGATCCTACCCCGAAAGACCAATACACCTATTTACCAGAGGAAAAGTCTCAGCCCCTGCGTACAAGGTCTTAAGCCAGTCCACAAACCCTCCAGGCAGACCATACCTCAAAAGAGTGGACCAGAGCTACTCGTGGTCGACCCGATTAAAGGATTTTGTCTGATCCAGGGTCAGCAAGAACCCCTTCCAAAGGCAAGCCTTGCTCCACGGCCTCTCGGAAACCTAGAACAGCACTGAAAGTACTACGGCCAGGAATGCAACAGTGCTGGGCCTCCGAAAGGAGCCACGGTGCAAACTTCACCAGCCTGTTGAAAAGTATGTTAGCCAAAACCTTCCTGTCCACATTGAGAAGTGCTACGGGATGCCAATTCTCAATGCGTGACGGATCCTTACCCTTTGACAAAATGATCAAAGCTGACCTCCTTAATGATCTCGGCAGAGTGCCCGAAGAGAGACACTCATTAAACACCTGAGTCAAGAGGGGGACCAAGGAGTCCCTAAAGGTCCTCAAGAACTTGGATGTTAAGCCATCCAGACCTGGCGATTTTTTGGCCCTGAGCCCAACGATCGCCAGTCTCACTTCCTCTTCTTTGATCGCTTCTGCCAAGCCACCCAGCAAGAGGTCAGCCCCTGGCTCAGGAACAGCTTCAGACAGGAAAGCCAACATCCTGTCACGATCCAGTTCCCTCCTTCACAAGAGGTGTGAGTAGTATGAACTGACGACCTCCAAGATCCCTGATCTGGATCTTCTCAGGGATCCTGTAGTGTCCATCAGCCCCGTCACTATCTTACTATTCACTGACATCTTGCAGCTTCTGTAAGGGTCGGGTGACTAGTATTTCCTGTATTCCCTCTCAAAAACCAAAGATTCGTGCCTTTCGTACTGAGACCACTTCAGCAAGGATTTCACACTAGAGATCTCCTCGCGGCCACCTCCAGTCGAGACAAGATGCTCGAGTTTCCTCCTCAGGCTCTGATACAGGCGATCCCTGTTCAGGCTTCTGAGGTTCGAGCGTTGCCGGAAGAATCTCGCCACCCGATGTTTGAACTCCACTCAGACTTAGTTTTACTTAGGCCCAGCAACGGTACCTGGCTCTGAAGAAGTTCCTCAAAGGACCGTCTTATAGCTTCTTCCTTAACCCATTAATCCCATATGACGTACTATCCCGTCCAGGTGACCTGGGACTTAATTCCCAGTGACGGGATAGTACGTCATATGCGATCGGCCGCGCTCACGGGGGGAGCGCGGCCGATCGCGGCCGGGTGTCAGCTGCCTATCGCAGCTGACATCCGGCACTATGTGCCAGGAGCGGTCACGGACCGCTCCCGGCACATTAACCCCCGACACACCGCGATCAAAGATGATCACGGTGTGCCGGCGGTGCAGGGAAGCATCGTGCAGGGAGGGGGCTCCCTGCAGGCTTCCCTGAGACGATCGGTACACGGTGATGTACTCACCGTGTACCGAGCGTCTTCTCCCTGCAGTCCCCGGATCCAAAATGGCCGCGGGGCTGCATCCGGGTCCTGCAGGGAGCACTTCCGGGTCAGGATCAGGCTGCAGCTGCAGCTCTAATCCTGCCCGGCTGTATGTCAGATCACCGATCTGACAGTGTGCTGTGCACACTGTCAGATCGGTGATCTGTGATGTCCCCCCCTGGGACAAAGTGAAAAGGTAAAAAAAAAAAAAAATTCTTAAATAAAGAAGAAAAAAAAAAAATATTATTCCCATAAATACATTTCTGTATCTAAAAAAAAAACCAAAAAAACAATAAAAGTACACATATTTAGTATCGCCGCGTCCGTAACGACCCGACCTATAAAACTGGCCCACTAGTTAACCCCTTCAGTGAACACCGTAAGAAAAAAAAAAAAAACGAGCCAAAAAACAACGCTTTATTATAACGCTGAACAAAAAGTGGAATAACACGCGATCAAAAAGACGGATATAAATAACCATGGTACCTCTGAAAACGTCATCTTGTCCCACAAAAAACGAGCCGCCATATAGCATCATAACCAAAAAAATAAAAAAGTTATAGTCCTCAGAATAAAGCGATGCCAAAATAATAATTTTTTCTATAAAATAGCTTTTATCGTATAAAAGCGCCAAAACATTTAAAAAAATAATATAAATGAGGTATCGCTGTAATCGTACTGACCCGAAGAATAAAACTGCTTCATCAATTTTACCAAACGCGGAACGGTATAAACGCCTCCCCCAAAAGAAATTCATGAATAGCTGGTTTTTGGTCATTCTGCCTCACAAAAAATCCGAATAAAAAGCGATCAAAAACTGTCACGTGTCCGAAAATGTAACCGATAAAAACGTCAACTCGTCCAGCAAAAAACAAGACCTCACATGACTCTGTGGACCAAAATATGGAAAAATTATAGGTCTCAAAATGTGGAGACGCAAAAACTTTTTTGCTATAAAAAGCGTCTTTTAGTGTGTGACGGCTGCCAATCATAAAAATCCGATATAAAAAACGCTATAAAAGTAAATCAAACCCCCCTTCAACACCTCCTTAGTTAGGCTAGGTTCACATTGCGTTAATGGGTTAACGCTAACGGACAGCGTTGCACGGCGAAAATGTCACAATTAACGCCGTGCAACGGGTCAGTTAGCACACCCATTGACAGCAATGTGATTTTCGGGTGTAGCGCATCGCTAGAGCGTGCCATTTTCGGCTCGCGCTAGCAAGGTGCCGTTCTCTTGTGGCGCGCCTCGGACGCTGCTTGCAGCGTCCGCGGCGCACCCGAGGTCCGATCCCCGATCTTCCAGAGCGGGGACGTTAACGCGACCACTAAACACGACACCTAAAAAGACATTGCGTTAGCGCAATCCGCTAGCGCTAAACGGATTTCCCTAACGCAATGTGAACCTAGCCTTAGGGAAAAATAATAAAATTAAAAAAAATGTATTTATTTCCATTTTCCCATTAGGGTTAGGGCTAGGGTTAGGGTTAGGGCTAGGGTTAGGGCTAGGGTTAGGGTTTGGATTACATTTACGGTTGGGATTAGGGTTGGGATTAGAATTAGGGGTGTGTCAGGGTTAGGTGTGTGGTTAGGGTTACAGTTGGGATTAGGGTTAGGGGTGCGTTTGGATTAGGGTTTCATTTATAATTGGGGGGTTTCCACTGTTTAGGCACATCAGGGGCTCTCCAAACGCGACATGGCGTCCGATCTCAATTCCAGCCAATTCTGCATTGAAAAAGTAAAACAGTGCTCCTTCACTTCCGAGCTCTCCCGTGCGCCCAAACAGGGGTTTACCCCAACATATGGGGTATCATCGTACTCGAGACAAATTGGACAACAACTTTTTGGGTCCAAGATCTCTTGTTATCCTTGGGAAAATAAAAATTTGGGGGGCTAAAAATCATTTTTGTGGGAAAAAAAAAGGATTTTTTATTTTCACGGCTCTGCGTTGTAAACTGTAGTGAAACACTTGGGGGTTCAAAGTTTTCACAACACATCTAGATAAGTTCCGTGGGAGGTCTAGTTTCCAATATGAGGTCACTTGTGGGGGGTTTGTACTGTTTGGGTACATCAGGGGCTCTGCAAATGCAACGTGACTCCTGCAGACCAATCCATCTAAGTCTGCATTCCAAATGGCGCTCCTTCCCTTCCGAGCTCTGCCATGCGCCCAAACAGTGGTTCCCCCCCACATATTGGGTATCAGCGTACTCAGGACAAATTGGACAACAACTTTTGGGGTCCAATTTATTCTGTTACCCTTGTAAAAATACAAAGCTGGGGGCTAAAAAATCATTTTTGTGAAAAAAAAAAAATTATTTTAACGGCTCTGCGTTATAAACTGTAGTGAAACACTTGGGGGTTCAAAGCTCTCAAAACACATCTAGATAAGTTCCTTAGGGGGTCTAGTTTCCAAAATGGTGTCACTTGTGGGGGGTTTTAATGTTTAGGCACATCAGGGGCTCTCCAAACCAACATGGCGTCCCATCTTAATTCCAGTCAATTTTGCATTGAAAAGTCAAATGGCGCTCCTTCCCTTCCGAGCTCTGCTATGCGCCCAAAAAGTGGTTTACCCCCACATATGGGGTATCGTCGCACTCAGGACAAATTGCACAACAACTTTTGTGGTCTAATTTCTTCTCTTACCCTTGGGAAAATAAAAAATTGGTGGCGAAAAGATCATTTTTGTGAAAAAATATGATTTTTTATTTTTACGGCTCTGCATTATAAACTTCTGTGAAGCACTTGTTGGGTCAAAGTGCTCACCACACATCTAGATAAGTTCCTTAGGGTGTCTACTTTCCAAAATGGTGTCACGTGTGGGGGGTTTCAATGATTAGGCACATGAGGGGCTCTCCAAACACAACATGGCGTCCCATCTCAATTCCTGTCAATTTTGCATTGAAAAGTCAAATGGCGCTCCTTTTCTTCCGAGCTCTGCCATGCGCCCAAACAGTGGTTTACCCCCACATATGGGGTATCAGCGTACTCAGTACAGATTGTACAACAACGTTTGGCATCCATTTTATCCTGTTACCCTTGGTAAAATAAAACAAATTGGAGCTGAAATAAATTTTGTGTGAAAAAAAGTTAAATATTCATTTTTATTTAAACATTCCAAAAATTCCTGTGAAACCCCTGAAGGGTTAATAAACTTCTTGAATGTGGTTTTGAGCACCTTGAGGGGTGCAGTTTTTAGAATGGTGTCACACTTGGGTATTTTCTATCATATAGACCCCTCAAAATGACTTCAAATGAGATGTGGTCCCTAAAAAAAAATGGTGTTGTAAAAATGAGAAATTGCTGGTCAACTTTTAACCCTTATAACTCCCTAAGAAAAAAAAATTTTGGTTCCAAAATTGTGCTGATGTAAAGTAGACATGTGGGAAATGTTACTTATTAAGTATTTTGCGTGACATATCTCTGTGATTTAAGGGCATAAAAATTTCAAGTTGGAAAATTGCGAAATTTTCTAAATTTTTGCTAAATTTCCGTTTTTTTCACAAATAAACGCAAGTTATATCGAATAAATGTTACCACTAAAATGAAGTACAATATGTCACGAGAAAACAATGTCAGAATCGCCAAGATCCGTTGAAGCGTTCCAGAGTTATAACCTCATAAAGGGACAGTGGTCAGAATTGTAAAAATTGGCCCGGTCATTAACGTGCAAACCACCCTCGGGGCTTAAGGGGTTAAGGAGTGACATGTTCAGCTTCCAATAACCTCTTCCCATCCGTGGAGTCTCTGTAACGTTCAGAAAAAACATAATCAAACAGTGATCGGAGAACTCCACCTCCATAACCGACAACGGCGAAGAGACGGCCTCCTCCTTCAAATAAAACCTGTCTTTCCTAGAGTTGCACTGACTACCTCTAAAAAAGGTGAATCCCGCGTGGCCTGTGTTGTGCCGGATGTGGACATCCACCAGGCGTGCCTCACTTACTATCCTATTTAGCGCAACACAATCGTAAGCCAGCCGGTCTCCGGGACCTCCTCTATCACAGAGTCTCGTAACGTTGTTGAAATCCCCTCCAAAGACCACCTGCCGACTCAAAAATAAGAAAGGTTTGATCTTCATGAAGAGACACTTGCGGTCCCACTTGGACTGGGGACCATAGATGTTAATGAGCCGAAGCTCCTGTCCCCCGATGGAGACATCTAGGATCAAGCATCTCCCCATTTCTAATTCAAATAATCGTCTGCATTCAACTGCAGTGGTCTTAAAAAGGACCGCCACCCTGCTATACGGCACGGTTGCAAGAGACCAGTAGGAGGGCCCATGCCTCCAAGGGAGAAATAGATTGTACTCACCTATCTTACAGTCGACACCACCAGAATTGGCTGATAACAGAGAGTAATAGATTGTTGTCACTTGCCCATCACATGGATGCACAGAATAGAATGCACTCTTGCCATGAACCAGCAACTTTTGGGCCTTTATTTGATCTTGTCTTGGGGCCCTTGAGGACTCCTAGAAAGATTCTTGCCAATATGATACATTAACAACAACCTGTGTTCCCACATATACTCATAACACAGAAGCGCTCGTTCTACAGGTGTCGGTGGATTCGTGGGCAGTGGAGTAAAACCAACCATTACAGTAAAATAAATCCCATCTCATCATGAAACAAATTATGTCCCTGTCACTAAGAGAAAGCAAGAACACTACCAGGGAGGATTTGGCGGATAGAGCCATCACTGCACCCTAAAATAGAGATCTCTGACTGATCTGTCACCTCCAGACCTCTCTGTAGTCTCCACCATCTCCAAACCCATCTGTCCTATTCCTTCAGACCCCTCAGAACTTACGGACCCCTCTGTCCTCCTCTTCCTCCTGAGTCCTGACCCTTTTGTCATCCTCCACTTCCACACCATTCTGTCCTCCTCCATCAGACCTTCTTATCTCTTCCAGACCTTTTTATCCTTCTCCATACTTCTCTGTCCTCCAGACTTCCATGTCCCCCTCATAACTGCTTTGTCCTCTTGCTCCAGACCCCTCTGTCCTCCAGACTCCTATGTCCTCTTCCTCCACACCATTCTGACCTCCCCCTGATGCCTCTGTCCTCCTCCTCCAGACCCATCTGTCCTCCTCCAGATACATCTGTCCTCCTCCTTTAGACCCCTCTGTTCTCCTGCTCCAGACCCATCTGTTCTCCTCCTCCAGACCCCTCTGTCACCCTTCTCTAGACCCCTCTGTTCTCCTCTTCCAGACCCCTCTGTCCTCCTCCTCCAGACCCCTTTCTCATTTGGCTTTTCTGCAGTGAGATTATACCCAGTGTCAGACTGGGGTGCCAGGGGCCCACCAGTAACAAATTCCAGGGCCCCACTTTTCAGCTACATGCAATTGTGACATTATCCTCAATCACAAATTATTATAACAATGGACTGGGCAGATTGTTACATGAATAAGATGCGTCTGTATATACAGGTCCTTCTCAAAAAATTAGCATATAGTGTTAAATTTCATTATTTACCATAATGTAATGATTACAATTAAACTTTCATATATTATAGATTCATTATCCACCAACTGAAATTTGTCAGGTCTTTTATTGTTTTAATACTGATGATTTTGGCATACAACTCCTGATAACCCAAAAAACCTGTCTCAATAAATTAGCATATTTCACCCATCCAATCAAATAAAAGTGTTTTTTAATAACAAACAAAAAAACCAACAAATAATAATGTTCAGTTATGCACTCAATACTTGGTCGGGAATCCTTTGGCAGAAATGACTGCTTCAATGCGGCGTGGCATGGAGGCAATCAGCCTGTGACACTGCTGAGATGTTATGGAGGCCCAGGATGCTTCAATAGCGGCCTTAAGCTCATCCAGAGTGTTGGGTCTTGCGTCTCTCAACTTTCTCTTCACAATATCCCACAGATTCTCTATGGGGTTCAGGTCAGGAGAGTTGGCAGGCCAATTGAGCACAGTAATACCATGGTCAGTAAACCATTTACCAGTGGTTTTGGCACTGTGAGCAGGTGCCAGGTCGTGCTGAAAAATGAAATCTTCATCTCCATAAAGCATTTCAGCCGATGGAAGCATGAAGTGCTCCAAAATCTCCTGATAGCTAGCTGCATTGACCCTGCCCTTGATGAAACACAGTGGACCAACACCAGCAGCTGACATGGCACCCCACACCATCACTGACTGTGGGTATTTGACACTGGACTTCAGGCATTTTGGCATTTCCTTCTCCCCAGTCTTCCTCCATACTCTGGCACCTTGATTTCCGAATGACATGCAAAATTTGCTTTCATCAGAAAAAAGTACTTGGGACCACTTAGCAACAGTCCAGTGCTGCTTCTCTGTAGCCCATTTCGGCACCTGTAGCCCATTTCCTGCACATGCCTGTGCACGGTGGCTCTGGATGTTTCCACACCAGACTCAGTCCACTGCTTCCTCA
This sequence comes from Ranitomeya imitator, assembly GCF_032444005.1. NCBI lineage: Eukaryota > Metazoa > Chordata > Amphibia > Anura > Dendrobatidae > Ranitomeya > Ranitomeya imitator. The sequence goes on along the minus strand of NC_091283.1, from coordinate 155,332,442 downwards.
GGTTCCCCAAGGTCTGGAATCGGTCCTTCTCCACAATCTTCCTCAGGGTCCGGTCTCCTCTTCTCGTTGTACAGCGTTTTCTGCCACATTGTTTCCTTCCAACAGACTTACCATTGAGGTGCCTTGATACAGCACTCTGGGAACAGCCTATTTGTTGAGAAATTTCTTTCTGGGTCTTACCCTCTTGCTTGAGGGTGTCAATGATGGCCTTCTTGACATCTGTCAGGTCGCTAGTCTTACCCATGATGGGGGTTTTGAGTAATGAACCAGGCAGGGAGTTTATAAAAGCCTCAGGTATCTTTTGCATGTGTTTAGAGTTAATTAGTTGATTCAGAAGATTAGGGTAATAGGTCGTTTAGAGAACCTTTTCTTGATATGCTAATTTATTGAGACAGGTTTTTTGGGTTATCAGGAGTCGTATGCCAAAATCATCAGTATTAAAACAATAAAAGACCTGACAAATTTCAGTTGGTGGATAATGAATCTATAATATATGAAAGTTTAATTGTAATCATTACATTACGGTAAATAATGAAATTTAACACTATATGCTAATTTTTTGAGAAGGACCTGTAGTGATTCATGTATTTAGTGCCAAGTAATTCTTAAATAAGAGGGTGACGGCCCACTCCTGCACAGGGGCCCACCGGAGGATTCTTCTGTTCTCCTGAGGGCCAGTCCAAGCCTGTTTGTATCCCAATCCCCACCTCCCCAAACTTCTGCCATAAGCAGAGAGTGAGGAGATCCCTAAACATATTAGTTGCTCGTGCGCTGCCCCACTTCCGTTCATTAATTTGTGTCATTGTAGATTTTGCTGTAAGATCAGTTACTGTGATTGACAAGCTTCCATTATTTGTGGGCGGTTCTGTGACTACGGAGCGGCTGTCATGGCGCCGCGCTGATTTCTATCAGTATCAGATTCTGCTGATCCTTTGAAGTGAACAAAGAAATCTGCACCATGTAAAGGTCAGATAAGAAGCCCCGCCAGTCACATGACCCATTCCCCTCCTCCAGAACCGCACCCACTAAATATATGTACCCCAGTTCGGGAGTCAAAAAATTAAAGGGCCAGCTTCGCCACAAAATATAAGGGGCAAATTCCAATAGTCTGGAACAAATCCATCCGTTCTTTGCTAGATAGTCGGATAGTGCAGACACGTCCCGGGTGGAAAACTGAAGAAACTGCCGCCTTTAAACGTCTCCAACCTTCTCACAAAGCCGCCATCACGTGACCGCGGCATGAAAATCCTTCCAGATATGGAATACATTGCATGTTCTGTCAGAACCAGGTTGATCTAAGGCTTGGGGGGATCAGGACAAGAGATGAACCAGCAGACGAGATCCATCCTGGTTGCAGACGTCTGCGAGGATGGATAGGGGAGGGGATTTGCGCAGAGACATCAGTGGCCGCATGTAGATTTGTTGATGTGGAGGAAAGGTAACGATATCGATGAAGAGACAGCAGACGTGACAGCTCAGCGGCAGGCAGTGACAACTCTCCGACTAATGAAACATGTCACATGGAGACATATGGCGGCCACCGCCGGAGTCACACGCGCCGTACGCCATGCTTTTAGGAAAAGAGCCCCCACTCCCCTGTCTGACAGCTCCAACGTCTCCACGAGAGCCCTGTAGGGACAGCTCCTCCAAGACATGAAGGCTCCCGCCGAGTCTCCGCCATTCTAGCTTTTTCCATGGAATACTTAGCAGGCGGTTACAGTGTAGCAGAGCCCAGCGGTGTCAGAGGATTCGGCTGTGACAACCTGGTATTTCACAGAGTTGTCAGATTGTAGATTGGATTTTAGAGCAGAATAATGCAAGTAACAAGGGGCAGGCAACATAAAAATGCCTCCATCTTTATCAACGCTAATTATCCCGTCATCTGATTGATGCTGCGCTAGGCTCTACCCCAAAAGAAAATGGGAAGAGAGACCTTACTGCTCGGAATATAACGTAGTAATGACTATCCATACGTTCCATCATTTCATCAGACCCGTCCTCCGTGGGGGGCACATACTTAATGGTTGTGACTTCACCGCAGATTGTTCTGTGGCAGCAAGTCCCCGCAGATGCTGCTCAGCAGAATCTGCTTAATTTTGGCACAGAGAAAAGCTCATAAAAATTAGAGCAGAATCCGGCGCCGGCGGTCATATCGTACACATTTGTAATAATACATCAGGGGAGAGCGCCCGGTAATGATCAGTAGGTAAGATCTACATCAGTGCCACGGCCTTGTAAGCTTGTCAGCATTGGGAGGTCACATGACCAGGGCTGTGGAGTCAGTAAGCCAAACCCCTAAGACTCACTAGCCCCGGTCACTACTGGGCATGTGCCTAAAGTGCGGCACAGATTCATCTCATCTATGACTCCCCAGCACTGGTCACTACTGAGCCTGTACATAAAGTGCAGCACAGATTCATCTCATCTATGGCTCCCCAGCACTGGTCACTTCCGAGCATGTGCAGAAAGTGCAGCACAGATTCATCTCATCTATGACTCCCCAGCACTGGTCACTACTGAGCATGTGCATAAAGTGCAGCACAGATTCATCTCATCTATGGCTCCCCAGCACTGGTCACTACCGAGCATGTGCATAAAGTGCAGCACAGATTCATCTCATCTATGGCTCCCCAGCACTGGTCACTTCCGAGCATGTGCAGAAAGTGCAGCACAGATTCATCTCATCTATGACTCCCCAGCACTGGTCACTACTGAGCATGTGCATAAAGTGCAGCACAGATTCATCTCATCTATGGCTCCCCAGCACTGGTCACTTCCGAGCATGTGCAGAAAGTGCAGCACAGATTCATCTCATCTATGACTCCCCAGCACTGGTCACTACTGAGCATGTGCATAAAGTGCAGCACAGATTCATCTCACCTATGGCTCCCCAGCACTGGTCACTACCGAGCATGTGCATAAAGTGCAGCACAGATTCATCTCATCTATGGCTCCCCAGCACTGGTCACTTCCGAGCATGTGCAGAAAGTGCAGCACAGATTCATCTCATCTATGACTTCCCAGCACTGGTCACTACTGAGCATGTACATAAAGTCCAGCACAGATTCTTCTCATCTATGGCTCCCCAGCACTGGTCACTACTGAGCCTGTACATAAAGTCCAGCACAGATTCTTCTCATCTATGGCTCCCCAGCACTGGTCACTACTGAGCATGTGCATAAAGTCCAGCACAGATTCTTCTCATCTATGGCTCCCCAGCACTGGTCACTACTGTGCATGTGTATAAAGTGCAGCACAGATTCATCTCAACTAAAAGCCCAGATCCTTAGATCAGGAACAGAACAGATATCTACAGGACATTTCATAACTTTCTCAAATTATGAGGAAAATGTTCAGCTCATCCTGCATTGTACTACTGTACCCAATGTATTATATATTTTAGGAGTCGGTCCAATTTACACTACCTCCAACTCTGACACCACCAAAATTGACATAGGCTCCACAGCCCTGTCCAAGGGATAATGTGATGATATTGTCCGCCATATTGTCTGGGAGAGCAGCCTATAAACTTGCCAGGCTTTTCCCCAGGGGGACATCAGCAATATATTGTAAACAATGTAGCAAGCAATGCAAGTTCCTGATTGGCTCAGAGTTATCTTAAGACAGTCACGGTCTCATCCTCCCTCTCCTTGGCTAAGCAGGGGTGTATACCAAACAGAGACGGCTCCACAGGATCATGGTGTCGTCATTCAGCCTTTACGATAAATATCGCTTAACCCCCAATTGCAATATTTTAATGCTGGTTTTGCCAGTTCAGTAGAAGGGGCAATTTTGGCCCCATGGCCCGTTCAACACAAGCTTTTAGATCAGACAATGGGTACATCTTATGGTCCAGTCCTACCTCTTCATGTATCATCTCACTATTGCACATGGCTTTACATCCCCCACTGGTTCAGTGTCTGCCATGATGCATTAGAGGGGTTTAGCAAAGCTTTTTAACAGTAATGTTCAGCAGAATTGCGAATGCAGCTCTGGATGGGACTAGAGCATGATGGGCAGCTGGTAGCAGAGCTCTTGACTAAGCCACTGTTTCTTTTCTCTTGCAGAGGACCAGCTGTGGCTACATCCTGTGCACGGTGCTGCTGTCCGTGGCTGTCCTGCTGGCTGTCACCGTCACTGGAGCCGTCCTGTTTATGAATCATTACCACGCCCCGTCCACCGAACCCCCACCAGTCATCACTACCAACATGGAGGACCCCAACGCGCTGGTCACCATTGAGAGGGCGGATAGCTCACACATCAATATATTCATCGACCCCAATTGCCCCGACCCGCTGCCTCGCCTGGATGGATTTCAGTCCTCCCTGATATCCGCACTGGCCGACCATGACTCAGAGATGAAAGCGGCAGTGGGCAAGGAGAGGGCACTACTGGCAGGACTGGCCGACCAAGTGTCACAGATGGTATCACAAGTTTCCCGACAGCGAGCGGACTGGGAGAGCCTGCGGAAAGGGCAGAGTGGACTGGTGTCTGAGCTTGGGGCGCTGCAGAGTGAGCAGGGGAGACTCATACAGGTAACACCCCACTTTACCATCCCCCATCCATAATGTCATACCAGCCAATATGGCAGCCCACAGTCCACATCAAATTCTATCCCTTTAAGTGACTATGAAGTCTCCATTCCGCAGTGATGGGAAGCGGCAGCATACATACAGAGATGCTTGGCACCGCTTGATGCAGAACACATGGCTGTGCTGGCTCTCTGCACACACAGACAGATCTGTGCCAACCAGAATCTGGCAAGAGCACATGGTACAAACTTCAGTACAAATGCCAAGTGATTGCTGCAGGCTGTGAGAGGTAGGAACGGCTGTAATTGCACCTCTGCTGAGAGCAAGAATGGCACCGAGAGGTTTATACAGTCTGTAAGGGGGAAGGAGGCTGCTGTCACCCTGACCAGGAGAAAGAGGTCACTAGTCATAAGGGTGGAGCATGGAAGTGTGTGGGAGGAGCTTCACTGGGACACTAGTCATTAGGGTGGAGCTTTTCAATGATGCTAGTCACAAGGTATGTTGGGGTAGAGCTTTTTACTGGCACGTCATGTGGGTGGAGCATGTGTGTGGGCAGAGTTTTATATTGCGTCTAGCTTCACACAAGACCAGGATGATTATATATATGTAGGAGTCCTGAATGGAATACCAGCAGGACAGTGAGGACTGGCACATGCCAGACAGTAGAAGCTCGGATTGTGATTGAAATAATTACCATAAATGTTCCTTATAGCCTCTTCTTTCTCCATTGTTCCCCCCTCTAGCTTCTGTCTGAGGGTCACAGTCACGTGGCGCAGCTCGTCAGTTCTGTTAGTGAAGTCCTGGATTCAGTCCATGGAAGATCTCGCGGGAAAGGGGATCTCATACGGTCACCAGCAAAGAGTTCCAGACCTCGTGGCTGCACCAACGGTGAGACCTGCATCATTGCTTCCCAAGCTTGGGGGGGCAGGTGTGGTGACAGACTCCATCGCTCCGGCACGGTATTTGTGCAGTGTTCTTCCTGAGCCCCCTGGTGCAGTGACACAGCGCAGTAATAGGTAGCGGGGTGGGGGACACACAGCTACATGTAGCGTGTGTCTTTTCACGGCTTGTATGGGGTCTTTTGGGATGTCACATCAGTGGTGTATCGTCCGGTGCCAGTACTCCACCTGTAGATATGGACGGGACTTCCCAGGCCGGGGCTTTGGATGAGAGCGCAGCTCCCCTTCCCCCAATCTTGATTCTTGTATTGTAAAGCCAGAAAACTGCGGCTCCTGGTAGTTCTGCCATCTTGACAGCATCATAAATCTTGGCGGCGGAGTCTTCCGCAGCGCTGTAACAATTTCAAGGGAATTTTTTTATGAGCTAATCTACGCATTTGACCAGGAATGGAATTATCCGGCACCCTGGCTCCGAGATGATGAAAACACTTTCTGCCTGGCACTGTATAACGCCGCCACTTATCCACAGGTTCCAAGCCGCGCGACTGCTATGACATCTTCATCAGCGGGCAGCAGGAAGATGGCGTCTACTCCGTGTTCCCCATTCACTATCCAAATGGATTCCAGGTCTACTGTGACATGACCACGGATGGAGGCGGATGGACGGTGAGTGGCCAGCAGTTACATTACTGAAGACGGGAGCTACATGACTTCTACTCCAGTCACATCCAAAGCTGCAGTTACAATTCTGCTGCATGATCACACCTTTTACTCTGGTCACATCCAAATCTGCTGTCAGAATTCTGTTGCATGATCACATGTTATACTCTGGTCACATCCAAAGCTGTAGTTTCACTTCTTCATCATGGTCATCCCTTATGCTTCTGTCCCATCCAAAGCTGCACTCACAATTGTTCTGTATGATCGCGCCTTTTATGCCACTCGGCTTCAGAATTTCTGCAGTCACATCTAAACTGATACAATAAATGGCAGCCTGCAGAGATTGATAATGGTGAACTGCAGAACTTTATAGACGGCTCTGGATGTGACTGGAGTAGAAGATGTAATATGGGATGTCGCTTGAGATCAGTACAAACGTAAACAATCCACAAAAATAACTCAATGCTATATATTTACCCAGATTATGATATTCTTGTAGCCACCATGATCTGGGTCACTTCCTAAAACTAGAACTAGGGGGCGCACTGATACTGATAAATGACCAATTGGGAGATGAGATGAGGCCTGGCTCCTCTTAAAATCCTAAGACTCATTCTTCCTGTTTCTAACCCACAATAGCTGCCATAAGCATCACCTAATCTCTTTCAGCTCCATTAATTGGTTAAATGGATCCTCATGGGATGAGCAAATGTTGAGGCTATTTCCCAGCCTCTTAATTGAATGAAATGTTTACTATAGACACCCGAATGTACAGTGCCCAGCATTGCTGCCATGTTCTTGTATCATGTAATACTATGATAATGATTGATTATAACGAGCAGTCAGTGATTAGAAGGACTATGGTGGCCCCACCCCTGAGTAGATCTGCCCCACCGCTGCCTTTACTGCTGGCAATAATAAGGTTAATACCAGACAAGTCTCCCGTTACTCTCCCTAGAGCCGATTCCCTGTGATTCATGAGAGACAGAGCCTGATCTTTCACAGTGATATAATTTAGAAGATTACAGTTCTCACCACTTCCTGTATCGTCACCACCCCCGCTGAACGCGTCACCAGTCCCAAACACTCTGTATCCCACCATATGATTGACATTTATTGTTCTGGCGACAAAGATTAAATATTAGGTAGTAAAATGTCACCTCGTGCGATGTCAGTGATTTCATCAGCAGAATGTACACAGCAGCTGTGCTAAATAAATAGCAATGAAACGCGTGGAGTGGCAAGGCCTTGAGAGCAGTGTGGCCCTGAGAGCAGCAGACCCCTGAGAGTGGTGTGGCCCTGAGAGCGGAGCGGCCCTGAGAGCGGCGGAGCCCTGAGAGCAGTGTGGCCCTGAGAGCAGTATGGCCCTGAGAGCAGTGTGGCCCTGAGAGCAGTGTGGCCCTGAGAGCAGCAGACCCCTGAGAGCAGCAGGCCCCTGAGAGCAGTGTGGCCCTGAGAGCGGCGGAGCCCTGAGAGCAGTGTGGCCCTGAGAGCGGCGGGACCCTGAGAGCGGCGGGACCCTGAGAGCGGCACGGCCCTGAGAGCGGCACGGCCCTGAGAGCAGTGCGGCCCGAGAGCGGCACGGCCCTGAGAGCAGTGTGGCCCTGAGAGCAGTGCGGCCCTGAGAGCGGCACAGTCCTGAGAGCAGTGTGGCCCTGAGAGCAGTGCGGCCCTGAGAGCGGCATGGCCCTGAGAGCGGCACGGCCCTGAGAGCGGCATGACCCTGAGAGCGGCATGACCCTGAGAGCAGTGTGGCCCTGAGAGCGGCAGAGCCCTGAGAGCAGTGTGGCCCTGAGAGCGACGGAGCCCTGAGAGCAGTGTGGCCCACAGAGCCGCGGGGCCCTGAGAGCAGCGCGGCCCTGAGAGCAGCGTGGCCCTGAGAGCAGCAGGCCCCTGAGATCGGAGGGGACCTGAGAGCGGCACGGCCCTGAGAGCGGCGGGGCCCTGAGAGCAGTGCGGCCCTGAGAGCGGCGCGGCCCTGAGAACAGTGCGGTCATGAGAGCAGAGGGCCCCTGAGAGCAATGTGGCCATGAGAGCGGCAGGGCCATGAGATCGGCACGGCCCTGAGAACGGCGGGGCCCTGAGAGCGGCACGGCCCTGAGAGCGGCATGACCCTGAGAGCAGTGTGGCCCTGAGAGCGGTGGAGCCCTGAGAGCAGTGTGGCCCTGAGGGCGACGGAGCCCTGAGAACGGCGGGACCCTGAGAGCAGTGTGGCCTTGAGAGCCGCGGGGCCCTGAGAGAGCAGTGCGGCCCTGAGAGCGGCACGGCCCTGAGAGCAGCATGGCCCTGAGAGCAGCGTGGCCCTGAGAGCGGAACGGCCCTGAGAGCGGCGGAGCCCTGAGAGCAGTGTGGCCCTGAGAGCGGTGAGGCCCTGAGAGCGGCGGGGCCCTGAGAGCGGTGCGGCTCTGAGAGCAGTGCGGTCAAGAGAGCAGTGTGGCCATGAGATCGACAGGGCCCTGAGAACGGCGGGGCCCTGAGAGCGGTGCGGCGTGTCACACAGACGTATAGTGTAATGGGTGTTACTGAATACACAGACTGTGGTGATATTTGGGTTGATGACCCCCTCCTGTCTCCTATGTCAAGTATTGGGAGGCCGGACCACATACCAATCAGGTGTGACAGGCCAAGGTTAGGGGAGTCTTGCACACAAGGGGTTAATATCCCTGTAATATCAGAGCCGGGTCCGTGGCCGCTGTCTGCTCAGGAGCGTATTAATATTTCAGCGCCTTGGCCCACGGACCAGCTTATTTTGCTTTAGGGGAGGATTCATATTTAATGATGAGCAAACAAACAAGAATGACCCCGCTCCGCACCCCTACGCCCGCCGCGACTGATCACATCAAAGCGCCAAGTCTCCATTGGCGGTCACTTCTGGTATCAGAGCGCTTGGTGGTCTCTCATCTCACCCTCCTCATCTCCACTCTGCAGCAGAGGTTGGCGTCATTCCTGCTGGGGCTACTATAATGGGGTGGGAGGTACATCAAGAGTGAGGGGGTGAAATCTATAAGAAAGAAGAGCACTCACCATCCGTGCAAAATGTCCATTCTTTATTGTGGTTTCACATAAAAATAGCAGGACATGACAGGGAGAACCTGTGGTTCCAAGAGACGACGACCGTTTCGCGCACCTGCGCTTCTACGGGTCTGATGGTAACACCAGGTGGGAAGACTTCTTAAGCACATCCGCCCGAGGAGTGCTAACCCACCTGTCTACGACACCGCACTATGACACTCCTACTAATCGGTAAGAAACATTAAAATCAATACAGAGTAGAACGAATAACCAAACATAACCTTAAGACAAAAACTAAATCAATGAGTACTACAAAAGAATACATGAATTACTTTACAAGAAGACTAACATATCGGCTCTCTCATTTAACCCCAAGGGGCCCGTGGCATTAACTCTCAAAATCCACCTCCCCTCTCTTCTCAACAACAACCTGTTGTGGTCACCTCCCTGCTCTGGCAGGATTACCTTTTCAATTCCCGCAAACCGCAGGCATGTCGCATCTCCTCCGTGATGAGTGTGCATGTGACTAATGAGTCTAGGGACTCTTTACCAGTACTAACTGATTTAAAATGTTCCCTAAATCTAATGAAGAGGGGGCGGATGGTTTTCCCCACATAATAAAAGCCGCATGGACAGAACAAGACGTATACCACATATGTGGTTCTACAGGATATAAAGTCCTGAACTATATGTCGGACCGAGCCAATTTGAATTACTTTCCCTATTAAATGATATACACAAAAATTGCAATCAATGTCCACATTTAACATTGCCTTGTGGAATTCCTGTTGTTAACCAGTTGTCATGATTGGGCTCCACTCTATTGCGCACCAATACATCCTTTACATTTTTTCCCCAGCGGCAGGCGAACAAAGGGCCCTTACTCACTGGACCCGATAAAATAGGGTCTCTCTCTAAAATGTGCCAACTGTTTCTTATGGCCGTTCTTATACAATTATCCATGGGACCAAATTTGAAGCTAAAGACAAACTTTTTTTGTTGTTTAGTTCCGCTTTTGCCCGCTTTTTTGCCTTGCCCTACAGCACCTATACCTTCTGCCTTTGCCAGGGCTTGATCTAAAACTGAAGGAGGGTAACCCCTTTCCCTAAACCTTTTATATGGCTCCTGTGATTGTCGCCAGAACCCAACCTGGCTGCTATTCACTCTCTTAACCCTTAAAAATTGGCTATAGGGGAGGGATTTTTTTGTAGAAGTGAATTTGTTGCTGAGGGCTTACGGAACACCTCCGTTTGTATTGATCCTTCGCCAATCCAAATTCTAACATCTAAAAATTCTAAATTTAACCCTCCAAAAACTGACGTGAATTTCATGTTCATGTCATTCACTTACTCCAGGTGTTCAACAAAGGACTGAAAAGCCGGTTGATCTCCATCCCAGACTATAAAAATATCGTCCACAAATCTTATATAAAGCTTTTTGTATTTTAAGAAGGGATTATCATCGACATAAACGAAACGTTTCTCAAACACCGCTAGATACAAATTAGCTAAAGTACATGCAACTGGCGCGTACCCATTGCTGTCCCTTCTGTTTGAAGAAACCAAGAGGAATCAAATTTAAAGGCATTGTGCGTCAGAACAAAATGTAATCCATCGCAAATGTATTGCGTTTTGTTGTCCGTCGGGGTATAAGAGAGAACCTCTCTTACTGCCTCCTCTCCCTGACATTGGGGAATACGAGTGTAAAGACTCTCCACGTCAATTGATGCGAGACGAAAACTATCCTGCCAGGTAAAACCTCTCAACGTTTCCAAAAAATGCTTAGTATCGCGTATGTACGATGGAATATCAGGAAGAAGGGGATGTATCAGAGCGCTTGGTGGTCTCTCATCTCACCCTCCTCATCTCCACTCTGCAGCAGAGGTTGGCGTCATTCCTGCTGGGGCTACTATAATGGGGTGGGGGGTACATCAAGAGTGAGGGGGTATGACACTTTGTGACTCTAAAATCTATTTAATGCGGCACAAATTATTCAGACAGAACATTAGTGGACGATCCGGAGCAGATGTGTGCGGCGGTGTGAGTAGGATGACAGGATGGAGTTGCCCTTTAAATGTCACTCTCGCCCCTCCCCCGCCCATCTTCTTCGGCGCCACCTTTGTCTTAGCGCATCCTACTTCAGCCGCACAAGGTCGAAGCAGATTAAGCCGGGCTTTACTCGCGCCACTAAGACCTGTGCGATGGAGTCTGCCCCCCAATCCCCGGCTGCGACAATCGTCTGGGAAGCGAGCGCCGATGTCAGACTCATTAACGCTCCATAAACCGTTAACCCTTTCTCCCCCACCCCCGAGATGTAATCTCCACTGTCCCCGAGCATGAGAAGCAACTTTCGATAAATCACAAGAACGACCATGTTCGCAGCCGCCATCGCCAGATTACTTTTTCTGATAGATGAAGCATCTCTTCGCTTTGGGAAATCTCTGATCTGTAATTCCTCGCACGGCCATGCGGAGATGGATCAGGCAGAGCGCGGAGACAGTGCATGACAAATACCGACCGCTGGTAATGGGCCGCCACGAGGAGCCGCGCAACGCTTATCCTGTCATGTGATCTATCATTCACTTCACCGGCGATCCGTCATATTAGATGATCCACATGTATCGCACAAAGTTACCGACGGGGCAGCTATTTTCTGAGTTATCAGCCATTTTCCAGCACACCGGTAAGGAAAACTGCACCCAACCTCCACGTGATGCTTTCATCTGGAAATTTGTAATAAACTAATGGCTAATCGGTCCAGAAGGGTTAATGATTTCAGGGCAGTGCGAGGCAGCACGTGCCGCAGCCTCATTAGCGCCTCATTATCATGATCAGTGACTGTCGCTCCCATTCCAGGTGTTCCAGAGAAGAGAGGACGGATCTGTGAACTTCTTCCGTGGGTGGGAGCAGTACAGGGATGGATTTGGCAAACTGACAGGAGAACATTGGCTGGGTAAGAAACCACAAATTCATCGCAATGACGACGCGTCACATTTAGCGCACCACATCATCATCAGTACTTAAAGGGCCAGTACAGAGATTATTACAGTGCAAGAGTGCTATAAGAGGAGTGGCTGATAACAGGGAGTAATAGATTGTACTCGCCTGTTCTACAGTCTCCTCTCCCCAGTAATGGCTGATAACAGGGAGTAATATCTGTTCCTTGCTCATTGCCTCCTCTATCCATAGTGACAGGAGACTTTGTGCTGCAGTCCGGGCTCGTTGGCCACGTAGGGATTTGTACGCCTCCTTGCCGGACGCTGCACAGGAATCTTAATGATAGTCAGTGGTGGTGGTGGGGTGACATGGAGCCGCAGCCGAGAGATGCAGAGATTTGCATTCAGCCCTTACCTGATGTCCTCATTAAGATGGTGACTATGGAGCCGGATCCCCGCTTGGGCACCTCCATGCAGACAGCGACGGCTGTAGAATGAGAAAGTTTCCAGGACTCTGCAGAGCGTCTCATAGGAGTAGAGCGGACAGTTCCAGACAACGCCAGATAGCTGGGTGTAGCTTGCAGTGCATGGCTGGGAGTGGAAGGTGGTGCACCACATCCAGGGGTGGTACAGGGCGATGGGTGTCTGATTTTTGCCTTTCCATTTTAGGCCTCCAGCGGCTCCACCTGCTGACCATGCAGACACATTACCAGCTCCGCATCGACCTCGCCGACTTCGAGAACTCCACGGCTTACGCCCAGTACAACACGTTTGGTGTGGGCCTGTACTCCGTGAACCCAGAGGATGATGGCTACCCGCTCACTGTGTCCGACTACTCTGGAACGGCAGGTAAGCCCCTAATCAATAGTCTGAGACTGTGGGACATTCTCGCTCCTTCGTTAACTCCCTGCACCTGGTCTCCTCAGGCGATTCCTTGGGTAAGCACACGGGAATGAAGTTCACCACCAAAGACCTAGACAACGACCACTCAGAGAACAACTGTGCCAGCTTCTACCACGGGGCCTGGTGGTACCGCAACTGTCATACCTCCAACCTGAACGGGCAGTACCTCCACGGGCATCACGCCTCCTATGCAGATGGCATCGAGTGGTCTTCATGGACTGGCTGGCAGTATTCCCTCAAGTTTACAGAGATGAAGATACGTCCTCACCGGGAGGACAAGTGATCGTCTCTCCTTACTTGAACTTTTTGTTCCATTTTTTACAGGTGGGGAGGAGGGGTATTAAGGACTTTTTTTGGGGTGGGATTTCCTTAACTTTCCAACACTTGTTGGTGCCAATGCACATGATATCCAGAGAGTATTCACTTGGCCAACAACATCCGGATGAGCCAAGTGTTCCAAGATGGACCTTTCTCCATGTTGCCCCATGACCAACTGTCTATCCAACCATCCAGTGATTGACTATGATTGCTGACTTCTCCGTGCACACTTCTCCCCTCAATGACCTAGGTGCAATGTTTTTTAATATTGTTAGTGGTGCGGATGACTCCTTGTGTGTGGTTGGCAGTTCCTTCCATAGACGAGTCGTCCACCTTTTGGATCATCCAGTGGACGTCTCCTGACCCTGGTGATTGCTCCTGAAATGTCACACTATGAATATTCCTTTACATTGTCGTCTTCGCCTCAGACAGTTGCACAAGATACATTTTTCTAGATCGAGATATCATACCCAAGTCCAACAAGGACTCCGAGGAGTAGAGACAAGGAAGACACTGTGGCCCGGAAGAGCAGCGCTAATCCCCATCCCTCTGGCTACAGCTTATCATTCGCTCTGACAGATCCCAGTAATCTCCCAGATCATCACCATAAAGTTTCTAGATATTTTTCTTGTCTCGGCGGATGACATTGTGAAGTCATGGTGGACAGCTGCCTTATGCGGCATTTACCATCGGCGCAGGCTCCATTACCAATGACGAGTGAGAATTTACCTTGCAGCTTGCTAAACCTTCTCCACACTCCTTGCTGATGTATTGCTCGCTGGATAGAGACAAAATACTAAAAAAAAGCTTCTCAGCGTCAGGTAGCTGCTCCTTTGGGAGAAAGACATCATATTTTTTGGGATATCAACAAATCCACCTCATGACCGTGCTGCCAGAATCTTGGTAATGAATCGCATTCTTGCGGATGTCATTAGCGTCTTCCGGCCGTCAGTTTTCAGTTTCTCTGCTGCGTGGCGGCCGATATTGTAAACAAGTGTTTAGTAAATTAGAGGAACCGAGGCAGATATAACCTGGGACTTAATGGAGCATAGCCTCGTTTGGTTGGTTACATCCAAGAAGCTGCATTAACAGGCATCTCATTAAGACCCCATCCTGGCATTGACGAACGTCCCCCCTCCCTCCATCTTGACAAGTAAAATAATTTGCTTTTAATGTCTTGGTTAAACGAGCATGAAGATGTGCGAGGAGCCATAACGCAGCATGAGCACCCGAGATGGCGGTATCTGCTGTCCCCAGCAATGAGGGACTGGGTGGGCTTCATATAAAGAGGTCAAAGTGGGGGGGTGTACATATATAAATATGGGAGTGGGAGGGGATCTTTACAGTACAGGGGGGTTGAGGAAGAATCAAGACACAGATGGAAGTAGACAGATGGAGCAGAGATCTGCGCTGAGCGAGACATACCGCGGAAGACATGGGAGGAGGAGGATGAGAGTAATGAATGAAGAAGAGATGGAGGAGCAATCACCACCACCGTCTTCACTATACTGGAGGTCCCGGGGTCCGAGCCGACGCTGGAGTAGGAGGTTTTGCAAACAGAGATTCTGTAGGGGTCTACAAAGCTGCAACTATACGTAGGAGAGAAGGAGGCAAGGTCCCGGGATGGAAGTGCAGGTGGAGCAGAACTTTCTGTGTTTATAATGGAACGCTAGAAATTACAGGGAGGCGCAGTGGCTCCTCAAAAACACGTGATCAGATGGAGCAGGACTCAATGCAGCACTCTAGAGGTATAGGTCTGACTACGGGGCTCCAGGAGGCACAGAGGTAGGCCTAGGGCTAGCGTGCAGTTGGAGTAGAATTTTGTGTCCCCCTGACCATTTCCTGTTTACATATCCGTTGCGGTCTGGGCAGGTGCAATGATTTGTGGGAAATGAGACGTGCTGAGATGTTTCCGTTTCCTATTTTTTTTATCGAAAGTTTTAATGTTTGAGAATTTACAAAATGAGATGAAAAAAAATAAATGATTTTGTGTAAATTAAAGGTTTGGTGACAGAAAACTGTGGATTTGGGATCTTTTGTTCCATGAGATGAAGATCCGATCATCCCCAGTGTGTACGGTGCTGCAGCTCCGTGTGGGCGGGACTACAGTGATTGACAGCTGCGGTGCCACAGTCCTGCTGGAGATCTCTGCGCATGCATGACACGATATTCACTGACAGATTGCAGCCTTTGACAGAGGATAGAAAGAGCAGAGCATGCCGGCTGCAGTGCATTGTGGGACTTGTAGTGTTCTTACAGGGGTCTGTACACTTCTGGTGCAAGAAACACTACACATCACAATGCATTGAACAGACTGCACTGCAACCCATCTGTATTCACAGCAGCCAGCAGAATAATGAATGCATCTCTGGAGTATAGAACATAATGGCAGTGTATGTCCTGAAGTCACCGTGGGCCGGGGAGGCAGGTGAATGAGCAGAGCCGAGACTCACAATTTACAGTAACACAATCTCTCCCACCAGCTAATAAGGGCTTCTGCCGGCGTGGGTGAAGCACCAAGTAAAAGCCGTGGGACATCACCCAGCTCCCATCTGGAGTGGATTAAGCTGCCAACGCGAAGATTCCACTTCAGAAAACTTGTGAGGCAAAGAATGAGCTGTGAGAGTCTTAATGCAGAAGAGAAATGTTCAAGAAGCCACTTATACAAGTCCACTGACTCCACGACAAGAACAAACGCGGAGAAATATTGACAGAAGTGTAAAGAGAACTAAAATAATGGAGCTGAAACAGCACGATTGGAGCGATAGTTCCACAGGATCGAAATTAAAAGTCAGATGCTGCAAGAAGCTCAACCCCAGGACCCTGAGCGAACGACGGTAAATGATGCAATAAAGTCACAAGTTCAGACATAGCAGAGCTGATAGGTATCTACTGACAAAATGAAAAGTGAATGAATAAAAGAGAAATGTAAATCCCATCAGTATCTGGTGACCGCCCGTCACCTCCATCATCAAAATCTGGTGACTGCCCTGCACCTCCATCAGTATCTGGTGACCGCCCGGCACCTCCATCATCAAAATCTGGTGACTGCCCTGCACCTCCATCAGTATCTGGTGACCGCCCGGCACCTCCATCATCAGTATCTGGTGACCGCCCGGTACCTCCATCATCAGTATCTGATGACTGCCAGACATCTCCATCCTCAGTTTCTGGTGACCGCCCGGCACCTCCATCATCACTATCTGGTGACCTCCCGGCATCTCCATCATCAGTATCTGGTGACCGCCCGGCATCTCCATCATAGGCATGTGGTAACCGCCTGGTACCTCCATCATCAGTATCCGGTGACCGCCCGGCACCTCCATCATCAGTATCTGGTGACCGCGGACACCTCCATCATCAGTATCTGGTGACCGCCCGGCATCTCCATCATCAGTATCTGGTGACCGCCCGGCATCTCCATCATCAGTATCTGGTGACTGCCCAGCACCTCCATCATCAGTATCTGGTGACCGCCCGGTACCTCCATCATCAGTATCTGGTGACCGCCCGGTACCTCCATCATCAGTATCCGGTGACCGCCCGGCACCTCCATCATCAGTATCTGGTGACCGCGGACACCTTCATCTTCAGTATCTGGTGACCTCCCGGCATCTCCATCATCAGTATCTGGTGACCGCCCAGCATCTCCATCATAGGCATGTGGTGACCGCCTGGTACCTCCATCATCAGTATTTGTTGACCTCCCTGCATGTCCATCATCAGCATCTGGTGACCGCCCAGTACCTCCATCATCAGTATTTGGTGACCTCCCGGCATCTCCATTACCGGCATCTGGTGACCGCCCGGCACCTCCATCATCAGTATCTGGTGACCTCCCGGCCTCTCCATCATAAGCATCTGGTGACCGCCTAGCACCTCCATCATCGGTGTCTGGTCACAGCCTATCCCCTCTATAATCAGTATCTCGTTACCTCCCGTCCTGTTCATAATCAGTATCTGGTGACTGCCCATCGCCCCCATCTGTTTTTTCTCACTTGCACACAGGATGTGAAGGTACGGAGAAGTTGGTTGTTCCAAATATTTTGGAGACATGACCCTAGACCTTCTGTGTATGATGCCCCTATGTACAAGAATAGGAGTACTTTAATACAGCCCCCTATGCACAAGAATATAACTACTATAATACTGCCTCCTATGTACAAGAATATAACTACTATAATACTGCCCCTACATACAAGAATATAACTACTATAATACTGCCCCCTATGTACAAGAATATAACTACTATAATACTGCCTCCTGTGTACAAGAATATAACTACTATAATACTGCCTCCTGTGTACAAGAATATAACTACTATAATACTGCCTCCTGTGTACAAGAATATAAAGACTATAATACTGCTCCCTATGTACAAGAATATAACTACTATAATACTGCCTCCTATGTACAAGAATATAACTACTATAATACTGCCTCCTATGTACAAGAATATAACTACTATAATACTGCCCCTACATACAAGAATATAACTACTATAATACTGCCCCCTATGTACAAGAATATAACTACTATAATACTGCCTCCTGTGTACAAGAATATAACTACTATAATACTGCCCCTACATACAAGAATATAACTACTATAATACTGCCCCCTATGTACAATAATATAACTACTATAATACTGCCTCCTGTGTACAAGAATATAACTACTATAATACTGCCTCCTGTGTACAAGAATATAACTACTATAATACTGCCTCCTGTGTACAAGAATATAACTACTATAATACTGCTCCTATGTACAAGAATATAACTACTATAATACTGCCTCCTATGTACAAGAATATAACTACTATAATACTGCCCCTACATACAAGAATATAACTACTATAATACTGCCCCCTATGTACAAGAATATAACTACTATAATACTGCCTCCTGTGTACAAGAATATAACTACTATAATACTGCCACCCATGTACAAGAATATAACTACTATAATACTGCCTCCTGTGTACAAGAATATAACTACTATAATACTGTCCCTATGTACAAGAATATAACTACTATAATACTGCCCCCTATGTATAGGAATATAGCTACTATAATACTGCCCCTATGTACAAGAATATAACTACTGTGTATGCGCACATGTTGCAGATTTGCCTGTGGAATTTCCTGTGCAGATTCTGAATTTCTTGGCAGAAAACGCAGGTCAGAATCTGCTCCTTTTTTGGTATGTGCACACGTTGCAGATTTTTGTGCGGATTTCTTCCTTTTTTTTACCCCTGCAGATTTCTATTATGGAATGGGTGCAGAAATGCAGCAGAACTGCACAAAAGAAGTGACATGCTCATTTTTTTAATCTGCTGCGTTGTCAGTGCAGATTTTTCTGCACCATCAGCACAGCATTTTTTTTTTGCCATTGATTTACATTGTACTGTAAATCACTTGCAGATCTGCAGCGTTTCTGCGCAGAAAAAAAAGCTGCAATTCTGCAGGAAATCTGCAACGTGTGCACATAGCCTAATACTGCCTCCTATGTACAAGAATATAACTGCTATAGTACAAGAATATAACTACTATAATACTGCCCCTATGTACAAGAATATAACTACTATAATACTGCCTCCTATGTACAAGAATATAACTACTATAATACTGCCCCTTATGTACAAGAATATAACTACTATATTACTGTCCCCCATGTACCAGAATATAACTACTATAATACTGCCCCTATGTATAAGAATATAGCTACTATATTACTGCCCCTATGTATAAGAATATAGCTACTATATTACTGCCCCTATGTACAAGAATATAACTACTATAATACTGCTCCCAATGTACAAGAATATAACTACTATAATACTGCCCCTATGTATAAGAATATAGCTACTATATTACTGCCCCTATGTATAAGAATATAGCTACTATATTACTGCCCCTATGTACAAGAATATAGCTACTATAATACTGCCCCCATGTATAAGAATATAACTACTATAATACTGCTCCAAAAGTTTGGACACACCTCATTTAAAGATTTTTCTGTATTTTCATGACTATGAAAATTGTGCATTCTGTTATGAAAGGCAATTCAGTACTACAATGGACATAGCGGTCAGAGCACATACAGTGATCTGACAATAACCCAAAATCATAGAACGAGCTCTGAGACGTGGGAACTCTGCAGACCGCAATCCCTAATCCTCTCCAAACAACATTAGAGGCAGCCGTGGATTGCGCCTAACTCTGCCTATGCAACTCGGCACAGCCTGAGAAACTAACTAGCCTGAAGATAGAAAATAAGCCTACCTTGCCTCAGAGAAATACCCCAAAGGAAAAGGCAGCCCCCCACATATAATGACTGTGAGTTAAGATGAAAAGACAAACGTAGAGATGAAATAGATTCAGCAAAGTGAGGCCCGACTTTCTTAACAGATCGAGGATAGAAAAGGTAACTTTGCGGTCTACACAAAACCCTAAAGAACACCACGCAAAGGGGGCAAAAAGACCCTCCGTACCGAACTAACGGCACGGAGGTACACCCTTTGCGTCCCAGAGCTTCCAGCAACAAATTAGACAAGCTGGACAGAAAAAATAGCAAACAAATAGCAAAGAAGAACTTAGCTATGCAGAGCAGCAGGCCACAGGAATGATCCAGGGAAAAGCAAGTCCAACACTGGAACATTGACAGGAAGCCAGGATCAAAGCATTAGGTGGAGTTAAGTAGAGAAGCACTGTTGTGAATTCTGTGGCTGAATTCACTCCTGTGGTCACAAGTGGTACTGCAGCTTCTGAGCTTCCTCCCTCAGGTGTTCTGGTGAGCTCGTTGACTGCTTCATTACTTAACTCCGCCTGATGCTGCTATCCTTGCTCCTTGTCAATGTTTCAGTGTTGGATCTGAGCTTCTCCTGATTGTTCCTGTGACCTGCTGCTCTGTATAGCTAAGTGCTTTTTGTTTTCGTTTTCTGTCCAGCTTGTCTTTTGTTTTGCTGGAAGCTCTGAGACGCAAAGGGTGTACCGCCGTGCCGTTAGTTCGGCACGGTGGGTTTTTTTTGCCCCCTTTGCGTGGTTTTGCTTTAGGGTTTTTTGTAGACTGCAAAGTTCGCTTTACTATCCTCGCTCTGTCCTAGAATATCGGGCCCCACTTTGCTGAATCTATTTCATCCCTACGTTTTGTCTTTTCATCTTACTCACAGTCATTATATGTGGGGGGCTGCCTTTTCCTTTGGGGAATTTCTCTGGGGCAAGTCAGGCCTATTTTTCTATCTTCAGGCTAGCTAGTTTCTTAGGCTGTGCCGAGTTGCCTAGGTAGTTGTTAGGCGCAATCCACAGCCGCTTTTAGTTGTGTTTAGGATAGGATCAGGTGTGCAGTCTACAGAGTTTCCACGTCTCAGAGCTCGTTCTTGTATTTTTGGGTATTTGTCAGATCACTGTGTGCGCTCTGATCGCTAAGCACATTGTGTTTCTGGATTGCCTTCATAGCACCTGTCATTAGCAAACATAACAAAGCACCTAACGACCTCACCAGATCACCTGAGGGAGGAAACTCAGAAGCCGCAGTACCACTTCCCTCCACCAACAGAAGCTCACAGAGAGAATCAGCCGAAGTACCACTTGTGACCACAGGAGGGAGCTCTGCCACAGAATTCACAATAGTACCCCCCCTCCCCCCCCTTGAGGAGGGGTCACCGAACCCTCACCAGAGCCCCCAGGCCGACCAGGATGAGCCACATGAAAGGCACGAACAAGATCGGGAGCATGGACATCAGAGGCAAAAACCTAGGAATTATCTTCCTGAGCATAACTCTTCCATTTAACCAGATACTGGAGTTTCCGTCTAGAAACACGAGAATCCAAAATCTTCTCCACAATATACTCCAATTCCCCCTCCACCAAAACCGGGGCAGGAGGATCCACAGATGGAACCATAGGTGCCACGTATCTCCGCAACAATGACCTATGGAATACGTTATGTATGGAAAAAGAATCTGGAAGGGTCAGACGAAAAGACACAGGATTAAGAACCTCAGAAATCCTATACGGACCAATGAAACGAGGTTTAAACTTAGGAGAGGATACCTTCATAGGAATATGACGAGAAGATAACCAAACCAGATCCCCAACACGAAGTCGGGGACCCACACGGCGTCTGCGATTAGCGAAACGTTGAGCCTTCTCCTGGGACAAGGTCAAATTGTCCACTACATGAGTCCAAATCTGCTGCAACCTGTCCACCACAGTATCCACACCAGGACAGTCCGAAGACTCAACCTGTCCTGAAGAGAAACGAGGATGGAACCCAGAATTGCAGAAAAATGGCGAAACCAAGGTAGCCGAGCTGGCCCGATTATTAAGGGCGAACTCAGCCAAAGGCAAAAAGGACACCCAGTCATCCTGATCGGCAGAAACAAAGCATCTCAGATATGTTTCCAAGGTCTGATTGGTTCGTTCGGTCTGGCCATTAGTCTGAGGATGGAAAGCCGAGGAAAAAGACAAGTCAATGCCCATCCTACCACAAAAGGCTCGCCAAAACCTTGAAACAAACTGGGAACCTCTGTCAGAAACGATATTCTCTGGAATGCCATGTAAACGAACCTCATGCTGGAAGAACAATGGCACCAAATCAGAGGAGGAAGGCAATTTAGACAAGGGTACCAGATGGACCATCTTAGAAAAGCGATCACAGACCACCCAAATGACTGACATCTTTTGAGAAACGGGAAGATCAGAAATAAAATCCATAGAGATATGTGTCCAAGGCCTCTTCGGGACCGGCAAGGGCAAAAGCAACCCACTGGCACGAGAACAGCAGGGCTTAGCCCGAGCACAAATCCCACAGGACTGCACAAAAACACGCACATCCCGCGACAGAGACGGCCACCAAAAGGATCTAGCCACCAACTCTCTGGTACCAAAGATTCCAGGATGACCAGACAACACCGAACAATGAACCTCAGAGATAACTTTATTGGTCCACCTATCAGGGACAAACAGTCTCTCCGCTGGACAACGATCAGGTTTATTAGCCTGAAATTTTTGCAGCACCCGCCGCAAATCAGGGGAGATGGCAGACACAATTACTCCTTCCTTGAGGATACCCGCCGGCTCAGACAAACCCGGAGAGTTGGGCACAAAACTCCTAGACAGAGCATCCGCCTTCACATTTTTAGAGCCCGGAAGGTACGAAATCACAAAGTCAAAACGGGCAAAAAACAGCGACCAACTAGCCTGTCTAGGATTCAACCGCTTAGCAGACTCAAGATAAGTCAAGTTCTTATGATCAGTCAATACCACCACGCGATGCTTAGCTCCTTCAAGCCAATGACGCCACTCCTCGAATGCCCACTTCATGGCCAGCAACTCTCGGTTGCTCACATCATAATTTCGCTCAGCAGGCGAAAACTTCCTGCAAAAAAAAAGCGCATGGTTTCATCACTGAGCAATCAGAACCTCTCTGCGACAAAACAGCCCCTGCTCCAATCTCAGAAGCATCAACCTCGACCTGGAATGGAAGAGAAACATCTGGTTGACACAACACAGGGGCAGAAGAAAAATGACGCTTCAACTCTTGAAAAGCTTCCACAGCAGCAGATGACCAATTGACCAAATCAGCACCCTTCTTGGTCAAATCGGTCAATGGTTTAGCAATACTAGAAAAATTGCAGATGAAGCGACGATAAAAATTAGCAAAGCCCAGGAACTTTTGCAGACTTTTCAGAGATGTCGGCTGAGTCCAATCATGGATGGCTTGGACCTTAACAGGGTCCATCTCGATAGTAGAAGGGGAAAAGATGAACCCCAAAAATTAAACCTTCTGCACACCAAAGAGACACTTTGATCCCTTCACAAACAAAGAATTAGCACGCAGGACCTGAAAAACTGTTCTGACCTGCTTCACATGAGACTCCCAATCATCCGAGAAGATCAAAATGTCATCCAAGTACACAATCAGGAATTTATCCAGGTACTCTCTGAAGATGTCATGCATAAAGGACTGAAACACTGATGGAGCATTGGCAAGTCCGAATGGCATCACTAGATACTCAAAATGACCCTCGGGCGTATTAAATGCAGTTTTCCATTCATCTCCTCGCCTGATTCGCACCAGATTATACGCACCACGAAGATCTATCTTGGTGAACCAACTAGCCCCCTTAATCCGAGCAAACAAATCAGATAACAATGGCAAGGGGTACTGAAATTTAACCGTGATCTTATTTAGAAGGCGGTAATCTATACAAGGTCTCAGCGAACCATCCTTCTTGGCTACAAAAAAGAACCCTGCTCCTAATGGTGACGATGACGGGCGAATATGCCCCTTCTCCAGGGATTCCTTCACATAACTGCGCATAGCGGCGTGCTCAGGCACGGATAAATTAAACAGTCGACCTTTTGGGAATTTACTACCAGGAATCAAATTGATAGCACAATCACAATCCCTATGCGGAGGTAGGGCATCGGACTTGGGCTCATCAAATACATCCCAGTAATCAGACAAGAACTCTGGAACCTCAGAAGGGGTGGATGACGAAATTTACAGTAATGGAACATCACCATGTACCACCCTGACAACCCCAGCTGGACACCAACATGGATTTCCAATCTAATACTGGATTATGGGCTTGTAGCCATGGCAACCCCAACACGACCACATCATGCAGATTATGCAACACCAGAAAGCGAATAACCTCCTGATGTGCAGGAGCCATGCACATGGTCAGCTGGGTCCAGTATTGAGGCTTATTCTTGGCCAATGGCGTGGCATCAATTCCTCTCAATGGAATAGGACACTGCAAGGGCTCTAAGAGAAACCCACAACGCTTAGCATACTCCAAGTCCATCAAATTCAGGGCAGCGCCTGAATCCACAAATGCCATGACAGAATACGATGACAAAGAGCAGATCAAG
Organism: Ranitomeya imitator; assembly: GCF_032444005.1. Classification (NCBI taxonomy): domain Eukaryota; kingdom Metazoa; phylum Chordata; class Amphibia; order Anura; family Dendrobatidae; genus Ranitomeya; species Ranitomeya imitator. The sequence continues at coordinate 155,308,294 of NC_091283.1, read as the reverse complement.
GTAACGGACAGAAGAAATTTTGACTGTACCGTACCAATGGTGGCAGACCTAGCGAACGGCTTAGTGCGCTTAGGACAATCAGAGATAGCATGAGTGGAATCACCACAGTAGAAACACAGCCCATTCAGACGTCTGTGTTGTTGCCGTTTAACTCTGGTCAAAGTCCTATCGCACTGCATAGGCTCAGGTTTAAGCTCAGGCAATACCGCCAAATGGTGCACAGATTTACGCTCACGCAAGCGTCGACCGATCTGAATGGCCAAAGACATAGACTCATTCAAACCAGCAGGCATAGGAAATCCCACCATGACATCCTTAAGGGCTTCAGAGAGACCCTTTCTGAACATAGCTGCCAGCGCAGATTAATTCCATTGAGTGAGCACGGACCACTTTCTAAATTTCTGACAATATACCTCTATCTCATCCTGACCCTGACAAAGAGCCAGCAAATTTTTCTCTGCCTGATCCACTGAATTAGGTTCATCGTACAGCAATCCGAGCGCCAGGAAAAACGCATCGATATTACTCAATGCAGGATCTCCTGGCGCAAGAGAAAATGCCCAGTCCTGAGGGTCGCCGCACAAAAAAGAAATAACAATCAAAACCTGTTGAACTGGATCACCAGAGGAGCGAGGTTTCAAGGCCAGAAATAATTTACAATTATTTTTGAAACTCAGAAACTTAGTTCTATCTCCAAAAAAACAAATCAGGAATAGGAATTCTTGGTTCCAACATAGCTTTCTGATCAATAGTGTCTTGAATCTTTTGTACTCTTGCCGAGAGCTGATCCACAAATGAAGACAGACTTCTAATGTCCATCGCTACACCTGTGTACTGAACCACCCAAATGTCTAGGGGAAAAAATAGGCAAAACACAGTGCAAAGAAAAAAAAATGGTCTCAGAACTTCTTTTTTCCCTCTATTGAGAATCATTAGTACTTTTGGCTTCCTGTACTGTTATGAAAGGCAATTCAGTACTACAATGGACATAGCGGTCAGAGCACATACAGTGATCTGACAATAACCCAAAATCATAGAACGAGCTCTGAGACGTGGGAACTCTGCAGACCGCAATCCCTAATCCTCTCCAAACAACACTAGAGGCAGCCGTGGATTGCGCCTAACTCTGCCTATGCAACTCGGCACAGCCTGAGAAACTAACTAGCCTGAAGATAGAAAATAAGCCTACCTTGCCTCAGAGAAATACCCCAAAGGAAAAGGCAGCCCCCCACATATAATGACTGTGAGTTAAGATGAAAAGACAAACGTAGAGATGAAATAGATTCAGCAAAGTGAGGCCCGACTTTCTTAACAGATCGAGGATAGAAAAGGTAACTTTGCGGTCTACACAAAACCCTAAAGAACACCACGCAAAGAGGGCAAAAAGACCCTCCGTACCGAACTAACGGCACGGAGGTACACCCTTTGCGTCCCAGAGCTTCCAGCAACAAATTAGACAAGCTGGACAGAAAAAATAGCAAACAAATAGCAAAGAAGAACTTAGCTATGCAGAGCAGCAGGCCACAGGAATGATCCAGGGAAAAGCAAGTCCAACACTGGAACATTGACAGGAAGCCAGGATCAAAGCATTAGGTGGAGTTAAGTAGAGAAGCACCTAACGACCTCACCAGATCACCTGAGGGAGGAAACTCAGAAGCCGCAGTACCACTTCCCTCCACCAACAGAAGCTCACAGAGAGAATCAGCCGAAGTACCACTTGTGACCACAGGAGGGAGCTCTGCCACAGAATTCACAACAGCATTCACACTGAAGGGATCAAAACTATGAATTAACACATGTGGAATTATATACTTAACAAAAAAGTGTGAAACAACTGAAATTATGTCTTATATTCTAGGTTCTTCAAAGTAGCCACCTTTTGCTTTGATGACTGCTTTGCACACTTTTGGCATTCTCTAGATGAGCTTCAAGAGGTAGTCACCGGGAATGGTCTTCCAACAATCTTGTCCACCATGTCTTTGTGCGATTCACAAAAGGTGAACGGATGGACTCTACATGCCTGGTTCCCACCATGAAGCATGGAGGAGGAGGTGTGATGGTGTGGGGTGCTTTACTGGTGACACTGTTGGGGATTTATTCAAAATTGAAGGCATACTGAACCAGCATGGCTACCACAGCATCTTGCAGCGTCCGGTTTGCGTTTAGTTGGACCATCATTTATTTTTCAACAGGACAATGACCCCAAACACACCTCCAGGCTGTGTAAGGGCTATTTGACCAAGAAGGAGAGTGATGGGGTGCTACGCCAGATGACCTGGCCTCCACAGTCACCAGACCTGAACCCAATCAAGATGGTTTGGGGTGAGCTGGACAAGTGCTAAGCATCTCTGGGAACTCCTTCAAGATTGTCAGAAGACCATTCCCGGTGACTACCTCTTGAAGCTCATCAAGAGAATCATCAAATCAAAAGGTAGCTTCTTTGAATAACCTAGAATATAAGACATAATTTCAATTGTTTCACACTTTTTTGATAATTATATAATTCCACATGTGTTAATTCATAGTTTTGATGCCTTCAGTGTGAATGGACAATTTTCATAGTCATGAAAATACAGAAAAATCTTTAAATGAGAAGGTGTGTTCAAACTTTTGGTCTGTACTGTATGTACAAGAATATAACTGCTATAATACTGCCCCTATGTACAAGAATATAACTACTATAATACTGCCCCTATGTACAAGAATATCACTACTATAATACTGCCCCCTGTGCACAAGAGTAACTACTATAATACTGCCCCCTATGTACAAGAATATAACTACTATAATACTGCCCCCTATGTACAAGAATATAACTACTATAATACTGCCCCCTATGTACAAGAATACAACTACTATAATACTGCTCCTATGTACAAGAATATAACTACTATAATACTGCCCCCTATGTAGAAGAATATAACTACTATAATACTGCCCCCTATGTACAAGAATATAACTACTATAATACTGCTCCTATGTACAGGAATATATTATAATACTGCTCGTGCATATAAGAATATAACTGCTATAATACTGCTCCCTGTATACAAGAATATAACTACTATAATACTGCTCCTGTGTGCAAGAATATAACTACTATAATACTGCTCCTGTGTGCAAGAATATAACTACTGTATTACTGCCCCCTTTGTACAAGAATAGAACTACTATAATACTGCCTCCTATGTACAAGAATATAATGCTGCTCCAACAGATAAGAATATGTATGTAGATATGAAACATTTTCTTGCCTGGAACTGCTGCCGCTTTTTGACTGTTTCCACCTTGCTGACATTTTCCTTTCTCTCATCCTGTAGTTGGTGATGCAGCAGAGATGAATTAGTGGAAGGTTTACATGTTAGCGGATCAATGTGAGTGAGAGGACTAGAACTGGGCTGGATTACTAATTTCGGAGGGAGCGGGGCAGTGATGATCTGATCGATACCACGGCCTCTGAATTAATATAGAACCTGCTAAGACAAATCAAAGGAAAGCAATTATAATGGTGCAGGTGGAGTATGGAGATATACGTCCATGTCGGACCCTCTGCAGGGAGATGTGAAGGATCTGCTCAGGGGATGTACACCAGTGTAAAAGAGCCGCAGAAATAACTGTTGCACGACGTGAACGGCTCGCAGACTATCGCAGTAAGCTGCTCCTGCCACGTAACAATTGGGCTCCATTCACATTAATGGACGATGCAGGAGGTGGACGTTCATGTGGAAGGGCTTCTTTAAGAATTAATTGCAGATTTAGTGCAGTCGATCAGCAAAGAGCCAGCGTACAAGACGTGGACAGAGATCCAGTTGGATACCAAAGAGTTAAAGGTTCAAGCTTCCTTCAATATCAAGATCTTTGCTTGTTGTCAAAGAATGGGACAGAGGCCGAATCCTGTAGGCCCAATACACACAGCAGAGGCTTTGTTAGGGTATGTGCACACTTTGCTGATTTGGCTGTGGATTCGCAGCAGTTTTCCATGCGGTTTACAGTACCATGTAAACGTATGAAAATCCAAATCCGCAATGCACACGATGCGGAAAATACCGAGCGGAAACGCTGCGGTTTACTTTCCGCAGCATGTCAATTCTGTGCTAATTCTGCAGCGGTTTACACCTGTTCTGTAATAGGAATCCGCAGGTGTAACAACAGTTGAAATCCACACAAAAAAACGCAGGAAATCCGCAGTTAATTCGCAGGTAAAATGCAGTGCGTTTAACCTGCGGCTTTTTAAAAAACTATGCAGAAAAATCCGCACACGAATCCGCACCGTGTGCACATAGCCTTAGGCCAGGTTCACACGTGAGAAATACGGCAGAGTCTCACATGGTAATACCGGCATTGCCGCCGTCACTCAGGAGCAGAGCGTGCGGCCGCATAGCAATACATCGAGCCGCACGCTCCGCTCCTGAGTGACGGCAGCAATGCCGGGTATTAACATGCGAGACTCGGCCGTATTTCTCGCATGTGTGATCCCAGCCTTACAGTTGAATCTGGTGTGCCCAGTCCAGCTACCTGATGCATTGTATCTGCAGGTACATGGGAAACACCTGACAGGGGAAAGTTTTGTGTTGGTCTGTTCAGCTCAGAGGGTTGGCTAGGCTAGATACAATTGTAGCAAACCCTCAGCTGTGAGAAGTGTGAGGTCACACCATTCAGTGACAGCAAGCAGAGATCTTGGCAGAGATGAGGATTAGCGAACCAGAACTTTGCAGAACATCCTGTGACAGATAGCGGAACTGTCTTGAGACAGAATGATTGGACAAAGTGCTGGGCATCACAGAGTATTTCAGGAGGCGAGTCTGCTGATCTTGCCTATCAGGAGCACAGAGTATTTCAGGAGGGGAGTCTGCTGATCTTACATACCAGGAGCACAGAGTATTTCAGGAGGGGAGTCTGCTGTTCTTGTGTACGAGGAGCACAGAGTATTTCACGAGGGGAGTCTGCTGATCTTGTGGGAGAATGAGAATAACACATTCGGAACAAGAGGGGCTACCAGCATCACAGAGTATTTCAGGAGGCGTGTCTGCTGATCTTGCATATCAGGAGCACAGAGTATTTCAGGAGGGGAGTCTGTTGATCTTGCATATCAGGAGCACAGAGTATTTCAGGAGGGGAGTCTGTTGATCTTGTGGGAGAATGAGAATAACACATTCGGAACAAGAGGGGCTACCAGCATCACAGAGTATTTCAGGAGGCGAGTCTGCTGATCTTGCATATCAGGAGCACAGAGTATTTCAGGAGGGGAGTCTGCTGATCTTGCGTATGAGGAGCACAGAGTATTTCAGGAGTGGAGTCTGCTGATCTTGCGTATGAGGAGCACAGAGTATTTCAGGAGGGGAGTCTACTAATCTTGCATATCAGGTGCACAGAATATTTCATGAGTGGAGTCTGCTGATCCTTCATACCAGGAGCACAGAGTATTTCAGGAGGGGAGTCTGCTGATCTTTCCTACCAGGAGCACAGAGTATTTCAGGAGGGAAGTCTGCTGATCTTGTGTACCAGGAGCACAGAGTATTTCAGGAGGGAAGTCTGCTGATCTAGCGAACCAGGTGCACAGATTATTTCAGGAGGGGAGTCTGCTGATCTTGCGTACCAAAAGCACAGAATATTTCAGGAGGGGAGTCTGATGCCCCTTAGTACCAGGAGCACAGAGTATTTCAGGAGGGGAGTCTGCTGATCCTGCAAACCAGGTGCACAGAGTATTTCATGAGTGGAGTCTGCTGATCTTGTATACCAGGAGCAGAGTATTTCAGGAGGGAGACCGCTGATCTTGTGTAACAGGAGCCCAAAGTATTTCAGGAGTGGAGTCTGCTGATCTTGCGTATCAGGAGCACAGAGTATTTCAGGAGGGGAGTCTGCTGATCTTGCGTATCAAGAGCACGGAGTATTTCAGGAGGAGAGTCTGGTGATCCCTCCTACCAGGAGCACAGAGTATTTCGGGAGGGGAGTCTGATGATCTTGCAAACCAGGTGCACAGAGTATTTCAGGAGGGGAGTCTGCTGATCTTGCGTATCAGGTGCACAGAGTATTTCAGGAGGGGAGTCTGCTGATCTTTCCTACCAGGAGCACAGATTATTTCAGAAGGGAAGTCTGCTGATCTTGTGAACCAGGAGCACAGAGTATTTCGGGAGGGGAGTCTGATGATCTTGCGAACCAGGTGCACAGAGTATTTCAGGAGGGGAGTTTTCTGATCTTGTGTATCAAAAGCGCAGAGTATTTCAGGAGGGGAGTCTGCTGATCCTGCAAACCAGGTGCACAGAGTATTTCAGGAGAGGAGTCTGCTGATCTTGTGTACCAGGAGCAGAGTATTTCAGGAGGGAGACTGCTGATCTTGCGTATCAGGTGCACAGAGTATTTCAGGAGGGGAGTCTGCTGATCTTGCGTACCAGGAGCACAGAGTATTTCAGGAGGGGAGTCTGCTGATCTTGCGTATCAGGTGCACAGAGTATTTCAGGAGGGGAGTCTGCTGATCTTGCGTATCAGGTGCACAGAGTATTTCAGGAGGGGAGTCTGCTGATCTTGCGTACCAGGAGCACAGAGTATTTCAGGAGGGGAGTCTGCTGATCTTGCGTACCAGGAGCACAGAGTATTTCAGGAGGGGAGTCTGCTGATCTTGCGTACCAGGAGCACAGAGTATTTCAGGAGGGGAGTCTGCTGATCTTGCGTACCAGGAGCACAGAGTATTTCAGGAGGAGTCTGCTGATCTTGCATATCAGGTGCACAGAGTATTTCATGAGTGGAGTCTGCTGATCCTTCGTACCAGGAGCACAGAGTATTTCAGGAGGGGAGTCTGCTGATCTTGCGTATCAAGAGCACAGAGTATTTCAGGAGGAGAGTCTGCTGATCCTTCCTACCAGGAGCACAGAGTATTTCAGGAGGGAAGTCTGCTGATCTTGTGAACCAGGAGCACAGAGTATTTCGGGAGGGGAGTCTGCTGATCTTGCGTACCAGGAGCACAGAGTATTTCAGGAGGGAAGTCTGCTGATCTTGTGAACCAGGAGCACAGAGTATTTCGGGAGGGGAGTCTGCTGATCTTGCGTACCAGGAGCACAGAGTATTTCAGGAGGGGAGTCTGCTGATCTTGCATATCAGGTGCACAGAGTATTTGATGAGTGGAGTCTGCTGATCCTTCATACCAGGAGCACAGAGTATTTCAGGAGGGGAGTCTGCTGATCTTGCGTATCAAGGGCACAGAGTATTTCAGGAGGGGAGTCTGCTGATCTTGCTTATCAGGAGCACAGAGTATTTCAGGAGGGGAGTCTGCTGATCTTGTGTACCAGGAGCACAGAGTATTTCAGGAGATACACAAATTTCAGATGGTTTGTACAAGGGACACAGGGGGGCAGGTTCACCAGCAGTGATCCTGCCCCTTAGACATGCACACACCAGTTCCCATGTTGCATTGCGATCCCCACATCCGGACTATTGGGAGATATTGCCGATGTAACAGGTGAAGTAATTTTTTTTTACAGTGACCTAAGAGGTTAAGGCTCATGTTCTGGTGATGTCCGCAGCAGGCAGCGATGATGATGGAGCTAATGAGCCTTATTATCCGCAACACTTAATCTTCACTTTGGAACGATGTGACCAATCAGCGGCGCCTGCGGTTTGCGTAGTGGCGACTGTAACCATCTTTCCCATGAATGGGATCCCAGCCTGAGGAATGTCAGCCACTAATTCCCCTATTAGGGCTCCACCGAGTGACGTCTCAATTAATCTAGACCCTTATTTATAAGGTAGAATGAGGGTGAAGGGAACGGTCAAACACAGCAGAAATCAGCACCGGACTCCAGGGCTCCCGACAACTACAAGGTAAGTTCTGGGATCCAACTCTTACATTGTTACAGGTTCTGTATTCGCTCATCACAGCCCAAAATCTGATGGTGTCACCCACAGAGGTCACCAGAGGGGCTTACAGGACAGGCACAGATAGGGACCGCAGGGAGCTGTGTGGTACGTTGGGGTGCAGGGCTGATTATTAGGCTCATGTAGGAATATCATGTCCATGAATTATTTCTGGTACAGGGGAATGAGGGGAGGCCTGCAACAATCAGAAACAGTCATCCAAATTATTATCAGACTCGAGATTTAGATGGTGCCGAGCAGAAGTGGGGTACAGGGGGCTTATGTCGGATCTCACGTGTAAGGAGCACAGGCTGATACATAATTTATATCCATCTACAGCAGAGGGAACATGGAAAATACCAAGACTCTGCACTAAATATAGGCATGGTGGGCAGATATAGCGCACACACACACAGTGGGGTAGATACAGGTCTAGGCTTTACGTGGTTTACCATTTTTCCAATTGACAATATAATAATAATAATAATTTTTAGTTATATAGCGCCAACATATTCCGCAGCGCTTTACAAATTATAGAGGGGACTTGTACAGACAATAGACATTACAGCATAACAGAAATACAGTTCAAAACAGATACCAGGAGGAATGAGGGCCCTGCTCGCAAGCTTACAAACTATGAGGAAAAGGGGAGACACGAGAGGTGGATGGTAACAATTGCTTTAGTTATTCGGACCGGCCATAGTGTAAGGATCGGGTGTTCATGTAAAGCTGCATGAACCAGTTAACTGCCTAAGTATGTAGCAGTACAGACACAGAGGGCTATTAACTGCATAAAGTGAATGAGAACATGATGCGAGGAACCTGGTTTTTTTTTATATATATAAATAGGCCACACAGGGATCGTTAGGTTAATACGTTGAGGCGGTAGGCCAGTCTGAACAAATTAGTTTTTAGGGTACGCTTAAAACTGTGGGGATTGGGGATTAGTCGTATTAACCTAGGTAGTGCATTCCAAAGAATCGGTGCAGCACGTGTAAAGTCTTGGAGACGGGAATGGGAGGTTCTGATTATTGAGGATGCTAACCTGAGGTCATTAGCGGAGCGGAGGGCACGGGTAGGGTGGTAGACTGAGACCAGGGAGGAGATGTAGGGTGGTGCAGAGCCATGGAGTGCTTTGTGGATGAGGGTAGTAGTTTTGTACTGGATTCTTGAGTGGATGGGTAACCAGTGTAATGACTGGCACAAGGTAGAGGCATCGGTGTAACGGTTGGTGAGGAATATGATCCTGGCAGCAGCATTCAGGACAGATTGGAGCGGGGAGAGTTTGGTCAGAGGGAGGCCGATTAGTAGAGAGTTACAATAGTCCAGACGAGAATGAATAAGTGAAACAGTCAGAGTTTTTGCAGAGTCGAAAGTAAGAAAAGGGCGAATTCTAGAAATGTTTTTGAGATGCAGGTAAGAAGAGCGAGCCAGTGATCGGATGTGGGGGGTGAATGAAAGGTCAGAATCAAGGATGACCCCAAGGCAGCGGGCATGTTGCTTTGGAGTAATGGTGGAACCGCACACGGAGATGGCAATGTCAGGCAAAGGTAGGTTAGTATAGGGAGAGAACACGAGGAGTTCAGTTTTTGACAGGTTTAGTTTCAGATAGAGGGAGGACATGATGTTAGAGACAGCGGTAAGACAATCACTGGTGTTTTCTAAAAAGGTCAGCGTGACAACAGGAGAAGAAGTGTATAATTGGGTGTCGTCAGCATAGAGATGGTACTGGAAACCAAATCTACTGATTGTTTGTCCAATAGGGGCAGTATACAACGAGAAGAGGAGGGGGCCTAGGACTGATCCTTGAGGAACCCCAACAGTAAGGGGAAGGTGAGAGGAGGAGGAACCAGCAAAACATACAGTGAAGGATCGGTCAGAGAGATAGGAGGAGAACAGGAGAGAACGGTGTCCTTGAGGCCGATGGAGCGGAGCATAGTGAGGAGGAGCTGATGATCCACAGTATCGAATGCTGCAGAGAGATCCAAGAGAATTAGCATGGAGTAGTGACCATTAGATTTAGCTGTTAGTAGGTCATTAGAGACTTTAGTGAGGGCAGTTTCAGTAGAGTGTAAAGAGCGGAAACCAGATTGAAGAGGGTCAAGAAGAGAGTTATCTGAGAGATAGCGGGTAAGACGGGAGTGGACCAGGCGTTCGAGGAGTTTAGAGATGAAGGGAAGATTAGAGACAGGTCTATAATTAGCGGCACAGTTTTGATCGAGGGATGGTTTTTTAAGTAATGGATGTATGATGGCATGCTTAAATGAGGAGGGAAAAATACCGGAAGTGAGGGAAAGGTTGAATATTTTTGTTAGGTGAGAGGTGACAGCCGGGGAAAGGGACTGGAGGAGATGTGACGGAATGGGGTCACTGGTGCAAGTGGTCGGGCGAGAAGATGCAAGGAGCCTGCTTACTTCTTCTTCTGTAACTGCTTCAAAGTCAGAGAGTGAACTAGATGCAGTGGGGGAGGGAGGACAGTGCATGGTATGAAGAGATTGGGAGATGATTTCCTGTCGAATGTGGTCAATTTTTTCTTTGAAGTAATTGGCCAGATCGTCAGCACGGAGATCCGTGGTTGGGGCCTGCTCTCTTGGGTTGAGTAGGGACTGGAACGTGTCAAAGAGACGTTTAGGGTTATTGGACAGGGAGGTGATGAGGGTGTTGAAGTAGGTTTGTTTGGAGAGGTGAAGGGCAGAATTGTATGTCTTTAGCATGAACTTATAATGGATGAAATCTTCGGGTAGATTAGATTTTCTCCACAGACGTTCTGCGCACCTGGAGCACCGCTGCAGGAAACGTGTTTGCAGCGTGTGCCATGGTTGTTGCCGTCTGTGCCGAGTTGTTTTATGTATAGGAGGAGCAGCTTCATCCAGAGCACTTTGCAGGGTTTCATTGTAATGCTTCAGAGCAGAATCAGTACATGAGATGGAGAAGATTGGGGCCAATGAAGACTGCAAGTTCTTCATAAGTTTCTGGGTGTTAATGGCCTGTATGTTTCTATAAGTGTGGAAATAGCAATCAGTATCAGAATAATTAAAATATTTTGCACTGTTTGCCACCTAAACTCAAAGTTCGGCAAAAGATGGGGTGTAACCTTAGGTTACTGCAATCATTATCACCTCCCAATACAGGAATATCACTCAATTTCAAAAATGTTTACAGCCACAACTAGTAGGAGCTCTCTACATGCAGATTTATTCAGCCACCACTAGAGGGAGCGCTCTACATGCAGATTCATATAGCCACCACTAGGAGGAGATGAATACATACAGATTTATACAGCCACCACTAGAGAAGCTCACTGCAGTTTTTTTAGAGTTGTTAGTATGGGGGACGTCTATTATAGGTTGAGAATATCACAAATGTTACTTATAAATGGATGGAGCACCCCCTGGTGGAGGCTGCAAACAGTATCTTATCATTTATCTCTGTATATAGGGAGCTCCCCCTAGTGGTGGCTGTAGACAGAATCTTATGTATCTCTGTATACAGGGAGCTCCCCCTAGTGGTGGATGTAGACAGAATCTTATGTATCTCTATATACAGGGAGCTCCCCCTAGTGGTGGCTGCAGACAGAATCTTAGCATGTATATTTGTATACAGTGAGCTCCCCCTAGTGGTGGCTGCAGACAGAATCTTATCATGTATCTCTGTATACAGGGAGCTCCCCCTAGTGGTGGCTGCAGACAGAATCTTATCATGTATCTCTGTATACAGGGAGCTCCCCCTAGTGGTGGCTGCAGACAGAATGGTATCATGTCTCTCTGTATACAGGGATTTCTCCCTAGTGGTAGCTGCAGACAGAACCTTGTCATGTATCTCTGTATACAGGGAGCTCCCCCTAGTGGTGGCTGCAGACAGAATGGTATCATGTCTCTCTGTATACAGGGATTTCTCTCTAGTGGTAGCTGCAGACAGAACCTTGTCATGTATCTCTGTATTCAGGGAGCTCCCCCTAGTGGTGGCTAGAGGTAGAATGAACTATATAATTAATATATAACCATAGCTTTTCTTCTTATTGAATAGTAACTACTTTGTATTAATTGTCCTAATTTTTAGAGAATTTTATGATTCTGATTAAATCTTCTATTTCCTTCCCTGGTGGCTGCTAATGACTGTATAGTGCTCAGTGCAGACATGTCTATAGAAGCTGATGCTGTGCAGGTGTGGGGAATTGTATTGCAGCAGCTTGTCCTCTCCTCGGCTCCACACTCCAGCACTAATTAATATGATAATGTAAATCTAATATTGCCGGCTCTGCCTGTATCTTCCTGAGAATATAGTTACTCTGTTCTTATATCTAAAATCAATACACTAATGAAGTGAACCCATTGAGCTCGGGGCCAAGTCGCTCAATCCCCCGATGCTGCACTAACTCGCTGGGAATTACTGTTCTGCAATCTAATGCATTAAACAGATCCATTACCAGAGCTAGGAAAATCCGCAGACTGGTTCATCCTCCCAGATCCTTACAATCTTCATCATCTCAGTCTTGTAAGTAGCACCTGCAGAACTGGGCATTATTTTTTAATTTAAATTTCAGCAAATTTCTTACAAGCTTTTATTTACTACTTTTAATCTTTTGCATTTGTCATTTTTTTTTTTTTATTTAGCACACTTTTTTTTACAGAATGTAGTTCTTGTTATGTATTTCACTGCACCGAATTGTTGTGATATTCTACACTGATTTATTTAAGTATTTTTTTTCCTGGATTATATTTCCTCAGTTGCTTTTCTTTACCTTAATGCATTGGATTTAGTATGTCAATATACTTCATAAAATATATATACACACACACTACTGTTCAAAAGTTTAGGGTCACCCAGACAATTTTGTGTTTTCCATGAAAACTCATACTTTTATTAATCGAATGAGTTGCCAAATGAATTGAAAATCTAGTCCAGACATTGACAAGGTTCGAAAAAAAAGATTTTTATTTGAAATAATAATTTTCTCCTTCAAACTTTGCTTTCGTCAAATAATGCTCCCTTTGCAGCAATTACAGCATTGCAGACCTTTGGCATTCAAGCAGTTCATTTGCTGAAGTAATCTGGAGAAATTTCACCCCCATCAGTTGGTTTGGCTTGATGGCCACTTTTTGGTCACCATACGGTCAAGCTGCTCCCACAACAGGTCAATGGGGCTGAGATCTGGTGACTGCGCTGGTCACTCCATTACAGATAGAATACCAGCTGCCTGCTTCTTCCCTAAATAGTTCTTGCATAATTTGGAGGTGTGCTTTGGGTCATTGTCCTGTTGTTGGATGAAATTGGCCCCAATCAAGCTCTGTCCACAGGGTATGGCAAGGCGTTGCAAAATGGAGTGATAGCCTTTAGGCTATGTGCACACGTATTCTGGTCCACTGCGGATTTTTCCGCAGTGCAAAACCGCTGCGGATTAACCGTGGTTTTTCTGTGGATTTCACTGCGGTTTTACAACTGCGGTTTTCTATAGAAGCAGCTGTAAAACCGCTGCAGAATCCGCAGAAAGAATTGACATGCTGCAGAATGTAAACCGCTGCATTTCCGCACTTTTTTTCCGCAGCATGGGCACAGCGTTTTTTGTTTCCCATAGGTTTACATTGAACTGTAAACTCATGGGAAACTGCTGCGGACCCGCAACTGCGGAAACGCTGCGCATCCGCAGCGTTTTCCGAAGCGTGTGCACATACCCTTAGTGATGAGCGAGTACTCGTTGATCGGGTTTTCCCGGGCACGCTCGGGTGGTCTCAGAGTATTTGTAACTGCTTGGAGACTTAGTTTTCATCGCCGCAGCTGAATGATTTACAGCTGCTAGCCAGCCTGAGTACATGTGGGGGTTGCCTGGTTGCCAGGGAATCCCCACATGTAATCCAGCTGGCTAATAGCTGTAAATCATTCAGCTGCAGCGATTAAAACTAAATCTCCGAACACTAACAAATACTTGGGAGGTCACCCAAGCATGCTCAGGAAAACCCAAGCAACGAGTACTCGCTCATCGCTAATTGCCTTCCTTATTCAATATCCCTTGTACAAATCTCCCACTTTACAAGCACCAAAGCAACCCCAGACCATGACATTACCTCCACCATGCCTGACAGATGGCGTCAGACGCTCTTCCAGAATCTTTTCAGTTGTTCTGCGTCTCACCAATGTTCTTCTGTGTGATCCAAACACCTCAAACTTGGATTTGTCTGTCCATAACACTTTGTTCCAATCTTCCTCTGTCCAATGTCTGTGTTCCTTTGCCCATATTAATCTTTTCCTTTTATTAGCCAGTCTTAGATATGGCTTTTTCTTTGCCACTCTGCCCTGAGGGCCACCATCCCGTAGTCGCCTCTTCACTGTAGATGTTGACACTGGCGTTTTGCGTGTACTATTTAATGAAGCTGCCAGTTGAGGACCTGTGAGGCATCGATTTCTCAAACTACAGACTCTAATGTACTTGTCTTGTTGCTCAGTTGTGCAGCAGGGCCTCCCACTTCTCTTTCTACTCCGGTTAGAGTCGGTTTGTGCTCTCCTCTGAAGGGAGTGGTACACACCGTTGTAGGAAATCTTCAGTTTCTTGGCAAGAAACATGGAATAGCCTTCATTTCTAAGAACAAAAATAGACTGTCAAGTTTCACATGAACGTTCTTTTTTTTTCTGGCCATTTTGAGAGTTTAATGGAACCAACAAATGCTCCAGATTGTCAACTAGCTCAACAGAAGGTCAGGTTTATAGGTTCTCTAATCAACCAAACTGTTTTCAGCTGCGCTAACATACTTGCACAAGGGTTTTCAAGGGTATTCTAACCATCCATTAGCCTTCTTACACAGTTAGCAAACACAAGGTACCACAAGAATACTGGAGTGGTGGTTGTTGGAAATGGGCCTCTATACACCTATGAAGATATTGCATGACAAAACAGACGTCAGCTAAAATATTCATTTACCACATTAAGGCCTATCCTCCAGATAATTCCGGTCCCGGAAAAATTGGTACCGGAATTATCCGTGTCCGTGTGCTTACCGTGAACATCAGCGTGGCACACGTGCGGCAGCCATGTGCCGCCCGTGTGCCAACCTGGTACCACACAGACCATGCAGGAGACAACGCTACAAGTAAGCGCTGTCCCCTGCATCTGGTGCTGAAGCTGCCATTCATATCTTCTCTCAGCAGCATTCGCTAGAGAGAAGATATGATAAATCCTTTTTTTTTTTTTTTTTCGTGACTAAAATAAAGATCCCTGTCCCCTCCCCCCTCCAACCCTCCCACCCCGTGCGCCCGGCCGCTGTTACTAAAATACTCACCCGACTCCCTCGAAGGGTCCTCTCCACGCCGAACCTTCTTCTGTATGAGCGGTCAGGTGGTGCCGCCCATTACAGTCATGAATATGCGGCTCCACCCCTATGGGAGGTATTTATATATGTGACTGATTACTGTTTGCCGTCCCTTTAATGGTCCGGTCTGCACATGTAGCGGATTGCCATGCCTTTAATGTTCCGGCCTATGCAGTGTAGCTAATTGCCGTCCCTATAACGGTCCGGCCTGTGCAGTGTAGCTGATTGCTGTCCCTTTAACGGTCCGGCCTGTCAGTGTATATGTAGATGCGGGGATGTAAGGTTAATAGATGCGGAGACGGCGGCTTCACCCTGCTGCAGCCATCAGGGATTTATCGATAAGCCGCTCACAGCTTTGTGCTGACAACATAGTGGAGGAACAAATGCCGAGAGCCAGTGATGCAGCCCAAGGGCTTCTGTCCAGTGATTTAAAGGGTAACTCCACCTGCTTTAGATATTTGCCCTTCATTTTTAACTTCCCTCTTCCACGGTGTTTCTTGGAAACAGGAACACATGGGCTACTTGCACAGTGAACAAGTCTGTATGATCATGTTCACACACCACCAAGAAACCTGAAGACACAAAAGAGAATAGTAAAACCAAAAACACTCAGTTTGAAAAAATGTTGCAGTAATCCGCAAGTGCTAGTAAAAGATGTAAAAAACAGGGTATTTGGTTGATACGTTTACGGTGTTTCCTGTATAGACATCAAATCCTTGAGCCAAATATCAGATACTACGTTTTTTTCTATTTATTTTAATGGCAGAAGAGTTGTACGTCTCTGGCTCCTTTACGGAAGACAATGGGGTTGGAAAGTTTGGGCTCCGCACTAAATTTCATGGATTATTTATTATAGAAATTAACAAATCCATCTGATACAATCAAATTTGTGTTGAATTTTATTAAATTTGTAGGTCTTAATGATTGGTTGCGTTCTCCAAATTTCCAAAAGAATGCTCATCACAGTTTCACACATTGCAGAACATTGCATAAGTTACATGGCCTCAGGTGAAACCATGCAGGATTCCCCATAATGCCTTGCAGGTATCACATCACATGGTATAGCACAGCTAATCAAGAGGGACTATCGGAGCCTGCATAAAAACCAAGGCAGGGAATGCAGCCGCTGGTAATAGACAGTCTGGCTCTCTTGGCTTCACTCACGAAAAAGAGCCTGCTCTTTTGGATCCTAAATGGATCTCTGTTAAAAATATGTTCACCGCAGGTTAATACGTATTTAAAGGGAACCTGTCAACAGGATTGTGCTGAGTAACCTACATAAAGTGTCAGGTCGGTGCCGATATACTAAATAATGATACCTTGGTTCAGGGCTGCCACTGGGAATTTCAGGGCCCCATACTGGCAAAATGTTTGGGCCCCCTTGAGACTCCGTCCAGGCTCCACTCCAGCTCCGCCTTCCCCCCTCAAACCTTCCACAGTCCCACCACCTACTCTTGGAATAACGCAACTTCTGCACCACGTCCTCACTAGTAATGAGCGAATATACTAGTTACTCGAGATTTCTCGAGCATGCTCCGGGGTCCTCCGAGTATTTTTTAGTGCTCAGAGATTTAGTTTTTCTTGCCGCAGCTGAATGACTTACATCCGTTAGCCAGCATAAGTACATGTGGGGATTCCATAGCAACCAGGCAACCCCCACATGTACTTATGCTGACTAACAGATGTAAATCATTCAGCTGCTGCAAGGAAAACTAATTCTCCAAGCACTAAAAAATACTCGGAGGACCCCCGAGCATGCTCGAGAAATCTCGAGTAACTACTATATTCGCTCATCACTAGTCCTCACTAATCTGATATTAACAGTTCCCATAAAACACCATATCACATACTGTAGATAGCCAGCAGCTTTTCTTCTGGACCAAAAGTGTTTTAAGCCACCACCACGACTAGGTAGACTCTTTTGGCCGGGCCCTATTCTACTCTAACCTATTAAAAAATTTCTCAGAATATCCAATACTCTTTTTACGTATATTTTTATGTATTTTTCTTTAAGGGAATGAGTCACGTGCCTTTTTTTTAAAATGACCATTAATACCACATACAAGGGACAAATACTGCCACATCATGACTAGACCACATATTACCACAACATAGTGACCGAATAATACCTCATACAAGGCACAAATACCACCACACTATGACCAAACCACATATTACCACCACATAGTGACCAAATACTATAATACTAATCATTAATAAAAAAAAAACCACAATAAGTGCCATTATACACAGGAGCTCTGTATATAGTGTCCGTGTACAGGTAATAGTCATCACCAGTGACATTACACAGGAGCTCTGTATATAGTGTACAGATAATACAGTGATCACAGGTGACATGCACAGGAGTGCTGTATATAGTGTCAGTGTAGAGGTAATACAGTGATCACCAGTGACATAAATAGCTCTGTATATAGATAATACAGGGATCACCAGTGACATTATACCCAGGAGCTTGTATAATAATAATAATCTTTATTTATATAGCGCCAACATATTCCGCAGCGGTTTACAGTTTAACACCTTCAATCACAACAGTCATAAGTAACAATACAATAATCCAGGGGTCCCCAACTCCAGGCCTTGAGGGCCGCCAACAGTGCAGGTTTTCAGGATTTCTTTAGTATTGCATGGGTGGTAATGTGCTCATCTGCACAGGTGATGATTCCAACCCCTGTGGAATACTAAGGAAATCCTGAAAACCTGCACTGTTGGCGGCCCTCGAGGCCTGGAGTTGGGGACCACTGTAATAATTAAAGCAACACAAGACTACCCTGCTCGTGAGAGCTTACAATCTACAATGAGATAGTATATAGTGTACAGGTAATACAGTGATCACCAGTGACCTTTTTACAGGACCTCTGTATATAGTATATGGTGTATAGTGTCAGTGTACAGGTAATACACTGACTCGCCAGTGACGTCTCTAGCTGAAGTCCTTCATCTTTGCTTTTCTTTTTCATGCAGCGCAGACCACCATCACTTCTTCCAGCCAGGGCTCGTCTCTGTATAAAACAACACACAGTTATCTAGAGCACTGCTTCCAGAGCACATTCCCCACTTTTTCCCTTTCTTCTACACTACACAGCTGAATACAGATGTGCACCCACCATTAATATACAAATAGTCACCCCCTGACTTCATCATTTGCAGTCTCCCGTCCCCCCTGATTTCATTTGCAGTCCCCCACACCGCCCAACTTCTTAATTTGCAGTCCCTCTTCCATACACACTTCATTATGTGCAGTTCCCCCTCCCCCCAGTCGCATTTCATCATGTGCAGTCCCCCCCGACATACTTAATCTAGTGCAGTTTCCCCCCACGGCACTCTTAATCAAGTGCATTTCCCCTCCAACGGCACACTTAATCATGTGCAATCCCATCCCCCCAGGTACACTTCATCATGTGCATTCCTCCTCTAACTGCACACTTCATCATGTGCAGTTTCCCCCCTAGGCACACTTCATCATGTGCAGCCCCCCAGGCACACAATCATGTCCAGTCCCCCCTAGGTACACTTCATCATGTGCAGTCCCGTCCCCCCCAGATATACTTCCTCATGTGCAGTCCCCCTCAGGCTCACTTCATTATGTGCAATCCCCCCTCCCAGGCACACTTCATCATGTGCAGCCCTCTCAAGGCACACTTCATCATGTGCAGTCCCCCCAAGCACACTTCGTCGTGTATAGTCACCCTCCAACGGCACACTTCATCTTGTGCAGTCCCTGCCAGGTACACTTCATCATGTGCCGTCCTGTCCCCCCCCAGGCGCACTTCACCATGTGCAGTCCCCCCAAGCACACTTCGTCGTGTATAGTCACCCTCCAACGGCACACTTCATCTTGTGCAGTCCCTGCCAGGTACACTTCATCATGTGCAGTCCTGTCCCCCCCAGACGCACTTCACCATGTGCAGTCCCCCCAGGTACACTTTATTATGTGCAGTCCCATCCCCCCAGGCACACTTAATCATGTGCAACCCCCCCGGCACACTTCATCATGTGCAGTCCCGTCCCCCTCCCCAGGTACACTTGATCATGTGCTGTCCCACCCAGGCACACTTGATCATGTGCTGCCCCCCCCGAGGCACACTTCATCATGTGCAGTCCCCCCTCCCAGGCACACTTCGTCATGTGCAGTTTTCGCCAAGGCACACTTCATCATGTGCAGCCCCCCTCACACACCATCATGTGCAATCACCCCTCCCGGGCACACTTTGTCATGTGCAGTGCCCCCCACCAGGCACACTTCATCATGTGCAGTTTTTGCCCAGGCACACTTCTTCATGTGCAGTCCCTTCCCCCCAAGCACACTTCATCATGTGCAGTCTCCCCTCCCAGGCACACTTCATCATGTGCAGTCCCCCCTCCCAGGCACACTTCATCATGTGCTGTTCCACCCAGGCACACTTCATCATGTGCAGCCCCCCTCACACACTTCATCATGTGCAATCACCCCTCCCGGGCACACTTTGTCATGTGCAGTGCCCCCCACCAGGCACACTTCATCATGTGCAGTCCCCCCCCCCCCAGGCACACTTCATCATGTGCAGTCCCCTCTCCCAGGCACACTTCATCATGTGCAGTCCCCTCTCCCAGGCACACTTCATCATGTGCAGCCCCTCGAGGTACACTTCATCATGTGCAGTCCCCCCGGTACACTTCATCATGTGCAGTCCCCCCAGGCACACTTCGACATGTAGTCACCCTCCAACGGCACACTTCATCTTGTGCCGTCCTGTCCCCCCCCCCAGGTACACTTCATTATGTGCAGTCCCATCCCCCCCAGGCACACTTCTTCATGTGCAGTCGCTTCCCCCCAGGCACACTTAATCATGTGCAGTCCCGTCCCCCTCCCCAGGTACACTTGATCATGTGCTGTCCCACCCAGGCACACTTGATCATGTGCAGCCCCCCCCCCCCCGAGGCACACTTCATCATGTGCAGCCCCCCCGAGGCACACTTCATCATGTGCAGCCCCCCCGAGGCACACTTCATCATGTGCAGCCCCCCCGAGGCACACTTCATCATGTGCAGCCCCCCCGAGGCACACTTCATCATGTGCAGCCCCCCCGAGGCACACTTCATCATGTGCAGTCCCCCCTCCCAGGCACACTTCATCATGTGCAGTTTTCCCCCAGGCACACTTCTTCATGTGCAGTCGCTTCCCCCCCAGGCACACTTCATCATGTGCAGTCCCGCCTCCGCAGGCACACTTCGTCATGTGCAACCCCCCCAGGCACACTTCATCATGTGCATTCCCCTCTCCCAGGCACACTTCATCATGTGCAGCCCCCTCGAGGTACACTTCATCATGTGCAGTCCCCCCGGTACACTTCATTATGTGCAGTCCCCCCAGGCACACTTCGACATGTAGTCACCCTCCAACGGCACACTTCATCTTGTGCAGTCCCTCCCAGGCACACTTCATCATATGCAGTCCTGTCACCCTCCCCAGGTACACTTCATCATGTGCTGTTCCACCCAGGCACACTTCATCATGTGCAGCCCCCCTCACACACTTCATCATGTGCAATCACCCCTCCCGGGCACACTTTGTCATGTGCAGTGCCCCCCACCAGGCACACTTCATCATGTGCAGTTTTCGCCCAGGCACACTTCTTCATGTGCAGTCCCTTCCCCCCAGGCACACTTCATCATGTGCAGTCTCCCCTCCCAGGCACACTTCATCATGTGCTGTTCCACCCAGGCACACTTCATCATGTGCAGCCCCCCTCACACACTTCATCATGTGCAATCACCCCTCCCGAGCACACTTTGTCATGTGCAGTGCCCCCCACCAGGCACACTTCATCATGTGCAGTCCCTCCCAGGCACACTTCATCATGTGCAGTCCCCTCTCCCGGGCACACTTCATCATGTGCAGTCCCCTCTCCCAGGCACACTTCATCATGTGCAGCCCCCTCTCCCAGGCACACTTCATCATGTGCAGCCCCCTCTCCCAGGCACACTTCAACATGTGCAGCCCCCTCGAGGTACACTTCATCATGTGCAGTCCCCCCGGTACACTTCATTATGTGCAGTCCCTCCCAGGCACACTTCATCATGTGCAGTCACCCCTCCCGGGCACACTTAATCATGTGCAGTTTTCACCCAGGCACACTTCTTCATGTGCAGTCCCTTCCCCCCAGGCACACTTCATCATGTGCAGCCCCCCTCACACACTTCATCATGTGCAATCACCCCTCCCGGCCACACTTTGTCATGTGCAGTCCCCCCTCCCAGGCACACTTCATCATGTGCAGTCACCCCTCCCGGGCACACTTAATCATGTGCAGTTTTCGCCCAGGCACACTTCATGTGCAGTCCCTTCCCCCCAGGCACACTTCATCATGTGCTGTCTCCCCTCCCAGGCACACTTCATCATGTCCAGTCCCCCCTCCCAGGCACACTTCATCATGTGCAGTCCCCCCTCCCAGGCACACTTCATCATGTGCAGTCCCCCTCAAGGTAAGGTACACTTCATTATGTGCAGTCCCGCCCCCCAGTCACACTTCATCATGTGCAGTCCCATCCCCCTCCGCAGGTACACTTCATCATGTGCAGTCCCCCCTCCCAGGCACACTTCATCATGTGCAGTTCCCACCCCCCTTCCAGGCACACTTCATCTTGTGTAGTCCCCCTACAGGCACACTTCATCTTGTGCAGTCCCACTCCCAGGCACACTTCATCATGTGCAGTTCCCCCCCCCCCTTCCAGGCACACTTCATCATGTGCAACCCCCCAAGGCACACTTCATCTTGTGTAGTCCCCTTACAGGCACACTTCATCGTGTGCAGTCCCACTCCCAGGCACACTTCATCATGTACAGTTTCCCCCCCTTCCAGGCACACTTCATCATGTGCAACCCCCCCAGGCACACTTCATCTTGTGTAGTCCCCCTCCCAGGCACACTTCATCATGTGCAGTCCACCCTCCCAGACACACTACATCGTGTGCTGTCCAACCTCCCAGGCACACTTCATCATGTGCAGTCCCCCTCCTCCTCCCGTCACCCATTTCATAATCATTTTGTAAAGAAAAACAATAACATTTTTCATACTTGCCTCACAGACGTTCCCCTGCAGGCGCTACTCAGCTTCTGGTGTTCTCGTAGATGTTGGCGCATACGTGATGACGTCATCGCGTACGCACAGTCACCTGACCGGAAGTCCAGAGAAGGCAGAGGGAGTGGGAGCTGCGCAGCCTTCAAGGTTAAATGGTCATGCATGGCTCCGAGAAAGCTCCCGGGCCCCAGCGCTGACGTTTGCGCTGCAGCGCACAGTACTTTAGTGCATGATGGGGCCCAGTGAGCAGAAGCATAAGAGGCGGGCCCCGGGCACTGCTCTGTACTGCTGCTCACCGGGCACCATACAGTAGTAAGAGCATTTACTTCCCTGATGGCGGCCTGTCTTGGTGATGAATTCTGTCTTGAGGTTGTTGTGTAATCTTTACAGTTTTAAGTTAATGATATGCCCGTGCTCTGGGTCGGCCTGTGGGTGGGGCTATGTGGCATGTGGACGGGGCTTTGTGGTGCTCTGATCATATATTCATGTGTATGGCTTCTGGAGGAGGCAATTTTTTTTTTCTCTCTCCAGCAAGATGGTGTCGCCTGCGCTGCAGCATGATCGCATCTATAATGTGTATTTAATTATTTTCTTTGATGGTATCCATAAAAAAAAAAAAAGTCGCAAAATGATTCCGCCATACCTGCACAGTAGCATCTATCGGCAATGCAATAGCTGCTACTGCGCAGGTGCCACCAGTTTTTTTTCTGTAGCAAGATGGCGCTGCCGGCACCTGCATTGCCAATAGATGCTACTGTGTAGGCGCAGCCGGTGCGATTTTGAAACACTTTTTTTTAATGAATTTATTAATAGCATCAAATAAAACAATTAAATGCACCTTACACATGTGATTATGCTGCAGCGCAGGCGCCGCTACTTTCCTGCTGTAGATTTTTTCCTCAATATATATAATATTCATTATGTAAACTAGTGGGCAGGTCAGTGAGGGATCAGTGACCTGTCAGCAGGCTGCATTATGAATATCTAAGCAGAGCACCACATGAAAACCCCCCACACAGGCCGCCCCCCGAAGCACGAGCATATCATTAACTACAAACAGAACAACCACAGGACAGATTTCATTAACCCAGGTATCATTTTAATCAGTATAACGGCGCTGAGCTGACACAATCCTGCTGACAGGTTACTGTGGATGAAACCCCGCCTACTCGTAGACAGACAATAAAATTGATGGGGTGGGCGGGGATTGGTTCTAGTGGGCGGGGTTTGGTTCCGGTGGGCAGGATTTCAGTGCAGAACACAATTTTACGCCCAGTGAGAGCCATTCAGAGAATTTAGCTGTTATTGGGGGATTACTGGCTGTGTTTCCATTACAGAGCTGGATTAGAGGCTGTATACAGTCCTAGGAGACCTCAGAGTGTTACACGTGTCTTTTCACAGAGGTTCGGGGCTATGCGGTTGCATTGGACGAGCCGCTGCAGGACCAGGTTAGGACGGTTTTTCAGCTTCTGGATGTAAACAATACATTTAATTTCCATTCATTGGCAGCATGAAGAGAAATCAAAGCACAAAAATGTTGCAGTCCATTTGATCATAGAACAACGGGACGGTCTATGTGCCCCTTTAAGTGCAAGTCATTCTGCGTCCCCCGATGGCGCGCTGGAGCGTATTTTGCATTATTTGTCGTGGTTTGTGCTGACTTGCAGAGAACAAGGACACAATGTATCACTGTCCGGAGTCACAGATAACGCCGCGCCATCCTGCAGGGATTAGCATAGCGAATAATCACCCGCTATTCTGATTTATCAACACCCGAGAAGGGCTGAGACATCCAGAATCCAGACGCAGAGTGATGGTGGTCTGACCTGTACTGTGTCTTTAAGGTATTTCTCCACAAAACAGGAGGAAGGCAATTATCCTGAGTCACATCCAAAGCTGCATTCAAAATTCTGCTGTCTTCTTACACCGCAGAGTCTTAAAACTTCCAGTGCCCCCTGCTGGTCAGTACAAAATCCAACTATCCTTACACCTGAGTAAAAAGCGTCTGACCTAAACGTGGCTGCTGTCGGGTTCCCAGCAGAATTGTGATTCCAGCTCTGAATGTGACAGAACTATAAGAACCACCGAGTGCTTCCTAATGGAGATGATTTCTAACATTTGACCCAAGTTACTCTGGTGGATGGAGCACAACAGGAAAACTGTGAAAAGCACCTTCCCCCCAATAATCCCATTCAGTCCAGGACCTGGAGGCGGCTGGTTCCTCCCCAACAGGGGTGGATTAAGGGTAGCCAGGGCCCCGGGCTGTTCACACACTGTGGGCCCCCCCCGGTCATGTGACAGGGTTCATGTGACGGGGTTCATGATATACCCGAACCAGATTATTCAAGAAAAAAGGCCGGGCCCTACTCTACTGTAACCTATTAAATATTTGTTAAAATCTGCAATACAATTTAGGTATATCTTGACCAATAATATCACATACAAGGAACAAATACAACCGCACCATGACCAGACTACAAATTACAACCACAGTGATCGAATAATATCACATACAAGGAACAAATACCACCGCACCATGTCAAGACCACATATTACCACTTGGTGACCAAATAGCACATACAAGGGACAAATACCATAACACCATTTCCAGACCACAGATTACCACCACATAGTGACTGAATACTACAATACTGATCAGTAATAAAAAAAAATAAAAAAAACAATATACTATCACCATAAGTGCCAGTATTCACAGGAGATCTGTACTTAGTATGCAGTGTCTGTGTAGAGGTAATACAGAGATCACTGGTGGTATTATACACAGGAGCTCTGTATATAATGTATAGGTAATACAGTGATCACTGGTGACATTATACTATATACAGTGGTCCTGTGTACATAGTGTCAGTGTATAGGTAACACTGACTCACCAGTGACGTCTCTAGGTGAAGTCCTTCATCTTTCATCCAGCACAGACCGCCATCATTTCTTCCAGCCAGGACTCGTTTCTGCAGGAAATAACAGTTATCTCGAGCTCCGCTTGTAGAACACATTACTTAATTTTTCACAACTTCTACATTACACCACATGAAGATAAAAAGGCGATATAGTGTCACTCTACACAGTAACAGGACCGCCCCCCCATTTAAAACAGTATACTCAAAAAATAAAATAAATACATCACTGCAGTAATAATATCCCTTAATTAGCCCCTATGGTAATAATATTCCCCATCCTGGCCCCGTTTATCTCATTCCTGGCTCCAGCCATATGTTCTCCCATCCTGCCCTCATGAGTATCCATTCTATACCATATGATCTCCCCATCCTGCCCCATCTGTCTCCATCGTATCCATCCTGCCCCATGATCCAATCCTGCCCCATGTCTTTCATCCTGCCCCATGTCGCCAATCATGCCCCGTGTCTACATTCTGCCCATGCCTCCAGTCCTGCCCCCAGTGTGTCCAGCAATCTGCCCTAGTGTGTCCAGCATATTACCCCCAGTGTGTCCAGCAATCTGCCCCAGTATGTCCAGCATATTGCCCCCAGTGTGTCCAGCAATCTGCCCCAGTGTGTCCAGCATATTACCACCAGTGTGTCCAGCAATCTGGCCCAGTGTCTCCAGCATTGCCCCAGTGTGTCCAGCAATCATCTGCCCCAGTGTGTCCAGCATATTACCCCCAGTGTGTCCAGCAATCTGCCCCAGTGTCTCCAGCATTGCCCCAGTGTCTCCAGCAATCTGCCCCCAGTGTCTCCAGCAATCTGCCCCCAGTGTCTCCAGCAATCTGCCCCCAGTGTGTCCTCCAGCAATCTGTCCCAGTGTCTCCAGCATTGCCCCCAGTGTCTCCAGCATTGCCCCCAGTGTCTCCAGCATTGCCCCCAGTGTCTCCAGCAATCTGCCCCAGTGTCTCCAGCAATCTGCCCCCAGTGTCTCCAACATTGCCCCCAGTGTGTCCTCCAATCTGCCCCAGTGTCTCCAGCATTGCCCCCCAGTGTGTCCTCCAGCAATCTGCCCCAGTGTCTCCAGCAATCTGCCCCACTGTCTCCAGCAATCTGCCCCACTGTCTCCAGCAATCTGCCCCACTGTCTCCAGCATTGCCCCCAGTGTGTCCTCCAATCTGCCTCAGTGTCTCCAGCATTGCCCCCAGTGTGTCCTCCAGCAATCTGCCCCAGTGTCTCCAGCATTGCCCCCCAGTTTGTCCTCCAGCAATCTGCCCCAGTGTCTCCAGCATTGCCCCAGTCTCCAGCATTGCCCCACTGTCTCCAGCATTGCCCCACTGTCTCCAGCAATCTGCCCCACTGTCTCCAGCAATCTGCCCCACTGTCTCCAGCAATCTGCCCCACTGTCTCCAGCATTGCCCCACTGTCTCCAGCAATCTGCCCCACTGTCTCCAGCATTGCCCCCAGTGTGTCCTCCAATCTGCCCCAGTGTCTCCAGCATTGCCCCCAGTGTGTCCTCCAGCAATCTGCCCCACTGTCTCCAGCATTGCCTGTCTCCAGCAATCTGCCCCACTGTCTCCAGCATTGCCCCCAGTGTGTCCTCCAGCATTGCCCCCCAGTGTGTCCTCCAGCATTGCCCCAGTGTGTCCACCGTTAACTGATCCAAAAAAAAAAACAAAAAACAAGCAGTCTCCTCACCTGTCCGCGCTCCAGGCGGCGAGCTCCCTGCAGCAGCGCACACTCGCCAGCGACTGACAATGACGTCAGACGCCGGCGACGTGTGTGCTGCGGCCGACTTCAGCTGCCAGCCTCCAATTGGCTGGCAGCTGTTGTTAACTATTGACGTGCGGGCGTGTGCCCGCACGTCAATAGGAAACCGCCGCAGCGCCGGAAAGGGCCCGGTGAGCAGATGAGAAGGGGCCCGATGCGGGCCCCCTCTCTCTGCCCACCGGGTCCGGGGGCACACAAATGCCGGCGGGCATTCAGACGATTAGCGGAGGGTCAATCTGTGCGGTAGCTCAGGGCCCCCCCAGACCACTGGGCCCTGGGCTACCGCCCATATTGACCCTCTGATAATCCGCCCCTGCTCCCCAATCACTGGCCCCCAGCAGATTTGGGGTTGCGGAGATCGTGTGATACAGACAGTGTTCAGTGGTGGCAGCGGCCTCTCAGATGCTGAGAAAAGATGGGATAAGTATTGCCCCATTTTTTTTTTTTTTAATAACATATCAAAATTTACATTCACAAGGGGTATACATAAAGACCCTATAATGAGTAAAGAATAACCCTGGAATGTACCCCACAATGCTGCCCTCTAAATACTGACCCCAGAATGCAGACCCCTATACCGCAGCTCCCCCCTCTGTGGACTAAGGACGTATGCCGATCACCGGGCTTTCTGCACATCACGGTTTTGGTTTTGTTTTTTTTGGCAGTGACTCATCCTGGCTTGTTCTCCACAACGTTTGCTCCATGGCAGCACTCACAGCAGTCGCCTCCTCCTCACATCAGCCCAGATTAACCCCAACATTAATTCTATAAGAAAACTAAAAGATGTTCAGCAAAGCGGTCATCCTTAATAAAAGGACAAAACGGCCACAAAAGTCGGGGCCTCCCGGGCGTCAGGGGACGCGGGGCGCACAGAATAGTAATATATTTCCTACATGAGGTGTCGTCCTCATACGGAGCCTGAAGCAGCGGAGGAAGGGGAGGCGCAATGTTGGGACCCCGAGGCAACGGCCTCCGCACACCCCAACCTTCCGGACCTCTGATATATCGGGGGTTTATCACTCACAACGTTCTATGAAAGCAAAAGAGATCGGATTCTAAAGCGGCAAACAGCCGGGAGTAAGGGGGCGCTACTGAGAGGCGTAGCTAGGGTTTTGGTTCAGGGAGGGTGAAGCTTCTGAGTGGTCCCCTAACCAGGTGACCTTGATTACAACTCGGTGACGCCCCCTAATAGTGGAGGAGAACCTCAGCAGATGACTGCGCTGTTACTGAAGATAATCTCTATATAACGACCAACATGGATATTACCGCCATATGGTCAGTGGTAGATACCAACCCTACAGAACATAGATCACAGCACAGTTACAAATAATGACTTACCGCTGACCTTCTTTATGATGGAGTCGTCACTTTTCCCGTCTTTTCCATCTGGCCCAGACCGACATGACAACTTCTTCCAGCAACAACTCATCTGCAGAGAATACAACAAAGACATTTCACTTCTCATCTTCCAGCCCCATTACCATCTATTCCCAACCTGCACAAACTCCTCTTCCTGCTGATACCCCAATACTGAGCCGCTGCTGCCGTATGTCCCTATTACTGCCCCTGATACCCCAATACTGAGCCGCTGCTGCCGTATGTCCCTATTACTGCCCCTGATACCCCAATACTGAGCCGCTGCTGCCATATATGTGTCCCTATTACTGCACCTGATACCCCAATACTGAGCCGCTGCTGCCATATGTGTCCCTATTACTGCCCCTGATACCCCAATACTGAGCCGCTGCCGTATGTGTCCCTATTACTGCCCCTGATACCCCTATTCTGAGCCGCTGCTGCCATATGTGTCCCTATTACTGCTCCTGATACCCCAATACTGAGCCGCTGCTGCCGTATGTGTCCCTATTACTGCTCCTGATACCCCAATACTGAGCCGCTGCTGCCGTATGTGACCCTATTACTCCACCCGATACCCCAATACTGAGCCGCTGCTGCCGTATGTCCCTATTACTGCCCCTGATACCCCAATACTGAGCCGCTGCTGCTGTATGTGTCCCTATTACTCCACCTGATACCCCAATACTGAGCCACTGCTGCCGTATGTTCCCATTACTGCCCCTGAAACCCCAATACTGAGCCGCTTCTGCCATGTGACCCTATAACTGCCCCTGATACCCCAATACTGAGCCACTGATGCCCTGTGTCCCTATTACTCCACCTGATACCCCAATACTGAGCTGCTGCCGTATGTGACCCTATTATTGCCCCTGATACCCCTATTCTGAGCCGCTGCTGCCATATGTGTCCCTATTACTGCACCTGATTCCCCAATACTGAGCCGCTGCTGCCATATGTGTCCCTATTACTGCCCCTGATACCCCAATACTGAGCCGCTGCCGTATGTGTCCCTATTACTGCCCCTGATACCCCTATTCTGAGCCGCTGCTGCCATATGTGTCCCTATTACTGCACCTGATTCCCCAATACTGAGCCGCTGCTGCCGTATGTGTCCCTATTACTGCTCCTGATACCCCAATACTGAGCCGCTGCTGCCGTATGTGTCCCTATTACTGCTCCTGATACCCCAATACTGAGCCACTGCTGCCGTATGTTCCCATTACTGCCCCTGAAACCC
Organism: Ranitomeya imitator; assembly: GCF_032444005.1. Taxonomy (NCBI): domain Eukaryota; kingdom Metazoa; phylum Chordata; class Amphibia; order Anura; family Dendrobatidae; genus Ranitomeya; species Ranitomeya imitator. The sequence continues at coordinate 155,278,797 of NC_091283.1, read as the reverse complement.
CAATACTGAGCCGCTTCTGCCATATGTGACCCTATAACTGCCCCTGATACCCCAATACTGAGCCGCTGATGCCCTGTGTCCCTATTACTCCACCTGATACCCCAATACTGAGCTGCTGCCGTATGTGACCCTATTATTGCCCCTGATACCCCAATACTGAGCTGCTGCTGCCGTATGTGTCCCTATCACTCCACCTGATACTCCAATACTGAGCCGCTGCTGCCCTATGTGTCCCTATTACTGCACCTGCTGTGTGGTTCTCTGTGCCCTCTAAATTCTAAAGCACCCCTCTATAATATAGTAATGCCGGTTGCAAGTGCCCTAGAAAACAGTGCCCATACTTTGCCCCCTAGAAAGTAATATTGCCCTATGTGCCCCTTTGACAGTCACCGTAACCTTAGTTCCCCTATAACAATAAGTGCCCACTTTATATTTAATAATGTCCTGAGTCTCCCCCCTTTACAGCTCCCCTATACACAGTATGATGCCCTCTTAGGCCGGTTTCACACGTCAGTGGCTCCGGTACGTGAGGTGACAGTTTCCTCACGTACCGGAGCCACTGACACACGTAGACACATTAAAATCAATGCATCTGTGCAGATGTCATTGATTTTTTGCGGACCGTGTCTCCGTGTGCCAAACACGGAGACATGTCAGTGTTCGTGGGAGCGCACGGATTACACGGACCCATTAAAGTCAATGGGTCCGTGTAAAACACGTACCGCACACGAACGTTGTCCGTGTGCAGTCCGTGTGCCGTGCAGGAGACAGCGCTACAGTAAGCGCTGTCCCCCCCACTGGTGCTGAAGCCGCCATTCATATCTTCCCTGCAGCAGCGTTTTCTGTAGAGAAGATATGAATAATCGTGTTTAAAATAAAGCTCCATGTGCCCAACCCTGTGCACCCAACCCCCCCCCCCCACCCCCCGCTGTTATTAAAATACTCACCCGGCTCCCTCGATGGCTGGCGCTGCTTCCTGCCCTGGCCGCACCTTGTACTGTATGAGCGGTCACGTGGGGCTGCCCATTAGTCATGAATATGCGGCTCCACCTCCCATAGGGGTGGAGCTGCATATTCCTTACTGTAAATGAGCGGCCCCACGTGACAGCTCATACAGTACAAGGTGCGGCCAGGACAGGAAGCAGCGGCAGCCAACGAGGGATCCGGGTGAGTATTTTAATAACAGCGGGGGGGCGCACAGGGGGTGGGAGGGGGGTGGGCACATGGAGCTTTATTTTAAACACGATTATTCATATCTTCTCTACAGCAAACGCTGCTGCAGTGAAGATATGAATCGCGGCTTCAGCACCAGATGCAGGGGACAGTGCTAAACTTTAGCGCTGTCTCCTGCACGGTGCGTGTGGTACCCAGTGGGCACACGGGCGGCACACGTGTGCCACACTGATGTGCCACAGAAACGCACCGGCACACGGACACTGATAATTCCGGTACCGATTTTTCCGGTACCGGAATTATCTGGATGTGTGAGACTGCCCTTATACACAGTATACTGACCTCTTAGTAGCCTCAACTGTTTGATGGCTCCAACACTGTAATCCCCACACTGTATGATGCCACTCTAGATAGCCTCCATATAGTATAATGCACCAGATCGTCCTCAATATAGCATAATGCGCCAGATAGTCCTCAATATAGTATAATGCGCCAGATAGTCCTCAATATAGTATAATGGGCCAGATAGTCTTCAATATAGTATAATGCACTCCCCATGGGCCTACTCTATATTGTATAATGCACCCCCCATAGGCAGACTCTATAGCACAAGGCAGCACCCATAGGCAGACTCTGTAGTATAAGGCAGCACCCCATAGGCAGACCCTGTAGTATAAAGCAGCATCTCTATAGGAAGACCCTGTAGTATAAGGTAGCACCCCCATAGGCAGACCCTGTACTATAAGGCAGACCCCCCATAGGCAGATCCTGTAGTTTAAGGCAGACCCTGTAGTATTAGGCAGACCCCCCATATGCAGACCCTGTAGTATTAGGCAGACCCCCCCATAGGCAGACCCTGCACTATAAAGCAGACCCCCCCCAGGGGCAGACCCTGTAGTATTAGGCAGACCCCCCATAGACAGACCCTGTAGTACTAGTCAAACCCCCCATAGACAGACCCTGTAGTATTAGGCAGCACACGTTGTTTTTTGTTGTTGCTATAAACACATAAAAAACGCATACATATGCAAAAAAAAGCATCGTGTTAAAAAACGCAGCATGTTTATTAATTTTGCGTTTTCCCGCTATATAATGCATTGGGAAAGCCCCGGAAAAAAAAGCGAAAAAAACGCATGCAGTTTTCTTGCAGAAAATGTACGGTTTTCTTCAGGAATTTTCTGAAAGAAATCCTTACGTGTGCAAATACCCTTAGGCTGACCCCCCCACATAGGCAGACCCTGTAGCATTAGGCAGACCCCCCTTCATGGACAGACCCTGTAGTATAAGACAGCACCCCCATTCCCATAGGCAGATTCTGTAGTATAATGCAGCACCCCTTAAAAAAATAAATACTCCCCTCTCTTCTTCCTGGTTCCTGCTCTGCTCTGAGCTCCCGCTCATCTCGGCGCCGGGCAGTGACTCATCGCGTCCGCTGTCAGCGTCACCGACGTCAGATGCTGACAGGGGGATGATGGGGGAAGGAGCGGAGCGCTCCTTCCCTCATCATTGCGGTCAGCTGTATCAGCTAAATGCTGATACAGCTGACTCTGCGATAACAGGCGGGGGGCCCACTGCTGGCACCGGGCCCCCTCACCTGCTCAGGGGCCCCATAGCAGCTGGGCGGCAGAGCAGGGAGATCGATTCTTCCTGCTCTGCCGCAGAATGTAACGCTGTGTGCGCCGATACAGTTACAGTAGCATAGCTCCGGGTGGGCCCCCTCTGAGCATCGGGCGCGGGGCGCCTGCACCCTCTGCCCCCCGGTAGCTACGCTACTACTGAGCATATAAGAGAAATGGTGTGATACAGTCTGCTGAGCTGTGTATCTAATCCTGTCCTGTGTGATGCTGTCTGCTGAGCCATGTATCTAATCCTATCCTGTGTGATACTGTCTGCTGAGCTGTGTATCTGATCCTATCCTGTATGATACTGTCTGCTGACCCATGTATCTAACCCTATCCTGTATTAAATGGTCTGCTGAGCTGTGTATCTAATCCTATCCTGTGTGATGCTGTCTGCTGAGCTGTGTATCTAATCCTATCCTGTGTGATGCTGTCTGCTGAGCTGTGTATCTGATCCTATCCTGTGTGATACTGTGTGCTGAGCTTTGTATCTGATCCTATCCTGTGTGATACTGTCTGCTGAGCTGTGTATCTAATCCTGTCCTGTGTGATGCTGTCTGCTGAGCTGTGTATCTGATCCTATCTTGTGTGATACTGTCTGCTGAGCCGTGTATCTAACCCTATCCTGTATTAAATGGTCTGCTGAGCTGTGTATCTAATCCTCTCCTGTGTGATACTGTCTGCTGAGCCATGTATCTAATCCTATCCTGTGTAATACTGTCTGCTGAGCTGTGTATCTATCCTATATGATACTGTCTGCTGAGCCGTGTATCTAATCCTATCCTGTGTGATACTGTCTGCTGAGCTGTGTATCTAATCCTATCCTGTGTGATACTGTCTGCTGAGCCGTGTATCTAATCCTATCCTATGTGATACTGTCTGCTGAGCTGTGTATCTAACCCCACGCCATCCTGTCTCCTAGATGCGCGGTGCACATGGAGTCTCACTCCTGCTCTTCCTCGTCTGGGGGTCCCGCTGCAGTCTGCAGGAGGTGATGGAGGACCCTGCGCCTTGGGAGAGAGTCCACCTATGGCAGCTCCTGCCTGACCGGGCCGCAGACATCTCTGGACCTTTCCTACAAGTTGACGGCCCCAGAGATAAGAAGTCCACTGACCCGGCCTCGTTATTCAGTGTGGCCAAGGAGCTGCAGGGCTTCGGGAAGGAGAGGGCCGGATTCCGGTTCAGGTTTGGAAGGAGAGAAGATGGGAACGAAGTGGAAAACCAGGAGCCAGAACTGGAAAAGCGCAGCGCCACTGCCCTGGGATCTCTGGCCGAGGAACTGAACGGATACAACCGAAAGAAAGGCGGCTTCAGCTTCCGATTTGGACGATAGGTCGCGCTCTGCGCCTCCACCCCGCTCCCAGCGAGAACCTTTCTAATCAGTTTTCTATCTCCTGTTCATCCCCTCTGAGTCTCCGGCGGCGGCGGCATTCTGCAACCTGAACATCTGCGCAAACACCGTCAGAATCCAATCTCAAACAAGTCGATAACTTCTTCTGTAGCAAACACAAAAGGGCAACAGATCCGCAGAAATGAAGACACAACGTCCACTCGCTATTCTTAGAGGTATTGCAAGATTAAAGGGGAACTCCATTTTTTTTTTTGTCCTTTTACACCAATCATGAATATCATGGCTCCCAGGTCCCTAAAATCCCAGCGGTTATTAAAGCAAGACTCCAGTAAAAAAAAGTCTCCTCTCCGCTCTGCAAGCACTGGGACAGTAGTCTCCACCTGACAACCACGCGCCTGTGTCACACTCCAACCCCATCACGGGTACCGGGTGTTATCAGGGACTGGACTGCAGTTTCCCTTTAACATCCCCCTTCTATGATCCCTGTACAGCCATGAACCTGGTGGGGGCAGGGCTGGTGTTGGAGAAGAGATGCAACAATTTATCATCGATTGTTACTTATTTTATAAGAGATTTCTTTTTGTACATTGTACTTTTAAATATATGGTAATATCTGTTACAGCAGCGCGGTGTCATGTGACTTTTATACTTTAATCGAATGTCTGGAACAAGCTGGGGTCAGGGGATGGCAAAAGCACGCAGGTCAATATTGTGCAGCAAAATGGACAAAATATTGATATATGCCTTAATCCAACAGGCGTGCACACAAAATCATCTTGAAGGCTATAATCTCCTTTTCCCTGGATTTTGTCTTAATGCTCCTTTGTGTCCTATATGCAAACTTAGGCAACTCAAGTAATCATTAAACATTTCCTACCATCTTGCTGCTGTAATCTGTGTAGCTCCTGTAAACAGACAGTTGTACTGCTGTAGAGACTGTATAGTTCATAGACAAAAACTGGCTGAAGTGGTGTAGAGTCTGTGCAGCTCCTGTACATAACCAGCTGTGCTGTTGTAGAGTCTGTGTAATTCATGTACATTACCAGCTGTGCTGCTGTAGAGTCTGTGTAATTCATGTACATTACCAGCTGTGCTGCTGTAGAGTCTGTGTAATTCATGTACATTACCAGCTGTGCTGCTGTAGAGTCTGTGTAATTCATGTACATTACCAGCTGTGCTGCTGTAGAGTCTGTGTAATTCATGTACATTACCAGCTGTGCTGCTGTAGAGTATATAGCTCCCTTACATAAGCAGCTGTGCAACTCCTGTACATAACCAGCTGTGCTGCTGTAAAATCTGTAGAGCTCCTGCACATAAGCAGCTGTGCTGCTGGTAGAGTCTGTGTAACTTCGTATATAACCAGCTGTGCTGCTGTAGAATCTGTATAGCTCTAGTACATAAGCAGCTGTGCTGCTGTAGTCTATATAGCTCCTGTATATACACAGCTGTGCTGCTGTAGAATCTGTATAGCTCCTGCACATAAGCAGCTGTGGTCTGTAACTCCTGTATATAACCAGCTGTGCTTTTGTAGAATCTGTATAGCTCCAGTACATAACCAGCTGTGTTGCTGTAGAGTCTGTAATTCATGTACATAAGCAGCTGTGCTGCTGTTGAATCTGTATAGCTCCTGCACATAAGCAGCTGTGCTGCTGTAGAGTCTGTGTAACTCCTGTATATAATCAGCTGTGCTGCTGTAGAATCTGTATAGCTCCTGCACATAAGCAGCTGTGCTGCTGTAGTCTGTAAATCCTGTATATAACCAGCTGTGCTTTTGTAGAATCTGTATAGCTCCAGTACATAAGGAGCTGTGCTGCTGTAGAGTCTGTAATTCATGTACATAAGCAGCTGTGCTGCTGTAGTCTATATAGCTCCAGTACATAAGCAGCTGTGCTGCTGTAGAGTCTATGCAGTTCCTGTACATAACTGGCTCTGCTGCTATAATCTGAACAGCTCCTTCAAATAGTTACGATGTGTTGCCAGTTTAGGGCTGGACCCATCTACTCTCACCCAATTTGCTCAGTATAAGCGAGACAGATCAGAGTGTGGAGAGCTAGGAAACCAGGTACGGACTTGGGCTGAAATTCAGTCCTGGCATTTGAAATCACACAGACCCATGTTGTCCCCGTTCCCATGAACCAGCTGGGATATATTACTAATAGTACCCTGGATGGAGGAAAGGAAGATTTTCTACAAGACCAATATTTCTAATGATACCCATGGGCTACTGGGGTAAGTGACGGAGTCAAGCAACTTTGTGCTCCATCACAACTCTTAACAGTATGGGTGTCTTGAGAACACCGATTCTGATAACAACATAGCAGACAAGGCAGCCCATGACCAGACAGGCCCTTCTGGCATTTGCCAGAATTGCCATATGGCCAGTCCGGTCCTGCAGGAAACGCATCCAAGTCTTTAAGAAGGGCAGATGACAAATGTTGAACAGTATGAAAGTAGATCGTGAGTGGAGGAGGCGCAATGTCTGGGTGGAAAGGATGGATCATATAGGCTAAGCAAAAGTGTGGAAATGAGAGCATCCGCAACATCAGGAGAGGCAATCACAGGTCTCGAGAGCAGTGCAAAAATGACACTGTGCTGATACTCAAGAGAGAGCGAAGAAGCAGCCGGGACCAACAGTCCTCACAGAGAACGCTGGGAGAAGGAGAAGATAGTGGATAAAATTCAGGCCTCAAATGCCGCATTAAAAAAAAAAAAAAATTAAAGTAAAACCTAAAAGAGAGATTTTTTTTGTTTCTCGGCAAAGATTTCCAAAACCTTTAGTGTAAACAGAGGAAAATCATTTCCAAAACCAGAGAAGTCACTGTGTACATACATTACTTATCCTGTACTGATCCTGAGTTACATCCTGTATTATACCCCAGAGCTGCACTCACTATTCTGCTGGTGCAGTCACTGTGTACATTACATCACTTATCCTGTACTGATCCTGAGTTACATCCTGCATACTTCAGAGCTGCAGTCACTGTGTACATACATTACATTACCAATCCTGAGTTACATCCTGTATTAAACTCTAGAGCTGCACTATTCTGCTTGTGGAATCTGTCAATCACCAGGAATCAGCATTATTGTCTGAGAATGTGAAAGTTAAAGGGAATCTGTCAGCAGGTTTTTGCTTTGTAATCTAAAGACAGCAGGAGATAGAGACTGAAACACAGAACTCAGGGATGTGTCACTTGTTAAAAGTGTGAATTGTTTTTTTTACTAACTGAAGGATTTATCACAAGGCCTCTTTCACACTTGCGTCGTTTGGCATCCGTCGCAATCCGTCATTTTGGGAAAAAACAGATCCTGCAATGTGCTCGCAGGATACGTTTTTTGCCCATAGACTTGTATTAGCAACGGATCGTGACGGATGGCCACACGTAGCGTCCGTTGTGTGACGTATCCATTCATGTAACTTTTTTTTGTCCGTCGCGTCCGCCATTTTCTACCGCGCATGCGTGGCTGAAACTCCGCCCCCTCCTCCCCGGACTTCAGAATGGGCAGCGGATGCGTCGAAAAACTGCATCCGCTGCCCACGTCGTGCACAAATTTAACGTGCATCGGTACGTCGGCCCGACGCATAGCGACGGACCCGTACCAAAGCAAGTGTGAAAGTAGCCTAAGAGATTACCATTGGGGATTACACTAATCTGGCAACTCCCCCTCCTGTGATGGACACCTCACTATATGACTTTGTACACAGAGAGCATGGTGTGAGTGGTGTCAACTGTGGTGTGGGCGGTGGTCAGCTGTGGTGTGGGTAGGGTCAGCTGTGGTGTGGGACGGTGTAAGCTGTGGTGCGGGACGGCGTAAGCTGTGGTGTGGGACTGCTGCCGTCTGTGGGGGGGTAACAGTGCAGGGGGCGAGGCTGTGGAGGTACTCACCGCGCCAGACATAGGGGACCCCGTGGAGTGTCCCCTCCCTGACCTCTGCGGCTTAGTTGGTTATCACTGGGGCCAAGGAGGACGGAAGGGATGAACATACCGTTGCGAGAGGACGGTGTCTGCAGACTCCATCCCTGGTCACTGCAGCGGAGTTGGCCAACTGATCGGGGCTGCGAGGGAAGGGCCGAGGAGCATGTTGCGGCAAAAGGGGTGTGCACTATTCTGACAGGGGCACACTGCGCCTTAATAGAGGTGAAGAGGCACATGGCTTGGACAGGGGAGCCGCGTGTCAAGAATGTTCCTGCAGAAAAGCAGGAAGGGAAAATAAAACTGCCAAGAATACTAGGCACACTGCTGCAACAGGGTGATAGTGTGCCCCAGCGCCCAAACAGGACACTTAACCCCCGGAGTCTGTGGCTACAGGGCAGGTGGCTGACAGTCTGCCCAGGACAATAGGGGACAGGACGTTCCAAGAGCACAGAAGAAAGTCAGAACTAAACCAAAGAAAGAGGGTGTGGTGCTGCACCCCTCCCCCAGGTCCAGCAGGTGTGAGTGCAGACATGCTAGACACAAAGGAGGGAGAAAGGAATGGATGTGACTGTGGAAGGAGCAGAGAACAGTGGAACAAATGGTGGTAAGAATAGTGGTAATGTGGTGATTGGAGGTGGCAGTAATGGTAAGGGGAATGAAAGTAGCTGTGCAGAAAATGATGGGAGTAGTAGTGGAGTGAATGATGGGAGTTGTGATGCAACAAATGATGGGAGTAGTGGTTGGAGTGAATAGTGGCAGTAGTAGTGGAGTAAACATGGTACTAGTGGTGTAGAAAATGATGGGAGTAGTAGTGGAGTGAATGAGGAGAGCAGCACTGGCGTTGGGGGAGGGGAAGTAATGGTCCTACTGCCCCCTCAGCACTGTCGGAGGCTTCGGCCCCAAGCTACTCAGGAGCTGTCACTGCTGGGGATAGTACTGCAACCTTGTCTGGTGGCCCTTGGAACGGTGACTTGCAACAGCGCGTCCTGGATGCCCTGAGGAAAGGGGAGAGTTCCATCAATTGGGAGGACAGGGAGGTTGATCTGTCTTTCTGGATAGAGAGACACGGTCTTTCAGCCTTCCGCGATAGATGGGCAGAGACTGTCTTGGTCTCTGCTGACACCGGAGCAGAGGAGTAACTGTAGGAAAGTGGCCCATCTTCAGTGGATAAGCAAAGATGCCTGTCCAGATCGGTGGAAGGTTGCCGAGCTCCTGCTGGGGATGAGCTTTGCGGCATATGACATCTTTGCCTTGGTCCATTTCTATGGGACCTCCTACTTCAATGTCAGCTTCGTGAGACCGGAGGGCCTTGCGCTTTTCTGGTCTCGCAATGAGCTGGCACAAGATTGCTCAGAATGACAGGGTTTATTTCCACTCACAATGCCCCACCAGAACTCAACTCAGTCAGGGAGGTGACCGTTTTGACCAGTAATGAGTCACTTTCCTGTATGAACATCTCTACCTGGGTTGGTCAATACGGCGACAACCATGGTATCTTGTTAGGGGCCTGGACCTAACAATTACCCATATCCCTTCCTCAACATTTTTGGGGAGGGACAGGATCTTGATTTACTACCGGGGGCAGCCTAAGGTCTGTCACAGGTGCGGCAGCCCAACACACTTCAGTACACAGTGTACCACCCAAAAATGCGCACTGTGTGGATACCTCGGTCATCTCGCTGCTACCTGTGGCAGGATTAGGTGTAACTTGTGTGGAGACCTTGATCATTCGTTCAGTCGCTGTCCACGTTCCTTTGCCAATGCGGTCCTGAAGGCGGCGAGTGCGGGACAGGCGAATGCCGGGATAAATCTTGCCGGTGAAGGGACCAGTAGGGGTGGAGGAGGTAGTTAACGGGTGAGGAGCAAGCTGCCGCCATCCAAAATCAGGTGCCAGGAGCAGCATCATGGGAACAGGGGGTGGGGAGTAACATCCCTAAACTCTGACCTGGGTACTTCACTTGCCGCTGAGGATCGCAAAGACAGCGAACTGAGCGAGGAAGTCAAGAGACTTGAAAGGGAGGAGCAAGAGGACGCCATGTCTTCCCAGGAACCTTCATCCGGGTCTGGATGAGGGAGAGGGGGGTATGGTCACAGAAAAAGGGCAACAGGAAAACAACCATGGGTAAGAGGATGTCCGGGCCTCGAGCCTCCTCCTTGAGTGCGACCCATCTGACTAAGGCCCTGATCCAGGTGCCATTGGAAGGTCCAGCGCCCCATCTGGTGGATCTCTCCAACTGGTTCCGGGCCCTCCAGGACTCCCCTCCAGAGGGGGAGTACAGAGACCCAGGCCGGAGGTTGCAGACAAGGTTGTTGGGGCTCTGGAGGTTGCTGAGTCTTCTTCTCGGGGGGGTTGGGGGGAGAGAATACCTCAGGACCACCAGGCAAGTGCCAGAGTGTATGTAAGGAGAGAATGGATGAGTCTGTTTGACAATGATGAGCTTTTAATGCGCTTCAGAGGGTGAAACTGTTGGGGGTGGGAAGAAAAAGGCTATCTAATTCAATCAATCATTATGGTGGCACCCACCACGTTGACGCTGGCAACCATTAATGTTTCCAGCACAAAGTTAGACGCGGCAAAGTATACGACCTTTCATTTTCTTGGCCAACTTGACACCGCCATTTTGTTTTTGCAGGAGACCAGGTTGACTGACCTACCAAACATGCATAAAGCAAGGTGGAAGTGGAGGCATGGGCTCTCCTACTGGTCTCTTGTAGCCAAGCCGTACAGCGGGGTGACGGTCCTTTTTAAGACCACAGCGGTTGAATGCAGACGATAAATCGAATTACTGTAGAAATGGGGATCTGCTTGATCCTAGATGTCTCAATGGGGGGCAGGAGCTTCGGCTGATTAACATCTACGGTCCCCAGTCCAAGTGGGACTGCAAATGTCTCTTCATGAAGATCAAACCTTTCTTATTTTCGAATCAGCAGGTGGTCTTTGGAGGGGATTTCAACAATGTCATAAGACTCTGTGATAGAAGAGGTTCCGGAGACCGGCTGGCCTACAATTGCGTCATGCTAAACAGGATAGTAAGTGAGGCACGGCTGGTGGATGTCCACATCCGGCACAATACAGGCAACACAAGATTCTACTTTTTTAGAGGTAGTCAGTGCAGGTCTAGGATAGACAGGTTTTATTTGAAGGAGGCCTTCTCCTCACCGTTGTCGGTTATGGAGTTCTCCGATCACTATTTGATTATATTTTCTCTGAATGTTAAGAGACTCCTTGGATGGGAAGAGGTTATTGGAAGCTGAATTCGTCACTCCTTGAGGAAGAAGCTATAAGATGGTCCTTTGGGGAACCTTTTCAGAGCCTGGTACCGTTGCTGGGCCTAAGTAACACGTGGTGGGATATGTTCAAACATCAGGTGTCAAGATTCTTCCGACAACTCTCGAACCTCAGAAGTCTGAACAGGGATCGCCTATAACAGAGCCTGAGGAGTAATCTCGACCATCTCATCTCGACTGGATGTAGCCGCGAGGAGATCTCCAGTGTGAAGTCCTTGCTGAAGGTGTCAGTACGATAGGCACGCAGCTTTGGTTTTTGAGAGGAACTACAGGAAGTACTACATACACTTAGGGTGCGTATCCACGGTCTGGATTGTCGGCGGTTTGGACAGAGTGGAAAACCTGCTCCGCCCAAAGCGCCGTACCCTTCTGTATGCACGATGATTCCGGATGTGTTCATTGCACACATCCGGAATTTCTGCACCCTATACATAGGACCCTGTTATTTACCTTGCAGCGACGGAGCGTCACCGCAAGGTAAATGTCATGATACCCGGGTATTAATGCTGCAGGGGAAACTGCACCCAGGTGGACCGAAGACCGGGTAACTAACCTGATCACCAACGGGACCTTCCACATGAGACAAGAGTGATCAGATAAAGCAACAGGACCTTAGACCATGTGACAGAGTGGGAGGCAGTCAGAGGGCGAAGCCAGACGCTGGGAAACAGAAGGAGCAAGCATAAAAGAATAGTAAAACAAACCGAGGTCAAAGCCAGGAGATTACAAGATACCAACAGGGAGAGTCAGGGAATAGTCAGAAGCCAAGCCAGAAGTAATCCAGGAAAACGAATAAAGCACGAGACAGCAAGACACTATGCAAGCCAGCACACACTTCAGAGGTCAAGCATACAGACTGCAGAAAACCTATAGCTGACAAGGATACCAGGTTAGGAGCGAGTATAAATAGCCCTCCCATCTTGAAAGAGACGCCAACATTAACCCTGAGAGAACAGGACATTACCTTGTCCTAACCATGACAGTAAACAGACATGCTGCATTCTAAAAAGACGCGCTACATGTCTGTAAACGCAGGGCCGCGTGTTCGCGCGCATAGTGGAGACGGGATGTCAGCGAATAGTGAGATAGCGACGGGGCTGATAGAAAGTACGGGATCCCTGATAAGGTCCAGATCAGGGTCCTTGGAGGTCCTCAGTTCATACTACTCACACCTCTTGGGAAGGAGGGAATTCAGGGGCTAAGACTTTCCCTCTGGTAAATGGGTGGATTGGACAGCCTTTCAGGGTATGATCTGGTGTCCGCCAGGGCTGCCCTCTTAGCCCTTTGCTTTACACATTTGCGATCGATCCCTTCTTCAGAACGGTCAATTGGAGACCGTTGGCAGGGGCGAGAATGGGCAGGGTGGCGCCATAGGCTATCTTGAGGGTAGTGGCCTATGCAGAGAATGTTACAGTCTTTGTTTCTTTGCAAGACGAGGCGATGGTGGTGATGTCAGAAGTGGACAGCTACTTGGAGGCATCCGGGTCCAAGGTCAACCAGGACAAGTGTGAGAATCTCTGGCTGGGAGGCGGGGATCCCGGGTTTGATCTTCTGGACACCTTCTCCAAACCTCAAGAACATGCCCCTCATTTTTTTTTTTTATTGGGGGGGAGGGGGGGCACCCTTGTTAATAACCAGTAAAGGCTAACTAGACAGCTGTTAGATAATATTTATAGCTTAGGAAGAATGCTGTTTTTTTTTAATTGGAATGCACTTGTCCATTTTTAACGCAGAGGAGTATGACCCCTTAGGGTAATGCCAGGAATGACTGCCTCCCCTTATCTGATGATTGTGGTTTGGAACAGCAGGGATTATCCTCTGTCACATTGGTGAGACTGGTCCTGTTTCTATTCAATGGCATGTTGCGTATCTTAACGCAAAACGGCCGTCGTCCTGCCCTTTTGCCTGTTTTATCTGCACTTGTCCTGCCCGTAAAACCATGTCCATGAAAAACTTTTTGTAATCAAGGACTAAGGTTTACATGCCACTAAAGAACGAAGTGTTGCTGCTCTTTTTTTTCTTTTGGATTGTTTCATGTGTGATTTCTTCAGCAAGCACCTTCATCATCGTGTTTTCACTCCGAGCTCATCTACTCCACCAGAAAGTAAACATATTTCTTAGTGCCATTCGATTTTTTTTTTCTCTTTTATTGGCTGATTTAATATATGTTGTGTTCACTCACATTGGTGAGACTGTTCCCAATCCTGTTCTTGCCTATGGCATGTTGGTTTATTACATCTTAGAGTTTGGAGAACAATTAAGGACACTGGTCATGTTGGCAGTTTGTTTTTAATATGTCCCTGAGTGGTATACTTTCAAATTAATTATTAAGTTATATTTTATCTACTTTACTGCAGAGTCCTTTTATTTTCTCCTCTCCTGAAGGTACTGGCCACATAGTTTGTGAAAGAGTTAATGTAATTAGACCAAACGTCAATCTTTCCCTCCTGCGATGTCTGCCTCATCCCCATCATGGGAAAGTATGGATTTTACAGGCTGATTAAGCTGTGAGCGCTTCATTCCAAATACCCTCACACTCTCCTCCCAAAGTCAACAGGCGGCGGATCAATAGCACACACGATACATCGGCTGCCTACACTTGCTCATCCCTTTATCTGCAAACAAGTAAAGGGTAGGCAGTAATATTTACTTTGTGACATGATGTATACTGAAGCGCAGCGTCTCCCAGCGAGCGAGGCCCATCAGCCAAATATAGAACTGCCGTACACCAGGAACACCGCACAAGACCCGTGTACCGGGAACACCCTGCGAGACCCGCCGTGTATTGGGAACAACGCATGAGACCCAAGTACCGGGAACACCCCGCGAGACCCACCGTATATTGGGAACAACGCATGAGACCCATGTACCGGGAACACCCCGCGAGACCCACCATATATTGGGAACAACGCATGAAACCCATGTACTGGAAACACCCCGCGAGACCCACCATATATCCCACCATATATTGGGAACAACGCATGAGACCCATGTACCGGGAACACCCCGCGAGACCCACCGTATATTGAGAGCAACACACAAGACCCATAAATCGGGAACACCCCGCGAGACCCACCGTATATTGAGAACAATGCACAAGACCTGTATACCGGGAACACCCCGCAAGACCCATCGTATATTGGGAACCGTCTGCGTCATATACCAAATATTACGCTACTCTCTTCCCTGGTATTAATATTATGGCTGTAGTGATCCTCATTTACAATTTGCAGAATTTTATTTTGAGTTTCCTGGATGTAACCTGCAGTATAAAGAATGGAAGATCTTTTTTTTTTATTTTTATATAGCGCTAACATATTCCGCAGCGCTTTACAAGATTTAATTCTTGAATATAACTATGACAACCAGAATGACAGTTTTCAAATCCCCTTCACTTACGTTACTGATTTGCAATAACAGAAGTGGCCTGTGGTCATGAGTGGCATTGCTTCTGCAATAACTGCCCCCTCATCCCCCACAACCACGCCTCCTAATTCTGCACAACCCCTTTAAATTAGACACGGAGGCGGGAATATGTAAATGTTTTGTATTTTGTCAAAATTGTAAAACTGCCACAGATGTGACATCACAGAAAAGTAAAGTTCTGTACAGGAAGTGACATCATCGCCAGACGCACCAGTGACACGTGAGCGGAGGAGTGGCCCCCGGATGTGAATGCTATATAAGTGTATAAAGGCCGTACCTTGCGCCAAGTGCTGCCCTCTCTGTGCCGCCAGTTGAACTGGACACCTGCGATTTTCATCTCCGAGTCTATGGAACAGCAATTTGCAGAAAGCCTCGATCCAGCAATGGCTGCCACCATGGTAATGAGGCGGTCAGACGCCTGTGCCATCCTGTGTGCATGCCCATGGTTCTGAGCAGTTAAAGCTGCCACATGGCATTAAACAAATGCAAGCAGTCTACTCAGGAAACCTCGTTTAACGGAGAAAAAAAAACGGCAAAACTTATAAAAACACATTTCATATTACAGGTGACAATTTCCTCCAGCTGTGAACAGTACTCATCCGGCGTCACACTCTAGCGCTGCTTTCTGTAGCTTCAGGAGCTGAAATCTGTTCGGCGTCTGAACTGGAAATTTGCATCGTGTGATGTTTAAGTTGTTGGGAGCAACTCTGGCATCAATCAGCAGCTGCAGAATGGTGATCGCAGCTCTGGAGTACAAGGTAAATAATGTACATGTTCATGTATCATATGGTCATATTATCGATCGCCTTGGACGGCGTGGCTTAGCCGGGGCAGGAGATTATTAATGGTTGCATAGAGTAGACGAATAAGTCAACAGCACGTAGCGCTGAAAAAGGCATTGATTACCATCACGGGCAGCCGCAATAGCACGGGCCAATGTGCCCTAGGGGGCTCCTACAGAGTGACCAGCGAGGCAGACACAACCTTTGACACTGAAAGGCGATTAAATAAAAAATTGTAATAAATGGCATCTGACCCTGGACGTTTCGTCACGCAGCTCGGCCACCATTATTACAGGCACCTTTACCCTTTCAGCCTCAGAGGCAGACCTCTTCGCAGAAGGCATCTACGTGTGCACGTTATATAGACATACATAGATAAAACTCGTACAGGCTTGGGAATAAAAAATTAGGACGAACCAGAAATCTACACAAATGACTAAAAAGAGGGGCTGCAGTATAATTCACGGGCACGATGGTGTCAGGGGGAGGCACTGCTGGTTTAGTCTCTTGTGGGCAGGGGAAGGGCTTCGAGTGCAGATTCGGGACCCCGATCATCGCTAACCACTGATACAGCCACGCGTGGCACCGCCGTCTACCTGATTTTGGTTTTAAAAAGAATACGAAAAAAGGAAGAAAGGAAATTGCACTTAAAATTGTAAAGTTTTGCTTCTTGAAGGTGACATCTCGCACCATCGTGGACACATGGGGAAGACCGCGCCGCTGATGTGCGAGGGGTCGTTTTCCGGAATGATTCAAGAGCCATAAAACTCCTTGCCACTTTCATAAATGCAGTGGGGGAAGGTAGACGATCTCCCTCCCAGATACCTGGCAGAGTGGCTGGTGCAGGGAGTGGAGGTCACAGCGCTGCAAAGCGTCCGTAATGCGAGGAAGGAACCTGTAGACCTTGGAGGTCCGTGTCAAGTGAAACCAAAGTGAAGGCGAGAGGTGATGTGCAGCCACCTGTGAATACCAGGGGCAGAGTGCAGACCACCAGTCTGGGATGCATAGCTTTTATATCGGTGCGGTCTTCCACGTTGAAGTGCTACCTCTGAACCACATCGCTTATCTCCTTGACAGATGATAGCAGCTTGGTAAAGTCCTGAGGAGTGGCAGGTCCTCCGCCCGTGGACGCAGCGGCTGGGCAGATCTGCAGGTCACGGAGACTGTTCTCTAATTTACTCATGGCTTCTCGGAAAGCAAACTTGTTCCTCATTTGCTGAATGGAGTCCACATAGCAGGTGCAGAAGGCGTGGAGGTTCTTGGCGGCCTCCAGCACGGCACTGTGACTGGCCATCTGTTCAGAGTTCCGGTTGATAGCTGCCCGCAGGCACGTGGTGCTCTCCAACAAGGTCTCCTTGGTGACTGCTCCACTCGGCAGCTTCTCGGGAGGTTGTCGAGTTTTGCGCAAGGAAACTCTGGTGGAGATGAGTGGAATGAAAGCAGTGGAGGATGAGGACGACGCCGGCGGCTGAGGGGGCTCCGTCCCCATCTGGGCACCGGCCCGCTTCTCTGTAGATATGGGCTTGGTGGCGGACACGGTTTTCTTGGCACTTTCCGTCACCGCAGGGCTTGTTCTTAAGTGGTCTTCACTCTGGTTGGTGGCCTTGTGCTTTGGCTCATTGGTGCTGGTGTCATGGTTAAGGCTTTGGGGGGAGATCTTGGCAGATTTTGCCCCGATGCTGGTGGAAGACGGGGAGGTCTGGCTGGACAGTGGTAAAGGGGGGCTCGGCTTAATCTTCATCACTTTCACTTTGTCCTTAGTTGCCTGTTCGGTGGTTTTGAGTCTCCTGAGACGAAGCTCAGTTTCGGTTTTCCCAACACTGGAGGTTTGTTTCCCAGTGGAAACTGGCTCGGAAGCAGTTTTTACGCTCCCACCCTCCTCTCTTTGTAAGGGGGAAGAAGTCGTCGGGCCACAGGGTTTCCTACGCGGTAATTTTGGTGTTAGGCTGGGAGGACTGGAGCCCGGACTTTGATCAGCATCTTTAAAGACTTCATCCGTTGGCTCCTCTGGCTTTTTGGGAAGGCGGGGAGGTGGTGTAATGGCCCCCCTTGAACAAGCAAAGTCTTGTTTTCCCTCATTGCCTCTTTTACGGGGCAGGGCTGGTCTGTCAGCTTTTTGGACACCTCCGGAGCTAGACAAGTCCATCATGTGCCTGGTAGAGGGCAGCTCCCGAGGCAGTGTGACCGATTTCCACTCCATGTCCTTGGACCCCAGCGGCATGCATGAGGCAGAAGATGACCGCTGGAAGCGTTTGCTGCTGGTGCCGCCCCCATCATCTTCTGCTGGCGGTGGCTGCCGTCCTACAATTGAGATTGACTTTTTCCAGTGTGGGGTTAGGAAGAGCGTACCACCCTGAACTGAGCCGTTGGTCATGGCAGTCCCGTTACTTGGGAATTTTGAGGAATCAATATCTCCTCCATTGCTGGTGTCTCTGCAGTCTCCTTCCAGGCACCTCGGCTCCATTTCTCTGAAGGAGCTGCTTCGCTTGGGCGGCGTGGGAGCGGTTTTCTTCTTCCTCTTGATCAGTGTGCTGAAGAGATTGGTTTTCTTACTGTTGGGTTGCAGCCGCTCATCCTCAGGGCCGCCTTCGGCTGCACCAACCCTTTCCTTACGAGGGAGGAGAGGAGACACCGCGGCAGACTCCAAATCCAGTACATCTGCAAAAGAAAAGGACTAAATCACTATGGAGGGAGACACACTGAGGAATACAGGACCATCTGGTTACTGAGGATACACATCCTAACAACCCAGCAACATCCTTTGCAATCAGTTTGTTTCAAGTCACCAAATTTGGAGTGAGCAAACTGGGAAGAACCCTGCACCAGCTCTGGGAGCCGTAAGAGGGGCTGCAAGGTACCCGGTTGCTTTTTTTTTTTAGCAGAAAACTGACCCTCGGGAAAAACAGTAGATCTCTGTACCCCCAAACTGCATTACCATCCCTCCCTGGGGTCTGGCTCACTGACATTTACTGGACCCTTTAGGTGCCATTAAGAGGAGCTGCAGCAAATGCCCACAAATCAACGTAGACAATTGGCATCCATGTACCTTGATCGGCGGCTCCTCGGCTGTGTGAGGTATCTGTGTTATTATCATCCTTGTTCTCGGTCACCCTCCGGGTCGTCCTGGTCTTCGTCGGCAGCTCTGGAGCCTGCATGAGGCAGCTGACACTCACCTTCAGACCTTTCTTCCCCAGCTCTTTCTCCACCTCTGTAAAAACAAAAATAAAACAATTGCACAGCCGAAGAGCTTGTTACAATGTATCAGTAACGACAACCTTATGTGGTCTAGGTACATCAGAACTCAGCTCTTCTGACCTCCCATGATGGGCAGTCATTACAAAGGCCCTGGGTGTTCAACCTGAATCGCTCGGTCCCTTCTCTGCATTGCAGTTCTCACATTCTCTACCTGAATCAGTGGGTTCAGGATGAACAGTGCTGGTAGCAGTGTAAGAAATAAAAAGGCACTCTGCCCATAGGGCTGCTCCCTGGTAACAGGCAGTGGATGATCCCTCGGAATAATGTAAGCGCTGCCATTAGTCACAGCCATCTCCGCCGTTTGCAAGGTGCACATCATGAATTGCCAGAGTTTTATTCGCTCCCCGCGGCTGGATACAAGAAGCGCCATGTATCCCCAGAGCAATCAATCAACAATTACTCCACAAAAAGACATTCATGGACGGGAAGAAAAAAATGAATGTAGGTGCTGCTCTCCAGGCCGCACAGAGGACAATGGCTGAGAGCCACCTTTTATTATGTATTCAGCCCCAGTTAAGAGCAATTATCGGTGCAAGCAAAAGCTAATGCATTAGTGGAAAGGAGGCACTGCTCCAGACGACAGGAAAATAAAAGGAAAAAAATAACATTGTTTAAAAAAAAAACAAAAAAAAAAACAATACCATGAGTCCATGCCAACAGTTATATTGTCTGGGATTTGTGCAGAGCCTTTGTATGGTGCGCTATTGTCTGCAGAGACAAACCTTACAGCACACTGGTTATATAAAGGGGAGCAGAAAATTGACGACCGCAGCAATGCTGGTATGGACGCGGCGCAATGCTTCATGTCCCCTGCAGAGGCGCTACAGCACATAACAGGGGATCCTGTCATCAGCTTCTTGTCAGGAGACCAAGCTAACAAAACAGGACTGTATAAATGGGACAACCCCTTTAAGACAGTTCCAATTGCTTAAGTAATAATCCCCTAAATTCCTTCTATTTTCGGAATTGTGATCCATGTGGTGAGAAGGATGTCGGCTCTGCTGGACATTCTCCCGACACCCCGGTATTATTAAAGGGGTTGTCCAGTTGCTTCTGCATTGGCGAGGATGTGGCGTCTCCACACTCCTGCCAATTCTGCTCTTGCTCGGGAGGTATAGGGAAACGTTATGGGATAAAAGTCCAGATAAATTGAGCAGCACTTTAAAACTGGATGGTGGAATTATATTATTTAAGCAATTCCCTGATTTCTTACTAAAGTTCTGGCAGACGGATGGGGAAAGGCGACTGACAATAGAAGGAGATTCATGGAATAACATGGAAGCGGCGGTGCTGCCCGAGTAACAGAACTCCCCAGTAATGAACACTCCGCATCTTTGTAGTGGCTTCAGATGGTCCTGCTTCTGAGATGTTCCATCTTCAAAGGGTCCACACAACATTGCATCTCCAGGAGGAGAGCTCATTAGCTGCTGACCTTGCGTCCTTTCCCATCATCCTTACCGTCCGAGATACTCGACTCCTGGAACATCGTCTCAAAGGCCTGGTGGATCTCTGCGAAGGACGGCCGGTCCAGAGGGTTCCACTGCCAGCCTGCAAGAGGGAGAAATCCGGTGAACACGGGCACGCACATGATCCAGATTAAAGGAAGTTTGCTGTATTGTGGAATAGCTACTTCAGCAATTGTCCCCTGCTCTGAAGTGTCATGAGGTCCCCTCTGAGTGTTGTGCGGACACTTACATGCTCTCATGAGTTGGTAGACCTTCTCCGGGCAGCCCTCGGGCCGCTCCATGCGATAATCCTTCTCTAGCAGCTCATACACCTGCGACAGGTCGATGCCAGGGTACGGGGACATCCCGTAGGTAGCGATCTCCCAAAGTAAGACACCGAAAGCTGCGAGGGAAGGAAGACTAGACCGATTAGTGGAGGAGGATGAAAGTAGTAATAGGGATCCGAATCCTGTGACGAGCAGTAGTTGTAGGGATCAGCGGCACAGCAGCTTCGTCTTAATCAGGGGCAGCGACATCCCACTCACCCCAGACGTCAGATTTGATGGAGAACTTGTTGTAAGCCAGGCTCTCGGGCGCAGTCCACTTGATGGGGAATTTGGCTCCAGCGTGGGCAGTGTACGTGTCGCCAGTCATCAGGCGACTGAGCCCGAAATCAGCGACTTTTACCAAGTGGTTTTCTCCAACAAGGCAGTTTCTGGCCGCGAGGTCTCTGCAGGCAAGAGAAGAAACCAACATATCCATGTTACACACCAATGCAAAAATATTCACCTCCAGAGTACAACCACCAGGCTACAACCCCAGGCACATGGGGTCTGCATTATTCTCTGCTCTCGGGTTAATGGTCCTGGGTCAGAGCTGTAGCAGCTATAATGGCTAATAACCCGGAGCTCGGCACTCATGCATCATTGATCGACCCTGATCCAAAGAGACCCCTAATTAATCTGCAATTAACCAATTATCTCTGGCTTCTCAATCAATCGTTTTAGTGTGGAGTTGAGCAAGTGCATCCCCGAGGGCGGGAGACGAGCTCATTACCAGCCCATACACAGACGGCGGTCGGCCCCGAGTACATGGCGATCTGTAACACGTGGACCATGGCATGGAGCAGGGGGGATGCACGACCACTCCATCTTTGAATCTCAGCCTCCCTTGTAAGCACAACATGAAAAGGAGAAGGGGGAACCACAGACCCTCTGATATTTGTAGCTTGTGACACCACATCTTAGAAATGTTCACTTTGACTAATGGGGGATGGAAATACTGAATTACACAGATTACCCCACTTGGCGTGGAGAAAGTCCTTGCCAGATTCGGGGGCTGCTCGTCAAGCTCAGGGGGCGCTAGGCCTAACCCCATCTTTCCGGTGAGATGCCCGATACGCTGCCGGGTCGCTGTTTCTATGGTGCTAGGAGCTCAGTGACTGCCTGGCATTTGTGGTTATTAGCCGCGCACACGGCTCACACTGGGGTAAGCGTGGTCTCACCCGGCCAAGGAGAGGGGGACATCACCCTCTCATTACATTGCTAGGAGCAGTGATCCGATTGCAAGGAATGTGCACGGGTGGCAGCTAATTGCCCACGGTAAAGATCACAGAGCGGGGGCTTCGTGGCACGTCGAGGCAATCGATTAGGACAATAGGCAATTAAAAATCCTCTACAAGGCACCAGCGATAACGAAGATTCATCAGCGCAGCTCCAGATCGTCACTGTGACATGAGGGACTGCGACCCAGTCACACATGGGAGCAGGACCAGAGGGCGGGTGGGGTCTGAAAAGGTAGAAATAACCAGAAAGTACAGTCATGTGAATAAGCAGCTCCAAGATGTTTTC
Organism: Ranitomeya imitator; assembly: GCF_032444005.1. NCBI lineage: Eukaryota > Metazoa > Chordata > Amphibia > Anura > Dendrobatidae > Ranitomeya > Ranitomeya imitator. The sequence continues at coordinate 155,256,691 of NC_091283.1, read as the reverse complement.
TTCTGGTATCAGCCACCTAGGTGCTGCCTTTTTGTCCCTGCAGAGCAGTCCCATCTCTCTTAGGGAAAGCTGAGTGACCCCCTCTTTGCACCTCATATGGGGGCTGACAGAACTGTAGAAAAAGTCATGGACCGCACATTCCAAAGTCATATGTGGATCTAAAGCTGCTAAGCAAAAACGTACAAAACCGAACACTAGGTACAACACTGATCAGACTGTATGAGGCCACTGCACGGTGCAGTGCTGCCGTGATGGTGGTTATGCACGGTGCTGCACCTTTTAGTGCTAGGGCCCCCCAGAGGTTCACCGTGACGTGGGCTTCATAGTCTGATCACAATGTTTAAAAACACGCAAGTGGTCAGCTCACCTGAGGATCTGCTACCTCTCATCTGCTCCTGCACGGAAGGTGGAGCACACAGGTGCCATGGCCATGATTAAGACCAAGTCGAAACGCGTCGGAATAACGCTGCTACTCCATGAACTCTTTAGGTACCTTCACACTGACCAACTTCACAACGATATCGCTAGCGATCCGTGACGTTGCAGCGTCCTGGCTAGCGATATCGTTGTGTTTGACACGCAGCAGCGGACTGGATCCTGCTGTGACATCGTTGGTCGGAGCAGAAAGTCCAGAACTTTATTTAGTCGCTGGATCTCCCGCAGACATCGCTGAATCGGCATGTGTGACGCCAATTCAGCGATGTCTTCACTGGTAACCAGGGTAAACATCGGGTTACTAAGCGCAGGGCCGCACTTAGTAACCCGATATTTACCCTGGTTACCAGTGTAAATGTAAAAAAACCAAACACTTCATACTTACATTCCGGTGTCTGTCGCGTCCCTCGGCGTTCTGCTTCCCTGCACGGTCAGCGCTGGCCAGCCATAAAGCAGATTACAGCGGTGACGTCACCGCTGTGCTTTACGGCCAGCCGGCGCTCACAGTCAGTGCAGGAAAGCACAGCGACGAGGGACAGACACCGGAATGTAAGTATGTAGTGTTTGTTTTATTTTTACATTAGCACTGGTAACCAGGGTAAACATCGGGTTACTAAGCACGGCTCTGCGCTTAGTAACCCGATGTTTACCCTGGTTACCGGGGACTTTGCATAGTTGGTCGCTGGAGAGCTGTCTGTGTGACAGCTCTCCAGCGACCACACAGCGACGCTGCAGCGATCGGGATCGTTGTCTAGATCGCTGCAGCATCGCTATGTGACGGTACCTTTTGTGCATGAAGCTGTAAGATAAGTTTTATCTTGTATTTTCTTTGAGTGGATTACCGTCATAATTATTTTTAAAATGAAGAAATAAACAAAAAAATTTTACTTCAAAATTCCTGCTGGATTTTTTCGTATCTGATCACAATGTTTCACTAACAACCTCCTGTTCAGTTTTGTACATTTTTGCCTGCGGCTTTAGATCAATGTGTGATTTTTGGATGTGCAGTCCATGTCTTGTTCTGCCCATTTTGGAGCTGACTCCCAGCTTTCCCATAGTCCTGAACGGCAAATCTGCCTATCTACAGAAAAGACAGATGACAAGCGGTGACCAAGCTTTCCATAGGCCAGAGATGTCGAGAGATGGCACAAGCGTCTGCAGGGGGAGTTGTATGTAGTTGGTACCGTTTTCCCTGATTAACCCCTCACTGGCAGGTAACGATACAATCTCCCTCCGTCCTCGTCGTAGAAAACACAATGGAGAACATTTGCGGCGGCGCTGACATTTAATATAACTTCAATTTCCCGGAGAACAGACGTAAAATGCCATGGCGTCACGTGCCGCTCTCTCAGGAGATGCTGCCTGCTGTGTCTCGGCTTTCAATGCTGCCCGGCCTCCGTATTGTTCACGCAAATCAACACGGCAAATTGTTTCAGCACTTAAGCCCATGAGCCATGATGGTGGCGGGGCCAGGAGCAGCGCTGACAGCGTAATTACATCCCTGCGCAAAAATAAAAAAAACTGACTTCATTCTGCTGGGCCATAATGGAGCCGAGCGAGCAGAGCGCCACTGATCGGGCTGTTTATGGTGTGAAGCTGAAAAGGCGGACACGGGATCAGGAATCCAGACACCGCGGCTGCACATCACATGACACGGAGATAAGTGCACTACCTGCGAGACTACAGACCTGTGGATGAAGTTCTTCTTCTCCAGGTACTCCATGGCTGATGAGATCTGCGTGGCCATGTGAAGGAGGACCACGGCAGTCACCTCCTCCCGGATGCAATCCCGCAGGTAATCCAACAGGTTCCCATACGTCATAAACTCTGTGATGATGTAGAACGGGGGCTCCCGCGTACAGACCCCTAAATAAGGAACACCGAGCAGAATAGTGAGTGCAGCTCTGGAGTATCATACATAATGTAACTCAGGATCAGTAATGTATGTACACAGTGACTGCACCAGCAGAATAGTGAGTGCAGCTCTGGGGTATAATACAGGATGTGACGGTGATAAATGGATGGTGTGGATATGCAACTCATTGTGGTACATACCCAGCAGCTGCACCAGATTTGGATGCTTCACCTCCTTCATCACAGCAGCTTCTTTTAAGAACTCCTCCACTTCCATGGTGTCTTCCTAGAAGCAAAAAGTGGGAAGTGAGAAGAACCAGGGCTCCGCAGACACGATCGTCTTATCACCATGGTGACCAAATAGGATTATGATGGCTTTTTCATTTTGTGTGAACAAAGCTCATAAACTTTCTAATATACTTTGTTTGCAGACTCTGCATTCCAGTTATCTTCTTACTGCCACGTGAAGGATTTCCCCTCTGCTTGCTGTGAGTGAATGGAAACTCTGTGACCTTTCCCTGCTCACAAGAGTGCATGGTGGCAGCAACCTGCTCCTGCCCAGTACAATGTGCCTTTCCATTCATTTACAGAAACCAGTTACATTTTCAAGCACTTCCAGCAAACAGATCTGCAATCAACATGGAGACACCGTAACACGCGAAGATGACTGATCTAATGGAGCGCTCAGCAGAGGAGACAAGACTCCTCTAGAGGCCGCTGATCCTGGAGATCAGTTGCATGAGATATCGGGGGCTGTGCTGCAGATTGTCAGAGGGCGCAAATAAAATAGACTGCAATCACAAAGTAAGATCTGTAAAGTGAAGAGAATGCACAAAAAGCCCCCAAAACTGATGGATGAGGTGATGTACTGAAGTACTGCCAAGGAAAGGGAAAAGATCTGCGCTGGAAGGGGAGACCAGGGCGAGACTGGTCACAGCCAATTTAGGATGTAAAGAATTTTAGGGTCTAAATTTTAGAGATTGTTTTTTTTAGGTCTGATTAAGTTTAGAGGTCAGCCCTGGGCTCCAAATTTATGTCAGGTGGCCAGTCTGGGGTTCGACTCGGTCCGGGTCCCATTCATTTCAGGAGTCTGGTCTGCGGGCCCCATTCATTTCAGGGGTCAGATTCACTTCAGGTGTCTGGCCAAAGGTCCAATTCATTTTAGAGGTCTGATTCATTTCAGGTGTCTAGCCTGGGGTCCAACTCATTTCAGGGGTCTGGAGTATGAACCATCTCAGGGGTCTGGTCTGGGGTCCGATTCATTTCAGGGGTCTGGGAACAGATTCGTTTCAAGGGTCTGGTCTGGGGTGCGATTCGTTTCAAGGGTCTTGGTCTGGGGTGCGATTCGTTTCAAGGGTCTGGTCTGGGGTCCGATTCGTTTCAAGGGTCTGGGGTCCGATTCGTTTCAAGGGTCTGGGGTCCGATTCGTTTCAAGGGTCTGGGGTCCGATTCATTTCAAGGGTCTGGTCTGGGGTCCGATTCATTTCAGGGGTCTGGGAACAGATTCGTTTCAAGGGTCTGGTCTGGGGTGCGATTCGTTTAAAGGGTCTTGGTCTGGGGTGCGATTCGTTTCAAGGGTCTGGGGTGCGATTCGTTTCAAGGGTCTGGTCTGGGGTCCGATTCGTTTCAAGGGTCTGGGGTCCGATTCGTTTCAAGGGTCTGGGGTCCGATTCGTTTCAAGGGTCTGGTCTGGGGTCCGATTCGTTTCAAGGGTCTGGTCTGGGGTCCGATTCGTTTCAAGGGTCTGGTCTGGGGTCCGATTCGTTTCAAGGGTCTGGTCTGGGGTCCGATTCGTTTCAAGGGTCTGGTCTGGGGTCCGATTCGTTTCAAGGGTCTGGTCTGGGGTCCGATTCGTTTCAAGGGTCTGGTCTGGGGTCCGATTCGTTTCAAGGGTCTGGTCTGGGGTCCGATTCGTTTCAAGGGTCTGGTCTGGGGTCCGATTCGTTTCAAGGGTCTGGTCTGGGGTCCGATTCGTTCCAAGGGTCTGGTCTGGGGTCCGATTCGTTTCAAGGGTCTGGTCTGGGGTCCGATTCGTTTCAAGGGTCTGGTCTGGGGTCCGATTCGTTTCAAGGGTCTGGTCTGGGGTCCGATTCGTTTCAAGGGTCTGGTCTGGGGTCCGATTCGTTTCAATGGTCTGGTCTGGGGTCCGATTCGTTTCAATGGTCTGGGGTCCGATTCGTTTCAAGGGTCTGGGGTCCGATTCGTTTCAAGGGTCTGGTCTGGGGTCCGATTCGTTTCAAGGGTCTGGTCTGGGGTCCGATTCGTTTCAAGGGTCTGGTCTGGGGTCCGATTCGTTTCAAGGGTCTGGTCTGGGGTCCGATTCGTTTCAAGGGTCTGGTCTGGGGTCCGATTCGTTTCAAGGGTCTGGTCTGGGGTCCGATTCGTTTCAAGGGTCTGGTCTGGGGTAGGGTCTGGTCTGGGGTCCGATTCATTCCAAGGGTCTGGTCTGGGGTCCGATTCATTCCAAGGGTCTGGTTTGGGGTCCGATTCATTTCAAGGGTCTGGTCTGGGGTCCGATTCATTTCAAGGGTCTGGTCTGGGGTCCGATTCATTTCAAGGGTCTGGTCTGGGGTCCGATTCATTTCAAGGGTCTGGGGTCCGATTCATTTCAAGGGTCTGGTCTGGGGTGCGATTCATTTCAAGGGTCTGGTCTGGGGTGCGATTCATTTCAAGGGTCTGGTCTGGGGTGCGATTCATTTCAAGGGTCTGGTCTGGGGTGCGATTCATTTCAAGGGTCTGGTCTGGGGTGCGATTCGTTTCAAGGGTCTGGTCTGGGGTCCGATTCGTTTCAAGGGTCTGGTCTGGGGTCCGATTCGTTTCAAGGGTCTGGTCTGGGGTCCGATTCGTTTCAAGGGTCTGGTCTGGGGTCCGATTCGTTTCAAGGGTCTGGTCTTGGGTCCGATTCATTTCAAGGGTCTGGTCTGGGGTCCGATTCGTTTCAAGGGTCTGGTCTGGGGTCCGATTCATTTCAAGGGTCTGGTCTGGGGTCCGATTCGTTTCAAGGGTCTGGTCTGGGGTCCGATTCGTTTCAAGGGTCTGGTCTTGGGTCCGATTCATTTCAAGGGTCTGGTCTGGGGTGCGATTCGTTTCAAGGGTCTGGTGTGTGATTCATTTCAAGTGTCTGGTCTGGTGTGCGATTCATTTCAAGGGTCTGGTCTGGGGTGCGATTCATTTCAAGGGTCTGGTCTGGGGTGCGATTCATTTCAAGGGTCTGGTCTGGGGTGCGATTCATTTCAAGGGTCTGGTCTGGGGTGCGATTCATTTCAAGGGTCTGGTCTGGGGTCCGATTCATTTCAAGGGTCTGGTCTGGGGTCCGATTCATTTCAAGGGTCTGGTCTGGGGTCCGATTCATTTCAAGGGTCTGGTCTGGGGTCCGATTCATTTCAAGGGTCTGGTCTGGGGTCCGATTCATTTCAAGGGTCTGGTCTGGGGTGCGATTCATTTGAAGGGTCTGGTCTGGGGTGCGATTCATTTCAAGGGTCTGGTCTGGGGTCCGATTCATTTCAAGGGTCTGGTCTGGGGTCCGATTCATTTCAAGGGTCTGGTCTGGGGTGCGATTCCTTTCAAGGGTCTGGTCTGGGGTGCGATTCATTTCAAGGGTCTGGTCTGGGGTCCGATTCATTTCAAGGGTCTGGTCTGGGGTCCGATTCATTTTAAGGGTCTGGTCTGGGGTCCGATTCATTTCAGGGGTATTATTTACTTCAGGGATCTGATTCATTTTAGGGGTCTGATTTACTTTAGGGGTCTGGTTTGGGGTTTGATTCATTTCAGAGGTATCATGTGACTCACCTTCAGAGTCTTCACTGCCACGGTCAGGTTGTACTTCTTCCAGACGCCCTCGTAGACCTCTCCGTACTGCCCGCCACCAAGCTTGTGCTTCATAGTGATGTCCGTCCTCTCGATCTCCCACTTGTCATAGTTGGGGGACACCCCGTAGATGGTGGGCTTGTTGCGCTTCGGAGCCGGGTAGTGCAGTGTGGTGATCAGTCCATCGGACACTGTGGAGTGGTGGTGCACGAGCTCAGCAAGTGTATTAAAGCGGCTATCTGAGGACACGTAGAGCTGCAGGAGGAAAACAAGATTTTACAGATCTGGTCACATCCAGAGCTGCAGCAAACATGACTGATGCTCCTATCATGCAATGCTGTCTGCTGCACAGTGATACATCCATCACAACGCAGCACAGCAGTACACACCCCACCAGCAGGGGGCAGCAGAGATGGGGCACTCTGCAGAAGTGTAAATCCACATTGTAGGACTGATACCAGCAGATCCCACAGGACGGGCTCCATGCTCCTCCTATGTGTTGCTGCTTGGGACCCTCCTTGCTGCAGTCAAAAGGATGGTGACGTCGGACCCTCGCTTGTTTATTTTCCGCAGACTGCTCAGCATTACGGGTGCAGTAATTAGGTTTGGGGCAGCTGCCAGGCGGCTCTTGCTTCCCTCCATGTGGCAGCCACCAGTTTTATAAATCTGTGAGGATTAACCCAATTTTACTGGTTTTCCTCCGGTCCCTGCCAAGCACAACAGTCCGATGCCAGATGCCCACATACTGAACATATTTAACTCCGGCAGAGCCAGAAAGCCCTGGACCCCAAGTCTCCCGCAGCAGGACAGGATCAGGTCACAGCCGGGCCCTTTAGCACATAGTACGTAGCGCTCACAGTGAATGATCAGCATGACGTCCTCACCCCTCCTCCAGCCCTGGAGCCGGATGGATGGTTCCTCCAATTGTACAGCCCCGGTCTTGTGCACAAAGCCTTCGCACAGCCCAAGCAGCGAAAAAACGTAGGAATGGAGTGGATTACGGCTGTATTATAATAGAGTAAAACTGAAGTATAAAGCAGAGGGGTTAGAGGGCATCTAGGCTCCTGAGGATACTCCCAACAGAGAATGCAGCTATGCTGGAATCACGGATCATAAAACAGCAAAGCTGCAGTGTAAAGAAGCAGTCACGGGCGGCATGGTGGCGCAGTGGCTAGCAGTGCACAGCAGCCTTGCAGCGCTGGAGTCCTGGGTTCAAACCCCACCAAGGACAACATCTGCAAAGAGTTTGTATGTTCTTCCCGTGTTTGCGTGGGTTTCCTCCGGTTTCTCCGGTTTCCTCCCACATTCCAAACACATACTGATAGGGAATTTAGATTGTGAGCCCCAATGGGGACAGCCATGCTAATGTGTGCAAACTGTAAAGCACTGCGGAATATGTTAGCGCTATATAAAAATAAAGATTATTATTATTATTATCATATAGAGCAAAGCTGCAGTGTAAAGAAGCAGATCCATAGAAAAAACACTGGAGTATATGTCCATATTTAAACAAGTTACAAGTTTATTTTGTCATAATTCACAAAACATAAATATATCCAAATTAGTTCATATAAAAGATAACAACTAACTCAGTCAGGGAAAAACCGGGTAGCACAGACCAAAAGACAGTGTGGATCACACCCGATGCCGTGACCAGATACCAATAAAGTGCGTAGTGCAAATATGGGCAGACAGAAACACGGGGGTATATTTAATCCGTATGAAAAGGTCACTTGGCCCTATATAGAGGCTCAAAAAATCTAACGAGAGACAATCATTCCCACCCCGAGTTCTTACCCATACACTGGCATCAAGGAGGATCCACACCGTAGCCCCAACGCGCGTTTCACCACAGATGGCAGAGGACATGCGCACAATGGATCTATCCGGTAACGCATATCTAGTACACCCAAATCCAATAAAGGAATATGGTATCTTGAAATAAAAGTGATTAATGATCCCATATATACTGAATCAAAAAGGGGGTACCCCAAAAGTGCGGAGATGCTAATATTAATGAAAAATTTGACTTATTATACAAAATCTCTATAAAACCACGGAGTACATGTCCATGGAAGGAAAAAGGGGAGGTGGGGTCTTTTTCATACGGATTAAATATACCCCTGTGTTTCTGTCTGCCCATATTTGCACTACGCACTTTATTGTTATCTGGTTACGGCATTGGGTGTGACCCACACTGTCTTTTGGTCTGTGCTACCCGGTTTTTCTCTGACTGAATTAGTTATCTTTTGTATTTATATCAACTAATTTGTATATATTTATGTTTTGTGAATTATGACAAAATAAACTTGTAACTTGTTTAAATATGGGCATATACTCCAGTGTTTTTCTATGGATCTAGTTTGTGGGAGTGTCCGTGTACTTTCTAGATAATTTCTCCCTTGGAGGCTCCCCCACTGGGTTGTGAGCATGTTGGCGAAAACCAGGTATTTATTTTCCATTTTGGGCTTTTGTTAGTGTAAAGAAGCAGTCATGCTCCTCAGCATACTCCCAACAGACAATGCAGCTATGCTGGAGTCCCGGATCGTATAGAGCAAAGCTACAGTGTAAAGAAGCAGTCATGCTCCTCAGCATACTCCCAACAGACAATGCAGCTATGCTGGAGTCCCGGATCGTATAGAGCAAAGCTACAGTGTAAAGAAGCAGTCATGCTCCTCAGCATACTCCCAACAGACAATGCAGCTATGCTGGAGTCCCGGATCGTATAGAGCAAAGCTGCAGTGTAAAGAAGCAGTCATGCTCCTGAGGATACTCCCAACAGACAATGCCTAATAGCTGTATCACAATATAACAGAGCCTGGTTTTCTGACAACCCAAGGCAGGCCAAGACCTCAGTGTGTGCAGAGTTGTCAGCTGGGGTCTTACCTTGCCGTCAGATGCTGTATTGATCCGGTAGTGGTACACCCTGCCCTCGTATCGGAGGGATATGGACCTCTGCCCCGGGCTGCTCTCGCTCTCCCGCACCAGGAAGCTGCCGTTGATGCCGCTGCTCAGGAGGTATTCAGCTGCGTTGCGGGACACCGGCCCGTGGTACCAGGAGTGTTTCTCGGGACTGTTGACCGGGGTGATGTAGTTACTGGGTACCCAGCCCTGGCCATTCTTGGTCTGAGCTTCGCACCACTCTCCATTGTGATTGTATCCGAGGACTCGAAGCTTCTCCCCTAGTACAGAGAAAAGGTGTGAGTGCAGCTCTGGATGTGACTGGAGCAACTGGCAGAATGTCACATTTGGATGTATGCACGGTGGGGGGGAGTAGTGACAGGTCTCGGCCTGATCTTACCTTTTGTGATGCTGAGGGTATTGTCCCCACTGGCCACAAAGTCGTACAGTGCAACAAACAGATTGGGGTCATTCTCGCTCGGGCCGGACAGCAGGTTTTCCTTGGAGTTCCAGCGGGCGGCTTCACTCAGACCTTGAGGCTCAAAATCGGAAACAATAGGTCGCTGTAAGGCTTCTGGGGAAGAGAAGAAAACACTGGTCATCAGTGAGAAGCCGGACGTAATGTGCCAGCATATAGAATCCGAGCAGACACAATCCGAGAGTGTAGCCCGCCACCACAATCCCCGGAGATGGGATCTTAAGAGGGGTCCGATGACAGCAACCACCTCACTATGGTCTTCTGATAGTCAGGGTGAAATCAGATCTTCAGGAAGTGACAGACAGAATAATCGCCACAGCAGCACAGAGGATATCAGGAGAGCGCTAGGTCTGCCCACTGCCCTCCTGATCTACTGAGGGTCTCCACTAAGCAAATCTCAGTCTGTCACCTCCCTCAAGTTCAGCATTTTCTTTTTTGTTTAAATACTTTGTGCTGCTGGGAACCTTGTTTTCTCCTCTGTAACCCTCAGAATGTACCTCCCAAAAGAACACCACACTCCTTTCCTGAAGTACTCTGTGCTGCTCAGTAGACCTTACTACATAAAGGTCTTTCTCAGTATCAGATGTGCAGACATAGCAAAAAAGATTTCTCAGCAACACAGAGTATTTCAGGAGAGAAAAAAGATGCGTCACATGAGAAGGGGATTGGGGAGAAGACGAAGTTCACAGACAGGCGAGGGAGTGGGGCCCCAAAGCAGAACAGAGCATCAGGTCAGGAGTGGTACAAATGCCGACACTATGACCCTGCAGCTCCGGTGCCCCACACTATGACCCTGCAGCTCTGGTGCCCCACACTATGACCCTGCAGCTCCGGTGCCCCACACTATGACCCTGCAGCCCCAGGGCCCCACACTATGACCCTGCAGCTCCGGTGCCCCACACTATGACCCTGCAGCTCCGGTGCCCCACACTATGACCCTGCAGCTCCGGTGCCCCACACTATGACCCTGCAGCCCCAGGGCCCCACACTATGACCCTGTAGCTCCGGGGCCCCACACTGTGGCCCTGCAGCTCCGGGGCCCCACACTATGACCCTGCAGCTCCAGTGCCCCACACGATGACCCTGCAGCTCCGGTGCCCCACACTATGACCCTGCAGCTCCGGTGCCCCACACTATGACCCTGCAGCTCCGGTGCCCCACACTATGACCCTGCAGCCCCAGGGCCCCACACTATGACCCTGTAGCTCCGGGGCCCCACACTGTGGCCCTGCAGCTCCGGGGCCCCACACTATGACCCTGCAGCTCCAGTGCCCCACACGATGACCCTGAAGCTCCGGTGCCCCACACTATGACCCTGCAGCTCCGGTGCCCCACACTATGACCCTGCAGCTCCGGTGCCCCACACTATGACCCTGCAGCCCCAGGGCCCCACACTATGACCCTGTAGCTCCGGGGCCCCACACTGTGACCCTGCAGCTCCGGGGCCCCACACTATGACCCTGCAGCTCCGGGGCCCCACACTATGACCCTGCAGCCATGGGGCACCACACTATGACAACACAGCTACAGGGCCCCACACTATGACTCTGGAATACAGGGCCCCACACTATGACTCTGGAGCTATTGGGTGCAGAACTGCATTTCGGCATTTGATTGGTCGGGAGACATTGCCTTGCAGACACATTGTATCAGGGAACCTGGCCATGGCAGGGTGCCAGACCAGATCACCAGCCTATGTGCCACTCTACCAGAGAGCATGTGGAGGATGGGTTGCCGGAGAAGGGTCACACACCAGGATGTGGCTGGAGGGAGATCACCCACTCAGGACTGATTCAACAGGAAGAAAGGAAATAATAACAAGAGACGGCGGATCTGTGATTACGGGCTCACCGCGACTTACAAGACCTATGACGGCCATTTGACAAAAGTCTAACTGGCTGGAAAGCTAAGGTGACTACAATAAGGCCGCCATCTATAGGGCCGTCACCTAAAAGACAAATATGTGGTAATGTAAAAGGCAGCAAAATTCTGCAAGAGCCGTGACTGGACTGCTCTATACGCACTCAGTCCTTTTACAGCTGAGGGTCTGTCACAGCTGCATCCAGAGGGAACGTGCTCGGATAAGGTGTTATATGAGCATGCTCAGGTGCTAATTGTCTTCGGCTTGCTCGAAAACTATGTTCGAGTCCCCGCGGCTGCATGTCTCATGGCTGTTATACAGCCACAACACAAGAAAGGATTGCAGGACATGCAGCCGAAGAAACTCTGTTAGCACCCGAGCATGCTCAGATAACATCTTATCCCAGCACACACGCTCATCACTAATTAGGACGCAAAGAAAGAGCTGAAAATATATCCATCTTGTGTTGATACTACTACCCCCAGCACGCCAGCTCTCAGTTGCAGGTTTTTTTTTGTTTTTTTTTATAGTGGTGCAGCCACAACTGATACATTGCAATAAGCCGCTCATGTGTAGTCAGGACAGGATTCAAGCCTGTAACTATACACGGACAGCAAGCAGAGATCTTGAAAATGGAGAGGAACTACAAAGTGAAGAATTTTCCACTCCAAGGAACACAGGAAGGAACCGGTCTATGCTGAACTCCATCATCCCACCTGTAAACTACATGTACCATGATGCACTGCAAACCAACATGGAGGATGTGTCACATGCCTTTATAATAAACCCTCATGAATTCTCCGAGCCGCATCCTGGCGACATTGGCGCACTCCAGGCGAGATTTGTGTTTACAGTCATTTGTGGAAACATAAAGCAGCAAATTTATGCAAAGTCGTCTGACATGCTAGGAAAGCGGGGTGACGACCAATATGGCTGACGCGCCTGCTTGTCACCCAACTTTACCTGGCCTCAGAATGATAAATCTGCCTTGCCCCTTCCTCACTGCTTGCCAATCCGGACTCGGAGAGTAGGATGACAACCACTAACTCCACAACAGAAGTGGTCAGACAACTTTCCTTTAAGCCTGCCTAGGAACACAGCAGCAAGAGCTTAGCCACTCAGAGTGCCAGAAAAGCTGGGTGACATCCTTAGCCAGGATGATACTGGTGGCCATATTCATTGTTATCCAGTACCTAGATGCCCTTAAAGGGACGGCGGGTACTTGACAAGTTCCACAATTGGAGTTTACAAGATGTTAGTGGTTTCCTTCCACTATCTTGTCATGTGATCTCGCCTTAAAGTGCTAGTACATCGCTGTTTTCTTGTGAGATTGTTGCCTGCTTGGATCTTAAGCGCCGTCTCCTCTCAGGAGTTAAACACAATGGAAACTCCTGGGCCGCCGAGCGCTTCTGGACCGTATCCTAAGAGATGGCGTACTGAGACTTTACCATGTAAGGTGAGGTCCGCGGAGGACGCCCGCCTCTGCTCAAAGGTGGCGGAGAGCCACTACATGCCAGCGGATGGCCAATGCAGGGGCCCACACATTTAAAGGGCCGGTAACCCTAAAGCCTGGAGGCTCTGCAGAGGATGAGAACAGTTGTATATAGAGATGGAAATATCTCTGGAGCAGTGGCCTCCAACCTGTGGCAGCTGTCTGGGCATGCTGGGAGTTGTAGTGTTTTAACAGCTGGAGTACCACAAGTTGGATCTCAGCACTAGAAATATGCAACCTAAAGAATACTCCCATTCTTCCACTGAAATGGCTGATAACACGGGAAAATAGATTATTTTTGCCAGTTCCACAGTAACTAACCAACATGTCTGATAACAGGGAGCAGTAGCTTGCATCCACCTGAAGAGGCCCATAAGGCATAGGGTTTCTATTCAGCTGAATGCAGCTTATTACTCGCTGGGTCAGATCTCTCCATAGCTGGGACATTGCCCCCCATGTGACTGATCGCTGCCCTCCGCACTATTACAAGACGTGGACTTCACTGTCACTGGCCCTTTAAAAGTTGCCCCCCTCCCCCGACAAGTTTGTGCATTGTTTTGCCTGCGGAGACAGGAGGAGGGGGCAGCTGCTGCCTGCCAGACCCGAGCTGGGGCCTAGGAGAGGGGCCCGGGAGCTGCGCCCCCTCCTCCATCCTCCCCGGGTCTCACCTTCCAGATAGCAGCTGGAGGACGACGACAGCCCCTTCTTGGATTTGCAGCCCACCAGCTTCAGGCAGATCTCCAGCATTTTTCGGTGCTGGACGCAGGACTCGCGGGGTCTTTTTTTCCTCCGGGGGCGGTTGACGACGATTTTCTCTCCCTCCAACATGCGAATTAGTTCGGCGCGGGACAGGCCGGGGCGAGAGTCCGGGAGACAGGACGGCGTCGCCCCGCGCTGCGAATGGAGAACGACTCAGACCCTCCGAAGACTCCCTGAACTTCATGGATCCAAGAAGTCCCCGAGCCAGGAAAGGAGCGGCGCAGACTCCGTGCGAGCGAGGGGCAGGAGGCGGGGGCTCCGGCGGCTGCGCCCCCAGTCTCACGGGGGTTCCTACACCGGGGCAGAAGCTCCTGAGCGGCGGCTGGAGGTGCGGACCTCAGTCCATCCGGTGGCCTGTGTGTGCTGCTGGGCAGGAGGCTGCTCACAAAGGGCCCCTCAGCCTCAGTGATGACACACGGGGAACGCCCCCTGCACTGTTACCCTCACCGACGCCCCGCCACCAAGCGACGCCCAGGATAACGGAACCGAGCCCCGCCGCCTGCCGGGCCCCACTCTGCGCCCAGGATAACGGCACCGAGCCCCGCCACCAAGCGACGCCCAGGATAACGGAACCGAGCCCCGCCTCCTGCCGGGCCCCACACTGTGCCCGGGATAACGGCACCGAGCCCGCCGCCTGCCGGGCCCCACACTACGCCCAGGATAACGGCACCGAGCCCCGCCTCCTGCCGGGCCCCACTCTGCGCCCAGGATAACGGCACCGAGCCCGCCGCCTGCCGGGCCCCACACTACGCCCAGGATAACGGCACCGAGCCCCGCTGCCTGCTGGGCCCCACACTGTGCCCGGGATAACGGCACCGAGCCCGCCGCCTGCCGGGCCCCACACTGCGCGCAGGATAACGGCACCGAGCCCTGCCCGGCCCCACACTGCGCCCAGGATAACGGCACCGAGCCCCGTCGCCTGCCCGGCCCTACACTGCACCCAGGATAACGGCACCGAGCCCCGCGCTGCCTGCCCGGCACACACTGCACCCAGGATAACGGCACCGAGCCCCGCGGCACCTGCCCGGCCCCACACTGCGCCCAGGATAACGGCACCCTGCCCGGCCCCACACTACGCCCAGGATAACGGGCCCACACTGCGCCCAGGATAACGGCACCAAGCCCCGCCGCCTGCCCGGCCCTACACTGCACCCAGGATAACGGCACCGAGCCCCGCCGCCTGCCCGGCCCCACACTGCGCCCAGGATAACGGCACCGAGCCCTGCCCAGCCCCACACTACGCCCAGGATAACGGAACCACACTGCGCCCAGGATAACGGCACCGATCCCTGCCCGGCCCCACACTACGCCCAGGATAACGGAACCACACTGCGCCCAGGATAACGGCACCGAGCCCTGCCTGGCCCCACACTACGCCCAGGATAACGGAACCACGCAGCGCCCAGGATAACGGCACCGAGCCCCGCCGCACCTACACCAAGCCCCGCCACCTGCCCCGTCACCACACTGCGCCCAGGATAACAGCACTGAGCCCCGCCGCCTGCCCCGGCACCACACTGCGCTCAGCATAACGGCACCGAGGCCTGCCCGGCCCTACACTGCGCCCAGCATTAAGGTACCAAGCCCAGCCGCCTGCCCGGCACCACACTGCGCCCAGGATAACGGCACCGAGCCCCGCCGCCTGCCCCGGCACCACACTGCGCGCAGGATAACGGCACCGAGCCCGCCACCTGCCGGGCCCCACACTGCGCCCAGGATAACGGCACCGAGCCCGCCGCCTGCCGGGCCCCACACTGCGCCCAAGATAACGGCACCGAGCCCCGCCGCCTGCCCCGGCACCACACTGCGCCCAGGATAACGGAACCACGCTGCACCCAGGATAACGGCACCGAGCCCCGCCGCCTGCCCGGCACCACACTGCGCCCAGGATAACGGCACCAAGCCCCGCCACCTGCCCGGCACCACACTGCGCCCAGGATAACGGCACCCAGCCCCGCCGCCTGCCCGGCACTACACTGCGCCCAGGATAACGGCACCGAGCCCCGCCGCCTGCCCCGGCACCACACTGCGCGCAGGATAACGGCACCGAGCCCGCCACCTGCCGGGCCCCACACTGCGCCCAGGATAACGGCACCGAGCCCGCCGCCTGCCGGGCCCCACACTGCGCCCAAGATAACGGCACCGAGCCCCGCCGCCTGCCCCACACTACGCCCAGGATAACGGAACCACACTGCGCCCAGGATAACGGCACCGAGGCCTGCCCGGCCCTACACTGCGCCCAGCATTATGGTACCAAGCCCAGCCGCCTGCCCGGCACCACACTGCGCCCAGGATAACGGCACCGAGCCCCGCCACCTGCCCGGCACCACACTGCGCCCAAGATAACGGCACCGAGCCCCGCCGCCTGCCCCGGCACCACACTGCGCCCAGGATAACGGCACCGAGCCCCGCCACCTGCCCGGCACCACACTGCGCCCAGGATAACGGCACCGAGCCCCGCCGCCTGCCCCGGCACCACACTGCGCCAAGGATAACGGAACCACGCTGCACCCAGGATAACGGCACCGAGCCCCGCCGCCTGCCCGGCCCCACACTGAGCCCAGGATAACGGCACCGAGCCCTGCCGCCTGCCCCGGCACCACACTGCGCCCAGGAAAACAGCACCGAGCCTGCCTCCTGCCCCGACACCACACTGCGCCCAGGATAACGGCACCGAGCCCCACAGCCTGCCCGGCCCCACACTGAGCCCAGGATAACGGCATCGAGCCCCGCCACCTGCCCGGGCCCACAATGCGCCCAGGATAACGGAACCACACCGCGCCGAAGATAACGGCACCGAGCCCTGGCACCACACTGCGCCCAGGATAACGGCACCGAGCCCCGCCGCCTGCCCGGCACCACACTGCACCCAGGATAACGGCACCGAGCCCCGCGCCGCCTGCCCGGCCCCACACTGCGCCCAGGATAACGGCACCGAGCCCTGCCCGGCCCCACACTACACCCAGGATAACGGAACCACACTGCGCCCAGGATAACGGCACCAAGCCCCGCCGCCTGCCCGGCCCTACACTGCACCCAGGATAACGGCACCGAGCCCCGCCGCCTGCAGCGGCCCCACACTGCGCCCAGGATAACGGCACCGAGCCCTGCCCAGCCCCACACTACGCCCAGGATAACGGAACCACACTGCGCCCAGGATAACGGCACCGAACCCCGCCGCCTGCCCGGCCCCACACTGCGCCCAGGATAACGGCACCGAGCCCCGCCGCCTGCCCGACCCCACACTGCGCCCAGGATAACGGCACCGAGCCCCGCCGCCTGCCCGGCCCCACACTGCGCCCAGGATAACGGAACCACACTGCGCCCAGGATAACGGCACCGATCCCTGCCCGGCCCCACACTACGCCCAGGATAACGGAACCACACTGCGCCCAGGATAACGGCACCGATCCCTGCCCGGCCCCACACTACGCCCAGGATAACGGAACCACACTGCGCCCAGGATAACGGCACCGAGCCCCGCCGCCTGCCCCGGCACCACACTGCGCCCAGGATAACGGAACCACGCTGCACCCAGGATAACGGCACCGAGCCCCGCCCCCTGCCCGGCCCCACACTGAGCCCAGGATAACGGCACCGAGCCCTGCCGCCTGCCCGGCCCTACACTGCACCCAGGATAACGGCACCGAGCCCCGCCGCCTGCCCGGCCCTACACTGCACCCAGGATAACGGCACCGAGCCCCGCCGCCTGCACCGGCCCCACACTGCGCCCAGGATAACGGCACCGAGCCCTGTCCAGCCCCACACTACGCCCAGGATAACGGAACCACACTGCGCCCAGGATAACGGCACCGAACCCCGCCGCCTGCCCGGCCCCACACTGCGCCCAGGATAACGGCACCGAGCCCCGCCGCCTGCCCGACCCCACACTGCGCCCAGGATAACGGCACCGAGCCCCGCCGCCTGCCCGGCCCCACACTGCGCCCAGGATAACGGAACCACACTGCGCCCAGGATAACGGCACCGATCCCTGCCCGGCCCCACACTACGCCCAGGATAACGGAACCACACTGCGCCCAGGATAACGGCACCGATCCCTGCCCGGCCCCACACTACGCCCAGGATAACGGAACCACACTGCGCCCAGGATAACGGCACCGAGCCCTGCCTGGCCCCACACTACGCCCAGGATAACGGAACCACGCAGCGCCCAGGATAACGGCACCGAGCCCCACCGCACCTACACCAAGCCCCGCCACCTGCCCCGTCACCACACTGCACCCAGGATAACAGCACTGAGCTCCGCCGCCTGCCCCGGCACCACACTGCGCTCAGCATAACGGCACCGAGGCCTGCCCGGCCCTACACTGCGCCCAGCATTATGGTACCAAATCCAGCCGCCTGCCCGGCACCACACTGCGCCCAGGATAACGGCACCGAGCCCCGCCGCCTGCCCGGCACCACACTGCGCCCAGGATAACGGCACCGAGCCCCGCCGCCTGCCCCGGCACCACACTGCGCCCAGGATAACGGAACCACGCTGCACCCAGGATAACGGCACCGAGCCCCGCCCCCTGCCCGGCCCCACACTGAGCCCAGGATAACGGCACCGAGCCCTGCCGCCTGCCCCGACATCACACTGCGCCCAGGAAAACAGCACCGAGCCTGCCTCCTGCCCCGACACCACACTGCGCCCAGGATAACGGCACCAAGCCCCACAGCCTGCCCGGCCCCACACTGAGCCCAGGATAACGGCATCGAGCCCCGCCACCTGCCCGGGCCCACAATGCGCCCAGGATAACGGAACCACGCCGCGCCGAAGATAACGGCACCGAGCCCTGGCACCACACTGCGCCCAGGATAACGGCACCGAGTCCCGCCGCCTGCCCCGGCACCACACTGCGCTGAGGATAACGGCACCGAGCCCTGCCCGGCACCACACTGCGCCGAGGATAACTGCACCAAACTCTGCCCCGGCACCACGCTGCACCTAGGATAACGGCACCGAGCCCCACCGCCTGCCCTGGCACTACACTGCTCCGAGGATAACGGAACCACGCTGCGCCCAGGATTAAGGCCTCAAGCCCCGCCGCCTGCCCCGGCACCACGCTGCGCCCAGGATAAAGGCCCCAAGCCCCGGCACCACGCTGCGCCCAGGATAAAGGCACTGAGCCCCGCCGACTGCCCCAGCACCACGCTGCACCCAGGATAACGGCACTGAGCCCCGCCGCCTGCCCTGGCACCACACCGCGCCCAATATAATGGCACTGAGCCCCGCTGCCTGCCGCAGCACCATGCGCTGTGCCCAGGATAACAGCAATGAGCCCTGCTGCGTGCCCCGGCACCATGCTGCACCCAGGATAATGGCACCCAGCCCCGCCGCCTGCCCCGAAACCACACTACGCCCAAGATAACTGCATCAAACCCTGCCCTGTCACCATGCTGCGCCCAGGATAATGGCACCAAGCCCCACCGCCTACCCCAGCACCGAGCTGCGCCCAGGATAACTGCACCAAGCTGCGCCCACGATAACGACATCAAGCCCCGTACCACCTGCCCCGGAACCACGCTGCGCCCAGCATTACGGCACCAAGCCCTGCAGCCTGCCCCGACACTATACTGTGTCCAGGATAACTGCACCAAATCCTGCATAATGGCACCACACTGAGCCCAGCATACGGCATCAAGCCCCGCCGCCTCCCCCGACACCACCCTGTGCCCAGGATAATGTCCCCAAGCTCCGCCGCCTGCCCCGGCACCATGCTGTGCCCAGGATAACAGCACGAAGCCCCAACGACTGGCCCAGGATAACAGCACCAAGCCCCAACGACTGGCCCAGGATAACGGCACCAAGCTGGGCCCAGCATAATAGTGCTATGCTGCGCCCAGGATTAGAGACCCCCATGCCTAGTGACACAGTGCTGCCTCCATCTCCTACTGTAAGTTATGTACTTAGAGAACTAGCCGTACCTACATAATTTACAGGGATGTAAGGCAGAGTATTATTGGTGCCTACATTATTTCATTATTTATAGAGCTAACAAGGAGACATGCTATCTATACATACATTCATTTACAGAGAGGCAGTATATGTAAATGAACAGATCGTCCCGTCTCCTGCTGTAAATGGCGCAGGCACAGATAGTATTTTCCCCCTTGTCTCTCCAATAAATGACATGGCTACAAATAATACATAGTCTCCTCCTTTAACTCATGTTGGTACTACCTCTCTGTAAATCAGGGGTGGGGAATCTTTTTTCTGCCAAGGGCCAATTGGATATTTGTACCATACGTTGGGGGACGTATAAATCGCGTGCTAACTCCGCCCACAAGGTACGTTCCGACACTGGTGTCAGATCATCTTTGATTGCATGCGCCTCAGCATTCAGTAGAGAACGCAGCATACGCGTGCTTACATAAGAAGAAATGAATGGACTGGCGGCCAATTAAAATACAGCTGCTGCTGGCCCAAGCACTGCGGTGGTCCCCGGGAATCTGCCCATAGGCCGGATAAAAGGTCATCGAGGGCCGTAGACTGGCTGAGGTTCCCCACCCCTGCTGTAAGTGATGTGGGAACAGATAGTACTGCATCCCCATAAATATAGGTAAAAATAGTACTGTCTCCAACTGTAAATGATGTTGGAACAGATGGTATTGCCTCCTTGTCTTCCCCTGTAAATGACATAGCCATATATAATACTGTCTCCCGCTGTAAAGCCTGTAGGTACCGTGTATGTTATGCAGGCACAGATAGTACCATCTCCCTTTCTCACTCATACTACATATAGATCCATATCCTACAGATACGGCACAGGATTGTTGGTGCGTTTGAAATTAGATGAAATATTCTCCCAAACTGTTGGCCCTTTGCCTCCCTGTAGAGATGAGCGGCGTCACTGCCATATTCCGGCCTCAGTCATCCTGAACGAGCAGTGGTGACATCGCGGGTGACAGCTCCGGATCATGTACACAGCCCATGGGCGCCATTCCCATCATATTTTACTACAGCCGCCTTTCGGTTGCCTCTGACGGATGGAGGGCGGCGAGGTGAATCCGATCAGCGCGTCTCTGTTAAGAGCATTTATTTCCCATAAACAAGTGGCGCATCGACTTCTCCCGTTAACAGCGGCTGATGGTTTTATGGTAACAGCAATTTACTCTAAACTTTTAACCTCATTTTCACTCTCGCCGGTCGATGGTGAAACTGCAGAATCCATGATTACGCCGTAAAGCGCGGGAGATGAGAAATCGAAATGAAGGAGCATCCACAGATAACACAAAGTGACGGCCCGGGGATTACGAGAGACCAGATACGAGAGTGCTCACTGTACCGACCAGGACCGCCCCGGACGGCCAGATACGGAAGATGGTCTTATATAAGGGCTGCACGCAGAATTACAGTCACTATCCCTAGATTAGAAGGATTGCTGTTTACGGGTCATAGCTAAAAATCTTCAATAACCCCTTTCTAGTTTTTTAAGGCTACACAAAACCTGCAGACATTCTCGGGGAGCGACCCTAGCGGTGACTCGCACCGTTTGATCTTCTCCGCCAATTTGTAACGTCTTGAAGCGCCTAGCTGCACTTTAACTCCAACTACTTGAAAAACTAATTAGGCACTTTATCGGGAACGGGAAGAAAGTGGCAGCTGAGGTTTTTCGCCATCAATGGTTTTGTAGACTTTTGCAATTTTTTTTAAATTAACAAATGTATTTTTTTTTTCTTTAAATCAAAGAGGCCAACTTACAAATCTTTCCGTTTTGTGCCTGCAGCTCCTATGCAAAATTGTGCGTCCTTACAGATACAAAAAACGGGTAGGTGACCACATGGCTGCAACCATGAACACACACTATTCTTCGTTGGGGCTGAATTCACATGTTGCAAGCACAACATGGCTGAAAAATGCACTGACATACTGTGCAATGTGCCATAGTTAAAGGGGTTGTCTGAGATGCTTGCAGGTTGGGAGGTGAACAGTGCCAATGACTTGCCATCTACCATACCTGTTGGGATGAGTGCATTATCAGCAGGGGGACAACACCTTGCGATCGTGCACACGACCCGGCAGGTACATGCTGGCACGATGGCATTGCTGCTGCTCACCTCTCAATGCAAAGTGAGGTGATCCTGGCGCCAAACAATCCCTTTTATGGCGAGTGTTAGAGGCCCATTTTGCTGCACACCCAAGCATGTGTTAAGGTTGGATTTATCTGCAAACCAAAAAGCTTAGCGAGTTTGCGCCGCCGTTTTTGCATCATCAAGACCCGGACGGTCAGGCGCTGCTGTCCAAATTGAATCACCCCATAATAGCCTCCTGACTTGTACCCTGCCCCCACACACCGGTCCTCTAGAATGATAGCAGTGGGGGGCTCTGACCACCTGGTTACAGTACAGCGCACACCATGGTGTTGCCAAGACATGATGTATGGACGGTACAGCATGAATTATACGCGATCTACGGGAAGGCGTCAAGGCCTGGAATGCACTGGAGATTGGGAAAAGGACGAGACACTGGGGTTTGGGCAGGGGAAGCAGGACAATGGGGCGCAAGATGAGGGGGTACAGGAGCCCCTAGAGTGTGAACATACATGACAGTGCAGATGTACGTTACGTAAGAGAAGTACCCCCTTTCTGGAGCTCTACATTATGGCCCGCTGTCTCCGCGCTACATGAACACACCGCTCTCGCTGGAGCGGACCACTCGCCAAGAATTTTCCTCTGAATTCCTACAATAACGTCATTGGGCGCGATGCCAGCGAGGAGATCTCATCCAGGAGGAAGGAGGGGGCGTCTTCTGCAGATATTACCACCCCTCTAGGTAAATACCATTACAAAGGATCAATTAACCCCTTAGTGACAGAGCCAATTTGGTACTTAATGACCGAGCCAATTTTTGCAATTCTGACCACTGTCACTTTATGAGGTTATAACTCTGGAACGCTTCAACGGATCCCGCTGATTCTGAGATTGTTTTTTCGTGACATATTGTACTTCATGTTAGTGGTAACATTTCTTCGATATTACTTGCGATTATTTATGAAAAAAACGGAAATATGGCGAAAATTTTTTAAAATTTTGCAATTTCCAAACTTTGTATTTTTATGCCCTTAAATCAGAGAGATATGTCACGAAAAATAGTTAATAAATAACATTTCCCACATGTCTACTTTACATCAGCACAATTTTGGAAATTTTGTTAGGGAGTTAAGGGTTAAAAGTTCACCAGCAATTTCTCATTTTCACAACACCATTTTTTTTTAGGGACCACATCACATTTGAAGTCATTTTGAGGGGTCTATATGATAGATAATAACGAAGTGTGACACCATTCTAAAAACTACACCCCTCAAGGTTCTCAAAACCACATTCAAGAAGTTTATTAACCCTTTACGTGCTTCACAGGAACTGAAACAATGTGGAAGGAAAAAATGAACATTTAACTTTTTTTTGCAAACATTTTAATTCAGAACCATTTTTTTTTATTTTCACAAGTGTAAAAACAGAAATGTAACCATAAATTACCACAGAAGCAGGACGACCTGACACCACAATAGGAGCCCTTAAAGGGACCACACTTCTTATTTTTCACACTATCTAGAAAACGCAGTTTGAGAAAGACCCGAGGCAGGGTCGAAACGTTACTACTTCGTTTATACTGCCTGCTGTGTGTGTGTATATATATGAAAATTTTGTCTTAACACATGTGAATAAATATATCACATTTTTGCAAAGATATACCATAAGAGTGCGGCTGATTTTTCTATATCACAGAAGTTTATAACGTAGAGCCGTGAAAATAAAAAAATCGCATTTGTTTACACAAAAATGATCTTTTTGCCCCCAAATTTTTATTTTCACAAGGCTAACAGGAGAAATTAGACCACAAAAGTTGTAGTGCAATTTCTCCTGAGTACGTCGATACCCAATATGTGAGGGTAAACCACTGTTTGGGCGCACCGCAGAGCTTGGAAGGGAAGGAGTGCCGTTTTACTCTTTCAATGTAGAATTGTCTGGAATTGAGATTGGACGCCATGTCGCGTTTGGAGAGCCCCTGATGTGCCTAAACAGTGGAAACCCCCCACAAGTGACACCATTTTGGAAACTAGACCCCTTAAGGAACTTATCTAGATGTGTGGTGAGCACTTTGAACCCCCATGTGCTTCACAGAAGTTTATAACGTTGAGCCGTGAAAATTAAAAAAAATTGTTTTCCACAAAAAAGATTTTGTAGCCCACAAGTTTTTATTTTCACAAGGGTAACAGGAGAAATTGGACCACTAAAGTTGTTGTCCAATTTATCCCGAGTACGCTGATGCCCCATATGTGGGGGTAAACCACTGTTTGGGCGCACGGCAGAGCTCGGAAGGGAAGGAGCGCCGTTTTGGAATGCAGACTTAGATAGGATGGTCTGTGGGCGTTATGTTGCGTTTGCAGAGCCCCTGGTGTACCTAAACAGTAGCAACCCCCCACAAGTGACCCCGTTTTGGAAACTAGACCCCCCAAGGAACTTATCTAGATGTGTGGTGAGAACTTTGAATGCCCAAGTGCTTCACAGAAGTTTAGAATGCAGAGTTGTGAAAATAAAAAAAATATTTTTTTTTCCACAAAAAAGATTTTGTAGCCCAAGTTTTTATTTTCACAAGGGTAACAGGAGAAATTGGACCCCAAAAGTTGTTGTCCAATTTATCCCGAGTACGCTGATGCCCCATATGGGGGTAACCCACTGTTTGGGCGCACGACAGAGCTCAGAAGGGAGGGAGCACCATTTGACTTTTTGAGCGCAAAATTGGCTGTCGTGTTTGGAGACCCCCTGATGTACCTAAACAGTGGAAACCCCCCCAATTCTAGCTCCAACCCTAACCCCAACACACCCTTAACCCTAATCCCAACCAGATCCATAATCCTAATCACTAACCCTAACGATAATCACAACCCTTACCCCAAAACAACCCTAATGTCAACCCTAACCATAACCCTAATCAAAACCCTAAATCCAACACACCCCTAATCCTAATCTCAACCCTAACCTCAAACTTAACCCTAATTCCAATACACCCCTAATCACAACCCTAATCCCAACCCTAACCCTAATGTCAACCCTAACCCTAATACCAACCCTAATCCAAACCCTAACCCTAATCCCAACTCTAACCCTAACTTTAGCCCCAACCCTAGCCCTAACTTTAGCCCCAACCCTAACCCTAGCCCTAAGGCTACTTTCACATTTGCGTCGTTTGGCATCCGTCGCAATCCATGGTTTTGGACAAAAAACGGATCCTGCAAATGTGCCCGCAGGATGCATTTTTTGCCCATAGACTTGTATTGCCGACGGATCGTGACGGATGGCCACATGTCGCGTCCGTCGTGCACTGGATCAGTTGTGTTTTGGCGGACCATCGGCACAAAAAACGTTCAATGTAACGTTCTTTTGTACGTCGCGCATGCGTGGCCGTAACTCCACCCCCTCCTCCCCAGGACATAGATTGGGCAGCGGATGCGTTGAAAAACTACATCCGTTGCCCACGTTGTGCACAATTTTCACAACGTGCGTCGGTATGTCGGGCCGACGCATTGCGACGGCCCCGTACCGACATAAGTGTGAAAGAAGCCTAACCCTAAATTTAGCCCCAACCCTAACCCTAAATTTAGCCCCAACCCTAACCCTGAATTTAGCCCCAACCCTAACCCTAATTTTAGCCCCAACTGCTCTTCTCCTGCCGGCCAGCAGATGGCGATAGATGGAGGGCGCACTGCGCATGCGCCCGCCATTTTCTTTTCCCTGGCAGCCAGGAGGAGCAGCAGGAGGACCCAGGGACACCGGTGAGTATGATAGGGTCCCCGAATCCCCCTATTTCTCTATCCTCTGATGTGCGATCACATCAGAGGACAGAAAATTACACTTTGCCTTTTTTTTTGCAGTCGCCGGTAAACAGTTAATTACCGGCGATCGCAAAACAGGGGTCGGTAAAACCAACCCCGATCATGTTCTTTGGGGTCTCGGCTACCCCCGGCAGCCGAGACCCCAAAGATTCTCCCGGTGCCGGCCGGCGGGCGCACTGCGCATGCGCCCGCCATTTTGAAGATGGCGGCGCCCATCGGGAGCCACGTGGAGCACCGGGGGAGATAGGCAAGTATTGGGGGGCTACCTGGGACCCCATTTCTCTGTCCTCTGATGTGCGATCACATCGGAGGACAGAGAAATAAAAAAAATAAAAAAAAAATCGCTTTTTTTGCGATCGCCGGTAAACGGTTAATTACCGGCGATCGCAAATGCGGGGTCGGTAAAAAAAAACCCCGAATCATGTTCTCTGGGGTCTCGGCTACCCCCGGCAGCCGAGACCCCGGAGAAAATCTGACTCTGGGGGGCGCTATTTACTTTTTCCACAGCGCCGTTAATTAACGGCGCTGTGGTTTAAGTACCCTTAGCGGCCGCCGTTAAAAGGCGTATTGGCGGTCGCTAAGGGGTTAAACACGCTGCAACCTTTCTTTCCAAGACATCTGCTTGCTTTTTATTACATGCAGAGTTTGAAAACTATGGCTGGGGGCTTTTTACAATTGCATCTAGTCTGGACCATACCGCCTTCCTGTGCTGAGAGTCTGGTACAGTGTATCAGCGTGGCTGTGGTCACAGAGGATTGTGTAGGCTGGATACAGTGATGGCTTATTGTACATTACTAATCCTGAGAGTAGAGGGCAATGTCAGCACCGCTGCAGCACAGGTGATTGGGGCCGGCTGCAGTCTCTGGGGGGCATCCTCTGCAACGTGGCCCCTGCACAGTAGACTGTAGAGGCCCATAGAGCTGCTAGGTCTGCCTGCACACAGCGCTTGTTTGTACTCCGTTACCATGGAGACATATTGCTCTGCTTAGGAGCCACGATCACACGGTGTTTCCGGAGGGATCAAGGAGATACAAAAGTTCAGATCTCCCAAATGATAAAGTGATGGCAAACCCTAGCGATAAGGTATGAAATGAGAAGAATATCCCTTTAAGTCCATACAGAGCTCCCATTCACAGGCGGCAAGCACTTGTAAGTGGTGATTTTCAAACCTTGTGTAAATGGAAGATGACCCCCTATTTGGCCAGAAGCATGGACCCTGTGGGCTTTTCTCCCCCTGGACCCTCCTACCTGAGCCTTGAAATTCGGGCAATGCAATTCTTGTTTCAGCATAGGAGAAGCGGTGCCCATTTTCTGGCACCTCTTACCACCGATATCGGATATATGGGGACAGCAGCTTCAGTACCACGGCTTCCTTCTCTGAATCCGCATCTCCATCATTTCGGGTCTTCTCAAATCTCACAGGGATTCTGGCTTCCTCTGCACATTTCGGGAGAAGAGGTGCCCTTTAAAAGTCATTGCACAATAAAGCCCATTTAATTAAATTAAGCCCTCTGCACAGCGTCTACGAAGGAGGAACTGGTTAGAACCCCTCCAGTGTAATTCATTCTCCGCTGGTTCGGCCCAGTTCAGGCGAGGGGAACCTTGCGGCCCTGTTTGGGATGAGGCAGCGCTCTGGTATTTTCTGTATTGGGATGCAGGAGGATGAGGTAATCCCTCACTGGTGTGGGGGGAGGAGGGGGATGCGGATGTCTAACTCATTCCAGGTCTCCACAATAAGACATGACCACTTGGGGCCCCCAGTCCGGCAGATGCACCAGGTGGAGCCTGCGCCATTAACCCCCTGCTGCAAGTTACTGTTCGCCCACTTTCTGCAGACTCTGCTGGGCAGCCAATTTCCGTAAGTGGGTCCGCCATTAACCAGACAGTAGGATCCTGGATACGCTGATCCATCCTCCCTCTCCCAGAAAACGCGTCTTTTAATGCAATAATAAAGTGTTGCCGCATTCGCCCCATTGTCTGGAGAATATATAGATGTCGCTCGCGGAGAGGAACAAAAAGGGAAACAAAGGAAAAGATAAAGAAGTGGCAAACTAAAAACTAAGTCTGTGGGATACCCATAGAAATGCGCAGATCTCTGAGCCGCACGTAATTGCCGGCAAATATGTGATATGTGGCACCTGGAGACAAGATAATCTGCGCTTTCCGTGCCCACGTGTAAAGGCTGGCGCAGGAAGAAAGTGATGCGAGGTCACCGGGCTGAATGGCAGGATTACTTGATGGATACCTAGCGACAAAAGCCAGATCTTATCCCAACAGCCGCACAAATGGAGAACACAAAGAGATGAGATTTCACAGTTTACTGCGCCATTAAAGTGCCGGCTGCAGCCATGTGGGTGGACAGACATTACCAGAGACTTAGCGCCGGCAGAGTAGAGTATATCTGCAGGTGCGTCTCCGTGCCAATCTCACGGCGGGTATCATGGTGAACAAACCTCATGTGATGCCATCTTCTGCATAACCAGGCAACTCCGCCACAGCCGGTGAACACTCCATAGATGGCAGCCATACACACAGTACAGGGGTGCTCCGCTGCCGCCGCTCACTACTGCATTAAAGGAAGTCCATACATAGCGGTGACCCACTAAAACAGCGCAATGGCCCCTTCATTCTCAGGAAAATTGGGGGCCCAGTGGTTTTAGAGCATTTAGTCATCTCTAGTCTCTGGGAAAGATGGCTGACACCCAATGACAGGCTTCACATACAGCCGCCATTCGTGCCCCATAACTAGGCAGATATGACAGTGAGGACAGGCGGGGTGCCAACATATATAGCATGCCACCCGTCTGTACCAAAACACAGACGTGTAATGTCTACACAGACGTGGAGGGATGGTGACAACTCCAGGGACTGTTCTCCATCTTGGAAGACATTACCCGTTAAGGTCGGCTTCAAAGAATCCTTGTGAAAAATAAGTTTTTCATGGTATTTTTAGCTGCTTTTTTGCTCCACACATCACTTTAATATGTGAAACACGCCACCGGGTTTGGTTTATGGTGTCAGTGGCTCCAGGATGCCGCCCGCCTGCTGAATTCATGACATGGAAATAAACAGGATTTGCAGAGGGTTAATGCAAGCGTGGCGCCTGCGTGTGCTCACTGAGGAGCGGGCCGAGGAGCCTTGTAATTGAGGGAGAAGGACATGGCGCGGAGCAGAACGCAGCAGCGAGCGGCCTTATCCGTGTAACGCGCCATTAACACCCAGGCTGCTGTAGAGGCGTGCTGCGCAGGGTAATGGTCTGTGGCGGACGCTTGTTCCGCGCCTCGGCCTGTACGGAGAGGATGGTCGAGATTACCGCTGAAGAGACGATTGACTCCTCAGAGAATGCCGGCCACAATGCACTGCAGGGGACAAATCAATCGCTCTTTTTGTCCGGTCAGCGACTAATTGAGACACGGCAACAGTGAAACATGGCGAAGTGTCCGCTAATTCCTCCTGCGCTTCATGGCTTTAGTGTCCTATGTGTGGAGACAAGAGGCCAAATCCATCACTGCTGCCTCTGCAAAACAGACAGACAGCTCCGGGGTCAGGGATGATGGGAGTAGTGATACATTGTGTGATAGAAGAGAACACAGTGTGAGCTCCGAGGTCAGGAATGATGGGAGTAGTGATACAAGATTAGATTGTGAGCTCTGGGGATCAGGGACAGCAAAACACCCAACACACCCGGGTCCTGGACACCAGCACTCTATGGGACCCGTGAGTCCAGGGAGGGGGCGATGCCACCGCTGGCACTGGGCCCTGAATCGCACCTTAAACGGTTTCAAATCCTCGCCTCTCTCCGTTCTCCCCAGCATCTTCTGACTCTCCGACATCTCAGTGCCGAGGGCACACTGACATCACTACAGCGCGCCATCTGTGCAGAGGCGGAAGAAGAAGTGAGGAACAGGTAGAAGTCAGGATTTTAATTTTAATATATTATTTTTAAGAATGGAGCATTATGTGGTGCCCATAATACTGCATGGAGGACTATGTGGTGCCCATAATACTGCATGGAGGACTATGTGGTGCCCATAATACTGTACGGAAGACTATGTGGTGCCCATAATACTGCATAGAGGACTATGTGGTGCCCATAATACTTTATAGAGGATTATGTGGTGCCCATAACTGTATGGAGGACTAGTTGGTGCCCATAATACTGTATGGAGGATTATGTGGTGCCCATAATACTGTATGAAGGATTATTTGGTGCCCATTATATTGTATGAAGGACTATGTGGTGCTCATAATACTGTATGGAGGACTATACTGTCTGGTCTAAAATGAAAAACTTTTGAATCCCCCCACGCACGCACTGTGTGCTGTGAGGATTTGCTGGTTTCTGACCTATTGTAGAATTTACAATAGATATGACTCATTTAATGTAAGAAGTGAAATCTTTGGCATTGTACTATACCTATATTTCTTATCTGTGCATCATTAATTGTGGTATGTGTTAAAGGGCTCCTTGAGACTCTTTTGCTCGGGGCCCACGAAAACCTGCAAGCGGCCCTGGGCAATGATGATGGGAGTATAACAACACATTGTGTGAGAGTAGATTGTGAGCTCCTGAGGTCAGGGGATGATGGGAGTAGTAATACACTGTGTAATAGGAGATTAGACTGAACTCCTGGAGTCAGGGATGATGGGTGTGATTAGTGCACATGGCTCCACTGCTTGAAGGGTGAATTAACAGTGCAGAATCTTTCCTCCTGTCTATAATCCGCTGACCTGTGAATAGTCAGTGACCGACCGTCTGATTCACACCAAGGACTTGATCCTGCTCATCCTCACATACGGCACTTGTGCCCTGCTCTGGGGGTACACAGGGCAGCCAAACTCTCACACTAGGGTCTCATCCGCTGCTCTAAGGAATGATAACACTACATTGCAAATTGCCTCTTCTGAAAAAAAAAGAGGACTTAAACTCTATAGCGCCACCTGTTGGAAGTAGCGATCCTACAAGTCACAATCAACTCTTTAACGAGTCGTGCAATATGACTTAGGATAAAAGCCAAATTAGTATCTCAATTCGCAGACACGGTGTTTCGGGCTGTTGGCCCTCGTCAGTGCGAAGCATGAGAACTAATTTGGCTAGGTGAGAGGCTCTGGACTGGGGTCTAAGGGGTATCGTTTCTCCTTGTGGAGAGTGACATACCATCTCTGGCTTGTCAAGGTAAGGAGGCTTATTCGCCATGCAATGCTCCTCTGGGAAATATAATATGCAAATTGCCTCTTCTGAAAAAAAGAGGACTTAAACTCTATAGCGCCACCTCTCATTTATCCAAATTAGTTCTCATGCTTCACACTGACGAGGGCCAACAGCCCGAAACACCGTGTCTGCGAATTGAGATACTAATTTGGCTTTTATCCTAAGTCATATTGCATGACTCGTTAAAGAGTTGATTGTGACTTGTAGGATCGCTACTTCCAACAGGTGGCGCTATAGAGTTTAAGTCCTCTTTTTCTCAGAAGAGGCAATTTGCATATTATATTTCCCAGAGGAGCATTGCATGGCGAATAAGCCTCCTTACCTTGACAAGCCAGAGATG
The DNA here is from genome assembly GCF_032444005.1 of Ranitomeya imitator. Taxonomy (NCBI): domain Eukaryota; kingdom Metazoa; phylum Chordata; class Amphibia; order Anura; family Dendrobatidae; genus Ranitomeya; species Ranitomeya imitator. Next base: position 155,225,712 of record NC_091283.1, on the reverse strand, counting down.
GTATGTCACTCTCCATAAGGAGAAACGATACCCCTTAGACCCCATCACTACATTGGTAATTCATCTGCAGGGATTATCATGCTGGGTGCAACCTGCAGTGTAAAGAATGGAGGACTTCCCTTTGCTGTAATATTACACTTCATCCTCTTGCCTAGTCACGTGAGTTGGGTTAATTAAAAAACACAAATGTTCATCAAGTTAAACAAGGGACATAAACATAGCTAGAGAAATAAACAAGGGGTGTTAACCTAAGTAATCTGTACCCCCCTACAGATATATACTGTCTAATCACACACATATTATTAAATATATAATTCTAGAAGTAGTGACTGCAACCAATGACGCCTCAATGCTTTACACTGCAGGCAGAGAACTGGTAACTAGAAGTGAGACAAACTGGAACAATTCACCACCAGCAGCCGAGAAGCTACCAATATGGCACCGCTCTGAATAGCCAGGCAAGGGTTAATGGTGGCGTTGGTAGGAGACACGCCAGATAGAAAGTCTACACAAGAGGGGCGACAAGGACGTACAGGGAGTACAGAAACACGGGCAGCCCAGGACGTAATGCACAAGGGGCCACTGCCAGGTACACTGCACACAGGGGCCACGTGCCGACACGTGTAAGCTCTGATTTCACAACTCCTTGTTGGTACCCTTTCGCAGTTTTGATAAAATCTGTTTTCTCGGCTGCAGATCTGGCAGTGCTCTAAACGCTGAGCTCTGTGGAAGCTCACAGATTACCAGCTTTCCGTGTATACTGTGCATAGGCAGAAAACTGCCAATCAGAAATGGGGGAAGGGTTATACAGAGCTGATGAATATGGAGGACTACACAGCAGGAGAAAACTAGTCCTCTAGAGATAATCTCCTGCTGATAAAATTGCAGCAAGCAGCCCAGTGAGTGACATTGCTGGAGTCAATTTCTCTGCCCCTTCATCATGCTGCTCTCAGTAGGTAGCAAAATACTGCTCACAGGTTCCCTTTAAAGGGGTTGAACAGTTTAAATGCATCTTGATGAGCTATATTTATTATTTATTAGATATATGGCCTAAATCAAAAGTTTTCTTAAAGAGATATCCTCATTGGACAGCATGGTAGCTCAGTGGTTAGCATTGTTGATTTGAAGCACTGGAGTCCTGGGTTCAAATCCCACCAAGGGCAACATCTGCAAGGAGTTTGTATGTTCTCCCCATGTTTGTGTGGGTTTCCTCTGGGGTCTTCAGTTTCCTTCCACACTCCAAAGACTAATAGGGAATGTAAACTGTGAGCCCCAATGGAGACAACGATGATGTCTATAAAGCGGAATATGATGGCAGAGGCAAGCAAAATTAAAATTGAATTATTTAGTGATGACCTACTGCTATGATCACCAACACTTAAAGCGGGTCTACTAATTTAGCACCAGTGAATAGCTGTGTTGAATTGCTGTGACCTCCACTAATACAGATAAGGCACCACAAACGCACCCCCCCCCCCCCCTCCATTCATTGACTATGGGATTGCTGGAGATAGTGCAGCTCCATAGGCAATGAACAACGGCAGCCATCCCACCCAGTCAGACAGGGACCTGCAGGGCCTCACTCTTAGAATCAGAGGGGATATGAGCAGTAAGACCCCAAGAAATCTGCAAGGTATCACTTATCCACAGGACGTTACAACCCTTTGTATTATTGCTGTATATCCGGGCTCTGGGACGCTCACAGTTCTGGAACTTTTGGGGCCACAGCATTGCATCTCCTTCCCAGTTTTCATTTTGGATAGAGCCCTGCACAGACCCCCCCAATTCAAAGCAGCACCATGCAACGCAAGTCAGTGTGGTTAGATGCAGTTGCCCGCACAGTCACTTGGCTGGGAGCGCTGCTCTGCAGTGGTAAGTGATGAAGCCCAGTGTACTCCCCTTCATTATTAGGCTCGGTCCCAGAAGCTGTCCCCCTTGCAGTCCCTAATACTCCAAATAAAACTGTCCACTGTGTTGTGCCAAGGAGGAGTGACATGCCACATGGAATCCTGGTCACACTCTGCCCCTCAGACTACGCAGCAGACATAGCCCCGTCTCAGTGTTCCTCGATGTGTGCCGCCACATTCCTCCCCCCTTTATATTAACGCCACTACATTCGCCTTAATTCATAATTTCTCAGACACAAACACATAAATACTCGGCGTTTCCGCTAATAGACGCACGAGTGCTCACTGGGGGGCTCTAAAATTAGCAGAATAAACTCTAAGTGGTGGCAGAGAGCGGCCGTTCCCGGGAATAATCGCAAATAATAAATTAAATGGTTACTGCTCATTCTTATTTAATCCCGAGCTGTGGCGGCGGCGGACATGATGCAGCCGGCGGTGCTAATAATCAGTCCATCCATTCTCCAAGTTAATTTAAGAGAACTCGTCACTGGCCATTCATGTAAATTATGTCCCGCTATCAGGACACGTAGACGGCCATAATGAGAACCACGCCATATTCATTCCGGCCTGGGAGAAGAGAAAGCACAAGGAGCTCACAATTACATCAGGGGAATAAATGCCCAGGAGGTCAAGTGACCATAAAGCCCCTCCACCTGATATCATAACACAGGGAGCAGAGCAGGTCCCCCTTGGTTTACGTCAGGGATCATTACTCCCAATTACCAATTATGATCTTGTTAACCAAAGAGAAAAACTGGCACCATCAACGGGAAAGAAAAATGTCTGCTCCTAGCAACAATCCCAAAGACCCTGTGTACATATATTACCTATACTGCCTTGTACTCCAGAGCTGCTCTCACTATTCTGCTGGTGCAGTCACTGTGTACATACATTGCATTACTGATCCTGAGTTACATCCTGTATTATACTCCAGAGCTGCACTCAATATTCTGCTGGTGCAGTCACTGTGGACATACATTACTGATCCTGTACTAATCCTGAGTTACATTCTGTATTATACTCCAGAGCTGCACTCACTATTCTGCTGGTGCAGTCACTGTGTACATACATTACATTACTGATCCTGAGTTACATCCTGTATTATACTCCAGAGCTGCACTCACTATTCTGCTGGTGCAGTCACTGTGGACATACATTACATTACTGATCCTGTACTAATCCTGAGTTACATCCTGTATTATACCCCAGAGCTGCACTCACTATTCTGCTGGTGCAGTCACTGTGTACATACATTACTTATCCTGTACTGATCCTGAGTTACATCCTGTATTATACCCCAGAGCTGCACTCAGTATTCTGCTGGTGCAGTCACTGTGTACATGCATTACATTACTGATCCTGAGTTACATCCTGTATTATACCCCAGAGCTGCACTCACTATTATGCTGGTGTAGTCACTGTGTACATACATTACTGATCCTGTACTGATCCTGAGTTACATCCTGTATTATACCCCAGAGCTGCACTCACTATTCTTCTGGTGCAGTCACTGTGTACATACATTACATTACTGATCCTGAGTTACATCCTGTATTATACTCCAGAGCTGCACTCACTATTCTGCTGTTGCAGTCACTGTGTACATACATTACTTATCCTGTACTGATCCTGAGTTACATCCTGTATTATACCTCAGAGCTGCACTCACTATTCTGCTGGTGCAGTCACTGTGTACATACATTACTGATTCTGTACTGATCCTGAGTTACATCCTGTATTATACCCCAGAGCTGCACTCACTATTCTGCTGGTGCAGTCACTGTGTACATACATTACATTACTGATCCTGAGTTACATCCTGTATTATACTCCAGAGCTGCACTCACTAGTCTGCTGGTGCAGTCACTGTGTACATACATTACATTACTGATCCTGAGTTACATCCTGTATTATACTCCAGAGCTGCACTCACTATTCTGCTGGTGTAGTCACTGTGTACAGACATTACTGATCCTGTACTGATCCCGAGTTACATCCTGTATTATACCCCAGAGCTGCACTCACTATTCTGCTTGTGCAGTCACTGTGTACATACATTACATTACTGATCCTGAGTTACATCCTGTATTATACTCCAGAGCTGCACTCACTATTCTGCTGGTGCAGTCACTGTGTACATACATTACTTATCCTGTACTGATCCTGAGTTACATCCTGTATTATACCCCAGAGCTGCACTCACTATTCTGCTGGTGCAGTCACTGTGTACATACATTACATTACTGATCCTGAGTTACATCCTGTATTATACCCCAGAGCTGCACTCACTATTCTGCTGGTGCCGTCACTGAGTACATACATTAGATTACTGATCCTGAGTTACATCCTGTATTATACTCCAGAGCTGCACTCATTATAATGTAATGAATATACACGGTGACTCCACCTGCAGAATAGTGAGTGTAGCTGTGGAGTACATTCGGGATGACACCTGCTCCATGCTCCGACGTTCCCCTCAGCAGCTCTTCATCTCTGGCTCCCGCTGTCTCCTAGACTGCATTAGTGGATTGAGCTATTGATTCACCGCACTGATAATTATTGGAGGCTTGTGATACAGGAGGGAGATGTTTTATGTAGAGCACCTCGCTCTCTGTAAATTAGCTGTTAGGGAGCAATTGGCCGGCATGCTGCTCACACAGGGCCCCTCAGTGGGACACGTCCACCCAGACATTAATGTGCTGTGCAATTAGAGTACAACTTGTGCATGTAAAACCTGAGCCGTCCAGGTAATGGGTGCCACAGGCCGGAGGAGAAGCAGTGGGAATCTGGAGGAACAGTCAGGGCAGCACAGAATCCAGGGATGCCTGCAGCCCACCAGGCCTGGGTTATGGCAGCCTGTCTCCTCTTCTATCAGGGGCAGCTGCTCTTGTGCACTTTCTGGTCAGTTTTGCTGGCTGCAGTAGGGAGGAGGACAGGTAACCAAACTTCCCAGAGTATTAATTTACTTCTTCCCTCTTCAGGTTTGGCCGGGGTGATCAAAAACCCAGGAAAGAGCGAGGAGAAGAGAGGAATATATATATATTTTTCTGCAGACCAGGAGACCTCAGCCCCAATTCCTTTATCCTGTGATGTTCTGAGATTTCCGAATCCTTCGACTTGCGCACAGGCGGGGGGCTGGATGAACTATGCAGTGACCCCCGCTGCTCTTTTTTCATAAAACGTTTGTACTCAGCTGCTTAGCTGTGTGCAGGATCCAGGAGATCGTATAAATCTCTCTAGATCAATGACTTATGAGAGATCATAGAAAGACAGCACCTGTGCCGGAGAAGCTCATGGGAATACAGGCTACTGATAATAGGGCCACCTGGCCCGAGCCAATACACCGCTGTATATCAGAGCAGCGGTTACACATCAAGTACAAAGCAGGGATCCATCACCACATCCGAGTATGACATGTCTGGGATGTTTGCATTGGACCACAGATCAACCACTTAATCACCACCTCCAGAGCTGAACTCACAGTTCTCCTGGCCTCCTCAGAGCAGTCTTCAAAGTGGTATTCCCATCTCCAAGATCCTATCCCAATATGTAGTAAGTATAACAATAATAATATTAGCAAATACCTCCAATTAGAAGTGTAGTATAGTTCCTCTGATGCGCTATGTCCCTTTCCTCATGTGCAGACATTGCAGGACCTTAGGTATCCATGGTTAGGACCACTGATATAGTGACAGCTAGTTGCTAGTAGTCGTAACCATGGACACCTCAGGTCCTGCAATGTCTGCACATGAGGAAAGAGACATAGCGAATCAGAAAAACTATCCCACAATTCTAATTGGAAGTATTAGTTAATATTATTATACCTACTACATATTGGGAGAGGATCTTGGAGATGGGAATACCTCATTAAACACATATGAAATGTGTAAATCTGCAGTGAACAGCCCCTGCCATCCAGAGAAAAACCGTAGGTTGAAGAGGGAGATGGAGCTGCAGAGAGTGAGTTTCTGCGACTGCTTGCTGCGAGAGGAGCAGATGTGCAGCACCAAGGTAAAGGCAAGAATAACACCAGGAATATAAAGCCTGAAAGGGATGAGAAACAGACCCAGATATATACAAGGGCCACACATCCGAAAACAAGAGCACAGTGAGATGTAGGAGCAGTGTCGGAGCTCCGCTCCTGGTGATGGGTGTTAGTCACAGAGGAGGAAATTCATGTGCCTAATGGCGGACAGTGTCATTAACCCCTTCACTAACTTTGGATTTTCCGTTTTCGCATTTTGCTTCTCTTCTTTCCAGAGTCATAACTTTCTTATTTTTCCGTCAACATGGCCGTGTGAGTTATTGTTTTTTGCAGGACTAATTGTACTTTTGAACAACACCATTGATTTTACCATGTAGCGTACTTAAAAACGGGGGAAAAAATCCACATGGGTGTAGGTACGATGTTTTGATCGCCTGTTATTACAATACTGCAGCAAGCAAAAAACTTAATTCTGACATTTTTTTCTCATTACGCCGTTTATCCGATTGGATTAATACTTTTTATATTTTGACAGATTGGGTGTTTCTTAATGCAGCCATGCCAAATATTTGTATTTTTTATTATTTAGAACTTTTATATGTTGGAAAAAAAATGGCAATATTCGTAAAAAAATTTGTTTTACTCTTTACTTGCTTCAATAGGCTCCATGGGAGACTTGGAGCCGTGATCTTCTGGTCATTTGTGCTTCAGCCCTGCTATGTGTAGCAGAAATGCTCATCTGCTATTAACGCCGACCACTGGGGGGCGCTCACAGCAGATCGGCCATGACAACCACAGGGATCTCCCGCAGACCCCGGGTTGTCATGCCAACCCATTGGTGACCCACGATTATATGGCAGGGGTTCTGACGGGCGGAGCTAGAAACCCGCTTCCGGCATGAGCATGTTAAATGCTGCTGTCAGGTGATTCACAGTGATATTTAACATGATAACAGTCGTGGGTGGATCGCGCTTCCACCCGTGGCTGTTAGAGGCACATCACAGTGGATCAGATCAGCTGTTAAGTGCCTGAAACCATGTGGGTTCAGCGCCGAAGCCCGCATTAAAGAGGTTGAGGTGATTTATGACGTACCTATACATCATAATCATAAAGGGAATCTCATTTCCTTGGATGTACAGTGGAGAAAATAAGTATTTGATACACTGATGATTTTGCAAGTTTTCCCACCTATAAAGAATGGAGCGGTCTGTAATTTCTATCGTAGTAATTCAAAAAAATTGCTCCAAAGGATACAGTTAAGGTGCTAGGCATTCCAAAATATAGAACTCACACTTTCCAAAATAAAGGTATTTTACCGTCTAAGGAAGCAAAGTGATTGCAGCAACAATCTAAAATTCATAATTTATTGAGATAGAATTAAAACAACATAAAGAAAAATAATACGGTACAGAATAAAAACAAGGTGGGAATAAACCTCCAACGGGGAATGTGCACAAAAATAAGGCAGGGACTACCATATAGATCAAAGTCTTATGACACCGGAGTGTAATGTAATACCCAATTCATTATCAGATGTGCCGAAGTATTCAGTGTAGTCTTGTGGTAGTAAGGACATATGGAAGAGTTCCTAGAAAGTGCTTAGTGCAAGAAAGGAACTTAGTAAATACATATTTAAGGACAGACTGTTGTGTTGGCATATATAATGATATAATCTATATACATAGATCAAAAAAGAAAAAAGAAAAAAAAGTCGTGCCATGAAGAGAATAGGTAGATAAAACTCAAGGGACTACCTCACCTGAAAAGACCAAAGATGCCAAGATCTGGAGGAAGACCAGGACAGCCGCACATGCCCAACGCTGTTTCACAAACGCTTCTTCCGAAAGGGGTAGGGGATGTGAGGTTGTCCTGGCCTTCCTCCAAATCTTGGCATTTTTGGTCTTTTCACGTCCGAGGTCACTGGAGCAGGTTGGCACTGACTCGCCGGCGCCAGTGCAGAAGAAAGATGTCAATGCCCATAGAGAAGCGTAAATGTAAAGTGTAATCGGGCTATTGCAGGTCGCAGGATTCAGGGGCCACCACTACACGTCACAGGGCACGCTGATGGGAGGGGGCTGAAAATGAAGAGTCTTCTAAGGCAGAGTTTTCTTCTGGACACCGCATGCCACAGAGCCTGGAAGAACTCATTACCATAAACGAATAAGAGAGGATTTCTCCACAACAAGACCGCAGATATAAAGGCACCTTCTATAACCTGTATGCCCATATTAATAGGTTACATACGTCCAGACAGATTCCCTTTAATGCAGTCAATGAACATATTGGTCCTGTCACTAACAAACCGAATGGGGAAAAAAAATCCCCGACAGCAACAGTCAACAAGTATCGTCACAATATTTTTCCTCTTGCAACTCTAAAGTCATGAAAGTGTCACTGTGAGCAGAGGATCAGTACAGGATCAGTAATGTAATGTATGTACACAGTGACTGCACCAGCAGAATAGTGAGTGCAGCTCCGGGGTATAATGCAGGATGTAACTCAGGATCAGTACAGGATCAGTAATGTAATGTATGTACACAGTGACTGCACCAGCAGAATAGTGAGTGCAGCTCCGGGGTATAATGCAGGATGTAACTCAGGATCAGTAATGTATGTACACAGTGACTGCACCAGCAGAATAGTGAGTGCAGCTCTGGGGTATAATACAGAATATAACTCAATCACGATCAGTACAGGATAGTAATGTAATGTACAGTTAGGTCCTGAAATATTTGGACAGTGACAAGTTTTGGCATTTTTGCTTTTCACCAAAACATATTCAAAATACAGTTAAGTAAATAAGGCAGCACACTGAAGCGCTAAAACATGCAAACTTGAAAACACGAAATTTGAACTGCATTACTGCACTAGAAATATGAAAAATGAGAGCTTTTAGCGCATAAAAATGGCCAATTTTATGTGTACCTGGTAGCCCCTTTACGGCATCTCTCTTATACCAGGTCCTACACTTGCATTCAGATGGAGACGTTTATTCTCAGCGAGGTAAGGCAAGCGTAGGACCTGGTATAAGAGAGATGCCGTAAAGGGGCTACCAGGTACACATAAAATTGGCCATTTTTATGCGCTAAAAGCTCTCATTTTTCATATTTCTAGTGCAGTAATGCAGTTAAAATTTCGTGTTTTCAAGTTTGCATGTTTTAGCGCTGCAGTGTGCTGCCTTATTTACTTAACTATATATGAGTTGGCGACTCTGGGTTCAGCACCTGTTCACACTTAGTCTATGTTTAGATGTGCCGGACAGGTTTTTGAAATATATTCAAAATACAGTTATATATTCAATATGGGCTTAAAGTGCAGACTCTCAGCTTTAATTTTAGGATATTCACATCCTATTTAGAGTAAGGGTTTAGGAATTACAAAAGTAATTGGAGAATTATCCCAAAAGCCCTTTACTGGGCGGCATGGCTTTTCTTCCCATGTTAATCCATCATCAATTAAGCAGGTAAGAAAATCTGAAGCTGAATCCAGGTGTGTCTTTTACATTTGGAAGCTGTTGCTGTGAACCCACAACATGCATACAAAGGAGCTCTCAATGGAAAAGAAACAGACCATTATTAGGCTGAAACAAAAGAAGAAATCCATCAAAAAGACAGAAGGAATTGACAAATCAACAGTTTGGTACATTACCAAAAAAAGAGCCCACTGGTGAGCTTGGGAACTCAAAAAGGCCTGGATGTTCATTGGAAGACAACAGTGGTGGATGATCACAGAATCCCTTTTATGGTGAAGAAAAATCCCTTCACAACATCCACCCAAGTGACAATCACTCTCCAGGAAGCAGGCATTTCAGTACTGAAGTCTACCGTAAAGAGAAGACTTCATGAGAGCAAATACGAAGGGTTCAACACAAGGTGCAAGCCATTAATCAGCCTGAAAGGCCACATTAGACTTTGCCAAAATACATCTAAAGAAGCCGCCCGTTTCTGGAACATCATTCTGTGGACAGATGAAACGAAGATCAACCTGCACCAGAATGATGGGAAGTAGAAAGTATGGAGAAGGCTGGGAACGGCTCATGATCCAAAGCACAGCACACCCTCTGTAACACATGGTGGAGGCTGTGTGATGACATGGGCACGAATGGTTTCCAATAGAGCTGGGTCATTAGGGTTTATTGATGATGTGACTGAAAACAGAAGCAGCCGGATTAATTCTTGAGTGTACAGGGCGACACTTTCTGCTCTGATTCAATCAAATACAGCAAGGTTGATTGGACGGCGCTTCACAGGACAGATGGACAATGACCTAAAACATGCTGAGAAAGCAACACAGGAGAAGGCAAAGAAGTGAAGTATACTGCAATGGCCGAATCATCACCAGATCTCAACCCCATGGAGCAGCATTTCAGAAAGACCCACAAACAAGTAGCAACTGAAGTCAGCTGCAGTACAGGCGGCAAACATCACAAAGGAGGAAACCCAGTGCCTGGTGACGTCCATGGCTTCAGGTTCTCATTGCCTGCATAGGATTCTCTACAAAGTATTACAAAATTAACATTTTATTTATGGTAAAGTTAATTTGTCCAGTCACTTTTGAGCCCCTGAAACGAGGAGGCGTTGTAGAAAAATGGTTGCAACTCTTTTCGTTCAACTCCTTTAATTAAAACCAAAAGTCTCCACTTCAATTACATCTCAGTTGTTTCACATTAAATAAAAAATAGTGGCCTGCAGAGGTGAAATCACAGAGGTCCGGTCACTGTCCAAATATTTCTGGACCTAACTATGTACACAGAGACTGCACAAGCAGAATAGTGAGTGCTGCTCTGGAGTGTATGGCATAAGGCGAACATAAAGTGTTGGTAGGAGGCCAATTGAAGTGAGCAATGCTAACAGGTTTACATTAGGGAGCAGCTACGTAATTAATCCCTGTTATCAGCCGTTTCAGGTTGTGAAAGGCTATTAAACCCCCTATCCACCATGAGGGGAACATTATGTCACTGATGCAACCTACAGTGACACATCTATAAGTGCCGTGATCCACCGCTGCTCTTATTACACTCCGGCACAGCTACAAGCCGCTACCTATAGGACCATCGGCTCTATAAAGACCCCGAAGGTCAGGCAGGAGGGGAACCTGCAGGAGACAGAGCAGCGCTCCTGACAGCCGAGCCTTTATCAGCGCCGTCGGTGCGCACTTCACGCATTTAATAGTCCAAACCAATGACAATAAGTTGATTTTCTATTCTGAGAGCGCTATCTGCGGGGTCAGGAGCTTGTGCCGGGGGAGCGGGCGGTAAACAAATCAATTTATATGTAGACAGAATGGGGAGCTAATGTGCGCGGCGCGGCTCCCCGAGGCGTTTAATTTACTCTGACAACAGCAATGAAATTCTTGGTGTAATAGCATTACTCGGCTAATCTATTCAGACGCTCACAAAGACTGCAAGATCTGCAAAGACAATCGAGTTACTGCTGGGGGAAATGGCGAGAATGAGAAGGACACAGAGGTGCCGAGGCTGCCGCCGCCAGGTAAGGAGGGAACTAGTGCTGGATACCAAGACAAATCAATCTGAATGCCGCCCTTGCTCGTGCCACCTGCAGCCAGCACTCGGGCACCGGTCGCAGACAGTGCTGCCTACTGAAGGGTGCAGGAGCGCCGGGGGAGCACCGAGGTCCGACAGAGCGCGTAAGACTGGAACTCAGGCTTCATTTGTCACAGTTCTTTACAGGTGGCCTGCAGTGTAAAGAATGGTGGTGATGGGTACTGAGACTTCATCAAGCGTCTGTCTCAGGCTGAAGTCACCGTTGTCTCCTCCATCCCTGATTGGAAATGTGCTTTATTAGGAAAATTCATAATCTTTCTGCCGTTTGTTTTTATTTTATTGATTTATTACAATGTAAATTTCTGAACAACTAAAAGAAAAAGCGTTTCTCCAAATTCACCAGAAAACGCCCCTTTTACTGACTCCTGTAGTCTCATTATTAGAATCCCCCATAAGAGCCATTTGTCTCCAGCTGTAATAATCCAGAGATTATAACCGACCATGAGATAAACCATCAAATACCCAGTGAGGGGGGACGTGTCTGCACAAGATGGCGTAGTAGATAGTGTCTGTACAGATATGGTGGGAAGCAGAGGTGACAGGAGCAGCGGCTGCAGGAACAGGAGGCCGTCACCGGCTGCCACCAGATTCCTCAGGGGCCGGAGCTAGAAACCCTGCAGCGAGATCTGGTGGCAGCCGGCGCTGAGGTCTCAGTCTGTAGAGAAAGGCGAATACTAAACTGAAGATCTCTGTGCCAGAACTCAAGAATCAGGGATGTCCACAGTGAAGCTCCGGCGCCCGTGGACCTTCCAGCAGGACAATGAGCCCAGCATCTCACAGTCCACCAAGGCTCGGGGTCAGAAGAAGTCCTGGAAGATTCTGGAGTGGCCGTCAATCACCCGACCTGAACCCAATAGAAAAGCTTTGGTGGGATGTGAAGAAGGCGTCAGCTGCATAGAAAAGTAATATTACTGCCTCGGAGACCATTACCCATGAGGGATAGCCTGAGGTTCCTCAGGAAAGCTCACAAGCCAGTGTCTGGAGATGTATCCAGTCCACAGCAGGGTCTAACAGCCAGAGGGGGCAGCAGGGTCTACCAGCCAGAGGGTGCAGCAGGGTCTAAGAGCCGGAGGGGGCAGCAGGCTCTAAGAGCCAGAGGGGGCAGCAGGCTCTAAGAGCCAGAGGGGGCAGCAGGGTCTAACAGCCAGAGGGGGCAGCAGGCTCTAACAGCCAGAGGGGGCAGCAGGCTCTAACAGCCAGAGGGGGCAGCAGGCTCTAACAGCCAGAGGGGGCAGCAGGGTCTAACAGCCAGAGGGGGCAGCAGGGTCTAACAGCCAGAGGGGGCAGCAGGGTCTAACAGCCAGAGGGGGCAGCAGGCTCTAACAGCCAGAGGGGGCAGCAGGCTCTAACAGCCAGAGGGGGCAGCAGGCTCTAACAGCCAGAGGGGGCAGCAGGCTCTAACAGCCAGAGGGGGCAGCAGGCTCTAACAGCCGGAGGGGGCAGCAGGCTCTAACAGCCGGAGGGGACAGCAGGCTCTAACAGCCAGAGGGGGCAGCAGGGTCTAACAGCCAGAGGGGGCAGCAGGCTCTAACAGCCAGAGGGGACAGCAGGCTCTAACAGCCAGAGGGGGCAGCAGGCTCTAAGAGCCAGAGGGGGCAGCAGGGTCTAACAGCCAGAGGGGGCAGCAGGCTCTAAGAGCCAGAGGGGGCAGCAGGGTCTAACAGCCAGAGGGGGCAGCAGGCTCTAACAGCCAGAGGGGGCAGCAGGGTCTAAGAGCCAGAGGGGGCAGCAGGCTCTAAGAGCCAGAGGGGGCAGCAGGGTCTAACAGCCAGAGGGGGCAGCAGGCTCTAACAGCCAGAGGGGGCAGCAGGCTCTAACAGCCAGAGGGGACAGCAGGGTCTAAGAGCCAGAGGGGGCAGCAGGCTTTAAGAGCCAGAGGGGGCAGCAGGGTCTAACAGCCAGAGGGGGCAGCAGGCTCTAACAGCCAGAGGGGGCAGCAGGGTCTAACAGCCAGAGGGGGCAGCAGGCTCTAAGAGCCAGAGGGGGCAGCAGGGTCTAACAGCCAGAGGGGGCAGCAGGCTCTAACAGCCAGAGGGGGCAGCAGGCTCTAACAGCCAGAGGGGACAGCAGGCTCTAACAGCCAGAGGGGGCAGCAGGGTCTAACAGCCAGAGGGGGCAGAAGGGTCTAACAGCCAGAGGGAGCAGCAGGGTCTAACAGCCAGAGGGGGCAGCAGAATCTAACAGCCAGAGGGGGCAGCAGGCTCTAACAGCCAGAGGGGGCAGCAGGGTCTAACAGCCAGAGGGGGCAGCAGAATCTAACAGCCAGAGGGAGCAGCAGAATCTAACAGCCAGAGGAGGCAGCACGGTCTACCAGCCAGAGGGGGCAGCAGGGTCTAACGGCCAGAGGGGGCAGCAGAGTCTAACAGCCAGAGAGTTTTCACCAAGTACTGAAAGGGGGAATAATTCTGAGACTGTGAAAGTCAGTAAAAGTGACATTTTGTTGGTGAATTTGGAGAAACCTCATGCTATATTAGTTGTATTCAGCTATTTACAATGTAATAAACCAAAAGAAACGAAAAACAAACAGAAGAAATATTGTAAATTTTACTAATAAACCAAACTTACAATGGGGGGGAAATAACTGTGTATACGCACAGTACGCCCTTCATTTGGCTGTTTGCTCCAGCACTGCCACCCTAGAAGGACCGACAGTCATGATATTTTATCCATACAGTCATCCGGCTAGCGAAGCCACTGATTGGCTGCAGGGGCAGGTGACTGATACATGACACATTATAACTGTCAGAGCTCGCTCAAACTGGCATATAAAATGGCTCAGTGCTATGCAATGTTTTATAGCACAGCACTCAGACCAGTGTTATTCTATGGGGAAGCTCAGATCTTCAATTTATTTTTCTCATGATGGGTCGGCATAAGAAAACAATTGGCAGTATGCTGCGAGACTCCACTCACACGCACCCATCCAGGTCTATGGGTGCATGTGAAACATCAAACTGCACTCGGATGACATGTGAGTGCAGTCTGATTACCGCAGATGCCGACAATGGAAAAATTACTTTCTCCGCCTTCTCCACACCAGTGCTGTGATTCTCTCATGTGAGACAACTGGAGCACAGGGCACCAACACTTGGCTCAAACGCCGACAGTGTGGTCAGAGAGTATTTGCATAAGTGGCCCCGATTCTCTCACATGAGATAGCAGACATTGGTGTGAGCGAGTCCTCAGTACGGTGCGGGCAGTCTGTCAGTCACCCGACCCTGCAGACAATCAGTGACCTCAGCACAGGGCGGCATCGCTTCCGGTCCTGCCAGAGATTACAGGTCAGCAATGCTCAAGCGCCAAAATAAGACTTCATTCCTCATTCTACAACCGTCCCTTTACTACAAAACATAGGAGGATATTAATCATTGTTGCACAATCATATGAATAATAATAAAAAAAAAGTATTTATCCAATTAACGCTGCAATGAGACAAAAAAATAATAATCAGAACTCCTGAACAAGAATTTGCTAGCCACCACAATTAAAAAGGAAAAACAAAAACAAAGGGTTCAAAACGGTAACAATAAAAACATCAGTTTGATGAACCAAAAAATGAGTCCCTCGCACACCTCCAATGATGGGAAAACAAACAAAAAATAATCATTTTTAAAAAGTCACCGATTTACTTTCTTTTTTGCTTTCAAAGTTTTAATTTTTTTATCACTAAAATATGAAATAACTCTTGTATCTCTGCAATCGTGCTGAACCGGAGAATCGTGCTATCATGGAAATGGTGAAATTGGGTTTCTTTTTCCTTTTCACCATTTTATCTCACTTGGAAATTTTTTTGGCATTTTTTGGTAAAGTGTACTGCCATAAATAATCATGCAGGGAAATAAAGGGCCTCATATAAGGCAATGGAAAAATAAATCTTGGAATAAGTGAAGGAAAAAGAGCAAAGCGCAAAAACTAAAACTCACCCATTGCTTCAGAGGGTAAGTGCTCAGGAGGGCATTTCTTAATGTGACACTGAGCAATGCCCCTCTTTGCACAAGTACTTAGCAGTGGTCGCCATTATTACGGACCCTGTATAACAAATAACTACACAGGTTCTGTACTAGGAGGCCTTCTGGTGAATGGTGTAGCTCTTGACCCATTAAAGGGTTACAGCCCATAAGGTCACCGGGCCGGCTGAAAATTAAAACGCTGGATTTCAATTTCCAGGTCTCTCTATTGTGTTTGCAGGATGCAGCCGCGTCTCCCTCCTCCCCCCAATGGAGAAGAATGCCTCCGGCTGGGGATCTCATTTTCCCACTTAAAATTAATTGCAGCACTGAGGGCTCGGTACAGGAGGGCAGCAGAGCGGCGGTGACAGCCATCGTGCTCCGCCAGAACAATGCTCTACAGATGTCTTTGTAAGTGAGGTAGCGATACAGAAACGTGGAAGATCTGTACCTTGGGGAGACATTGTGCCTGAACTATCCTCAGCCGGATCTTTCGTTTATTATTTCTATTTATATCGCGCCTGGCGCAGAAAGTGGCGCCACGGAGTGTTTCATCCAGGTGACGTCCCGGCAGCACTTCTGTGGAGGGTCCGGTGTTCACCGATATGAGGGGCGCGTGAAATATCAGATCAGGAGCCACGGTGCAAAATGGAAAAAATGTGGGGTAGAGGTTGGGGGTCATTGACCCCTGTTCTGATAGGATTAGGGCGCACTTTTGGTTGGGCTTTCACTTTAAATAGCCCATCAAGTGGTTCATGAGAAGTAAATTACGCTTGTTATTATTGACACCATCCAAATCGTTATGCAGAAAGGATCCAGTGCTAATCACACAGATAAAAAAATAGCTGTTTGCTGCAGAATTATGAATGCAGCTCTGGAGGGAACTATAAGATTTGAAACATGATATGGAAGACACTTTGTTACAGTGGATCAGCACAGATAATATGTGTAAGTCTGGAGTCCTCAGAGTATTGGAGACCATGGCAATAACCCCCAGAAACCACCAGATCCGTCACATGGCCGACCCCACTGTCTTCTATTGGCGTGATGCCAGTCATCCTAATGCAATTCAATGCCTCTCAAAAACAGCAGCTTCAGTGACGGAGCGAACACGTAGGTGTGAGCACGGTATTGAGATGTCAGCTTCTGAATGCAATGCAAAATGTTTCCATTCACTCCCAGCAAGCAGAGACCTTGACAATGGTGAGAGTCTAAGGATACCGTCACACAGTGGCACTTTTGTCGCTACGACGGTACGATTCGTGACGTTCCAGCGATATCCATACGATGTCGCTGTGTCTGACATGCAGCAGCGATCAAGGACCCTGCTGAGAATCGTACGTCGTAGCAGATCGTTTGGAACTTTCTTTCGTCGCTGGATCTCCCGCTGTCATCGCTGGATTGGTGTGTGTGACACCGATCCAGCGATGCATTCGCTTGTAACCAGGGTAAACATCGAATTACTAAGTGCAGGGCCGCGCTTAGTAACCCGATGTTTATCCTGGTTACCATCGTAAATGTAAAAAAAAAAAAACAGTACATACTTACATTCCGGTGTCCGTCAGGTCCCTTGCCGTCTGCTTCCCGCACTGACTGACTGCCGGCAGTAAAGTGAAAGCAGAGCACAGCGGTGACGTCACCGCTGTGCTGTGCTTTCACTTTACGGCCGGCAGTCAGTCAGTGCGGGAAGCAGACGGCAAGGGAGAGACACCGGAATGTAAATATGTACTGTTTGGTTTTTTTTACGCTGGTAACCAGGGTAAACATCGGGTTACTAAGCGCGGCCCTGCGCTTAGTAACCCGATGTTTACCCTGGTTACCCGGGGACCGGCATCGTTGGTCGCTGGAGAGCTGTCTGTGTGACAGCTCTCCAGCGACCACACAACAACTTACCAACGATCACGGCCAGGTCGTATCGCTGGTCGTGATCGTTGGTAAATCGTATAGTGTAACGGTACCCTAAGGCTTAGGGGTTAATTCACCTTGTGATGTGCCTGGTTGGGGGTGCACACGCCTTACCGAATCGTGTGCATCTCCAGGCTGCCGTGCACCATGGTCTGGAGAAAGGTACTGCTGCCATTTGCGCCACTTTCTAGGAGATTACCTCCGCACTTTAGAGAAGTGACAGCTGCCATCCCGAATTTGGTGAAAAGCTTCCAAATTCTCTCACACAAATTAACTTTTTTTATTTGCTACTCCTGGAAACTGGGATAAAGAATTATATGAACGCCAGAAGTATTTGTGATAAGATGGAAGCAGAACAGCCGAGCTCGGGTGCAGCAGAAAATCTATCAAACCGCGCATATCATCCCTGTGCGATAATCCAAGTGCAGCGAGATTAACCCCAAATTTTTTCTGCCATGTTACTATGAGCGACACCACTATCGGAATATCCTGCGGATGTATCCATGCACCTCCAGGGTCAGCGCTAACAAGCTCTAAGACCCCGCTACCCTCGTTACATAAAATATGGCGCCACTTTCACGTCAGACTGCCTGTACCCCACAGCGGGTATCCACACGTGCCCCATTGAGGCAACAAAGGAAGCGATCAGCAGGTGCGGAGGCGCAGAATTATCTTTCGGCTCCCTCCATCGTGCTGATTATTCCAGATGACTATGTAGCTGAAGATACAGAACACAAAATAATGAAATAACCCAGGTCGCGGTTTGGATTATTTCACGCTTTTTGTGAATGCCATCCCCCCCCTTCCCCAGGCTGTATTCTCTCTTTGAATGAGCCTCAAAACGCGTTGGCGCATAGTCCCATTAATGAACAGTATGGAGGCTTCACGTCTGACTCGTTTCCATAACGAACTGAGGCCTTGTTTGCCGGCGCACAATGCTTATATCACCTTGGGGATGGGTTAGCAGAGAGGCAGCGAGCGGCTTGCGTTTGCGGTTTTATGTTTTGTTTGTTTCTTGGCGCCTTCTAAATTATTTACCGTTTACCGATAAAGCTGCTTTAACCCTCCACCTCCTGGAGCGCGCTGGGATGCCAGGCTTCCAGAGCAGGCTGGATGGGCGCGGAGGACGCTGGCGGTGGTGGGGTTACTTTCCCCATCTTTCCCAAGGCCCCGTTAATGTTTACGCACCTGAAGTTCTCTGTACACAGTCACTCCGCCAATGCAGAAATAACGCAGCCCAAAGGAGCAGAGAATAAAAGCCTGGACCAGAAATAACCCCCTTCCCTGATGTGAGCACTGGGCATCTTCTGGGAGGCGGCATTTCTATATAATCTGCACATCCAGCCACTAATGAGTATGTGATGGATTAGGGGACGGACGGCTGCGGCTGTCCTCGGCTATTATCGTACACAAATAATAATAGTGGTGTCATGTAAATCATGAGTCTGTAATGTAGGCAGTGAGCGAAGAGGACCATGAATACATCACATACACCAGGAGAGCAGAGGAGGGCCCTATAGATAGCATATACACCAGGAGAGCAGAGGAGGGCCCTATATACGACATATACACCAGGAGAGCGGAGGAGGGCCCTATAGATAGCATATACACCAGGAGAGCAGAGGAGGGCCCTATAGATAGCATATACACCAGGAGAGCGGAGGAGGGCTCTATAGATAGCATATACACCAGGAGAGCGGAGGAGGGCTCTATAGAAGGCACATACACCAGAAGAGCAGAGGAGGCCCCTATAGACGTCACATACACTAGGAGAGCAGAGGATGCCCCTATAGATTTCACATACACCTGGAGAGCTTAGGAGGCCCCTATAGATGGCACATACACCAGGAGAGCAGAGGAGGGCCCTATAGACAGCACATACACCACCAGGAGAGCAGAGGATGGCCCTATAGGCAGCACATATACCAGGAGAGCATAGGAGGCCCCTATAGATGGCACATACACTAGCAGAGCAGAGGAGGCCACTATAGACGTCACATACACTAGCAGAGCAGAGGAGGCCCCTATAGACGTCACATACACCAGGAGAGCAGAGGAGGCCCCTATAGACGTCACATACACCAGGAGAGCAGAGGAGGCCCCTATAGACGTCACATACACCAGGAGAGCCGGAAGCCCCTATAGATGGCACATACACCAAGAGAGCAGAGGAGGCCCCTATAGATGGCACATACACCAGGAGAGCCGAGGAGGCACCTATAGACGGCACATACACAGGAGAGCAGGAGGCCCCTATAGACGTCACATGCACAAGGAGGGCCATATAGATGGCACATACAATGGGAGAGCAGAGAAGGCCCCTATAGACGGCACATACACCAGGAGAGCAGAGGAGGGCCCTATAGATGGCACATACACCAGGAGAGAAGAGGAGGGCTCTATAGATGGCACATATACCAGGAGAGCAGAGGAGGCCCCTATAGATGGCATATGCACCAGGAGAGCAGAGGAGGCCCCCATAGATGGCACATACACCAGACACAAGGAGAGCAGAGGAGGCCCCTATAGACGTCACACACAATAGGAGAGCAGAGGAGGCCCCTATAGACGTCACATACACCAGGAGAGCAGAGGAGGCCCCTATAGATGGCACATACACCAGGAGAGCTGAAGAGGCCCCTATAGACGGCACATACACCAGGAGAGCAGAGGAGGGCCCTATAGACTGCACATACACCAGCAGAGCAGAGGAAGCCCTTATAGACTGCAAATACACCAGGAGAGCACAGGAGGCCCCTATAGATGGCACATACACTAGCAGAGCAGAGGAGGCCCCTATAGATGGCACATACAGCAGGAGAGCAGAGGAGTGCTCTATAGAAGGCACATACACCAGGAGAGCAGAGGAGGGCCCTATAGATGTCAGGTACAGCAGGAGAGCAGAGGAGGCCCCTATAGATGGCACATACACCAGTAGAGCAGGAGGCCCCTATAGATGGCACATACACCAGAAGAGCAGGAGGCCCCTATAGACGGCACATACACCAGGACAGCAGAGGAGGCCCCTTTAGAAAGACATACAACAGGAGAGCGGAAAAGACATCATATACATCAGATGCCATCATGAATACAATACCACAACGGAAGTGAAGACTGACACATACACAGGCATATACAGCACTGTGCAAAAGTTTTAGGCAGATGTGGGAATAAACTCTGCAAAGTAACCAAGAAGTGTTAATAGCTTATTTTTATCAACTTAAATGCAAAGTCAATGAAGAAGAGAAATGTAAATCCTAACAATATTTAAAGGGTTTGCCCACGAACAAAAGTTAATCTATTCACTAGATCTTGGAATAATAATAATTTCCACAATTGGATGTGTTTAAATAAAATGTCCCTGTGCTGAGATAATCTTATAAATGTGCCCCTGCTGTGTACTGTGTAATGGCTGTGTATGACGGTACAGGGACATGGTGTGATCATAGCACAGCTCCTGGGCAGGAGGGGACACAAGACTATACAGACAGGACAGCGGGGATCGATGCTGATTCTTTTTGTGAGGCAAAACATTTCACTGCCTGTTTTTAAACAATGTCTTACCTCTAGAGAAGGAATCAGCTGTGATCCCATGCTGCAATGTCTGTATACTCTTTTGTGTCCTCTCCTGCCCAGGAGCGCGGCATCTAGTGAGTATAATGAACTTTTGTTTGTGGGAAAACCCCTTTAATGACCGCCTGTCGCCTCCGTCACTTCTTATCAGGGATTTGGCAGGGTTATTATTATTCTTGGTTTATATAGCGCCATCATATTAGGATTATAGCTGGGCATGTCTGGAGCCAGTTCTACCAAACAGGAGATAATGGTCATTTACTGCATTCCAACCTTCATATGAAATCAACTGACAAACAGCTGTGCAAAAGGCTTAACACTGGGTGAGGAAGAAAAACTCTGCTACAAAAGGTGAGGATGTGGAAGACGGGTTATTGTCATAGGTCATACACATGGCAAGACTGAGTGCAGCAACAAGACATGAGGTGGTTATTCTGCATCAGCAAGCGGTCACCCAGGATAACATGCGCTGTTCAAGAAGAGGCACCAAGAAATTGACAACATTGAGGAGCGTAGATGCAGGGGTCGATCAAGAAGAATGAGTGCAGCAGACAAGACATCGCACATACTGTAGGCTAAATGCTCTTTCGATGTACAGCCATCTGTTCCGACTCTCCCCATAGAAATGATGTCAGGGCTTGGCCAAATACTCATATGTTCTCTATGGGGAGAGAGGAAAAAGCTGTTGGATTCATATGGCAACAGCTTCTCTGTCTGCAGAATTAAATGATCGAGCGACTGAATGCTGATAACAGTCGGGGAAGAATTGGGGGCCTGTAGAGCATTGGCGGGTGTAGCAGACTTTTCTAATGTGTATGGGGGTCTTCAGAGACAGCTGTATTGTGACTGCCCCTATGGTCACCCCACATGACAAGTGTGAGAGGGCAATACACCCGCTGATAATCCGGGAACATCCGAGACCTGATGGTTATGCAGGAATATTACTGCACATGATAGAAGAGGAGATGTCTCCTAGCGCGGGGATGGGGAACAGTAATAGACGGATTCCCTTTAATGTATTAGTGCAGAGACAATGAGCGGGCTGCGGATCAGGGGGGGCACAAGGCAGCCCCTTCTTTGTTACCATGGAAACGATGCACACAAACAATACAGAGGGCTACGTATATGATGAATAGTCAGATGTTGAATGTGCTGGAATACAGGAAAACCAAAAGCACAAGAAATGCCCCCCGGGCCCAGCTTATTCCCCTGGGAAAACGACAGCAGCCGAGACTCGGCACCCTCCTCTGCCGCGTGCCAGGAGATAGAGCCGTCATTGTGCTGTCACCTCACAAACGAGCAATCCAGAGCTAGACGATGACAGCACTTGCCCCAGGGGCCAGAGGTCATCAGCCTGGGGAAAAAGCCCAACTTCAACCAACCAGATATTGACTACCTCTCCTACACACAGGTCATTGATATGCAAGTCTCTAACAACCCCTTTAACACGTGTGATTTGATTGTCGCCGGTCATATTGTGACTATGTTGTAGCGTCAGGACACTGATCTGGGGCCACATGCCGCAATAGTCGCCCTACAATCAGACGTCGCCCTCCTCCCTGAGAAGTGATACAATTGTATCCAGCACAGACAATGCTCTGAGCTTCACAGCCTGCACCGATACATTGTAACAAAGCAGCAGGGAGAGCTGTATACAGTCACATAGGACTGTCCACACTGGATACAACTGCTGAGAACAGGACATGGGACGTTGCTGCTCGTCTGTTTCCATTCACTGACTGCAAACAAAACTACTAAAAATATTGAGCAACGGAAACAAGCATCCTGATAGTGATCAGCGTGCTTCTGCAACTTTCTGACAAAACCGGATCTCGTAAACCATCATATCCAAAGGGAAAAGTGCCCCCAAGGTTCTGACACAAGGTGGCACAGTGGCCATGGATGTGGGCACCATATACCGAGGTGCACTACAGAGCTGTGCAGATCCCTGGCTGTGGATGCTGGAGTTACAGGACTGAGCGCCCTCTCCTGGCCACAGCATGCACAAGCAGAGCGATACAACTCATAGTAAGGCAGAACACCACCAGAACCTCAGGGATGGGAACAGGCAACACAGGTGTCTGTGGATGAGTGAAGGATCAGACAGGATCATAAGTCTTATTAAACACAATAAGTCCTAAATAACGTGGTGTGGCACTTCATACCAAATGTAACAACAGTCACCCGAGCCTTAAGTCACATCAGCCACATTTTAAGGCTCGGGCGATTGTTGTTGCAGGATCATAGGTCTGCATGGGAGCTGTGTACACAAGACAGCAGCTACAAACCACATGGCGCAGAGCTTGGCCTCCATTGTGCTGGCATCGGGGCAGTGATCACTCCCCATCTCCATAGCAGGACAGCTATAAATTTTTGTTACAGCAACCGCATCCAACGGGCAGTAAAATCCAGAGCGAGCGATTCCGCAATAAATGTCAGAGCCGTCTGCAGGCGTGACAAGATGCAGCTAAAAAATGAGGCACGTGGCATCCAAAACCCACGGATGGCAACTTAATAGAGATGCAGAATTTATTACAAGGCTGGGACGCGATATCAGCCGGGAACACCACAGAGACCCCATAAATACTGCAGACAGCGCTTGTGTCCGTGTGGGCTCCCAAATGTTCCACAACACGGACCCCCCCCCACTATGAGGGAGTGCAGAGCCCCAGACATAGTATCAGTACCGGATAAGGTAGAGCAATGCTGCACTACTAGGACAGGTGAGTGCAATCTATTACTCCCTGTCATCAGCCATTTCAGGCCAGGAAGAGGCTGCTTTTCACAGGGTTGTGGAGTCGGAGTAGAGTCAGTGTCCATTTTGGTGGAGCCAGAGTTGGTATAAAATGGACCGATTCAGACTCCTAAAATATAGAATAAATTGGGTACAGTAGTACAATGCAGGATATGCTGTACATTTTCCTCATAATTTGGGAAAGATATGAAATGTCCTACAAATGTCTGTTCTGTTCCTGATCTAAGAATCTTGGCTTTTAGAGGAGATGAATCTATGCTGCACTTTATGTACATGCTCAGTAGTGACCAGTGCTGTGGGGTCGTAGAGGAGACGAATCTGTGCTGCACTTTATGGACATGCTCAGTGGTGACCAGTGCTGTGGGGTCGGAGGTGAGATGAATCTGTGCTGCACTTTATGTACATGCTCAGTAGTGACCAGTATTGTGGAGTCGTAGATGAGATGAATCTGTGCTGCACTTTATGTACATGCTCAGTAGTGACCAGTGCTGTGGAGTCGTAGATGAGATGAATCTGTGCTGCACTTTATGCACATGCTCAGTAGTGACCAGTGCTGTGGAGTCGTAGAGGAGACGAATCTGTGCTGCACTTTATGTACATGCTCTGTAGTGACCAGTGCTGTGGAGTCCTAGAGGAGATGAATCTATGCTGCACTTTATGTACATGCTCAGTAGTGACCAGTGCTGTGGAGTCGTAGAGGAGACGAATCTGTGCTGCACTTTATGGACATGCTCAGTGGTGACCAGTGCTGTGGAGTCGTAGATGAGATGAATCTGTGCTGCACTTTATGCACATGCTCAGTAGTGACCAGTGCTGTGGAGTCGTAGATGAGATGAATCTGTGCTGCACTTTATGCACATGCTCAGTAGTGACCAGTGCTGTGGAGTCGTAGAGGAGACGAATCTGTGCTGCACTTTATGTACATGCTCTGTAGTGACCAGTGCTGTGGAGTCGTAGAGGAGATGAATCTATGCTGCACTTTATGTACATGCTCAGTAGTGACCAGTGCTGTGGAGTCGTAGAGGAGACGAATCTGTGCTGCACTTTATGGACATGCTCAGTGGTGACCAGTGCTGTGGAGTCGTAGATGAGATGAATCTGTGCTGCACTTTATGCACATGCTCAGTAGTGACCAGTGCTGTGGAGTCGTAGATGAGATGAATCTGTGCAGCACTTTATGTACATGCTCAGTAGTGACCAGTATTGTGGAGTCGTAGATGAGATGAATCTGTGCTGCACTTTATGCACATGCTCAGTAGTGACCAATGCTGTGGAGTCGTAGATGAGATGAATCTGTGCTGCACTTTATGTACATGCTCAGTAGTGACCAGTAGTGATGGGAAATCTCGAGTAACGAGTATATTCGCTCGAGTACGCTCGGGTGTCCTCCAAGTATTTTTTAGTGCTCGGAGATTTAGTTTTTCTTGCCGCAGCTGAATGATTTACATCTGTTAGCCAGCATAAGTACATGTGGGGATTCCCTAGCAACCAGGCAACCCCCACATGTACTTATGCTGGCTAACAGATGTAAATCATTCAGCTGCGGCGTTAAAAACTAAATCTCCGAGCACTAAAAAATACTCGGAGGACACCCGAGCGTGCTCGGGAAATCTCAAGTAACGAGTATATTCGCTCATCACTATTGATCAGCACCGGAGCTGCCGTCCTCCGCTCCATTTCAATCCTACAGCCCTCCGCTTTCTAGTTCACTGTGTTGAGCCCCATATTCTTAGATACAGGACTCCATAGTAGAGAAGGATTGGGAAGTGACCGACAGAGAGAGGGGAGCGGTGCTAAAATATCTTTTTGATCTCCCGACTGAGCCAATCAGACCTGTCTGAATAAGGTGGCGTCATGCCCTGACACAACCCGGCGTGCCGCTCAGAATCAGCGCAGTCTTTGCCGGCGTTCCCCACGGCACAATCTCTTGGTAACTTTTGCAGTCATTTACTTGCTCCTTCCTGCGGCGAGACCTTCTGTCTATGAATTGCAGGGTGATATGGAAGACGGGCACTAACGATAAGGAAGTGTCTGCTCCCCACTTATATAATGGCATAGTATTCGCCATTTCCCGTTGCGCTGCTATTTGCGGCACAGCAGGGAGATTGGTTTCACAGGTAGCGGGGGGGCTGGCAGTCATGTTTATCTGTATCAACATGGAACGAGAAAGCCCGGAGCGATCGCACCATACACCAAACTACAGCGAAACTACGGCATCCGGCAGCTGAGAGGGCGTACTGGTGGTTGTAGTTTGGAAACGATAGGATTGTGCCGATTGCGTTCCTAAAACAAGCAATAACACTGCTACACGACAGCGTCTGCAGGCGACAGCTGCAAAACAACAGAAATTAATGGAGAGGTTGAAAAGGCTGACAACAGAGAGCAATAGAAGGCTTTACAGATGGAGGTGGCACAGGTTCTCGTATTTCCTTCATGGAGCGCCCACATTCCCCAGCTTGGATCACAGCACCAGCTTTTGATACGCAGGTTAGAGGAACCCGCGCCAGTCCCTGGTCTCTGCCCCCGTGGTGTAATTTTTGCCCTTAGATCTCGTCTGTTTCATCCCGTACAGATCCTGATCTGCCCCCAGGTACGCCACCTCAAAGCGCGGCAGCCGCTTCTGCAACACTGGATTGTACGCTCCACCAGGGAGCGCAGCAAAGATGAAGAAACTTCAGATGTGGGTTAAAAGGCGCCAATCAAAATCAATAAGGCCGTCATGGCGAACGTCCCTGGGGGTCTGTACTGGACGAGGGGAGGGTTCCGGGAATCATCATACAACTGCGGCAGTCAATGGAGGGGAAAGTAGTAGCAGCTTATAGGATGGGACTACTCCCCCTCCTCCATCCCAGCAGCTGGCAGCACATCCATACAGCCAGCGCCGGTACGAGAGCGAATGGCACCACCAGCTGTTCACAGGCAGAATTAGGAGAGGAGCAATGGCATTTTACAGGTTCTGGAAACTGCATATAAATCAGGCATGTAATGCGCCGCTGACACAGGGAGCCGCCATATTGGAGGCCAATCAATATTCATGGATGCAAGGAGACAATTGACTAGAAGCTGGCAATGGGTGATTTACCCACAGTGACTACAGCACTTAGCGGGCGCTTTGTATGCACAGAGCAGGTACGTCTGGAGGCGCGCCATGCCTCGTGCCTCACTCATCACTTATAGCGGTACTGCTCTGCTGACACATGGCTGGGATGCCCATCACTATCATCAGTGGGAGTCCTCTGGGACCCCCACAGCCCTGAGAATGAAGGGGCTGAAACAGTAACCATTTTCACTACACAATGGCTTCCTTATGTGACAAACAGCCGTACTATGCACAGCCAAGAGGCCAGGAAAAAGCAAAGGTGATCGTACACTAAACCAGCGCCAGAGGCCCCTTCAACGTCAGGGGGTCCGAGAGATCACATCTCTGCTGATCATAAAGAAAGGATATCATGGGAACACCTGTTTTAAAGGATATTCCCAAAACAGCATGTTATCCCTATACTTGAGGTAGGGTATACCTGGCTGATCACTAGGAGTCCGTCCACAGAGACTCCTAGGGATCCGAGCTTCGAGGACTTAGCACCCTGAGAACCGGATGCTGCAGCTCCATCTTCTATGGCGCTCCATTCACTGTCCATGGGACCAGCCGAGCACTCAGCGATATCCATCAGTCCCATAGACAATGAATGGAGCAGAGGCCAGGCATGCATACTCCTGCTCCATTCAGGTTGGTGCTGGGGGCCCCTGTTCTCAGAATCGCTGGGGCCCAGTAGTCGGGTCCTGAGGGATCAGCACATTATCCATTCAATATACCTATCCATGGAGAGCAGACAGTGCTGCAGTAAGTTACATATCTACAATACGCAAAGCTGTATACAAGTCCAACATCTCAGACTGCCGCGCTCATGTAGCTCCTCTGCCGGTGTGGGGGTCTTCAGGGCCCCCCCAATGCTCGCCCAATAATAGCTTATAGCAGATCCTGGTGCCACAATCTGAGCTCCCCACGACCAGGATTAGGAGGAAGGATGGACGGGGCGATAACGGCTCTTATCTGCCGGGCACAGCCGCTCGCACTGTGAAAATGCAGAATTAAAAAATAAAAAAAATCCCACAAACATTTGCCACGATTCACGGAAATGCCTGTGAGAATAATCCGACAGGATACACAGAGTTAACCTTGCTCACCTCGCAGAGCAGATTGTTTGATGCACAGACGTGTTTCCGCGGTCTATCCCGTTATCTGTACACGCTCCTGAGGAGTAAGACCCCCACCATCCACAGGAGTCAGTGCCACGAATGATGAGGTTTACAGCAACTGATCTGCTATCACCACTGATCTCAATAATCCGATCGGTGACCAGAGGCTTTCCCTGTGGAGGATGCGTGGTAATTAGAGGGCCGCAGAGCCAGTCAGCAGAGCTATGAACCCCGGACAGTACAGCCTAAATGACTGGCAGCAGAACAGGCCAGCTCATACGGGGCCAATCCACAGACTGCAGTCCAAGAATAAAAGGGGTCTGTGCACTGCACTGCAAAATGTAGGCATCTCTGCTTGCTGTCAATGAGTGGAAAACTTGCAGAAAGAGGCAGCTTACAATGGTGCACAACTTTTTAAGGTGATCCTCCTGGCTGCCACAATATGGCGTAATACCCCTCCACTGTAGCAGCCAGGATAAAAGGAGCAATTAGAACCTGGGTGCTTTAGATGGCATATTAGTTACCTCCTCTGATCCCGGCTGCTACAATGGGGATATTAGTTACCTTTCCTGATCCCGGCTGCTACAATGGGGATATTAGTTACCTCCTCTGATCCCGGCTGCTACAATGGGGATATTAGTTACCTTTCCTGATCCCGGCTGTTACAATAAGGATATTAGTTACCTCCTCTGATCCCGGCTGCTACAATGGGGATATTAGTTACCTTTCCTGATCCCGGCTGCTACAATGGGGATATTAGTTACCTCCTCTGATCCCAGTTGCTACAATGGGGATATTAGTTACCTCCTCTGATCCGGGCTGCTACAATGGGGATATTAGTAACCTCCTTTGATCCCAGTTGCTACAATGGGGATATTAGTAACCTCCTCTGATACCAGTTGCTACAATGGGGATATTAGTTACCTCCTCTGATCCCAGTTGCTACAATGGGGATATTAGTTACCTCCTCTGATCCCAGTTGCTACAATGGGGATATTAGTTACCTCCTCTGATCCCAGTTGCTACAATGGGGATATTAGTTACCTCCTCTGATCCTGGCTGTTACAATGGGGATATTGGTTACTTCCTCTGATCCCGGCTGCTACAATGGGGATGTTCGTTTCGTCCTTAAAACCCAGATTACAATGGGCAGATTTGCTCCAGAAAGACTTAGTGGCTCGATAATTGTGAGACTTTGGCGTTGCTGACGAATGTTGGAGACTCAGCGGAGAGGATCAGCCAGAGGAGAGACATAAATACATCATCACGGAAGCTGTTATCTGCAACACCAACTTAATATGTAGCTGCCTCCTCCTTGCACCAGGGTGGAAGATGAATGGAGAAGCCCTCGCCTCCGCCCGTCTCTCCATTATGTCAAGCATCTTTGATTTGGGTTATTTTTTTTGTTATCAATCATTATCCGAGAGGCTCATTAGGCGGGCGCTGCCATTACTCCTCTACCCGTGACAGTCATCGGCAGGCTCGGGATCCGTGGTAAACGTTTCGCTGAGCGGCCCCCTGAAGCAGTCACGCACCTACAGGTCGGAGAGAGAATCTACATATATTTTTAATTGCTTTTAATTAAAATTTTAAACCCTGCTTTAAATGTTTAACGTCCCCGCTCCCAACGTTCCCACCTCGTTTCTTCGCTTTGAAATCTGCTCAGTTGTGCGAGTGGCATCAATTATTAAACGGCTTAAATGCCTCCCCTGATAGCACAGGCGTGGGGGCAACTTACACTCTGCGGCCTCGCCTTTGCCCTGAGCGGAGTCGTCTCTTCCCAGATCTGGAGGGGCGCAATCTGCTTTAGTGGACTACAGGGAACGTTCTAAAAAGAATAAATAAAAATGTGCAATTATTCTAAGAAAAGGCGAATTACAGGAGGAATGCGATTCACCTTAGCGAACCCTTCGCTTACGGCGCATTGTGCAAGATCTTCAGAGGCCAAAGATGCCGCTTTTTGAGCGCTCGTAATAACCATTAAGCCATAATAACCTGTTAGGTATTATTGTCCTCTTATCTCGGAAAAGAAGGGAAAAAATTGAGCTGCGGAGGAATTTGGAAATATGAAAAAAATATGAAAATCTCAGTGTTTGATGATCAAATGCGGGTGACATAAATGTGTTAATCTGCGCCTCGTCAAGGCGCTTCGTTAGAATAACAGGCGCGACTTTGGCTTTTTGGCACAAGCTGTTGACTTGTAGAGCTGAAGCCTCTGGGACAATAAATCCCTTTTGAGCAACGCAGCACAATGTATATCAGGCCTGAACACCTGAGCGAGTGTGGCAGCGGCGCCAACGTCTCCGGTGTGTAATTGTGCAGCTCAATATGTAAAATAAGGTGGCGGCAGCATTAGTGACTACGAGGAGGAGGGACAGGCACCTTCACAAGCTGCAGGACCGATGATACCGGGATCAAACCCGCACCGTGAAGACATTAATTGCAGAATTTGCCATTGGTTATGATGAGGGGATTTAAGTGTCACTTCATAATATAATGTAATAGCCAACCCCTCCCCCACCACAAAAATCCGAGGACTCAAGCCCCTAAACCTTAATGGAAACCATCATAAATGATGTTACTGTCATCTCTTATATGACTACTCCCAGGTGAGTCTCACAGCCGCCGACACACACACACACCCCCGAGCAGCCAGGAGTGACATCTTAGTCACGTGGTCTCCCCCCTCCGTGCAGTCCGAAATGATGTCACAGGAGCCTCCCCCCACAGTCAGGTGTGACATCATGGCAGACTTCCTCAGCAGTCAGGAGTGATGTCACAGGAGCCTCCCCCCACAGTCAGGTGTGACATCATGGGAGACTTCCTCCACAGTCAGGAGTGATGTCACAGGAGCCTCCCCCCACAGTCAGGTGTGACATCATGGGAGACTTCCTCCACAGTCAGGAGTGATGTCACAGGAGCCTCCCCCTGCAGTCAGGTGTGACATCATGGCAGACTTCCTCCACAGTCAGTAGGGATGTCACAGGAGCCTCCCCCCACAGTCAGGTGTGACATCATGGGAGACTTCCTCCACAGTCAGGAGTGATGTCACAGGAGCCTCCCCCCACAGTCAGGTGTGACATCATGGGAGACTTCCTCCACAGTCAGGAGTGATGTCACAGGAGCCTCCCCCCACAGTCAGGTGTGACATCATGGGAGACTTCCTCCACAGTCAGGAGTGATGTCACAGGAGCCTCCCCCCACAGTCAGGTGTGACATCATGGGAGACTTCCTCCACAGTCAGGAGTGATGTCACAGGAGCCTCCCCCCGCAGTCAGGTGTGACATCATGGGAGACTTCCTCCACAGTCAGGAGTGATGTCACAGGAGCCTCCCCCCACAGTCAGGTGTGACATCATGGGAGACTTCCTCCACAGTCAGGAGTGATGTCACAGGAGCCTCCCCCCACAGTCAGGTGTGACCTCATGGGAGACTTCCTCCACAGTCAGGAGTGATGTCACAGGAGCCTCCCCCCACAGTCAGGTGTGACATCATGGGAGACTTCCTCCACAGTCAGGAGTGATGTCACAGGAGCCTCCCCCCGCAGTCAGGTGTGTCATCATGGGAGACTTCCTCCACAGTCAGGAGTGATGTCACAGGAGCCTCCCCCCGCAGTCAGGTGTGTCATCATGGGAGACTTCCTCCACAGTCAGGAGTGATGTCACAGGAGCCTCCCCCCGCAGTCAGGTGTGACATCATGGGAGACTTCCTCCACAGTCAGGAGTGATGTCACAGGAGCCTCCCCCCACAGTCAGGTGTGACATCATGGGAGACTTCCTCCACAGTCAGGAGTGATGTCACAGGAGCCTCCCCCCACAGTCAGGTGTGACATCATGGGAGACTTCCTCCACAGTCAGGAGTGATGTCACAGGAGCCTCCCCCCACAGTCAGGTGTGACATCATGGGAGACTTCCTCCACAGTCAGGAGTGATGTCACAGGAGCCTCCCCCCACAGTCAGGTGTGACATCATGGGAGACTTCCTCCACAGTCAGGAGTGATGTCACAGGAGCCTCCCCCCACAGTCAGGTGTGACATCATGGGAGACTTCCTCCACAGTCAGGAGTGATGTCACAGGAGCCTCCCCCCACAGTCAGGTGTGACATCATGGGAGACTTCCTCCACAGTCAGGAGTGATGTCACAGGAGCCTCCCCCCACAGTCAGGTGTGACATCATGGGAGACTTCCTCCACAGTCAGGAGTGATGTCACAGGAGCCTCCCCCCACAGTCAGGTGTGACATCATGGGAGACTTCCTCCACAGTCAGGAGTGATGTCACAGGAGCCTCCCCCCGCAGTCAGGTGTGACATCATGGGAGACTTCCTCCACAGTCAGGAGTGATGTCACAGGAGCCTCCCCCTGCAGTCAGGTGTGTCATCATGGGAGACTTCCTCCACAGTCAGGAGTGATGTCACAGGAGCCTCCCCCTGCAGTCAGGTGTGTCATCATGGGAGACTTCCTCCACAGTCAGGAGTGATGTCACAGGAGTCTCCCCCCGCAGTCAGGTGTGACATCATGGGAGACTTCCTCCACAGTCAGGAGTGATGTCACAGGAGCCTCCCCCCACAGTCAGTTGTGACATCATGGGAGACTTCCTCCACAGTCAGGAGTGATGTCACAGGAGCCTCCCCCTGCAGTCAGGTGTGTCATCATGGGAGACTTCCTCCACAGTCAGGAGTGATGTCACAGGAGCCTCCCCCCACAGTCAGGTGTGACATCATGGGAGACTTCCTCCACAGTCAGGTGTGACATCATGGGAGACTTCCTCCACAGTCAGGAGTGATGTCACAGGAGCCTCCCCCCCGCAATCAGGTGTGACATCATGGGAGACTTCCACCGCAGTCAGGAGTGATGTCACAGGAGCCTCCTCTCGCAGTCAGGTGTGACATCATGGCAGACTTCCTCCGCAGTCAGGAGTGATGTCACAGGAGCCTCCCCCCCCCACAGTCAGGTGTGACATCATGGCAGACTTCCGCCGCAGTGAGGAGTGATGTCACAGGAGCCTCCCCCCGCAGTCAGGTGTGACATCATGGCAGACTTCCTACGCAGCAGGTGTGACATCATGGCAGACTTCCTCCACAGTCAGGAATGATGTCACAGGGGCCTCCCCCCCGCAATCAGGTGTGACATCATGGGAGACTTCCACCGCAGTCAGGAGTGATGTCACAGGAGCCTCCTCTCGCAGTCAGGTGTGACATCATGGCAGACTTCCTCCGCAGTCAGGAGTGATGTCACAGGAGCCTCCCCCCCCACAGTCAGGTGTGACATCATGGGAGACTTCCACCGCAGTCAGGAGTGATGTCACAGGAGCCTCCTCTCGCAGTCAGGTGTGACATCATGGCAGACTTCCTCCGCAGTCAGGAGTGATGTCACAGGAGCCTCCCCCCCACAGTCAGGTGTGACATCATGGCAGACTTCCGCCGCAGTGAGGAGTGATGTCACAGGAGCCTCCCCCCACAGTCAGGTGTGACATCATAGCAGACTTCCTCCACAGTCAGGAGTGATGTCACAGGAGCCTCCCCCTGCAGTCAGGTGTGTCATCATGGGAGACTTCCTCCACAGTCAGGAGTGATGTCACAGGAGCCTCCCCCCACAGTCAGGTGTGACATCATGGGAGACTTCCTCCACAGTCAGGAGTGATGTCACAGGAGCCTCCCCCTGCAGTCAGGTGTGTCATCATGGGAGACTTCCTCCACAGTCAGGAGTGATGTCACAGGAGCCTCCCCCCACAGTCAGGTGTGACATCATGGGAGACTTCCTCCACAGTCAGGTGTGACATCATGGGAGACTTCCTCCACAGTCAGGAGTGATGTCACAGGAGCCTCCCCCCCGCAATCAGGTGTGACATCATGGGAGACTTCCACCGCAGTCAGGAGTGATGTCACAGGAGCCTCCTCTCGCAGTCAGGTGTGACATCATGGCAGACTTCCTCCGCAGTCAGGAGTGATGTCACAGGAGCCTCCCCCCCCCACAGTCAGGTGTGACATCATGGCAGACTTCCGCCGCAGTGAGGAGTGATGTCACAGGAGCCTCCCCCCGCAGTCAGGTGTGACATCATGGCAGACTTCCTACGCAGCAGGTGTGACATCATGGCAGACTTCCTCCACAGTCAGGAATGATGTCACAGGGGCCTCCGTCCAGCAGTCAGGAGTAATGTCACATGGGGCCTCCCCCACAATCATTTGTAACGTTACAGCAGACCCCCATAAAGACAACTAAGCCTGAGGAGAGTTAGCACAGGGGGGACTTGCAGAGCAGCTTAGGCCTCTATTCTAGGTATTGCCATGGTGCATCTAGCTACAATGAGTTAATATTCGGAGATGCGCTCTATGTAGATGCCTTAGTTGCACTAGAGAAGTCTTTTAAAAAAAGAGCAGGTGACGATTCACGATCCTTATGGGAAATAAAGCAGAGACCGGTGTCTACATGAATCACGGCGGCCTTTCCAGGAAGGCGTCATTACCACTTTATGAGTCAATGTCTTCCTGTGCACCCGGATGTGGAATAGGTGCACATTCCCCATTATGGACATCAATTCCCAGTATAACTGGGAGCCGTATGCAGAAGGTGAGCTATCCCAGCAACATGCCCAGTGCCTAATAGACTGAGGATCTGAATGCACGATGGACGCCATCCTTACAGATAGTGGACGGAGGAGAGCAGGGAATATGGAGGTCGATTGTGAGTTGCCACGGCTGCAGGATCTGAACCTGCGTGTGTCAGACAGATAACCTGCGGCTTTAATGAGCACAGGACTCGGCGTCAGCTCCCCGCCAGGTATACGCTGTCACCGAAGTCCTGCGCACCATAAATCATCAGATGCTTGTTAGAAATGGACAAGAAGTCTGACGTCTCAATGTCTTCCCACTCAGCTACCATATTCTCAGGGCTGAACAGGACGGGACACCGGGTCCTATCTGGGTATAGGTGCTTCACAGCGACGGGAGTATCAAAATATTGTCAAAACTTATCAAAAAGTAACAAAAAAAGCAAAAACTGAAAGTGATGGATGTACGGATGGATCTCGCTGGGATTTTCTGAAGACTATGTGCAGCCAAAGTTACTAACCGCGACCCTGCAAACACCAGCTATCGCCAGTACCCAAATCCCGCCAGGCAGACCCCTGTTAACTTCCCTAGCCCCCGAAAATCCAACCAACCTACACCCTGCAATACCAGTAACATTACCTCTCTCCCCTTTACTCTGAATACTTTCTATTACATCCTGTAGGGTCTGCTAAGAACAATCATGGCCTCCACTAGAAATGAATGGGGAAAGTGAAGCAGAGACCCCGAGTGTTCGCTGGTAGGACGCGCTGTCACACAATCCAAACATCCCCGTCCTGGGAACACTTCTTCCAAGTCATTTAACCGCGATTGTAATTTTCATTTAGACTCAAGTTATAAAAAAAGCAGCATTTGTGGTAATGGAGCCGCTCACGTGCAGTATCCTTAAATAATTCATCGGCACGTCGAGTCGTGGAAGCCTCCATTCCTGTCTGATTAGCGGCGCTCATCTCCGCCGCAGATCTGGCTCACGTCCCATCCTCCGCTCGTAATGGCGCCGGGGGCATTTACAAATAATTAGGGTATTTTAAGCTGTTAGAGGGTTCCCTAACTCAGGACTCACACACTACAAGGCAGGACCTCCCAAAGAGAAGTGCAACACTTAATTTCTCCATGTGGCGGCGCTGCAGGGGAATTAAGCCCTTGATATTGCTGATCTTTAGGGGCCGCGGCATTAGGACATCTTGTTAGAAAACTGGCTAAAGCAGGAGCTCCACTTTAGTCACTGGGGACTTGGTCTGACTCAACTGCAGGAAAACCAGAACAGCACCCCACGACAGATTAAAGGGATATTTCGGGAATGTGACAGACGTCCAAAGCGAAGTCAAAACAAGACAAAGCTTCTATTGAAGAGGGACGATGCAGACAAGTGAAGAGCAGACGTCCCATGAAATATTGATGTCGCATGATGCGATCACAGATGGATCCTGCAAACCAGGAAGATTAATCTATGAACAGGGCAAGTGGTTACCCAGGGACCAGAAGAGTCTGGAGAATAATGCACATGGAAGTCCCCCAATATAATCCTATGACACGACAATGCTGTGGACTAGGACAGCGCTTCTAGTGGTGAATTGGACAGATGGTTAGCACGCGACTGAAGAAGGTATAAGGTGCTAGTGAAAGGGAACCATTGGTTCCATAAATCCAAGCCCAATATAGAATCACTGCACATAATTGAAGGATATGCTTAAAGTGAATTGCTTTATTGACGGTGATGGGTGAAGCGACAATTTAGAAGACGTTTCGGCCGGACAACGGCTTTTATCATATAGTCGCCTTTTGGATAAGGAATCTCCGGGTAAGTATTGTCACTGCTATGCAATATTTCATAAAGGCGCAATGTGTCCAGTCTGACAGGTGGTCCAATAGGAGATTCAGGTAGCCAGGAGAAGGATGTCCTGACTATTTCGCCTTGGGATCATTGGTGGCGCAGTGTCATACGCGAGCACAGCCGTGCTGGAGCAGTGTGTTCTTCTAGTGGTGAAGACAGGAAGTACAAAGCAAAATAGAGTGTTACAATTAGTGACAGGTCACACCGGAAACTTTCTACAGTCAGAGAGGGAAAGGGGGAAGATCGCTGCAAGGCAATGCCAATCTACAGCTGGCATCAGTCCTGCAATCCTGGCAGTGAGCAGTTACCACCAAGCAGTGATATAAATTGCAAGTTTCAGAAAACTTCTGCAAATACAAAAGTAACGAGGTGTAACAGTGCAACAAATCAGCAGAAGTGCTCAGCAGAGGAGCCGCAGATGGGGCCGGCGTACAAATGGGCTATTAAGGATCCTAGAGAAAGCCTCACTGTGACCATAAGAGGGATTCAGCAGGCTCAGCAGATCCGCAGCACAGAGCCTCCTCCTGCAGATGGTGCACATGCCTGCGGTGCCCCCTAAAGGCAGCAGAAAAATAGCGCAAGGTCTCCTTCTGTACAATGGACGAAATAAAGGGCTAGAAACAAGAAGCAGAATCCCCAGCTCTAATGTGCATTATTCTAATCACCTGTCACTGATGCAGCACCACTCTGACCCATGGCCATGGCTGGTATTACAGCTCGGCCCCCTGCATAACAGTCAGAGAGGATCTGTAAGATAGCATGCCCACTTGGGAAGGACAAGCAGATGGTGGCACAATGCACCACTGAGGACACAGATATAGTGGATGCAAAAAGTCTGCACACCCATTATCTGTACAAATCCTACCAAGAAGAATCATTTCACACAGTTTCCCCCTTTAATGTCACCTGTAACCTGTACAAATCCATTGAGAAACAAATTGAAATAATTTTGGGTGAAAGAAGTAAAATAATGTGGTTGCATATATCTGCATTACATTAATACTTTACTGCAGTCCCCTGTGAATTTCTGACAGCTTTCAGTCTTGTTGGGTCAGAGTCTATCAGTGCGGCACACCCAGAATTGGCGACCATTGCCCGCTCCTCCTGGCGCATCTGTCAGATTGTGGGGGGCATCTCCTGCCTACAGCGCCCACCATAGACCTGGGCTCAGCCCTTCCAGAACTTCCATCTTCCTCTGGTGAGGCCGTTCCTTTGGCGATTTGGAGATCGCCTAGGGTCCTTGTGCTGAAAGGCTGAAGGTTTTCATGGAAAACGGACTGATATTTGGTCTGCTCTTAATTCCCTACACCTTAATAATAATAATCTTATTTCTACAGCACCAATATATCCCACAGCACTTTACAATTC
This sequence comes from Ranitomeya imitator, assembly GCF_032444005.1. NCBI lineage: Eukaryota > Metazoa > Chordata > Amphibia > Anura > Dendrobatidae > Ranitomeya > Ranitomeya imitator. The sequence continues at coordinate 155,188,115 of NC_091283.1, read as the reverse complement.
AGAGGGGACACATAGTGGCTTGTGAAAGTATTCCCCTCCTTGGCATTTTCTGTGTTTTTCTACCTCACAATCTGTTGTTTGTTTTTTGGGGGGTGGAGGGGGTTAAGGTACCTTCACACATAACGATATCGTTGCATTGTCACGCTTTTTGTGACGTAGCAACGATCTCGCTAACGATCTCCTTATGTGTGACAGCGACCAACGATCAGGCCCCTGCTGGGAGATCGTTGGTCGTGGGGAATGATCAGGACCTTTTTTTGGTCGCTGATCACCCGCTGTCATCGCTGGATCGGCGTGTGTGACGCCGATCCAGCGATGTGTTCACTTGTAACCAGGGTAAATATCAGGTTACTAAGCGCAGGGCCGCGCTTAGTAACCCGATAATTACCCTGGTTACCATTGTAAAAGTAAAAAAAAAAAAAAAAACACACTACATACTCACATTCCGATGTCTGTCACGTCCCCCGCCGTCAGCTTCCCTGCACTGACTGTCAGCGTCGGCCGTAAAGCAGAGCACAGCGGTGACGTCACCACTGTGCTCTGCTTTACGGCCGGCGCCGCTGATACAGTCAGTGTGGGAAGCTGACGGCGGGGGACGTGACAGACATCGGAATGTGAGTATGTAGTATATATATATATTTTTTTTTTTTTTAACTTTTACAATGGTAACCAGGGTAAATATCAGGTTACTAAGCGCGGCCCAGCACTTAGTAACCCTATGTTTACCCTGGTTACCCAGGGACTTCGGCATTGTTGAAGACAGTTTCAACGATGCCGAAGTCTTTCCCCTGATCGTTGGTCGCTAGAGAGAGCTGTCTGTGTGACAGCTCCCCAGCGACCACACAACGACTTACCAACAATCACGGCCAGGTCGTATCGCTGGTCAAGATCGTTGGTAAGTAGTTTAGTGCAGTGGTCCCCAACTCCAGTCCTCAAGGCCCACCAACATGTCATGTTTTCAGGATTTCCTTAGTCTTGCCCAGGTAATAATTGCATCACCTGTGCAATGCAAAGGAAATCCTGAAAACATGACCTGTTGGTGGGCCTTGAGGACTGGAGTTGGGGACCCCTGGTTTAGTGTAACGGTACCTTTAGTGTTTGCATCGGTTCTTGCAAAGAACATGTCTACAACTGTTGACATTTGGTTTATTGTCAAGCAAACAAATTGGACAAAATAACTAAAAACTTCAGTGTGAATAGCTATTCACACCCCTAAATTCAGTACTTTGTAGCACCATTTGTGGCTATTACAGCTGCAAGTCACTTTGGATAAGTCTCTATGAGCTTTCCACATCTTGCCACTAGGATTTCTGCCCATTCCTGAAGGCAAAACTGCTCCAGCTCCTTCAAGTTAGATGGTTTCCTCTAGTGAACAGCAATCTTCAAGTCTAACGACAGGATTCCCAAATGGATTAAGGTCTGGGCTTTGACTAGGCCACGACAAAAACATTTCCACATTTTCCCTAATCCACTCGAGTGTTGCTTTGGCACTATGCGGAGTCATTGTCTTGTTGGAAAGTTAACCTCCGTCCCAGTCTCAAATCACTGGTAGACAAACAGGTTTTGCTCAAGAATATCCCTGTATTTCGCACCATCCATTTTCCCTGTCCCTTGTTGCCGCAAAACATCCATACAGCATGATGCTGCCACCACGTTTCACCGTGGGGATGGTGTTCTTGGGACGATGAGCTGCGTTGGTTTGGCTCCAGACAGTGCTTACCTTGGTGGCTAAATAGTTCTATTTTTGTCTCATAAGAACACAGCACCTTGCTCCATACATTTGGGGAGAATCCCACGTCTTTTGGCAAATTCAAAACGCACCTTACAATTTTTGTGTATAAGTAAAGGCATTTTTCTGCCCACTCTTACACAGAGGCCACCTCTATGGAGTGTACGGCGTACTGTGGTCATATGGACAGATGCTGCAGTCTCTGCTTGGGAATTCTGCAGCTCCTTCAAGGTTACCTTTGGTCTCTGTGCTATCTCTCTGATTAAGGACCTCTTTGCCCTCTTTTTGATCACTGTGATAGAGTCTATCACAGTGATCTGAAGCCAATAATTAGTATGTCACCCCCACACCCCATGTCATCTCTTTAGATTAATTTTTTTTTTTTTTTATAGATTTTATTTGTTAACATTTTTGCCAGTAGGATTGGGGTTATTTTTTAAAAGGTTAAAAAAATAAATAAAAAAGTAATATGACAACGATATGATGACTAGTGTTAAGCGCAAGTGCTCGCTACTCGATTTTGGATCGGGCGGTCAGGGATGCACAGAGAATCGCGGATGCTTAAGTGAGATGTTCGAGTCTCCCCCCACATTTTTCGGAGCTGTTAGAAACACAAAAAAAATATGTGGGAATTGCCTGCAATCCGGGGCGGAGACTTGAGCACCCACGATACTCGCTGCATGTCCGAGCACATGATTGCAAACCGTAGCAGTGAGCAATTGCACTCAACACTAGTGACATCATATTCAATATGACCACATAATGTTATCAAATTCTGTGCAGTACCTTTAGGTTAAAATCCTCACTATATCTCTGGATAAAATCCTTGAGGGGTGTAGTTTCCAAAATGGGGTCAAGTTTTCTGCTGTTTGGACACCTTAGGGGCTCTGCACATAGATTGCGGGCGACATGTCCTATTTCAACCAATTTGTGTTCCAAAATTAAAATATTGCTCCTTCCATTCCGAGCCCTGACATTTGTCCAAACATAACTTTTTGACTATATGTGGGGAATTGCCGCACTCATAAGAAAGTGGCTAACAAACTGTGGGGTCCAATTTTTGTTGTTACTTCTTGCAAAAATGAGAAATTTGGGGCTAAAGCAAGATGTTTGTAAAAAAAAAAAAAGAACTTTTTCAATATCACAACCTAATATTATCACATTCTGTGTCATACCTGTGAGGTCAAAATGCTCACTTTACCCCGGGATAAGATCCTAGAGGGGGGTTTCCAAAATGGATTGACTTGTGGGGGGTTTCCACTTTTTAGGCACATCAGGGGCTTTGCAAACGTGACATTGTGTCGCCTCGAGATTCCAGTTATTTTTGCATTCAAAAAGTCAAAAGGCGTTACTTCCCTTATGAGCTCTGCCGTGCAACCAAACAGTAGTTTTCTCCCACACATGGGGTATTGGTGTACTCAAGAGAAATTGCACAACAAATTTAGGGGACCATTTTCTCCTGTTACCCTTGTAAAAAATAAAAAAAAATGCGTGGGGCTAAAGTAAATTTTTTGTGAAAAAAAGTAAAAATAGTTATTTTTTCCAATTCCATTAATTCCTGTGAAGCACCTAAAGGGTTAATCAACTTCTTGAATGTCCCTTTGAGCACCTTGAGGGGTGCAATTTTTAAAATGGTGCCACTTTGGGCTATTTTCTGTAATATAGGACCCTCAAGGCCACTTAAAATGTAATGTGGTCCCTAAAAATTAAATGGTTTTGTAAATTTTGTTGGAAAAATGAGAAATTGCTGTTCAACTTTAAAGCTTTCTAACAAAAAAAAAATACATGTTTCAAAAAATGATGCTGCTGTAAAGTCGACATGTGGGAAATGTTATTTATTAACTATTTTGCGTGATATACCGTATTTTTCGGCGTATAAGACGACTTTTTGACCCCGAAAAATTGTCCCAAAAGTCGGGGGTCGTCTTATACGCCGGGTACGGCGTGTGCAGGGAGCGATCCTGGATGTTGGCGTGTGGTTCCCAGGGTCTGGAGGAGAGGAGACTCTCCTTCAGGCCCTGGGATCCATATTCATGTAAAAAATAAAGAATAAAAATAAAAAACATGGATATACTCACCATCGGACGGCCCCTGGCTCACAGCGCTGCTAGCGTCTCCCTCCGTTCCTAAGAATGCCGTGAGTGAAGGACCTTCGATGACATCGCGGTCAGGTGACCAGTCACCTGACTGCTCATGTGACCGCGACGTCATTGAAGGTCCTTCACACTCTGCATTCTCATGAACGGAGGTACGCTAGCAGCGCTGTGAGCCAGGGGCCGTCCGAGGGCGAGTATATCCATGTTTTTTATTTTTATTCTTTACATGAATATGGATGCCAGGGCCTGAAGAAGTCTCCTCTCCTCCAGACCCTGGAAACCACACGTCGTATAAGATGACTGGGCGTATAAGATGACCCCCGTCTTATACGGCGGACATATCCCAAATTCCATATTTTATATGGAAAAGTTGGGGGTCGTCTTATACGCCCAGTCGTCTCATACACCAGAAAATACAGTAACTATTTTGTTTAAGGGCATAAAAAGGAAGTTTGAAAATTGTGAAATTTTCTTTTTTTTTTAAATGTTTGATATTTTTCATAAATATACTCAAATCACATTGACCAAATGTTATCACTATCATGAAGTACAAATATGTCATGAAAAAAACAATCTCAGAATCACTAGGACCTGCTGAAGCGTTCCAGAGTTATTACCTCACAAAGACATTGCTCAGATTTCAAATATTTGGTCTGGTCATTAAGGTCAAAATTAGCACCACCACTAAAAGGGTTAATGGTGCTGCAGCCCCTGGGGTCTTTCAGAAAAGGTGTGTATATACTGACAGACATGTGACACTTAGACTGTACACAGGGGAACGTCCTATCACTTAGCATGGGACTTATAAATGGAATTGCTTGCACCGGAAATGTTTGGGGGCTTCATAGCAAAAGAGGTGAATACATACAGTACAGACCAAAGTTTGGACACACCTTCTCATTTAAAGATTTTTCTGTATTTTCAGGACTATGAAAATTGTACATTCACACTGAAGGCATAAAAACTATGAATTAACACGTGGAATTATATACTTATCAAAAAAGTGTGAAACAACTGAAATTATGTCTTATATTCTAGGTTATTCGAAGTAGCCACCTTTTGATTTGATGACTGCTTTGCACTCTCTTGGCATTCTCTTGATGAGCTTCAAGTCACCAGAAATGGTTTTCACTTCACAGGTGTGCCCTGTCAGGTTTAATAAGTGGGATTTCTTGCCTTATAAATGGGGTTGGGACCATCAGTTGTGTTGTGCAGAAGTCTGGTGGATACACAGCTGATAGTCCTACTGAATAGACTATTAGAATTTGTATTATGGCAAGAAAGAAGCAGCTAAGTAAAGAAAAACGAGTGGCCATCATTACTTTAAGAAATGAAGGTCATTCAGTCCAAAAAATTGGGCAAACTTTGAAAGTGTCCCCAAGTGCAGTGGCAAAAACCATCAAGCGCTACAAAGAAACTGGCTCACAGGAGGACCGCCCCAGGAAAGGAAGACCAAGAGTCACCTCTGCTTCTGAGTTTATCCGAGTCACCAGCCTCAGAAATCGCAGGTTAACAGCAGCTCAGATTAGAGACCAGGTCAATGCCACACAGAGTTCTAGCAGCAGACACATCTTTACAACAATTGTGAAAAGAAGACTTTGTGCAGCAGGCGTTCATGGTAAAATAGCTGCTAGGAAACCACTGCTAAGGACAGGCAACAAGCAGAAGAGACGTGTTTGGGCTAAAGAACACAAGGAATGGACACTAGACCAGTGGAAATCTGTGCTTTGGTCTCATGAGTCCAAATTTGAGATCTTTAGTTCCAACCACCGTGTCTTTGTGTGACGCAGAAAAGGTGAACGGATGGACTCTACATGCCTGGTTGCCACCGTGAAGCATGGAGGAGGAGGTGTGATGGTGCTTTGCTTGTGACACTGTTGGGGATTTATTGAAAATTGAAGGCATTCTGAACCAGCCTGGCTACCACAGCATCTTGCAGCGGCATGCTATTCCATCCGGATTGCGTTTAGTTGGACCATTTATATTTCAACAGGACAATGACCCCAAACACACCTCCAGGCTGTGTAAGGGCTATTTGACCAAGAAGGAGAGTGATGGGGTGCTACGCCAGATGACCTGGCCTCCACAGTCATCATACCTGAACCCAATCGAGATGGTTTGGGGTGAGCTGGACCGCAGAGTGAAGGCAAAAGGGCCAACAAGTGCTAAGCATCTCTGGTAACTCCTTCAAGATTGTTGAAAGACCGTTCCTGGTGACTACCTCTTGAAGCTCGTCAAGAGAATGCCAAGAGTGTGCAAAGCAGTCATCAAAGCAAAAGGTGGCTACTTTGAAGAACCTAGAATAGAAGACATATTTTCAGTTGTTTCACACTTTTTTGTTAAGTATATAATTCCACATGTGTTAATTCATAGTTTTGATGCCTTCAGTGTGAATGTACAATTTTAATAGTCATGAAAATACAGAAAAATCTTTAAATTAGAAGGTGTGTGTGGAATTTGAGGCCATATATTTCATTTATGCCTATATTTTTCTCACTTGACCAACTTAGTCTATTTAGTGCTGATGCATCACACACAAATCAGATTACAACAATATTTACACACAGGTTGTAATGTAACAAAATAGGCAAAAAGCGAAGGGGGTGAACATTTTCACTAGCCACAGTATTTGACAGTTACAGGAAAAGTGAGGTCTCTGCTCACAATCTATAAGGAAATAGGTGGACACAATGGGTAGAAAGTGGCCGTTATGTACTGTCTGCCATCATTATAATAAATAGGGCATTTCAAATAAGCTGCATGATCCGGTTATCAGCCAGGATTTAACCCCTTACCGACCTTGGCTGTACTATTACTGCGGAGGTCGGTGAGCCTGAATCAAAGCCGGGACATGTCAGCTGTAGCAATCGCGATTCACCCGCCGCTATTAACTCGATAAATGCCGCTGTCAAACGCTGACAGCAGCATCTAACCGGCGCTTCCGGCCATCGGGCCAGAAATGCGCGCATCGCCGACCCCCCGTCACATGATCGGGGGTCAGCGATGCACCGGCATAGGAACCAGAGGTCTCCTTGAGACCTCCATGGTTGCTGATGCCGGCTTGCTGTGAGCGCCACCCTGTGGTCGGCGCTCATAGCAAGCCTGTAATTCAGCTACATAGGAGCGATCTGATGAACGCCGCTATGCAGCAGAGCCGATCCAGTTGTGCCAGCTTCTAGCCTCCCATGGAAGCTATTGAAGCATGACAAAAGTAAAAAAAAAAAAAAAAAAAACTTTAAAAAAATATGAAAAAAAATATAAAAGTTTAACCCCTTAATCCCATATGACGTACTATCCCGTCCAGGTGACCTGGGACTTAATTCCCATGGACGGGATAGTACGTCATATGCGATCGGCCGCGCTCACGGGGGGAGCGCGGCCGATCGCGGCCGGGTGTCAGCTGCCTATCGCAGCTGACATCCGGCACTATGTGCCAGGAGCGGTCACGGACCGCTCCCGGCACATTAACCCCCGGCACACCGCGATCAAAGATGATCGCGGTGTGCCGGCGGTGCAGGGAAGCATCGCGCAGGGAGGGGGCTCCCTGCGGGCTTCCCTGAGACGATCGGTACACGGTGATGTGCTCACCGTGTACCGAGCGTCTTCTCCCTGCAGTCCCCGGATCCAAAATGGCCGCCGGGCTGCATCCGGGTCCTGCAGGGAGCACTTCCGGGTCAGGATCAGGCTGCAGCTGCAGCTCTAATCCTGCCCGGCTGTATGTCAGATCACCGATCTGATAGAGTGCTGTGCACACTGTCAGATCGGTGATCTGTGATGTCCCCCCCTGGGACAAAGTGAAAAAGTAAAAAAAAAAATTTCCACACTTGTAAAAAAAAAAATAAAAAAAAAATTCCTAAATAAAGCAGAAAAAAAAAAATATTATTCCCATAAATACATTTCTTTACATAAAAAAAAAACAAAAAAACAATAAAAGTACACATATTTAGTATCGCCGCGTCCGTAACGACCCGACCTATAAAACTGGCCCACTAGTTAACCCCTTCAGTGAACACCGTAAGAAAAAAAAAAAAAAAAACGAGCCAAAAAACAACGCTTTATTATCATAACGCTGAACAAAGAGTGGAATAACACGCGATCAAAAAGACGGATATAAATAACCATGTTACCTCTGAAAACGTCATCTTGTCCCGCAAAAAACGAGCCGCCATATAGCATCATAACCAAAAAAATAAAAAAGTTATAGTCCTCTGAATAAAGCGATGCCAAAATAATTATTTTTTCTATAAAATAGCTTTTATCGTATAAAAGCACCAAAACATAAAAAAAATGATATAAATGAGGTGTCGCTGTAATCGTACTGACCCGAAGAATAAAACTGCTTCATCAATTTTACCAAACGCGGAACGGTATAAACGCCTCCCCCAAAAGAAATTCATGAATAGCTGGTTTTTGGTCATTCTGCCTCACAAAAAAATCGGAATAAAAAGCGATCAAAAACTGTCACGTGTCCGAAAATGTAACCGATAAAAACGTCAACTCGTCCCGCAAAAAACAAGACCTCACATGACTCTGTGGACCAAAATATGGAAAAATTATAGGTCTCAAAATGTGGAGACGCAAAAACTTTTTTGCTATAAAAAGCGTCTTTTAGTGTGTGACGGCTGCCAATCATAAAAATCCGCTAAAAAACTCGCTATAAAAGTAAATCAAACCCCCCTTCATCACCCCCTTAGTTAGGCTAGGTTCACATTGCGTTAATGGGTTAACGCTAACGGACAGCGTTGCACGGCGAAAATGTCACAATTAACGCCGTGCAACGGGTCCGTTAGCACACCCATTGACAGCAATGTGATTTTCAGGTGTAGCGCATCGCTAGAGCGTGCCATTTTCGGCTCGCGCTAGCAAGGTGCCATTCTTTTGTGGCGCGCCTCAGACGCTGCTTGCAGCGTCCGCGGCGCGCCCGAGGTCCGATCCCCGATCTTCCAGAGCGGGGACGTTAACGCGACCACTAAACACGACACCTAAAAAGACATTGTGTTAGCGCAATCCGCTAGTGCTAAACGGATTTCCCTAACGCAATGTGAACCTAGCCTTAGGGAAAAATAATAAAATTAAAAAAAATGTATTTATTTCCATTTTCCGGTTAGGGTTAGGGTTAGGGCTAGGGTTGGGGCTAGGGTTAGGGTTTGGATTACATTTACGGTTGGGATTAGGGTTGGGATTAGAATTAGGGGTGTGTCTGGGTTAGGTGTGTGGTTAGGGTTACAGTTGGGATTAGGGTTAGGGGTGCGTTTGGATTAGGGTTTCATTTATAATTGGGGGGTTTCCACTGTTTAGACACATCAGGGGCTCTCCAAACGCGACATGGCGTCCGATCTCAATTCCAGCCAATTCTGCATTGAAAAAGTAAAACAGTGCTCCTTCACTTCCGAGCTCTCCCGTGCGCCCAAACAGGGGTTTACCCCAACATATGGGGTATCAGCGTACTCGAGACAAATTGGACAACAACTTTTTGGGTCCAAGTTCTCTTGTTATCCTTGGGAAAATAAAAATTTGGGGGGCTAAAAATCATTTTTGTGGGAAAAAAAAGGATTTTTATTTTCACGGCTCTGCGTTGTAAACTGTAGTGAAACACTTGGGGGTTCAAAGTTTTCACAACACATCTAGATAAGTTCCATGGGAGGTCTAGTTTCCAATATGGGGTCACTTGTGGGTGGTTTCTACTGTTTGGGTACATCAGGGGCTCTGCAAATGCAACGTGACGCCTGCAGACCAATCCATCTAAGTCTGCATTCCAAATGGCGCTCCTTCCCTTCCGAGCTCTGCCATGAGCCCAAACAGTGGTTCCCCCCCACATATGGGGTATCAGCGTACTCAGGACAAATTGAACAACAACTTTTGGGGTCCAATTTATTATGTTACCCTTGTAAAAATACAAAGCTGGGGGCTAAAAAATCATTTTTGTGAAAAAAAAAAAGAATTTTTATTTTCACGGGTCTGCGTTATAAACTGTAGTGAAACACTTAGGGGTTCAAAGTTCTCACAACACATCTAGATAAGTTCCATGGGAGGTCTAGTTTCTAATATGGGGTCACTTGTGGGGAATTTGTACTGTTTGGGTACATCAGGGGCTCTGCAAATGCAACGTGACTCCTGCAGACCAATCCATCTAAGTCTGCATTCCAAATGGCGCTCCTTCCCTTCCGAGCTCTGCCATGCGCCCAAACAGTGGTTCCCCCCCACATATGGGGTATCAGCGTACTCAGGACAAATTGGACAACAACTTTTGGGGTCCAATTTATTATGTTACCCTTGTGAAAATACAAAACTGGGGGCTAAAAAATTTTTGCGAAAAAAAAATAAATTTATTTTAACGGCTCTGCGTTATAAACTGTAGTGAAACACTTGGGGGTTCAAAGCTCTCAAAACACATCTAGATAAGTTCCTTAGAGGGTCTAGTTTCCAAAATGGTGTCACTTGTGGGGGTTGTTAATGTTTAGGCACATCAGGGGCTCTCCAAACCAACATGGCGTCCCATCTTAATTCCAGTCAATTTTGCATTGAAAAGTCAAATGGCGCTCCTTCCCTTCCGAGCTCTGCTATGCACCCAAAAAGTGGTTTACCCCCACATATGGGGTATCGTCGCACTCAGGACAAATTGCACAACAACTTTTGTGGTCTAATTTCTTCTCTTACCCTTGGGAAAATAAAAAATTGGGGGCGAAAAGATCATTTTTGTGAAAAAATAAGATTTTTTATTTTTACGGCTCTGCATTATAAACTTCTGTGAAGCACTTGTTGGGTCAAAGTGCTCACCACACATCTAGATAAGTTCCTTAAGGGGTCTACTTTTCAAAATGGTGTCACTTGTGAGGGGTTCCAATGTTTAGGCACATCAGGGGCTCTCCAAACGCAACATGGCGTCCCATCTCAATTCCAGTCAATTTTGCATTGAAAAGTCAAATGGCACTCCTTTCCTTCCGAGCTCTGCCATGCGCCCAAACAGTGGTTTACCCCCACATATGGGGTATCGTCGCACTCAGGACAAATTGCACAACAACTTTTGTGGTCTAATTTCTTCTCTTACCCTTGGGAAAATAAAAAATTGGTGGCGAAAAGATTATTTTTGTGAAAAAATATGATTTTTTATTTTTACGGCTCTGCATTATAAACTTCTGTGAAGCACTTGTTGGGTCAAAGTGCTCACCACACCTCTAGATAAGTTCCTTAAGGGGTCTACTTTCCAAAATGGTGTCACTTGTGGGGATTTCAATGTTTAGGCACATCAGGGGCTCTCCAAACGCAACATGGCATCCCATCTCAATTCCAGTCAATTTTGCATTGAAAAGTAAAATGGCGCTCCTTCCCTTCCGAGCTCTGCCATACGCCCAAACAATGGTTTACACCCATATACGGGGTATCAGCGTACTCAGGACAAATTGGCCAACAATTTTTGAGGTTCAATTTCTTCTCTTACTCTTGGGAAAATAAAAAATTGGGGGCGAAAAGATCATTTTTGTGAAAAAATATGATTTTTTATTTTTACGGCTCTGCATTATAAACTTCTGTGAAGCAATTGGTGGGTCAAAGTGGTCACCACACATCTAGATAAGTTCCTTAGGGTGTCTACTTTCCAAAATGGTGTCACTTGTGGGGGGTTTCAATGTTTAGGCACATCAGTGGCTCTCCAAACGCAACATGGTGTCCCATCTCAATTCCTGTCAATTTTGCATTTAAAAGTCAAATGGCGCTCCTTCCCTTCCGAGCTCTGCCATGCGCCCAAACAGTGGTTTACCCCCACATATGGGGTATCAGCGTACTCAGTACAGATTGTACAACAATGTTTGGCATCCATTTTATCCTGTTACCCTTGGTAAAATAAAACAAATTGGAGCTGAAATAAATTTTGTGTGAAAAAAAGTTAAATATTCATTTTTATTTAAACATTCCAAAAATTCCTGTGAAACCCCTGAAGGGTTAATAAACTTCTTGAATGTGGTTTTGAGCACCTTGAGGGGTGCAGTTTTTAGAATGGTGTCACACTTGGGTATTTTCTATCATATAGACCCCTCAAAATGACATCAAATGAGATGTGGTCCCTAAAAAAAAATGGTGTTGTAAAAATGAGAAATTGCTGGTCAACTTTTAACCCTTATAACTCCCTAACAAAAAAAAATTTTGGTTCCAAAATTGTGCTGATGTAAAGGAGACATGTGGGAAATGTTACTTATTAAGTATTTTGCGTGACATATCTCTGTGATTTAAGGGCATAAAAATTTAAAGTTGGAAAATTGCGAAATTTTCGAAATTTTCGCCAAATTTCCGTTTTTTTCACAAATAAACGCAAGTTATATCGAATAAATGTTACTACTAAAATGAAGTACAATATGTCACGAGAAAACAATGTCAGAATCGCCAAGATCCGTTGAAGCGTTCCAGAGTTATAACCTCATAAAGGGACAGTGGTCAGAATTGTAAAAATTGGCCCGGTCATTAACGTGCAAACCACCCTCGGGGCTTAAGGGGTTAAATCACCCCCCTTTCGCCCCATTCAAAATAAAGCAATAAAAAATTTAAAAAAAAAACTACACATATTTGGTATTGCCATGTTCAGAATCGCCCGATCTATCAATAAAAGGATTAACCTGATCGCTAAACAGCGTAGCAAGAAAAAAATTGGAAACGCCAGAATTACTTTTTTTGGTCGCCGCGATATTGCATTAAAATGCAATAACGGGCGATCAAAAGAACGTATCTTCACCAAAATGGTATCTTTAAAAACATCAGCTCAGCACACAAATAATTAGCCCTCACCCGACGTGAGATCCCGAAAAATGGAATCGCTACGGGTATTGGAAAATTGCGCAATTTTATTTTTCTTTTTAGCAAAGTTTGGATTTTTTTTTACCGCCTTAGATAAAACGTAACCTAGACATGTTTTGTGTCTATGAAATCGTAATGACCTGGAAAATCATAATGTCAGGTCAGTTTTAGCATTTAGTGAACCTAGCAAAAAAGCCAAACAAAAAACAAGTGTGGGATTGCACTTTTTTTTTTGCAATTTCACCGCACTTGGAATTTTTTTCCCGTTTTCTAGTACACGTCATGGTAAAACCAATGATGTCTTTCAAATGGCCAAATTGATGGAAAAACAAAAAAGTTATGGCTCTGGGAAGTAGGGGAGCGAAAAACGAGAATGCAAAAACGGAAAAGGGCAAGGTCTTGAAGGGGTTAAGTGCAGTTACCAAGCGCTATAGGGGGCATGGATGAAGAGGAGACAGATGAGTAGGAGGAAGCAGAGTCCGAGGAAAATTTAGAAAGAGGGAACAGGGGAGAATTAGATTAGTGAAGTGATAGGCTTGTCTAAAGTGAGGTGCTTTTAAAAATGCGGGGGCTAGGTATTAATTCGATTGTCTGGGGTAATGCATTCCAGAACACTGGCGCAGCACAGGAGAAGTCTAGGAGACAGATGCGAGGTTCGGATTATGAAAGATGTTAGTCTTCGATCAGTTGCAGAACGGAGAATACGGGAATGGCGACAGACAGATGAGGGAGGTGATATAGGGAGGTGCAGAACTGTGGAAAGCTCTGTGAGTAAGGCTACTTTCACACTTCCGTCTTTTTAGATCCGTCACAATGCGTCGTTTTGGGAAAAAAACGCATCCTGCAAATGTGCCCTCAGAATGGCGGACCGTCGTAGCGAAAAAACGTTCAATGGAACGTTTTTTCGTACGTCGCGTCCTGCATTTTAAACTGCGCCTGCGCAGCCGGAACTCCACCCCCTCCTCCCTTGGAGTTTACTATGGGCAGCGGACGCGTTGAAACACTGCGTCCGCTGCCCACGTTGTGCAGAAAATCACCCCTGTCCGTCAGTACGTTGTGCTGACGCTTTGTGACGGCCCCGTACCGACGGAAGTGTGAAAGAAGCCTAAGAGATACATTTGTATTGTATTCTGTAGCAAATGAGAAACCAGTGTAATGACTGGCACAAGGTGGTGGCATCGGTGTAGAGAGGGAACCCGATCAGTAAAGAGTTGCAGTAGTCCACACTAGAATGCATAAGAGTGACAATAAGAGTTTTTGAAGGTTCAATAGTGAGAAAACGTCAGATTCTGGAGATGTTCTTAAGATGCAGATGACATGACAGTGATTGGATACAGAAAATAAAGGAATGTTCTGTTAAATAGAACCCCAAGACAGCGAGATTGCTGCTGGGGAGCTATGCTTGAGCCACCCAAAGTAACTGCAATATCGGGTATAGGTAGGTTAGCAGAGGGAGGAAACACGAGAGAATCCGCTTCAGATAGATGGAGGACATGAGGTTACACAGCGGACAGACTATTATCATGGTGTCCTGTATTAAGGTGGGGTGATGTCAGGAGAAGAGGTGTATATTGGGTGTCATCAGCACAGAGATGGTACTGGAAACCAAATCTACTGATGGTTTGTCCAATAGGGGCAGTGTGTAAGGAGAAGATGACGGGGCCAAGGACTGAACCCTGATAGTAAGGGGAGAGGAAATGAAAAATGCCGGGCCAAAGATACAGTGAAGGAGAGGTAGGAGGGGAACCAGGAGAGAACGGTGTCCTTGAGGGGGATAGAGCGGAGCACAGTGAGGAGGAGCTGGTGATCCACTGTGTCCAATACTGCAGAGAGATCCAGGAGAACCAGCAGGGACCATTAGATTTAGCTGGTAGGGGCCTCGCTCACACAAGCGTATAACACGGCCGAGTGTTGTGTGACGTTTTAACAGCACTCGGACCATTGTTACACTATGGGGCACTGCAGATCTGCCATTTTGTTTCTCATGCCGATTCAGCATGGGAAAACAATCACGGCATGCTGCAAGTGCATCCTATAATGATTACAATCGAATTCCGTACATGTCTATGGGTGCGTGTGAAACATCGGACTGCACTCAAATGTCATCTGAGTGCAGTCCAATTACCGTGGACACGGAGACTGGGGAAATTAATTTCTCAGTCTTCTCTGCACCTGTGAAATGAGTGTCTCATGCGATAGAATCAGATCAAACTCTGACAGACTTTGACCCAAGTGACATTAGCATAACGGCCCAATACACTCGCATGAGATATGGATACGCACAATATATTAGAAATTAATTGTCCCCTGCAGCTCCATTTGTTTTGTCTGAATTGAGCAATTAAACATATAATGGCATCCAGAGTAGATAGTCGTTCTGTCCTGGCGCTCATTCTCAGCCAGTCACACAGGGACGTGCAGACTAAAGACAATGGTAGAATGGACGTTCGGGGCGGGTAATTAGGAGTATGGGGATGTCTAAAATCTCCCTGGCAGCAGACCAATGACATTTCATTTTAGGATAATTAGATAAGATACAATGCCACAGCAACAGTGCAGAATGATCCAGGGAAATGTGACAAGATTGTACTCACCTGTCCTACAGTCACCCCTCCCCAGTAATGGCTGATAACAGGGAGTAATAGATTGTACTCACCTGTCCCACAGTCTCCTCCCCAGTAATGGCTGAAACCAGGGAGTAATAGATTGTACTCACCTGTCCTACAGTCACCTTTCCCCAGTAATGGCTGATAACAGGGAGTAATAGATTGTACTCACCTATCCCACAGTCTCCACTCCCCAGTAATGGCTGATAACAGGGAGTAATAGATTGTACTCACCTGTCCTACAGTCACCTCTCCCCAGTAATGGCTGATAACAGGGAGTAATAGATTGTACTCACCTGTCCTACAGTCACCTCCCACAGTAATGGCTGATAACAGGGAGTAATAGATTGTACTCACCTGTCCTACAGTCACCTCTCCCCAGTAATGGCTGATAACAGGGAGTAATAGATTGTACTCACCTGTCCTACAGTCACTTCTCCCCAGTAATGGCTGATAACAGGGAGTAATAGATTGTAGTCCCCTGTCCTACAGTCACCTCCCCCATTATTGGCTGATAACAGGGATTAATAGACTATTTCCCTGAACAGCATGTGTAGATAAGACTGGCTGCAGGGGTACAGCGCTCCTCTGGTTACACCTAATGTCACAGGGGTCCTGCTTGTTGTCTCTCTCTTCATCTGAATCAATAAGGCAGTCCGCCCTCCTAATGGACAAGTCACGAATCTCACTCTCCCCCATAATTTTCAGATCTAAATGGTGCCAATGTCTGAAGGCCGTTGATTAGTGGGTCGATAGCGCAATGACAGGGCCCAGAATTTACCCCTCTGTGTTTAACATCGCGCAGTCAATTTAGGTGTCAGCACGTGGAGGCGCAGGAGCGGCAGACGTGCAATTACGCTACCTAATTAACTCCACCCGAGGAGCGGACTGGAAATCCATAGCGGATCGACTCCCGTCAGCGTCCCGCTGTCAGTGGGGCGTTTACGGAGCGCGGCCGCCTTGCTTACATCAATGTCTCTTTCTTTGGAAAATCCAATAGTCTTTGTGCGCGGGGGAAAAACAGGTCAAAGGCATCAATATCTGAATCAATGCACAAGTGAAGAGCCGCGCGGACGGCCCGTGACGAATAGAGGCGCTGGTGTTTACATGGCGGCGATAATGGGGCCAGATGATGCTGCGCACTGCGATCGATGCACAGATCTTCAGGTGTCAAATTGCTGCACAAAATAAAAAATAAAGACATTTCAACTATTCGGGAAAGTGGCGAAACCAGAAACGCTGCAGAGGACAGAGCATTCCTGCCACCTGGCCTAACCCCCTGAGGGTGGGCGCCATATTAACATGCTGCCGCTCAAAATATCACATAAATCATGGTAACTTAGGTCTCCCAGAAAATAATTAAAGCCGGCGAGTAGCAAAAAGTTTTAATGTAATCATGAGTCCCAGCGATGTTCAGGAGAAAATGAAATCTTTTTATTAGGAGGAAATATTGCAATCTCAGCGTTAAAAAGAGCGTGATTTACCGAGAGGAGGGACAAAACCTCCGATCCCCGGAGAACTGCAGGTAGAGAGGCAGCGGCGACAAAAAAGAAAACATTTAAAGGGGCAGCATGGCATTGGAAAATCAAGGCTGCTTCCTTCTAGAAACAGCACCACACCAGACCATGTTGGGTACTACAGCTGTGCCTCATTGAAGTGAATAGAAAGAAAGGGGTTTGGCACCGTGATAGCCAGTTGAAAAAAAGAACGCTCTCAGTGGGAAAAACAAGATAATCTTGTAGTTCTAACATCATTTTTTATGTTTGTAGCCATTAACTACACGATTATCTTGTTTTTTTTCCCACCAAGAGCATTAAAGTGAATGGAACTGAATGCAATACCACACACAATCAGGAAGGGGGGCATTGTTTCAGGAAGAAAACCATTACCCCCTTTTATCAAAATCTGTGCAGATAGTGGCATCAGCATTCTCAGATCAGGTTAGGACAGTAAGATAAGCCATCTCTGGATGATTCTGCACCCGCCATGCACCTAATTGGCAAAGCTGCAGCATTGTTGAAGTGTCAGAGGTGATCTGCCAAGAGGGCCCCGGCATATGAATATAGCAATTCATCCCACTGACAGCAAGCAGAGGTATTGCAAAAGATGAGAAATAAGAACACCAAGTATACGCAATAATTTCAAAACTCATCTTTATCTTCACACCAATCCTCTCAGAGACACTTCAGAACCCCCCTCTGGGCAGTGCATGAGACCCCACTAATCTGGGGGCACTGTTAGATCAGGGCTGCACATATGGAGGCCATTAGCCGGGGATCAAATCCACTTATCCAGACCAACTATTGCTGGAGGGCCATCTGCTGCCATACGAGCCCTCGCCACAGAAGCTGCAGCAGATACCTGGATGTCACATGTATAAACACTGTGCCTTGCAAAACTATAGCAATAATAAAGGGAGGGAGGCATGTAATTAAAGGGACACACAAAAAAGATACCCTGTGCTATGCCCGATTCACGATCTCAGGAGGCAGCGTGTGACAGAGGGAAGCCAAGGGCAAAACAGACTCACACCCAGCACAACACAGGAGTCCGTTTTGCTGGAGTGTTGCAGTCTAGCATATAAAGGTCAGTTTCAAGAAAACACATCAGTAAGCTGGACTTCTCCTTTAACCCCTTAGTGACAGAGCCAATTTGGTACTTAATGACCAGGCCAATTTTTGCAATTCTGACCACTGTCACTTTATGAGGTTATAACTCTGGAACGCTTCAACGGATCCCGCTGATTCTGAGATTGTTTTTTCGTGACATATTGTACTTCATGTTAGTGGTAACATTTCTTCGATATTACTTGCGATTATTTATGAAAAAAACGGAAATATGGCGAAAATTTTTAACATTTTGCAATTTTCAAACTTTGTATTTTTATGCCCTTAAATCAGAGAGATATGTCACGAAAAATAGTTAATAAATAACATTTTTACAACACCATTTTTTTTTTTTTAGGGACCACATCACATTTGAAGTCATTTTGAGGGGTCTATATGATAGAAAATAATGAAGTGTGACACCATTCTAAAAACTACACCCCTCAAGGTTCTCAAAACCACATTCAAGAAGTTTATTAACCCTTTACGTGCTTCACAGGAACTGAAACAATGTGGAAGGAAAAAATGAACATTTAACTTTTTTTTGCACACATCTTAATTCAGAACCATTTTTTTTATTTTCACAAGTGTAAAAACAGAAATGTAACCATAAATTTTGTTATGCAATTTCTCCTGAATACGCCAATACCCCATATGTGGGGGTAAACCACTTTTTGGGCGCACCGCAGAGCTTGGAAGTGAAGGAGCGCCGTTTGACTTTTTCAATGCAGAATTGGCTGGAATTGAGATGGGACGCCATGTCACGTTTAGAGAGCCCCTGATGTGCCTAAACAGTGGAAACCCCCCACAAGTGACACCATTTTGGAAACTAGACCCCTTAAGGAACTTATCTAGATGTGTGGTGAGCACTTTGAACCCCCAAGTGCTTCACAGAAGTTTATAACGTAGAGCAGTGAAAATAAAAAATTGCTTTTGTTTACACAAAAATGATCTTTTCGCCCACAAATTCTTATTTTCACAAGGGTAACAGGAGAAATTAGACCAAAAAAGTTGTTGTGCGATTTCTCCTGAGTACGTCGATACCCAATATGTGGGGGTAAACCACTGTTTGGGCGCACCGCAGAGCTTGGAAGAGAAAGAGTGCCTTTTTTTTCAATGTAGAATTGGCTGGAATTGAGATCGGACGCCATGTCGCGTTTGGAGAGCCCCTGATGTGCCTAAACAGTAGAAATCCCCCACAAGTGACCCCATTTTGGAAACTAGACCCCCCATGGAACTTATCTAGATGTGTGGTGAGAACTTTGAATGCCCAAGTGCTTCACAGAAGTTTATAATGCAGAGTCGTGAAAATAAAAAATATTTTTTTTTTCCACAAAAAAGATTTTTTAGCCCCCAAGTTTTTATTTTCACAAGGGTAACAAGAGAAATTGGACCCCAAAAGTTGTTGTCCAATTTGTCCTGAGTATGCTGGTACCCCATATGTGGGGGTAAACCACTGTTTGGGCGCACGGCAGAGCTCGGAAGGAAGGAGCGCCGTTTTGGAATGCAGACTTTGATAGAATGGTCTGCGGGCATTATGTTGCGTTTGCAGAGCCCCTGATGTACCTAACCAGTAGAAACCCTCCACAAGTGACCCCATTTTGGAAACTAGACCCCCCCAAGGAACTTACCTAGATGTGTGGTGAGAACTTTGAATGCCCAAGTGCTTCACAGAAGTTTATAATGCAGAGTCATAAAAAATATATATATATATATTTTTCCACAAAAAAGATTTTGTAGCCCCCAAGTTTTTATTTTCACAAGGGTAACAAGAGAAATTGGACCCCAGAAGTTGTTGTCCAATTTATCCCGAGTACACTGATGCCCCATATGTGGGGGTAACCCACTGTTTGGGCGCACGGCAGAGCTCAGAAGGGAGGGAGCACCATTTGACTTTTTGAGCGCAAAATTGGCTGTCGTGTTTGGAGACCCCCTGATGTACCTAAACAGTGGAAACCCCCCAATTCTAGCTCCAACCCCAACACACCCCTAACCCTAATCCCAACCTGATCCATAATCCTAATCACTAACCCTAACCATAATCACAACCCTTACCCCAAAACAACCCTAATGTCAACCCTAACCATAACCCTAATCAAAACCCTAAATCCAAAACACCCCTAATCCTAATCTCAACCCTAACCTCAAACCTAACCCTAATCCCAATACACCCCTAATCACAACCCTAACCTTAACCCTAATCCCAAACCTAACCCTAATCCCAACCCTAATCCAAACCCTAACCCTAATCCCAACTCTAACCCTAACTTTAGCCCCAACCCTAGCTCTAACTTTAGCCCCAACCCTAACCCTAACCCTAAGGCTACTTTCACACTTGCGTCGTTTGGCATTCCGTTGCAATCCGTCGTTTTGAACAAGAAACTGTTCCTGCAAATGTGCCCGCAGGATGCGTTTTTTGCCCATAGACTTGTATTGCCGACGGATCGTGACGGATGGCCACACGTCGCGTCCGTCGTGCACTGGATCAGTTGTGTTTTGGCGGACCATCGGCACAAAAAAACATTCAATGAAACTTTTTTTGTACGTCGCATCCGCCATTTCTAACCGCGCATGCGTGGCCATAACTCCGCCCCCTCCTCCCCAGGACATAGATTGGGCAGCGGATGCGTTGAAAAACTACAGCCGCTGCCCACGATGTGCACAATTTTCATAACGTGCGTCGGTATGTCGGGCCGACGCATTGCGACGGCCCCGTACCGACGTAAGTGTGAAAGAAGCCTAACCCTAAATTTAGCCCCAACCCTAACCCTAAATTTAGCCCCAACCCTAGCCCTAACCCTAATTTTAGCCCCAACTGCTGTTCTCCTGCCGGCCAGCAGATGGAGACAGATGGCGGGCGCACTGCGCATGCACCCGCCATTTTATTTTGCCGGCGGCCAGGAGGAGCAGCAGGAGGATCCAGGGACACAGGTGAGTATGATAGGGTCCCCGAATCCCCCTATTTCTCTGTCCTCTGATGTGCGATCACATCAGAGGACAGAGAATTACACTTAGCTTTTTTTTTTTTTTTTTGCGGTCGCCGGTAAACAGTTAATTACCGGCGATCGCAAAACAGGGGTCTGAAAAACCCGGCAGCCGAGACCCCAAAGATTCTCGCGGGGCCGGCCGGCGGGCGCACTGCGCATGCGCCCGCCATTTTGAAGATGGCGGCGCCCACCGGGAGCCACGAGGAGCACCGGGGGAGACAGGTGCGATCACATCGGAGGACAGAGAAATTAAAAAGAGATCGCGTTTTTTTTTTTTTGCGATCGCCGGTAAACGGTTAATTACCGGCGATCGCAAATGCGGGGTGGGTAAAAAAAAACCCCGAATCATGTTCTCTGGGGTCTCGGCTACCCCAGGCAGCCGAGACCCCGGAGAAAATCCGACTCTGGGGGGCGCTATTTACTTTTTCCACAGCGCCGTTAATTAACGGCGCTGTGGTTTAAGTACCCTTAGCGGCCGCCGTTAAAAGGCGTATCGGCGGTCGCTAAGGGGTTAAGCCTGTCATGCACATGCTGACAGATGCCTTGATGGTCGCCTGCACCCTGATCTTACCATTGGGAAATAAGTAATAAGTATTTGATCCCTTGCTGATTTTGTAAGTCTGCCCACTGACAAAGATATAAACAGTCTATAATTTTAAGGGTAGGTTAATTTTAACATTGAGAGATAGAATATCAAAAATAAAATCCAGAAAATCACATTGTATAAATTATATAAAATTTATTTGCACTTTTCAGTGAAAAATAAGTATTTGATCCCCTACCAACCATTAAAGGGACACTGTCACCTGAATTTGGAGGGAACAATCTTCAGCCATGGAGGCGGGGTTTTTGGGTGTTTGATTCACCCTTTCCTTACCCGCTGGCTGCATGCTGGCTGCAATATTGGATTGAAGTTCATTCTCTGTCCTCCGTAGTACATGCCTGCACAAGGCAATCTTGCCTTGCGCAGGCGTGTACTATGGAGGACTGAGAATGAACTTCAATCCAATATTGCAGCCAGCGTGTGTGACGCCGATTCAGTGATGTCTTCACTGGTAACCAAGGTAAACATTGGGTTACTAAGCGCAGGGCCGCGCTTAGTAACCCGATGTTTACCCTGGTTACCATTGTAAATGTAAAAAAAAAAAAAAACACTACATACTTACATTCCGGTGTCTGTCGTGTCCCCCAGCGTTCTGCTTCCCTGCACGGTCAGCGCCGGCCGGCCGTAAAGCAGATTACAGCGGTGACGTCACTGCTCTGCTTTATGGCTGGCGCTTAGACAGTGCAGGGAAGCAGAACGCTGGGGGACACGACAGACACCGGAATGTAAGTATGTAGTGTTTTTTTTTTTTACATTTACACTTGTAACCAGGGTAAACATCGGGTTACTAAGCGCGGCCCTGCGCTTAGTAACCCGATGTTTACCCTGGTTACCCGGGGACTTCGCATAGTTGGTCGCTGGAGAGCTGTCTGTGTGACAGCTCTCCAGCGACCACACAGCGACGCTGCAGCGATCGGCATTGTTGTCTAGATCGCTGCAGCGTCGCTTAATGTGACGGTACCTTTAGAGCAAGACAATGACCCAAAACATACAACCAAGGCAACAAAGGAGTGGCTCAAAAAGAAGGACATTAAGGTCATGGAGTGGCCTAGCCAGTCTCCAGACCTTAATCTCATAGAAAACTTATGAAGGGAGTTGAATCTCCGAGTTGCCAAGCGACAGCCTCAAAATCTTAATGATTAAGAGATGATCTGCAAAGAGAAGTTGACCAAAATTCATCCTGACAAGTGCGCAAATGTCATCATCAACTACAAAAAACGTCTGACTGCTGTGCTTGCCAACAATGGTTTTGCCACCAATTATTAAGTCTTTTTTGCCTGAGGGATCAAATACTTATTTATTATTCATACAATGAGATTTTCTGGATTTTATTTTTGATATTCTATCTTTCAATGTTAAAATTAACCTACCCTTAAAATTATAGACTGTTCATGTCTTTGTCAGTGGGCAAACTTACAAAATCAGCAAGGGATCAAATACTTTTTCCCCCACTGTATATATTTATTCATTCCTCTATATAGGGAGCATCTACTGGACACGTTTGCTGCCGCTTATCCACAAAAAAGGAAAGGACTTTGTGTCTCTTACAGTGATCCCAAGCGTGTGGCTCTCCAGATGTTGCAAAACTACAACTCCCATCATGCTCAGAGAAGCTGGAGAGCCACAGGTTGTGAACACTGGTATGACATAGGGATTCGGTAAGACACCCAATAATGGACCTGCTGGACACAGATCCTTAATACACAATGGGCATGAGCCCTTATGTAATAACTATATATAATGGGCAGGTCTGCCACTTTTTACTGTACTTTCTATTTATAAGATCTGTTTGCCATCAGTGAAGGCAAACATATATCCAGAGGCCGAAAACTCATCCGTGACCTTAGAAACTGTAGCAAAACTGCATGTGTGAAAAGTATCAGAACTGGAGGAATATTTGTGCTGCTGGTGAAGACCGCCATCGGCTGTGAGAAGATGTCTGGCAGTTTTCATCCAATGGCCATTCACTGACAGCTAGCAGAGATAATGAAACAGTGGAATACAAGGCTGATGAAGCTTTGCCAACACAACACCCAGTGGCCGCGGTATAAAATACACGGCCGTTCTGACTGCGGCCATAATCATAGTACACACGGTCGCCCGCTGCACTCACCGTCGATCCCTAACAAATGATGGCAGACACAAGAAAACACTAACGGCGCCTATAACTGCATTTGTGGTGGATCAGGTCTCATCACGGTGCAATTAATTCATCAAAATGTAAAATGATGAATCATACAGTCATGGCCAAAAGTATTGACACCCCTGCAATTCTGTCAGATAATACTCAGTTTCTTCCTGAAAATGATTGCAAACACAAATTATTTGGTATCATCTTCACTTAATTTGTCTTAAATGAAAAAACACAAAAGAGAATGAAGCAAAAAGCAAAACATTGATCATTTCACACAAAACTCCAAAAAATGGGCCAGACAAAAGTATTGGCACCCTCAGCCTAATACTTGGTTGCACAACCTTTAGCCAAAATAACTGCGACCAACCGCTTCCGGTAACCAACAATGAGTTTCTTACAATGCTCTGCTGGAATTTTAGACCATTCTTCTTTGGCAAACTGCTCCAGGTCCCTGATATTTGAAGGGTGCCTTCTCCAAACTGCCATTTTTAGATCTCTCCACAGGTGTTCTATGGGATTCAGGTCTGGACTCATTGCTGGCCACCTTAGAAGTGTCCAGTGCTTTCTCTCAAACCATTTTCTAGTGCTTTTTGAAGTGCGTTTTGGGTCATTGTCCTGCTGGAAGACCCATGACCTCTGAGGGAGACCCAGCTTTCTCACACTGGGCCCCACAATATGCTGCAAAATTTGTTGGTAGTCTTCAGACTTCATAATGCCATGCACATGGTCAAGTGATCCAGTACCAGAGGAAGCAAAGCAACCCCAAAACATCAGGGAACCTCCGCCATGTTTGACTGTAGGGACCGTGTTCTTTTCTTTGAATGCCTCTTTTTTTTTCTCCTGTAAACTCTATGTTGATGCCTTTGCCCAAAAAGCTCTACTTTTGCCTCATCTGACCAGACAACATTCTTCCTAAACGTTTTACGCTTTTTCAGGTAAGTTTTGGCAAACTCCAGCCTGGCTTCTTCATGTCTCGGGGTAAGAAGTGGGGTCTTCCTGGGTCTCCTACGATACAGTCCCTTTTCATTCAGACGCCGACGGATAGTACAGGTTGACACGGTTGTACCCTCGGACTGCAGGGCAGCTTGATCTTGTTTGGATGTTAGTCGAGGTTCTTTATCTAACATCCGCACAATCTTGCGTTGAAATCTCTTGTCAATTTTTCTTTTCCGTCCACATCTAGGGAGGTTAGCCACAGTGCCATGGGCTTTAAACTTCTTGATGACACTGTGCACGGTAGACACAGGAACATTCAGGTCTTTGGAGATGGACTTGTAGCCTTGAGATTGCTCATGCTTCCTCACAATTTGGTTTCTCAAGTCCTCAGACAGTTCTTTGGTCTTCTTTCTTTTCTCCATGCTCAATGTGGTACACACAAGGACACAGGACAGAGGTTGAGTCAACTTTAATCCATGCCAACTGGCTGCAAGTGTGATTTAGTTATTGCCAACACCTGTTAGGTGCCACAGGTAAGTTACAGGTGCTGTTAATTACACAAATTAGAGAAGCATCACATGATTTTTCGAACAGTGCCAATACTTTTGTCCACCCCCTTTTTGTTTGGTGTGGAATTATATCCAATTTGGCTGTAGGACAATTCTTTTTGTGTTTTTTTTTCATTTAAGACAAATTAAATAAAGATAATAATACCAAATAATTTGTGTTTGCAATCTTTTTCAGGAAGAAAATGAGTATTATCTGACAGAATTGCAGGGGTGTCAATACTTTTGGCCATGACTGTACGAAGGTGGCAGTGCTGACTCCACACTGCTGCGCCCAAGACCTGGTTTTGTCAGGTACTGCAGCCCCATTGAAGTGGATGGGGCCAAGCTACAATACATGACAAGACATGTAGACAGGGGCAATGTGGTTTTCTTTTGACAGTTACAGCAGACCACCCCTACAGAAACAATTACAGGGGTGAAATAGTGTAACCGTGAGGACGGAGTCAGCATGGCATAATGAATATTAAACATCTACCGTGACTGGCTCTGCTCGCAGGTCTGGCATAAATTCCTTTAATCCGCGACCTGATAACCCAGCAGCTCTCCAGACCCAGAGACGGCGGATTAAAAGAATTTTTATGGGGAGCGTACTAAAAAGAATGAAGAAAAAGAGGTAACTGGAAACAAGGTTCAACCTTTTCCCTTTACAACCTGTGCGGGATTACTGTGCACACAGACGCTGTCACTTACCGTGCTCCACAAATACGTTGCAGTGTGGGCCGCCATGTTTGGCGGGCTCCTTCTTGCCGACTCCTTTGATAAAGGGCAAGGTAGGCAGACTCGGCCTCCTCTGGTCCCCAAGGACTTTTCCAGGCTGCTGACCCATAGGACGAAGCCGCACAAAGTAAAAAAAAATAATAAAAAGCGCACGTTCTACGTCTTTCTGGGGCCCGACTCTTCAGGGTGGTTTCTCTGGATTTCTGGCGCCCGGCTTCTCAGCGCGGTTTCTCCGTCTGTCTGGTGCCCGTCTCAGCGCGGTTTCTCCGTCTGTCTGGCGCCCGGCTCCTCAGCGCGGTTTCTCCGTCTGTCTGGTGCCCGGCTCCTCAGCGCGGTTTCTCCGTATTTATGGCGTACGGCTCCTCAGTGTGGTTTCTCAATCTGTCTGGCGTCCGGCTCCTCAGCGCAGTTTCTCCGTTTGTCTGGTGCTCGGCTCCTCAGCGCGGTTTCTCTGTACTTATGGCGCCTGGCTCCTCAGCGCGGTTTCTCCGTATTTATGGCGCCCAGCCCCTCAGCGCGGTTTCTCCGTCTGTCTGGCGTCCGGCTCCTCAGTGGCTTTTCTTCGTCTTTCTGGTGTCCGATCACTTAGAAGAGGAACTGAGTCTGCACAGACGGAGCAGGATGTGGTGAGCAGCGCAGACGATTTCATAACAATTCCCAAAAAAGCCCTAAAAATGACCAGGGACAGCGAGGGGACCATAGATATTGGGGGTCGAGGGGCAGAGCACCTGGGTCACGGGTCAGCCATGGCTTACAGTCTCGGGTCACAGGGGGGCTCAGTGCTCTGGTTGGTGGCGGTTACACCGGACCCGGTAATAAGTAACACAACAAGTCTGTTCCCCGCTGTCACTTCCTTGGTCATCCCCGTATCTGGGGGTACACAGGCCCCTGGTAGTCCGGGGGCCGCTAGTACCGAGGCTCAGCCCCCTCTGACAGCTCCGTGTGAAAGTGTCAGTGGCTGCCGGGACGTCCTGCCCTCTCCACCGCCGCCATGATGGGCCCTGGCCGCAGCCGCTGCTGCCCTGGGAGACGCCGTGACGTCACTTCCGGATACAGTTTTGCGGCGATCATAGGTGACAAGTTCCTTGTCTCCGGCTCAGGTCTTTGGATAATACAGATTACAGAAGTCTACAGACCCCTGTTGCGATAACAGGTCACCTTGGAACGTCGGTAACGGAGATTCACCGGAGCACATCAGTGTAACAGACTTGTACCATACAGTGGTGGGTCTTGTGGGGTTCTCCGGTATACGGCGGGTCTTCCGGGGTGTTTCTGATACACGGTGGCTCTTGGGTGTTCCCGGGATATACAGCAGGTGTTGTGGGGTGTTACCGGGATATACAGCAGGTCTTGTGGGGGTGATCCCGATACACGACGGGTCTTGTGGGGGTGGTCCCGGTACACGACGGGTCTTGCGGGGGTGGTCCCGGTACACGATGGGTCTTGCGGGGGGCGGTCCCGTTACACGACGGGTCTTGCGGGGGCGGTCCCGGTACACTACTGGTCTTGCGGGGGGCGGTCCCGGTACACGACTGGTCTTGCGGGGGGCGGTCCCGGTACACGACGGGTCTTGCGGGGGCGGTCCCGGTACACGACGGGTCTTGCGGGGACGGTCCCGGTACACGACTGGTCTTGCGGGGGGCGGTCCCGGTACACGACGGGTCTTGCGGGGGCGGTCCCGGTACACGACGGGTCTTGCGGGGGCGGTCCCGGTACACGACGGGTCTTGCGGGGGCGGTCCCGGTACACGACGGGTCTTGCGGGGGCGGTCCCGGTACACGACGGGTCTTGCGGGGGCGGTCCCGGTACACGACGGGTCTTGCGGGGGCGGTCCCGGTACACGACGGGTCTTGCGGGGGCGGTCCCGGTACACGACGGGTCTTGCGGGGGCGGTCCCGGTACACGACGGGTCTTGCGGGGGCGGTCCCGGTACACGACGGGTCTTGCGGGGGCGGTCCCGGTACACGACGGGTCTTGCGGGGGCGGTCCCGGTACACGACGGGTCTTGCGGGGGCGGTCCCGGTACACGACGGGTCTTGCGGGGGCGGTCCCGGTACACGACGGGTCTTGCGGGGGCGGTCCCGGTACACGACGGGTCTTGCGGGGGCGGTCCCGGTACACGACGGGTCTTGCGGGGGCGGTCCCGGTACACGACGGGTCTTGCGGGGGCGGTCCCGGTACACGACGGGTCTTGCGGGGGCGGTCCCGGTACACGACGGGTCTTGCGGGGGCGGTCCCGGTACACGACGGGTCTTGCGGGGGCGGTCCCGGTACACGACGGGTCTTGCGGGGGCGGTCCCGGTACACGACGGGTCTTGCGGGGGCGGTCCCGGTACACGACGGGTCTTGCGGGGGCGGTCCCGGTACACGGCGGGCCTTGCGGGGGTGGGCCTGAAACA
The DNA here is from genome assembly GCF_032444005.1 of Ranitomeya imitator. Taxonomy (NCBI): domain Eukaryota; kingdom Metazoa; phylum Chordata; class Amphibia; order Anura; family Dendrobatidae; genus Ranitomeya; species Ranitomeya imitator. The sequence goes on along the minus strand of NC_091283.1, from coordinate 155,159,948 downwards.
CGACGGGTCTTGTGAGGTGTTTACAGTATACGGCAGGTCTCGCAGAAGGTTCCTGCAGGCCATTGGGGCGATGCTCTGCTAGCCTCTCAAAAATTGAGTCAGAGGGTAAAGGTAACTATTAGTTGAGCGAATATACTCATTGCTCGGGTTTTCCCCAAGTATTTGTGACTGCTCGGAGATTTAGTTTATCACCTCAGCTGCATGATTTACAGCGGCTAGACAGCCTGAGTACATGTGGGGATTGATTCCCTAGCAACCAGGAAACCCCCCACATGTACTAAGGCTACCTAGACGCTGCACTCACAAATACTCAGAGACCACCCGAGCAACGAGTATCCTCGCTCATCACTAGTAACTATGTCTCATATACCCAAATCTGATTATTTGTGGAATATGCAGAAAAAAAAAATCTGATCTACAACGGCCGCATTGAGCATCTCAAAGGATCTGCTGCCAGGTAGACAGGACTCCTGTGGGAATAGGTCACATAGGAGGAAATGCACGGCTATGGTGGGCCTGTGGAGATGGAAAACGTTGGTTACCATTAGAGTTGAGCAAAATTCTTTGGGTTGCCGAATAAGCTGCAGAGGGAACTCGGCTTCCTGGATTGTGGCGGCTGATCAGCGCCGCAGCTGTATGACAGCACATGCATGGAAAGGCTGGGTATTGGACTCGCTCAACGCTAGTTGCCATCCCTGGAATTTATGTGCCCCACCCGGAGTCTCCATCGCCCTAGTTATATTGATGTGGGCTCCCAAACACAGCAAAGGATCAATGGTGTCGGGGTGGTTGCTGCTGTATTTCCAGTAAGCAGCATGGTTGATTTTTACTGAAATATTGCTGGTGACTTCATACTTTCACTTTTTGTCTTTTTTTGGGGGAGGGGGGTAAGCAGAAGTGGCAGCAATACATCGAGAGCAGGAAATAATCAGAAAAGGTATAGTAAGTGTCAGATATAGACGAATTATGAGATGTTGCTCAAGGACCTCAGCCCTTTCTTCCATGTGCGGAGGACCAGAAATTTCGTTTATGGTGGTCATTTATTCTACTGTCGGAGCGATCGGTACAGGGGCTTGTATCGCCTAACGCCAAGCATGTAGCACATATGAGGTGCAGTACCTTCATTTCTCAAATAATAAGGCAGCACACACTTTGTATGGACAGAGGGGGCATTTGTCCCGAGTTTTGCATGATCAACATGTCTCATAGCAGATTACTTCTTTTGGGTCAATATCTTGACTTTTGTTGGTTTTGGCATCAGAGACTATTATGGGGGTCAGCAGGCGAGCACAGGGACCAGTGCACACTGCATTAAATACTGGTGTGTATGACCGAGTCCAAGCAGAAGCCAAACACATGAGACATTGAGTACTTAATGACTGATATTAAATTGCACTAGCCATTATATTAGGACAATACAAAAAATTATATAAGTGAAATTATTCCTCAAAATAATGTGCCCCATATCCTGTTTGGGGAGCTGCACACATCAGCATGTGGAGCTTCAGGGTATGGGCTCACGCTGCGGATTTCCTGCGTTTTTTTTACCGGAAGAAACGCTGCAGATCCACAAGTGATTTACAGTACAATGTAAATCAATGAGAAAAAAAAATGCTGTGCTAATGGTGTGGAAAATCCCGTGCAGAAACGCTGCGGATTAAAAGAAGTAGCATATCACTTTTTTGCAGAACTGCAGCGTTTTTGTACCCATTCCATTAAAGAAATCCGCATGGGTAAAAAACGCAGTAAATCCGCACAAAACACACGTCAAATCCACACCTGCGTTTTCTGCCAAGAGATGCAGAATCCGCAGAAAAAATTGCGTCCATGTGACCTGTGTCTATCTGACCAGGGCTGCCGGGTGTCAGAATCAGCCAAGTGCCAGGAACAGTCATGCACCGCTCCCTGGACTTTAACCCCCCAAAATACTGCGATTAAACGAGATTGCAGCATTCCGGGAACCGGCGGAGGGCTGCCACCCCCCTCTGCCTTTGGATCGAAACCCCCTAGCATGACTAGAGGTCCCGATTGTTGCCATGGTAACCCGATATCGTTATAACGGCATCCGGGTCACCAGCGCTAGGAAACTTGCGGATCATGCTCATTATTATTTATATAGCACCATTAATGCCATGGTGCTGTACATGAGGGGGTTACATCAAAATACAAATATCACTGACAGTAAACAAAACTAACAATGACAGACTGGTATAGAGGGGCGAGGACCCTGCCCTTGCGGGATTACATTCTACAGGATGGTGGGAAAGGAGACAGTAGGTCGGGGGTTGCTGTAACTCCAATGCTGTTAAGGTGGTCGTGGGGTCATTACAGGTTGTAAGCTTCCTTGAAGAGATGGGTTTTCAGGTTTCTTTTGAAGGATCCAAATGTGGTGGATAACTGGATGTGTTGGGACACTGAATTCCAGATGATGGGGATATTTGGCAGAAGTCTTGGAGGCGATTGGGTGAGGACCGAATAAGCGTGGAGGAGAGAAGGAGGTCTTGGGAGGACCGGAGATTACGTGATGGAAGATATTGAGAGATTAGTTTGGAAATATACGGAGGAGAAAGGTTATGGATGGCTTTGTAGGTCAGTGTTAGTAGTTTAAACTGGATACGCTGGGAAATTGAAGTGAAGGGATCTGCAAAGAAAGGAAGCAGGAGTGTAGCGATCTGATGATTGCTGCTATGTAGCAGAGCTGATCAGGCTATGCCAGCTTCTAGCCTCCCATGGAAGCTATTGAAGCATGGCAAAGGTTAAAAAAAAAAGTTTTTAAAAATATGAAAAATATATATAAAAAAAAAGTTTAAATCACCCCCTTTCACCCCATCCAAAATAAAACAAAAAAAAATCCAACCTACACATATTTGGTATCGACGCTTTCAGAATCGCCCGATCAATAAAAAAAAAAGCATTAACCTAATCGCTAAACGGCGTAGCGAGAAAAGATTCGAAACGCCAGAACTACGTTTTTTTTTAGGTCGCCGCGACATTGCATTAAAATGCAATAATGGACGATCAAAAGAACATAACTGCACAAATGTGGTATCATTAAAAACATCAGCTCGGTACGCAAAAAATAAGCCCTCACCCGATTTTAGATCATGAAAAATGGAGATGCTACAAGTATCGGAAAATGGCGCTTTTTTTTTTTGTTAGCAAAGTTTAGAATTTTTTTCACCACTTATATAAAAAATAACCTAGACATGTTAGGTGTCTATGAACTGGAGAATCATAATGGCAGGTCACTTTTAGCATTTAGTGAAGCTAGCAAAAAAGCCAAATAAAAAAACAAGTGTGGGATTGCACTTTTTTTGCTATTTCACCGCACTTGGAATTTTCTTCCCGTTTTCTAGTACAAGACATGGTAAAACCAATGGTTCTGTTCAAAAGTACAACTCATCCCGCAAAAAATAAGCCCTCACATGACCATATTGCCGGAAAAACAAAAACAGTTATGGCTCTGGGAAGGAGGGGAGTGAAAAACGAAAAAGGGCCGCAGCAGGAAGGGGTTAACTGGAATCTGTGGCCATGGGCCACATGGAAGACCCGGCCCACTACCTTCCTGTAGTCAGTTTAAAAAATAAAAGCCCAGTAGGTTTTCCTAAATCTGTCTTGGATGCATAGCTTGCCCAAGACCACACTCGCTTTTATTCTGCATTGCAATCACAGCTTTGCCTGTGACTGCAATGCACTCCCGCGGCCTCAATATGCTTCTTTGCTCATCCTGGGGGACACAAAGAGACCCTTGCATATGAACCCGGTCACTGCCTCACACCATACATAAAAACCCGATATAAATCTGGTATCGTTGTAATTGCAACGACCCGAACCCGAGTTTCCATATAAGTCTCTGAAATATATGATTCAGACGGAACCTCTGGCAGAAGATTCTTTATGTCCCGGAAGAAGGCACACGAAGCCGAAACCCGCGTAGGGGCCGTGGCACCATCAGACCAGAGGTAACCATCATCTTTTTATATTTATTGTTACCATGCCATCCCCTTATTAATCCTTGTGTGGCTTTCATATAGCTATTTTGTCCATATTCGCATTGCCTATTAATTGGCCACAAGGTGTATTTATTTGTGGTGGTGTGGTTCACATCTACTATATAATTGTCTAAGGATCACTTCCATCTGTCTGTTACGGATATTCATTGGTCGCGGCCTCTGTCAGTCAAGGGAATCCAAATCGCTGATTGGTCGCGGCAAAACAGCCATGACCAATCAGCGACGGGCACAGTCCGGAAGAAAATGGCCACTCCTTACTCCCCGCAGTCAGTGCCTGCATACTCCCCTCCGGTCACCGCTCACACAGGGTTAATGCCAGCGGTAACGGACCGCGTTATGCCGTGGGTAACTCACTGCGTTACCGCCGCTATTAACTCTGTGTGACCAAGTTTTTACTATTGATGCTGCCTATGCAGCGTCAATAGTAAAATGATCTAATGTTAAAAATAATTTAAAAAAATAAAGAATTATATACTCACCTTCTGCAGCCTTTCCCACTCCTCGCCACGCTCCGGTAACCACTCCATGCAAGCGGCAAGTTCCGGTGCCAATGATGGTATGGGAGAAGGACCTGCCATGACGTCACGTGACCGCGACCTCATCACAGGGCCTGCGCGAGAAGGACCTGCCATGACGTCACGGTCATGTGACCGCGACATCATCACAGGTCTTGCGCGAGAAGTACCTGCCATGACGTCACGGTCATGTGACCACGACGTCACAGGGCTTGCGCGAGAAGGACCTGCCATGACGTCACGGTCATGTGACCGCGACGTCATCACACCCTGGGACCGGAAGCTGCCGACAGAACTACAAGGGGCCCTCGTATCAGAAGGTGAGTGAGTATGTTTATTTTTTAACCTGTGACATACGTGGCTGGGCAATATACTACGTCGCTGTGCAATATACTACGTGGTTCTGTGCTGTATACTACGTCGCTGGGCAATATACTATGTGACTGTGCAATATACTACGTGGGCTGTGCAATATACTATGTGACTGAGCTGTATACTATGACTGGGAAATATACTACGTGGACATGCATATTCTAGAACAGGGGTGTCAAACTGCATTCCTCGAGGGCTGAAAACAGGTCATGTTTTCAGGATTTCTTTGTACTGCACAGGTGATAATATAATCACCAACTCATTTGTGTAGGTGAATAAATTATCACCTGTGCAGTACAAGGAAATCCTGAAAACATGACCTGTTTGCAGCCCTCGAGGAATGCAGTTTGACACCCCTGTTCTAGAATACCCGATGCGTTAGAATCGGGCCACCATCTAGTTTTGATATACCGTATTTTCTAGTGTATAAGACGACCCCCAACTTTTCCATATAAAATATGGAATTTGGGATATACCCGCCGTATAAGACGGGGGTCATCTTATACGTCCAGTACATCCAGAATCCAGTACAAAACTACTACCCTTATCCACAAAGCACTCCATGGCTCAGCACCACCCTACATCTCCTCCCTGGTATCAGTCTACCACCCTACCCGTGCCCTCCGCTCCGCTAATGACCTCAGGTTAGCATCCTCAATAATCAGAACCTCCCACTCCCGTCTCCAAGACTTTACACGTGCTGCGCCGATTCTTTGGAATTCACTACCTAGGTTAATACGATTAATCCCCAATCCCCACAGTTTTAAGCGTACCCTAAAAACTCATTTGTTCAGACTGGCCTACCGCCTCAATGCATTAACCTAACGATCCCTGTGTGGCCTATTTATAATAAAAAAAAAAAAAAAAGGTTCCTCGCATCATGTTCTCATACACTTTATGCAGTATTAGCCCTCTGTGTCTGTACTGCTACATATTGGTTCATGCAGCTTTACATGAACACCTGAGCCTTACACTATAGCTGGTCCGAATAACTAAAGCAATTGTTATCATCCACCTCTCGTGTCTCCCCTTTTCCTCATAGTCTGTAAGCTTGCGAGCAGGGCCCTCACTCCTCCTGGTATCTGTATTGAACTATATTTCTGTTATGCTGTAATGTCTATTGTCTGTACAAGTCCCCTCTATAATTTGTAAAGCGCTGCGGAATATGTTGGCGCTATATAAATAAAAATTATTATTATTATATTATTATACGTCCAGTCATCTTATACGGCGTGTGGTTCCCAGGGTCTGGAGGAGAGGAGACTCTTCTTCAGGCCCTGGGATCCATATTCATGTAAAAAAATTAAAGAAAAAAAAAAATATGGATATACTCATCCCTCCGTCGGACCCTGGCTCTCAGCGCTGCAAGCGTCTGCCTCCATTCCTAAGAATGCAGTGAGTGAAGGACCTTCGATGACGTCGCGGTAACGTGAGCTCGAAGGTCCTTCACTCAGTGCATTCTTAGGAACGGAGGCAGACGCTTGCAGCGCTGAGAGCCAGGGTCAGTCAGAGGGGCGAGTATATCCATTTTTTTTTATTCTTTATTTTTTACATGAATATGGATCCCAGGGTCTGAAGGAGAGTCTCCTCTCCTTCAGACCCTGGGAACCATCCAGGATCGCTCCGTGCACCCGTACCCGGCGTATGACCCCCAACTTTTGGGACAAATTTTAGTGGTTAAAAAGTAGTCTTGAGGTACCTTCACACATAACGATATCGTTAACGATATCGTTGCTTTTTGTGACGTAGCAACGATATCGTTAAGGAAATCGTTATGTGTGACAGCGACCAACGATCAGGCCCCTGCTGGGAGATCGTTGGTCGCTGAACAAAGTCCAGAACTTTATTTCGTCGCTGGATCTCCCGTGGACATCGCTGGATCGGCGTGTGTGACACCGATCCAGCGATGTCTTCACTGGTAACCCGGGTAAACATCGGGTAACTAAGCGCAGGGCCGCGCTTAGTAACCTGATGTTCACCCTGGTTACCAGCGTAAAAGTAAAAAAAAAACAAACACTACATACTTACCTACCGCTGTCTGTCCCCGGCGCTCAGCTTCTCTGCACTCCTCCTGTACTGACTGTGAGCACAGCGGCCGGAAAGCAGAGCGGTGACGTCACCGCTCTGCTTTCCGGCTGACCGACGCTCACAGCCAGTACAGGAGGAGTGCAGAGAAGCTGAGCGCCGGGGACAGACAGCGGTAGGTAAGTATGTAGTGTTTGTTTTTTTTTACTTTTACGCTGGTAACCAGGGTAAACATCGGGTTACTAAGCGCGGCCCTGCGCTTAGTTACCCGATGTTTACCCTGGTTACCCGGGGACTTCGGGATCGTTGGTCGCTGGAGAGCGGTCTGTGTGACAGCTCTCCAGCGACCAAACAGCGACGCTGCAGCGATCCGGATCGTTGTCGGTATCGCTGCAGCGTCGCTTAATGTGAAGGGGCCTTTATACGCCGGAAGATACAGTAATCTCCCTTTGGTCTGTGGTGTCTTGTTCAATTGGTACTGTTCAAAATTTGTTAATATTGTCTATCGTTTTGTTATTCAATAAAATTACTTTTTCACTATTCTAGTTCTGATGTGCAAAGTTTTCTATAGGGTAATATTTTCCTTGCATGGGACTATTTATAAGTATTCCTTATGGGCACAGGGGTTTTGGGTTACTAACCCTGTGTATTGTTTGTTTAATCGATGTTCCCTATAATGAGGTAGATGGAGGCTCTGTGGATGCGGTCTGACCTGTGATCCGGCGGTGTCTTTTTAGGATTGCATAAAAGTGCAGTCAGCCACAGTTTTGTGCACTTCTGAAATGGACACCGTTGAACAGAGGCGAGACGTAGTCCAGGGTAACTCTGCTGCCTCATTATAGTGAATGGATCGCTTGGGGGTTTCATCTGAATCACGTCACTCAGAGATTTAGATGGAAACCCCAAAGTAAGTGCTCAGCGTAGAGCGCAAGATAACTGTGATCCAAAACGTTATGTAAAATGGTCCTAATAAAAGCTTCCACTCAATCCACAAAAAAAAGCAAGTCCTCACTCAGGTCTATCATCTGTTAGCGGAAATATAGGGGGCTTCCACGTTACTGGTAGCACAAAGGCTCTGGAAAAGCAAAATGGCTCCTCACCCACCAAAAGAAATTCAGCAAATTCTTTGCTCCAAAATCCAAATGCCCTCCCCTCCCTTCTGAGCCCCACAGTGTACCTAAACCACATAACGTCCACATATGGCATTTCTGAAGCGAAGAGACCCTACCTAACTTACGGGCACATGTCTCCAGAAGCACGGGCTGGGTGTAAAGTACTGGTCACTATAACGGCAGTCTGCACTCGGCAACATTCATTGCTTTTAGTTTATTGAAAATACCCATGGAGTCAAAATCGTCTCTACATCTGTAGATATACCCCTTGGGGAATTTAGTTTCCAAAATTGGGTCACTTGATGTTTGGGGAGGGGAGGGATGGGGGGGGGGGGGGGGGGGTAATTCTGCTTTTCTAAGCAATTGGGGCTCTGTGTATGGAGTCCAAACTGTTCTAGGAAAATCCAGGAGGCAAATAGCGCTCTGTCCCTCCAGAGACTCTCCGTATGGCTAAGTAGCACTGTACAGCCACATATGGGGCATTGCCACTTTCCGTAGACATTATGGGACAAATTTTGGTGCCATTTTTACAGACTTCTTGCGTGAATATGTAAAGTCTGAGGCTAAAACAATTTTTATTTTTTTTTAATCAGAATCACCGGGATCCGTTGAAACATTCCAGAGTTATTACCTCAGAGTGACAGTGGTCATAATAGTAAAAACTGGCCCAGTCATTAATGTGCAAACCACCTTTGGGATTAAAGGGAATCCATCACCACATTTCACCAATCTAAACTATTACTACGGGCATACATACAGGCTATAGTCTACTGAAAGCAGTCCTACCTGTGTGTCTAATGTCAGTCAGATGTCTTGTTGCTGAGAAATCATCCTTTATCTCTTTATATAAGTCACCTCTTCCAGGCTCTGGGGAGGGCGCTGCCTGGAAGATGACTGCCTCCAGGGATTATTATACATGATGGAGAGATACCAGTGTGAGACAAGTCACTAACACAGAACGGGAGAAATTACATTTGTCTTCTTGCATACTCATTTTTTGCAGTTTTTACAGCTCTGCTGTATTGTAGCCCTGTCTGCGTGTTGGATGGAAGCTAAGAACCTGCAGATGTATCGGGTATAATCACACACAGCTCTGCAATGAGATCAGGACAGCAGAGCGGTCATCACACTGGTGACTCTCCTTCATGAAAAATCTCTGGTGGCAGTTATCTTCCAGGCAGCGTCCTCCCCAGAGCCTGGAAGAGGTCATTTATATAATATAATAAAGAAAGATTTCTCAACAAAGCATCTGATAAAATGAGACGTACAGGGATCACTCTCCTCAGCAGTCTATAACCTTTATGCTCATAGTAATAGTTTAGATCTGTCACCACATTTGACTTTCATTAGCAGACTCACTGATTGGCACTCAGGTCACTAATGTATAACAACTGGGCAGCACTGATTTCAGCAGCTTTAAATAAAGGCAATGCTTAGATGTGGCATGTGATGACTGCAGCATACAAAACAACAATCTGAGAGCAGCATAGAAGAGGAGGGACGAAACCAGACAGAGATGCTGTTGTAGGTTAAAGAGAAGGCAGAAGTTGAAATGCCACTGCGTGCTGCATAACCCTACCCTCAGAGAGCCATTGTGTGACGACCCCGCCCCCACAGAGAAAGCCAGAGCGTGCCACATAACCCCACCCCCCGCAAGCAACACAGAGCGTGCTGCATAGCCCCACCCCCCACAAGGAACAGAGAGTGCGCTGCATATCCCCACCCCCCACAAGGAACACAGAGCGCGCAGCATAGCCCCACCCGCACAAGGAACAGCACACCACATAACCCCACCCCCCGCAAGCAACACAGAGCGCGCCGCATAACCCCACCCCCCACAAGGAACACAGAGCGCGCCACATAACCCCAGACCCACAAGGAACACAGAGCGCGCCGCATAGCCCCACCCGCACAAGGAACAGAGCGCACCACTAGTGATGAGCGAGTGTACTCGTTGCTCGGCTGGGCTCCGAGTATTTATGACTGCTCGTAGATTAAGTTTTCATCACCTCAGCAGCATGATTTACAGCTAGCAACCAGGCAACCCCCACATGTACTCAGCCTGGCTAGTAGCTGTAAATCATTCAGCTGCCGTGATGAAAACTAAATCTCTGAACACTAACAAATACTCGGAGGTCACCCGAGCGTACTCGGGAAAACCAGAGCAACGAATACACTCGCTCATTACTACATGCCACATAACCCCACCCCCACAAAGAACACAGAGCGCGCCATATAACCCCACCCCCACAAGGAACACAGAGCATTTTGTTGCATATCCCCCCACAGTGATTTTCATCAGAACAGGGAGAGAGTCCAGTTTGGGTAAGATTACCCTTGCGACGCAGTTCGCCACCTCACACACACGCCCTTGCAGCAAAGTTCCTTCTCCATGGGCATTCAGGTATAAAGTGATCATGTAGAAACAACAGACAAAACCTTTAAATATTGGCAACAAGGATTATAGAAAACTCTGCACCCGTCTATCTTTTCTTCAAGTGGAATAGCAAACTGGACTCTCTCCCCGTTCTGACGAAGCTCCCTAGCAGGAACGAAAACATTCAACCGTTATGAATGCAAAGTAAAATAAAAAGGAACTCCATGTACAGAAAATAATTTGTCTTTCTTGTTTCGTCTGCGTGCCAAGTTTAATTGACGTTGTACATTACGGGTTGGAACCTACTTGAGCTCCTCATTCTAGGTTTCTAGAGTGCCGTACAGTAATCCGTATCCCACAGTGAGTGACATGTAATACTTGTACCATAAAAGTTCTCTATTATTGGATAAGATACTCCGAACTCTGGCCTTCTCTAGATATACGTCACGACAAGACTCCTCTCTAAGGCCTTCTTGGTGCGGGTGCACAGTCCTCATCACTCGCTTGGTCCTAGAAGCTTTTTACAGAAATATATCGCAACAAGCAGTCCGCAACTCCCGAGTCCCACCCATACTCCAGACCAGCATTTCCAGTACAACCATCATACAGTCTGTCTATAGGACACGTCTCTGGCCAGGATGGAAGATGTGGAGCCACAAGGACACTACACCCCAAATGGTGGAGGATGTGTGGCCCCCTCCAACTCCACTGTGAATGTGGTTAGCCCGAGCCAGGCAAGCACTACCCCTCCTGCTCCACAAGACGATGACGGGTCTCCAGCACAATGTCTTCTATTATCTCCATCTTCAGGAGATCCTTAATCTGCAAGAGAAAAGTGGCACCAAGATGAGAAACTGACAACAAAAGAAAGACAAATATGTAGAATTGAGAGTCATCAGTGGTTGATGCTTTTTAATGGCTAACTGAAAAGATGTAACAAATTGCAAGCTTTCGAGACTACTCAGGTGCCTTTATCAGGCAAAGACTAAAAGAAATGTTATGGAACAAAAGAAAGGAAACCCAGAAATAGCACTTTTCTAACAAAACTCCAGAGGTCTCCCACCAGGTGAAACCACAGCTCAAGAGTGTAGGCTCCAATCAAAGGGAGACAGCGGACTACTGTCACATCACAGCCAACTCATGTAGTCTACATGCGTATGTTTTACTGTAAGGAAATCATCCTTATAACATAGGGTGTTTTCCAAGGACCCATTATATGTACCATTTACTAACAGCAGTGTACAAGCTCATTGTGTTTCCAAAGATCCGTACTTTAGGGGCCATGTTTGTGTGACCTCGGCCTACAAACTAAGATACCGGTGACCCCTTCTCCTAATTCATAAGGTATGGGAAAAAGTTAAACAGATAAGGGGTGTCACAGGCCTTACCAAATATTCTCCTATATGGGATAATATAAATTTACAAGAATTTAAGCAAATGAAAGGCTTTGGGCCCTGGAGAGAGGCAGGAATTAGAAGGATGGGTCAGCTAATGGGTCAAGGGAGACTGAAGTCATTCATGGAGTTAAACAGAATTCCAGTTAACACTTAAATTTGTATCATTATAAAAGAAAACTTATTGAGATCCAGATTGATATCACGCTGGCTTCCATTTTGGAGAACAGCGGGACAAGGGGGGCAATATCAGAAGTGTATAGAGATTTATGATTCACCTTTCTAGTCAAACATCCCATCAAGTCTAGAGGGAAATGGGAAGCTGAATTGGGAGAGATAAATGATGATAGCTGGGAATCTATTTTAGAATATGTGACTAAGATCTCTGTGAGCGAACCTGGGAGGATGTCTCAATTATATGTAATTCATAGAGCTTACAGAACTCCCGATAGACCGTTCAGGATGGGTTTGAGGTCTGATTCCGAGTGCTCACGATGTTCGCAGGAACGGCAGACATGTTACATATGCTGTGGCACTGCCCTAGATTGTCTGCCTTCTGGCCATCGGATTGAATCGATGTATAGGTGTGTCATTCCCAGAGACCCTTTGGTCTGTATATTAGGCTACGTGGACGAAATAGCAGCGGTATCTATGGTCAAACTGGCGATTGCTAGACTGTTATTCATAGCAAGGAAATTGATAGCTCGGTTCTGGATCAGAGGAGCCTCCGACTACATGAGACTTTCTTACGCAAGCGGATCATATAATTCTATTGGAAAAAAGTATATACACTAAGAGAAATAAACTCAAAGAATTCCAAAAGATATGGCAACCACGGATGGAATGGAATTAGAGTTGGAAGCTGCATAATGCTATAGATGATGTTCAAACTGTACAATGGGATATGGATTGGGAAAAGTTTATCTGAAGAGGAATGAGGAAGGTACTGAAGGGTTCTCAAAGGGGGGGGGAGGAATGAGGAAGGTACTCAAGGGGTCTCAAAGGGGGGGGTGAGTTTCATTTATAAAAAATATACAGGTCCTTCTCAAAAAATTAGCATATAGTGTAAAATTTCATTATTTACCATAATGTAATGATTACAATTAAACTTTCATATATTATAGATTCATTATCCACCAACTGAAATTTGTCAGGTCTTTTATTGTTTTAGTACTGATGATTTTGGCATACAACTCCTGATAACCCAAAAAACCTGTCTCAATAAATTAGCATATTTCATCCATCCAATCAAATAAAAGTGTTTTTTAATAACAAACAAAAAAACCATCAAATAATAATGTTCAGTTATGCACTCAATACTTGGTCGGGAATCCTTTGGCAGAAATGACTGCTTCAATGCGGCGTGGCATGGAGGCAATCAGCCTGTGACACTGCTGAGATGTTATGGAGGCCCAGGATGCTTCAATAGCGGCCTTAAGCTCATCCAGAGTGTTGGGTCTTGCGTCTCTCAACTTTCTCTTCACAATATCCCACAGATTCTCTATGGGGTTCAGGTCAGGAGAGTTGGCAGGCCAATTGAGCACAGTAATACCATGGTTAGTAAACCATTTACCAGTGGTTTTGGCACTGTGAGCAGGTGCCAGGTCGTGCTGAAAAATGAAATCTTCATCTCCATAAAGCATTTCAGCCGATGGAAGCATGAAGTGCTCCAAAATCTCCTGATAGCTAGCTGCATTGACCCTGCCTTTGATGAAGCACAGTGGACCAACACCATCACTGACTGTGGGTACTTGACACTGGACTTCAGGCATTTTGGCATTTGCTTCTCCCCAGTCTTCCTCCAGACTCTGGCACCTTGATTTCCGAATGACATGCAAAATTTGCTTTCATCAGAAAAAAGTACTTGGGACCACTTAGCAACAGTCCAGTGCTGCTTCTCTGTAGCCCAGGTCAGGCGCCTCTGCCGCTGTTTATGGTTCAAAAGTGGCTTTACCTGGGGAATGCGGCACCTGTAGCCCATTTCCTGCACACGCCTGTGCACGGTGGCTCTGGATGTTTCCACACCAGACTCAGTCCACTGCTTCCTCAGGTTCCCCAAGGTTTGGAATCGGTCCTTCTCCACAATCTTCCTCAGGGTCCGGTCTCCTCTTCTCGTTGTACAGCGTTTTCTGCCACATTGTTTCCTTCCAACAGACTTACCATTGAGGTGCCTTGATACAGCACTCTGGGAACAGCCTATTTGTTGAGAAATTTCTTTCTGGGTCTTACCCTCTTGCTTGAGGGTGTCAATGATGGCCTTCTTGACATCTGTCAGGTCGCTAGTCTTACCCATGATGGGGGTTTTGAGTAATGAACCAGGCAGGGAGTTTATAAAAGCCTCAGGTATCTTTTGCATGTGTTTAGAGTTAATTAGTTGATTCAGAAGATTAGGGTAATAGGTCGTTTAGAGAACCTTTTCTTGATATGCTAATTTATTGAGACAGGTTTTTTGGGTTATCAGGAGTTGTATGCCAAAATCATCAGTATTAAAACAATAAAAGACCTGACAAATTTCAGTTGGTGGATAATGAATCTATAATATATGAAAGTTTAATTGTAATCATTACATTATGGTAAATAATGAAATTTTACACTATATGCTAATTTTTTGAGAAGGACCTGTATATGATTATATGTGAACGATAGCTTGATGTCATATGTTATAATTGTTTTTCTAATAAAAAAATGTATCTAATTAAAAAAAAAAAAAAAAAAGATACCAGTGACCCCCACTGTTGTGGCAGGGGCTGGTGACCACGCACCTGGTAAGGCAGCGACGCTTCGTAGCAGTACAGGATGCTGGTGTCGTACAGGAGCATCTTCTGCGAGCTCAGAGCCAGGATACAGTTCCTCAGGCGAGAGATCACCTCCCGGTCAGAGAGTGGGATCGGCTGCAGAGAGTCAACACACCGGAAATCACAAGTTCTACTCCTCACCCAGAGGCTAAATCAAACACAGTCACAGTATTTCTCACAGCTGCAGGTTTGTTACAAATGCATCCAATCTAGACGCTCAGCACAAGCCTCCTTCCATCCATGCAAATAAAATATCCAGGAAACCAGACTGGATACAAGTGCAGAACCCTCAGCTGTGAGAAGAATTAGATTAATGCCCTGGACACAGGCGTTACCTCCAGATTGGTGATGAAGCCCCCTGCTTCCTCCTCCATCTGTTCCGGGGTGGGGTAGAGCCAGATATAACCATTGTTGCCCAGGATGATGGAGGCTCCGCAGGGGAGATTGTGGAAGTGAGTCTTGCGCCTCTTTATCAGCGATGGTGACACTTGCACCAGGACACCCTGTCCGAGCTAAGAGCAAAAAAAACCACAGTTCACCAAATGGGACTCTGCGGACCCCCAGACACACGAACACTGGGACATCTCACCTTGCCATACTTCAGACTGCGAGTGTGTAAGGAGAGCGCGCCATCAGAGTACACTGCCTGCACCTCCGCCTGAGCAAGCAAGTTAAGGGGCCACACACGCCAGCAAGAAAGCCAGAACTACAGACTGACCACCAAACACATCCAGACACCATGCGTCCAAGCCATAAAGCTCAGAGGATTGTCCAGACCAGAAACAACTGCAACAAAACCTCAGCTGTTTGGAGAACTAAACCTACTGAACCCATTAGAAGTCAATGGATATTTACAACATGGGTCTCGCATGTATCCTATGACAGGCGGCACGATGGCAGTGATAACACCGCGCCAGCCGCTCCTGTGTCAGAGGATACACTAATCAGGTCTCCTTCCTGCAGATAGCCCCTCATGGCCAGTTCATCCTCCGCAGACCTCCTCCTCTGAAAGGCAAAACACGAGATCAGAGCGGTGCAGAATGCCACGTGGCAGAGGGCCCACGAAGATGGGGTAAAGACAAAAACCCTCTCATAATGAAGGAGAGGACGAGAGGCAAATAATCACAAAAGCCAGTGCAAGGAGGACAAAGGAACAACTCACCAGCTCTCCGCCAGGAAGATTCACAGAGGAGAGAAGCAGCACAGAGTCCAGACGAGACAGAGTGTCCACCTTCCACCTCCGCTGCTGCACCTACAACAATCCATAGGGGGCAGTATTATAGTATAGTCTTGTTCATAGGGAGCAGTATTATAGTAGTTATATTCTTGTACATTGGGCAGTATTATAGTAGTTATATTCTTGTATATAGGGAGCTGTATTATAGTAGTTATATTCTTGCACCTAGAAGCAGTATTATAGTAGTTATATTCTTGCACCTAGAAGCAGTATTATAGTAGTTATATTCTTGTACATAAGGGGCAGTATTAGTTATATTCTTGTACATAGGGGGCAGTATTATAGTAGTTATATTCTTGTATATAAGGGGCAGTATTATAGTATAGTCTTGTTCATAGGGAGCAGTATTATAGCAGTTATATTCTTGTACATAGGGGGCAGTATTATAGTAGTTGTATTCTTGTACATAGAAGCAGTATTATAGTAGTTATATTCTTGTACATAGGGGGCAGTATTATAGTACCGTATATACTCGTGTATAAGCCGACCCCCCCTAATTTTGCCACAAAAAACTGGGAAAACTTATTGACTCGCGTATAAGCCTAGGGTAGGAAATGCAGCAGCTACCGGTGAATTTCAAAAATAAAAATAGATGCTGTTCATTATTGCCCCATAGATGCTCCATATAAAGCTGTGCCCCACATATAATGCTCTGCACCGTTCATTATGGCCCCATAGATGCTCCTTATAAAGCTGTGCCCCATATATAATGCTGCTGCAATTAAAAAAAAAAAAAATCACATACTCACCTCTTTGCTCAGGACGCCGGCGCTTTCAATATTTACCTGCTCCTCGTGCAGCTCCGTCTCCAGCACTGACGCTGAGCAGAGGGCGCGCACTGACTACGTCACCGTGCCCTCTAACCTGAGCGTCACTGCCAGAGGACGCTGCAGACGGAGCCGCACTGGAGCGAGTAAATATCGCGCAGCGCTCCCCTCCCGCTCCCTGGACTTCCCTGCTTCTTCCTCGGCGCTGCATCTTCTTCCTGTATTGAGCGGTCACAGTTACCGCTCATTTTCAGTCATGAATATGCGGCTCCACCTCTATGGGAGGTGGAGCCGCATATTCATTTCTGTAATGAGCGGTACCATGTGACCGCTCAATACAGGAAGAAGATGCAGTGCTGGAAGAAGCAGGGACTGCGCCGGAGCAGGTAAGTATAACTAGACAGCCCCCGCTCCCCCTCCCCTGCCGACCCCCAGGTATGACTCGAGTATAAGCCGAGAGGGGGACTTTCAGCCCCCAAAAAATGGGCTGAAAATCTTGGCTTATACTCGAGTATATACGGTAGTTATATTCTTGTACATAGAAGCAGTATTATAGTAGTTATATTCTTGTACATAGGGGCAGTATTATAGTAGTTATATTCTTGTACATAGGGGCAGTATTATAGTAGTTATATTCTTGTACATAGGGGCAGTATTATAGTAGTTATATTCTTGTACATAGGGGTAGTATTATAGTAGTTATATTCTTGTACATAGGGGCAGTATTATAGTAGTTATATTCTTGAACATAGGGGCAGTATTATAGTAGTTATATGCTTGTACATAGGGGCAGTATTAAAGTATATTCTTGTACATAGTAGCAGTATTATAGTAGTTATATTCTTGTACATAGGGGGTAGTATTATAGTAGTTCTATTCTTGTACATAGGAGCAGTATTATAGTAGTTATATTCCTGTACATAGGGGCAGTATTATAGTAGTTATATTCCTGTACATAGGGGACAGTATTATTGTAGTTATATTCCTGTACATAGAGGCAGTATTATACTGTAGTAGTTATATTCTTGTACATAGAGGCAGTATTATAGTAGTTATATTCTTGAACATAGGGGCAGTATTATAGTAGTTATATGCTTGTACATAGGGGCAGTATTAAAGTATATTCTTGTACATAGTAGCAGTATTATAGTAGTTATATTCTTGTACATAGGGGCAGTATTATAGTAGTTATATTCTTGAACATAGGGGCAGTATTATAGTAGTTATATTCTTGTACATAGGGGCAGTATTATAGTAGTTATATTCTTGAACATAGGGGCAGTATTATAGTAGTTATATGCTTGTACATAGGGGCAGTATTAAAGTATATTCTTGTACATAGTAGCAGTATTATAGTAGTTCTATTCTTGTACATAGGGGGTAGTATTATAGTAGTTCTATTCTTGTACATAGGAGCAGTATTATAGTAGTTATATTCCTGTACATAGGGGCAGTATTATAGTAGTTATATTCCTGTACATAGGGGACAGTATAATTGTAGTTATATTCCTGTACATAGAGGCAGTATTATACTGTAGTAGTTATATTCTTGTACATAGAGGCAGTATTATAGTAGTTCTATTCTTATACATAGGGGCAGTATTATGTACTCGGGTGACATCTTTGTACCTCGGTTATTCTTCCCACCACTATGTCGCCCACTTCTCCGTTGTACCTAGGATGAAGCATAGTTGCACATTATATCAGTGTTGATTGGAGCTGGCGGTTTATTATACTTAGGACTAAGAACACTATATGTGTTCGTTCAGCGATACAACGGCCTCTTCCTCCGGCATACACCGGTTCATGTCCAACAACTAAATCTCTTTTCTTTTAATATTATGGAATAAAGTTTTTTTTATTTCAGATCCGGGCTCGGATTCCTTTCATGGACCTGAACCTGCTCATAGGGGGGAGCTGCTGAGTTTGGCTTTTCTGCAGCTGGCGGCTTCCACCATGCCTTATGGGGCCAGGCCATTACTACCCCAGCAGGATGTCGCCCCCCGTCCATGGTCCCCCTCACCTCGTCTTCAGGGCTCGGACACAGATCAGCTTGTTGACTCTCTCCACCACGCCGGCCACAGACGCCAGGAGCTTGTCCTCCTCCATGTAGGTTCCGTGGCCCCTGGAGAACAGACATGATCACACGGGGACCCTCACTGACCAGTCACAGCACGATCTTACACTATAGCATCCCATAGACACAAAGAAGGGTTGAGGACTACAACTCCCAGCAGTCGGTCCGCACCTCATGAACCCGGTGTCCGTGGTGATGGTATCCCCGGGAGACACGAGGTGCCAGCTCCTCTCCGCGCCCAGGGCCTCATTCACGCGTCTCCGAGCAGCCGGTAACCGCACGTCCACCGCCATCCTCCAGCCGCCAAATTGCACGTGACCGGATGTAAAGCGTTCTCTGCCTGCTGCCATGTTTTCTAAGGGCGGAAGAATGGAGCGATTCTCTGAGCGGCCATCTTTGTTAGTGGCAGTGATTTATGATGTCGGAGCGCCCTCTGGTGGAGCTGGATGGCAGGTCCACAGCTTATTCCTGTCAGTGCACACATTGCGGCCTCCTCCGTGATTATAGTTTTGTGTAATGTGCTGGAACACAGGAAAAACCAAGTGGGACGGACTGGGCAATGCCCTATGGTCTGTGTCCTGAGCTGTCCTTCTGGACGCTGAGCTTGTGCTTTGCATTTTTGGCTCAGTTGCGGCGACTGAGACATGGAAATTCTGCCATTGTGATATTATCTTTGCTTTGTGGTGTTTACCTTTCAGATTTAGTACTTTTCTCTTGTCAGAGATCGGACATTTGCGTTGCAGAGATTCTGGATTTGTTTATTAACGTTTATATTCATCCGCAGTCGCCCCATGGGTTAGCGACTCCGCAGCCGGCTGTCCGGGGTCCGCGGTGTCCAGGAGGGATGCCTCGGCCTCATATCCTGGGAATGGAGGACATGCAACTCACCAAATATATCCGTATTCAGATGAATTCACCACAATTCCCAGGTAAATAGGCCAATAGAGAATCCACGATATTGGGGAAACTGCACAATTTCACACATGGAAAGCAACATATTTTAAATCCGTTGAAACAATAGAGGTTGAAGAGCTACAGGTGAAGAGATACAGGTGAAACGCTACAGGTGAAGAGATACAGGTGAAACGATACAGGTGAAGAGCTATATGTGAAGCGATACAGGTGAAACGCTACAGGTGAAGAGATACAGGTGAAAAGCTATAAGTGAAGAGCTACAGATGAAACGCTACAGGTGAAGAGATACAGGTGAAAAGCTACAGTTGAGCTATATGTGATGCGATACAGGTGAAACGCTACAGGTGAAGACCTATAGGTGAAGAGCTACAGGTGAAACACTACAGGTGAAGAGCTACAGGTGAAGCGATACAGGTTAAACGTTACAGGTGAAGAGCTACAGGTGTAGCAATAAAGGTGAAGAGTTACAGGTGTAGCAATAAAGGTGAAGAGTTACAGGTGAAGCGATACAGGAGAAGAGCTACAGGTAAAGAGCTATAGGTGAAGAGCTACAGGTAAAGAGCTATAGGTGAAGAGCTACAGGTGAAGAGCTATATGTGAAACGCTACAGGTGAAGCAATACAGGTTAAACATTAGGTGAAGAGCTATAGGTGAAGAACTACAGGTGAAGAGCTATAGATGAAACGATACAGTTGAAAAGCTACAGGTAAAGAGCTGTAGTTCAAGAGCTACAGGTGAAGCAATACAGATGAAACTCTACAAGTGAAGAGCTATATGTGAAACAATACAGTTGAAGAGCTACAAGTGAAGAGCTACAGGTGAAGTTATACAGGTGAAATGCTACAGGTGAAGAGCTATAGGTGAAACAATACAGTTTAAGAGCTACAGGTGAAGAACTAAGGGTGAAGCGATACAGGTTAAACGATACAGGTGAAGAGCTATAGGTAAAGAGCTACACGTGAAACGCTCCAGGTGAAGAGCTATAGATGAAACAATACAGTTGAAGAGCTACAGGTAAAGAGCTGTATTTGAAGAGCTACAGGTGAAACAAAACAGGTGAAGCAAAACAGCTGAAACGCTACAAGTGAAGAGCTATATGTGAAACAATACAGTTGAGCTACAAGTGAAGAGCTGTAGGTGAAGAGCTACAGATGAAGCAATACAGGTGAAACGCTACAGGTGAAGAGCTACAGTACAAGTGAAGAGCTATAGGTGAAACGATAAAGTTGATGAGCTACAGGTGAAGAGCTAAAGGTAAAGAGCTACAGGTGAAGAGCTACAAGTGAAGAGCTATAGGTGAAGAGCTACAGATGAAGAGCTATAGGTGAAGAGCTATAGGTGAATCGATACAGATGAAGAGCTATAGGTGAAGCGACACAGGAGAAGAGCTACAGATGAAGATCTACAGGTGAAGCGATACAGGTGAGCTATAGGTGAGGAGCTATGGGTGAAGAGCTATAGGTGAAGTGCTTCAAGTGAAATGACACAGGTGAAGAGATACAGGTGAAGAGTTACAGGTGAAGCATTACAGGTGAAGAGCTGCAGGTGAAGCGATACCCTGATGGCCGAGTAATCTGCCCAATCAACGCACTCCAATGGGGTAATCAAAAAGTCCCTCAGTACATAGCTTAAAAGGTGGCTAGAGGAAGCAGTGGGGCCTGAAAATTGATAATAATATAAACCTACCACTAAAAAGCCCTATTGAGGCCCTAATCCAGAAACCCTACCTATCTGCTTAGTATGTCACCCTAAAATCGCAATCAGCCCCTCGCTCAGTACAGACTAGTCCTTATAAGCACTATTAGGCTCTAATGTCCCTGGTACTAAATAATCTGCCATTATGTGGCATCCAAGGAACAAGGGTAGAAGAATGCGACTACTTTGATCAGGGCAGACATGCGGAGGTGATGAGTAGAGCTGACGCTCTCCGGTCAGCGCCTCTATAATGGCACATCAGCGTTACACCCAGCTTCCTTTATCAGTAGGATTAGCCAGTATACATGCTCAGGGACAGGGTATGTAATGTAGATAAACTCCAGCAGGCACCTATGTAGCATCATGAGCACTGTCTCCACAAACTAGGCTAGCCCATAATACATCAGTATATTCAATCAGTGCAACAGCTCCGTAACGGTGCAAACCGTGGCGCGTACTCCATCATATGACCATACAGCAGCCAATCAATGCCCCTAGTATGTGCGATATGTTTCCCTTCTAACATCCGAGCTTCCTCAGGAGTAAACATAAAGTAGTTAGCTGGCAATATGCGCTGGGTGTAGTGGTGATGGTGCACTCACACATTCAGGTGTACAGCGGAGGGTAGTGCCGCCGAGAGCGGGTGCATCCCAGCTGGGTACTGCTGGTCCTGAATTAGTCCCTCAGCCAGAAGTAACCTTTGTGCTGGTCATGTGTTGGCATTACGTGATTGCGCGTTCCGACTTGAAACGCTTAAGACGTGCAGAAGTGTCTGATACCAGATGTTCCTGGATGGTACATAATGGTAAATGTTTTTAGCACCAGGGACAGGGGCCTGCAGGGCTTATAAGGGCTGGTCTGCACTGAGCAGGGCTGCCGTTGCAGGGCCAGAATAGTGGTATGCATATATGGAATCCTTTATCCACCATTTACACTATGTATTGCCCTAGTCTTTATTACCCCCATTGGGGTGCGCTGATCAGGTCGACTGCTCGGCCTGGAGGTTATTGCTTCACCTGTTTTAAAATAATTTTGTTTTACATGTGTGATATTTTTAAAGTGTATCCGGTGAAGTGTATTTTTAGATAACTTGCATTTTCCCTGTGAATTTTGGATGGAAGAGATAACGACCTGTCAATCACCTGACTGCCGAGAACACAGATTGGCCGTGATTGATCACTTCTGATTGGATGACGCCCCCCTTCATCAGTCACATGACTCCGTGCTGTCTTTAAATACCCCCACATTGCATCAGTCCAGACTTTAGAGACTTTGCAGACACTTCGGCAGCGTCCTCTCAGTTCTCTGTGTGTTTTCTACAAGTTTCCTGATACTTTTTTCTAGTTACTAAAAATAATGTTTCTAGCTGCGAACACCCCAGACTGCCAAGGGCAGGCCCGTAGAGGAGGCAGTGCATCCTGGGGAAAAAAAAGTATTCAAATGATCTCTCCTCGAGAAAAAACCACCATTGGTTGAAGCTGTATCCTGTATTGCAAATCAGATCCCTCGTGCGCCACAGAAATAAACCCTCCACCGCTCTGGAAAGGTGAGGTGTCACTTAACATTGTCCTCCCTTGTAGTATGAATGCCACACACAGTTCTTCCCTGTCTAATTAATTGCTGGAGAAAACATAGCGACCCTGGGGGCTTCTGTACCACTGACATTAATCTGATAGCCAATTGGTATTTATCATCTTTCCAATAGGATCACAGATAAACTTAACCCTGTTTTTGCTGCCTTCGGACCACATGAAAAGAAAACTTCAGGTAAGCAAATATTGAGAACTTAGTTATAATTCTTGCAATTGACCACAAGAGGGCAGCAGAGCAAAACATTCGAAAATCAACCCAGTAACAGTAGTGATGCATTCCAAGACTGCAGGAAGTCACCAACATTGATGGGAGCGATTGCGTGTAACCGCCTCATTGGAAACTGCAATAAAGTGTCAGATATTCAATATTTAATTTATGTTAATCTATGTAAAGATAGAACATTTTGCAACATGGTTTTTCTGATATAGAACTACAAATTATCTACAGAGATACTGTTAAGGCTAGCGGAACGCACCGAGTAATGAGAGATAGATACGAGGGGTTCGCAGCCCGATGTCCACCGTGCAGAGATACCTGCTGCTATGTAATAGAGTGCAGGGTTGAGTATGTCACCACGGAACAGACAGACCAACTGTTGAGGGGAATTTATTAACAGGAGTAAGATTCGCCTCGCAAGGAGTAAACAGGGGGTTAATAGAGATAAAGTAAACAGTTAAGCGGAATCAAAACGGTTAACGAGTGTTCTTGTAACTTATCAGTCCAGGGCGGTCCTGACTGGAGGGTCCTTATTCCAACGTGGGTTGTTATGACCTGGTGGTCAGGACAATAATGGACCTGGTGGTTAAGAGCACACGGAATGACCTGATAGTTACTGATAATTAAGGACGAGCTCTGGGACGTGGGAACTCTGCTAACCGCAATCCCTAATCCTATCAAACACACTAGAAATAGCCGTGGATTGCGCCTAACGCTCCCTATGCAACTCGGCACAGCCTAAGGAACTAGCTAGCCCTGAAGAAAGGAAAATAAGCCTACCTTGCCTCAGAGAAATTCCCCAAAGGAAAAGGCAGCCCCCCACATATAATGACTGTGAGTAAGATGAAAATACAAACACAGAGATGAAATAGATTTAGCAAAGTGAGGCCCGACTAACTGAACAGACCGAGGATAGGAAAGGTTACTTTGCGGTCAGCACAAAAACCTACAAAAAGACCACGCAGAGGGCGCAAAAAGACCCTCCGCACTGAATCACGGTGCGGAGGCGCTCCCTCTGCGCCCCAGAGCTTCCAGCAAGCAAGACAACAAAAAATAGCAAGCTGGACAGAAAAATAGCAAACCAAAGGAATACAAGCTGAAACTTAACTTCTGCAGGGAAGACAGGTCACAAGAACGATCCAGGAGTGAACTAGACCAATACTGGAACATTGACAGGTGGCCAGGAGCAAAGATCTAAGTGGAGTTAAATAGAGCAGCCCACTAACGAATTAACCTCGTCACCTGTGGAAGGAAACTCAGAAACACCCACCAGAGGAAGTCCATGGACAGAACCAGCCGAAATACCATTCATGACCACAGGAGGGAGCCCGACAACAGAATTCACCACAGTACCCCCCCCCCCCCCTTGAGGAGGGGTCACCGAACCCTCACCAGAGCCCCCAGGCCGACCAGGATGAGCCAAATGAAAGGCACTTCCTGACCATAACCCTTCCACTTGACCAGGTACTGGAGTTTCCGTCTCGAAACACGAGAATCCAAAATCTTCTCCACCACATACTCCAACTCCCCCTCAACCAACACCGGGGCAGGAGGATCAACGGATGGAACCACAGGTGCCACGTATCTCCGCAATAACGACCTATGGAACACATTATGGATGGCAAAAGAAGCAGGAAGGACCAAATGAAATGACACAGGATTGAGAACCTCAGAAATCTTATACGGACCAATGAAACGAGGCTTAAACTTAGGAGAGGAAACCTTCATAGGAACATAACGAGACGACAACCAAACCAAATCCCCAACACGAAGTCGGGGACCCACACAGCGCCGGCAGTTAGCGAAACGTTGAGCCTTCTCCTGGGACAATGTCAAATTGTCCACCACATGAGTCCAAATCTGCTGCAACCTATCCACCACAGTATCTACACCAGGACAGTCCGAAGACTCAACCTGCCCTGAAGAGAAACGAGGATGGAAACCAGAATTGCAGAAAAACGGCGAAACTAAAGTAGCAGAGCTGGCCCGATTATTAAGGGCGAACTCAGCCAACAGCAAAAAGGACACCCAATCATCCTGATCAGCAGAAACAAAGCATCTCAGATATGTTTCCAAAGTTTGATTAGTTCGTTCGGTTTGGTCATTTGTCTGAGGATGGAAAGCCGAGGAAAAAGACAAATCAATGCCCATCCTTGCACAAAAGGAACGCCAAAACCTCAAAACAAACTGGGAACCTCTGTCAGAAACGATGCTCTCCGGGATACCATGTAAACGAACCACATGCTGGAAAAATAATGGCACCAAATCAGAGGAGGAAGGCAATTTAGACAAAGGTACCAAATGGACCATTTTAGAAAAGCGATCACAAACCACCCAAATGACCGACATCTTTTGAGAGACGGGGAGATCCAAAATAAAATCCATAGAAATATGCGTCCAGGGCCTCTTCGGGACCGGCAAGGGCAAAAGCAACCCACTGGCACGAGAACAGCAGGGCTTAGCCCGAGCACAAGTCCCACAGGACTGCACAAAAGAACGCACATCCCGTGACAAAGACGGCCACCAAAAGGATCTAGCCACCAAATCTCTGGTACCAAAGATTCCAGGATGCCCAGCCAACACTGAACAATGAATCTCAGAGATAACTCTACTAGTCCATCTATCAGGGACAAACAGTTTCTCCGCTGGGCAACGGTCAGGTCTATCAGCCTGAAATTTTTGTAGCACCCGCCGCAAATCAGGGGACATGGTAGACAAAATTACCCCCTCTTTGAGAATACCCGCCGGCTCAGGAACACCCGGAGAGTCAGGCACAAAACTCCTTGACAGGGCATCAGCCTTCACATTCTTAGAGCCCGGAAGGTACGAAACCACAAAATCAAAACGGGAGAAAAATAACGACCATCGAGCCTGTCTCGGATTCAACCGTTTGGCAGACTCAAGATAAGTCAAATTCTTGTGATCTGTCAAGACCACCACGCGATGCTTGGCTCCTTCAAGCCAATGACGCCACTCCTCGAATGCCCACTTCATGGCCAACAACTCACGATTACCAACATCATAATTACGCTCAGCAGGCGAAAACTTTCTAGAAAAGAAAGCACATGGCTTCATCACCGAGCCATCAGAACTTCTTTGCGACAAAACAGCCCCTGCTCCAATCTCAGAAGCATCAACCTCAACCTGAAACGGGAGCGAAACATCTGGCTGGCACAACACAGGGGCAGAAGAAAAACGACGCTTCAACTCCTGAAAAGCCTCTACAGCTGCAGAAGACCAATTGACCACATCAGCACCCTTCTTGGTCAAATCAGTCAACGGTTTAGCAACAGTAAAAAAATTAGCGATGAAGCGCCAATAAAAATTAGCAAAGCCCAGGAACTTTTGCTGGCTCTTCACAGATGTCGGCTGAGTCCAATCGTAAATGGCATGGACTTTAACAGGGTCCATCTCGATAGTAGAAGGGGAAAAAATGAACCCCAAAAATGAAACCTTCTGAACTCCAAAGAGACACTTTGACCCCTTCACAAACAAGGAATTCGCACGAAGGACCTGGAACACCATTCTGACCTGCTTCACATGAGACTCCCAATCATCCGAAAAGACCAAAATATCATCCAAGTACACAATTATTATTATTATTATTATACATTTTTATAGCGCCATTTATTCCATGGCGCTTTACATGTGAATACGGGGCAAATATAGACAAATACATTAAACATGAGCAGATAACAAGGCACACGAGTACATAAGGAGGGAGGACCCTGCCCGATCAGGAATTTATCCAGGTACTCTCGGAAGATGTCATGCATACAGGACTGAAATACTGATGGAGCATTGGAAAGCCCGAATGGCATAACCAGGTACTCAAAATGGCCCTCGGGCGTATTAAATGCTGTTTTCCATTCATCGCCTTGTTTAATACGCACAAGATTATACGCCCCTCGAAGATCTATCTTGGTGAACCAACTAGCCCCTTTAATACGAGCAAACAAATCAGACAGCAACGGCAAAGGATACTGAAATTTGACTGTAATTTTATTAAGAAGGCGGTAATCAATACAAGGTCTCAAAGAACCATCCTTCTTGGCCACAAAAAAGAACCCTGCTCCTAACGGTGATGACGACGGGCGAATATGACCCTTCTCCAAGGATTCCTTTATATAACTCCGCATAGCGGCATGTTCTGGCACAGATAAATTGAACAATCGGCCCTTAGGAAACTTACTACCAGGAATCAAATTAATTGCACAATCGCAATCCCTATGAGGAGGTAGGGCACTGGCTTTGGGCTCATCAAATACATCCCGATAATCCGACAAAAACTCTGGAACTTCAGAAGGAGTGGAAGACGAAATAGACAAAAATGGAACATCACCATGTACCCCCTGACAACCCCAGCTGGACACAGACATAGATTTCCAGTCCAATACTGGATTATGAACCTGTAGCCATGGCAACCCCAAAACGACCACATCATGCAGATTATGCAACACCAGAAAGCGGATATCCTCCTGATGTGCAGGAGCCATGCACATGGTCAATTGGGTCCAGTACTGAGGCTTATTCTTGGCCAAAGGCGTAGCATCAATTCCTCTCAATGGGATAGGATACTGCAAGGGCTCCAAGAAAAAACCACAGCGCCTAGCAAACTCCAAGTCCATCAAATTCAGGGCAGCGCCTGAATCCACAAATGCCATAACAGAATAGGATGACAAAGAGCAAATCAGAGTAACGGACAATAGAAATTTAGACTGTACCGTACCAATGGCGGCAGACCTAGCGAACCGCTTAGTGCGCTTAGGACAATCGGAGATAGCATGAGTGGAATCACCACAGTAAAAACATAGCCCATTCCGACGTCTGTGTTCTTGCCGTTCAGCTCTGGTCAAAGTCCTATCACACTGCATAGGCTCAGGCCCATGCTCAGATAGTACCGCCAAATGGTGCACAGGTTTACGCTCACGCAAGCGTCGATCGATCTGAATGGCCAAGGACATAGACTCATTCAGACCAGCAGGCATGGGAAATCCCACCATGACATCCTTAAGGGCTTCAGAGAGACCCTTTCTGAAGATTGCTGCCAGGGCACATTTATTCCACTGAGTGAGCACAGACCACTTTCTAAACTTCTGACAATATATCTCCGCTTCATCCTGACCCTGACACAGAGCCAGCAAGATCTTCTCTGCCTGATCCACTGAATTAGGTTCGTCATAAAGTAATCCAAGCGCCAGGAAAAACGCATCAACATCACGCAATGCCGGATCTCCTGGCGCAAGGGAAAATGCCCAGTCTTGAGGGTCACCACGTAACAAAGAAATAATGATCTTTACTTGTTGAACAGGGTCACCTGAGGAGCGAGGTTTCAAGGCAAGAAACAATTTACAATTATTTTTGAAATTCAAGAACTTAGATCTATCACCAAAAAACAAATCAGGAATTGGAATCCTAGGCTCTAACATCGGATTCTGAACCACAAAATCTTGAATGTTTTGTACCCTTGCAGTGAGATTATCCATACAAGAGGACAGACCTTGAATGTCCATGTTTACACCTATGTCCTGAACCACCAAGAGGTAAAGGGGAAAAAAGAGACAAAACACACTGCAAAGAAAAAAAAATGGTCTCAGAACTTCTCTTATCCCTCTATTGAGATGCATTAGTACTTTGGGCCACCTGTACTGTTATGACCTGGTGGTCAGGACAATAATGGACCTGGTGGTTAAGAGCACACGGAATGACCTGATAGTTACTGATAATTAAGGACGAGCTCTGGGACGTGGGAACTCTGCTAACCGCAATCCCTAATCCTATCAAACACACTAGAAATAGCCGTGGATTGCGCCTAACACTCCCTATGCAACTCGGCACAGCCTAAGGAACTAGCTAGCCCTGAAGAAAGGAAAATAAGCCTACCTTGCCTCAGAGAAATTCCCCAAAGGAAAAGGTAGCCCCCCACATATAATGACTGTGAGTAAGATGAAAATACAAACACAGAGATGAAATAGATTTAGCAAAGTGAGGCCCGACTAACTGAACAGACCGAGGATAGGAAAGGTTACTTTGCGGTCAGCACAAAAACCTACAAAAAGACCACGCAGAGGGCGCAAAAAGACCCTCCGCACCGACTCACGGTGCGGAGGCGCTCCCTCTGCGTCCCAGAGCTTCCAGCAAGCAAGACAACAAAAAATAGCAAGCTGGACAAAAAAATAGCAAACCAAAGGAATGCAAGCTGAAACTTAGCTTCTGCAGGGAAGACAGGTCACAAGAACGATCCAGGAGTGAACTAGACCAATACTGGAACATTGACAGGTGGCCAGGAGCAAAGATCTAAGTGGAGTTAAATAGAGCAGCCCACTAACGAATTAACCTCGTCACCTGTGGAAGGAAACTCAGAAACACCCACCAGAGGAAGTCCATGGACAAAACCAGCCGAAATACCATTCATGACCACAGGAGGGAGCCCGACAACAGAATTCACAACAGTGGGTACAGTCACCAGCAGTGCTTGAGATCCTGAAGTCTCTCCTCTGTCTCCTGGGAACTGGAGACTCCGGGGTTAAGTCTTTGCAGTCTTTTCTCCCAGTGAAGCTGGAAGCAGGAAGTAACACAGCCACTCTCATACCTCCCAACCGTCCCGGTACCAGCGGGACTGCCCTGATTTTGACAGTCAGCCCCGCGATCTCGGGCGGGGCATTAGTTGTCCCGCACTGGTTGGGAGGTGTGTAATACACCCGGTCAGCTCCCTGAGTCCCTGCACCCGCAGAGCAGCACAACACATATCGGCTGCTCTGTGCGCACAGGACCTGTGATGAGGTCACAGGAAGGGAGGAGTCAGGGGGTCACATGATCGGGAGGACCACCGTGTACAGGACTCTGCTGGTGGTTGCCATGGCGCCGGACGAGGGTAAGTGTATGTGTGAGGTCAGGAGGTGTTTACAGTGTGGATGTAGCAGAGCCGTGTGTGTACGAGGTGTATGGATCGGAGCAGCGTGTGAAAGGTGTATGGAGCAGAGTCGTGTGTGTAAGAGGTGTACGGAGCCGTGTGTACGGAGCGGAGCCACGTGTGTACGAGGTGTGCGGAGCAGAGCCATGTATGTACAAGGTATACGGAGCGGAGCAGCGTGTGTAATGTGTATGGAGTGGAGCCATGTGTGTATGAGATGTATGGAGAGGAGCCGTGTGTGTATGAGGTGTACGGAGCGGAGCCGTGTGTGTGCAAGGTATACGGAACGGAGCCGTGTGTGTACGAGGTGTATGGAGTGGAGCTGTGTGTATATGAGGTGTGCAGAGCAGAGCCATGTGTGTACAAGGTATACGGAGCGGAGCAGCGTGTGCAATGTGTATGTAGCGGAGCCGTGTGTGTACGAGGTGTACGGAGTGGAGCCGTGTGTATATGAGGTGTACGGAGCGGAGCTGTGTGTGTGCAAGGTATACGGAGCGGAGCAGCGTGTGCAATGTGTATGGAGCGGAGCCGTGTGTGTACGAGGTGTACGGAGTAGTGTATGGAGCAGAGTCGTGTGTGTGGGTACAACGATAGAGAAAAAGCCGACCCGCACTACTGCTGACCTGCCTGTGAACCTAACAGCTCTTAAGTCACAATTAACCCTCTGATGTCGGGTGCTGGAGCCGAAGAAACAACAATCTTGAATAGCAGGAACCCGTTGAAGCGCCAGGAGGGCGCGAAACGGCCGTCGTTCGGCTGCCACGTTCTATTTGTATATACACCCCCGGACCGTGAAGAAACTTTCATAATAAAGTAACCTGTGTGCGAAGATTGGTGAGTGCTGCCGTCATTTCCCCTCTTCCTACTATTCAGAGTCGTGTGTGTGTACGAGGTGTACGGTGCGGAGCCACGTGTGTACGAGGTGTACAGGGCAGAGCCACGTGTGTAAGAGGTGTGCGGAGCAGAGCCGTGTGTGTACAAGGTATACGGAGCGGAGCAGCGTGTGCAATGTGTATCTAGCGGAGCCGTGTGTGTACGAGGTGTACGGAGTGGAGCCGTGTGTGTATGAGGTGTACGGAGCGGAGCCGTGTGTGTACGAGGTGTACGGAGTAGTGCTGTGTGTGTACGAGATGTATGGAGAGGAGCCGTGTGTGTATGAGGTGTACGGAGCGGAGCCGTGTGTGCAAGGTATACGGAGCGGAGCAGCGTGTGCAATGTGTATGGAGCGGAGCCGAGTGTACGAGGTGTACGGAGTGGTGCCGTGTGTGTATGAGGTGTATGGGGAGGAGCCGTGTGTGTATGAGGTGTACCGAGCGGAGCCGTGTGTGTACGAGGTGTACGGAACAGAGCCGCATGTGCAAGGTGTATGGAGCAGAGTCGCATGTGTACGAGGTGTATGGAGCAGACGCTGGCTGAGTCGGATCGGAGCAGATATTGCTCCTCGCTCTGACACTGACTGGCACAGGAGACACGGAGAGGTCTTTATCAGTGGCGTATCACAGCTGCAGCGACGTGAGCAGTCAGCGGCGCAGCTGGATGACACCATTTAGCGCTGTGGGAGTAGAAGCTGCCGGCTGGTGCGCGGTGAAAGGTGTGTGTGTGTAGTGATGGAGAAGGCAATGATGGGGGTGGGGGTAACCATGTGTTGCCATTATACTGTACCCAGCATCGTGTGGGGCCATTATACTGTATGGACCATCATGTGAGGCAAGTATACTGTACGCAGCATCATGTGGGGCCATTATACAGTATGGAGCATCATGTGGGGCCATTATACAGTATGGAGCATCATGTGTCGCCATTATACAGTACGCAGCATCATGTGTGGCCATTATACAGTATGGAGCATCATGTGTGGCCATTGTACAGTATGGAGCATCACGTGGGGCCAGTACACTGTATGCAGCATCATTTGGGGCCATTATACAGTATGGAGCATCATGTGTGGCCATTGTACAGTATGGAGCATCACGTGGGGCCAGTACACTGTACGCAGCATCATTTGGGGCCATTATACAGTATGGAGCGTCATGTGTGGCCATTATACAGTATGGAGCATCACGTAAGGCACTATATGCAGCATCATTTGGGGCCATTATACAGTATGGAGCATCATGTGTGGCCATTTTACAGTATGGAGCATCACGTGGGGCCAGTACACTGTATGCAGCATCATTTGGGGCCATTATACAGTATGTAGCTTCATGTGTGGCCATTATACAGTATGGAGCATCATGTGGGGCCAGTACACTGTATGCAGCATCATTTGGGGCTATTATACAGTATGGAGCATCATGTGGGGCCATTATACAGTATGGAGCATCATGTGTAGCCATTATACAGTATGGAGCACTGTGTGGCCATTTTTTTTGTGTTTATAATTATTGTTTACGAAACATTGAGATCAGAAGTGCTAAATGGGTGTGGCTGGGGCATGACTAGTTGTGAAATGGGTGTGGTCAGAGGTGTGGCTTAAAATTTGCTGCGCCGCGCTGCACGCGCCGCTAACGTTATCCCTCTTTCCTTTCCTCAAAGGTTGGGAGGTATGGTCTCTGTAGAGCCTGGCAGTCTCTCTGCAGTAGCAATGCTACACACACACTGAGCAGTTTACTTGTCACACTCAGGGGTCCTGGCTTGTCAGTGCGGTCACCGGGGCCACTAGGTGGAGCTCCCTATATACAGAAATACATGATTAGATTGTGTCTGCAGTCACCACTAGGGGGAGCTCCCTGTATACAGAAATACATGAAACGATTGTGTCTGCAACCACCACTAGGGGGAGCTCCCTGTACAGATGTATGCAAGTCTCCCAGTGGCAGCTGCTGGCAAAATTAAATTGGATCCCCACTCAATGACCTTATGATGGGACCCTTCTCAAATTGGACCTTCAGTGCCTTGCGAAAGTATTCGCCCCCCTGGAACTTTTCAACCTTTTCCCACATATCATGCTTCAAACATAAAGCTACCAAATGTACATTTTTGGTGAAGAATCAACAAGTGGAACACAATTGTGAAGTTGAACAAAATTGATTGGTTATTTTTAATTTTTGTGGAAATTCGAAAACTGAAAAGTGGGGCGTACAATATTATTCGGCCCCTTTAACTTAATACTTTGTTGCACCACCTTTTGCTGCGATTACAGCTGCAGGTCGCTTGGGGTATGTCTCTATCAGTTTTGTACATCGAGAGACTGAAATTCTTGCCCATTCTTCCTTGGCAAACAGCTCGAGCTCAGTGAGGTTTGATGGAGATCGTTTGTGAACAGCAGTTTTCAGCTCTTTCCACAGATTCTCGATTGGATTGAGGTCTGGACTTTGACTTGGCCATTCTAACACCTGGATACGTTTATTTGTGAACCATTCCATTGTAGATTTTGCTTTATGTTTAGGATCATTGTCTTGTTGGAAGACAAATCTCCGTCCCAGTCTCGGGTCTTTTGCAGACTCCAACAGGTTTTCTTCAAGAATGGTCCTGTATTTGGCTCCATCCATCTTCCCATCAATTTTAACTATCTCCCCTGTCCCTGCTGAAGAAAAGCAGGCCCAAACCATGATGCTGCCACCACCATGTTTGACAGTGGGGATGGTGTGTTCAGGGTGATGAGCTGTGTTGCCTTTACGCCAAACATATCGTTTGGCATTGTTGCCAAAAAGTTTGATTTTGGTTTTATCTGACCAGAGCACCTTCTTCCACATGTTTGGTGTGTCTCCCAGGGGGCTTGTTGCAAACTTTAACCCCTTCCCGACCCATGACGCCACGTAGGCGTCATGAAAGTCGGTGCCAATCTGACCCATGACGCCTATGCGGCGTCATGGAAAGATCGCGTCCCTGCAGATCGGGTGAAAGGGTTAACTCCCATTTCACCCGATCTGCAGGGACAGGGGGAGTGGTAGTTTAGCCCAGGGGGGGTGGCTTCACCCCCTCGTGGCTACGATCGCTCTGATTGGCTGTTGAAAGTGAAACTGCCAATCAGAGCGATTTGTAATATTTCACCTATTATAACGGGTGAAATATTACAATCCAGCCATGGCCGATGCTGAAATATCATCGGCCATGGCTGGAAATACTAATGTGCCCCCACCCCACCCCACCGATCGCCCCCCCAGCCCCCCGATCTGGCTGGTACACTGCTCCGGCTCCCCTCCGTCCTGTGCTCCGCTCCCCCCCGTGCTCTTGTCCGCTCCCCCCGTGCTCCAATCACCCCCCCGTGCTCCAATCACCCCCTCTGCACTCCGATCCACCCCTCCCGGTGCTCCGTTCCACCCCCCCGTGCTCCGTTCCAGCCCCCCCGTGCTCCGTTCCACGCCCCCCGTGCTCCGTTCCACCCCTCCCGCGCTCCGATTCCCCCCCCCCCCCGTGCTCCGATCCCCCCCCCGTGGTCCCCCCCAACCCCATCATACTTACCGATCCAGCCGGGGTCCCGTCCGTCTTCTCCCTGGGCGCCGCCATCTTCCAAAATGGCGGGCGCATGCGCAGTGCGCCTGCCGAATCTGCCGGCCGGCAGATTCGTTCCAAAGTGCATTTTGATCACTGACATAGATTATATCTCAGTGATCAAAATAAAAAAAATAATAAATGACCCCCCCCCCCCCTTTGTCACCCCCATAGGTAGGGACAATAAAAAAATAAAGAATTTTTTTTTTTTTCCACTAATGTTAGAATAGGGTTAGGGGTAGGGGTAGGGGTAGGGGTAGGGTTAGGGGTAGGGTTAGGGTTAGGGGTAGGGTTAGGGTTAGGGGTAGAGTTAGGGTTAGGGCTAGGGTTAGGGGTAGGGTTAGGGTTTCGGTATGTGCACACGTATTCTGGTCGTCTGCGGATTTTTCCGCTGCGGATTTGATAAATCCGCAGTGCTAAACCGCTGCGGATTTATGGTGGATTTACCGCGTTTTTTTCTGCGCATTTCACTGCGGTTTTACAACTGCGATTTTCTATTGGAGCAGTTGTAAAACCGCTGCGGAATCCGCACAAAGAAGTGACATGCTGCGGAATGTAAACCGCTGCGTTTCCGTGCAGTTTTTCCGCAGCATAGCGATTTTTGTTTCCCGTAGGTTTACATTGAACTGTAAACTCATGGGAAACTGCTGCGGATCCGCAGCGTTTTCCGCAGCGTGTGCACATACCTTTAGAATTAGGCTATGTGCACACGGTGCGGATTTGGCTGCGGATTGGCCGCTGCGGATTCGCAGCAGTGTTCCATCAGGTTTACAGTACCATGTAAACATATGAAAAACCAAATCCGCTGTGCCCATGGTGCGGAAAATACCGCGCGGAAACGCTGCGTTGTATTTTCCGCAGCATGTCAATTCTTTGTGCGGATTCCGCAGCGTTTTACACCTGTTCCTCAATAGGAATCCGCAGGTGAAATCCGCACAAAAAACACTGGAAATCCGCGGAAAATCCGCAGGTAAAACGCAGTGCCTTTTACCCGCGGATTTTTCAAAAATGGTGCGGAAATATCTCACACGAATCCGCAACGTGGGCACATAGCCTTAGGGTTGGAATTAGGGTTGTGGTTAGGGTTGTGATTAGGGTTATGGCTACAGTTGGGATTAGGGTTAGGGGTGTGTTGGGGTTAGTGTTGGAGTTAGAATTGAGGGGTTACCACTGTTTAGGCACATCAGGGGTCTCCAAACGCAACATGGCGCCACCATTGATTCCAGCCAATCTCGTATTCAAAAAGTCAAATGGTGCTCCCTCACTTCCGAGCCCTGACGTGTGCCCAAATAGTGGTATACCCCCACATATGGGGTACCAGCATACTCAGGACAAACTGCGCAACAATTACTGGGGTCCAATTTCTCCTGTTACCCTTGTGAATCTAAAAAAATGCTTGCTAAAACATAATTTTTAAGGAAAGAAAAATGATTTTTTATTTTCACGGCTCTGCGTTGTAAACGTCTGTGAAGCACTTGGGGGTTCAAAGTGCTCACCACATATCTAGATAAGTTCCTTGGGGGGTCTAGTTTCTAAAATGGGGTAACTTGTGGGGGTTTCTACTGTTTAGGCACACCAGGGGCTCTGCAAACGCAACGTGACACCCGCAGACCATTCCATCAAAGTCTGCATTTCAAAAGTCACTACTTCCCTTCTGAGCCCCGACGTGTGCCCAAACAGTGGTTTACCCCCACTCATGGGGTATCAGCGTACTCAGGAGAAACTGGACAACAACTTTTGGGGTCCAATTTCTCCTGTAACCCTTGGGAAAATAAAAAATTCTGGGCTAAATAATTATTTTTGAGGAAAGAAAACGTATTTATTATTTTCACGGCTCTGCATTATAAACTTCTATGAAGCACTTGGGGGTTCAAAGTGCTCACCACACATCTAGATAAGTTCCTTTCGGGGTCTAGTTTCCAAAATGGGGTCACTTGTGGGGGGTTTCTACTGTTAAGCCACATCAGGGGCTCTGCAAACGCAACGTGACGCCCACAGAGCATTCCATCAAAGTCTGCATTTCAAAACGTCACTACTTCACTTCCGAGCCTCGGCATGTGCCCAAACAGTGGTTTACCCCCACATATGGGGTATCAGCGTACTCAGGAGAAACTGGACAACAACTTTTGGGGTCCAATTTCTTCTGTAACCCTTGGGAAAATAAAAAATTCTGGGCTAAATAATTATTTTTGAGGAAAGAAAACGTATTATTTTCACGGCTCTGCATTATAAACTTCTATGAAGCACTTGGGGGTTCAAAGTGCTCACCACACATCTAGATAAGTTCCTTTGGGGGTCTAGTTTCCAAAATGGGGTCACTTGTGGGGGGTTTCTACTGTTAAGCCACATCAGGGGCTCTGCAAACGCAACGTGACGCCCACAGAGCATTCCATCAAAGTCTGCATTTCAAAACGTCACTACTTCACTTCCGAGCCCCGGCATGTGCCCAAACAGTGATTTACCCCCACATATGGGGTATCAGCGTACTCAGGAGAAACTGGACAACAACTTTTGGGGTCAAATTTCTCCTGTTACCCTTGGGAAAATAAAAAATTGCAGGCTAAAAGATCATTTTTGAGAAAATAATTTTTTTTTTTTATTTTCATGGCTCTGCGTTATAAACTTCTGTGAAGCACTTGGGGGTTCAAAGTCCTCACCACACATCTAGATTAGTTCCTTTGGGGGTCTAGTTTCCAAAATGGTGTCATTTCTGGGGGATCTCCAATGTTTAGCCACACAGGGGCTCTCCAAACGTGACATGGTGTCCGCTAATAATTGGAGCTAATTTTCCATTTAAAAAGCCAAATGGCGTGCCATCCCTTCCGAGCCCTGCCGTGCGCCCAAGCAGTGGTTTACCCCCACATATGGGGTATCAGCGTACTCAGGACAAACTGGACAACAATATTTGGGGTCCAATTTCTCCTATTATCCTTGGCAAAATAGGAAATTCCAGGCTAAAAAATCATTTTTGAGGAAAGAAAAATTATTTTTTATTTTAATGGCTCTGCGTTATAAACTTCTGTGAAGCACCTGGGGGTTTAAAGTGCTCAATATGCATCTAGATAAGTTCCTTGGGGGGTCTAGTTTCCAAAATGGGGTCACTTGTGGGGGAGCTCCAATGTTTAGGCACACAGGGGCTCTCCAAGCGCGACATGGTGTCCGATAACAATTGGAGCTAATTTTCCATTCAAAAAGTCAAATGGCGCGCCTTCCCTTCCGAGCCCTGCCGAGTGCCCAAACAGTGGTTTACCCCCACATATGAGGTATCGACGTACTCGGGAGAAATTGCCCAACAAATTTTATGATCCATTTTATCCTACTGCCCATGTGAAAATGAAAAAATTGAGGCGAAAATAATTTTTTTGTGAAAAAAAAGTACTTTTTCATTTTTACAGATCAATTTGTGAAGCACCTGAGGGTTTAAAGTGCTCACTAGGCATCTAAATAAGTTCCTTGGGGGGTCTAGTTTCCAAAATGGGGTCACTTGTGGGGGAGCTCCAATGTTTAGGCACACAGGGTCTCTCCAAACGCGACATGGTGTCCGCTAACGATGGAAATAATTTTTCATTCAAAAAGTCAAATGGCGCTCCTTCCCTTCCGAGCCTTACCATGTGCCCAAACAGTGGTTTACCCCCACATGTGAGGTATTGGTGTACTCAGGAGAAATTGCCCAACACATTTTAGGATCCATTTTATCCTGTTGCCCATGTGAAAATGAAAAAATTGAGGCTAAAAGAATTTTTTTGTGAAAAAAAAGTACTTTTTCATTTTTACGGATCAATTTGTGAAGCACCTGGGGGTTCAAAGTGCTCACTATGCATCTAGATAAGTTCCTTGGGGCGTCTAGTTTCCAAAATGGGGTCACTTGTGGGGGAGCTCCAATTTTTAGGCACACGGGGGCTCTCCAAACGTGACATGGTGTCCGCTAAAGAGTGGAGCCAATTTTTGATTCAAAAAGTCAAATGGCGCTCCTTCCCTTCCAAGCCCTGCCGTGCGCCCAAACAGTGGTTTACCCCCACATATGAGGTATCAGCGTACTCAGGACAAATTGGACAACAACTTTCGTGGTTCAGTTTCTCCTTTTACCATTGGGAAAATAAAAAAATTGTTGCTAAAAGATAATTTTTGTGACTAAAAAGTTAAATGTTCATTTTTTCCTTCCATGTTGCTTCTGCTGCTGTGAAGCACCTGAAGGGTTAATAAACTTCTTGAATGTGGTTTTGAGTACCTTGAGGGGTGCAGTTTTTAGAATGGTGTCACTTTTGGGTATTTTCAGCCATATAGACCCCTCAAACTGACTTCAAATGTGAGGTGGTCCCTAAAAAAAATGGTTTTGTAAATTTCGTTGTAAAAATGACAAATCGCTGGTCAAATTTTAACCCTTATAACTTCCTAACAAAAAAAATTTTTGTTTCCAAAATTGTGCTGATGTAAAGTAAACATGTGGGAAATGTTATTTATTAACTATTTTGTGTCACATATCTCTCTGGTTTAACAGAATAAAAATTCAAAATGTGAAAATTGCGAAATTTTCAAAATTTTCGCCAAATTTCCGTTTTTATCACAAATAAACGCAGAATTTATTGACCTAAATTTACCACTAACATGAAGCCCAATATGTCACGAAAAAACAATCTCAGAACCGCTAGGATCCGTTGAAGCGTTCCTGAGTTATTACCTCATAAAGGGACACTGGTCAGAATTGCAAAAAACGGCAAGGTCTTTAAGGTCAAAATAGGCTGGGTCATGAAGGGGTTAAACGACGCTTTTTATGGATATCTTTGAGAAATGGCTTTCTTCTTGCCACTCTTCCATAAAGGACAGATTTGTGCAGTGTATGACTGGTTGTTGTCCTATCGACAGACTGTCCC
This sequence comes from Ranitomeya imitator, assembly GCF_032444005.1. Taxonomy (NCBI): domain Eukaryota; kingdom Metazoa; phylum Chordata; class Amphibia; order Anura; family Dendrobatidae; genus Ranitomeya; species Ranitomeya imitator. The sequence goes on along the minus strand of NC_091283.1, from coordinate 155,120,627 downwards.
ACCTCAGCTGTAGATCTCTGCAGTTCATCCAGAGTGATCATGGGCCTCTTGGCTGCATCTCTGATCAGTCTTCTCCTTGGTAGATTTGCAGTGGTATGATACTCCTTCCATTTCAATATGATCTCTTGCACAGTTTTCCTTGGGATGTTTAATGTTTTGGAAATCATTTTGTATCCAAATCCGGCTTTAAACTTCTCCACAACAGTATCACGGACCTGCCTGTTGTGTTCCTTGGTCTTCATGCTGCTCTCTGTGCTTCAAACAGAACCCTGAGACTATCACAGAGCAGGTGTATTTATACGGAGACTTCATTACACACAGGTGGATTATATTTATCATCATTAGGTATTTAGGACAACATTGGATCATTCAGAGATTCACAATGAACTTCTGGAGTGAGTTTGCTGCACTGAAAGTAAAGGGGCTGAATAATAATGCACGCCCCACTTTTCAGTTTTTGAATTTCCACAAAAATGTAAAATAACCAATACATTTCGTTCAACTTCACAATTGTGTTCCACTTGTTGTTGATTCTTCACCAAAAATTTACATTTGGTATCTTTATGTTTGAAGCATGATATGTGGGAAAAGGTTGAAAAGTTACAGGGGGCCGAATACTTTCGAAAGGCACTGTATTAATGGGGTTGTCTGCTTTAATTGAATGTTCTCCACATGTTCTCTACCAAAGTGCCACTATGCAGTATATCCCAGCCTTCCCAATACACTATTCCCCATTCATCTTGAATGAAATGTGACCAAAAGGCCACAGGGACAGTCAAAAGGATGAGTGGTCTCCCCTCACTGAAGCTTTGGTAGAGCTGGATGTGCTCCCAGCATCCGCCTGGGCTGCCCACCTGTGAGGGGCGCTGTGTGAAGCGTTAGCAGGTGGGTGAGTTATGTGAACAGTCTCTAATTTGGGGGGCACACATCAGGGGCTTCCTGGTTTTGTGGCCGTCCTGCTTACATACATGTGAGACACGTATGTATTTGCATGGTCTCCTGGAAAGTATTGCAAAGAACAACTCCTGAAGTTTTATAGAAATCCATGAAATGAATGCCACAAACATTATGGGGCCCATCCATCAATCCAGCAGGACAAGCTAAGCGCAAGATCAAGCTACACCCCTGTCTTGCTGGAGGAAACGTCAGCGAATTGATGACAGGGTGCTTCTTCTGAGGGGCGTGCATCTCCATATCAGACACTGATGTAACAAGGTGACACAGGGTGGTAGTCATAGCCGAGTCCACTAGATCACAGTTAGTGAGCACCCCAGTCCCTTGCACATGAAAAAAGACAGGTGTGGTCCCAATCCTACAGCAGTTAATTACCTTCTTTCCACTCTTACTGCAGCCACTGAGGGTGAAGGTCCAGGAACAAAACATGTCAGACACAGCTTTGATCCAACAGGGAAAACTTTACTGTACATGAAATAGGGTTTCCTGTTCAGTGAAGAGAAGGAATATAAACCAGCTCACCCGTGATGCATAAGCTGAGTTTCGGGAGCACGGACCCGCTGTGTCCAGGCGTGTAGAATCCAAGAGAAGAAAATTTCCAGCTTCACCGAATTCGTGAAAAAAAAGTTTTCTTTATTCACAAACTTAAACATGGTGGATACAAACTTCAGCATAAACCATATGGGTAAGAATCTCAACGCGTTTCTGGAGACTAAGCTCCCTTAATCTTGACCACGCAGTGAAATGACCCTGCCCTTAGGAGCTATTTTTGTCAGGGTCTGTCACTTAGGCTACAAGATGCTCTGGTGCAGTATGCTGCTCCCAGGTCGTTGGAAGCCACCACGTCCCTTTTGCTCTCCAGGTGGATAGATGCCTCAGGGAGAGACATACACCAAATCTGCCCCTGTTGTCCTTTCTAGGGAGGAGGACACAGCGGTGCAGACGGACGAACCTATGCAGGTGGGAGGAGAGTTATCTCAAAGGGGGTTGCCTGCAGTTCGCCGTGGTATGGGGGCATGTTTTTACTGTGGACAGACTGGTAATTATATCAATGTCTGCCCAGCTCGCACCAAAGTACCATCACCATCTCAAAAGCCATGTCTCCCTGGTCGTGTGGAGGGAGGCGACCAGGCTGTGCATATTTGCCCCATCTTCTCGTCTCAGTGTATCATACCTGCTGAAGTGGTGGTGGGCGGGTTAACTGAGACTGTACCAGTGCTTGTGGACAGTGGAGCGGGAGTCAATTTGGTGGATGCTCTCTTTGTCCAAACCTATGGTCTGAAGGGTAGGACGCTAGCGAGACCCCTAAGCGTTCAGGCCATTGACTCAGTCCCACTCAGTTATGGAAGGGTGACCCAAGTCGTAGAAGATATACACATGCGTATAGGGACTCTTCATGAAGAGTCCCTGTCGTGCTATGTCTTGGAGAGTATGCCAACTCCCATCGTTTTAAGCCTCCCTTAGTTGAAAAAACACAACCTGGTCATAGATTGGTGGTCCAGGGAAGTAGTCAGCTGGGACCGGTCATATAAGGACTACCACCTGGGAGCTATGATTTCTGCCATCTTTCTGCAACCTACCCCTTCTTCTCTGGTGGGGGCAGCAGAGGTGCTGCCAGGGAGTAGGGGCAAGACTCAACCCTCACCACAAGTAAACCCTGTGTGTCTGAGTCCTCTTAGGAAGTGGGGTCAGGGGAGGGTGGTGGTTCCCTCTGTGCACAGTGGGGTTATGAGTGTGGAGACACAGGAGGACACCTCTGTTGTTGGTTCCTCAAAAAGTTCACCATCTTTTGGCAAACATAGGCGTAAAAATAAACGTTCAAGTCCGGACCTGTGTGTGAACCAGGACGTGTGGGTGTCCACCTAAAACATCTGGTGAAAGTGTGCTTCTGGGACCTGGAGTTCTAAGGTAATCGTGCTGTATCGGGTGTCGGCCATTCTCAGCCCGGGGACTTTCCAGCTGTATTTACCCCCAGTAATGCACATACACAACTCATTCCACAGGTCGGCGCTCTGGATAAATATGGCGCCTCCGGAGCCTACGTTGTTCTCCCCTCCATCTGGCTGCGTTCGCTGTAAACCTGAGGGTCAGGTGTTTGCAGAGGTGAACTCTGGTGGTTCGAGGCATCCTTACCATGTGTCGTTTTCTGGTGAGGTCCGGTGTTGAGGGTCCAGAGGCCCCACATTGAAAGGGGGGTACTGTCACAATCCATTTTTTGATTTGTGGCAGCTCTGATTCCACTCAGTTTAAAACTTTTTTCCTTTTGGACCATCGAAGATTAATGTCAGTCCACCCCCTGCTGGCAATCTGATGTTACTGCAGTTCTGCTGGGTCAACTGATGTGGACTGATGCATCAGCTGAATGTTGGTGATACAGTTTCTTTCTTTCTGGAGACCAGCCTAACAGGAGCAGCTCTCTGGTGTTAGTCACATCAGGTTATTGGAGTCCAGTTACTGTTGTTATCTGCGGTGTGGAGCAGCGGTGTTTATAAGCTAAGTGTGGTGTTTACCTTGTCCCTTTGGTGTTTGTCACTTCCCCCTGTATGTATTATCTGCAGAGGTGAGGCTAGTGCTCCTTGCCAGCCAGTCCTCTAGCCAGGGTAGTGATAAGTGACTACTAGGGATGAGGTATCCTGACGACGGTGGGAGGAAAGGACCTATATGAGGGATTAGGGGAGTGCAGGGTCAGGCTCAGGTTTGAGCTCAGGTGGTAACCATTCCCCACAACTTATGGTTAGGGCCTTCCTCTCACCTTTTCCATCCCGTTGTTTATGAGTTGCGCCATCCATTGACCGACCACCCTTTGGGTCGGGTCACACCGTGACAGGTGCCCCGTATGTGCTGCTGGGCCCAAGTCCGTTCCTCCAGTGTATCCTGGGAATGATCTGGTGTAAGAAGTGAGGATGGTAAATACAACGTTACCAAAGCTTTTCTACAGAAATCACCCTGAGGCAGAATACCAAGATCCAGGGGTACCCACAGTACCCCCACTCAGTGTTCTCCCACCACACTGTCACACCCAGCTTCAAGGACCCCCTGTGACAGGCAGCATCACCCTGGCTCCAGCTCACCCAAATTATATTATCTGTAAATCTCACACCAGCATATGTGCATCCAGATCTGCTCCTGCCGGCTACATACAATTCACCACTCCAATCTGCTCCTCTGGGCCGGCTACTCACAAGTCACCACTCAGATCTACTTCTCATACCTGTCTGCTGGACCTGGAGCTAATGCGCTAAGCTGGCCGACAGCCGCAAGCCACAAGTCATGGGACCACGAGTCACATGTGGATCCCGAACTACAGGTTGGGGACCCCTGATCTAGATCCCTCCTTTGTGTTATATAATGTACATCGGGGGTGCGGAGTATGCAGTAAATTGTGGGGAAATGTGCTGATTCACATAGATCTAAACTAATAACTTCTTACTGACCTAAAAAAAGAAACAGCCAAGTATGTGTGCAAGGATATAACTACTATAATATTTTCCCTATGTACAAGAATATAACTACTATAACACTGCTCCCTATGTACAAGAATATAACTGCTATAATACTGACCCCTATGTACAGGAATATAACTACTATAATACTGCCCCCTATGTACAGGAATATAACTATTATAATACTGCCCCCTATGTACAAGTATATAACTACTATAATACTGCCCCTATGTACAGGAATATAACTATTATAATACTGCTCCTTATGTACAAGAAGATAACTACTAGACTGCTGCCCCATCTGTACAAGAATATAACTACTATAATACTTCCTCTATGTACAAAAATATAACTACTATAATACTGCCCCTATGTACAAGAATATAACTACTATAATACTTCCTCTATGTACAAAAATATAACTACTATAATACTGACCCTATGTAAAAGAATATAGCTACCATAATACTGCCCCTATGTACAAGAATATAGCTACAGTAATACTGTCCCCTATGTACAAGAATATAACTACTATAATACTGCCTCCTATGTACAAGAATATAACTACTATAATACTGCCCCTTATGTACAAGAATATAACTACTATAATACTGCCCCCTGTGTATTATATAACTACTATAATACTGCCCCCTATGTACAAGAATATAACTACTATAATACTGCCCCCTATGTACAAGTATATAACTACTATAATACTGCCCCTATGTACAGGAATATAACTATTATAATACTGCTCCTTATGTGCAAGAAGATTACTAGACTGCTGCCCCATCTGTACAAGAATATAACTACTGTAACGCTGCCCCCTATGGACAAGAATATAAATACTATAATACTGCCCCTATGTACAAGAATATAACTACTATAATACTTCCTCTATGTACAAAAATATAACTACTATAATACTGACCCTATGTAAAAGAATATAGCTACCATAATACTGCCCCTATGTACAAGAATATAGCTACAGTAATACTGTCCCCTATGTACAAGAATATAACTACTATAATACTGCCCCTCATGTACAAGAATATAACTACTATAATGCTGCCCCATCTGTACAAGAATATAACTACTATAATACTGTCCCCTATGTACAAGAATATAATTACTATAACACTGCTCCCTATGTACAAGAATATATCTGCTATAATACTGCCCACTATGTACAAGAATATAACTACTATAATACTGCCCCTATGTACAGGAATATAACTACTATAATACTGCCTTCTATATACAAGAATATAACTACTATAATGCTGCCCCCTATGTACAAGAGTATATCTACTAATACTGCCCCTATATACAAGAATATAGCTGTTGTGAATTCCGCTCTTGGGCTCCCTCCGGTGGTTGTAAGTGGCACTTTTGTGAGTTCTGCTCTTGGGCTCCCTCCGGTGGTTTTAAGTGGAATGGCTGCTCCTTGGATTTAGCAGTCAGCAGCTGCTTCCACTGATTGTCTATTCTGCTCGGCTATTTAGCCTGGCTCTTTCCTTCAGCTTGTGCCACTTGTCAATGGTTCCTGGTTGGATTCACATCTCTTTGGATTTCCCTGTTATCCTGACCAGTTCAGCAAAGCTAAGTCCTTGCTTGCTCTTTTCTGTCCACAGGTTGTGGACTTATCCGTTCTGTGCTTTCTATGTTTGTCCAGCTTGTCAGTATAAATTCATTCTGTGTAGCTGGAAGCTCTGGGAAGCAGATTTACCCTCCACACCTTTAGTCAGGTGTGGAGATTTTTGTAAACTCTGTGTGGATTTTTTGTAGTGTTTCATACTGACCGCACAGTATTCCATCCTGTCCTATCTATCTAGCTAGACTGGCCTCCTGTGCTCATCCTGGTTTCATTCTGTGTATGTCTTTTCCCTCTCCACTCACAGTCATTACTTGTGGGGGGCTATCTATCCTTTGGGGATTTTCTCTGAGGCAAGATAGTTTTCCTGTTTCTATCTTTAGGGGTAGTTAGTTCTCAGGCTGTGACGAGGTGCCTAGGGAGTGTCAGGAGCATCCCACTGCTACTTCTAGTGTTGTGTTGAGCTTAGGGACTGCGGTCAGTACAGGTACCACTTCCTTCAGAGCTCATCCCATGTTGCTCCTAAACCACCAGATCATAACAGTACAAGTGGCCAAAAATGAAGTAAATGCATCTCAAAAGAAGGAAAAAATTCGAAGCCATTTTTTATTCTGTGCTCTGTTCTGTCTTTTTTTTCCTCTTGATCCCTGGGTGGTTCAGGATTTATGCTCTGGCATGGATGTTCAGGGTTTGTTTTCTCGTGTGGATCAACTTGCTGCAAGAGTACAGAGTATCCAAGATTATGTTGTCCAGACTCCAGCTTTGGAGCCTAGAATTCCTACTCCTGATTTGTTTTTTTGGGGACAGATCCAAGTTTTTGAACTTTAAAAATAACTGCAAATTGTTTTTTTGCTTTGAAACCCCGTTATTCTGGTGATCCCATTCAGCAAGTTAAAATCATCATATCCTTGCTGCGTGGTGACCCTCAGGACTGGGCATTCTCCTTGAATCAGGGGATCCGGCATTGCTGAATGTAGACGCATTTTTTCAAGCGCTCGGATTATTGTATGACGAACCTAATTCTGTGGATCATGCAGAAAAAACCCTGTTGGCCTTGTGTCAAGGTCAGAAAGCGGCAGAATTATACTGCCAGAAATTAAGGAAATGGTCTGTGCTCACTAAATGGAATGAGGATGCTCTGGCTGCTATTTTCAGAAAAGGTCTTTCTGAAGCCCTTAAAGATGTTATGGTGGGCTTCCCTACGCCTACTGGTTTGAGCGAATCTATGTCTCTAGCCATTCAGATTGATCGGCGTCTGCGCGAGCGCAAAGCTATGCACCATATGGCAGTGTCCTCTGAGCAGAGTCCTGAACCTATGCAATGTGATAGGATTTTGACTAGAACAGAACGGCAGGAATTCAGATGTCAGAATAGGCTGTGTTTTTACTGTGGTGATTCTGCTCATGTTATTTCTGATTGCCCTAAACGTACTAGGAGGGTCGCTAGGTCTGTTACCATTAGTACTGTACAGCCTAAATTTCTTTTATCTGTGACCCTGATTTGCTCATTGTCGTCCTTTTCTGTCATGGCATTTGTGGATTCAGGCGCTGCCCTGAACTTAATGGACTTAGAATTCGCCAGGCGCTGTGGTTTTTCCTTGCAGCCTTTGCAGAGCCCTATTCCTTTGAGGGGCATTGATGCTACACCATTGGCCAAGGATAAACCTCAGTACTGGACACAGATGACCATGTACATGGCTCCTGCACATCAGGAAAATTGCCGTTTTCTGGTGTTGCATAACCTGCATGATGTTGTTGTATTGGGTTTTCCATGGTTACAGGAACATAATCCGGTGCTGGATTGGAAAACTATGTCTGTGACTAGTTGGGGTTGTCAAGGGGTACATAGTGACGTTCCTTTGATGTCAATTTCCTCTTCCCCCTCTTCTGAGGTCCCTGAGTTTTTGTCGGATTTCCAGGATGTATTTGATGAGCCCAAGTCCAGTTCTCTCCCTCCACATAGGGACTGTGATTGTGCTATTAACTTGATTCCTGGTTGTAAGTTCCCTAAGGGCCGACTTTTCAATCTGTCTGTGCCAGAGCATGCCGCCATGCGGAGCTATGTTAAGGAATCTTTGGAGAAAGGGCATATTCGGCCGTCTTCGTCACCATTGGGAGCGGGTTTCTTTTTTGTTGCTAAGAAGGATGGCTCCTTGAGACCCTGTATAGATTATCGTCTTCTTAATAAGATCACGGTCAAATTCCAATACCCCTTGCCTTTGCTTTCTGATTTGTTTGCTCAGATTAAGGGGGCTAGTTGGTTTACTAAGACTGACCTCCGAGGGGCATATAATCTTGTTCGTATTAAACAGGGTGACGAATGGAAAACTGCATTTAATACGCCCGAAGGCCATTTTGAATACCTTGTGATGCCATTCGGGCTCTCTAATGCTCCATCTGTGTTCCAATCCTTCATGCATGATATTTTCCGCAATTATCTTGATAAATTCATGGTTGTATATTTGGATGATATTTTGATTTTTTCCGATGATTGGGAGTCTCATGTGAAGCAGGTCAGGATGGTGTTCCAGATCCATCGTGATAATGCTTTATTTGTGAAGGGGTCTAAGTGCCTATTCGGAGTTCAAAAGGTCTCTTTTTGGGGTTTTATTTTTTCTCCCTCGTCTATGGAAATGGATCCTGTTAAGGTCCAAGCTATTCATGACTGGATTCAACCCACATCTGTGAAGAGCTTTCAAAAATTTTTGGGCTTTGCTAATTTCTATCGCCGTTTCATTGCCAATTTTTCCAGTGTGGTTAAGCCCCTTACTGATTTGACGAAGAAAGGCGCTGATGTTACGAATTGGTCCTCTGCGGCTGTTGAGGCCTTTCGGGAGCTTAAACGCCGATTTACTTCTGCCCCTGTGTTGCATCAGCCGGATGTTTCTCTTCCTTTTCAGGTTGAGGTTGACGCTTCTGAGATTGGGGCAGGGGCCGTTTTGTCTCAGAGGGAGTCTGATGGTTCTTTGATGAAACCGTGTGAAAATGGCCGCGGGATGCCACGCGTGCGCAGAAGAGATCGCGGCGGCCATTTTCCCAAAGCCGAGATGCAACTCGGCTTTGGGAAAATGGCCGCCGCGATCTCTTCTGCGCACGCGCGGCATCCCGCGGCCATTTTGCTGAAGCCCCGTGCAGCAGAGCACTCCATCTGCGCACGCGCGGCCCCAGGAAGATGGCCGCCCCCACCGATGAAAGGGATAATAGCGCAGATTGCGCGCTGTTTGTTCACGTGCGCGCAGGGAATTCGGAACTTGGACATGCGCACACCACTACGCCACCAACGGAAAGCTGGGGAAGAAAAGAGCAATGTCACCACGCCCACCTGACCTGACCAGCCTGATTGACAGGCGAAAACGGTGACTTTGGTAATGTATTTCGCAGCATAGGTGGGGAATCAGGGTACACTACATACACTATTGTAACGCACAGCGCAGGCCCTATTTAACAGTATTTTTATCTCAATCTGAAAAAACGGGGTGACAGGTTCCCTTTAATAATCGGGCTAGTTCGGCTACTTTGGTTTCACCTTTCTTTTGTAATTTTGGTTTTCATCCTCGTTTTTCTTCTGGGCAGGTTGAGCCTTCTGATTGTCCTGGTGTGGATTCTGTGGTGGACACGCTGCAGCAGATTTGGACTCATGTGGTGGACAATTTGACGTTGTCTCAGGAAAGGGCTCAACGTTTTGCTAACCGCCGTCGGTGTGTTGATCCCCGGCTTCGTGTGGGGGATTTGGTTTGGTTGTCTTCTCGTCATGTTCCTATGAAGGTTTCTTCCCGTAAGTTTAAGCCTCGGTTTATTGGTCCTTATAAGATTTCTGAAATTATCAATCCGGTGTCTTTTCGTTTGGCTCTTCCAGCCTCTTTTGCCATTCATAATGTTTTCCATAGATCTTTGTTGCGGAGATATGTGGTGCCCGTTGTTCCCTCAGTTGATCCTCCTGCCCCGGTGTTGGTTGAGGGAGAGTTGGAATATGAGGTTGAGAAAATTTTGGATTCTCGTTTTTCGAGGCGGAGGCTTCAGTATCTTGTCAAGTGGAAGGGTTATGGCCAGGAGGATAATTCTTGGGTTGTTGCCTCCGATGTCCATGCCACCGATTTGGTTCGTGCTTTTCACTTGGCTCGTCCTGATCGGCCTGGGGGCTCTGGTGAGGGTTCGGTGACCCCTCCTCAAGGGGGGGTACTGTTGTGAATTCCGCTCTTGGGCTCCCTCCGGTGGTTGTAAGTTGCACTTTTGTGATTTCTGCTCTTGGGCTCCCTCCGGTGGTTTTAAGTGGAATGGCTGCTCCTTTGATTTAGCAGTCAGCAGCTGCTTCCACTGATTGTCTATTCTGCTCGGCTATTTAGCCTGGCTCTTTCCTTCAGCTTGTGCCACTTGTCAATGGTTCCTGGTTGGATTCACATCTCTTTGGATTTCCCTGTTATCCTGACCAGTTCAGCAAAGCTAAGTCCTTGCTTGCTCTTTTCTGTCCACAGGTTGTGGACTTATCCGTTCTGTGCTTTCTATGTTTGTCCAGCTTGTCAGTATGAATTCATTCTGTGTAGCTGGAAGCTCTGGGAAGCAGATTTACCCTCCACACCTTTAGTCAGGTGTGGAGATTTTTGTAAACTCTGTGTGGATTTTTTGTAGTGTTTTATACTGACCGCACAGTATTCCATCCTGTCCTATCTATCTAGCTAGACTGGCCTCCTGTGCTCATCCTGGTTTCATTCTGTGTATGTCTTCTCCCTCTCCACTCACAGTCATTACTTGTGGGGGGCTATCTATCCTTTGGGGATTTTCTCTGAGGCAAGATAGTTTTCCTGTTTCTATCTTTAGGGGTAGTTAGTTCTCAGGCTGTGACGAGGTGCCTAGGGAGTGTCAGGAGCATCCCACGGCTATTTCTAGTGTTGTGCTGAGCTTAGGGACTGCGGTCAGTACAGGTACCACTTCCTTCAGAGCTCGTCCCATGTTGCTCCTAAACCACCAGATCATAACATATAGCTACTATAATACTGCCCCTTATGTACAAGAAGATAACTACTATACTGCTGACCCCATCTGTACAAGAATATAACTACTATAATACTGCCCCTATGTACAAAAATATAACTACTATAATATTGCCCCCTATGTACAAGAATATAACTACTATAATACTGACCCTATGTACAAGAATATAACTACTATAATACTGCCCCTTATGTACAAGAATATAACTACTATAATGCTGCACCATCTGTACAAAAATATAACTATTATAATACTGCTCCCATGTGCAAGAATATAACTACTATAATACTGTTCCTATGTACAAGAATATAACTACTATAATACTGCCGTCATGTACAAGAATATAACTACTGTAATACTGTTCCTATGTACAAGAATATAACTACTATAATACTTCCCCATGTACAAGAATATAAATACTATAATACTGTCCCTATGTACAAGAATATAACTACTATAATACTGCCCCTATGTACAAGAATATAACTACTATAATACTGTCCCTATGTACAAGAATATAACTACTATAATACTGCCCACTATGTAAAAAAATATAACTACTATAATACTGCCCCTATGTACAGGAATATAACTACTATAATACTGCTCCTATGTACAAGAATATAACTACTATAATACTGCTCCTATGTTCAAGAATATAACTACTATAATACTGCTTCTATGTACAAGAATATAACTACCGTATATACTCGAGTATAAGCCAAGATTTCCAGCCCATTTTTTTGGGCTGAAAGTCCCCCTCTCGGCTTATACTCGAGTCATACCCGGGGGTCGGCAGGTGAAGGGGAGCGGGGGCTGTCTAGTTATACTTGCCTGCGTGGTCCCTGCAGTCCCTGCTTCTTCCAGCGCTGCATCTTCTTCCTGTATTGAGCGGTCACATGGTACCGCTCATTACAGAAATGAATATGCGGCTCCACCTCCCATAGAGGTGGAGCCGCATATTCATGACTGAAAATGAGCGGTATCTGTGACCGCTCAATGCAGGAAGAAGATGCAGCGCCGGGGAAGAAGCAGGGACCGGGAGGGGAGCGCTGCGCGATATTTACCTGCTCCTCACTCCGGTGCGGCTCCGTCTCTAGCGTCCTCTGGCAGTGACGCTCAGGTTAGAGGGCGCAGTGACGTAGTCAGTGCGCGCCCTCTGCTGAGCATCAGTGCTGGAGACGGAGCCGCACGAGGAGCAGGTAAATATTGAAAGCGCCGGCGTCCTGAGCGAAGAGAGGTGAGTATGTGATTTTTTTTATTTTTTTTTGTACAAGAATATAACTACTATAATACTGCCCCTATGTACAAAAATATAACTACTTTAATATTGCCCCCTATGTACAAGAATATAACTACTATAATACTGACCCTATGTACAAGAATATACAGTTAGGTCCATATATATTTGGACAGAGACACAATTTTTCTAATTTTGGTTATAGACATTACCACAATGAATTTTAAAGAAAACAATTCAGATGCAGTTGAAGTTCAGACTTTCAGCTTTCATTTGAGGGTATCCACATTAAAATTGGATGAAGTGTTTAGGAGTTTCAGCTCCTTAAAATGTGCCACCCTGTTTTTAAAGGGACCAAAAGTAATTGGACAGATTCAATAATTTTAAATAAACTGTTCATTTTTGGTACTTGGTTGAAAACCCTTTGTTGGCAATGACTGCCTGAAGTCTTGAACTCATGGACATCACCAGACGCTGTGTTTCCTCCTTTTTGATGCTCTGGCCAGGCCTTCACTGCGGTGGTTTTCAGTTGTTGTTTGTTTGCGGGCCTTTCTGTCTGAAGTTTAGTCTTTAACAAGTGAAATGCATGCTCAATTGGGTTGAGATCTGGTGACTGACTTGGACATTCAAGAATATTCCACTTCTTTGCTTTAATAAAATCCTGGGTTGCTTTGGCTTTATGTTTTTGGTCATTGTCCATCTGTAGTTTTGGGTCATTGTCCATCTGTAGTATGAAACGACGACCAATCAGTTTTGCTGCATTTGGCTGGATCTGAGCACACAGTATGTCTCTGAATACCACAGAATTCATTCGGCTGCTTCTGTGCTGTGTCACATCATCAATAAACACTAGTGACCCAGTGCCACTGGCAGCCATGCATGCCCAAACCATCACACTGCCTCGGCCGTGTTTTACAGATGATGTGGTATGCTTTGGATCATGAGCTGTACCACTCCTTCGCCATACTTTTTTCTTTCCATCATTCTGGTAGAGGTTGATCTTGGCTTCATCTGTCCAAAGAATGTTCTTCCAGAACTGTGCTGCTTTTTTAGATGTTTTTTAGCAAAGTCCAGTCTAGCCTTTTTATTCTTGATGCTTATGAGTGGCTTGCACCGTGCAGTGAACCCTCTGTATTTACTTTCATGCAGTCTTCTCTTTATGGTAGATGTGGATATTGATACGCCTACCTCCTGGAGAGTGTTGTTCACTTGGTTGGCTGTTGTGAAGGGGTTTCTCTTCATCATGGAGATTATTCTGCGATCATCCACCACTGTTGTCTTCCGTGGGTGCCCAGGTCTTTTTGGATTGATGAGTTTACCAGTGCTTTCTTTCTTTCTTTCTCAGGATGTACCAAACTGTAGATTTTGCCACTCCTAATATTGTAGCAATTTCTCAGATGTTTTTTTTTCTGTTTTCGATGCTTAAGGATGGCTTGTTTCACCTGCATGGAGAGCTCCTTTGACCACATGTTTACTTCACAGCAAAACCTTCCAAATCCAAGCACCACACCTCAAATCAACTGCAGGCCTTTTATCTGCTTAATTTAGAATGACATAACGAAGGGATTGCCCACACTTGTCCATGAAATAGCCTTGGAGGCAACTGTCCAATTACTTCTGGTCCCTTTAAAAACAGGGTGGCGCATGTTAAGGAGCTGAAACTCCTAAACCCTTCATCCAATTTTAATGTGGATACCCTCAAATGAAAGCTGAAAGTCTGAACTTCAACTGCATCTGAATTGTTTTGTTTAACCCCTCTGTGACCTTAGACGTACTATCCCGTCGAGGTGCCCTGGGCTTATCTGACCCTGGACGGGATAGTACGTCATAGCCGATCGGCCGCGCTCACGGGGGGAGCGCGGCCGATCGCGGCCGGGTGTCAGCTGCTTATCGCAGCTGACATCCGGCACTATGTGCCAGGAGCGGTCACGGACCGCCCCCGGCACATTAACCCCTGGCACACCGCGATCAAAGATGATCGCGATGTGCCGGCGGTGCAGGGAAGCACCGCGCAGGGAGGGGGCTCCCTGCGGGCTTCCCTGAGCCCCCCGCAGCAACGCGATGTGATCGCGTTGCTGCGAGGGTCTCCTCACCTCCCTCCCTGCTCGAGCCCCGGATCCAAGATGGCCGCGGATCCGGGTCCTGCAGGGAGGGAGGTGGCTTCACAGAGCCTGCTCACAGCAGGCACTTTGAAGCCTGCAGCGCTGCTAGTCAGATCAGTGATCTGACAGAGTGCTGTGCAAACTGTCAGATCACTGATCTGTGATGTCCCCCCCTGGGACAAAGTAAAAAAGTAAAAAAAAAAATTTCCAAATGTGTAAAAAAAATAAAAAAAAATATTCCAAAATAATGAAAAAAAAAAAAAAATATTATTCCCATAAATACATTTCTTCATCTAAATAAAAAAAAAAAACCAATAAAAGTACACATATTTAGTATCGCCGCGTCCGTAACGGCCCGACCTATAAAACTGGCCCACTAGTTAACCCCTTCAGTAAACACCGTAAGAAAAAAAAAAAAAAAACGAGGCAAAAAACAACGCTTTATTATCATACCGCCGAACAAAAAGTGGAATAACACGCGATCAAAAAGACAGATATGACTAACCATGGTACCGCTGAAAACGTCATCTTGTCCCGCAAAAAAAGAGCCGCCATACAGCATCATCAGCAAAAAAGTAAAAAAGTTATAGTCCTGAGAATAAAGCGATGCAAAAATAATTATTTTTTCTGTAAAATAGTTTTTATCGTATAAAAGCACCAAACCATAAAAAAATGATATAAATGAGGTATCGCTGTAATCGTACTGACCCGAAGAATAAAACTGATTTATCAATTTTACCAAACGCGGAACGGTATAAACGCCTCCCCCAATAGAAATTCATGAATAGCTGGCTTTTGGTCATTCTTCCTCACAAAAATCGGAATAAAAAGCGATAAAAAAATGTCACGTGCCCAAAAATGTTTTCAATAAAAACGTCAACTCGTCCCGCAAAAAACAAGACCTCACATGACTCTGTGGACCAAAATATGGAAAAATTATAGCTCTCAAAATGTGGTATTGCAAAAAATATTTTTTGCAATAAAAAGGGTCTTTCAGTGTGTGACGGCTGCCAATCATAAAAATCCGCTAAAAAACTCGCTATAAAAGTAAATCAAACCCCCCTTCATCACCCCCTTAGTTAGGGAAAAATAAAAAAAAATGTATTTATTTCCATTTTCCCATTAGGGCTAGGGTTAGGGCTAGGGTTAGGGCTAGGGCTAGGGTTAGGGCTAGGGTTAGGGCTAGGGTTAGGGCTAGGGTTAGGGTTAGGGCTAGGGTTAGGGCTAGGGTTAGGGCTAGGGTTAGGGCTAGGGCTAGGGCTAGGGTTAGGGCTAGGGTTAGGGCTAGGGTTAGGGCTAGGGTTAGGGCTAGGGTTAGGGTTAGGGCTAGGGCTAGGGCTAGGATTAGGGTTAGGGTTGGGGCTACAGTTAGGGTTGGGGCTAAAGTTAGGGTTAGGGTTTAGATTACATTTACAGTTGGGAATAGGGTTGGGATTAGGGTTAGGGGTGTGTCAGGGTTAGAGGTGTGGTTAGGGTTACCGTTGGAATTAGGGTTAGGGGTGTGTTTAGATTAGGGTTTCAGTTATAATTGGGGGGTTTCCACTGTTTCGGCACATCAGGGGCTCTCCAAACACGACATGGCGTCCGATCTCAATTCCAGCCAATTCTGCGTTGAAAAAGTAAAACAGTGCTCCTTCCCTTCCGAGCTCTCCTGTGTGCCCAAACAGGGGTTTACCCCAACATATGGGGTATCAGCGTACTCAGGACAAATTGGACAACAACTTTTGTGGACCAATTTCTCCTGTTACCCTTGGGAAAATACAAAACTGGGGGCTAAAAAATAATTTTTGTGGGAAAACAAAAAGATTTTTTATTTTCACGGCTCTGCGTTATAAACTGTAGTGAAACACTTGGGGGTTCAAAGTTCTCACAACACATCTAGATAAGTTCATTGAGGGGTCTAGTTTCCAATATGGGGTCACTTGTGGGGGGTTTCTACTGTTTAGGTACATTAGGGGCTCTGCAAACGCAATGTGACGCCTGCAGACCAATCCATCTAAGTCTGCATTCCAAATGATGCTCCTTCCCTTCCGAGCCCTCCCATGCGCCCAAACGGTGGTTCCCCCCCACATATCGGGTATCAGCGTACTCAGGACAAATTGGACAACAACTTTTGTGGACCAATTTCTCCTGTTACCCTTGGGAAAATACAAAACTGGGGGCTAAAAAATAATTTTTGTGGGAAAACAAAAAGATTTTTTATTTTCACGGCTCTGCGTTATAAACTGTAGTGAAACACTTGGGGGTTCAAAGTTCTCACAACACATCTAGATAAGTTCATTGAGGGGTCTAGTTTCCAATATGGGGTCACTTGTGGGGGGTTTCTACTGTTTAGGTACATTAGGGGCTCTGCAAACGCAATGTGACGCCTGCAGACCAATCCATCTAAGTCTGCATTCCAAATGATGCTCCTTCCCTTCCGAGCCCTCCCATGCGCCCAAACGGTGGTTCCCCCCCACATATCGGGTATCAGCGTACTCAGGACAAATTGGACAACAACATTTAGGGTCCAATTTCTCCTGCTAACCTTGGAAAAATACAAAACTGGGGGCTAAAATATAATTTTTGTGGAAAAAAAAATATTTTTTATTTGCATGGCTCTGCGTTATAAACTGTAGTGAAATACTTGGGGGTTCAAAGCTCTCACAACACATCAAGATGAGTTCCTTAGGGGGTCTACTTTCCAAAATGGTGTCACTTGTGGGGGGTTTCTACTGTTTAGGTACATTAGGGGCTCTGCAAACGCAATGTGACGCCTGCAGACCATTCCATCTAAGTCTGCATTCCAAATGGCGCTCCTTCCCTTCCGAACCCTCCCATGCGCCCAAACGGTGGTTCCCCCCCACATATGGGGTATCAGCGTACTCAGGACAAATTGGACAACAACTTTTGTGGTCCAATTTCTCCTCTTACCCTAGAGAAAATACAAAACTGGGGGCTAAAAAATAATTTTTGTGGGAAAAAAATTTTGTTTTATTTTTATGGCTCTGCATTATAAACTTCTGTGAAGCCCTTGGTGGGTCAAAGTGCTCACCACACATCCAGATAAGTTCCTTAGGGGGTCTACTTTCCAAAATGGTGTCACTTGTGGGGGGTTTCAATGTTTAGGCACATCAGTGGCTCTCCAAACGCAACATGGCGTCCCATCTCAATTCCTGTCAATTTTGCATTGAAAAGTCAAACGGCGCTCCTTCCCTTCCGAGCTCTCCCATGCGCCCAAACAGTGGTTTACTGCCACATATGGGGTATCAGCGTACTCGGGACAAATTGGACAACAACTTTTGAGGTCCAATTTCTTCTCTTACCCTTGGAAAAATAAAAAATTGGGGGCAAAAATATAATTTTTGTGAAAAAATATGATTTTTTATTTTTACGGTTCTGCATTATAAACTTCTGTGAAGCACTTGGTGGGTCAAAGTGCTCACCACACCTCTAGATAAGTTCCTTAGGGGGTCTACTTTCCAAAATGGTGTCACTTGTGGGGGGTTTCAATGTTTAGGCACATCAGTGGCTCTCCAAACGCAACATGGCGTCCCATCTCAATTTCTGTCAATTTTGCATTGAAAAGTCAAACTGCGCTCCTTCCCTTCCGAGCTCTCCCATGCGCCCAAACAGTGGTTTACTGCCACATATGGGGTATCAGCGTACTCAGGACAAATTGGACAACAACTTTTGAGGTCCAATTTCTTCTCTTACCCTTGGAAAAATAAAAAATTGGGGGCAAAAATATAATTTTTGTGAAAAAATATGATTTTTTATTTTTACGGTTCTGCATTATAAACTTCTGTGAAGCACTTGGTGGGTCAAAGTGCTCACCACACATCCAGATAAGTTCCTTAGGGGGTCTACTTTCCAAAATGGTGTCACTTGTGGGGGGTTTCAATGTTTAGGCACATCAGTGGCTCTCCAAACGCAACATGGCGTCCCATCTCAATTCCTGTCAAGTTTGCATTGAAAAGTCAAATAGCGCTCCTTCCCTTCCGAGCTCTCCCATGCGCCCAAACAGTGGTTTACTGCCACATATGGGGTATCAGCGTACTCAGGACAAATTGGACAACAACTTTTTGGGTCCAATTTCTCCTGTTACCCTTGGTAAAATAAAACAAATTGGAGCTGAAGTAAATTTTTTGTGTAAAAAAGTTAAATGTTCATTTTTATTTAAACATTCCAAAAATTCCTATTAAACACCTGAAGGGTTAATAAACTTCTTGAATGTGGTTTTGAGCACCTTGAGGGGTGCAGTTTTTAGAATGGTGTCACACTTGGGCATTTTCTATCATATAGACCCCTCAAAATGACTTCAAATGAGACGTGGTCCCTAAAAAAAAATGGTGTTGTAAAAATGAGAAATTGCTGGTCAACTTTTAACCCTTATAACTCCCTAACAAAAAAAAAAATTGGTTCCAAAATTATGCTGATGTAAAGGAGACATGTGGGAAATGTTACTTATTAAGTATTTTGTGTGACATATCTCTGTGATTTAATTGCATAAAAATTCAAAGTTTGAAAATTGCAAAATTTTCAAAATTTTCGCCAAATTTCCGTTTTTTTCACAAATAAACGCAGGTACTATCAAAGAAATTTTACCACTATCATGAAGTACAATATGTCACGAGAAAACAATGTCAGAATCACCAGGATCCGTTGAAGCGTTTCGGAGTTATAACCTCATAAAGGGACAGTGGTCAGAATTGTAAAAATTGGCCTGGTCATTAACGTGCAAACCACCCTTGGGGGTAAAGGGGTTAATATTAATTGTGGTAATGTCTATAGCCAGAATTAGAAAAATGTTGTCTCTGTCCAAATATATATGGACCTAACTGTAACTACTATAATACTGCCCCTTATGTACAAGAATATAACTACTATAATGCTGCACCATCTGTACAGAAATATAACTATTATAATACTGCTCCCATGTG
This sequence comes from Ranitomeya imitator, assembly GCF_032444005.1. NCBI lineage: Eukaryota > Metazoa > Chordata > Amphibia > Anura > Dendrobatidae > Ranitomeya > Ranitomeya imitator. The sequence goes on along the minus strand of NC_091283.1, from coordinate 155,101,384 downwards.
CAAGAATATAACTACTATATTACTGCCCCTATATACAAGAATATAACTACTATAATACTGTTCCTATGTACAAGAATATAACTACTATTATACTGCCGTCATGTACAAGAATATAACTACTGTAATACTGTTCCTATGTACAAGAATATAACTACTATAATACTTCCCCATGTACAAGAATATAAATACTATAATACTGTCCCTATGTACAAGAATATAACTACTATAATACTGCCCCTATGTACAAGAATATAACTACTATAATACTGTCCCTATGTACAAGAATATAACTACTATAATACTGCCCACTATGTAAAAAAATATAACTACTATAATACTGCCCCTATGTACAGGAATATAACTACTATAATACTGCCTTCTATGTACAAGAATATAACTACTATAATGCTGCCCCCTATGTACAAGAATATATCTACTAATACTGCCCCTATATACAAGAATATAGCTACTATAATACTGCCCCTTATGTACAAGAAGATAACTACTATACTGCTGACCCCATCTGTACAAGAATATAACTACTGTAATGCTGCCCCCTATGGACAAAAATATAAATATTATAATACTGCTGCCGTATCTGTACAAGAATATAACTACTATAATACTGCCCCTATGTACAAAAATATAACTACTATAATATTGCCCCCTATGTACAAGAATATAACTACTATAATACTCCCCCTATGTACAAGAATATAACTACTATAATACTGCCCCTTATGTACAAGAATATAACTACTATAATGCTGCATTACTGCACTATAAATATGAAAAATGAGAGTGTTTAGCGCATAAAAATGGCCAATTTTATGTGTACCTGGTAGCCACTTTACGGCATCTCTCTTATACCAGGTCCTACACTCAGAGGCGTAGCTAGAGCTTTTGCCGCCCGGGGCTGATCCCGAGTTTGGCGCCCCCCACCCCCACCCCCACCCCATCCCCCCCCTATCCCCCCCCCCCCATCCCCCCCCCCAGCTCAATACACACAAAGGTTACCAATAATGGTTTTCCTGTTTTGTAGAACTTAAACTGGGCCTAATGGTGTCACCCCCACATGCCACACCTGTGACTTAATACCACCACACCATGACCAGGCCACATAGTGACCGAATAATACTACATACAAGGGACAAATACCACCGCACCATTTCCAGACCACATATTACCACCACATAGTGACTGAATACTACAATACTGATCAGTAATAAAAAAAAAACCACAATACTATCACCATAAGTGCCAGTATTCACAGGAGATCTGTACTTAGTATGCAGTGTCTGTGTAGAGGTAATACAGAGATCACTGGTGACATTATACACAGGACCTCTATATAGTATACAGTGTATAGTGTCAGTGTATAGGTAACACTGACTCACCAGTGACGTCTCTAGGTGAAGTCCTTCATCTTTCATCCAGCACAGACCGCCATCATTCCTTCCAGCCAGGACTCGTTTCTGCAGGAAATAACACAGTTATCTCGAGCTCCGCTTGCAGAACACATTACTTAATTTTTCACAACTTCTACATTACACCACATGAAGAAAAAAAGGTGATATAGTGTCACTCTGCACAGTAACAGGACCGCCCCCCCATTTAAAACAGTATACTCAAAAAATAAAATAAATACATCACTGCAGTAATAATATCCCTTAATTATCCCCTATGGTAATAATATTCCCCACCCTGGCCCCGTTTATCTCATTCCTGGCTCCAGCCATATGTTGTCGTATCCTGCCCTCATGAGTATCCATTCTACCCCATATGATCTCCCCATCCTGCCCCACCAGCCTCCATCGTATCCGTCCTGCCCCATGATCCAATCCTGCCCCGTGTCTCCAATCATGCCCCGTATCTACATTCTGCCCATGCCTCAAGTCCTGCCCCCAGTGTGTCCAGCATATTACCCCCATGTTGTCCAGCAATCTGCCCCAGTGTGTCCAGCATATTACCCCCATGTTGTCCAGCAATCTGCCCCAGTGTGTCCAGCATATTACCCCCAGTGTGTCCAGCAATCTGCCCCAGTATGTCCAGCATATTACCCCCAGTGTGTCCAGCAATCTGCCCTCAGTGTGTCCAGCAATCTGCCCCAGTGTCCAGCCTTTCCCCAGTGTGTCCAGCAGTCTGCCCCAGTGTGTCCAGCATATTACCCCCAGTGTCCAGCATTGCCCCAGTGTGTCCAGTATATTACCCCCAGTGTGTCCAGCAATCTGCCCCAGTGTCCAGCATTGCCCCAGTGTGTCCAGAAGTCTGCCCCAGGGTCTCCAGCATTGCCTCAATGTGTCCAGAAATCTGCCCCAGGGTCTCCAGTATTGCCCCAGTGTGTCCAGCAATCTGCCCCAGGGTCTCCAGTATTGCCCCAGTGTGTCCAGCAATCTGCCCCATGGTCTCCTGTATTGCCCCAGTGTGTCCAGCATTCTGCCCCATGGTCTCCAGTATTGCCCCGGTGTGTCCAGCAATCTGCCCCATGGTCTCCAGTATTGCCCCAGTATGTCCAGAAATCTGCCCCAGGGTCTCCAGTATTGCCCCAGTGTGTCCAGCAATCTGCCCCAGGGTCTCCAGTATTGCCCCAGTGTGACCAGCAATCTGCCCCATAGTCTCCTGTATTGCCCCAGTGTGTCCAGCAATCTGCCCCATGGTCTCCTGTATTGCCCCAGTGTGTCCAGCAATCTGCCCCATGGTCTCCTGTATTGCCCCAGTGTGTCCAGCAATCTGCCCCATAGTCTCCTGTATTGCCCCAGTGTGTCCAGCAATCTGCCCCATGGTCTCCTGTATTGCCCCAGTGTGTCCAGCATTCTGCCCCATGGTCTCCAGTACTGCCCCAGTGTGTCCAGCAATCTGCCCCATGGTCTCCAGTATTGCCCCAGTGTGTCCAGCATTGCCCCAGCCCCAGACATAAAGAAAAAAAAAAAAAAGTAAAATCCTCACCTCTCCCGTTCCCAGCGCAGGTCCGGTGCAGTCAGCGTCTCTCCGGCTCTGCGACGCTCAGGACAGAGAGGCAGAGCGGCGCGCACAGTAGTGATGTCATCGCGCCCTCTGCTCTGAGACGTCGCAGAGTCAGAGGACGCTGCAGCTGCCGGCGCCGCAGGAACCAGGAGAGGTGAGTATAGAGCGGGGGGCGGGGGCGGGGGCGGGGGCGGGACCCGGGGGTGGGGGGAGCTGGCCCTGGTCGTGGCGGCGGACGGCGCCGCCCGAAGATTTAAAGGGGCGTCTTTTTTTTTTTTTTTTTTTTTTTTTTTTTATCTTCTCCTGCAGCGCCGGCCGCCCCCAGCATTGTGCCGCCCGGGGCGGACCACCCCCCCCGCACCCCCCTTCCTACGCCACTGCCTACACTTGCCTTACCTCTCTGAGAATAAACGTCTCCATCTGAATGGGTACCTGTGAAACCTCTTCTTAGACTAAAATTCTCTCTCTCTGTGGAGGGGTTATGGACCTGTTGCGATTAAAACACCTGTGGCTAGGAGGCGGAGTGCTCGGTCAGAAGGCTAAAGAATACATTTAAAAAAACTGACCGTCACATCCAAACATAGACTAAGTGTGAACAGGTGCTGAACCACAGGTGCTGAACCTAGAGTCACCAACTCGTATATAGTCAAGTAAATAAGGCAGCACACTGCAGCGCTAAAACATGCAAACATGAAACATGAAAATTGAACTGCATTACTGCACTAGAAATATGAAAAATGAGAGCGTTTAGCGCATAAAAATGGCCAATTTTATGTGTACCTGGTAGCCACTTTACGGCATCTCTCTTATACCAGGTCCTACACTTGCCTTTCCTCGCTGAGAATAAACGTCTCCATCTGAATGGGTACCTGTGAAACCTCTTCTTAGACTAAAATTCTCTCTCTCTGTGGAGGAGTTATGGACCTGTTGCAATTAAAACACCTGTGGCTAGGAGGCGGAGTGCTCGGTCAGAAGGCTAAAGAATACATTTAAAAAAACTGACCGTCACATCCAAACATAGACTAAGTGTGAACAGGTGCTGAACCTGAACACAGTGTGCTGCCTTACTTACTTGACTATATACGAGTTGGTGACTCTAGGTTCAGCACCTGTTCACACTTAGTCTATGTTTGGATGTGACGGTCAGTTTTTTTAAATGTATTCTTTAACCTTCTGACCGAGCACTCCGCCTCCTAGCCACAGGTGTTTTAATCGCAACAGGTCCATAACCCCTCCACAGAGAGAGAGAATTTTAGTCTAAGAAGAGGTTTCACAGGTACCCATTCAGATGGAGACGTTTATTCTCAGCGAGGAAAGGCAAGTGTAGGACCTGGTATAAGAGAGATGCCGTAAAGTGGCTACCAGGTACACATAAAATTGGCCATTTTTATGCGCTAAACGCTCTAATTTTTCATATTTCTAGTGCAGTAATGAAGTTCAATTTTCATGTTTCATATTTGCATGTTTTAGCGCTGCAGTGTGCTGCTTTATTTACTTTACTATAATGCTGCACCATCTGTACAAAAATATAACTACTATAATACTGCTCCCATGTGCAATAATATAACTACTATATTACTGCCCCCTATATACGAGAATATAACTACTATAATACTGCCCACTATGTACAAGAATATAACTACTATAATACTGCCCCCTATGTACAGGAATATAACTACTAGAATACTGCTCCTATGTACAAGAATATAACTACTATAATACTTCCCCATGTACAAGAATATAACTACTATAATACTGTCCCTATGTACAAGAATATAACAACTATAATACTGCCCCCTATGTACAGGAATATAACTACTATAAATCTGCCTCCTATGTACAGGAATATAACTACTAGAATACTGCTCCTACGTACAAGAATATAACTACTATAATACTGCCCCCTATGTACAAGAAAATAACTACTATAATACTGCCTCCTATGTGCAAGAATATAACTGCTATAATACTGCCCCCTATGTACAAGAATATAACTACTATAATACTGCCCCTATGAACAAGAATATAACTGCAGACTAATATAACTTTATCTTGTATTTACCATAAGCTTGCCATTTAGAAACTCTCAGGGAATCTACATGACTGTGCAGGTTGCTGTGAACTTATTTCTGTTGAATGTAAACAGGTACAGCAGCTTCTGCGTTCGCTCACAGACAAATAAACTTTGAATCTATGGATTTTGAATTTGTTTACTGTCAAATTGTGTGAGGTGATCTGCCAGATATGTGGCGAGTGTTATGATAGGCAATTCAGTACCACAATGGACATAGCGGTCACAGCACATACAGTGATCTGACAATAACCCAAAATCATAGAACGAGCTCTGAGACGTGGGAACTCTGCAGACCGCAATCCCTAATCCTCTCCAAACAACACTAGAGGCAGCCGTGGATTGCGCCTAACTCTGCCTATGCAACTCGGCACAGCCTGAGAAACTAACTAGCCTGAAGATAGAAAATAAGCCTACCTTGCCTCAGAGAAATACCCCAAAGGAAAAGGCAGCCCCCCACATATAATGACTGTGAGTAAGATGAAAAGACAAACGTAGGGATGAAATAGATTCAGCAAAGTGAGGCCCGACTTTCTTAACAGAGCGAGGATAGGAAAGATAACTTTGCGGTCTACACAAAACCCTAAAGGAAACCACGCAAAGGGGGCAAAAAGACCCTCCGTACCGAACTAACGGCACGGAGGTACACCCTTTGCGTCCCAGAGCTTCCAGCAAAACAAATAGACAAGCTGGACAGAAAAAATAGCAAACAAATAGCAAAGAAGAACTTAGCTATGCAGAGCAGCAGGCCACAGGAATGATCCAGGGAAAAACAAATCCAACACTGGAACATTGACAGGAAGCCAGGATCAAAGCATTAGGTGGAGTTAAGTAGAGCAGTACCTAACGACCTCACCACATCACCTGAGGTAGGAAACTCAGAAGCCGCAATACCACTTTCCTCCACCAACAGAAGCTCACAGAGAGAATCAGCTGAAGTACCACTTGTGACCACAGGAGGGAGCTCTGCCACAGAATTCACAACAGGCGAGATCCTTTGTACAGCAGTTGTACAGTTCAAGCAAATGTCTACAGGCACAAGTTTCTGTGACTACAGTGTGTGTGTGTGTGTGTGTGTGTGTGTGTGTGTGTGTGTGTGTGTGTGTGTGTATATATATATATATGTGTTTACAGGTGCATCTCACAAAATTAGAATATCATCAAAAAGTTAATTTATTTCAGTTCTTCAATACAAAATGTGAAATTCATATAATATACAGTATATAGTCATTACAAACAGAGTGATCTATTTCACGTGTTTATTTCTGTTAATGTTGATGGTTATGGCTTACAGCCAATGAAAATCCAAAAGTCATTATCTCAGTAAATTAAAATACTATATATCACCAGCTTGAAAAAATTATTTTAACTTCCGAAATGTTGGCCTACTGAAATGTATGTTCAGTAAATGCACTCAATACTTGGTCGGGGCTCCTTTTGCATCAATTACTGCATCAATGCGGCGTGGCATGGAGGAGATCAGCCTGTGGCACTGCTGAGGGGTTATGGAAGCCCAGGTTGCTTTGATAGCAGCCTTCAGCTCGTCTGCATTGTTGGGTCTGGTGTCTCATCTTCCTCTTGACAATATGCCACAGATTCTCTATGGGTTACGGTCAGGCAAGTTTGCTGCCAATCAAGCACAGTGATACTGTTGTTTTTAAACCAGGTATTGGTACTTTTGGCAGTGTGGACAGGTGTCAAGTCCTGCTGGAGAATGTAATTTTCATCTCCAAAAAGCTTCTCGGCAGAGGGAAGCATGAAGTGCTCTAAAATTTCCTGGTAGATGACTGCCCTGATTTTGGTCTTGATAAAACACAGTGGACCTATACCAGCAGATGACATGGCTCCCCAAACCATCACTGATTGTGGAAACTTCACTCTAGACCTTGGAAATCAAGGTCCCAGAGTCTGGAGGAAGAGTGGAGAGGCCATAATCCAAGATGCTTGAGGTTTAGTGTGTTTACAATGAACAGTATCACTGTGCTTGATTAGCAGCAAACTCGCCTGACCTTAACCCCATAGAGAATGTATGGGGTATTGTCAAGAGGAAGATGAGACACCAGACCCAACAATGCAGACGAGCTGAAGGCTGCTATCAAAGCAACCTGGGCTTCCATAACCCCTCAGCAGTGCCACAGGCTGATCACCTCCATGCCACGCCGCATTGATGCAGTAATTGTTGACAAAGGAGCCCCGACCAAGTATTGAGTGCATTTACTGAACATACATTTCAGTAGGGCCACATTTCAGATGTTAAAATCATTTTTTCAAGCTGGTGTTATAAACTATTCTAATTTACTGAGATAATGAAATTTAGGTTTTCATTGGCTGTAAGCCATAATCATCAACATAAACAGAAATAAACACGTGAAATACATCACGATGTAATGATGCTATATAATATATGAGTTTCACTTTTTGTATTGAAGAACTGAAATAAAGTAACTTTTTGATGATATTCTAATTTTGTGAGAAGCACTTGTATATGAGTGTTGCAGTCACTGTGTGCTCTAAGATATGTGGAATCATTGAATATATTAATATAATAACCTGCATTGCTCCATATAGATGTAGTAGAGTAGAAGTAAAAAGTGTACAAATTGGGCAATTCATGTGAGCCCACCAGCCACTATAAGGCGTTGAAGGTGGTGACTGTTCTGTTTGACGAATCCTGTCATAAATCACACTCTGTGAGTATCTCCAGGCTCTTTATTCACATCATGTCTCAACCTCCATTACATGAATTCCGAGTACAACAACATCCAACAAGTTTCAAACAAAGAATATAGAACACACATAAAAGTAGTGAGACCCCTAGAGGCCACATGAACATATAACATATTGCTACATCCTTTCTCTTTTAACTAGAGGAACAATAAAAGATACTAAACTAATGTATACTATGACAAAGTTAGAAATTAACCTAGTACGTCCAGTTAGATATAATCTTTGAGGTGCGCCGGCTTTTTGCTAATTCTGCCAGCTCTGGTAATATAAGATGTGTCACTTTCTACATCTGGTACATCTGGTAGTTCTTCTGATATTGTCTGTCTCTGGCCAGAGTCCTCACCCTGATGGTCAGCTGTCACTGTTGGTGCCTGGCTTGTACTTGCTGCCTCGTTGTCTTGGGTGTCTGGATACTGTTCAAAAGGCCATGAATCATCTCTTTCTTGCGTTTTCCTCAAATATCTTCAATTCCTCCTTAGTCTTCTTCCGTCGTCTGTTAGAATTTCGTAAGACCGAGGTCCCAGTTTCTGGACAACCTTTGCCTTTTGCTAGTGTTTGTCAAATGTGGTGCTTGGCTGCAGCCGAATGTTGTCATTTCTCTGGAGCTCAGGCAGATCCTTTGCAGATTTATTGTAATAGAAAGCTTGCCTAGCTTGATTCTTCTGTAATTTAGCTTCGATGTTTCCCAGCAGCTTTGGCTCTAACAGATGACACGCAGTTGGTACTAGTGTCTTTGTACGCCTACTCATGAGCCTCTGTGCCGGACTGCTGTCTAGGCCTTGGGTGGGTGTGTTTCTATGATCCAGTATAGACAGATATACATCAGCACCCGCCTGGTTTGCTTTCTGCATGAGTCTTTTGGCCGTTTTTACTGCTGACTCTGCTTTCCCATTACTCTGAGGATATCTTCGAGAAGACGTCTGGTGTTCAAATTCCCATTTCTTACTGAAAGTTTTGAATTCTTCCGACGTAAACTGTGCCGCATTGTCAGAGAAAACGATATCTGGAATGCCATACCTGGCAAAATGGGCCTTGAGTTTTTTAATCACTGTTCTCGCCCTTGTGTCCTGCACCAAATCAACCTCCCAGAAGTTAGAGAAATAGTCCACTGTAATCAGGTATTCTTTGTCATTCCATGTGAACAAGTCTGTTCCTATTTTTGACCAAGGCCTATGTGGAATTTCATGAGTTGCAATGTCTCCTTTGGTTGCTTATCATTGCAGGATGCACATATTTCACATTGTGCTATGTAATTTTTTTATGTGGTCATTCATTCCTGGCCAATAAACTGATTCTCGTGCACGACGTAGGCATCCTTCCATGCCTAAGTGAGAAGAGTGCAATGTCTTCAATATGCCTCTTCTGAGAACTTCAGGTATAACAGCCCTGTCTCCTTTAAAGATGATTCCTTGCTGCACTGACAATTCATCTCTTATGTGGAAGAATGGTGAGACTTCCCTTGGAGCATGCTGCTTGTATTTTGGCCAGCCCTGCAAGATGACAGTCTTTAAACTCTGGAGACTTTTATCCTTCTCTGTAAAAGTCTGGATTTGCTTGACCTTTTCTTTTGACACTGCAAGGTAGTTGCACATATTGATGGTTTCAATGTCTTCCTCCTCATCTTTTGTGATAGGAAGGTAAGCTCTGCTTAGCGTATCTGCAATCAGTAAGTCTCTTCCTGGACAGTACCCGATGTCAACATCATATTTCTGAAGTCGCAACAGCATGCGCTGTAGTCTCTTTGGGGCACTTAGTAATGGTTTCTTTGTAATGCTCTCCAATGGTTTGTGATCCGACTGCACTGTTACCCATCGACCGTAGGTGTACTGGTGAAACTTCTCCATCCCAAATACCACAGCCAGTAGTTCCTTCTCAATCTGCGCATATCCCTGCTCTGTTGTTGTAAGGGCTATGCTTGCAAATGTAATTGGCTGTTTGTTCTGCATTAATGTTGTTCCAAGTCCTTTTTCCGAAGCATCACATTGTACCACCACTTCTCGATCTGGATCGAAATACTTTAGGGTTGCTGTATCTGCAATGGTATTCTTTACTGCTCGGAAAGCAGTCTCCTGGCTTTCTGTCCATTCCCAGCGCACATCTTTGTGGGTTAGCTGTCTCAGTGGCTTACACATGTCACGTTGTACTCCAGAAACATCAGTAGGGGTAGGCAAATCTTGTATTGCTCTCACCTTTTGAGGATCCACTTTGACCCCAGTTGAAGTCAGTCGATGACCAATATAGGCCACTTCTGTCATTTTCAATTTGAATTTGTCCAAATTCAGCTTTATGTTTTTTTCTCTGCATCTGTCCAAAAATTGTATCATCTTCTGATCGTGATCCTTGATTGCAGATTCCATATTTTCACCTTCTCCCACTACTAGGATATCATCCGCTATTGTCTTCACTCCAGTAAGTCCTTCCAAAGCCTGCATCAATTTCTGCTGGAATATCTCTGGAGCAGGTTTTAGTCCCATGGGCATTCTCAGCCATTTAAAGCATCCAAATGGTGAAGAAAATGTTGTCAATAAACTTGAATCTTCAGTCAGGGCCACATGCCAGAATCCATTTTTTACATCACATACAGAAAATATTTTAGCCTTTGATAAATCTGGTAGAACATCATCTAATGTTGGCATTGGGTAATGATTTCGTTTCAGCGCCTTGTTGAGTGGCTTAGGATCAATACATATTCTTAACTTGCCCGATGGTTTCTGCACTATGACCAAACTGCTGATCCAATCTGTGCTCTTATGGACTGGTGCTATCATGCCTCTTCTCTGTAGATCTTGCAAGTTCTACTTTCAGCGGTTGCATTAACGCTACAGGCACTCTTCTTGTAGGTAATCTGGTGGGCTGCACTGTGTTGTCAATTTCTAGCCTATATTTACCTTCAAAGCATCCATCACCTTCAAATACATCAGCATACTCTGCTTTTATTTTCTGCATGTCCAAGTTGTGCTCTGCATTTAGTTTTGGATTTTGTATATCCTGGGCAACTTCAACAGACATAATGTTCTGAGACTGTACTTTTATTAAGTCCATTGCCTGAACTGCTTTTACTCCCAGTAATGGTACATGGTTACCACCCCGTAACACGGTAAATTCAACTCTATAACTCTTTCTGTTACATAGGTTTCGTATTTTTAGCTTACATGTCCCCATTGGTTTCAGAACACTTTTGTTGTACATCACCAGTACCTTGTCAGTTGGCTCAATAGAAACCTGTTTGTTTAGCAGATCAAATGAAATTACATTGCAGCTTGCTCCACAATCCAGCTGAAATCTAATGGGCTTCTCATCCAACAAGAATGTTGCATAAAGCTGCTTGGGATCCTTTACTACTGACTGCCCGACTACATTGACTTTCTCTGTTGCAGACTGCATTTGTAGCCATGTAATGTCCTCTGCACTGTCAGTGTCTGGTGTCACAGTGTGGAGCTGTCTGTACTGTTTGCCTCTTCCTTGCCTGCAGACAGCAGAGGAATGATTCTTCTTGCCACATGACCTGCAGGTTTCCCCATATGCTGGACACTTGGTTTTGTCTCTTTCATGTCTTTTCCTACAATACTTGCAGTGGACAGTGTTTATAGGGTAGTCTGGTCCTGTCTTTCCTTTCATAGATACTGCATGTACCTTGTCATCATCATTCTCACTGGTGCCTGCCATCATCTTCAGGCTGTGCTTTGTGAGCTCAGCAGCCCTGCAGATTTGCATACATTTCTCTAAAGTCATGCCTTCCTCTCTCAGTAATCTTTCTTTGAGATGACTGTCCTTTATGCCACACACCATTCTGTCCTTGATTAGACTGTCCCTGATCTCTCCAAAGCCACGTTTCTGCAAGTCTCCTCAGCTCTGTCAGATATCTGTCCACATTTTCACCATCCTCCTGATGTCTTGTGAAAAACTTATATCTTTCCACTGTCTCATTCTTCTTTGGGTCACAGTGTTTATCAACTGCCTGCACAATGTCTGCTAGGAGGAGGTTGTCTGTGTCTGGGAGCAAGGTGTGGGCTAATTCTCTGCCATTTTCCCCAATTAGGTAATAAAACAGCTTTACTTTCCGTTTGTCATCAGTGGGGCCCACAGTCAGATCCACATACAGTGTAAACTCTTCCTTCCAATGTCTCCAAGTCTGGGACAGATTACATGAAGTGACATCCAGTCTCTGAGGGGGCTTCAGACCAGTCTCCATTTTTCTGTACTGTCAGGGAATCTGTACTTACAGTTGCAGTGATCTGTGCAGTTCCAGCCTCATATAAGCTCTAAGAATTTGCAGTGTCATGATCCCAATGGCAGGGGATCACAAAAAGGACAAGCACAGATACAAACAAGCTCTAGGGCGATGGAACCTGAGCTGACCGCGACCCTGAACCTAACACACAAATAAAAGTAGCCGGGGAACGTGCCTACGATGATCCTAGACGTCTCGCTCCAGCCGAAGATCTAACTTCCCCTATCAGAAGAAACACAGACCTCTCTTGCCTCCAGAGAAATACCCCACAGCAAATAGCAGCCCCCCACATATAATGACGGTGAAATGAGAGGAAAGCACATACGTAGTATGAAAACAGTTTCAGCAAAATGAGGCCCGCTAAAGCTAGATAGCAGAGGATACAAAAGTGAACTGCGCGGTCAGCGAAAAACCCTTCAAAAAACCATCCTGAAATTACTTGAACTCATGTGCCAACTCATGGTACATGAAAAGCAATTTCAGCCCACTAGAGCAACCAGCAGCAGAGAATCACATATCTGCAGGCTGGACTAAAAACCAAATTAAGCAAAACACAAAACAGGAAAATCCAAACTTAGCTTGTCCAGAAGGTTCTAGGAGCAGGGAGCAGAGGTAACAAGACACACTGGATACATTGATAACCGGCGAGGAAATGCCAGCAAAGCCAGGTTAAATAGGAAACTCCCATATGCTGATGGAACAGGTGGAACCCAGAAACCCAGGAAAGACAAGTCACCCAGTACCATCAGTAACCACCAGAGGGAGCCCAAAAACAGAACTCACAACAGTACCCCCCCCTTGAGGAGGGGTCACCGAACCCTCACGAGAACCACCAGGGCGACCAGGATGAGCCCTATGAAAAGCGCGAACCAAATTATCAGCATGAACATCCGAGGCAACCACCCAAGAATTATCCTCCTGACCATAACCCTTCCACTTGACCAAATACTGGAGTTTCCGTCTGGAAACACGAGAATCCAAGATCTTCTCCACAACATACTCCAATTCTCCCTCCACCAGCACTGGAGCAGGAGGCTCAAGAGAAGGAACAACAGGTACCTCATACTTCCGCAACAATGACCGATGAAACACATTATGAATAGCAAACGATGCCGGGAGATCCAAACGAAACGACACAGGGTTAAGAATTTCCAAGATCCTATAGGGACCGATGAACCGAGGCTTGAACTTAGGAGAAGAGACCTTCATAGGAACAAAACGAGAAGACAACCACACCAAGTCACCAACAAGAAGTCGAGGACCCACGCGGCGACGGCGATTAGCAAACTGCTGAGCCTTCTCCTGGGACAACTTCAAATTGTCCACCACATGACTCCAAATCCGATGCAACCTATCCACCACCATGTCCACTCCAGGACAATCAGAAGGTTCCACCTGACCAGAGGAAAAACGAGGATGAAACCCCGAATTACAAAAGAAAGGAGAAACCAAGGTAGCAGAACTAGCCCGATTATTAAGCGCAAACTCGGCCAGCGGCAAAAAGGTAACCCAGTCATCCTGATCAGCAGAAACAAAACACCTTAAATAAGTTTCCAAGGTCTGATTAGTTCGTTCAGTCTGGCCATTCGTCTGAGGATGGAATGCAGATGAAAAGGACAAATCAATGCCCATCTTAGCACAGAAAGTCCGCCAAAATCTAGACACAAACTGGGATCCCCTGTCAGAAACGATGTTCTCAGGAATCCCATGCAAACGAACCACATTCTGAAAAAACAGAGGGACCAACTCAGAGGAGGAAGGCAACTTAGGCAAGGGTACCAGATGAACCATTTTAGAAAAGCGATCACACACAACCCAGATGACGGACATTTTTTGAGAGACAGGGAGATCCGAAATAAAGTCCATGGAAATGTGCGTCCAAGGCCTCTTCGGGATAGGCAAAGGTGACAACAATCCACTGGCCCGAGAACAGCAAGGCTTAGCCCGAGCACAAACCTCACAAGACTGCACAAAAGAACGCACATCCCTCGACAAGGAAGGCCACCAAAAAGACCTGGCCACCAAGTCTCTAGTACCAAATATTCCAGGATGACCTGCCAACGCAGAAGAATGGACCTCGGAGATGACTCTACTGGTCCAATTATCCGGAACAAACAGTCTCTCAGGCGGACAACGATCAGGTTTAGCCACCTGAAACTCCTGCAAAGCACGTCGCAAGTCTGGGGAGACAGCAGACAAAATCACCCCATCCCTAAGGATACCAGAGGGCTCAGAATTTCCAAGGGAGTCAGGCACAAAACTCCTAGAAAGAGCATCCGCCTTCACATTCTTTGAACCTGGCAGGTATGAAACCACAAAATTGAAACGAGAGAAAAACAGTGACCAACGAGCCTGTCTAGGATTCAGACGCCTGGCAGACTCAAGGTAAATCAAATTTTTGTGATCAGTCAAGACCACCACACGATGTCTAGCACCCTCTAGCCAATGACGCCACTCCTCAAATGCCCACTTCATGGCCAAAAGTTCCCGATTACCAACATCATAATTCCGCTCAGCCGGCGAAAACTTTCTAGAAAAAAACGCGCATGGCTTCATCACTGAGCCATCGGAGCTTCTCTGTGACAAAACCGCCCCCGCTCCAATCTCGGAAGCATCAACCTCAACCTGAAAAGGGAGCGAAACATCTGGCTGACGCAACACAGGAGCAGAAGAAAACCGGCGCTTAAGTTCCTGAAAGGCCTCCACAGCCGCAGGAGACCAATTAGCAACATCAGCACCCTTAATGCGAGCAAACAAATCAGTCAACAATGACAAAGGATACTGATATTTTACGGTAATCTTATTCAAAAGACGATAATCTATACAAGGCCTCAAGGAACCATCTTTCTTGGCCACGAAAAAAAAACCTGCTCCCAAAGGGGACAAAGATGGACGGATATGTCCCTTTTCCAAGGACTCCTTAACATAATCCCGCATAGCAGTATGCTCTGGCACTGACAGATTGAACAAACGACCTTTAGGAAATTTACTGCCCGGAATTAAATTTATAGCACAATCGCAATCCCTGTGAGGAGGAAGCAAACTGAGCTTAGGCTCCTCAAAAACATCCCGATAGTCAGACAAAAACACAGGAATCTCAGAAGGAGTAGATGAAGCGATAGAAATCGGAGGTGCATCATCATGAACCCCCTGACAACCTCAGCTTAACACAGACACTGATTTCCAGTCAAGGACTGGATTATGAGTTTGTAACCATGGCAGACCAAGTACTAGAACATCATGCAAATTATACAGTACCAGGAAGCGAATCACCTCCTGATGAACGGGAGTGATACGCATGGTCACTTGTGTCCAGTACTGAGGTTTATTCATAGCCAAAGGTGTAGAGTCAATTCCCTTCAAAGGAATAGGGACTTCCAGAGGCTCCAGACTAAACCCACAGCGATTGGCAAATGACCAATCCATAAGACTCAGGGCAGCGCCTGAATCCACATAGGCATCGACGGAAATGGATGATAATGAACAAATCAGAGTCACAGACAGAATGAACTTAGACTGTAAAGTACTAATGGCAACAGACTTATCAACCTCTTTTGTGCGTTTAGAGCATGCTGATATAACATGAGCTGAATCACCACAATAAAAGCACAACCCTTTTTTCCGCCTATACTTTTGCCGTTCACTTCTGGACTGAATTCTATCACATTGCATTATCTCAGGTGACGGTTCAGACGACACCGCCAAATGATGCACAGGTTTGCGCTCCCGTAAACGCCGATCAATCCGAACAGCCATAGTCATAGACTCATTCAGACCAGCAGGCGCAGGGAACCCCACCATAACATCTTTAATGGCCTCAGAAAGGCCATCTCTAAACTTTGCAGCCAGAGCGCACTCATTCCACTGAGTAAGTACCGACCACTTCCGAAATTTTTGACAATAAATTTCTGCTTCATCTTGCCCCTGAGAGAGGGCCAACAAAGCTTTTTCAGCCTGAATCTCTTGGTTAGGTTCCTCATAGAGCAAACCCAATGCCAGAAAAAACGCATCTGCATTAAGCAACGCAGGGTCCCCTGGTGCCAATGCAAATGCCCAATCCTGAGGGTCACCCTGCAGGAAAGATATAATTATCTTGACTTGCTGAGCAGGGTCTCCAGAGGAGCGAGATTTCAAAGAAAGAAACAACTTGCAATTGTTCCTAAAATTCAGAAAACGAGATCTATCTCCAGAAAAAAACTCTGGGACAGGAATTCTAGGTTCAGACATAGGAGCATGTACAACAAAATCCTGTATATTTTGAACCTTAGTGGCAAGATTATTCAGGCTGGAAGCCAAACTCTGGACGTCCATAATAAACAGCTGAGATCAGAGCCATTCAAAGATTAAGAGGAGGAGGAAGTAGCCAGGCTGCAATAAGGCTAGGCAGCAAACTCTGAGGGGAAAAAAAAAAAAAAAAAAACTTCCTCAGACTACTTATCCTCCTACTTCAGCCAATACAATTAACACTTTGTGGGCCGGTTATACTGTCATGATCCCAATGGCAAGGGATCACAAAAAGGACAAGCACAGATACAAACAAGCTCTAGGGCGATGGAACCTGAGCTGACCGCGACCCTGAACCTAACACACAAATAAAAGTAGCCGGGGAACGTGCCTACGATGATCCTAGACGTCTCGCTCCAGCCGAAGATCTAACTTCCCCTATCAGAAGAAACACAGACCTCTCTTGCCTCCAGAGAAATACCCCACAGCAAATAGCAGCCCCCCACATATAATGACGGTGAAATGAGAGGAAAGCACATACGTAGTATGAAAACAGTTTCAGCAAAATGAGGCCCGCTAAAGCTAGATAGCAGAGGATACAAAAGTGAACTGCGCGGTCAGCGAAAAACCCTTCAAAAAACCATCCTGAAATTACTTGAACTCATGTGCCAACTCATGGTACATGAAAAGCAATTTCAGCCCACTAGAGCAACCAGCAGCAGAGAATCACATATCTGCAGGCTGGACTAAAAACCAAATTAAGCAAAACACAAAACAGGAAAATCCAAACTTAGCTTGTCCAGAAGGTTCTAGGAGCAGGGAGCAGAGGTAACAAGACACACTGGATACATTGATAACCGGCGAGGAAATGCCAGCAAAGCCAGGTTAAATAGGAAACTCCCATATGCTGATGGAACAGGTGGAACCCAGAAACCCAGGAAAGACAAGTCACCCAGTACCATCAGTAACCACCAGAGGGAGCCCAAAAACAGAACTCACAACATTGCAGGTTCTGTGCCCGGCTGCCACCATGTTCTGTTTGACGAATCCTGTCATAAATCACACTCTGTGAGTATCTCCAGGCTCTTTATTCACACCATGTCTCAACCTCCATTACATGAATTCAGAGTACAACAACATCCAACAAGTTTCAAACAAAGAATATAGAACACACATAAAAGTAGTGAGACCCGTAGAGGCCACATGAACATATAACATATTGCTACAGTGACTTCCTCTCATCAGCCTAATGTTGATATAAATTCATGCTGGGTCGTACCTGTCCTTTATATTTGTTGCTTCTAGCCCTGGAAAAGCATGTATGATTAAAATTACGTTTAGGGTCCCATGAAAGTTAGATGGCCTTTTCGTGGCCAGATTAGCCAATTTGTGTGTGCAAAGTACCTTCACTTTCTAAGTATATTCTGTATGGCAGTAATGCATTCTAGCTGCATAATTCCATGTTTGCATGTCAGCGCTTACAGAGATGGCTGTCCTCCTATCTATGTATTATCGCTCTATCTATGTGTCCATCCCTCAGGTGTGTATCTATCCTTGCCTCTTTGTATCCATGCACCTATCATGTGTAGATAACTGATGTGCACTTATTGCACTCATACACCCGTCTCCTCGTTCTTCTTCCCCGCAGCGCTGCGGTCTCCGTCTCATCTCCGGATTTTTCTGTCTTCTGTCATTTCTTTCACATTTAGAACATAAAAGCGCCATTTGCAGAACGTGCGCTTGTATCGTGTGCTCCGCGGCCGCGTCACCCGGGAGAGCGTTATAATTTCATCATATTATTTCCCTGAATGTGGCGGGCGGTGTTATCAGGCGAGCGAGGATTTCGTGTTTTCTCCGCTGCCTTTTCATCATGTTGTTGTACCTGTATTTTGAGACATTTCAGCGCAGCCCCCCGCTGTGCGAGACACGGGGATACAAGAAGCGCTGTCAGCCAACAAGCCCATTCTCCTGCCTGACACAGGCGTCTATTCACTGCCAGTAATAAGTGCTTACAGCGGGCCTTCGCTATGGGAAGAAGCGCCTCGTCTCACTCGCGCCGTGTCACCTCCTGACACTCCGGGGTCAGCGTCACACAGACAATATGTGACAACCCCCGCTCATCGCCTGACACTTCATCACCGCTACTGTCCCTTTAATGACCACGTCAAGTTCTGAAAGGTTCCAGCTTCTGCAGGAAATTGGGCGGCTTTTGTTCGCCTTTTTTCGTATTTCCCATAATTTATCACCGACACTAATAGTACAGAAATGAGTACAACGCAGCTGACGGAACAAATCGTGGAAAGTGGTAACGATGGGGCGAGGTCGTCAGATCAAGAGCAGACTGATAGAGACAGATACGTGAGGGAGAGAGATACAAGCTATGAGATTGATACATAGATAATCAGATGACATACTGTAGATAGATATATTGGATACATAGATAATCAGATGACATACTGTAGATAGATATATTGGATACATAGATGATCAGATGACATATACTGTAGATAGATATATTAGATACATAGATGATCAGATGACACATACTGTAGATAGATACAGTCATGGCCAAAAGTATTGACACCTCTGCAATTCTGTCAGATAATATTCAGTTTCTTCCTGAAAATGATTGCAATCATAAATTCTTTGGTATTATTATCTTCATTAAATTTGTCTTAAATGAAAAAACACAAAAGAGAATTAAGCAAAAAGCAAAACATTGATCATTTCACACAAAACTCCAAAAATGGGCCAGACAAAAGTATTGGCACCCTCAGCCTAATACTTGGTTGCACAACCTTTAGCCAACATAACTGCGACCAACCGCTTCCAGTAACCATCAATTAGTTTCTTACAAAGCTCTGCTGGAATTTTAGACCATTCTTCTTTGGCAAACTGCTCCAGGTCCCTGATATTTGAAGGGTGCCTTCTCCAAACTGCCATTTTTAGATCTCTCCACAGGTGTTCTATGGGATTCAGGTCTGGACTCATTGCTGGCCACCTTAGAAGTATCCAGTGCTTTCTCTCAAACCATTTTCTAGTGCTTTTTGAAGTGTGTTTTGGGTCATTGTCCTGCTGGAAGACCCATGACCTCTGAGGGAGACCCAGATTTCTCACACTGGGCCCTACATTATGCTGCAAAATTTGTTGGTAGTCTTCAGACTTCATAATGCCATGCACACGGTCAAGCAGTCCAGTGCCAGAGGCAGCAAAGCAACCCCAAAACATCAGGGAACCTCCGCCATGTTTGGCTGTAGGGACCGTGTTCTTTTCTTTGCTTGCCTCTTTTATTCTCCTGTAAACTCTATGTTGATGCCTTTGCCCAAAAAGCTCTACTTTTGTCTCATCTGACCAGAGAACATTCTTCCAAAACGTTTTAGGCTTTTTCAGGTAAGTTTTGGCAAACTCCAGCCTGGCTTTTTTATGTCTCGGGGTAAGAAGTGTGGTCTTCCTGGGTCTCCTACCATACAGTCCCTTTTCATTCAGATGCCGACGGATAGTACGGGTTGACACTGTTGTACCCTCGGACTGCAGGGCAGCTTGAACTTGTTTGGATGTTAGTCGAGGTTCTTTGTCCAACATCCGCACAATCTTGCGTTGAAATCTCTTGTCAATTTTTCTTTTCCGTCCACATCTAGGGAGGTTAGCCACAGTGCCATGGGCTTTAAACTTCTTGATGACACTGCACACGGTAGACACAGGAATATTAGGTCTTTGGAGATGGACTTGTAGCCTTGAGATTGCTCATGCTTCCTCACAATTTGGTTTCTCAAGTCCTCAGACAGTTCTTTGGTCTTCTTTCTTTTGTCCATGCTCAATGTGGTACACACAAGGACACAGGACAGAGGTTGAGTCAACTTTAATCCATGTCAACTGGCTGCAAGTGTGATTTAGTTATTGCCAACACCTGTTAGGTGCCACAGGTAAGTTACAGGTGCTGTTAATTACACAAATTAGAGAAGCATCACATGATTTTTCGAACAGTGCCAATACTTTTGTCCGCCCCCTTTTTTATGTTTGGTGTGGAATTATATCCAATTTGGCTGTAGGACAATTCTTTTTGTGTTTTTTTCATTTAAGACAAATTGAAGATAATAATAACAAAGAACTTGTGATTGTAATCATTTTCAGGAAGAAACTGAGTATTATCTGACAGAATTGCAGGGGTGTCAATACTTTTGGCCATGACTGTATATGTATATATATATATATATATATATATATATATATATATATATATATATATATATATATATATATATATATATATATATATATATATATTAGATACATAGATAATTAGATAGATGACACATACTGTAGATAAATATATATTAGATACATAGATGATCAGATGACACATACTGTAAATAGATAGATACATAGATGATCAGATAGATGACACATGCTGTAGATATATATATTAGATATTAAGATAGATTGATAGATGCTGTAAATAGATAGATATTAGATACATAGATAATCAAATGACACATACTGTAGATAGATATATTAGATACATAGATAATCAGATAGATCAACCTATCCATCTATGTATCTAATATCTATCTACAGCATCTATCAATCTATCTCTCGAATATATATATATATATATATATATATGTATATATATATATATATATACGCAGTACAGACCAAAAGTTTGGACACACCTCATTTAAAATTGTTTCTGTATTTTCTCATTTAAATCTTTAAATGAGAAGGTGTGTCCAAACTTTTGGTCTGTACTGCGTGTATATATATATATATATATATATATATATATATATATATTAGAGAGATAGATTGATAGATGCTGTAGATAGATATTAGATACATAGATAGATAGGTTTATATATACTGTATATAGATGTATTAGATACATAGATAATCAGATGATACATACTTTAGATAGATATATTACATAAATAGATAATCACATAGATTGATAGATACTGTAGATAGATATATTAGTTCCATAGATAATCAGATACAAAGGTTGATAGATACTGTAGATTGTTAGATACACAGATACTGTAGATAGATATACATTAGATGGTGATACATACTTTAGATAGGATATAAATAGGTATGAGATCTAGACTGGAGATAAATAGCTCAGTAGACACCATATAAATAGATATGGAATAGTTACAATACCAAAGGTATTTAATATAGATTGAAAGAGTAATTGTATTAGATAATTGATGGATAAATATTTAGACAGAGAAAGATAAATAGCTAATTGATAATGATTTCTAATACTACAGATATTAGTAATTATTATTATCTCCAATGGATTCTTATTATTTGAGGCCTTGGACAGTGAAAAACAAGTGCTATATTTTCCTGAATATTAAGACACTGTGTTTGACACGAAGATATTTCCATTAATTGAGCAGCCGCTGCTGCGCTCTCCAGACGGGGGGGTCAAGTACGCAGTTTAAAAACTCCATTTTCCACTAACAATAGGACAATCATAACCCGGCACTGTAGCTAATAGAGAAATGCTGCGCATTGTGCCTGCATCCTCCACTATAAATCCTGCATTGTGGATGACATAAAGCGGGTCAACAAGGAACAAGGTTACCGCAGCAAACATTCCATTGTATCCAGATACCAACAATTGTCAAGTGCATTAGGACGCGGCGTGGAGGGAGCGCCACCCAAACGTGACGATTTTCAGGCATGTTTCCAGGACGCAATGGTCTTTTTGTTGTAGGAAAATTTAAAAAAAAGGATCAGTTCTCCAGCTCCAAATCACCCCGCTCCCAAAAAGCATCATGTCAAAATTACCATATGTATAAGTTATTTTTTCTTATCATCCTCAACTCCCACCTACAATTAAAATAATGAAACTCATCAACAAACTAAAGCCACCGAATTATCGTATCCTGCCAGGGGAATGATAAATATCGGAGAAATGATGGCACCTGTTCTAAAATGGGAATCTTTTTAAAATAGTTGTTTTTTAATAAAAAATGTCATATTATCTAACAAAATCATAACTAGAGTCATTTTTATATTAGATTTTTTTATGTACGTTATGTTTTGAAGAAAATTGTTACTTTTTTAAAATAATAAATTTTATTTGCTTTTTAACAACATTCCATTGAAAATTTCTAGGTCTTATTTTTTTTTCCTTTTGTATTAAATGTAATACCGTACGTAACTGTTGTGAATTCCAAACATAATTTTCCCTTTTTTTTTATTTAATATTTCTTCACAATTTTTTTTTTTCAATTTGAAAGCAAAAATATTTAAAGGTTTTATCACATTCCAATACATATATTACAGACACTTAATATTACCTGTAAAATCTAAAATGCCAGCAACACGCCTTATGCCCTATTTAGCTCCATTTTCTTTATGTTTACACATTTAATAACAGGATTTTTCTTAGAAATTCGATTTTGGGGTAAAAAATGATGTTTAATTGTAATTGTTTCTTTTTTTTTACATTTCAATTATTTTATATAATGTTATAGGTAACTTGTGATTATATTTTAAAAAACTATATATTTTTACTTTACAGATGTCTATATATAAATGTGTAGAAAAAGTTAGATGTATATATATATATATATATATATATATATATATATATATATATATAACTAAGCCATAAAAACACACACACTTTTTAAACATTGTATTAAATAAGGGCTAAAATATACATGTATATAATTTTTATTGCTTAGTTCAAAATATATATATTTATGGTTTTATTCTTTATAATTTTTTTTTTCATGAAAGCAGTATGCATAGTTATATATTATTTTTTTTACAATTTTTATATACATATTATTTTATTTTGTTTTTTTATATGTATACGTTTTTTCAGTTTAATATTTTTAAAACATATATGCGCACACGTGTGTGTAAAGAATATTAGCTACAAACATATACTGTTTTTAATATATTCATATATTATATTTTTTCTCATCTCTTTTATATATATACATATTTGTAATGTGTGTGAAAAAGTATAAGTAAAAAAATTATAAATGTTTAAAAAAACATTAAAATAGATATAATTATTTACTTTCTATTTATATACTTAGTTACTTATTCATACTTTCTTTTTTTATCTTTGCCCCAAAAATGAAACTTTCATTGCAGGTTGGAAATTGATTAGAATTGATTATAATGACGACGGTGAGAGAATCTTTGTTTTGTTCATATTGACATCTCAATTTCTACACTTTGAAAATGCAAAAGTAAAAATTCTCACAATGTTAGAGACCATGATTATTTTCATAGGATGCTACAGTAGCACATTTTTTAAGGGTGGGTTAAAAAATAAGATATACATATTAGCCACTTATCAAATTAAATAAGTAAGAGGAAAATGGAAGAACGGAAGTACTTATTAGTCTCCTCCATCATAAATGTATATTATAAGAGATAAACTTGAAATCTTCTGACGCAGTATGTATATATATATATATATATATATATATATATATATACAGAAAATGGAATAGAAAGAGAAAAACTGAATTATTTTCCAAGTAAATCATTTCACAAAATAAATTTCCTTCTTTTATTGGGAACATGTGATAGATACAGAGAGGTACAAATTACTTACAGGTATAATACATGGAATCTCGGCCGATAGCAGCAAAGATTTTACAGGAAATATTTACAGGATATAAAGTGACTCGTTCGAGGAGTTTTCAAATTGTTTCCACTGGAGCTGTATATATATATGTATATGTGTATATATACTATAGAGGTGATAGATATAATCTTTACTCTGTGTCTATGTATAGATATTTATATAGAGATTTATGTATTTGTACACTCCTATATACAAGAAGCCTTGGAATGAGGCAAAATTGAGAATTATATTCCATCAGTTTCCAAACTAAAATATTTAGTTTTTGTTTGTTTTTTTTTTTTTTTTTTACTTTTCCCATAGATTTAATTGCTATTTTGTAAGCTGCCTGTGAGGCGATTACTGTACAGGGGTGCTGCGCTGGCTCGGGGCAGCTGTGTTACCCCTAATCTACGCACAGCAGGAGAAGCAATGAGCCACTTAAGAGCCATTTGGTGCCTCGTGCCTCATACATGAGCCCTCTCTTATGTCACCTACATCCACCATTTTTGGTAGTGGCTAAGAAATGCGCAGTCAGGAGAGATGGACGTAAATGGCGAGATTTCAAGGTGTAGCAAAAAGTCTGTATAAGTCTGCCCTCACAATACCATGGTGGGGATGTGATGTGCCAGTGAGGCCGGGTGCGGCACCGGCAGGGTGGGGGAATGGGCCTGCATGGATCCATTGGGGGGTCGGTGCCTGGCGCTCTTCTGGTGGGCACGGAGGCCAGCCAGCTGCGAGTAGGCGCTTTGGCACACCTGGCACTTATACGGGCGCTCCCCAGTGTGCAGTCGGACATGGTTCCGCAGAGTGGAAGACTGGCTGAAGCGACGGTTGCAGAAGCGGCACACAAAGGGTTTGTCGAGGGTGTGGATCCGCATGTGAGAGCGCAGGTTGCTTCGGGAGTTGAAGCCTCTGTGGCAGATCACACAGCGCATGCGGCCGGACAGGACTGGTCCAGAAGAATCGATGCCACCAAAATCATCTGAGGAGGAAACAATAAGAAAAATTTAAAGAATACATTTACTCTTTTTGATCCCCTAAATCATCAGAACTGAACTCATCTGGGTCTCAGCCCCCTGCTGGACACTCCACGAAATGCAAACAAAAGACTACCGCAGCTACGATGTAGGCAAACACCAAATATATGACATTTGAGCTGCTATGCAGAATTTACTTATAAAAATCAAGCTACCTGGCGTGTACATTGGGTACAGGAAGTATTCATACCCTGTTAGGGCTGGCGGAACACACCGAATAATTATAAACATAGTAATAAGGTGCGCTCGCAGCCCGGGGTCCACTGTGCAGAGATGGAACCTGCTGCTAGGTAATAGCGGCACTATATGGCGGTACTACGCCAGAATAAACACGGGTTCCATCACCCGGTATGAACTGACGCAAACTCTGTTGCTTCACAGAGATGCAGAGAAACAAAGGAAACGCTGTGCCTGGTTAGCAGTCACAGGGGGCAGCAGATGGACGCTAGTGGGATCCCTGAAATTCACCCCCACTATGCTGGTGATTGATCCCGCTCTGACCCTCGGTGGCTTTGAGCCCGCGCCTGAGGATGCCCTGAGTCAGATGCTGAGATCAAGCAGGAGTTTCCACTCTACACTGACCAGTAGTGTTAATGTAGCTGAGAAGCCACTTGCTCCACTCACCCTAATACCCAGACAACAACCAAAGGGATGGGGATCATTTAGGAGCATTCACCAGTATCAATCTCTCAGCACACACATACATAGCCAAGTCTATACTAGCGCATGGCTGAGCGGCCATGCAAACCTTTTATAGTCGCTGCCTTCCAGGACCTTCCTGGTGGTCCAATCCGAGCTGCTACAGAACCTGGGCATGTGACCTCCGACCTCCAATGAGAGGTCGTCCCACGGGCATGCTCAGTAGATGAAAAGCAGGACTTAGTCTCTGGAACGTCTGCTCGCTGCTGATCAATGCTGGTTACAAAGGCTGAACCTGGGACGGCAGCTGTAACCAAACGCACAGTATCAGCTTGAGCCAGACGCTGGGACCGACGTCTCTGCTGAGCAGGCTCCACTGCAGCTGGGGAAGCATGGGAGACCGCAGAGGACATGGTGCGAGATTCCCCCTGTGCAGCGGCAGGAACTCGACACCTAACGAACCCCTTTAAATTTTTCACTCTTTGTTTCATTGCAGCCATTTGGTAAATTCAAAAAAGTTCATTTTTTTCACATTAATGTACACTCTGCAACCCATCTTGACAGAAAAAAAAAACAAATGTAGAAATTTTTGCAAATTTATTAAAAAAAACAATCCTGAATTATCACATGGTCATAAGTATTCAGACCCTTTGCTCAGACACTCATATTGAAGTCCCATGCTGTCCATTTCCTTGTGATCCTCCTTGAGATGGTTCTGCTCCTTCATTGGAGTCCAGCTGTGTTTAATTAAACTGATAGGACTTGATTAGGAAAGGCGCACACCTGTCTATATAAGACCTCACAGCTCACAGTGCATGTCAGACCAAATGAGAATCATGAGGTCAAAGGAACTGGCCAAGAAGCTCAGAGACAGAATTGTGGCAAGGCACAGATCTGGTTAAGGTTACAACAGAATTTTTGCAGGCCTCCATAATCCTTAAATGGAAGAAGTTTGGGACCACCAGAAGTCTTCCTAGACCTGGCAGTCCAGCCAAACTGAGCAATTGTGGGGGAAGAGCCTTGGTGAGAGGGGTAAAGAAGAACCCCAAGATCACTGTGGCTGAGCTCCAGAGATGCAGTAGGGAGATGGAAGAAAGTTCCACAAAGTCAACTATCACTGCAGCCCTCCACCAGTCCGGCCTTTATGGCAGAGTGGCCCGACGGAAACCGCTCCTCAGTGCAAGACATATGAAAGCCCGCATAGAGTTTGCTAAAAAAAAACACATGAAGGACTCCCAGACTGTGAGAAATAAGATTCTCTGGTCTGATGAGACGAAGATAGACCTTTTTGGTGATAATTCTAAGCGGTATGTGTGAAGAAAACAAGGCACTGCTTATCACCTGCCCAATACAATCCAATACAATCCCAACAGTGAAACATGGTGGTGGCAGTATTATGCTATGGGGGTGTTTTTCAGCTGCAGGGACAGGACGACTGGTTGTCATTGAAAAAAACATGAATGCGGCCAAGTACAGAGATATCCTGGATGAAAACCTCTTCCAGAGTGCTATGAACCTCAGACTTGGACGAAGGTTCACTTTCCAACAAGACAATGACCCTAAGCACACAGCTAAAATAACAAAGGAGTGGCTTCAGAACAACTCTGACCATTCTTGACTGGCCCAGCCAGAGCCCTGACCTAAACCCAACTGAGCATCTCTGGAGAGACCTGAAAATGGCTGTCCACCAATGTTCACCATCCATCCTGACGGAACTGGAGAGGATCTACAAAGAAGAATGGCAGAGGATCCCCAAATCCAGGTGCGAAAAACTTGTTGCATCAATCCCAAGAAGACTCATGGCTGTACTAGCTCCAAAGGTGCTTCTACTCCATACTGAGCAAAGGGTCTGAATACTTCTGACCATGTGATATTTCAGTTTTTCTTTTTTAATACATTTGCAAAATTTACTACATTTCTGTTTTTTCTTTTTCAGTCAAGATGGGGTGCAGAGTGTACATTAATGAGAAAAAAAATGAACTGTTTTGAATTTACCAACTGGCTGCAATGAAACAGAGTGAAAAATTTAAAGGGATCTGAACACTTTCCTTACCCACTGTAAGTACCAGATAATGCAGGAGCTGTGGAGGCAGAAACTTCTGCCTCAGTTTCTGCACCCAGACTTTCAACCATAACTATATCCATGTCTGCTGCACCGCTCACCATGTTTATTCTTCTTCTGCTCCTCTTCCAAGCCAGGCACACCGGGAATACCGAGGAAAGTGTTCTGAGAATTGCTGTACCACACCAGCAGCTCCTGGTCTGGAGGGATCGTCTGCAGAAAAGAAAGAGATGGTCAGGAGCACTGCAGCAGGATCATGCAGGTGAGGCATCCCATCATGCACTGCAACATAATTGAAATCGGAGAAATGGCGCCACCTATAGTGATGGAAGGATATCAGGACTGAACAATAGTACTCACCTGTCCTACAGTCGCCTCTCCCCAGTAATAGCACCCTAACTAAACGAAAGTGAAACGTGCGTTGGAGTGGTGTGTGGGGGAGTGGTGTGTCATCTTGGTTGGTATTGAGCTTTTACATTGGATTTCTTTTGACCTCTACTTTCTTTTATAAATCACCATGTTGTACTGCTGGCTATATAGGCTGCAAGGATATTTCTGCACTTTGCACTTTTTTTGTTGATTAATACAAATTTCTATTATGGATTTCCCTTTTTGATCATCTAATATTCAAGCCATATATCTGCCTTATGTATATTCATATCCTTTATATATTAGCCACATTGGTATTTACATCATATATACTGTGTGTATATATATATATATATATATATATATATATATATATATCTATATATATATCTATATATAGATATATATATAGATATATATATAGATATATATATATAGATATATATATATAGATATATATATATATATATCTTTTTGCACTATGCACCTTGTTAATTTCTACTTTACCACCAGTAAGTTCAGCAGTCTTATTTAACTTTGTCCTTCATTTTTGATATTTAATTTATTGCTTCATCTACCATTTGCCCAATCAGTTGACATATCCTGCCCCCTGCATACATTGTGATTTTCTATTTCTTTTTTTTTACCCTCACCCCTTGTTTTGTGATATCATGTTTTCATTATGAATTGTTGGGTAATCATGTTTTATATATATATTAATAAAGGATTATTTTGCATATTTCCTTGAATACTTCTTTAGGGTTATATATTTTGTGTATGGTATTCATTGTATTGTCAATTATATTTTTTATTTATGGTATTTCTTTTCTATATAGGTTTTTTGCTTAGTAATAGATTGCAGTCACCTGTCCTACAGTCGCCTCTCCCCAGTAATTTATGATATAAGAGAAAATAATAGCTTGCATTAATCTATTCTCCTTGATATTGGGATGACTTGGGTGTGAACCCCTGATATTTTAAGCTGTGGTGCCCCCTATACTTGCCCAGCGGTGGCAGAAGTTTCCTCAGTCGTCACCACCTCTGCCACTCACATCCTTATGCTCCGTCCCCCCGGGGCCCCTCGCTGTCTCCTGTGACTCCCTGTGTTGTGCTCCTTGGTTACCAAGGACATTCGATGAATGAGGTTATTAACATGCGATAATTAATATAACAACCTGGGGAGATGGGCGATGAATGTGCTGCGCTGGCGGTGCGGGTGCTAGAGCGGTGACCTTGAGCCCGACACTGTGGGACATGGAGTCTGGGCCGTGCAGAGTCTACGGGGTCCATGTGTCAGGCAGGGATAGACATATCATTGGTGCAACCTGTGAAGCCACACAGGGGCCGAGAGGTCAGGGGCCCCATTTCCACCTCTAAAGCAGGTGGAATTGTGCATTTGATGAGCTATTGGGGCCCATATATTGTTCTTGCACAGGGGCCCTCTTCTGTCTGTGTCTGCCTGTGGTGTGAGGTGAGGTGCCATTCAGAGGCCTGGAGCTGCAGCCGCCCCCTCTCCCCTCACAAAGAGAGAAGAGCGACATCACTTACCAGAAGCAAATCAACAAATGGCCGGGTGCTGAACAGCTTCTATTAGGTAAGTGATGTTTACAGCGGCGGCCGCGCTCCCGCCTCGTGCATTCAGCGCTCACCGCCGCACTCCCCGTAACCTGACATTTGTTAGACGCCAAATTGATTTTTTCCTGTAAAAGAAGAGTCGTCTTCCCGCTGCGCCAGGAGATGCCAATGGATCCTATTGTTACAGGAGGTGGACAGCGATTAAGGCTATGTTCACATTAGCGTTGTGTGGGGCAGCGTCGGGCGCAGCCGCGGTGACGCATGCGTCATGCGCCCCTATATTTAACATGGGGGGCGCATGGATATGCGTTGTCTTGCGTTTTGTGACGCATGCGTCATTTTGGCGCAACTGTCAGGGTGCAGAGAACGCTGCATGATGCAGTTTTTTCTGCGCCAAAAATCATGCAAAAATGAACGCATGTGTCACAAAAAGCTGCGTTGTGCATGCGTTTTTGCATGCGTTGTGCGTTGCCTCGCCGACGCTGCCCCGCACAACGCTAATGTGAACGTAGCCTAACGGAGGCCATTACCAGCTTGGGAGGCGCACAGAAAGTTCTAGGTCTCAGCCCAACAGGAGCGATGAACATGAACAGAAATGGCCCCTTGGTGGAAAGGTCAGGTCAGAGACCCATGTAACCAGTGAGGACAGGATTCCAGAATGTTCTACAAATTATCCAGAACATTGGGCCCAACGGTGACCCCCAACCAGCGTCGTATCTAGGAGATGATGAGAGTATTACCTCTATGGCCTTGTAGAAGATGCTATTCCCAATCTGTACCACCTCCAGGTTCTGCTCCTGCTCATTGCGGGCACATTTAATGTACGTCATCCAGCTGCGGTGATCCTCCTGACTGGCATCAATGAAATAGCGCACCGTGCCATCCTCATTAAAGACCTGGGAAGGAGAGAGGACAGCAAATGGTTAATGACGGGCCAAGCATGGCATGTCTCCATCTCATATATATGTACAGTATGTAGCTGTCCTTTATAATCTATCACGTATATACGGTATATATCCATCTGATATCTATATTGTATTTATCGTCCTTTATAATCTATCACGTATATATGTATCCGTCTCATATCTATATTTTATTTATCTCTGTCAAATTATTTA
Source organism: Ranitomeya imitator (assembly GCF_032444005.1). Taxonomy (NCBI): domain Eukaryota; kingdom Metazoa; phylum Chordata; class Amphibia; order Anura; family Dendrobatidae; genus Ranitomeya; species Ranitomeya imitator. The sequence goes on along the minus strand of NC_091283.1, from coordinate 155,070,764 downwards.
TTTTATTTATGTTTTATTTATTTATATTTTTTATTTATTTTACTTATCTCTGCCAGTTATATTCTATGATGTATATATGTATTCATCTCATATCTACATTGTATTTATCTGCCTTTTATAGTCTATCACATATATATATATATATATATATATATATATATATATATATCTCACAAATATATGTATCCATCCATCTCACATATATAGTATTTATGTCCTTTACAGTTTATCAAATATACCATATATATATATATATATATATATATATATATATATATATATACACACACACACATTTCATATCTATATTGTATTTATCTGTCCCTTATATTCTATCATGTATATATGTATCCATCTCATTTCTATATAGTATTTATAATTCTGTCACTTTTCTATCTTTCCATCTGTATAATTATCTCTTCCACTACATTGCCCTGTAACTGTGGTGACACTACAACTCCCAGTGTGCCATGTCATGGCATGCTGAGAATTATAGTGTCACCACAGTCCTGTAGACACCTGGACCACTGCTGTAGGATGAGCTGGGGGCTATTTTCATGTGATGGACAGCCCAGTCTAATTATTGACATCCAGAGAGTCAATTTCTCTGCTTATCCTGAGAACTGACACAATGGAGCGGCACTGAAGCTGTGAGCTGGACATCAATGGCCTCCATTAATCTCTGGGGGCTGCTGGCTACAGTCCATCTAATTCAATCAGTTCCTCCTCCGGGGGATCCATCATCTGATCTTATCTGAGCCCCCCGGTTGATGACCACTCACCTCCCACATCAGGTTGTTGTTCTTGCACAGGTCCACATGCTCCGGGGAGATGACTCTGCCGGTGAAGGGTCCCATCTCAGTCCCAGCCTTAATCCAGGTCTTGGAGAAGATCCCTAACCCCTCACCGGGGATGGAGCTCTGGGCAATGATGACCTCTGTGGGCAGCACCAGGCTGGAGAGCTTCTGCACCTCTGCGGGGAGAGAGTAGCAATGAGACCATGTGCGGGAGACCCTCAGCGGGAGACCCTGTGCGGCAGACCCTGTGCGGGAGACCCTGAGCGGAAGACCCTGTGCAGGAGACCTTCAGCGGGAGACCCTGAGCGCCAGACCCTGTGCAGGAGACCTTCAGCGGGAGACCCTGTGCGGCAGACCCTCAGCGGGAGACCCTCAGCGGGAGACCCTGTGCAGGAGACCCTGAGCGGCAGACCTCTGTGGGCAGCACCAGGCTGGAGAGCTTCTGCACCTCTGCGGGGAGAGAGTAGCAATGAGACCATGTGCGGGAGACCCTCAGCGGGAGACCCTGTGCGGCAGACCCTGTGCGGGAGACCCTGAGCGGAAGACCCTGTGCAGGAGACCTTCAGCGGGAGACCCTGAGCGCCAGACCCTGTGCAGGAGACCTTCAGCGGGAGACCCTGTGCGGCAGACCCTCAGCGGGAGACCCTCAGCGGGAGACCCTGTGCAGGAGACCCTGAGCGGCAGACCTCTGTGGGCAGCACCAGGCTGGAGAGCTTCTGCACCTCTGCGGGGAGAGAGTAGCAATGAGACCATGTGCGGGAGACCCTCAGCGGGAGACCCTGTGCGGCAGACCCTGTGCGGGAGACCCTCAGCGGGAGACCCTGTGCAGGAGACCCTGAGTGAGAAGGAGACCCTGAGCGGCAGACCCTATGCAGGAGACCTTCAGCGGGAGACCCTGTGCGGCAGACCCTCAGCGGGAGACCCTCAGCGGGAGACCCTGTGCAGGAGACCCTGAGCGGCAGACCCTGTGCGGGAGACCCTGTGCGGGAGACCCTGAGCGGGAGACCCTGTGCGGGAGACCCTCAGCGGGAGACCCTGAGCGGCAGACCCTGTGCAGGAGACCCTGAGTGAGAAGGAGACCCTGAGCGGCAGACCCTATGCAGGAGACCTTCAGCGGGAGACCCTGTGCAGGAGACCCTCAGCGGGAGACCCTGTGCGGCAGACCCTGTGCGGGAGACCCTGAGTGAGAAGGAGACCCTGAGCGAGAGACCCTGTGCGGGAGACCCTGAGTGAGAAGGAGATCCTGAGCGGCAGACCCTGTGCGGGAGACCCTGAGTGAGAAGGAGACCCTGAGCGAGAGACCCTGTGCGGGAGACCCTGAGCGGCAGACCCTGTGCGGAGACCCTGAGTGAGAAGGAGACCCTGAGCGGCAGACCCTGTGCGGGAGACCCTGAGTGAGAAGGAGACCCTGAGCGAGAGACCCTGTGCGGGAGACCCTGAGCGGCAGACCCTGTGCGGAGACCCTGAGTGAGAAGGAGACCCTAAGCGAGAGACCCTGTGCGGCAGACCCTGAGCCAGAGACCCTGTGCGGGAAACCCTGTGCAGGAGACCCTCAGCGGGAGACTCTGTGCGGGAGACCCTGAGCGACAGACCCTCAGCGGCAGACCCTCAGCGGGAGACCCTGTGCGGCAGACCCTGAGCCGGAGAACTTCGCACAGCCGGGAGCAACTCATGAGTTGGAAACTGCTCCTCAGCGCATCCCCTGGAAGCGACAATCACAGTGCGACAATTCAACTTCTATTCATTTCGTTTAGACAAGAAGGAAATCATTGATCTGGTCGCTTTGCTCCCTACACCCCGATCTCTGTAAATTCGGTTTCTAGCAGCCGTTAATTGCCGGCACCAAAGTCATCCGCACTGGGGTGATGAGGGATCTTCGTGATTTTCTCGATTACAATAAATTGGGTGTTTTTTTTTTTTTTTTTTTTTTTTTTAATAATCTCAACCATTACATTCAAATTAGCCACTATTCTATAAAAGTCGCAGGACATCTGTCCCCATAAAGATACAATTTTGCGGCAGAATTACCAAATCTGAGAGCGGATGAATCAAATCTCAATTTTTGATAACAGATTTAATCTCATTAGTTTATTCTCTTTCTAATGACTTCTGTAAATTTCACGGAACATTTATTTGTTTTGCCAAAAGTTTTTCCATTAATAATAATAATAATAATTCTTTCCAGCAATTATTTGACAGGATTATTACACATTGCAGCAATTTAAATTCGCAACGAAAAATGTTAATTTAATCTCTATATTTATTTCTTTGTCTCCCATCTATATCTGGCGCAGTGCCTTTTAACTGTCCCCACAACACTAAAAAAAAAAATATGTATATGTAAAACTATTGGAAAGTTCTGAGAAAAAGGCGCAAGTGAATGGGATTTTATCTAACACGGAACCTTCGACAATGGGGGAGATTTGAGGCTATTTGTTGGGTAGACAGAGGTTAAATAGTGCCCCCCTCCCCATCTACCCGTCCAGCAATTTGTCACACTGGTAAAGTGATGGGCATTCATGAAACCCAACAAGAAAGAAATGACTCATTCTAAATTCATTAGTCTGTATGGAAAGTGTCGCAGATACATTGGCGCATCATGTAGTGAGGACTTGCTCCAAAGCTGGAGGAATTCCACCTACAAAATGGGGAGATTAGCTGCTTGACATCAAGTGAATGCTGATGGAATTAGTCTTCATGGTCAATTAGGAAAGGAACATAGGGGATAATGGGAGTCATAATGCCCCGTTCACGGATGCCAGGACAAGGGAGCTGGATGGGGCACAGATTGATGACTGGGGAATAAGGACCTGAGACATCTTAGAGAATGGGCCACTTTTTTCTTCTCTAAATTCTTTTTAAGTTGGTTTAAGTGGAAACTTTTCTCTTTTTTTCTCAGGTCAAACTCAAGTTAACTAAATGAATGTAAAAGCTTTTCTTCCCCAGTCTGACTCTATTACATGCCCTGCTCAGTTGTCGCTGGGAGAAAAGCGAGGATTTCAGGGCAGGTTGGTAAAGAGGAGATTTTGGTGGGAACCTGAAAAGGAGAAGATGCCACAGTGGTGAGAAGCCCAATGAGGGGTCGTCTCCGCCACCAGCCTCAATTGTCGGAAGAGAAATAGGAAAGAAGTGTAAATATTTACACAAAGAAACAAATTCAAACTATTTGTAAAAGTGAAGGTGCAGCGGAGAGGGGCTGCTGCTGCGGGGGGCACAGGGTGGGCACCTACCTCCGGAGAAGGACTGGGCCAGGACCTCCGCGGTGAAGGCAGTTTTGGGGCTGCTGTGGTTGCTCTTCTCCTCGAACAGCTGCTCCCCCAGGACGTTCCTCCAGCGCCCATAGAGGAAGCTGTGCAGGATGTCGGAGGTGATCATCTCGGCCAGGGACAGACCTGGCTGCTTCAGGCCACTCTTCAGCACCAAGGCTTCTGCGGGGAGCACTGAGCCCATCATGGGGGTGCTGAGACTGCTGGTGCCACCTGTGCTGGAGTCACCCCTGAGCAGCTTCTACCTCCTCCGAGCAGCGCTGGGTGCCACTGTCCTCCTCGCCGCAGCCCTGCCCTCTTTATATGGGCCTGGGTGACCCTCCTAATTGGTTATTAATGACCTCCCTGACGTTGGGAGATAGACTTGTTCCACAGGAGAAGAGAGAGCCTCCTCCTCCCCTGAGAGACTGCAGGATAAAGAGAGAGCAGAGGATGGAGGGAAGGTGGGGAGGAGGAGGGGAGAGGCGGCCCAGCACCCCCAGGCACCTGCTCCAAGCCCCCCAAACCTAGGAGGGTGCAGGTAATGGGACCAGGAGCATGGAGGCCCCAACAATTCAACACTCCATCTCCATTCTAGTCCTTTCTTTCATTTCTTCTTTCTCCTTTTTTTCTCTTTCTCTTCTTCGGTTTCCCCCTCTTTCTTTCCTAATTGACCTATTTCTTTCTTTTTTTTTTCTTTCTTCCATTTTCCCTTACTTCTTAAACTCTACCTTCCTTTATTAGTTTGTTCTTGTTTTTTCTATACTTTCCACTTTCGAATTTTTCTTAATTTCTCATTTCATTAGGTTAATCTTCTCCATTCCTTTCTTTCTTCTTTTTTTGTCTTTCCTGATAGATATTTTCACGCAGCACAGACACCCCCGCACACATTACATCCATACACCGCTCTATGTCCGCATTGTACGAGGCACCGGACTCTGCAGGAGATTATTTCTGGGTTTCTATCTTTCTGGGTGAATCGGTACAATTACAAGAAATGATGAGCGACTTTCAACCCAATCCATAACCCGGACCCGTGATGCATTTACTAATTGTTTTGAAAAGAAAGAAATCTCTAATTTGCTCCCGGTGATTTTCGTTTCCCCACCTTTCACCAGTCATCATCTCCAACAGAAAAAAACGGGATTCGTTCAAGAAGAATAAAATCAAACCAAATTCACAGCAAATTACCGAAAACCGCCCGGAGGAGGCAGAAGATTTCCCGAGATCTTCAATTACCGGGCAGAGGAGAGAAAACAGGAACGTTCTCAGGGAAGGAAACGAAAAATTGAGAAAATGGATAACAATCACAGAAATTAACTTGTTGTATTCATCCACTGTAGATAAAAGGAAAGAACAAGATGTGGAAAGTCGCCCGGTAATTCAGAGAAACTATGTGTAATCATGTCATGAATAGAAAAACACAGATAAAAAGATATGTGATAGGAGATAGATAGATAGATAGATTATAGATAATAGATAGGGGATGGATAAATAGATTATAGATAGGGGATGGATAAATAGATACTAGAGTATAGATATGTGACAGATAGATAGATATGTGAATGATAATAGATAGATGATTGATAGATACAGAGATATAGATACTAGAGTATAGATATGTGCTAGATAGATGATAGATAATAGATATGTGAATGATAATAGATGATTGATAGATACAGAGATAGATACATAGATACTAGAGTATAGATATGTGACAGATAGATAATAGATAGATAATAGATAGGGGATGGATAAATAGATACTAGAGTATAGATACTGTATGTGTCAGATAGATATATAGATAGATAGATATGTGAATGATAATAGATGATTGATAGATACAGAGATAAATAGATACTAGAGTATAGATATGTGCTAGATAGATGATAGATAGATAGATAATAGATATGTGAATGATAATAGATAGATGATTGATAGATAGATACAGAGATAGATACATAGATACTAGAGTATAGATATGTGATAGATAATAGATATAACTAGGTAGACAGATAAGTACACATGTATTAGATACTGTAAGTTATAGATAGTTATCAGAAATATAGATATTGATACCTAGATAAGAGATAAATATTAGAGCTAGATTTGATAATGATAAATCTTAGATAGATAGGCTTCTATGTTACCATGACCTTATGGCTGATGATAGAAGTTTCTTCCCCTTAGTTAAGCACATATCTAGGAGTTGTATGAATATCTAATGGCCTCCAGATAATCCCACTATTAGACATGACCCACCTCTCCCCAGTTGTTAAATATTCATGACCATTAATTGAGCGTGTGACTCTATCGGGCCATTGTTGCGGGTGTATTGGGGGCCTGTCCCGGGCTGGTGAATGGGGTGGGCGCCATTCTTCCCCTGCTGCAGGGTGATGGTGATTGCAGAATACGTCTCTATCTCCAGCCCCATCGGCCGCAGTGTCACCCAGGACTGGGGGCTTCCATGGAGGGGTGGTCAGAGGACAACTCCAGCGGCAGAGGATGGAGCAGAGTGTGAATGACACTGCAAGAAAGGAGATTAGTGCAGTACAGCTGCTGGTAGCATGGAGGAGCCCCCTATCCTCACCCCATGAATGGGGCTCAGCAGTCTGCAGACTGATTTATATGTATGATGGTTAAACATTTATTGCTGTCACTGAAAAGACCGAGAAAAGGCCTGATACAAAGGGGCCATTCTGAGAGATGCAGCCTGGGGCAGGTACAGGGGGAGCAGGGAGAACTTTCTAACTTTCTTCTTCTGCCTTTAAACTCACAGGGGGAGAATGTAGGAACCCAACAACTGGGACCCATTATTTGTTATCCTATGCCATCTGTCTTCTATAGTTCCATCTATCATTCATCTATCTATCTATGTGTCCGTCCATCCATCCATCCATCTACCTATCTATCTATGAATAAAAGAACACAGCCACTTCTTTAAGCGCTTAGATGCAAATATTGAAAATATTAAACTTGGATGCATTAGTGCTATATAGAATATCCTTATAAAATTAAGGTGCATTGTGCACAAATTGGAACATTTGTGAGAGCACATTGGCCACGACAAGGTGACCTTCCTTTAATGGGACCCTAGACCTAATATTTATCAGACATGCCTCTTCTGGGCCAAAAACTACAAATATAATGGACAGGTAGGATCAAGCACTAATTAAGGCTGATGGAAGGAGATTAGTCAAATATGGAGACAGTCACCACCTCCAATGTTATACCTAAAAAAAAATCAGTCTACCACATCCTAAGGGAATAAAGAAAGTGTGAACAGGTTCTATCTATCTATCTATCTATCTATCTATCTATCTATCTATCTATCTATCTATCTATCTATCTATCTCATTCCTTCTATCTATCTATCTATCTATCTATCTATCTATCTATCTATCTATCTATCTCATTCCTTCTATCTATCTATCTATCTATCTATCTATCTATCTATCTATCTATCTATCTCATTCCTTCTATCTATCTATCTATCTATCTATCTATCTATCTATCTATCTATCTATCTACCTCATTCCTTCTATCTATCTATCTATCTATCTATCTATCTATCTATCTATCTATCTATCTCATTCCTTCTATCTATCTATCTATCTATCTATCTATCTATCTATCTATCTATCTATCTCATTCCTTCTATCTATCTATCTATCTATCTATCTATCTATCTATCTATCTATCTATCTATCTATCTCATTCCTTCTATCTATCTATCTATCTATCTATCTATCTATCTATCTATCTATCTATCTCATTCCTTCTATCTATCTATCTATCTATCTATCTATCTATCTATCTATCTATCTATCTATCTATCTCATTCCTTCTATCTATCTATCTATCTATCTATCTATCTATCTATCTATCTATCTACCTCATTCCTTCTATCTATCTATCTATCTATCTATCTATCTATCTATCTATCTATCTATCTCATTCCTTCTATCTATCTATCTATCTATCTATCTATCTATCTATCTATCTATCTATCTATCTATCTACCTCATTCCTTCTATCTATCTATCTATCTATCTATCTATCTATCTATCTATCTATCTATCTATCTCATTCCTTCTATCTATCTATCTATCTATCTATCTATCTATCTATCTATCTATCTATCTATCTACCTCATTCCTTCTATCTATCTATCTATCTATCTATCTATCTATCTATCTATCTCATTCCTTCTATCTATCTATCTATCTATCTATCTATCTATCTATCTATCTATCTATCTATTTATCTACCTCATTCCTTCTATCTATCTATCTATCTATCTATCTATCTATCTATCTATCTATCTATCTATCTATCTATCTATCTATCTATCTCATTCCTTCTATCTATCTATCTATCTATCTATCTATCTATCTATCTATCTATCTATCTATCTATCTATCTATCTATCTATCTATCTATCTCATTCCTTCTATCTATCTATCTATCTATCTATCTATCTATCTATCTATCTATCTATCTATCTATCTATCTATCTATCATACCTTAGATTGTAAATGCCGGCGGGTCTTCTCCTCTCTGTACCAGTCTGTCAGTTTGTTTACTTTATTTTATATATGTTATATGTCTTTAAGATGTGTTTTTTTTTATACGTATGTTATATGTATGTAATATGTATGTTATAGGTTTGTTTTATGTGTTACATGTATGCGGTATGTATGTAATATGTATATGTATGTTTATGTAATATATGTTACATGTATGTTTTTGTGTGTTATGTGCATGTTTTCTAATATACATTTTGTGTATGTTATATGCATATAATACACATTCTATATGTTTGCAATATGTATGTTATATGTATGTTTCGAGTATATTATGTGTATATTATATGTATGTAATGTGTATTTATTATGTAGGCTTCATGTGTGTTGTGCATGTAATTTGTATATTATATGTATGTAATATGTATGTTATATGCAAGGCGCGGACATACCACTTGTGCTGCACAGTGGCCATTTCTCTTATGATGAGCTATTGGCCCCATAGGGTCCATGTATTGCTCTTGCCCGGGGTCTCCCCTGTGTGTCTGCCCCTGCTATGTGCATATCATCCTTATCACATGTGCGCCCAGGAACCATTGGTGCTTTAGAAATACATAATACTAATAATTTCTGAGCCGTTCCATATGTCACACAGAGTTGCAGATGAATGGCGTCGGGGTGCTTTGGGTGTGATGTTTTGTGTCCTGCTCCTTGTGGGGCGACCACCATCCACCATCGTCCACCATCCAGGAAGCTGCTCAGAAGCGTCTTTTGTTCTATCCAGTATATACGGTTTTAGTGACCATGGATTCCTCACACTTTCCCTTTGAACTTTTGTAGAAAATCTCTTATACCCTGGCTCCATGAAGGATGAGGGTCTTCCTCCTCCCCACACATCTGCTGGAGAAATCCAGACCCCAGGGCAAAAATCTGTAAACAGCAATTCATTAAAAAGATATTAGAGCAGGAGGGGCGCCCTGATCCGAAGTCCGGGAATCACCGCGGGAATATAGTCTGCAGAAACTTCCATTTTGGGGCCCCATTTTCAGAGAATTTTCCCCAAAATTCAAACAAAAGTTTCAGAAATTTCAACTGGGTTTATGGGAAGTTTGTATGACACGACCACTAATGCTGCCGTCATGATAGTGGCCGCCCTTCCCAGGCCTGCTGGGAGTCCCACCATCCCCTGTCACCGCGGACTTGACTGGACCCTTTAATGTTGAAAGGGTGGAGCCATTTTTGGACTCTAGTTTTCATGTTCGGCGTTTTCCAATTTAAGTGGGTTGTCAAGAACCAGAAACAAATGGCTGCTGTCTTCTAAAAATAGCGCCACCCCTGTTCACAGTTTGTGTTCGGTATTACAGCTCACTTCAAATCATGTAAAATCAGACACAACCTGTGGACAAGTGTAGGGCAGTTATGTAAGGAAGCAGCTGTGTTATCTAAAACCTTTAAAGGGAAATTGACACCCCCAATGGATCCGCTTAAAGGGTTTGTCTCATCAAGGTAGGTGCTAACTCGTTGATCATCTGGGGTCCTACTGCTGGAACTGCCAACAATCCCACTGTAGGGGCACTGAAACGCCACTTTAATAATTCCACCCATCTCTTTGGCTGTCAGTCCCATAGGCCATGAATGGAGCGATAGAGCGATGGTGCGCATGTGTGGTCAATGCTCCATACAAATGGAATAAGCTGCTGATCTATGGAGACCCCCAACGATCTAAAAAAACTCACCTTCATGTGCCCCATTTGTAGGAAATAATATCTGCAAATGCATATAGGAAATTCAGAGTCCCTTGCTAGGGGGAGTAGATGGGGGTCCCAGCTGTGGATAGTTTATAAGATACTGATTTCTGGGGTATGCAGCTGGGACCCCTCAGCAATCTCAAGAACAGGGGTTTGAAGTTTCTCATTTGCCGTTCATGTGCATGGGCAGTTCAAAGTCCCATTTTGGGATCAGTTGGGGTCCCAGCTTGGATAAGAGATAAACCGCTGATCTCTGGGGTCTCATCTCTGAGACAACAATCCAAAGAATAGTGTCCCATTTGTAAGAAGCGATGGGCATGCGTGAGCTTGGGAACTATACAGCCCTATTCTTGAGATCAGCGGGGGTCTCGGCTTTGAATAAGTGATAAACTGCTGATTCCTGAGAGTCTCACCTTTGTGACACCCAACAATCCCAAAAAAACAAAGCAATGAAGTGTTCCATTTGTAGAAAAAAAGTAAACACTCACATACAGCTCTGGCAAAAATTAAGAGACCACCACATCAAAACCCTGTCATGGGCAGCCCAATCTCCAGACCTGAACCCCACTGAAGACCTCTGGAATGTAATCAAGAGGAAGATGGATAGTCACAAGCCATCAACCAAAGAAGAACTGCGTGTGCCAGGAGCAGTGTGAAAGACTGGTGGAACGCATGCCAAGACGCATGGAAGCTGTGATTAACAATCACGGTTATTCCACAAAATATTGATTTCTGAACTCTTCCTGAGTTAATGAACAAGGATAATGGTGTGCACTCAGGTCAAGGACACGGAGGTGCTGGTAAAACAGACCGTGTGGTCAAGTCAATAGTAGAAGAAAAAATACCGCACACTCGAAACTGGTATGATGCAAAAGGTATATGCCAGATTTATTCACGAAAACAAGTCAACAATTGCCACTGTGATAATTCGTAGAGAGAAACCCGACGTTTCGACCCTCCCAGGTCTTATTCATGGGGTTACTTATAGTGGGTCCAGTAATTGCTCCTGTGGTATAGGTAGAGGGGTCCTGTTTAGGGTGAGCCGCAGCATATAAAGAAGTCCTTATAATGGGATCCTCCTATTTATGCCACAGGAGCATTCACTGGACCCATTATAAGGACTTCTTTATATGCTGCGGCTCACCCTAAACAGGACCCCTCTACCTATACCACAGGAGCAATTACTGGACCCACTATAAGTAACCCCATGAATAAGACCTGGGAGGGTCGAAACGTCGGGTTTCTTCCTGAGTTAAAACTTTAGTATTGTTGTTTCTAAATTATTACAAACTTGTTTTATTTGAATTATTTAAGGTCTGAAAGCATTGGGTTTTTTTTTTTTTTTTTAAATTTTGACCACTTTTTTGAAAAACAAAAATACATTTATTGCTTGGAACTTCGGAGACATGTCAGTAATTTATAGAATAAAAGAGCAATTTACATTTTACTAAAAAAAATATACTTATAAATAGAAAAATCAGACAAACTGAACATTTTGCAGCGGTCTCTTAATTTTTGCCAGAGCTATACATGGGAAATTCAGAGCTTTATGGTTGGGTTGAAGTAATGGATTTTAGGCTCCCCAAAATCCCAAGAATAGAGCTTTTCTATGGCCCATTTGTAGGATGCAATGGCTGCGCATGCACATGGGCACCTCAGAGCCCCATTCTCAGGGTAAGTGGGGTCCCAACCGTGGATAGGCAATAAGCTGCTGATCACTGGATGTTACGCCTAAGGACCCCCCTACAGTCCCAAGAACAGAGCTTATAGAGAGTAATGCCCGAACATACAAATCCACACTTAAGAGCCTCATGCTGAGATATGTGGGGGTCCCAGAGGTGGGACCCCCAGTAATAAGTGATCACATACCCCCTAGATAGATGATATCTTGATAAGCTGGGGCAAATCCTTTAATATATGAGAACTATAGGACACCCTGATAACACAACCCCCAATAAATCATACCCTTTATACAAATCCCGCCATGATCAGCGACAGGTAGGAAGTGTGCGTCTGATAGCATCATGTGATTGGCTGAAAAAGGTGAGTGACACCTCATAGATTCATTGTAACAGACAGACCCACCTATGGGGAGTGGGGCAACAGGAGCTTTTAAAGTGACAATGCCCATTAAATAGAAATGTTTTATTTTTTACATTTTCTTTAAACATTTTTGTCCGGATGAGGAAGTTTTCAGCCGCTACAATGAACTGTTTACATCTCCGCGTCACTTGTGAAGGTGAGCATTGGTTCATTAGCACAAAGGCTGGAAGGTGATTTCACGATGGTGGCGGCGGGGGGATGTTCATAATGTAAAAATAAAAAGAGCCCCAGCAAAGGACAAAGAGATCTGCAAATGTTTTCAATAGGTTTCCTCAATGAGGAGGACATGTAGCGGAGTTTGCATTGATGGCTGAGTGCGGCGCTGAAGGCCGGGCACAATTTAATGGGAACTTGCAAATTTATTTGTTGGGAATCACATTTAATTAGCCACGTACGACCCTTCAGGGACAAAGACGTCTCAATCTGGAGCCAATCTAAAGCTCATTTCTAAACCCCGGCTCTTGCAAAAGTCAAAAGAAGCCGACGAGAGAAAAGGGCCACGCTTGAAAAGAGGCTGGAGGGTCTGCAGGAGGGGTCTGCAGGTGACTGGCACGCGTGGAGACAAGGGCCCCTCTGCGCTATAAAGCTCCATTCAAAGAGAGTGGAAACAAATGGGGTTTTCCTCAGGTTCTGCCTCTTTAAGGCTCAGTAAAAAAAACAACAAAAGATTTGAGGGGCTTAAAAGGGAGACTCTCCCGGCAGCCGGGCAAGCGGGGGCCATTAAGAGAGCGTCGGAGCAGCGGGGCCACCATTGGTTATGGGAATGCTCCCAAATGGCACCTGAAGTAGTATTTGTGCCGTCTACCTAGCCGTCCACCCCCGCTCATTTGCCATTAGTGAACCGGCGGATTACAGCTTTTTTTGTGTGTTTGAGAAGTGGGTGAGTGCGTGGGGGTCCTCAAAATTTAGGTGCTAATTGCTGGCCAGACAGCTGCACAACTCACCAACAACCAGCCAGAAAAATATGGCTGCTGCTGCGGTCTCATTTCAAGGATCTGCATATATCAAGGGTATGGGGAAAATTAAACTGGATTGAAGGACCCCCATTTCCAAGAGGGTCTGCAAAGATAAGGAATGGAGGCGAAAACTGAAACCACCCATATTATTGTTCAGTGTATGGTGGTATTATCCTGTCACTACATGGCAGTACTACGTGGGCCCCTTAACAGAGTACTTGTTTGGATGGACCCTGCATATCATCTTGACATTATATGGTGGTATAATTTGGGTTTGTTGAGAAATGGTTTGTTAAGTCCTACATGCTATTTTAGCACATTATGGCAGTTTTACATGGGGGCCTTATTGGGAGCATTATTAGGATTCTTGCATAATATATTAGATAGGACCTGTCGGTATTATGTGAATGTTTTAATACAGCATTATTGGGATCCTACATACAGTCATGGTGAAAAGTGTTGACACTCTTGCAAATGTTCCAGGAAATTAAGCATTTCTTCCAGAAAATTATTGCAATTACACATTTCGTTATACACATGTTTATTTCCTAGTGTTTCATCACCCATCCCCTGCAGACTGTGAGCCCTCGCGGGCAGGGTCCTCCCTCCTTATGTACCCGTGTGCCTTATTTGCTCATGTTTAATGTACTTGTCCATATTTCCCCGTATTCACATGTAAAGCGCCATGGAATAAATGGCGCTATAAAAATGTATAATAATAATAATTTCCTTTTTGTGTATTGGAACACAAAAAAAACAGAGGAAAAAAGGCAAATTGGACATGATTTCAAGCAAAAGAGGTCCAGACAAAATTGTTGGCACCCTCAACTTAATATTTGGCTGCACATCCTTCGAAATGTATAATTGCAATCAATCGCTTCCTATATCTATTTACAAGCTTCTTACACCTCTCAACTGGAATTTTCGTTCACTTTTCTTTTGCAAACTGCTCCAGCTCTCATATGTGAAAGCTGCCGTCACCCAACAGCAATTTTAAGATCTCTCCACAGGTGTTCAATGGGAATTAGATCTGGACTCTTTCTGCTAACTTCAGAAGTATGTTTGGGGTCATTGTCCTGCTGGAAGAATCAGGACTAGGAAGCAACCCCAGCTTTCTGACACTGGGCACTCCATTGCCACCTAAAATCTGTTGGTAATCTTCAGATTTCATGATGCCTTGCACACGGTCAAGACACCCAGTGCCAGAGGCAGCAAAACAAACCCAAAACATATTTGAACCTCCGCCATATTTGACTGTAGGTACTTTGTTATTTTCTTTATAGGCCTCAGTCCATTTTTGATAAACAGTAGAATGATGTGCTCTACCAAAAAGCTCTATCTTGGTCTCACCTGTCCACCAAATGCTTTCCCAGAAAGATTTTGGCTTACTAACATACATTTTGACAAACTGCAGTCTAGCTTCTTTATGTCCCTGTGTAAGCAGTGGGTCTCTCCTGGGTCTCCTGCCATAGCATTTCATTTAATATAAATGTCAACAAATAGTTTGTGCTGACACTGATGCACCCTGAGCCTGCAGGACAGCTTGATTTTCTTTAGAACATGATTGGGGTTGCTTATCCATCATCCAGACTATCCTGCATTGCAACCTTCTTGATTATGTTGGGCATCTTGGACAAAGCAACATCAAGATCTCTGGAGATGGATTTGTAACCTTGAGATTGTTCATAATGTTCAACAATATTGGTTCTCAAGTCCTCAGATAGATCTCTTCTCCCATTTCTGTTCTCGATGCTTAGGGTGGCATATACAGGCACATAATGCAAAGATTGAGTCAACTTCTACTCTTTATCTTGTTTCAGGTGTGATTCTCCTATTGCCCACACCTGTTACTTGCCACAGGTGAGTTTGAACGAGCATCACATGCTTTAAACAAAGTTGATTAGTTATGCAGATTCTTGCATGTCACTGCATTGTTACTCTTTTGCTCCTGGTGGTGGAAGAATCTTTTTCTACCTGCATACTACAAGATACAACCTGTTCTCACATTTCCTACTAACTCAGTGTGTTATTAGGTTGATTCCCTAATGAAAGGTCACTGATTCAAATCAAGAAGCAGCCGTGAAGACGATTTCTCAAGAAAAGATAAACAGCATCATCCCGCTCATCAATAGCGCTCTCTCTGCCAAGAAAATTGCCAATCTGCATCATGTGAGCACCATGACAGTTGGAAGAATACTAAATGAAGTCCATCCATTCATTCAAAAGCTAAGAGGTGGAAGTCCAGGGAAAATATCGGAGTCAACAAGTCTGCTAATCCCAAGGACTATCAGTTCTGGTGCCACAAACACGGCAGTGGAGGTGACTTGTGTGCTTTGTAATAGTGAGATCACAGACATCCATGCAACCACCGTGCGACACACATTACACAAGTCTGGAATGGTGGCTAAAAAAAAAGGTGAAGAAACCTTGACTTCAATATTGTCATAAGAAGCATCAGCTTGAGATTGCAAAAAAGGACAAAAAATTGACAGTAGAAGATTGGAAATGGATGATTTGGAGCGATGAGATGCAATAGACTTGGCTCTGATGGATGCAAATGGGTCTAGAAGACACAAGGGAAAAAGGGGCTGTTAAGTCCTTCTCAGTCCCTGGCTTACTAGAGGTAGGGATCCAGAGTAAATGACACGCAAACAAGGTATTGTGTGATCATATACAGGGGAAGCCCAGGAGCACATATATCTCTCTGGGCTTTGCCCTCCCTTTATATAGAAAAGAATTATACTTTTACAGACATGCGCACAAGCGCTCATATTTCACTATCTCTTACATAAACAATCTATACCAGTCTTTATCAGTAGAAAGTTACATCATCTGGAAGGTGAATAAAGGCTGCTATTGAAAGAAGGAATGCACACATGATTACTTCCATAAAAGGAAATGTCAAGTCAGCAGAAATGTATCTTGTTGTAAGCGAGATTTCTCAGGAAGAAGACAAGATGGATTGTTTTAGTTCAGTCTGATCTCCACAATTCCCCCCTTTGACATTTTCTTTTATTTATTTTATTACCACAGGGCCAAAGACAAAGCCTTTATTTGGTATTACACATGTACATGCTTGTATTCAATAAGAGAATCAAATCTAGTATTAATTCTTCCGTTTAACTCTCGCAACCTTTTCTTTGTTTTGCAATAAGTACAGATATTACAAAGGGATAGCAAAATAAGCGCAATAATCAGTATTAGCAAAGGATAACATAAGAGAAGAAGGAAAAAAAACTTTATACTCTTGCATCTATTACACAAAGTTTATCTGTGCATACTGAGATACTCTTGAGCACAATCTGGAATAGTACGTATATGACTACAATAATCATAACTATATGTATTATGCTCTGCATAATCCCAGCAACCCACCCACCGATTCCTCTGAACCAGTTGGCTGGGTTAAGAAAAGAAAAGGTATCTGACCACCAGCTATCCTTATTCTGGTCATTGTCTTTGTCATACTGATCTCTGAGTCGTTGTACGTCCTTTAATTTAAATGTCATACTCATAGTACTATTCGGGTCTATATAATGACAGCAGGTGGGTCCGATGATTTGACACATACCCCCTTGTGAGGCAGTTAGGTAATCCAATACCAGGGTATGTTGGTTGACGACTATTATAAGCTGATTCTGTACAGCTATACTAGTGTTTAGTATATCCAATATATCCCAGATCTGATCATCTAGATAATCCGTGGCTCTAACTAATTTATCCCACATCTGTGTTAACATAGGATAAATAAAAATGGTACTAGCAATTTTGTTAGGAATTCCCATTTGTACTATATGTGGCCTCCCCGAGGGACGTGGTGAGTTATCTGCAGCTCTTTTATACAGTGTGTGCTTGGGCACGGCTTGCATATTCACTTGTTTATTTGAAATTATGAATGTAGCCGGGGTTAGGCGTCCTAATGTACAAGTACCCTTTATACCTACGGGAAGCCATTTATATGCTCCTTCTCCGCATATCCAAAATGTACCCTCAGGCAGATCCCACAAAGCTGAGTGCTGCAATACCAATCTGTGAGCCAAGTCCACAAATCTAGATACATTCTGAAGCATACACCAAGAGGGTTTTTGTCCCAAGGGGCTACAGTACCCGGCTGCGGGATTCCCACATACAGGCATTCCTTTGATATACTCATCGGATTTATTACAAACCAGGTTCCCCAGCTTACTTGTACAACTGTTTGCATCACCTTGGGGGAACAATTTAGAATGTTTCCATTTTCTATTATGTATGTATCTTTCCAATACTACAGGTTTGAAAGCATCAGAGGGGGGGACGGTTGTACTGAAACTAAGCTGTAGATTTTCTGTGGGGACCTGTCCTAAATTAGTTAATCCAGTCTTATTTCTAGGTACCCATTTTCCTCCCCTAAATGCTAAATATTGTAGATGTGTGTTACTCCCTGAGAGATTACCCTGCCACCAAGGAAATTCTACCCATCCCACAATTGGTATGGCGATTGTAGTATTCCATAGCCTAGCATTACCAATTTGGTTGTTGGCCAGGTTGTCTGAACAATTAGGCCAAGCGAATATTTCTTCTGCTAATACGGGAACTGCTAGAAAAGGTATACTTGTGGCTGATACCGGCGAATGGGTACAGATCCAACAATCTGTCAGGGTTTGTGTATTGTTTAACAAGTCATGCACTAATTTTCTATGATGTTGTACGAATCTATTGTTCAAAGGGGCTAGAGAATTCAGTCTATCCCACGCCTCCGTTGAGGTTATCATTATTAACATCAATATCATGAGTTTATACTGCTTTTCTTGCAATGGCTTGCATGTATCCATGATGCCTTTCCTTCAAGCTTGACTGATGTAGGTGTTGTCAACAGGACTTGGAAGGGTCCGTCAAACCTTGGTTCTAGAGCCTTTCTGGTGTGTCTTTTTACATAGACTTGATCACCTGGTTCCAACTTGTGACTTCCTTCTGTGTTGTCAGGATCTGGAAGGGAAGCAAAAACTTGTGCATGCACCTTAGTTAATTGTTTCTGAAGATTTTGCACATAAGAAGTCAATGACTCAATATTTAACACAAGTTGCTGTGGAAAATAACATCCTAAATTGGCAGTCCTGCCAAACAAAATTTCATATGGAGACAGTTTAGTCTTACCCCTTGGGGTATTGCGTATTGAGTAAAGGGCCAGTGAAAGGCATTCTGTCCAAGGCTTTCCTGTTTCAGCCATGGCTTTCTGTATTTTTAATTTTAAAGTTCCATTCATGCGTTCTACCTTACCAGAACTTTGAGGATGATACGGAGTGTGTAACTGACTTTCAACACCCAACATTTTCAGTACATTTTGAAATATTTCTCCAGTAAAATGAGTACCCCTATCTGACTCGATCACTTCAGGGAGACCGTAACGGGGTATCAGTTCGGCAACTAGCTTTACAGCAGTGTTTTTAGCTGAAGCCTTCCGAACTGGATAGGCCTCTGGCCACCCCGAGAACATGTCCACACATACCAACACATACTCATACCCATTACTTTTTGGCAGCTGGATAAAGTCTATTTGTAATCGCTGAAACGGGTAGAGAGGTCGGACGTGGTGCTTCATAGGGGTCTTTGCTGTCTGTCCGGGATTATGTGTCAGGCATATAGCGCATGCAGCACAATAGTCTCTTGCATAGTTGCCAAAACCTGGAGCCAACCAGACTTGCTTTGCCAGTAGTGTCATTGCATTTGCAGACACATGCGTAGGGTGATGTAATCCACCAACTACTATCGGGTACCAGGCTCTAGGTAGACATATTAGTCCATCTTTCTTCCAAATTCCCGCTTGTTCTTCTGCCCCTTCCTTTTTCCACCTGTCCCTCTCCTCTTCTCCTGCATCTTCCTGTGCTTGTCTCAGTCTATCTTCAGTATTTTCTGTGGGGTTTACAGTATGAACCTGTTGTAAGGGTTTGACAGCTGCTGCTTTGGCTGCTTTATCAGCCCTATCATTTCCCCTAGATTCCCTAGTGTCGAGTCTCACATGTGCAGCTACCTTGATTACTGCTACTTCTTTTGTTTCTTGTGCAGCCTCTAAGATCTGTTTGATCAGAGAAGCATATTTTACAGGTTGTCCTGACGCTGTCATGTAACCTCTAGCTCTCCAGATTACTCCAAAATCAAACACAATACCATGTGCATACCTAGAATCAGTGTATATATTAGCTGTCTGGTTCTCAGCTATTTTAAGAGCTTCAATCAATGCTGTTAGTTCTGCTTCTTGTGCAGACTGTTTCGGTGGAAGTGGTTCTGCTTTGAGAGTTTCAGATTCTGACACAACTGCATACCCTGTATGGAAGTTACCTGTGTCATCTGCAAACCTACTACCATCTATAAACAGCTCTAAATCTGGATTTTGAAGTGGTGTTTCGGATACATTGGGTAAGCCTACCGTTTCTTGTAAAATGAGCTCTGTACAATCATGTGTGTCTGTAGGGAAAAAATTTGCGTGTGTATCAGTGTCCTTATTCCCCCCTTCAGACTCGAGAGGTAGCAGTGTAGCTAAATTGAGAGTCTGAAGCCTAGCAAATGTGATAGTAGAGGGGAGCAGCAAAGAACACTGAAGCCGCAAATGTCTGGCCATGGAAATGTGTTTTGGTTGGACCTGGTTTAATATCCCATAAACATCATGTGTAGTTTGAACTGTGAGTGGATGCTCTAGGACAATTTCTGATGCTTTGTCCAACAATAGTGAGACAGCAACAACTACACGTACACAGGTTGGCGCTGCTCTAGCTACGGGATCTAACCTTGCTGAAAGATATGCAATTGGTCTTTGTTTCCCTGCATGCTTCTGGGTAAGAACTCCTGTAGCATGGGAATCAACTTCTGCAGCCATAAGCTGAAACGGTTTGGTGTAGTCTGGTAGCCCTAACGCTGGAGCTGAAACAAGGGCATCTTTTAATTGTTGGAACGAAATCTGACCTTCTTTTGTCAACAAATAAGGTTCACTTTTTACACAGTCATACAGTGGTTGCATTAGTTGACTTGCATGTATAATCCATTGTCTACAATGAGACACTATTCCTAAAAATGCTCGTAGCTGTTTATGATTTCTAGGCTCATTCATCTGTCTTATTGCTTCAGTTCTTTGTGGTGTAAGATGCTTTTTACCTTGAGAAATGCAATGACCTAGAAAGACCACTTTGGTCTGACAAACTTGTAGCTTTTGTCTATTCACTTTACACCCTTCTTTTTCTAAAAAACATAGTAAACTCACAGTGGACCTTTCTGCAGTTTCTAGATCTGGGCAGCAAAGTAGTAGGTCATCCACATACTGCAAAATTACTACCTGTGGTTCGGGTTCAAACCTCTGAAGGACTGTTTGTAGGGCATTTGAATAAAGAGTAGGGGAGTGTATCATTCCCTGTGGAAGGCGTGTCCACGCCAACTGTTTGCCCTTAAATGTAAATGCAAACAAATGCCAACTATCTTGGTGTAAAGGAACCGAGAAAAATGCATTTGAAAGATCTATTACAGTAAATACTTGAGAACTGGCTGGTATCTGTGATAGTAACGTATGAGGATTGGGTACAACTGGGGTGATTGGATCTAGAACTTTGTTTATTTCTCTTAGATCATGTACCATACGATATTTGGGCATAGAACTCTTATCAAGAGTTCTCTTTTTGACTGGATACAGAGGAGTGTTAGCAGGTGATTGTATCTCTACCAAAACCCCTTTCTCTCTATATCCCTCTATCTGTTTTGTAATCGCTAGTTCCTGCTGGGCACTCACAGGGTATTGTCTGAGCTGTGGAAGAACAGTTCCTGGTTGCACAGATAGTTTTACAGGAGAGATATGCAATAGTCCCACATCAGTGTCACCCTGTGCCCACAGTGTTTCTGGGACCATTGAGAGGTCTAGATCTGTGGTGTACTCTTTTTCTTCAGCATAATCCTCAAAAGCCTGAATTCTAACATATTGTTCTAATGTTTCTGCATCATCAGGGATAGTCAGTATAACTGTGCCATCTTCCCTAAAATTGATGTTAGCTTCTAATTTCTTTAGGACATCAGTTCCTAACAAACATGTTGGGGCACCTCTGGCATACAAAAATCTGGATGCAAAACATTTAGGTCCTAATGAGACCTCTAGGGGCACAGTATATGGCAGTGTTCGAATTACCCCATCATAACCCTCAGCAAAAGTTGTTTGTTCTGAAATATCTTCCGGATTCGGAAGAAAATCTTGATTCAAAATTGAGGAAGTTGCACCTGTATCTATCAAAAATGGAATCTCTCTTCCCCCCACATTCACCTGTATCATAGGTCTTCTAGCTGGTAGGGAAGTTTGTAACACATCAAGTCAATCTGAATCTGGTATGGGACCATCTATGATGGTAGATTTCTGCTGGTTGTCCGTTTGGGGAGGGTTATTTCTGGGAACAAATTTGCCTGACTTTATATCTGCCAACTTCTTCCTGCACTCTCTTTGGAAATGACCTGGCTTTTTACAGTAGTGGCAAGGAAAGTTGTGTCTCACTCTTCCTCCTGTATTAGCTTGTGCTATTCTAACAGGCTTACGATTCTCTCTCATATCCATGACTATTCCTAAACATCGTTGTTTCACAATATTTGGTTGTTCAATTGTTCTCCAATCTGGAGTAGAGGATTTAAATTTTTCTCTGATTTTCGGATCTAGCCCCTCTATTAATTGTTTTGTAAAAAGTCTCCTTACTGAAGCATCAGTCAAATCCAATCCTTCATCCCTAAAGCTATTTTCTAATTCTTGACTATATTCTTCAATACTTTGCCCAAATTTCTGCATAATCACACCCGTAGATCCCCTTTCCCTCTGTTTTTCTCTCATGAAAATTATTAATGCCTCTGTGAACTGGGTACCTGATGCTTCTGTCTGTAAGGCACCCCCTTCTGCCACTGGTCTATTGGGCTGTAGGTGTGTCAATAATTCCTGAAAAAGTCCGGGGGACATTTTCATTCTACATAATTCTTCCCCGTCCGCCCAGACCCCAGCATGAGTCTGCATGATTTGTTGTATGTATTGTGCAAATCGGATGGGATATTGAGTGGGATCAGGCGCATTATGCAGGAGGGACATACCTTCAGCAGGGGACCAAGGAAAATACTGTCGGGTCTGGTGATATCTAGTTCCCATTACCCCGTCAGCACCAGGTTCCCTAAAGGGTCTTGGTACTACCCTAACAGGGGCAAGTACAGCGCCATGTCTAGGTGTACCACAGACTAGGCAATCATTTCTCCAATCTGGATTTTGTTGTCCACAGTGTGAACATACCCATCCTCCTACCCCACCAAGATTGGGATACAAGGCTGGAAATTGTTTTCCTCCTTCTGCTCCTCCAGATGGTACAAATGATTGGGCTTTTGGATCTAGGTAAGGTGGTGGGATTATGTCACAACTTTTTCCCTTCCCCATAATCCATTTGGAAGTGTCTGGATCATACTTCCAATTCTCCTCTTTAGCTGTTTTTGAGACCTCTATCATACAGTGTATGATTTCTTCCCACCCATTGTCTTTGATAATTCCACCTCGTTCTTTACTCAGTCTTTCCCATTCAGTGCTAAACATAAGTGCTTCTGAAATTCCCAATTTTTCTCTTACCCTTCTAATCTGACTTCTGACTGTCTTCCCACATCTTTCCTGTATGATATCTGCTGCTTCCACTTGTCCTAAGACGGTTTTTGTCTGTTTATTTCCCATTTTTCTTTTTTTTTTTTCAATATTAGCTATTTCTACCCCAGGTGACGTTTGGACAATCACTTATCCTAGGTGATGTCTCGTTGCCTTCTCTCCTAGGGAGCTAAAATATTGAAGGGCTGATCTGCTCCATTCTTTCTAATGTGCAGAATGTACTTAAGTGCTATTATGCACGCAAACAGACCCAGCAACACCATACAGATCACAAAACTTTCTGTGTCAGTTAGCATACTTGTCCCAGGCTCATGGACCCGCGTCCTGGGCTCATTCTATCAAACCTTATCCAGAAATGAAGGAGGTTAAGCACTTAAATGAGAGTCAAGCATGGGCGGAGGTCTCCCCGAAAGGACGCAACCACATGACCCAGTTAGGCTGACTTCCGTGTATAAGGCTTATACCCCAACTATTTCGGCTTATTTTTCTACGCACTTTTGCTCTTCTTTCACAACATACCACAACCTTCACTCTGTTCACACACTGCCAGGGACAGGACTCATAAATCTATACAATATAGTAACCCGAGTTTTATAGGTATCTACTCACTACTAGACTAACCCAGCGTGACACGGCTCATAGAGATCTTTCGGATAATACAAGGCAGATAAAAGAGAACTAATAATGTCTCTTACCTGGCCAGGTTTTTCAGTTCATTTGCCGTCCATTATCCCAGATCTCCATTGTCCGTATCCGCAGGTGAATCTCGAGCAAATACTCTCATCTCGGGTCCCCGTTCGGTGCGCCAAAGAAATGTTAAGTCCTTCTCAGTCCCTGGCTTACTAGAGGTAGGGATCCAGAGTAAATGACACGCAAACAAGGTATTGTGTGATCATATACAGGGGAAGCCCAGGAGCACATATATCTCTCTGGGCTTTGCCCTCCCTTTATATAGAAAAGAATTATACTTTTACAGACATGCGCACAAGCGCTCATATTTCACTATCTCTTACATAAACAATCTATACCAGTCTTTATCAGTAGAAAGTTACATCATCTGGAAGGTGAATAAAGGCTGCTATTGAAAGAAGGAATGCACACATGATTACTTCCATAAAAGGAAATGTCAAGTCAGCAGAAATGTATCTTGTTGTAAGCGAGATTTCTCAGGAAGAAGACAAGATGGATTGTTTTAGTTCAGTCTGATCTCCACAGGGCTAACGGATCGGGAAATTGAAGGAACTGTCAAGTTTGGTTTAGGAAACCTGATGATATGGGGTGTTTCATCGCCAAAGGCGTTGGATACTTGAGCAGAATCAATCGTGGTCTCAGTGCTGAGCTACAGTTAGGGCCAGAAATATTTGGACAGTGACACAATTTTCGCGAGTTGGGCTCTGCATGCCACCACATTGGATTTGAAATAAAACCTCTACAACAGAATTCAAGTGCAGATTGTAACGTTTAATTTGAAGGGTTGAACAAAAATATCTGATAGAAAATGTAGGAATTGTACACATTTCTTTACAAACACTCCACATTTTAGGAGGTCAAAAGTAATTGGACAAATAAACATAACCCAAACAAAATATTTTTATTTTCAATATTTTGTTGCAAATCCTTTGGAGGCAATCACTGCCTTAAGTCTGGAACCCATGGACATCACCAAACGCTGGGTTTCCTCCTTCTTAATGCTTTGCCAGGCCTTTACAGCCGCAGCTGTTGTGAATTCTGTGGCAGAGTTCACTCCTGTGGTCACAAGTGGTACTTCGGCTGATTCTCTCAGGGATCTTCCGTTTGTGGAGGAAAGTGGTACTGCAGCTTCTGAGTTTCCTCCCTCAGGTGATCTGGTGAGCTCATTAGCTTCTTCTCTACTTAACTCTACCTGATGCTTTGATCTATGCTTCCTGTCAATGTTTCAGTGTGGGACTTATTTTTTCCCTGGATCATTCCTGTGGCCTGCTGCTCTGCAAAGCTAAGTTTTGCTTATGTTATTTTGTTGCTATCTTTCTGTCCAGCTTGCTTTATTGGTTTTTCTCGCCTGCTGGAAGCTCTGAGACGCAGAGGGACCACCTCCGTACCGTTAGTCGGTGCGGAGGGTCTTTTTGGTCCCCTCTGCGTGGTTTTTTATAGGTTTTTGTGCTGACCGCAAAGTTATCTTCCCTATCCTCGTTCTGTTCAGCTAGTCGGGCCACACTTTGCTAAATCTGTTTCATCTCTATGTTTGTGTTTTCATCTTACTCACAGTCATTATATGTGGGGGGCTGCCTTTTCCTTTGGGAAATTTCTCTGAGGCAAGGTAGGCTTATTTTTCTATCTTCAGGATTAGCTAGTTTCTCAGGCTGTGACGAGGCGCCTAGGTTCTGGTCAGGAGCGCTCCACGGCTACCTTTAGTGTGGTTTGATAGGCTTAGGGATTGCGGTCTGCAGAGTTCCCACGTCTCAGAGCTCGTTCTATTATTTTGGGTTATTGTCAGTTCACTGTATGTGCTCTGACCTCCATGTCCATTGTGATTCTGAATTGCCTTTCATAACACGCAGCCTTCAGGTCTTGCTTGTTTGTGGGTCTTTCCGTCTTAAGTCTGGATTTGAGCAAGTGAAATGCATGCTCAATTGGGTTTAGATCTGGAGATTGACTTGGCCATTGCAGAATGTTCCACTTTTTGGCACTCATGAACTCCTGGGTAGCTTTGGCTGAATGCTTGGGGTCATTGTCCATCTGTACTATGAAGCGCCGTCCAATCAACTTTGCAGCATTTGGCTGAATCTGGGCTGAAAGTATATCCCGGTACACTTCAGAATTCATCCGGCTACTCTTGTCTGCTCTTATGTCATCAATAAACACAAGTGACCCAGTGCCATTGAAAGCCATGCATGCCCATGGCATCACGTTGCCTCCACCATGTTTTACAGAGGATGTGGTGTGCCTTGGATCATGTGCCGTTCCCTTTCTTCTCCAAACTTTTTTCTTCCCATCATTCTGGTACAGGTTGATCTTTGTCTCATCTGTCCATAGAATACTTTTCCAGAACTGAGCTGGCTTCTTGAGGTGTTTTTTTCTGCAAATTTAACTCTGGCCTGTCTATTTTTGTTATTGATGAATGGTTTGCATCTAGATGTGAACCCTTTGTATTTACTGTCATGGAGTCTTCTCTTTACTGTTGACTTAGAGACAGATACACCTACTTCACTGAGAGTGTTCTGGACTTCAGTTGATGTTGTGAACGGGTTCTTCTTCACCAAATTAAGTATGCGACGATCATCCACCACTGTTGTCATCCGTGGACGCCCAGGCCTTTTTGAGTTCCCAAGCTCACCAGTCAATTCCTTTTTTTTTCAGAATGTACCCAACTGTTGATTTTGCTACTCCAAGCATGTCTGCTATCTCTCTGATGGATTTTTTATTTTTATTTCAGCCTCAGGATGTTCTGCTTCACCTCAATTGAGAGTTCCTTTGACCGCATGTTGTCTGCTCACAACAACAGCTTCCAAATGCAAAACCACACACCTGGAATCCACCCCTGACCTTTTAACTACTTCATTGATTACAGGTTAACGAGGGAGACGCCTTCAGAGTTAATTGCAGCCCTTAGAGTCCATTGTCCAATTACTTTTGGTCCCTTGAAAAAGAGGACGCTATGCATTACAGAGCTATGATTCCTAAACCCTTTCTCCGATTTGGATGTGGAAACTATCATATTGCAGCTGGGAGTGTGCACTTTCAGCCCATATTATATATATAATTGTATTTCTGAACATGTTTTTGTAAACAGCTAAAATAACAAAACTTGTGTCACTGTCCAAATATTTCTGGCCCTAACTGTATATGTGAGTGTCCTACAAGAAGAGTTACTTCGTACACTCGAGTACTATGGGTATGAAAAGGATGACATAGTGTCCCACCAGGACAACGACACGAAGTATACGTTGAGATTGGCAAAGAAACAGTTCAATGACAATGAAGAAGAGGTGCTGGATTGGCCTCCACAGTCCCCAGACCTCAACCCAATCAAACACTTGTCGGTAGAATTGAAGAAGAAGCAATATACACACCGTAGTGAAGCTACCAATATGCATCAACCTTGGGGAGCATGTAGAAGAGACGTGATCAGATTTCAGTTGACAAATGCTTGAATCTAATTGAGAGCATACCCAGAATGATTCAGGCAGTGCTGAAAGCCAACGGTGGAGTTACAAAATACTAACAAAATAATAACAATTAAAATTTAGATCTTTAGGAGCAAAACAGTAACAATGCAGTGACATGATAAGAATCCGCATAACTAATTATATGCTAAATAATTGCAAGTCAAATTTATGTATGAGTTATCTAAGATGATCGTCTATAAAATGATTGTAGTCTCACGTTTAAAGCAGAAGTGGATGGTGAGATATGGAGCCTGAAAGTCAAAAGTTCAAAACATTGTTACCCTTTTGCTTTTCACTGTATGTGCAATAATAAGAAATTATACGGGGAAAAAGTTTTGAACACATGAAGAAGGAGAGTAGCAAAAAGCCATGGAAAGTCATGACACCAGCTGAAACCTATCAGTAATTAGAAAGCAATCCTGCCACTTAGTGAAAAAAAATATCAGCTGGTTCAACTGATGACAAATAAAAAGGTGTCTCATTACCGAGGTGCCACACAAGAAACATCTCATAATGGGTAAAATCAGTGAGCTGTCTCAAGACCTTTGCAAACTTATTGTTGCAAAACATACTGATGGCATTGGTTGCTGAAGAATTTCCAAACTACTGAAGGTTCCACTGAGCACTGTTGGGACAATAATCCGGAAGTGGAAAGAACATAATTTCACCATAAACCGGCCACGACCAGGTGATCCCTGCAAGAGTGAAAAGAATCAGAAGAGTTGTCCAGGAGCCAAGGACCAACTATGGAGAGCTACAGAAAGACCTGGAATCAGCAGGTACAATTGTATTAGGGGTCGAGTTCCCGCCTCTGCACAGGGGGAATCTCGGGCCATCTCCACTGCGGTCTTCCATTCTTCTCCTGCTGCAGTGGAGTGGCGAGCAGATGTTTTTGGGACTAAGTCCTCCCTTCTGAGCATGCCCAGGGTAAGGTCTCTCGTTGGAGATCAAGGGTCACATGCTTAGATACTGCAGCTAATCCCATTGGTCCTATAGGAAGGTCCTGAAGGTGCTCAACTTCTGTGGCAGCCCCCATTGGTCCTTCTGGGATGGTCCTGTACTTGCTGCAGCTATAAAAGGTTTGCATGACCGCACGGCCATGCGCTAGTATCAATCCAAGTTATGTGCTTTGCGCCAATGTGGTTATGTGTGATTGTATTCAGGGACCCGGCTGAAATAAGCGCCTAGAATACCGGCACCTCCGGTGAGAAGATTGTGTGATTGTATTCAGGGACCCAGCTGAAATAAGCCCCTAGAATACCGGCACCTCCGGTGAGGAGATTGTGTGCTTGCATGACCACTGACTGCTAACTGCTATCAGTTCGGCAGTTAGCTTGTGCTCCTGAGTCTAACAGGGCGCAGTGCTTTCCTTTTACGGCTACTCTGTGAAGTAACCGAGCTAGCCTATACTGCCAAATAGTGCCACCATTCACTAGCAGCAGGTTCCTCCTGCACGGTGGACCCCGGGCTGCGAACGCACCAATAATAATAAACACCTATATTTACTTGGTGCGTTCCGCTAGCCCTAACAGAATACTAGCGCCAGGGTCTGGCTAGTAAATGGCGGACGATCAGTGTCTACAGCGGTACATCCAACAGCTGGAGGGTAGGTTGGCGTCTCTAGAACGCACAATCTCAGCTGTGGATGTTACTGCAGTCGCTGTTCAGGCTGCGAGTGTAGCTGCAGCCAGTTTGTCCTCTGCCACCCCTGCTCCGACTTTATCCCATCTCCTGCTTCCAGACTAGTTTGCTGGTGACAGTAAGCTATGTCGGGGATTCGTAAGTCAGTGCTCCATACATCTAGAGCTCCTGGCTGCATGTTTTCCTACGGAACGGGCGAAAGTGGGATTTATTTTATCCCTTTTGTCGGGCAGGGCGCTGGAGTGGGCATCGCCACTGTGGGAGCGTGATGATCGTGTAGTGCAGAGTGCTCCTCTCTTCCTGGACGCTCTGAAACAGGTCTTTTTAGGACCTCGTGTCACCCACGATACCGCGCTCCAATTGTTGGCAATTACACAGGGTTCGTCCATGGTCAGCCAGTTTGTCGTCCAATTCCGGACTCTAGTCTCTGAGCTGGAGTGGCCAGATAAAGTCCTTATTGCGGTGTTCTGGAAAGGACTGGCAGACCATGTGAAGGACGCCTTGGCCACCAGAGAGATTCCCGCCACACTGGAGCAGCTCATTTCAATATCTACCCACATCGACCTCCGTTTTAACGAGCGGAGGTTAGAGCGGACCCAGTGTAGGCAGAGGTTTCAGCTGGCTCCCACCTTCTCCAGACCTCTAGAATCTTCCGTTCAGGCGTCCGACTCCCATGAGGCCATGGAGGTTTCTCGAGCGGGACCAAAGTTTCGGACCGCTCGAGTACCCATGGTTTGTAAAAATTGCCAACAGCTTGGACATTATGCCAATAAATGTCCATGGCGGTCGGGAAAATGATCGCGTCTAGTAACCATTGGAGGAGGTTCACTAGACCCAGCATCATTATCCTCCAAGCTGTCCTTTAAAGGGACAATCACGCTAGGCTCATCCACGCTAACAGTCGAGCTTTGTGTGGACTCTGGAGCAGAGGGGAATTTCATGTCTGAAAGGTGGCAGATGAGGTTTAACAATGATAAATGTAAGGTTCTACAGATGGGAAGAAGGAATCAATATCACCATTACACACTGAATGGGAAACCACTGGGTAAATCTGACAGGGAGAAGGACTTGGGGATCCTAGTTAATGATAAACTTACCTGGAGCAGCCAGTGCCAGGCAGCAGCTGCCAAGGCAAACAGGATCATGGGGTGCATTAAAAGAGGTCTGGATACACATGATGAGAGCATTATACTGCCTCTGTACAAATCCCTAGTTAGACCGCACATGGAGTACTGTGTCCAGTTTTGGGCACCGGTGCTCAGGAAGGATATAATGGAACTAGAGAGAGTACAAAGGAGGGCAACAAAATTAATAAAGGGGATGGGAGAACTACAATACCCAGATAGATTAGCGAAATTAGGATTATTTAGTCTAGAAAAAAGACGACTGAGGGGCGATCTAATAACCATGTATAAGTATATAAGGGGACAATACAAATATCTCGCTGAGGATCTGTTTATACCAAGGAAGGTGACGGGCACAAGGGGGCATTCTTTGCGTCTGGAGGAGAGAAGGTTTTTCCACCAACATAGAAGAGGATTCTTTACTGTTAGGGCAGTGAGAATCTGGAATTGCTTGCCTGAGGAGGTGGTGATGGCGAACTCAGTCGAGGGGTTCAAGAGAGGCCTGGATGTCTTCCTGGAGCAGAACAATATTGTATCATACAATTAGGTTCTGTAGAAGGACGTAGGACGGGGATTTATTATGATGGAATATAGGCTGAACTGGATGGACAAATGTCTTTTTTCGGCCTTACTAACTATGTATGTTACTATGTACTATGTATGTCCTCTGCTTTTGCTCGGCACCATGCAATACCTCTGGCGATGCTCGCCAAACTGGTGACTGTTAGAGTAATAAATGGGTTGACACTTCCCTCACAAATCACACACCAGACTGTCCCTTTCACGTTATCCATGTCCCCTTCCCACCAGGAGATTATTCCTCTTCTTGTCCTTCCCGAGGTAATGGACGAGATTCTGCTGGGAATACCCTGGCTCCGTTTCCACTCCCCACATATTGAGTGGACCTCTGGGAGGATATTGGGTTGGAGTGAATCATGTGAGGGCAGATGTGTGAGGGAGTGCGTTCAGGTTTTCACTACCAAGATACCCGCAGATCTTTCTTCCCTTCCCAAGTGCTATTGGTCCTATGCAGACGTGTTCTCCAAAAAGGCTGCGGAGACCCTTCCGCTTCACCACCCCTATGACTGTCCTATTGATCTCATGCCTGGAGCAGAACCTCCTCGGGGATGCGTTTATCAGGATGCCCCTGCAGGTGACACTGACTTCCTAATGAACCCTCTTGCCAAATTCTCTTTCCGGGAGAGAGAGGGGTCTCTCTCCCGGAAAGAGAATTTGGCAAGAGTGTTCATTAGGAAGTCAGTGTCACCTGCAGGGGCGGGGTTCTTCTTCGTGCAAAAGAAGAATGGAGAATTACGTCCATGCATAGATTACAGGGGTCTTAACACCATCACCGTTAAGAATAAGTACCCGTTGCCCCAGATTTCTGAGCTCTTTGATAGGTTACGGGGAGCAAGGGTATTTACCAAATTAGATCTGCGGGGTGCTTATAACCTGATTTGCATCCATAAGGGGGACAAATGGAAGACTGCTTTTAATACCAGGGATGGGCACTATGAGTATCTAGTGATGCCCTTCGGGCTCTGTAATGCCCCAGCCGTTTTCCAAGACTTTGTTAATGATATTTTCCGGGATATGCTCTCCACCTCGGTCGTAGTCTATCTGGATGATATCCTCATCTTCTCTCCAGATATTGACTCCCACCGGAGAGATGTTGACAGAGTCTTCGACCTCTTACGGGCAAATTCCCTCTATGCAAAGTTGGAGAAGTGTATGTTTGAGCAGGAGTCTTTACCTTTCCTGGGCTATATCATCTTCACCAGGGATTGGCTATGGATCCTGCCAAACTACAGGCTGTGATGGACTGGCAAGAACCCCATTCTCTTAAAGCGGTGCAGCGCTTTATGGGGTTCATTAATTACTATCGCCAGTTCATTCCCCACTTCTCAACTTTGGTAGCTCCCTTGGTAGCCCTCACCAAGAAGGGAGCAAATCCCAAATTGTGGTCTGAGGAGGTCTCCAAGGCTTTCTCTTCTATTAAGTCTCATTTTGCTAGCGCTCCTATCCTACATCGTCCCGATGTTGATAAGCCGTTTATAATGGAGGTGGATGCCTCATCTGTTGATGCTGGAGCAGTCCTCTTCCAAAAGGATGCTCAAGGTCGGAAGCATCCTTGCTTCTTCTTCTTCTCCAAGACCTTCACACCAGTGGAGAGGAATTATTTCATCGGGGACAGGGAGTTACTAGCAATGAAGTTGGCCTTCTCAGAGTGGAGACATCTTTTGGAGGGGGCTCGCTTTCCCTTCTAAGTCTTCACGGACCACAAAAATTTGGTATATTTACAAACAGCCCAGCGGCTAAATTCTCGTCAGGCCAGATGGTCCTTGTTCTTCTCCCAGTTCCACTTCATCCTCCATTATCTCGCTGGGGAGAAGAACATTCGTGCTGACGCCCTCTCTCACTCCGTTGTGTCTTCTTCTGAGGAGGAAAGGGAGCCTCGGCTTATTGTCCCTTCTAAGAGCCTGAGAACCGTAGCTCTGGTTTCGCTAGAGTCTGTGCCTCCGGGCAAGACTTTTGTACCTATTAACTTGCGACCGGAGGTTCTATCTTGGGCTCATTCGTCCAGGGTGGTTGGGCATTTTGGGACAAAGAGGACATCTGAGCTGCTGGCAAGGATGTACTGGTGGCCGCATATGGTCCGTGACATCAGAGATTATATTCGGGCGTGTGTCTCCTGCGCCAAAAATAAGTCTCCTCGACAACGGCCAGCTGGGTTACTTTATTCCTTGCCAGTGGTGGACAGGCCCTGTGAGATGGTCGGGATGGACTTTGTGGTGGGCTTGCCCAAGTCTCGTGGCTGTACCATCATTTGGGTTATCACCGATCATTTTTCTAAGATGGTGCATTTGGTGCCGCTTCCACGGCTACCTTCTGCACGGGCCTTGGCAGCGTTGTTTATAAAACACATCTTCCGCCTACACGGTATGTCAGACAAAATTGTCAGTGACCGGGGTCCACAGTTTGCGTCTCGGTTCTGGAGAGAGCTTTGTCGTCTCAGAATTGAGTTGAATCTCTCTTCTGCATATCATCCCGAGACGAATGGGTTGGTAGAGAGGGCCAATCAGACCTTGGTCACATATCTGCGACATTTTGTCTCAGCCAGGCAGGATGACAGGGCATCTTTGCTATCGTGGGCGGAGTTTGCGCTGAACAACGCCGTAGCCGACTCCACTGGACAGACCCCATTCCTCCTTAACTATGGTCAGCATCCGCGGGTACCTATGCCTGTCTTCCGGTGACTCCAGGGTGGCAGACTGGTCTGTGGAGGCACGGGACATTTGGGACCGCACTCAGGATGCCATTCGGGCCTCCAAGGGGAGAATGAGGTCCTCTGCCGATGCTCATCGGCACCCCGCTCTGACCTTTGCTCCTGGCGACTTAGTGTGGCTCTCCGCCCGTAACATCAGGCTGCAAGTTAAGTTTGCACCTCGCTACTTGGGCCCTTTCAAGGTCCTCGAACAGGTTAACCATGTGGTCTACTGTTTGGCCCTTCCACCACGCCTGGGTATCACTGGCACCTTTCATATGTCCCTCTTGAAGCCCGTATACATGTCCCGGTTTTCCGAGTCATCTGCAGGGACAACGGGTTCGTCTATGGACAATTACGAGGTGAACGCTATTTTGGGGTGCAAGGTGGTATGTGGCAAAAAATTTTATTTGGTGGACTGGAAGGGTTATGGTCCTGAGGACAGGTGCTGGGAGCCTGCTGAGAACATTCAGGCTCTGCAGCTCATTGCTGCCTTCGACCGTGGCGAGGTCGAAGGAGGGGGGCCCTAGGAGGGGGGTAATGTTTGGGGTCGAGTTCCCGCCTCTGCACAGGGGGAATCTCGGGCCATCTCCACTGTGGTCTCCCATTCTTCTCCTGCAGCAGTGGAGTCTGCTCAGTGGAGACGTCGGTCCCAGCATCTCGCTCAGTCTGACTCTGTGCAAAGGGTTACTGCTGCCTTTCCAGCTTCTGCCATTGTAGCCAGTACTGGGCAGTGGCGAGCAGACATTTTTGGGACTAAGTCCTGCTTTTCCCCTTCTGAGCATGCCCAGGGTAAGATCTCTCGTTGGAGATCAAGGGTCACATGCTTAGATACTGCAGCTAATCCCATTGGTCCTCTAGGAAGGTCCTGAAGGTGCTCAACTTCTGTGGCAGCCTCCCATTGGTCCTTCTGGGAAGGTCCTGTACTTGATGCAGCTATAAAGGGTTCGCATTACCGCAGGGACATGCACTAGTATCAATCCAAGTTATGTGCTTTGCACCAGTGTGGTTATGTGTGATTGTATTCAGGGACCCAACTGAAGTAAGCCCCTAGAATACCGGCACCTCCGTTGAGGAGATTGTGTGATTGTATTCAGGGACCCGGCTGAAATAAGCCCCTAGAATACCGGCACCTCCGGTGAGGAGATTGTGTGCTTGAATGACCACTGACTGCTATTAGTTCGGCAGTTAGCTTGTGCTCCTGTGAGTCTAATAGGGCGCAGTGCTTTCCTTTTATGGCTACTCTGTGAAGTAACCGAGCTAGCCTATACTGCCAAATAGTGCCACCATTCACTAGCAGCAGGTTCCTCCTGCACAGTGGAACCCGAGCTGCAAACGCACCAATAATAATAAACATCTATATTTAGTCGGTGCGTTCCGCTAGCCCTAACACAATTGTTTCAAAGGAAAGAATAAGTAAGGCACTCGACCTCTATGGCTTGTATGCATGCTGACCACGCAAAACTCCATTTCTGAACAAAAAGCATGCTCAAGTCTGTTTAAAGTTTGCTCAGCAGCATTTAAACAAGCCTGTGAAATACTGGGAGAATATAGTCTGGTCATATGAGACCAAAATCAAACTTTTTGGATGCCATAATACACACCATGTTTGGAGGTTAAAAGGCACTGCATATCACCCAAAAAAAAACCCACCATATTAACAGTGAAGTTTGGAGGTGAGAACATTTTGGTGTGGAGTTATTCTTCAGCATACGGCACTGGCAAACTTCATATAATTGAAAGGATAAATAGACAAATGTACGGAGACATTCTTGATAAAAATCTGCTGCCATCTACCAGGATGATGAAACGAGGGTGGTCATTTCAGAAAGACAATGGTTCCAAACACACAGCAAAGGAAACTCTCTCAGCTTCAGAGATAGAAAATAAAGCTGCTACAATGGCCGAGTCAATCACTGGACCTGAATCCAATAGAAAATCTATGGAAAGAACAAAAGCTCAGAGTCCATAGAAGGAGCCCACAGAACCTTCAGGATGTGAATACAGTTTGTGTGGAAGAATGGGCCAAAATCACACCTGAGCAATGCATGCGACTAGTTTCTCCATATAGGAGGCATATTGAAGCTGTCACCACCAACAAAGGCTTTTGTACGAAGTATTAAATACATTTCAGTAACCATGTTCAATACTTTTCCCTGTGTAATTTCTAATTATTACACATAATTTATGGACATCTATGGTTTGATTGTTGATGGGTTGCTACCGACATCTGGTGAGAATTTAATGTCAATAGCACCTTTAGAAATATATTTACTTAGAAAGTTTGTGTCGTGTTCAATACTTATTTTACCCGTTACATTCAGAACAATACAGATAATGAGAATTACACCCAATATACAGGACATGAAAAGTGGTAGTGTATATATATGGCTTAAGGAGTATTACAACGAGCATATACAGTTGTGTGAAATAGTGTTTGCCCACCTCCTGATTTACTATTCATTTGCTTGTTTGTCACGCTTAAATGTTTCAGATCACCAAACAAATATAAATATTAGACAGAGATAACAAAAGTAATCACAAAATTCAGTTTTGAAATGAAGATCTTTATTATTAAGGGAAAAAGAAATCCAAACCTACAGGACTCTGTGTGAAAGAGTGGTTGCCCCCTTTCCCCTTAAAACATAAATTAACTGTGAGTTATCACATCTTTGGTTAGCGGAGTTCAAATTCCCTACCCACACCCAAGCCTGTTTACTGCCACACCTGTTCTCAATCAAGAAATCACTCAAATAGGGCCTGGCTGACAAATTGAAGTAGACCAAAAGGTCCTCAAAGGCTAGATATCATGCCGCGACCCAAAGAAATTCCGGAGCAAAAGAGAAACAAAGTAATTGAGATCCATCAGTTTGGAAAAGGTTATACAGCCATTTCTCAAGTTTTGGGACTCCAGTGAGCCAATTATCCACAAATGGCAAAAATATGGAACAGTGGTGAACATTCCCAGGAGTGTTCAGCCGACCAAAATTAACCAAAGAGCACAGCGACAACACATAAATAAATAATAATCTTTATTTTTATATAGCGCTAACATATTCCGCAGCGCTTTACAGTTTTGCACACATTATCATCACTGTCCCCATTGGGGCTCACAATCTAGAATCCCTATCAGTAACACATCCAAGAGGTCACAAAAAAAACCACAACAACATCCAAAGAACTGCAGGCCACACTTGCCTCAGTTAAGGTCAGTGTTCATGACTCCACCATAAGAAAGAGACTGGGGAAAAATGGTCTGCATGGCAGAGTTCCAAGATGAAAACCACTGCTGAGCAATAAGAACATAAAGGCTCGTCTCTGTTTTGCCAGAAAATACCTTGATGATCCACAAGAAAATACCTTGATGACTTTTGGGAGAATACTCTGTGGACTGACAAGACAAAAGTTTAACTTTTTGGAAAGTGTATGTCCCATTACATCTGGTGTAGAACTAACACAACATTTCAGAAATAGAACATCATACCAACATTAAAATATGGTTGTGGTAGTGTGATGGTTTGGGGATGTTTTGCTGCTTCAGGATCTGGAAGACTTGCTGTGATTAATGGAACCATGAATTCTGCTGTTTACAAAAAATCCTGAAGGAGAATGTATGGTCATCTATTTGTGACCTGAAGGTGAAGAGAACTTGGGTTATACAGCAATGATCCAAAACACACCAACAAGTCCACCTCTGAATGGCTTAAAAAATAAAGACAAAATTAAGACTTTGGAGTGGCCTAGTCAAAGTCCTGACGTTTATTCGAAGGAGATGCTGTGGCATGACCTTAAAAAGGCTGTTCAACTTTGGAAACTCTTCAATACGGCTTAATTACAACAATTCTACAAAAATGAGTGGGCCAAAATTCCTCCAGAGTGTTGTAAATGACTCATTGCCAGTTATCACAAACATTTGATTGCAGTTGTTGCTGCAAAGGGCGGTCCAACCAGTTTTTAGGTTTAGGGACAATCACTTTTCACACAGGGCCCGTAGGTTTGGATTTCTTTTCCCTTTAATAATAAAGACCTTCATTTAAAAACTGCAATTTGTGTTTACTTGTGTTATCTTTGTCTAATATTTAACCCCTAAAGTGAGAGTCAATTTTGTGCTTAATGACCAAGCCAATTTTTACAATTCTGACCACTGTCACTTTATGAGGTTATAGCGCTGAAACGCTTCAAAGGATCCCACTGATTCTGAGATTTTTTTTTTGTGACATATTGTACTTCATGTTTGTGGCAAAATGTATTCAATATGACTTGTGTTTATTTATGAA
The DNA here is from genome assembly GCF_032444005.1 of Ranitomeya imitator. Classification (NCBI taxonomy): domain Eukaryota; kingdom Metazoa; phylum Chordata; class Amphibia; order Anura; family Dendrobatidae; genus Ranitomeya; species Ranitomeya imitator. Next base: position 155,033,312 of record NC_091283.1, on the reverse strand, counting down.
AAAAATGGAAATTTGTCAACAATTTTGCAATTTTCAAACTTTTAATTTTTGTGCCCTTAAATCAAAGTCATATCGCACAAAATAGTTAATAAATAACATTTCCCACAAGTCTACTTTACATCAGCACAATTTTGGAAATCTAATTTATTTGTTAGGACGTTATAAGGGTTAAAAGTTGACCAGCGATTTCTAATTTTTCCAACAAAATTTTCAAAAACATTTTTTAGGGACCACCTCACATTTGAAGTGAGTTTGGGGGTCAACATAACAGAAAATATCCAAAAGTGGCACAATTCTAAAAACTGCTCCCCTCAATGTGCGGAAAACCACATACAAGAAGTTTATTAACCCTCTAGGTGCTTCACGAGAACTAAAGCAATGTGGAAGAAAAAAATGAAAATTTTACTTTTTTTCACAAAAAATTTACTGTGGAACCAAACTTTTTTATTTTCACAAAGGTATCAGGAGAAAATGGACTACAAAATTTGTTGTGCATTTTCTCCGGAGTACGCCGATACCCTGTGAGGGACAGCCACTGTTTGGAAGCATGGCAGGGCTCAGAAGGGAGGGAACACAATTTGACTTTTTGAACATAAAATTGGCTGGAATCAATGGCGCTTTCCACTTCACATTTGGTGACCCCTTGATGTACCTAAACAGTGGAAACCCCCCAATTCTAACTCCAACCCTAACACATAAATAATCCAAACCCTTACCCCAACACACCTCTAACCCTAATCCCAACCCTAACCCTAACCCCAACACCACAACCCTAACCTTAACACAACAGCCCTAACCCCAACACCACAACCCTAACCCTAGCTCCAACCCTAATCCTAGGCCAACCCTACCCTATCTCCAACACTAACCCTAGATCTAATCATAAGCCTAATAGAAAAATTAAAAAATATATATTTTTTATTCTATTATTTTTTTTAACCAAACTAAAGGGGTGATAAAGGGGGGGGGGTTCATTTACTATTTCTTTTTTTTATTTTGACCACTGTGATAGGGTTTATTACTTTTTTTTGCAGTTATTTGGTGAATAATAGAGATCGCAACACTGGGGATGGTAAAAACCGACACAAATCATTTTCTCTGGGGTCTCAGCTACCCCCGGCAGCCGAGAACCTGGAGATTTTCCAACGCTGGTGAGCACCATATTCTTTATTTTTCAGCGCTGTTGAAAAGCGGCGCCAAGGAATAAGTACCCTTAACTGCCGCCATTAAAAGGCGTATCGGCGGTCCTTAACCCCTTCCCGACCCATGACGCCACGTAGGCGTCATGAAAGTCGGTGCCAATCCGACCCATGACGCCTATGTGGCGTCATGGAAAGATCGCGTCCCTGCAGATCGGGTGAAAGGGTTAACTCCCATTTCACCCGATCTGCAGGGACAGGGGGAGTGGTAGTTTAGCCCAGGGGGGGTGGCTTCACCCCCCCGTGGCTACGATCGCTCTGATTGGCTGTTGAAAGTGAAACTGCCAATCAGAGCGATTTGTAATATTTCACCTATTATAACGGGTGAAATATTACAATCCAGCCATGGCCGATGCTGCAATATCATCGGCCATGGCTGGAAACACTAATGTGCCCCCACCCCACCGATCGCCCCCCCAGCCCCCCGATCTGTCGGGTACACTGCTCCGGCTCCCCTCCGTCCTGTGCGCCGCTCCCCCCGTGCTCTTGTCCGCTCCCCCCGTGCTCCAATCACCCTCCCCCGTGCTCCAACCACCCCCCCTGCACTCCGATCCACCCCCCCCTGCAGTCCGATCCACCCCCCCTGCAGTCCGATCCACCCCCCGATGCTCCAATGCACCCCCCCGTGCTCCGTTCCACCCCTCCCGCGCTCCGATCCACCCCCCCATGCTCCAATCCCCCCCCCGTGCTCCCCCCCACCACATCATACTTACCGATCCTGCCGGGGTCCGTCCGTCTTCTCCCTGGGCGCCGCCATCTTCCAAAATGGCGGGCGCATGCGCAGTGCGCCTGCCGAATCTGCCGGCCGGCAGATTCGTTTCAAAGTGCATTTTGATCACTGAGATAGATTATATCTCAGTGATCAAAATAAAAAAAATAATAAATGACCCCCCTTCCTTTGTCACCCCCATAGGTAGGGACAATAAAAAACTAAAGAATTTTTTTTTTTCCCCACTAATGTTAGAATAGGGTTAGGGGTAGGGTTAGGGCTAGGGTTAGGGGTAGGGTTAGGGTTAGGGTTAGGGGTAGGGTTAGGGGTAGGGTTAGGGGTAGGGTTAGGGGTAGGGTTAGGGCTAGGGTTTTGGTATGTGCACACGTATTCTGGTCCTCTGCGAATTTTTCCGCTGCGGATTTGATAAATCCGCAGTGCTAAACCGCTGCGGATTTATGGCGGATTTACCGCGTTTTTTCTGCGCATTTCACTGCGGTTTTACAACTGCGATTTTCTATTTGAGCAGTTGTAAAACCGCTGCGGAATCCGCAGAAAGAAGTGACATGCTGCGGAATGTAAACCGCTGCGTTTCCGTGCAGTTTTTCCGCAGCATGTGATTTTTGTTTCCCATAGGTTTACATTGAACTGTAAACTCATGGGAAACTGCTGCGGATCCGCAGCGTTTTCTGCAGCGTGTGCACATACCTTTAGAATTAGGCTATGTGCACACGGTGCGGATTTGGCTGCGGATCCGCAGCGGATTGGCCGCTGCGGATTCGCAGCAGTGTTCCATCAGGTTTACAGTACCATGGAAAACCAAATCCGCTGTGCCCATGGTGCGGAAAATACCGCGCGGAAACGCTGCGTTGTATTTTCCGCAGCATGTCAATTCTTTGTGCGGATTCCGCAGCGTTTTACACCTGTTCCTCAATAGGAATCCGCAGGTGAAATCCGCACAAAAAACACTGGAAATCCGCGGAAAATCCGCAGGTAAAACGCAGTGCCTTTTACCCGTGGATTTTTCAAAAATGATGCTGAAAAATCTCACACGAATCCGCAACGTGGGCACATAGCCTTAGGGTTAGGGTTGGAATTAGGGTTGTGGTTAGGGTTGTGATTAGGGCTATGGCTACATTTGGGATTAGGGTTAGGGGTGTGGGGGGGGTTAGTGTTGGAGGTAGAATTGAGGGGTTACCACTGTTTAGGCACATCAGGGGTCTCCAAACGCAACATGGCGCCACCATTGATTCCAGCCAATCTCGTATTCAAAAAGTCAAATGGTGCTCCCTCAATTCCGAGCCCCGACGTGTGCCCAAACAGTGGTTTACCCCCACATATGGGGTACCAGCATACTCAGGATAAACTGCGCAACAATTACTGGGGTCCAATTTCTCCTGTTACCCTTGTGAAAATAAAAAAATGCTTGCTAAAACATCATTTTTGAGGAAAGAAAAATGATTTCTTATTTTCACGGCTCTGCGTTGTAAACGTCTGTGAAGCACTTGGGGGTTCAAAGTGCTCACCACATATCTAGATAAGTTCCTTGGGGGGTCTAGTTTCTAAAATGGGGTCACTTGAGGGGGGTTTCTACTGTTTAGGCACACCAGGGGCTCTGCAAACGCAACGTGACGCCCGCAGACCATTTCATCAAAGTCTGCATTTCAAAAGTCACTACTTCCCTTCTGAGCCCCGACGTGTGCCCAAACAGTGGTTTACCTCCACACATGGGGTATCAGCGTACTCAGGAGAAACTGGACAACAACTTTTGGGGTCCAATTTCTCCTGCAACCCTTGGGAAAATAAAAAATTCTGGGCTAAATAATTATTTTTGAGGAAAGAAAACGTATTTATTATTTTCACGGTTCTGCATTATAAACTTCTATGAAGCACTTGGGGGTTCAAAGTGCTCACCTCACATCTAGATAAGTTCCTTTCGGGGTCTAGTTTCCAAAATGGAGTCACTTGTGGGGGGTTTCTACTGTTTAGGCACACCAGGGGCTCTGCAAACGCAACGTGACGCCCGCAGAGCATTCCATCAAAGTCTGCATTTCAAAACGTCACTACTTCAATTCTGAGCCCCGGCATGTGCCCAAACAGTAGTTTACCCCCACATATGGGGTATCACCGTACTCAGGAGAAACTGGACAACAAATATTGGGGTCAAATTTCTCCTGTTACCCTTGGGAAAATTAAAAAATTCTGGGCTAAATAATTATTTTTGAGGAAAGAAAACGTATTTATTATTTTCACGGCTCTGCATTATAAACTTCTGGAAGCACTTGGGGGTTCAAAGTGCTCACCACACATCTAGATAAGTTCCTTTCGGGGTCTAGTTTCCAAAATGGGGTCACTTGTGGGGGGTTTCTACTGTTAAGCCACATCAGGGGCTCTGCAAACGCAATGTGACGCCCACAGAGCATTCCATCAAAGTCTGCATTTCAAAACGTCACTACTTCACTTCCGAGCCCCGGCATGTGCCCAAACAGTGGTTTACCCCCACATATGGGGTATCAGCGTACTCAGGAAAAACTGGACAACAACTTTTGGGGTCAAATTTCTCCTGTTACCCTTGGGAAAATAAAAAATTGCAGGCTAAAAGATCATTTTTGAGAAAATATATATATTTTTTTTTTCATGGCTCTGCGTTATAAACTTCTGTGAAGCACTTGGGGGTTCAAAGTCCTCACCACACATCTAGATTAGTTCCTTTGGGGGTCTAGTTTCCAAAATGGGGTCATTTCTGGGGGATCTCCAATGTTTAGGCTCACAGGGGCTCTCCAAACGTGACATGGTGTCCGCTAATGATTGGAGCTAATTTTCCATTTAAAAAGCCAAATGGCGTGCCTTTCCTTCCGAGCCCTGCCGTGCGCCCAAACAGTGGTTTACCCCCACATATGGGGTATCAGCGTACTCAGGACAAACTGGACAACATTTGGGGTCCAATTTCTCCTATTACCCTTGGGAAAATAGGAAATTCCAGGCTAAAAAATCATTTTTGAGGAAAGAAAAATTATTTTTTATTTTCATGGCTCTGCGTTATAAACTTCTGTGAAGCACCTGGGGGTTTAAAGTGCTCAATATGCATCTAGATAAGTTCCTTGGGGGGTCTAGTTTCCAAAATGGGGTCACTTGTGGGGAAGCTCCAATGTTTAGGCACACAGGGGCTCTCCAAACGCGACATGGTGTCCGCTAACAATTGGAGCTAATTTTCCATTCAAAAAGTCAAATGGCGCGCCTTCCCTTCCGTGCCCTGCCGAGTGCCCAAACAGTGGTTTACCCCCACATATGAGGTATCGTCGTACTCGGGAGAAATTGCCCAACAAATTTTATGATCCATTTTATCCTATTGCCCATGTGAAAATGAAAAAATTGAGGCGAAAAGATTTTTTTTGTGAAAAAAAAGTACTTTTTCATTTTTACAGATCAATTTGTGAAGCACCTGAGGGTTTAAAGTGCTCACTAGGCATCTAGATAAGATCATTGGGGGGTCTAGTTTCCAAAATGGGGTCACTTGTGGGGAAGCTCCAATGTTTAGGCACACAGGGTCTCTCCAAACGCGACATGGTGTCCGCTAACGATGGAGATAATTTTTCATTTAAAAAGTCAAATGGCGCTCCTTCCCTTCCGAGCCTTACCATGTGCCCAAACAGTGGTTTACCCCCACGTGAGGTATTGGTGTACTCAGGAGAAATTGCCCAACAAATTTTAGGATCCATTTTATCCTGTTGCCCATGTGAAAATTAAAAAATTGAGGCTAAAAGAATTTTTTTGTGAAAAAAAAAGTACTTTTTCATTTTTACGGATCAATTTGTGAAGCACCTGGGGGTTCAAAGTGCTCACTATGCATCTAGATAAGTTCCTTGGGGCGTCTAGTTTCCAAAATGGGGTCACTTGTGGGGGAGCTCCAATTTTTAGGCACACGGGGGCTCTCCAAACGTGACATGGTGTCCGCTAAAGAGTGGAGCCAATTTTTCATTCAAAAAGTCAAATGGCGCTCCTTCCCTTCCAAGCCCTGCCGTGCGCCCAAACAGTGGTTTACCCCCACATATGAGGTATCAGCGTACTCAGGGCAAATTGGACAACAACTTTCGTGGTTCAGTTTCTCCTTTTACCATTGGGAAAATAAAAAAATTGTTGCTAAAAGATAATTTTTGTGACTAAAAAGTTAAATGTTCATTTTTTCCTTCCATGTTGCTTCTGCTGCTGTGAAGCACCTGAAGGGTTAATAAACTTCTTGAATGTGGTTTTGAGTACCTTGAGGGGTGCAGTTTTTAGAATGGTGTCACTTTTGGGTATTTTCAGCCATATAGACCCCTCAAACTGACTTCAAATGTGAGGTGGTCCCTAAAAAAAATGGTTTTGTAAATTTCGTTGTAAAAATGAGAAATCGCTGGTCAAATTTTAACCCTTATATCTTCCTAGCAAAAAAAATTTTGTTTCCAAAATTGTGCTGATGTAAAGTATACATGTGGGAAATGTTATTTATTAACTATTTTGGGTCACATAACTCTCTGGTTTAACAGAATAAAAATTCAAAATGTGAAAATTGCGAAAATGTCATTGTGAAGCTTTGCTTCGCTTATTGCCTAGGGTCCCATTTTCTGCACTGTATGGTCTGACCTCCCAAAACAAGATCACACTTATCTAAAAGTGGACAATTCCTTGAAGTGTTCACCTTTTGATGTGCTGTGGATACAATGTCACCTCCTATGGCGGTAGATCCTCTTACTATGGATGGCACTCTGACACTTTCTCTTCCTTTGAGTCTTATCTACAAAGTCTTTTCACCCCAGCTGGTATTCATATCAGAGCAGGTATCAGCCAATTCTTGAACCCTGAGGCCTCAGATAAGGGAACAGTCAGTAAAGACCTTGGGGCCATAGCATTATCTCCTGTAATCTCCCAGGTCTCTCCCATGGAACCTCCCCTCCCCTGAGAACCAAATACACTTAATTGAATCCAAGACCATTAAGCTTTTCCATCACTGGAAGAAAAGGAGATTCTGAGGTGTAAATATATGGATTAGGAAAGAAATGAGATGGATGGATAGGTAGAATAGATATAGATAATAGACAGATAGATAAATAGATACAGGCGCTTCTCACTAAATTAGGATATCATAAAAAAAGTGAATTTAGTTCACTTTTTCAATACAAAAAGTGAAATTCATATTATATAGAGTCATTACAGAGTGATCATTGTCACGTGTTTATTTGTGTTAATGTTGATAATTATGGCTTACAGCCAATTAAAACCCAAGTCATTATCTCAGTAAATTAGAATACTTTATAACACCAGCTTGAAAAATGATTTTAAAATTTGAAATGTTAGCCTACTGACAAGTATGTTCAGTAAATGCACTCTATACTTGGTCGGGGCTCCTTTTGCATCAATTACTGCATCATTGTGGCGTGGCATGGAAGGGATCAGCCTGTGGCACTGCTGAGGGGTTATGGAAGCCCAGGTTGCTTTGATAGCAGCCTTCAGCTCGTCTGCATTGTTGGGTCTGGTGTCTCATCTTCCTCTAGATAATACCCCACAGATTCTCTATGGGGTTAAGGTCAGGCGAGTTTGCTGCCACTCAAGCCCAGTGATACTTTTGTTTGTAAACCAGGTATTGGTACTTTTGGCAGTGTGAACAGGTGCCAAGTCCTGCTGGAGAATGACATTTCCATCTCCAAAAAGCTTGTCGGCAGAGGGAAGCATGAAGTGATCTACAATTTCCTGGTAGACGGCTGCGCTGACTTTGGTCTTGATAAAACACAGTGGACCTACACCAGCAGATGACATGGCTCCCCAAACCATCACTGATTGTGGAAACTTCACACTAGGCCTCCAGCAGCTTGGATTGTGGCACAGGCGTGTACTATGGAGGACAGAGAATGAACTTCAATCCAATATTGCAGCCAGCATGCAGCCAGCGGGTAAGGAAATGGTGAATCAAACACCCAAAAACCCCGCCTCCATGGCTGAAGATTGTTCCCTCCAAATTCAGGTGACAGTGTCCCTTTAAGCCCCAGGCCACACCCAGGGTTGGAGATAGGGTGGACAACCTCCCATCCACTCCCTGGTTGTCCACAAAAACCTAGACCTTAAACAAAATGGGTGATTAACTACTCTCAACACTTAGTGTGCTGGACCAAAATTTCTGAGTTTCAAATCACTGAAGCCAGTGATGTGACGTCTATTCTGGAGCTCTGATAAAGAGCAGCATGCTGTTCATTATGTCAGATATTTGGGTCTTGCCCTATACACCCTGTGACCCCTGGAGTCACCCTGCAGTCCACAGATCATGATAAGCACAGGCTGGAATAGTCTCTTGGAGTCACACTGGGAGTAGTAGTGCCACTCCCCTTTGCAGGCCATGTGCTCAGTGTCTGCAACACCGCATGTAATGAGCCGGGTTTAAAGAAGATTAATATCCAGAAAGGAGAAGACAAGGATTCCTGCAGATCTTAATGCGTCCAGCAGTGTCACTGGCGAGGAACTGACACTGCACACAATGGCGGGGACGCACATAATCCCACTGATGAGCGACACCTGCGCCAGATTAGACAGCGCTGCCCTGGACACACGATTAACGAGAATCATGTATCTGACATTATCAGATCCATCACCTCACATTACACGCTTCACTACTACTCCCAACCTCCAGGGATAAACCGGTCTAATGGATCCAGGTCACCAGACAGGTACAGTACCATTATAGGCGGGATTCTGCACAGATACAGAATAAATATAGTAAAGATGCAGTGCAGATACAGCACAGATATAGCAAAGATGCAGTGCAGATACAGAACGGACATAGCAAAGATGCAGTGCAGATACAGCACAGATATAGCAAAGATGCAGTGCAGATACAGCACAGATATAGCAAAGATGCAGTGCAGATACAGAACAGACATAGCAAAGATGCAGTGCAGATACAGCACAGATATAGAAAAGATGCAGTGCAGATACAGAACAGACATAGCAAAGATGCAGTGCAGATACAGCACAGATATAGAAAAGATGCAGTGCAGATACAGAACAGACATAGCAAAGATGCAGTGCAGATACAGCACAGATATAGAAAAGATGCAGTGCAGATACAGCACAGATATAGCAAAGGTGCAGTGCAGATACAGAACGGACATAGCAAAGATGCAGTGCAGATACAGCACAGATATAGCAAAGATGCAGGTACAATTATATGAAAAAGTTTGAGCACCCCTAATAATCTTAAGCTTAATGTTTTATAAAAATTGTTTTTTTTTCTGCAACAGCTATTTCAGTTTCACATAACTGTTGGATACAGTAATGTTTCTGCCTTGAAATGAGGTTTATTGTACCAACAGAAAATGTGCAATCTGCATTCAAACAAAATTTGACAGGTGCATAAGTATGGGCACCCCACCAGAAAAGTGACATTAATATTTAGAAGATCCTCCCTTTGCAAAAATAACAGCCTATAGTTGCTTCCTGTAGCTTTTAATGAATTCCTAGATGAAGGTATTTTTGACCATTCCTCTTTACAAAACAATTCCAGTTCAGTTATGTTTGATGGTCGCCGAGCATGGACAGCCCTCTTCAAATGATCCCACAGATGTTCAATGATATTCAGGTCTGGGGACTGGGATGGCCATTCCAGAACAGTGTAATTGTTCCTCTGCATGAATGCCTGAGTAGATTTGGAGCGGTGTTTTGGATTATTATCTTGCTGAAAGATCCATCCCCTGCGTAACTTTAACTTTGTCACTGATTCATGAACATTATTGTCAAGAATCTGCTGATACTGAGAGGAATCCATGCGTCCCTCAATTTTAACAAGATTCCCGCTGCCGGCATTGGCCACACAGCCCCAAAGCACGATGGAACCTCCAACAAATTTTACTGTGGGTAGCAAGTGTTTTTCTTGGAATGCTGTGTTTTTTGGCCGCCATGCATAACGCCTTTTTGTATGACCAAACAACTCAATCTTGGTTTCATCAGTCCACAGGACCTTCTTCCAAAAAGAAATTGGCTTCTCCAATTGTGCTTTTGCATACCTCAGCCGACTATGTTTGTGGCGTGCTTGCAGAAACGGCTTCTTTCGCATCACTCTCCCATACAGCTTCTCCTTGTGCAAAGTGCGTTGTATAGTTGACCGATGCACAGTGACACCATCTGCAGAAAGTTGATGCTGCAGCTCTCTGGAGGTGGTCTGAGGATTGTCCTTGACTGATCTCACCATTCTTCTTCTCTGCCTCTCTGATGTTTTTCTTGGCCTGCCACTTCTGGCCTTAACAAGAACTGTACCTGTGTTCTTACATTTCCTTACTATGTTCCTCACAGTGGAAATTGACAGGTTAAATCTCTGAGACAGCTTTTTGTATCCTTCCCCTGAACAACTATGTTGAATAATCTTTGTTGTCAGATCATTAGACAGTTGTTTTGAGGAGCCCATGATGCCACTCTTCAGAGGAAATTCAAACACGAGAACAACTTGCAAGTGGCCACTTTAAGTAGCTTTTCTCATGATTGCATACACCTGGCTATGAAGTTCAAAGCTTAATGAGGTTAGAAAACCAAAAAAGTGTTTTAGTAAGTCAGTAAAAAGTAGGTAGGAGTATTTAAAACAAGAAAATGATAAGGGTGCCCATACTTATGCACCTGTCAAATTTTGTTTGAATGCATATTGCACATTTTCTGTTAGTACAATAAACCACATTTCAAGGCAGAAACATTACTGTGTCCAACAGTTATTAGATATATGAAACTGAAATAGCTGTTGCAAAAAAACAATTTTTATAAAACATTAAGCTTAAGATTAATAGGGGTGCCCAAACTTTTTCTTATAACTGTATAGCAAAGATGCAGTGCAGATACAGTACAGATACACTGTGTGCAGAATTATTAGGCAAGTTGTATTTTAGAGGATTATTTTTATTATTGATCAACAACTATGTTCTCAATCAACCCAAAAGACTTAAATATCAAAGCTTAATATTTTTGGAAGTTGGAGTGCGGTTTTTTAGATTTTGCTATCTTAGGAGGATATCTGATTGTGCAGGAAACCATTACTGTGCAGAATTATTAGGCAACTTAATAAAAACCAAATATATTCCCATCTCACTTGTTTATTTTCACCAGGTAAACCAATATAACTGCACAAAATTTAGAAACAAACATTTCTGACATGCAAAAACAAAACCCGAAAAAATTAGTGACCAATATAGCCACCTTTCTTTATGATGACACTCAGCAGCCTCCATTCATAGATTCTATCAGTTGCTTGATCTGTTTACGATGAACATTGTGTGCAGCAGCCACCACAGCCTCCAGACACTGTTCCGAGAGGTGGACTGCTTTCCCTCCCTGTAGATCTCACATTTTATGAGGGACCACAGGTTCTCTATGGCAGGGGTCCCCAACTCCAGTCCTCAAGGCCCACCAACATGTCATGTTTTCAGGATTTCCTTAGTCTTGCCCAGGTAATAATTGCATCACCTGTGCAATGCAAAGGAAATCCTGAAAACATGACCTGTTGGTGGGCCTTGAGGACTGGAGTTGGGGACCCCTGCTCTATGGGGCTCAGATCAGGTGAACAAGGGGGCCATGTCATTATTTTTTTCTTGAGACCTTTACTGGGCAGCCACGCTGTGGAGTAGTTGGAGGCATGTGATGGAGCATTGTCCTGCATGAAAATCATGTTTTCCTTGAACGATACCGACTTCTTCTTGTACCACTGCTTGAAGAAGTCTTCCAGAAACTGGCAGTAGGTCTGGGAGTTGAGCTTCACTCCATCCTCAAACCGAACAGGTCCCACAAGTTCATCTTTGATGATACCAGCCCATACCAGTACCCCACCTCCACCTTGCTGGCGCCTGAGTCGGAGTGCAGCTCTCTACCCTTTACTGATCCAGCCTCTGGCCCATCAAGAGTCACTCATTTCATCAGTCCATAAAACCTTTGAAAAGTCAGTCTTAAAGGGACACTGTCACCTGAATTTGGAGGGAACAATCTTCAGCCATGGAGGCGGGGTTTTTGTGTGTTTGATTCACCCTTTCCTTACCCGCTGGCTGCATGCTGGCTGCAATATTGGATTGGAGTTCATTCTCTGTCCTCCGTAGTACACGCCTGCACAAAGCAATCTTGCCTTGCGCAGGCATGCACTATGGAGGACAGAGAATGAACTTCAATCCAATATTGCAGCCAGCATGCAGACAGCGGGTAAGGAAAGGGTGAATCACACACACAAAAACCCCGCCTCCATGGCTGAAGATTGTTCCCTCCAAATTCAGGTGACAGTGTCCCTTTAAGATATTTCTTGGACCAGTCTTGACGTTTTATCTGATGTTTCTTGTTCAAAGGTGGTCGTTTTTCAGCCTTCCTTACCTTGGCCATGTCCCCGAGTATCGCACACCTTGTGCTTTTTTTTTACTCCAGTAACGTTGCAGCTCTGAAATATGGCAAAACTGGTGGCACATGGCATCTTCACGCTTTATTTTCCTCAATTCATGGGCAGTTATTTTGCGCCTTTTTTGCCCAACACGCTTCTTGTGACCCTGTTGACTATTTGCCATTAAACGCTTGATTGTTCGGTGATCACGCTTCAAAAGTTTGGCAATTTCAAGACTGCTGCATCCCTCTGCAAGACCTCTCACAATTGTGGACTTTTCAGAGCCCGTCAAATCTCTCTTCTGACCCATTTTGCCAACGGAAAGGAAGTTGCCTAATAATTAAGCACACGTTATATAGGGTTTTGAGGTCATTAGACAACACCCCTCCTCATTACAGAGATGCACATCACCTGATTTACTTAATTGGTAGTTGGCTCTCAAGGCTGAACAGCTTGGAGTAGGACAACATGTATAAAAAGTATCATGTGATCAAAATACAACTTGCCTAATAATTCTGCACACAGTGTATAGCAAAGATGCAGTGCAGATACAGCAGGGATACAGCACAGATATAGCAAGGACACAGCAGAGAAAACATGAATACAGAAAGTATAAAAGCACAATACAGCATAGATACAACAGGGATTAAGCACAGATATAGTATGGCTACTGCACAGAAAGCACGGATACAGCAAAGATATAACAGATACAGCAGTGATTTAGCAGGGATACAGCACAGATGGAGAGGAGGGATCCAGCTAACCAACAGTGAACAGTCTTTATTCACAAAGGTATATAACAGAGGATTAAAAACTAAGTTTTCACAATGATGGTAATAGTGAGGATGACAACATCAACGCATTTCGAGTGACCAAGCAGCCTTATTCAATGTTGAACAAGGGTGCTTGGTTACGTGAAACCGTGATGATATCATCATCATCATGAAAACTGATTTTAATCCTCTCTTATACATCTTTGTGAATAAAGACTAAACTGTTCATGAGCTGGATTCAGGACAGATACAGCAGGTATATTGGCATGGAAACAACGTGGATACACAACACAGATAACAGCGGTTCAGCAGGGATACAGCACCGAGACAAAATTACAATACAGATACAATGAGAAAGCACGGCTTTAGTACAGATCCAGCACGGCTTTAGTACAGATCCAGCACGGCTTTAGTACAGATCCAGCACGGCTTTAGTACAGATCCAGCACGGCTTTAGTACAGATCCAGCACGGCTTTAGTACAGATCCAGCACGGCTTTAGTACAGATCCAGCACGGCTTTAGTACAGATCCAGCACGGCTTTAGTACAGATCCAGCACGGCTTTAGTACAGATCCAGCACGGCTTTAGTACAGATCCAGCACGGCTTTAGTACAGATCCAGCACGGCTTTAGTACAGATCCAGCACGGCTTTAGTACAGATCCAGCACGGCTTTAGTACAGATCCAGCACGGCTTTAGTACAGATCCAGCACGGCTTTAGTACAGATCCAGCACGGCTTTAGTACAGATCCAGCACGGATTTAGTACAGATCCAGCACGGATTTAGTACAGATCCAGCACGGATTTAGTACAGATCCAGCACGGATTTAGTACAGATCCAGCACGGATTTAGTACAGATCCAGCAGCAAGTTTCATACATGACAGACTTGGATACACTGCTCAGCAGACAGTATAACATAGGATAAAGGTACCTTCACACATAACGATATTGTTAACGATATCGTTGCTATTTGTGACGTAGCAACGATATCGTTAATGAAATCGTTATGTGTGACAGCGACCAACGATCAGGCCCCTGCTGGGAGATCGTTGGTCGCTGAAGAAAGTCCAGAACTTTATTTCGTCGCTGGACTCCTGCTGACATCGCTGGATCGGCGTGTGTGACACCGATCCAGCGATGTCTTCACTGGTAACCAGGGTAAACATCGGGTAACTAAGCGCAGGGCCGCGCTTAGTAACCCGATGTTTACCCTGGTTACCATGCTAAAAGTAAAAAAAAAAAAAAACAGTACATACTTACCTACAGCCATCTGTCCTCCAGCGCTGCGCTCTGCACTCCTCCTGTACTGGCTGTGAGCCGGAAAGCAGAGCGGTGACGTCACCGCTCTGCTTTCCGGCTCCCAGACAGTACAGGAGGAGAGCAGAGAAGCAGAGCGCAGCGCTGGAGGACAGACAGCGGTAGGTAAGTATGTACTGTTTGTTTTTTTTTACTTTTAGCATGGTAACCAGGGTAAACATCGGGTTACTAAGCGCGGCCCTGCGCTTAGTTACCCGATGTTTACCCTGGTTACCGGCATCGTTGGTCGCTGGAGAGCGGTCTGTGTGACAGCTCTCCAGCGACCAAACAGCGACGCTGCAGCGATCCGGATCGTTGTCGGTATCGCTGCAGCGTCGCTTAATGTGAAGGGGCCTTAAGATAGTATTGCATACATGGCTCAGCAGACCGTATCACACACAAAAAGCTTAAGGTACCTTCACACATAACGATATTGTTAACGATATCGTTGCTTTTTGTGACGTAGCAACGATATCGTTAATAAAATCGTTATGTGTGACAGCGACCAACGATCAGACCCCTGCTGGGAGATCGTTGGTCGCTGAAGAAAGTCCAGAACTTTATTTCGTCACTGGATCTCCCGCTGACATCGCTGGATCGGCGTGTGTGACACCGATCCAGCGATGTCTTCACTGGTAACCAGGGTAAACATCGGGTAACTAAGTGCAGGGCCGCGCTTAGTAACCCGATGTTTACCCTGGTTACCATCCTAAAAGTAAAAAAAACAAACAGTACATACTTACCTAACGCTGTCTGTCCTCCAGCGCTGTGCTCTGCACTCCACCTGCACTGGCTGTGAGCGTCGGTCAGCCGGAAAGCAGAGCGGTGACGTCACCACTCTGCTTTCCGGCCACTGTGCTCACAGCCAGTACAGGAGGAGTGCAGAGAAGCAGAGCGCCGGGGACAGACAGCGGTAGGTAAGTATGTACTGTTTGTTTTTTTTACTTTTAGGATGGTAACCAGGGTAAACATCGGGTTACTAAGCGCGGCCCTGCGCTTAGTTACCCGATGTTTACCCTGGTTACCGGCATCGTTGGTCGCTGGAGAGCGGTCTGTGTGACAGCTCTCCAGCGACCAAACAGCGACGCTGCAGCGATCCGGATCGTTGTCGGTATCGCTGCAGCGTCGCTTAATGTGAAGGGGCCTTAAGATAGTATTGCATACATGGCTCAGCAGACCGTATCACACACAAAAAGCTTAAGGTACCTTCACACATAACGATATTGTTAACGATATCGTTGCTTTTTGTGACGTAGCAACGATATCGTTAATAAAATCGTTATGTGTGACAGCGACCAACGATCAGACCCCTGCTGGGAGATCGTTGGTCGCTGAAGAAAGTCCAGAACTTTATTTCGTCACTGGATCTCCCGCTGACATCGCTGGATCGGCGTGTGTGACACCGATCCAGCGATGTCTTCACTGGTAACCAGGGTAAACATCGGGTAACTAAGTGCAGGGCCGCGCTTAGTAACCCGATGTTTACCCTGGTTACCATCCTAAAAGTAAAAAAAACAAACAGTACATACTTACCTAACGCTGTCTGTCCTCCAGCGCTGTGCTCTGCACTCCACCTGCACTGGCTGTGAGCGTCGGTCAGCCGGAAAGCAGAGCGGTGACGTCACCACTCTGCTTTCCGGCCACTGTGCTCACAGCCAGTACAGGAGGAGTGCAGAGAAGCAGAGCGCCGGGGACAGACAGCGGTAGGTAAGTATGTACTGTTTGTTTTTTTTACTTTTAGGATGGTAACCAGGGTAAACATCGGGTTACTAAGCGCGGCCCTGCGCTTAGTTACCCGATGTTTACCCTGGTTACCGGCATCGTTGGTCGCTGGAGAGCGGTCTGTGTGACAGCTCTCCAGCGACCAAACAGCGACGCTGCAGCGATCCGGATCGTTGTCGGTATCGCTGCAGCGTCGCTTAATGTGAAGAGGCTTTTAGATAAAACTGTGAATACTCAGTATCACACAGAATGAGCTTAGATACACCGGTCAGCAGCCAGTATTACACAGGATGGGATTAGATACACAGGTCAGCAGCCAGTATTACACAGGATGGGGTTAGATACATAGTTCAGTACAATATTGCACATGGTATCATTAGATACAGCAGCCAGTATCCCACATGACAGGCTTAGATACATAGCTGTAATGTAGATGCTGTGATACAGCTCTTTTGGCCGCAGACGTCTTAGGATGCGCAGGTGGAGTAGAGATGGACGGTTAGTGCTGCGGGTGGACTGACAGCCATAGAGCGGATGAGACAGCCTGTAATGCTGAGTATCGGGATGGGAATTGAAAGTGCAGAATTACAGCAAACATTTCCCTGTAATTCATCCTCGGAGCTCTGTGCCAAGATCACATTTGGCCGGGACCGGGGGGGGGGGGGGGGGGGTAATTGAGCAGTAATGAACTCTGAGGTGTCCCGTAATTGAGGACTGAGCATTGCGCTCCGTGCCAAAGCCATAAATGTCTGAGGATCTGCGGGCGGATGCAATCTCGCAGATATCTGTAAGTACAGCTCCGGCCGCTCCCTGTGGATCCCTTACTATGAATTATAGAAATCCTTCATTAGGACTCAGGCTTTTATCACGGGCGGGGTGGGGGGCCGAGAAGCGACCACCATTGTCAGTGCGCACTTCTGTTAGGATGGTACGTGGGCGTCTCGTTGGCGCGTCCATTACCTGCCATCAGCGGCCATTTTTATAGTCTAGGAGGGGCACTATGGATTGGGGCTTTAGGTTTTACTTTAGTCACCCCTGCGGCCTCGTAATGCAGGATGATAGATGACGCTTTGTGCTTGGCGCCCGGGAAGAGATTTACTCTGCATAAAGGCAAGTCTTTACAATGGCCGACACGTGATGGCGTCAGCCCTTTCATATATGCAGCTCTAGCGAAAAGGCCCTATAGCATGACGCCCACCATAATGTGATGTGAGATGCCATATCTGCCATTTATATCATTAGCACGGGCCTCATGGGTGGGAACAAGTTGCCAATAGCAACCACTCAGATCATCACGCTCATTATTCCATAACAATCAATAAGAATCCAGCTTGAACTTCTCTAGTGCTGGTAAGAAATAGAAGCAGTGAGCTGATTGGTTACTACGGGCAAAAACAAGCAAATAGATAATTGGTTGTAAGGGGAAAACTTTAGATTGTTCTTGAAATTGCCATGGTAACATTCGTTTCCATGCATTATGCCTGATACATTTTGGTTAGACAAAATGGCCACTTCAGGTCTGAGGAAGAGATTAGTATCCCTATCACATGAGCTCCTGGCTGAACTTCACCCAATGTGCGCTCAGTCCCAGAATGAGTTAAGACCCGGTCACAAAATGACCTAAAGGGGTCAACTGCATGGACATGAAGCTTCTAGAAGTAGCCAGAAATGATCACTTCAAACAAAGAGAAAGTATGAAATACTGAAGGAATATAGAAAGCCAGAAAGATCTCCTCTCCATCCACACAAATCTATGTGACATGTATCCTCAGTCACCCACTTCTGGTGGAGGATGGGTGCACAACATGCACAATTTCTCAATTAGCCGCAGTGCTGGGTTAGGATTGGCCGATTGTCCGTGAAACATGGAGTTTTTGACATTTTACTTGACCCTCCATCAGGAGAGCGCAGGAGTGGCTGCTCCATTCACAGAAATACCTTCATGTCACACAAACTTAATATTCAGGAAAGCTCAGATTTGTTTTTCAGGTCTAAGGCCTCAAATAAATTATTAGCAAATATAATCTGTAGTATTAGTTATCTAGGGTTAGATATCCCCCCCGCCCCTCAGTATACATGGGCCGGTGACTGCGCGAAAGATCCCCAGATGTACATTTCCACGTATAATTTCCAGGAAACACCACCCAAAATATTTACTTGCCCCTACAGTAGCGGAATCACATGACTAAGGAGAGCACTCAAGCCAAGGCCACCATGTCACACGTTTCCTGATCCAGTTGTAGACCCTAAACCTAGAACCACCAGGGAAAAGCCATCTTCCCGATATCCAAAAATCAGAAATATCAGATGACCCACTGGAGCATCACCATAATATATAGGATCGGAAGAAGCCTCAGATCTGCTGGAAAGTTCCACATCCTCGGATAATGGAGTCACCCCCTCCAAACCACTGCCGTCCCCAAAGGCCATTTATTAGTGACAGCGCAGATCACAAGAACTTGCGAAGAGAGATGTATGGATGGATGACTTCTGCCTACATGGCCGCTGACGACACCGCAGGAGCCTCAACACTGCAATTCACAGGGAATAATGGAAAATGGCCAGGAAGAAGTATGCATGAACTAGAGCATGAGTGAAGAAGCATGAAGTCCAAGGGGAGAGAGGGTCTCTGCTATTGGACCCTGCACCCATTGGAAATTGTTCAATATTTAGGGCAATATTTTCCCCAACCAGGGGCATAGCGCAAGTAGACAATATTTTCCCCAACCAGGGGCATAGCGCAAGTAGAAGGAACAGCTGCACCCAGTGTTTAACCCTGAAGGGGCACAGTAGCAGATTTTGCATTTGAGCCCAAAATAATTATATTTAATCACAACTTGGCCATCACTCAAAAGCAGATACCACCACCCAAAAAGAAAGTGCAGGTCACTCCCATACTTGGACTTTGTGGTCTCATGTGTATGGGCCGCACCACAGCTGCAGGTCTGTGTTACAGAGGAGTGAGCGATGCCGAGGGTAGAATACGGGGTTCACAGACAGCGAAGATGCTATAACACAGCTATTATAGCTTCGCACATGGAAGAAAAGTCCATGGGATTGAAACCAGGAAAAAAAAAAAAAAAGAATGTTGGACATGGATTGGTCAGCGCGGGGAAAAAGTAAAATAATTAAAACTCTTTTTTTTTGGGACCACTTTAAGGAAAAAAAAAAAAAAACACAGACAAGTCCATTAAGCAGATTTCTTTCCCTAGCACCCCATGGAGATCTCAATGTCTCCAGTGCTAATTGTACGACTTGTATGCTTTTCACTTTAATTATTAATGTTTCTTCTTTTCATTTCAGCTTAAAATCATATTTTAATTACCACAATACAAGAGGTTAAGAACCTGCCACCAGGGCTACAAATTACTGCCAGATATTATTTAAATAACGGGATTTCCTCCCTCCTTCTAGAAATTTTTTTGTATTTTTTTTTTTTTTTTACACAACCCAAAAAGAGAAGAAAACAGACAGAAGGCGAATTTCATCCACAAGCAGGTGTGTGGAGTGGTTTCTTTTTTTTATTATATAGAGTGTAAAATGCAATTGTCAGATAAGACATCTCTGTAACATAATGAATATCATCCAAACGTGATTTTTTAATTTGTTAAAACATTTTTTAAAAGGAACAAAAAAAAAAAAGTCAAACTCAACTTCCAAAAAAACGGAATGTTCTTAAAGATTAAAATTTGAAATTCACACACAAAAAAAAATTAGCTTGAATTCCGTTTTTTCGTCACCCAAAAAACAAAAACAAAATGTCTGTACACAGAAAAAATAAAATAAAACTACAAACATTCAAAATCACATCCCTTTTATTAAATCAAATGGGTTGTTTTTATTTTTAGCACATACTGTGGTTAATACTAGAGTCTTTACTTTCTAGGATAAATTTGACAATTACATAAGAAAATATTTAAAACAAAAAAAAAAAAATCAAAGCGACATGAACAAACCCTGGAGTTAAAAAATAGTTATTACGATTCTTTTTTTTTTTCTTCTTTTTTAAACCTAGGTTTCCACAGTGTTTGCATTTAAAGATTCTTATTACAGTTGAAACTTTTTTTTTTTAATTTTTTTCATATTAAAAAATAATAGTATTTATTTCTGACAGCACAAAAAAAGTAAATTTCTGTTATAGCTTGGAAGTCTGATATACAGAGGCATCTTCAGAAGTGATAAACATTGCTTTATAAAATGCCCCACCCTCCCCCGGTCCTACCAGACGGACGCCAATCACATTGCACTGCGATGTGTTAAAATGTCCATCGGAAAGGACAGGGAGGGGAAGGGGTTAACAATCATTTTTTTTTTTTTTAATATTAACCCTTCAAAACCCTAGGTATTGTACAAAGCCTACAAAAATGACCCTGCTCCCCCTCCCCTTTTACCCCGACACACAATACTTGTCTCAAGAAATAGATCCAAATATTTCCTTTTTAGAACGAGCAATAATTTCCAAGTAACATAGATCGATACTTCTCTTTAAAAAAAAAAAAAAAAAAAGCAATAAAATCAAAAATACAGTCATAATACCAGAAAAATCAGACGTAAAACATTTAATGAATTTACAGTTAAGAATATTTAAATACACATTTAAAAAATTCAGGAACTGTGTACATAATTTTATATCATTTTGATAAGACCTCCAAGCTGCATTGTCTGATAGACAAAATGCTACGAAGAAAAAAATAAAAATAAGTTGAGACAAATATGTTGCAATATCAGCACCAAAAAAGGGGGCGAAAGGAGCTACACAATGGAGGAATATACAGATTTTTTTTTCTCTTTTTTTGCCATTTTATATTTTCTTTTCAATATAACCTGATCTGCTCCAAGAAAAAAAAAAAAAAAAAAAAAAAAAGAATTCATTTTAACACTTTTTTTTTTCAAGGGTAAGAAATGTATACAAAGAAAAATAAAAATAAAAATAAACGAATAAAAATACTCCCAGCACATTTATATCTTTAGTATATTACAGAATCCTGATTCTTAGCAAAGTTCAGTATAGATTTATCCCTATATTCACTAGTGTTTTACAAACAGAAAGAGAAAGTCTTCATCAAAACATATGCAAATCTAGAAACCGGTTACAAATTAAGAATTAAAGGTTCTTCTGCAATGATTCCGAGGGAAAGGAGAAAAAAAAAAAAAAAAAAGGGGGGGGGGGGGGAAAAACCAAAAAAATTTGAATGGAAACTGCCTGGATTATTGTTCTACTGCTCCTGGAAGACAAGAAAATATTAAAAAAATAAATAAATCAATCAGCAAATCGGAACCAAGTCAATCAGTAGGAATTTTATTTAACTTTTTATTATAAAAATAAATTATAAAATTCCAATCATCTAAGATAAAGCTATTAATACTTCCACAACTAATTATTTCTCATCTAACCTTGTAATTGGTGGTTTTAAAAGTGCTAATAAATAAAGTGGTGATCTGCTTTTCCAAGGGGACAAGCACCCTTCAGTCACTCACCTGGCTGTGGGTTTGCGTCTGTCCCAGAGACTGCCCATAGTAAGCAGCTTGCTGTCTGTAATACTCTGCCCACGCCATGGTGTAGTCGGGCTGGGAGCTTGGCTGAGACGGGGCGCTGGCTGCTTGATCTGACAAAATAAAAATGACAAAACATCTGACCAATCATCCACTAACAGGCATGAGAGGAATAAGAGCAGCAGGGACAATTGTCAGAGAACAACTCCGAGGACATCAGTCAGCGAGCACAGACACCATCCCTACAGAACTCACTCTGCTTCTTGTAGTACTCCTCCCACGCTTTACTGTAATCGGGCTGTGCGTTCTGCTGCTGACTCTGCTGACCTGCGACCCAAACACGAAACAGGAGTGAGTGCGAGGAGGAGTACACGCAGCGCACAGTATACGGTATAATCACACACAGAGGGACCCAGCACTCAGTATACGGTATAATCACACACACACACACACACACACACACACACAGGAGGTCACAGCGCTCAGTATACGGTATAATCACACAGGAGGTCACAGCGCTCAGTATACGGTATAATCATACATACAGGAGGACCCAGCGCTCCGTATACGGTATAATCACACACACACAGGAGGTCACAGCGCACAGTATACGGTATAATCACACACACACACACACACACACAGGAGGTCACAGCGCTCAGTATACGGTATAATCATACAGGAGGACCCAGCGCTCCGTATACGGTATAATCACACACACACAGGAGGTCACAGCGCTCAGTATACGGTATAATCACACAAAGGAGGTCACAGCGCTCAGTATACGGTATAATCACACATACAGGAGGTCACAGCGCTCAGTATACGGTATAATCATACATACAGGAGGTCACAGCGCTCAGTATACGGTATAATCATACATACAGGAGGTCACAGCGCTCAGTATAGGGTATAATCACACACAGGAGGTCACAGAGCTCAGTATACGGTATAATCACACACACAGGAGGTCACAGCGCTCAGTATACGGTATAATCATACATACAGGAGGTCACAGCGCTCAGTATAGGGTATAATCATACATACAGGAGGTCACAGCGCTCAGTATACGGTATAATCACACACAGGAGGTCACAGCGCTCAGTATACGGTATAATCACACACACAGGAGGTCACAGCGCTCAGTATACGGTATTATCACACATACAGGAGGTCACAGCGCTCAGTATACGGTATAATCATACATACAGGTCACAGCGCTCAGTATACGGTATAATCATACATACAGGAGGTCACAGCGCTCAGTATAGGGTATAATCACACACAGGAGGTCACAGAGCTTAGTATACGGTATAATCACACACAGGAGGTCACAGCGCTCAGTATACGGTATAATCACACACACAGGAGGTCACAGCGCTCAGTATACGGTATAATCACACACACAGGACGTCACAGCGCTCAGTATACGGTATAATCACACATACAGGAGGTCACAGCGCTCAGTATACGGTATAATCATACATACAGGTCACAGCGCTCAGTATACGGTATAATCATACATACAGGAGGTCACAGCGCTCAGTATACGGTATAATCACACACACAGGAGGTCACAGCGCTCAGTATACGGTATAATCACACACAGGACGTCACAGCGCTCAGTATACGGTATAATCACACATACAGGAGGACCAAGCGCTCAGTATACAGTATAGCAAATAGATCAATGGCTGCACTCAAAATTAATCTGTGCTAGAGCAAGGTAATGTGCAATACATGAAATGGGAATAGCATAATGGCTTGTGAAATATATGAAAAAACACATGAGATTCTTAGCACCAGTTCAGATTAGATTGCTGTTCAGTCAGTTTTTCTATATCTACTATGTAATATTTTTTCTGACTTGAACGCCCCGTCCTTCACCATGCTGTGATTTTAATTACATCGTAACACAGTTGGTTCTGAGCTTCCTATATAAGCAGGCTTTACCACGTTATTAGCCATAGGTAAGTGTTCACACTAGGCAGTCAGCTCAGGTACCCATCCGTTCTGAGATTACCTTGACGATTGGTGGATGGGCTCACAACTTTTGGCCAAATCTTGTGCTAAGAATCTCATGTGTTTTTTCATATATTTCACAAGCCATTATGCTATTCCCATTTCATGTATTGCACATTACCTTGCTCTAGCACAGATTAATTTTGAGTGCAGCCATTGACCTATTTGCTATATGACTTTTTTGGTTATGCACCAGTTTAGATTAGATTGCTGTTCAGTCAGTTTTTCTATATCTACAGTATAATCACACACAGGAGGTCACAGCGCTCAGTATACGGTATAATCATACATACAGGTCACAGCGCTCAGTATACGGTATAATCATACATACAGGAGGACGCAGCGCTCAGTATACGGTATAATCACACACAGGAGGTCATAGCGCTCCGTATACGGTATAAACATACATACAGGAGGTCACAGCTAACAGTATATGGTATAATCACACACAGGAGGTCACAGCGCTCAGTATACGGTATAATCACACATACGGGAGGACCCAGCGCTCAGTATACGGTATAATCACACATACAGGAGGACCCAGCGCTCAGTATACGGTATAATCACACATACGGGAGGACCCAGCGCTCAGTATACGGTATAATCACACATACAGGAGGACCCAGCGCTCAGTATACGGTATAATCATACATACAGGAGGACCCAGCGCTCCGTATACGGTATAATCACACACACACAGGAGGTCACAGCGCACAGTATACGGTATAATCACACACACACACACACACACACAGGAGGTCACAGCGCTCAGTATACGGTATAATCATACAGGAGGACCCAGCGCTCCGTATACGGTATAATCACACACACACAGGAGGTCACAGCGCTCAGTATACGGTATAATCACACAAAGGAGGTCACAGCGCTCAGTATACGGTATAATCACACATACAGGAGGTCACAGCGCTCAGTATACGGTATAATCATACATACAGGAGGTCACAGCGCTCAGTATACGGTATAATCATACATACAGGAGGTCACAGCGCTCAGTATAGGGTATAATCACACACAGGAGGTCACAGAGCTCAGTATACGGTATAATCACACACACAGGAGGTCACAGCGCTCAGTATACGGTATAATCATACATACAGGAGGTCACAGCGCTCAGTATAGGGTATAATCATACATACAGGAGGTCACAGCGCTCAGTATACGGTATAATCACACACAGGAGGTCACAGCGCTCAGTATACGGTATAATCACACACACAGGAGGTCACAGCGCTCAGTATACGGTATTATCACACATACAGGAGGTCACAGCGCTCAGTATACGGTATAATCATACATACAGGTCACAGCGCTCAGTATACGGTATAATCATACATACAGGAGGTCACAGCGCTCAGTATAGGGTATAATCACACACAGGAGGTCACAGAGCTTAGTATACGGTATAATCACACACAGGAGGTCACAGCGCTCAGTATACGGTATAATCACACACACAGGAGGTCACAGCGCTCAGTATACGGTATAATCACACACACAGGACGTCACAGCGCTCAGTATACGGTATAATCACACATACAGGAGGTCACAGCGCTCAGTATACGGTATAATCATACATACAGGTCACAGCGCTCAGTATACGGTATAATCATACATACAGGAGGTCACAGCGCTCAGTATACGGTATAATCACACACACAGGAGGTCACAGCGCTCAGTATACGGTATAATCACACACAGGACGTCACAGCGCTCAGTATACGGTATAATCACACATACAGGAGGACCAAGCGCTCAGTATACAGTATAGCAAATAGATCAATGGCTGCACTCAAAATTAATCTGTGCTAGAGCAAGGTAATGTGCAATACATGAAATGGGAATAGCATAATGGCTTGTGAAATATATGAAAAAACACATGAGATTCTTAGCACCAGTTCAGATTAGATTGCTGTTCAGTCAGTTTTTCTATATCTACTATGTAATATTTTTTCTGACTTGAACGCCCCGTCCTTCACCATGCTGTGATTTTAATTACATCGTAACACAGTTGGTTCTGAGCTTCCTATATAAGCAGGCTTTACCACGTTATTAGCCATAGGTAAGTGTTCACACTAGGCAGTCAGCTCAGGTACCCATCCGTTCTGAGATTACCTTGACGATTGGTGGATGGGCTCACAACTTTTGGCCAAATCTTGTGCTAAGAATCTCATGTGTTTTTTCATATATTTCACAAGCCATTATGCTATTCCCATTTCATGTATTGCACATTACCTTGCTCTAGCACAGATTCATTTTGAGTGCAGCCATTGACCTATTTGCTATATGACTTTTTTGGTTATGCACCAGTTCAGATTAGATTGCTGTTCAGTCAGTTTTTCTATATCTACAGTATAATCACACACAGGAGGTCACAGCGCTCAGTATACGGTATAATCATACATACAGGTCACAGCGCTCAGTATACGGTATAATCATACATACAGGAGGACGCAGCGCTCAGTATACGGTATAATCACACACAGGAGGTCATAGCGCTCCGTATACGGTATAAACATACATACAGGAGGTCACAGCTAACAGTATATGGTATAATCACACACAGGAGGTCACAGCGCTCAGTATACGGTATAATCACACATACGGGAGGACCCAGCGCTCAGTATACGGTATAATCACACATACAGGAGGACCCAGCGCTCAGTATACGGTATAATCACACATACGGGAGGACCCAGCGCTCAGTATACGGTATAATCACACATACAGGAGGACCCAGCGCCCAGTATACGGTATAATCATACATACAGGAGGACCCAGCGCTCCGTATACGGTATAATCACACACAGGAGGTCACAGCGCTCAGTATACGGTATAATCATACATACAGGAGGTCACAGCGCACAGTACACGGTATAATCACACAGGAGGTCACAGCGCTCGGTATACGGTATAATCATACATACAGGAGGACCCAGCGCTCCGTATACGTATAATCACACACACACACACAGGAGGTCACAGTGCTCAGTATACGGTATAATCACACACACAAGAGGTCACAGCTCTCAGTATACGGTATAATCACACATACAGGAGGTCAAAGTGCTCCGTATACGGTATAATCATACATACAGGAGGACGCAGCGCTCAGTATACGGTATAATCACACACACAGGAGGTCATAGCGCTCCGTATACGGTATAAACATACATACAGGAGGTCACAGCGCACAGTATATGGTATAATCACACACAGGAGGTCACAGCGCTCAGTATACAGTATAATCACACATACGGGAGGACCCAGCGCTCAGTATACGGTATAATCATACATACAGGAGGATGCAGCGCTCAGTATACGGTATAATCACACATACGGGAGGACCCAGCGCTCAGTATACGGTATAATCACACATACAGGAGGACCCAGCGCTCAGTATACGGTATAATCATACATACAGGAGGATGCAGCGCTCAGTATACGGTATAATCACACACACAGGAGGTCACAGCGCTCCGTATACGGTATAATCACAAATACAGGACGATGCACCGCGCAGTATACGGTATAATCACACAGGAGGTTACAGCGCTCCGTATACGGTATAATCACAATTTACTGGAGGTCACAGCGCTTAGTATACGGTATAATCACATACAGGATGTCACAGCGCTCAGTATATGGTATAATCACACATACAGGAGGACATCGCTTAGTATACGGTATAATCACACATACAGGAGGTCACAGCACGCAGTATACAGTATGATCACACATACAGGCGGTCACAGAGCTCAGTATACGGTATAATCATACATACAGGAGGACACTGCGCTCAGTATACAGTATAATCACACAGCAACACCGGAGCTCCTGCAACCCTCAACCTACTGTCTCCTTTCCCACCATCCTGTAGAATGTAAGCCCGCAAGGGCAGGGTCCTCGCCCCTCTGTATCAGTCCGTCATTGTTAGTTTGTTTACTGTATGTGATATTTGTAACTTGTATGTAACCCCTTCTCATGTACAGCACCATGGAATCAATGGTGCTATATAAATAAACTAGCTATTGAACCCGTTCTACGCCCGGGTGGCGAGCATTTATATTGGTATATGGTCTCCATCCTGGTATGTGCTGCTCCCATCCTGCGCCTCCGTTCTGTCATTTGCTGCTCCCATCCTGCGTCCCCGTTCTGTCATTTGCTGCTGCCATCCTGCGCCCGTTCTGTCATGTGCTGCTGCCATCCTGCGCCCGTTCTGTCATGTGCTGCTGCCATCCTGCGCCCGTTCTGTCATGTGCTGCTGCCATCCTGCGCCCGTTCTGTCATGTGCTGCTGCCATCCTGCGCCCGTTCTGTCATGTGCTGCGGCCATCCTGCGCCCGTTCTGTCATGTGCTGCGGCCATCCTGCGCCCGTTCTGTCATGTGCTGCTGCCATCCTGCGCCCGTTCTGTCATGTGCTGCTGCCATCCTGCGCCCGTTCTGTCATGTGCTGCTGCCATCCTGCGCCCGTTCTGTCATGTGCTGCTCCCATCCTGCGCCCGTTCTGTCATGTGCTGCGGCCATCCTGCGCCCGTTCTGTCATGTGCTGCGGCCATCCTGCGCCCGTTCTGTCATGTGCTGCGGCCATCCTGCGCCCGTTCTGTCATGTGCTGCTGCCATCCTGCGCCCGTTCTGTCATGTGCTGCGGCCATCCTGCGCCCGTTCTGTCATGTGCTGCGGCCATCCTGCGCCCGTTCTGTCATGTGCTGCTGCCATCCTGCGCCCGTTCTGTCATGTGCTGCGGCCATCCTGCGCCCGTTCTGTCATGTGCTGCTGCCATCCTGCGCCCGTTCTGTCATGTGCTGCTGCCATCCTGCGCCCGTTCTGTCATGTGCTGCTGCCATCCTGCGCCCATTCTGTCATGTGCTGCTGCCATCCTGCGCCCGTTCTGTCATGTGCTGCTGCCATCCTGCGCCCGTTCTGTCATGTGCTGCTGCCATCCTGCGCCCGTTCTGTCATGTGCTGCTGCCATCCTGCGCCCGTTCTGTCATGTGCTGCTGCCATCCTGCGCCCGTTCTGTCATGAGCTGCGGCCATCCTGCGCCCGTTCTGTCATGTGCTGCGGCCATCCTGCGCCCGTTCTGTCATGTGCTGCGGCCATCCTGCGCCACCATTGTATTATATGCCCCCCGCTCCAGTGTGTATGCCCCCGAATGCTGCTGCCATATAAAAAAAAAAAAAAAAAAAATACCATACTCACCTATCGTCCGGCTCCACTGCAGGTATGTCTTCAAGAAAATGGCGCCGGAAAGCGGGGACTGCGCAGGCGCCGATTCCGGCAGCAGGAATCGGCGCCTGCGCAGTCCGCGCTTTCCGGCGCCATTTTCTTGAAGACACACCTGCAGTGGAGCCGGAGTGTGTCTTCAAGAAAATGGCGCCGGAAAGCGCGGACTGCGCAGGCGCCGATTCCGGCAGCAGGAATAGGCGCCTGCGCAGTCCGCGCCCTCCGGAGCCGGGAGCAGAGGAGCCGGGAGACGGAGCCGCAAGCAGCGCTGGAACCGGGAAAGGTGAGTATACTTACCCTCCCTCCTGGCGGTCCCTGACTCTCCGGTGGAGATGGCGGTATGCGTTCAGTGCTTACGCATACCGCGATCTCCCGGGAGCGTCGCTCTGTGAGGCCCAGACTGCGCCGGCGCTTGCGCAGTCTATAGAGGCTTCGGACAGAGTGACGCTCCCAGCGTTATATTATAGATAATAATAATAATAAATAATAATACAGGCGGTCACAGAGCTCAGTATACGGTATAATCATACATACAGGAGGACACTGCGCTCAGTATACAGTATAATCACACATACAGGAGGTCACAGCACTCAGTATCTACTATATAATTGTCTAAGGGTCACTTCTGTCTGTGACTGTCCTGTTTGTCACGGATATTCATTGGTCGCGGCCTCTGTCTGTCATGGAATCCAAGTCGCTAATTGGTCTCACCAGCTGCCTGTCATGGCTGCCACGACCAATCAGCGACGGCCACAGTCCGATAGTCCCTCTCTACTCCCCTGCCGTCAGTGCCCGCTCCATACTCCCCGCAGTCACAGGCTTATTGCCAGCGGTAACGGACCGCGTTATGCGGCGGGTAACTCACTCCGTTACCGCCGCTATTAACCCTGTGTGACCAAGTTTTTACTATTGATGTGCCTATGCAGCGTCAATAGTAAAAAGATCTAATGTTAAAAATAATAAAAAATCATCATATACTCACCCTCCGGCGCCTTTCCCGCTCCTCGCGACGCTCCGGTGCTAAAGATGGTATGCGACAAGGACCTTCCATGACGTCACGGTCATGTGATCGCGACGTCATCACACCCTGGGACCGGAAGCTGGCGAACAGGCAACAGAGCTACAAGGGGCCCTCGGATCAGAAGGCGAGTATGTTTATTTTTTATCCTGTGACATACGTGGCTGGGCAATATACTACGCGGCTGGGCAATATACTACGCGGCTGGGCAATATACTACGTGGACATGCATATTCTAGAATACCCGATGCGTTAGAATCGGGCCACCATCTAGTATAGTATAATCACACAGGAGGTCACAGCACTCAGTATCTATATACCGTATATAATTGTCTAAGGGGTACTTCCGTCTTTCTGTTCTCAACTTCCGTAACGGAAATCCCGCTTCGCTGATTGGTCTCGCCAGCTGCCTGTCATGGCTGCCACGACCAATGAGCGACAGGCACAGTCCGATTAGTCCCTCCCTACTCCCCTGCAGTGCCCGGCACCCGCATACTCCCCTCCAGTCACCGCTAACAAGTGGCGCGAATTGGCCCCTCCCTAATCCCCCCAGTCAGTGCCCCTTGCGTGCGTCACTGCTGACACAGAAGGAATCAATGTCACCATTACACACTGAATGGGAAACCACTGGGTAAATCTGACAGGGAGAAGGACTTGGGGATCCTAGTTAATGATAAACTTACCTGGAGCAGCCAGTGCCAGGCAGCAGCTGCCAAGGCAAACAGGATCATGGGGTGCATTAAAAGAGGTCTGGATACACATGATGAGAGCATTATACTGCCTCTGTACAAATCCCTAGTTAGACCGCACATGGAGTACTGTGTCCAGTTTTGGGCACCGGTGCTCAGGAAGGATATAATGGAACTAGAGAGAGTACAAAGGAGGGCAACAAAATTAATAAAGGGGATGGGAGAACTACAATACCCAGATAGATTAGCGAAATTAGGATTATTTAGTCTAGAAAAAAGACGACTGAGGGGCGATCTAATAACCATGTATAAGTATATAAGGGGACAATACAAATATCTCGCTGAGGATCTGTTTATACCAAGGAAGGTGACGGGCACAAGGGGGCATTCTTTGCGTCTGGAGGAGAGAAGGTTTTTCCACCAACATAGAAGAGGATTCTTTACTGTTAGGGCAGTGAGAATCTGGAATTGCTTGCCTGAGGAGGTGGTGATGGCGAACTCAGTCGAGGGGTTCAAGAGAGGCCTGGATGTCTTCCTGGAGCAGAACAATATTGTATCATACAATTAGGTTCTGTAGAAGGACGTAGATCTGGGAATTTATTATGATGGAATATAGGCTGAACTGGATGGACAAATGTCTTTTTTCGGCCTTACTAACTATGTTACTATGTTACATGATCCGCACATGGTGCACCAGGTTATAATGGGGAGGAAGCAGCGAGCGCTCAATGCGGGACATGGAAATACAACGGGGAGATCACAGCGGCCTCCATCATCTGACCTGTGCCCGGGGCTCCGCACACTACCGGGAGCAGCCACGACGTCCTCCGCCAGCAACGGCCTCCGTGCCGGACTACAGGGAGGGCGGACTATCACCCCGCACGTGAACAGCTCTTCGGAGCCAGCCCATGTGGGGGCACTGTGGAGTCCTGCAGGGCGCCCCGTGTGAGCCACACTCCCGGCCGGGCCCTCGGCATCTCCGTCATCTACACACGTGTCCCATTATTGTTATGCGCGGGCCGTGTGCTGCTCCTGCACTCCGCCACTCTCACCACCGGCCGTACATCTGCTCCTCTCATGGACGGATGGGCCGGGGACGGTCTCCAGAAAGCTGCCACACTACGTGGGCCTCTGCTACACACTACGTGGGCCCCTGCTACACACTACGTGGGCCTCTGACACAGGAGGTCACAGCGCTCCATATACGGTATAATCACACATACAAGAGGACAGCGCTTAGTATACGGTATAATCGCATACAGGAGGTCACAGCGCTCAGTATACGGTATAATGACACATACAGGAGGATACAGGGCTCAGCATACGGTATAATCACACAGGAGTATAGCGCTCAGTATACAGTATGACACAGGAGGGCATACCGCTCAGTATATGGTATAATCACACATACAGGAGGTCACAGGACTCGGTATACGGTATAATCATACATACAGGAGGATGCAGGGCTCAATATACGGTATAATCACGCAGGAGAGCACAGCGCTCTGTATACGGTATAATCACGCAGGAGAGCACAGCGCTCAGTATACGGTATAACTACACAGGAGGACAGCGCTCAGTATACAGTATAATCACATACAGGAGGATGCAGGGCTCAGCATATGGTATAATCACACAGGAGGACAGCACTCAGTATACGGTATAATCACACACAGGAGGACAGCGCTCGGTATAATCGCACATACAGGACGACAGCGCTCGGTATAATCGCACATACAGGACCTCACAGCGCTCAGGATATAGTATCACACATACGGGATGCATTTTGTTC
The DNA here is from genome assembly GCF_032444005.1 of Ranitomeya imitator. Lineage (NCBI taxonomy): Eukaryota > Metazoa > Chordata > Amphibia > Anura > Dendrobatidae > Ranitomeya > Ranitomeya imitator. The sequence continues at coordinate 155,000,990 of NC_091283.1, read as the reverse complement.
TCTATTTTTTCCCCATTTGGACAACCGTTCTGAGTCTGCTCTGTTAACACTGGATGTTATTTAGAGATACTAAGACCTTTGAACAAGTAGACGGCTCAGGAAAGTGAGAACAGTTACTAAGAGAACTGCTTTGGAAACTGCTTATGGTGGAGGAGGTGGAGGCTTCCAATACGGATATCAGATTAGGAGCCAAGAGGGAGGAGAACAGATAAATGCAGTGTACAAATCACTGAGCCTAGCTCCTCATACTTGGCAGCCAGCTCACTACTGCCCCACTGATCATCTATAGCAGTGGTGGTCGCACTCGCTCACTACCGCCCACTCACAGTCTATAGCAGTGATGGTCACACACGCTCACTACCGCCCCACTCACAGTCTATAGCAGTGGTGGTCACACACGTTCACTACTGCTCCACTCACAGTCTATAGCAGTGGTGGTTGCACTCGCTCACTACAGCCCCACTCACCGTCTATAGCAGTGGTGGTCACACGCTCACTACCGCTCCACTCACCGCCTATAGCAGTGATGGTCACACACGCTCACTACTGCCCCACTGATCATCTATAGTAGTGATGGTCACACGCTCACTACTGCCCACTCACCGTCTAGAGCAGTGGTGGTCACACTCACTCACTACCGCCCCACTCACCATCTATAGTAGTGGTGGTCGCACTTGCTCACTACCGCCCCATTCACCGTCTATAGCAGTGGTGGTCGCACTCGCTCACTACTGCCCACTACCGCTCTAATCATGCAGGTGACTTTAGGCCCTCAATTCACAAAAAGGATTGTGGGGTCCTCACCAGCCAGACACTCAGCAATCCTACATTCATCATCTTTCCTATGCATAGGTGATAACTTTTTATTCTCCCTGTGATTGTTCGACCTCTTCGTCAAACACTTTAGGACTACAGTATATAGTGACATTAACAATCTCCTATGGAGCCCAGGAAGGGCTTTGTGGGAGTACAAAGATGGTGTGATAGGGGCCTTCAGTAGGCTGTGACATGCACCAATGCAGATGGTAAATGAATGGTTAAGTAGCAGTGATCGGCGCTCGCTCTGATCATTGCTGTACGGCCAATATCCCGATATGTAAGGAGCGGGCGCAGCTCCTGAGCATGCAGCGGATATCAGGAGGTTAGGAATTGTACAATGAGCAGTGGCAAACACAGAAGGCCTCTTCACAGTAGGCTAAATGCTCAGTGAAACACCAGCAAAGAAACATCACAAATTGGACCCGCACGTAAAAATAAAAAAAAAATAAAAAAATCCCCATAATACTGGGTGTAATCTAAATTTATTACAATTTACAAAGAAACATGAAGGAAGCTATAAGAGAGGCTTAAGAGCACCAGGAATGGGTTAAGGGTTGACCACTGCCACAAGTCAGGCCAATGTTCCTTTATCAATTACTCAGGGGTCACATAAAGAGCCCACCTGCCAGTCCCCACAATAGGGAGCTCAATCAATGGCCTTTCTTTGGGAAGTCATTGAGGGACACGCCAATTAATGGACTGCAGGCCGGCATGTTTAACCTCATCCATGGCTTTATATGTCTGCGAGGGAGGATTGTAAGGAGCAATAAACCCCTCCATGTTTAGATCACTGGTTAGGACTTGGTGGTGGTGATGGGGGGGGAAAAGGGGGGTGGGGGGGGATAGGGGGTCTTGCTCGCTCAATTTGTCCACCAGTTGGAATAGTTACTGACGCTCACTGCTTGCATACAATACGACCAGCAGGACATAAGCTGTGGGGATGGGACTGGCACCAAATAATGTAGTTGGAAAGGATTACAGCCGCGAGATGGAGCCCATCTCCCCACTCGCTTCCTATATCCCTCTCAGCGGGAAGCCTCGGCTCGGATCGATATCTCATACTCTTCTCAAGCAAAGGAAAGTGATCTGAGGCTCGCGGGCAGGCAGGAATCAAGCCTAAACCATGGCTATCAGTTTACGATTATTCTGGCTTCATGCCTCACATGTGGGAGGACATGGGGGAAAAAAAAGTAATGAGTCCCTTCATTAAATGGGTTGTCTGCTTAGCTTTTCTCAGAAGCAGGAGACCCTGCGACAGCACCACAGGGAGAATGCAGCAATGCACTGCTGCCTATATAGTGCGCAGGCCTGCCTTACTCTGGGGGGCTTCCTCCTCAGCATGCACCATCTGAGCATTCATCAGACATAGCGCCACTATGCAGGAGTACAGGACGGAGGTGAATGTCGCTGGCATACTTGTACAGTTCACCTTGGAAACCATGAATAGAGTGCACATGACAGCAGACAAGTGAGGGGATGGGTGACCATTAATGTATTAACATGTGATATTCCTCCCCGGATCACAACCATTATCATCCACAAATCCTCTCCTGCATGGAGAAATAACCCAGACAACGAGGCTGTGATGTGCAATGCACAGGCTTTCCAGAGTGCTCATATGGGTATGGAACTACAAGTGCCAGCTGCTGTCAACAGAATGTGGCAATAAGCAATTTATAGAAAACAAATTAAACTGTGAACCCACCTGGAAGCTGCTGAGTAGGCTGCTGCCATGCTTGGTAAGTGCTACCCCAACCCTGTGTTACGAACGCCTGAGGACCACTGCAAAAAAAATAAAATATATATATATATATAAATTATATGTATATAGTGATTAAAGACACCATGAGCTCATAGGGACGAGAGTAGTGCAAACAGAACTCCCTGCAATACAGGAATAGCCAGTTGCATGTAAAGACTGACATGGCATAGGGATTAATTGTTCCAGGGATAATAGGGATTTAGGCTGCAGAAGTGCAAAAGGCCAACATGAATCTTCTAGGTAAGGAAAGTGCATACATAGCAATTCCCACATAAGAGTAGGCAAGAAAAAGGGGATCACCTTATAATAGAAATTTATCAATTACACCATAAACCACAACCTGATAAAAACAAATTAAAAAGCCTAAAAAGGCAAAATAGAAAATGCCCCCTGACCAAACTATAACAACGCATAAGGCCACATCAGCATGACCAAATATAAAAGATAAAAAATGAGCATACAAATATAACTATATCAAACAGGCTGAAGTCAAACTGAATGAATATATAGCCAGTAGTTCAAACCTGTAAAACAACCGCTGCAGTGCCCTATAAAGACCCAAATAAGGGTTAAATGAGTACGGGCATGTAATAAAACCCATGGGGCAAAGATCATGCACAAACCTATACCCTACTCGCTATATATGCATTCAGTTTGACTTCAGCCTGGTTGATATAGTTACAGTGCCTTGCGAAAGTATTCGTCCCCCTGGAACTTTTCAACCTTTTCCCACATATCATGCTTCAAACATAAAGATACCAAATGTAAATTTTTGGTGAAGAATCAACAAGTGGAACACAATTGTGAAGTTGAACTAAATTTATTGGTTATTTAAAATTTTCGTGGAAATTCAAAAACTGAGAAGTGGGGCGTGCAATATTATTTATATATATTATTTATTATAGTAAAGCAGGGGGGGTTCTGATATGCCTCTCTAGCAATCCTACGAGAAAGCTCTCACTGAAATTTTGCTTGGTCTTCCAGATGTTGTTATCTTAAACGCCACTGTTCCTGTCAATTCTTAATTACATTTTAAACTGAGGAAAGGGCAATTGAAGACACTCAATTGTCCTTGCGCAGGCGTGTACTATGGAGGACAGAGAATGAACTTCAATCCAATATTGCAGCCAGCGGGTAAGGAAAGGGTGAATTAAACACCCGAAAACCCCGCCCTTATGGCTGAAGATTGTTCCCTCCAAATTCAGGTGACAGAGTCCCTTTAAGGTGTGAAACCTTGGTCAAAGTTAACTGCGCACAAAAATCTTTAAGGGTACCAAAACTTTTGCATCAGCCCATTTTCCTTTTGATCTGGGGGTATTTTCTTTGACATTTTTATCATGTTGTGGGTTATGGTTTAATTAATATATATTTATTATTGTAAGGTGATCCCTTGATTATTATTAAGTGGTCATTTACTAGTTTTGGTATGCCTAAGGTAATCTCTATTATAGAGGTGGTGCCCTCTGTTTGTTGCTCGGTGGATAGCAATTCCTCATTCGTACATAAACCAATTGAAAAAAAAAAAAGTAAATAATGTGATCCATAGGTGGAAAAAAAAGACTGAAGAGACACCACACCCATGGGACAAGCCCCACACTTACTTCTGATGAGGTGTCGCGTGTGCCTGGTTGAAAGGACTCTGACCAAAGCTGCTCGGGGCTCCGATGGCAGAACCCTGGAAGAGGAAAGGGTTAAACTTCAGAACTGAAGTGTCAGTGAGCAGCAAAGCCCCTGTGCAAGAGTGCAGAGGGCCCAATACAGCTACTGGCTCCGGATATGAGATAACCTACCCCAACTTTCTCATCAATGAGATGCCGGGCCAGCTCGATCTGCTGTGGGAGGCCTCGGATGGTGAATATCCGAACGCCAGGGTCCGTGTTGGGAGGCGGATTTCTCTGAAGCTCCACATGGGCTCCTGATTGCTGGTTTATGCTTTTGATATTTTCACCCCCTGCAAAAAAAAAAAAAAAAAAAATTATAATATATTATTTTTAGAAAAATTGTAAAATAAAGAATATTAAAAGCTAAAGCTTTTGCACCATTCCAAAAAGAAAAAAAAAAAAAAAAAAAAACAAAAAAAAAAACACCCCATAGCTGCTCATTCGTTTACTTATGGAGACTAAACAAATAAAAAGCAGCGCCGTTTTAGATAAAGGAATTATCCAATTATCCAGAGATTACTAGTCATAGCCTAATTATGGCAGTAATGACATCTGATAGAAGCATATTGTTCTGTGCTGCCGCCCCAGACGTGCCGCGCTCCGACACAACAGACTGCCAGGACGGAGCATATGGGAGCTTGGCGTCTGCAAACAAGTCAGCAGGGTACGGAGAATTGATTAAAGCATGTCCTCTTGCTGTATAGTGATGCTGCACCGTTACAGACAGCAGGGGGCGCAGCAGATTAGCTATTCATTACTGGCACGACCCCTGACCACTACACCCTGGTCTTACATTCATGACCGTCCCACACACAGGAGACCGGCACAAAGGACATCGACCATGGGGGGGGGGGGGGGGGGAATGGGGTTTTGGTGTGTGTGTGGGGGGGGGGGGGGGGGGCTAGTCTGATGAGCACTGTACGGACTTCTGCAATGGACTGAAGCCTTCTGGTAAGTCCCGGACAGGGCGAGTCGCTGATGGGAACAGATACATCAGCAATAGATCTAGAATCTGCGAGGCATCCGGAACATTATGTAACGTGCGGAGCGCCAGCTAAGTATACGCCGCTCACCGCACAATTCCCATCACTTAGCAACAAGCGCCACGAGCGGTCACCGCATTAATGACAGCACCGAGTGGATTCCACAAGCTACAGGTTGCTAAGTAGAGAAAGCCATTTAGATGCTGCACCCAAGACGCAGGGTCGGGGAGCGAAGGTCTGATCCTGGGAGGACTTGCATTCTTCAGCCATAACGCACTAAGGGTACCGTCACACAGTGGCATTTTGATCGCTACGACGGCACGATTTGTGACGTTCCAGCGATATAGTTACGATCTTGCAGTGTCTGACACGCTACTGCGATCAGGGACCCCGCTGAGAATCGTATGTCGTAGCAGATAGTTTGAAACTTTTTCGTCGTCTAGTGTCCCGCTGTGGCGGCATGATCGCATGGTGTAACAAAGGTGTGCACGATAGTGTATACGATGTGCGCATAGTAACCAACGGCTTCTTCATCGCACATACGTCATGAAATTATCGCTCCAGCGTCGTACATTGCAAAGTGTGACAGCAGTCTACGACGCTGGAGCGATATTGTTACGATGCTGAAGCGTCACGGATCGTGCCGTCGTAGCGATCAAAATGCCACTGTGTGACGGTACCTTAAGTCACTAAAACTAGTAGTGCAGTCCCCACTGCGTCCCAACTTATTAATACATAATGGGGGAGAACCCAGCAAGACCTGACGTAAACCGGGGAACAACCCTGCAAGATCCGCCATATATCAGGAAACACCTCCACAAGACCCGCCGTATACCAGGGAACACCCCCTCAAGACATGTCGTATACTGGAAAACACCCCCACAAGACCCGCCGTATACCAGGGGAACACCCCCACAAGACCCACCGTATACCAGGGAACACCCCCGCAAGACCCGCCATATACCAGGGAACACCCCTGCAAGACCCGCCATATACCAGGGAACACCCCCGCAAGACCCGCCATATACCAGGGAACACCACGCAAGACAAATTATATACCGCGGGACACCACGCAAGACTCGCCATAAACCGCGAAACACCACGCAAGACCCGCTGTATACCTGGGAACGCCACGCATGACCCGCTGTATAACAGGGAACACCACACAAGATCTGCTGTATACCGCGGAACACAAAGCAAGCATATTTTGAAGATGACCCAGTCAGATATCACAGTTGGGCCTTTGATGCTTCTTCCGTTTGTCCATTTTACCTGCTCACAAGACTTCCACCCCCTCGCTCGTGTCCCCAGGTAATCACTGTTTTATCGCACACCAATGGTATTAATGTTATGGCAGTTGGATGTATTGCTGCAACTTTTAAGCAGAATTTGTGATTCCTTTACAAACTATTGTCAAGATTTCTGCTAAGTCTGTGGGGAAAAAAACCTACAACATTCTGGGAAGAATATGTAGTAGAACCCTTAATATTGTCAAATATGTCTTCTGTCTCCATATTCAGTATAAAGTGCCCCCGACAGTGGGATCTGGAGTCGGGATGGGGTAGTCGATGCTTTATCTTCCAGGAGCAGAGATGGGACTTGCTTGTCTCACTTTCTATACCTGCATGATTCCTACATGTAAACGGCCTTATATAGCTTTGCCCCAATTTGTTCCTCCTTAGACTGAATTACAATGCAGCGGCTCCTGCCCTTTTCTATTTACATGGACCGCATTGGTTAAAAAAAAAAAAAAAAAAAGGAAAGAAAGGTTGTGGAAGGCAGCGGGTGGGCAAATTGTGAAGCAATTTATCAAGTCAGTTTAAAGGCCGAAAGGACAGCCCCCCACCCCGCCTCTGTTTATCATGGAAATGTGACTGGGCCAGGAGCAGGGGGCGGATGGAGCCCCAATGATATGGACATTACTAAAAAACCTAATCAGTGCCGAGCCATAATATCTCGATTACTATGGGGAAAACAAAAGTCCGAACAGCGAGCAATGACCTGGAGTGATCCAGTGCCTCAGGTTAAGTGGTTATACACCAAAAATAATTGGACCTGGCACACAATACCAAAATTAGGCTGTGAATGGCCGGCGTAACACCAACCATCCTCCATCCCTAAATGCAAGTAAGAAAAACAAGAAAACACCACGGCGCTATTATAGTTCATTAACACTAGCCGTATAAATGTGCGCTATATGGACACCACATTACCAGCGCACAGCTTTACTGAACCTGATAAGCGAGCGCAATTTTACTGAAGAGAGAGGGCAAGCTGGGGAAGCAAATTGGCTCTAAATATTCTTAAGTGCCCAGGCTTCTAATCGTTATGTTATTATAATCTAATTATACCGCCGCGCTTCACCAGGCGACGGAAGCACAAGAGATTTGTGGATGCTGAGAGCTTACAAGACTCCTGAGCCGCACAAAAATCACAAGAGAGGATGCCGAATTACGGGGAAAGGGACGGCGTGACAAAGGGCAAAAAAATCAAAATCAAACTTTCTACGCACAACGTTCAGATCCCACCATTGTCAGCCATGTGGTAAGGATTGCACTTAGCAGAATGGGAGCTGCAAGGTTGCTGTACAATGTGAATGTGATGCAGCACAACTTGCAGTTGTGTAAAATGCAGCGCTCAAAGGCTGCTGCGGCCACGGTACCTTTGCCTATGACAAGACCACATTTGTCGGCCGGCACGGTGTATGTAATCTCTTGCATCCCGCCTGTGCAATAATTCCATTCGCTCCGGGTACGCCCTTTCCCTCGTGTCATAGCCAGACTCCCAAACCCGTCTCGTTCCTGCGAAAAGAAAAAGGAAGTATTAGCCAATTTAGAAAATGACCACCTCCATTCTTAATATTTGTCCTGGCCTTTTAAAGAGTGTTCCCCGAGATGACTGGAAGCTGACTGACTGATGTCAGGCAGCTTACACATGATGACCAATCACAGCGAGCTAAGGGTTAAAAGTGTCATTTCTGCCGTCTCACCTGTGCAGTCAGGATCAGCTCATTGATGATGTGCGCTGCATGCTGACATCGGTCAGGGAGGCCCATTACTTGCGCCATTCTCTCAGGGCTGATTCCGTCATCTGCAGGAGGGAGACAACCAAAGCAAAGCATTAAACCCTTGGCGGTCGTGCAGAGAAGCTTCACATCGTTGCATCCAAGAATCAACAGCAGCAAACACAAACCCTACGCTCAGATGGAAAAAACGCCATCCTGCAGGAACGCAACGGAAACTACAAGGCACCGACCCAAATGTTTAACCCCTTCACCCGCAGCTTCAGGACATGGCAGAGATGAAAAGTGACATAACCCAATGACCATCTCACAAACCTGGTTTGAACTGAATTCTTACGCCGGCGTCGTTCTGAATCTTTTTGATCATCTCACCATTTCTGCCAATCACAATTCCTACAGCAAACCTTGGGACGGAGACCTGGGATGGAAAAGAAAAGAGGGGATATTACAGAAAAATACGGCATCATTGGTGTTGGCACATATTCAGGCTGATGTACAAAACCGCAACGCCAATCAGATTACAGCATGCTGGCAGTTGTAGTACGAGCTACATGTTACAATGCTGTAGGCAGACCACTGTGAAAATGGCCACACGAAATTTTGACTATAGTCCACCGAGCCATCAGAAATTCAGAGGCTCCAACAGATAATGATATCTTGGTTGCCCCAAATCTAGTCTAATATGGTCCACCATTAAAGGGCCATTGTTTTAGCTCCTCAAAGACCAAGTACGACAGGAAACTGCATCCTTTCCAATGGTTCGCACCTCTATACTGCCCCCCATCCTGGAGCTCAGGTCGCTGCGGACCCCTCTGAAGTCAGCCACGTCCTTTTCTCGGATGATTTCTAAGACCAAATCTCTTGCTTGCTGCAATACAAAGAGGAAAAGAATAAAAACGAAGGTTCACCGGCAGTGTGATTCATTATGGCATGAGGGTCTGCGCTAGCGCAAGGGTCTCTAGTTAAAACAATGTTAACTGTGGTGGCAACAAACATTAGGGCTGCGATTCAGACGACCCTACTACAACTAGAAAACTGCTGCATGCAAGACCCAAACGATGGCGAACAGTCAGCTGATCGGTGGGACCCTCATCCAAAAAGTGCCCCCCCGAGATAGAGGCATGGGTGACACCAAGTCTTCCGATTAAGGCACCCTTCATGTTACAGGTATCAACTAAGACAGCTCTACGGCGTGAAAACAGCTCCTGTATCTTAGACCGTTCTGAGCAGGACACAGCTGAGAGTGAAATACGGAGCCTCTCTGCAATCAGTAACAACTTCCATGTGACATTTTGGCTGAAGTGCTGCTCTAAGGTCCAGGATTAGACTGTCAGCCCTCACCACTTTCACCAATTTACTGTTTGTCTTTCCTATTCGGCCGACATCCCGCTCGCACCTTGTACTTTGTGCATAAACAAACTTAATATAAGCTATGATGCGGGGGAGGGGAGCACATGAAGCTGGAACTTAGGAACAAGAAATGATTGTGTGCTCCTTTAATATTACACCGCTGAGGAAGGCAGAGTGCTGAAATGCGCGTTGGGGAAGACGCCATCCAGGAGAGCGATATATATATATATATATATATTTGTCTAAGGGTCACTTCCGTCTGTCCTTCTGTCACGGTTATTCATTCGCTGATTGGTCTCGTCAGCTGCCTGTCAGGGCTGCCGCAACCAATCAGCGACGGGCACAGTCCGGAAGAAAATGGCCGCTCCTTACTCCCCGCAGTCAGTGCCTGTCGCCCGCATACTCCCCTCCGGTCACCGCTAACACAGGGTTAATGCCGGCAGTAACGGACCGCGTTATGCCGCGGGTAACGCACTCCGTTACCGCCGCTATTAACCCTGTGTTTCCCCAACTTTTTACTATTGACGCTGCCTATGCGGCATCAATAGTAAAAAATGTAATGTTAAAAATAATAATAATAAAAAAAAAAACCTGCTATACTCACCCTCCATAGTCGCTCGCGCTGGCCGCCATCTTCCGTTGCAGGTTCCGGTGGCAAAGATGGTATGGGAGAAGGACCTGCCATGATGTCACGGTCATGTGACCGCGACGTCATCACAGGCCCTGCGCGAGAAGGCAATATACTACGTGGCTCTGTGCTGTATACTACGTCACTAGGCAATATACTACGTGGCTATGCACACTCTAGAATACCCGATGCGTTAGAACCGGGCCACCATCTAGTGAATATATAACGACAACTCCGGTCTAGTTCTAGTGGGGGATGGGTCAATGAGCGGCCTATAAATACTATAGCCTGCGCCCAACACAAGGCTCTAATTCTTCATAGTTTGCTCCAACATCCTGGTGTGAAACTGTCTGAAATGCTGCAAAATTCAGAACAACTTTTGCAACTAGTCGCATTTTAATGGCACCTCTGCAAAAAAGGTTTTTAAAAGTGGGTGTAGCTTTTGTAGGAGGCGCGGCTGATTTATCACACTATATGGTACTAAGTGCTGTAGATCCCAGCATGCACTTCAGTCCCCGACAGGGGAACATTTTGTACGGAGGCGAATAGCTGCGGGAAGATGCACGCACTGTTTAATGGACTGCGGTGGATCCTTCGTCTAGAATGGCGTGCAAAGTGTTCAATTATTCGCTGCTGCCTCGGCGTCCAGAAGAGCTTTCGCCAGTACCTGCACTTTGTATGGGTCTCCTGTGATCCGAAGGGGCTTGTCGGCACCGGTTGGTAATGGGCCATCTTGGATCATAATCATTTTTACGCCAGTTCTCTCCTGTGCAAACAGATAAAAGGTCATTTCAGAAAAAGCGGGGAAAAAAAGTGACATTAGCTAAATGCAGCTTCTGTTACTGACAATCAGGGGGGCACATGGGTAATGACTGCCACAGAGCACCACACTCCTTTACTGGTGGTGTCCGGTATAACAGGTCAGATCTATCCACCTATATACCATGCACAGCCATGGACAACAGTGGAAGGAGGCAGCCATGTTTTATCCTACTTATAACTAGGCCATAATTGTCTGTTTGTGCCAATCCTGGTGCCCACAGTCGCCTTATACAGTTGCTCTCATCTAAATTTTGCATTTCCTCCTCCACATTTTCTGACCCCGTGACAGGAGTGACACGGTAGCAATCGTGCCCTCAATCATCCTGCCCCTCCTCCTCGCCTGGTGCTGACTTTTCTAGTACCAGTCACCTGAGGACCTGACTGACGAGCGACTGCTCATTACGTAACTGCAACCAGTGATTATTGGCGTTCGCCCGACATTCAAGAAGTGTAAAACGTCTCGCTTTTTTCTTTTATTTTCAAATAAAAACCAAAGAAAGAAAAACAAAACAAAAAAAATGATAAAGAGTGAGTTTATTAGCGTTTTACTTTATTTTTATGGCTCTGCGGTTACCAGAAATTAAGTGTTAATTAGCGTCAGACTGAAATCCTGAAAATTAACATCCTACAAAGCCCGCACCACACTGAGCGTAATTACACGCTTATACCTGCCGCAGAGCAAAACTATTAGCAAAATGGTGTAGATGGAGAGGGGGGGGAAAAACACCTAGTACTGGGGGGAGAGCGTGGAGGATGATGGTGGTGGTAGGTCAGAGGGAATTACGAATTAACCCTCGCAGGGCCAGGATGTATTACCTGAAGCTGTTTGATGGTCTCCCCTCCTTTACCGATCACCAGACCAACTTTGGAAGCCGGGATGAGAATTTCCTGGACGGTGCTGTTTCCGTCCATGTCGTTATGGAAACCGGGGCCATTCCGGCAGCGCTCCACGATCTGACTCAGTAGACGCTTTGCCTGCCTGTGGGGACGCAGGAAAAATGGACACAGGGTTAGACAGAGTAACTTTAATAACCCACTGAAGCGGGGAGGATATGAAATCCTCTATGGCGGTGGTCTGCAACCTGTCGCTCTACAGCTGCTGCAAAACCTGTCGGTGCATGATGGGAGTTGCAGTTTTGTTAGAGCTGGAAACCACTGCCCTAGAGAGACTAGAAGCCTGTCAATGATGCATAATGGAAGTTGAAGTTTTGCAACATCAGGAGACAAATAGGTTGACATGGTCTTCAGGTTACATAACCTAAGCTGTTCTGGGTATATACCATTACTAGGGAGTATCTAGATCCTTATGACCCTCCCAAATGTGAAACTCCCACCCTGAACTTTAACCATAAAACCTTGCTCCACTGAAACAGCGTAGCAGAAAGCGACGCAGGTGCCTGATAGCTGCTAATTTCACCCAAGGTGTGGTTTTCTTAAAAGGAAGTGGTGACAGAACCCCTTAGAGGCATACCCACTTGTGGGTATCATATCCTAATGTACATGATGGGAATATCCTCCCCTCCCTTTAAACTCATCTAAGATCTCCGCTCGCTGGCCAGGCATGAAAGGGTTAAAGAGCGCGACTGCTGCCACAATGATTTCTTAGCACAGTAATGGGTATATCTTCAAGAAAGAGGAAAAAAAAAAAACAAGAAAACAAAGCCGATACTCGGGCGCTTGCTGTGTAATATGCAGTTGCCAATAACACTTATTCCAGTTCAGCAGTCACAGCAGCCCGGCGGGAATGAGGGGGCTATTGAAGACGCTGGAGACTTGCTGGGGTGCAGTGAAACCAGTTATCTGCACCGAGTCTGGGAACGGCAAGCGGACGGTTGGCCATCGCCAGCTCTGAGCAAAGATGGGGGCGCAGGGAGGAAAGGGAATAAAGAACCCTGCGCAGCATCACCTCCGCCCGCTGAGTTACCTTTACTGACTTTTGTGTTCACTCGCCAAGCGGAAAAAGAAAAAAAAAAAAAAAAAAGGAAAGAAAAAAGTGCAGTAATTGTGGAAAGAGAATGTAGGGAAAGAGGAGGGAGGATGGGGAGATCGGAGCCGGATTACACAGCACTGCAGCAGTCAGATACAAAGGGAAATGGCAACTGGCGCAGTAGCGCGCGGGCGGCTTACTCAATGCTTTCTGGGGCTCCAGTAAGGACACAGGGTCTCTCAGGCATTCCTCCGCTATCTGAAAGAAAAACAAAAACACTGAACCCCGGTGCTTGAGGTAACAGGCACATTACAGATATTCCCTGCCAGCATGCTGCTTTCTGGGAGTCGTAGCTTTGCTCCCAGACGCTGCTCTGCAGACGGAAGCAGCATCACAAGGAGCCTTTGTGTTATGGCCATTGTGGTGCCATCTACACCATGCAAGTGTGGACAGAGCGTGAGCTGTACCTCTATTCTGCTATAACCAACTGCCTCTACAGCCCCACACCCCAGTCAAATAACCCTATTCCACTGTACCCCTACCGCTATGGCCCAGACCCCTATTCAGCTACAACTCCCTCTACAGCCCCATACCCCACCCAGACCAATAACCCTATTCCACTGTACCCCTACCGCTATGGCCCAGACCCCTATTCAGCTACAACTCCCTCTACAGCCCCATACCCCACCCAGACCAATAACCCTATTCCACTGTACCCCTACCGCTATGGCCCAGACCCCTATTCAGCTACAACTCCCTCTACAGCCCCATACCCCACCCAGACCAATAACCCTATTCCACTGTACCCCTACCGCTATGGCCCAGACCCCTATTCAGCTACAACTCCCTCTACAGCCCCATACCCCACCCAGACCAATAACCCTATTCCACTGTACCCCTACCGCTATGGCCCTGCACCTCTATTCTGCTATAACTCCCTCTACAGCCCCACACCACATCCCTATAACCTTATTCCACTGTACACCTACCGCTATGGCCCCACACTTCTATTCTGCTATAACTCCCTCTACAGCTCCACATCGCAGACCTATAACCTTATTCCACTGTACACCTACCGCTATGGCCCCGCACCCTATTCAGCTACAACTCCCTCTACAGCCCCACACCCCACCCAGACCAATAAACCTATTCCACTGTACACCTACCGCTATGGCCCCGCACCTCTATCATGCTATAACTCCCTCTACCACTACAGCTCCACACCCCAGCCCTACAACCCTATTCCACTGTACACCTACCGCTGTGGCCCTGCACCCCTATTCAGCTACAACTCCCTCTACCACTACAGCTCCACACCCCAGCCCTACAACCCTATCCCACTGTACCCCTATCGCTATGGCCCCACACTCCTATTCTGCTATAACTCATTCTACAGCTCCACACCCCAGCCCTATAATATTTCACTGTATCCCTAATGCTATGGCCTTGAACCTCTAATCTGGAATAACTCACTACCAGTAGAGACCTACATCCCAGCCCTATAACCCTATTCAACTGTACTCCTAACGCTATGGCCCCGCACCCCTTTTCTACTATAACTCCCTCTTCAGCCCCTCACCCCAACCAAATAACCCTATTCCACTGTACCCCTAATGCTACGGCCCTGTACACCCATTCGCTATAATTCCCTCCACCACTACAGCCCCACACCTCTACCCCTCTTACATCAGCACACACCACAGACATCCATATTTCTAGCCATATTTACCTGGTGCAATCTGAATCTTGCATCCGGATTCTGTCTGGATTCTTGAGATCTGTTCCCCTCCTCGCCCAATAACTAGGAGAGAACAAAAGTGATCAGCAGCAAGCAGCACAAGCAGCCACCAATTAAATCCACCCTCCATTATAAGGCATTTCCCCTTAAATGAAAATTTAAAAAAAAAAAAAAAAAACATGTAAATCTACATTTTTAAAAACCACAGTTGCTTTTATGTATATGCAGGAAAGCCAGGCAATAACTCTACAGAGGGTTTACAGCTTACACTGGGGAGTCACCCAGCTTTCCTCGGCCCCTGAAGGACCGATGAGCCAAGAGGTCTACACGCCAACGACCACATAAGACACTGCACACTTACTGAATCCCACCATCTTGTCAGGCACTTTAAATTCTTCAGTCATCACAGTCCTGGAAAGAAAGAAAAACAAAGATGTCAGGAGCAAAAAAAAAAGGTCCAATCATGGTAAATAGTGCAGCAACCAAAAATGTAGCCAGGAAAACAAACCAGCCCCCCAAATCCTACCACTTCCGGAATGTAACAACCCCCCATGGTGGCTGCGGTCCATAGAGGAGGCGGGAGAACTAAGCATTTACATGTCGCCTCCCAAAAAGCCGCTCACTGGATAAATCTACACTGTGGTCTGCCATGTTGGAATCTCCCTGTCCTCGCTGGAGGGCTGTTCCAGTGTGCTTGAGTCGGGGTATTAATAGCATCATAGACTTGTTCCCCTTCTATTATGACCCTGCCCTTCACGTGCTCAGGACCTGCTTTAGGGTATGTGCACACAATGCGGATTCTCTGCGGATCCGCAGCGTTTTTTGAGGTGCAGAAACGCTGCAGATCCGCAATTGATTTACAGTACAATGTAAATCAATGAGAAAAAAAAATGCTGTGCTCACTTTGCGGAAAATCCGCTGCGGAAACGCTGCGGTTTAAAAGAAGTAGCATGTCACTTTTTTGTGACTCTGCAGCGTTTTTGTACCCATTCCATTATAGAAAACTGCAGGGGTAAAAACCGCAGCAAATCCACAAGAAATCTGCAGCAAAAAACGCTGTGGAACCGCACAAAAAACGCGACAACTCCGCAGGTGCATTTTCTGCCAGGAGAGGCAGAATCCGCACCAGAAATTCCTAAGCCTAATCCGCAACATGTGCACATAGCTTTAGTCTGATCCCCCCGACAGGGCGTGCCCACCTTATACTACAATCACAAAACTCCCTTTCCTATAAAATGCCTGACGTCATGGAGTGTGACCCTGCGTAGTCATAAATCAAAAACTATATCGACCCCCTCTTATTACTCCACATGCTGGACATTGTGTGAACTACACCCCCTCATCAGAGTACAGATGGCGGATCAATACACAATTAGATTCCGATCAATAGATAATAAAACGGAGCCCGCGGCTTTACCTTTGATGTACCAGGGCCCCGAGCTGGGCACCAACTGTGGAAGAGAGGAAGAAAAAAGAAAAATCATAAGTATGAAAATAACAGATAATGTGGGGTCCAAAGGAGAGTGGGGGAGGGGTGCGGACCTTGTACATTAGGTCTATAAATGGTAGGATGCAGCTGGACATCGATCAGAGGCTCTCATGAGAGGATCTGGAGAATAATGCGCTGACGGACCCCCATAACCAAAATGTACAAAAAAAAAATAAAAAAAATCTTTAAATACTCCCCACTGGCCGCCAAATTAAAGATGATGTAAAGAGCGGCAGATTGGTGTCCGGCCGGGACATATGTCTGCCCTTGTAAACGCCGATCGATATGAGGACATTGACGCGTCCACCGGGAGCTGCGACTCCTCGGGGTCCTCCCATTTCCATACTATGATCTCCTCCATTACAGCAGGTGCCACAGCAATGGGAGACTGGCACCAGCACAATGAAAGTCCAATGCGCCCAAGTCACCAACCACATGATGCCAATTCATTCTTATTCTCTGCTTGCTGTCAGTGAATGGAAGCATCCTTGCCGAGACATCCCTCATCTGGCCACCTGCTACAATGCAGAGAAAAAGTATCAAGAGGGAAACCCAGCATTGTCTACCTGACAAATATAGAAAGATTAAAGGGGGTAGTATCCGGGACTTTATGGAAAAACAAAAATGTACTTAAGCACTATCAGGCAGAGAATTACAACTTACCTGTCTGTTGTGCATGGTGACGTGGATCCCCGCCACAGACCGCTCCTGCTGATGCCACGGGGTGGGATTCTGACGCCACTCTGATTGATAGCCAGAACCCCGCTGCCTAACAGAATGACGTCAGAAGTCCGCCCCATCGACGGAGCGGAGAGGAAAAGAAGCCTCCGCTCTGCAGATGTGACATCAGCAGAGACTTCTGTGCTGGTGAAGAACGGCGCCGCGTACAACAGGCAGGTAAGTTTCAATGACCTAAATTAAATTTGTATTAAACCAGTGGCGCTAGCGGGGCCCCTGCTGCACATACTAGGACAATGCCACCTAATTTGTCCCAATGTGCAAATGGATAAACCGAAAAAATAGTATATTTGCACTATGGGTGCCCTGTATAGATCAATCTAGTGGTCAATAAAATGTGATGAATAAAATAGGAATAAAATCACAAATAATGCTGGATTAGTAATAAAAGACTAGGAATAAAGAAGTAACTACGTGTAGCGCTAATGTGACTAGCTAAACATAACCGGCTATCATGTAATATAGACCCTAAATATGTAATATTGTTCCTAAAAGCAAACTAATTCAGGCCCACAGAAACTGCTCAAAGGTACAGGACTTTGATCAAGAAGCAGCTCTCTTGATCCACAAATTTCCCCAAAGGAATACACCCATAGCTCCTTAATCCAAGCCAAAGAACTGGTGGAGAAGCTACCCAGAACGCAGCTACCCAAAATAAGGTGACAGCAGATAACGATACAACAACGGAGGAAGTCTCCATCATCACTCAATTCAATGCTAATACTCACATTTTAAGAAGAATAGTCAATAAACACTGAAGGAAGAGAAGACTATTGGTGATAAACTACCCAACCGACCAAAATGTATTTATAGGAAGGCTAATAATCTTGGTAACACAATAGCCCCCACCATCCCAAAGTCCCTGGCCCCACACACATACCCTTTACAAAAAAAAACAAAAACCCAGGTTTCTTTCCATGTCGAAAATGTAAATCCAGCAGGACATTAAATACAGAAAAAACAAGGTTCCATTTCCAATGGGACTATTGAGCTAAAGATCAGAGACTTTATCACAAGTACTACAGAAGGGGTAATCTATTCAATAAAATGCCCGTGTGGGAAACTGTACATAGGAAGAACAATGGCTATAGACCAGATTTATTCTTAATCGCTGATGTGTTCTGCTTATGTCCTCCATTGCGGTGAGGAAGAATTTTCCAGATACGACTATCAATAGGACTTATGGAGTGAAAAATCCTCAAGATATTGCCACATTAATATTTAACGGATATTTTATATCAAATCTGGACTGCTGTATTGGCGGGTTGGCTGAACCTATGCTACGTTCTGCATGCGGAGTGTAATTTTTATTATTTGACATATACTTGTATATATGTTTTCTGGTTATCTGTATACCGGGTTCTGTTTTCACTATACATCTCCTTTATCACTCACATACATTATCATATATCAAAATTACTTATATTATCTATAATAATTATTAGAACTTTACACTAACACTAAGATGTTTTATATTCAATTAGGTTTACTTACCATACACATACAGCACAGTTATATATTATAATTATTTATATTTCCTTTTTTACACATAATTCGGGCAGACTTTTTATAGTTTGTTATATAATTAGCATGATATGCTTAGACTCGTTGCACTTAGTCCTTCTGACATGCTTTAATGATATACATATATAGATTTTTGCTGATCGGTTGTCAGTATGCACGTTCAGTTCCCTTGCACTTATTTTCATTGATATACACATAGCATCTGTGTGTATAATATATATATATATATATATATATATATATATATATATATATATATATATATATATATATATATGTTTTAAATTTATTAAATTTACTATATATATATATATATATATATATATATATATATATATATATATATATATATATATATATATATATATATATATATATATATATATATATATATATTTTTTTTTTTTTCCTGGTATGCGATCTATGGCTTGCACAATTAGTACAGCTAATGCGCAATCTCCGATTTTTTGCATATAGTTTCACCTGCATGCTCTCTTTATTTGTAGGCACATACAATTCCTGCTGATGGGCAGTCAGTACGCATGGCCAGATCTCCTGCACTTGGCTTTCCAGACATGTTTTCCGGTATACACACGTGATCCCCGCTGCCGAGCAGCGGTGGATGGCGTGCGTTCCATTGAGCGTGGGCGGAAATGCCGTTTTGTAGTGCGGTGATATCTACGCATGCGCCGCATGGACTGACGTCAGGCAAAACACTAGATCGGATTGGCTCCTTGAGCTATTTATACTGACACACACGCGCTAGCAAACCACGCCTCCTGAAGAAGACTGGCGAAACGCGCGTCGAGGCGGCAGGTGGGGATCCATTACGTACCATCCACATTTCCATGTAAGTTTCACTACTTTATTATGTGCCAGTTACCTTTGCACCCAAGCACTTACGTGACATACAAATAGTACGCACTATCGCACTTTACTTTGGCTCTAACATGTAGCACTATCCTTTCACTTTCAGACTTGACTGAGTAATCATATACTATATGGGAGACATTGCTGTTGCTACAATTAGCCATACTGATTGTGCTTAATCCCTTAAAAATTAGGATTTCTACTGGTGCAATTCTATGTAACATTTTTTTGATATTTTTATATGGGAGAGAAAGAGAGAGAGAGACTTTGAAAACCGGATCCGGGCGCCGGATTCATTGTTTCACACCTCCGTTTCATGTGTTTTTGGCCGATTCCATCACTGTGTGCTTTTTTTCCGCCGGACAAAAAAAAAATAGTTGCTGTGGACGTTTTCTCCGTCCGTCGGAAACAACTATTTGGACGGATCCGGAAAAAAAACGGATGAAACGTCTGGCCATTAGGCACAATACGACGCTAATACATCTCTATGGGAAAAAAACGGATCCGGCGTAAAAAAACCCAAACAGATCCGTTTTTTCCAAAAATTGCCAGATTGTGCCTGAAACAAAAAGCCTGATGTGTGAAAGTAGCCTTAGTGTTACATGTTGTTACTTCTTTATTCCAAGTCTTATTACTAATCCAGCATGATTTGTGGTTTAATTCCTATTTTATTCATCACATTTTATTGACCATTAGATTGATCTATACAGGGCACCCCTAGCACAAATATACAAGTTTCAATTACCTGCCTGTTAGTGCTTTGGCACATTTTTTTTTTTTTTAATAAAGTGCCGGATATCCCCTTTAATAGCTCACCATTGTGGCTCAATATGTGAAGGAGCAAGGAAAACTCTGGTGGCCAAGTGTATAATCCAAGACGGAAAAAAAAATTCGAGATAATTAAAAATTAAAATTGAATTCCAGTCAACTGCCATCTGATTGTAAAATGGAATATTTTTTTTTTAATAAAGTTTAGAATTTTTGAAGAGTGTGAATGTAGCAAACCCTCGGCTGTGAGATGACTGGGCAGGCTGTTACTGGGGAAGAGAAAGACTTGTAGGCCCTAATCCAGCAACTACTATGATCCTTCGGGGCAGTGCTGGCCAGACATCAGGACTTAGTTGGGGAATAGTGCTACTGAAGGATGACGCCGGCATACCGGCACGGACGCAGGACCAGGGAACTGCAAATCTTTATTCTCATCTAGTTATAGCTTCTGGTTGAGAAGAAGTCTTTTGAGTCACTGACAGCAAGCAGAGTTCTCATGAAAGAGGAGCATGACGTTTTGCACCAGTTTATAGCATTTTGTCTCTTTCTTTTAATCACATTTCTAAACATCATTTTTGTTTAGCGCTCGACACTGACGTCTCTGGTGGCGTATTCCTGGTCATTACTGGGGAGGCTCAGAAAGTGGTGACATTTCTAGACAGAAGATGTGAAGTCTGACAGCAGCAACATGTCCACAAACAGCTGATTGTCCACACGTCTGGCATAACATTTTTCACAGATCACACAAGGACGCACTACAGTAATTACCATTTTATGCTTTGTGTCTTGAGCTGTGTTGTAAAGTGTCAGCTAGGCATGGCCAAACCAAGGAAGTGCCCCAGCTTTCATCCTGCACATGCTCAGTGACTTCATGTGCATGCGCCACCTCTGCTGCAACCTCTAATATACAGTGATGCTCCAAGTTACCAACGCCGCCAAGAAAGTAGAGGAGTAAAGATCTTTAAAGGGAATCGGTCACCTCATTTTGGCCCTATAAACTGCAGAAAAACAAGTTAGATTATACTCCGATGGGCGTCGCGTTCTGGGTCCGGCGCCTCCCATCTTCATACGACGACGTCCTCTTCTTTGCTTCCTGTGGCGGCTCCTGCGCAGGCGTACTGATTTGCCCTGTTGAGAGCAGAGCTAAGTACTGCAATGCTCAGGCGCTGGGCTTCTCTGACCTTTCCCGTCACCTGCACACTGCAGTACATTGCATCTGCTCAACAGGGCAAATCAGTACGCCTGCACAGGAGCCGCCACAGGAAGCAAAGAAGAAGACGTCATCACATGAAGATGGGAGACCCCGGACCCAGAACGCGACGCCCATCAGACCCGGACCGCCCCTGGGTGAGTATAATATAACCACTTTTTCTCATTTTTCAGGTTACATCGGGGGGCTTATCTACAGCATTACAGAATGCTGTAGATAAGCCCCTGAAGGTGGTGGCTTAAGTTTATAAGGCCAAAATGAGGTGACAGATTCCCTTTAAAGACGGCAGCGGTGCTCACCTCCCAGGTCTGTTTATATTGCAGCATTGTGTGTATCGAGAGATCATTGATTCTAGCTATATGCATTCACAAGCATGTCTACAGATTTAAGCAAATACGCAGAGGGCAACCAGCAGGTGCCCCCCAACCATCCCCACTGAGGGCGGCTCCATCCCATTGTCCCCAGCACACCTGCTCCAGGAACGCTCAGCTGAGTGGAGGTGAAGGAGGACTCGCTCTGTCCACCCCCAGTAATGCCATGGAGTAACTCAGTGCCGCCCCCTGCCCGGCCTCCTCTGGAGATAGCGAGGTTTGCTCTTGATAGCCGAGGCTATTTATACTGCTCCCGCCGCCCTCGTACCGCTCTCTCCATGAGATTTTCCCAGTGCTCCGCGGCTGTGCAAAGCCACAACTCCAGGAGATCGGATGACGCGACAGATGTTATTTATACGTCAGGTAAACAAGAGCGGATAGACGCAGGTCATAACTCTCCTGCAGCACAACTACAACTCCCAGGAATCAAGGAACCATGAGTGTCACTATGTGCTGCCCCGTAATACGATGTGGAGCTCCCACTTGTACTTTTACTTCATCATGCAAACCCACAAAATAATCCTTCAGTCCTCCAACCAGGAGCCAACGCCGGAACCACACTGCGGTAATTACAGACCAGATCTCATCACACGATCACTGGGATCGGTGGCCACACAAGCTACAGGAGATCCTCCAATGACCACGGGGGTCCCAGTGACCAGACAAGATTATACCAGCACTGTGGAGAGACACAGGAAAGGCAGCAGTCTGTGCTCCGGAGCAGCGTGCATTATGTCACAGGCAGGATCATCTCCAGCTCCCAACTAGAAGCAGCGATGACGGGAATTTCAACAGAAAACGGGAAGCAGCAGTTCCAAGAGCGCATGGAGGCGACATCGCGCAATCGCCGGAAAGAGGGGGGGGGGGGGGGAGGGTCTGCGGAGGAGGTGACATTGCATACCCCATGGTGCGCACACGGTGGTTACGACAATGCATGCACACCACAGGGCGCACACAGTGGTGACAAAGAACACTCCACAGGGTGTGCATGACAGCTGCAGGGAGTGTGCGACACTGCACACCACAAAGGGTGCGCGGGGCAGTTAGAACATTGCACACACACCACAGGACGTGCATGGCAGCTACACTGCACACTCCAGATGGCGCAGCGGCACCATCACAATGTGATGCATGAGGTTGCTCCCATTCACTAGATTATGACACAATACACGTAAAATAAAAGCAGCAGATAATTGGCGCTACCTCCGTCATCCAGGGGTCTTTTCTGGATGCCATATCCATACAACGAGGGGTCCACGAGCGGTCCGGAATTATTCAAGTGTGGGATTCCATCAATCTTAGCAGCGATCTGTAAAATAGATGTAAAAGAAAATGGTCATGGGGGTTTATGACTGCAAGAAAACAGAAAGGGTTAAGACCTCCTTGCAGCTACAGGACGTGGTCTGCATTGCCACCTGTTGATACCAGTAGGGTGATACACAGATCAGGACTGGGCAACAGCTGGCGAGGGGCAGTGACTGACATGTTGCAGAGTTCACGCCACGGAGCCAAAGAAAGCGCAGGCGGAGAGCCAACGTGACACCAGGGGATAGAGACGACTCTAGTCCGCGCTCAGACTTAATCTTGTTGTGTGACCTTGGAGTGAGCGTCACAACGAGCGGCTGACACAGAGCTGCTGGCAGCAAGTGCAACAAGGGGTTAATCGCACCAATGGCAGGAAAAAAATGGAGGCCGTCAATATGCCGCGGTGCAATCCTGACGGCAGCAATGCCAGGTGTTATAGGCATGTGTTGCCATGTCACCACATTAGGGAATCACATCCCAAGAATACTGGAAATATTCCCAATATAAGCGAGTCATGGGGGTGACGGTGGCGGCACTTCCATCCAGGCAACTGGAGGACAACTGCGAGGTCTTCATACAGGGAAACTGCTCACAATACAATTCCCAAAGGTAACATTCACCAGAGGGAGCTGGGTCGCATTCACGTGAGCACAGATCTCACCACCTGCCTCAGAGTTCTGACTACTACTCTCAGCATCCCTGACTACGGTCTGGGCAGCGGAAGGGACAAGAGGAATATGAGACGGGAGTGAGGAGGTCAACACTGAATCACCATTTTAGAATTTTCAGTGTTTAGATAAGATCCAAGCCAAACTACATCTCCAAATATGCAGATAGCTGGCAAAGCATGCTAGTAGTCTTTACAGCAGCTAAAGGAGTCAACCGTCCTATTGTGCAAAGTTGATAAAAAATAAATAAATTTAAAAAATGGGGTTACTACATGGCAGGGGCTGTGATGAAGGCCATATCAGATGCACCCGTACTCCTGGCAAACCTAGGAGATAACCATTAGGGTCTGTTCATAAATAAAGTGATGAGACCAACATATTCTGATCATCCCGCCCAGACCATATGGGGAACACAGGAAACACCCAGCACTGGCCTGCCTGCAGATAAGGGGCCACATTGAAAAGCAAAACTTTACTAGAGACAGAACCACAACTGGAAGTTACAGAAAGACAGCAGCAGATGAAACCAGGAAACGGCAACAAGTGCTGAAGTTACATCTTCCCACCATGGGCATGCTGGGAGTTGTAGTTTTATCCCAACTCTAGAGAATGCAACCTACTGGGATAAAAAGTATAGACGCAACAAGGAGAACACCAGGACGGTCATTGGAAGGTCACACATCGGCATGTTAGAGCAGGGACCGGCCGAGGGAGTCCATACCCAAACTAGAAAGCCTCATACAAGTCTATTTGGCTGTGAAGTTTGCGCCAAGAAACCCACGGCTGGTCAGCACATCTGTGTTCAGACTGGGACATGTGCGAATGCAACCTAGACCCAGAACAATATGGCAGTAGGTCAACTAAGAAGGGTCAGTTTAGGGCACAGGGCAGTGAAAGTGACTTGCTGGGTATTATAGTTCTTTAGCTGCTGCAAAGGTAGCAAAAGTTGAAAAAAAACAACTTTAGTATTTTGTTTTATATGTTGTAGTCCTGTAATTCTGCACAGTTCAGTGGGGTTAGAGTCCCGACACCCCACACATTGCATGCACAGGGGAGAGTGCAGACTCAATAGTCATGAGCCGTGTACTGACCTTGCACTCTGCTCCTCGGTGGTCTCCGGACTTGGACCCCCATTGATATATGCAAGCTTCTAATTTCACATTCATGAGTGTACAGTGATATGACAAATCCCAGCACATACTACCTGGGGGCCATGCTGTGAGTTGTAGTTCTGGTTTCAAGATTACACTGTACTCTTACATATTGGTAAAAATGGGGACAAACTGTAAAAGAACCGTAGTGAGACAATGGGGAAAGTAGAGAGCGATACTGACGCATGGTGTTCACGAGACTACAGCAGGAGAGGAAATGGAAACAAGTCCCAGCATGCATTTTGCAAACAGAGTTTTGTATTTCCGCAGCAGAAACTATTGGGTAAAAAGTCACATGCGGGAAGGAATGAGAGAACACAGACATTGGGGAAGTGTGAGCTCTGCGGACCAGGCAGCTGAAGAAAATTTGAGGGTGGAGGTCAATACAACAGAGATTGCGCACAGCTAGGGGGTTATGGAAGAACAATGTGGGTGGTCATAGCAGAGGAGGTGGCGGTAGGGAAGTGTACGCCGGGCGGGAGGAGGCGGTAGGGAAGTGTACGCCGGGCGGGAGGAGGCGGTAGGGAAGTGTACGCCGGGCGGGAGGAGGCGGTAGGGAAGTGTACGCCGGGCGGGAGGAGGCGGTAGGGAAGTGTACGCCGGGCGGGAGGAGGCGGTAGGGAAGTGTACGCCGGGCGGGAGGAGGCGGTAGGGAAGTGTACGCCGGGCGGGAGGAGGCGGTAGGGAAGTGTACGCCGGGCGGGAGGAGGCGGTAGGGAAGTGTACGCCGGGCGGGAGGAGGCGGTAGGGAAGTGTACGCCGGGCGGGAGGAGGCGGTAGGGAAGTGTACGCCGGGCGGGAGGAGGCGGTAGGGAAGTGTACGCCGGGCGGGAGGAGGCGGTAGGGAAGTGTACGCCGGGCGGGAGGAGGCGGTAGGGAAGTGTACGCCGGGCGGGAGGAGGCGGTAGGGAAGTGTACGCCGGGCGGGAGGAGGCGGTAGGGAAGTGTACGCCGGGCGGGAGGAGGCGGTAGGGAAGTGTACGCCGGGCGGGAGGAGGCGGTAGGGAAGTGTACGCCGGGCGGGAGGTGGCGGTAGGGAAGTGTACGCCGGGCGGGAGGTGGCGGTAGGGAAGTGTACGCCGGGCGGGAGGTGGCGGTAGGGAAGTGTACGCCGGGCGGGAGTTGGCGGTAGGGAAGTGTACGCCGGGCGGGAGGAGGCGGTAGGGAAGTGTACGCCGGGCGGGAGGAGGCGGTAGGGAAGTGTACGCTGGGTGGGAGGTGGCGGTAGGGAAGTGTCTGCTAGGTGGGAGGCTGAGATGACAGGAGCACACTGGGCTGGGGGCGTAATGGCAAAGGTGTAGGTCATGTCGACAGGAGTGTGCTGGAGGAGTCATGGTGGCACATGCTGGGAGTTGTAGTTTCACAGCTGCTCTAAAACTTGCTGTAAACATGTGCAATAGGAAGCCGGCAAGGCGACGCGGGACTACAGAGCCCAGCATGCATCCGTGCACGGATGATGAGGTCAGTAATCCTGCTAACAGCTGTGTGCAGTCTGCAGCACATAATCAGGGCCGCGCTGCATGCTGGGGGCTCCCCGAGTGTCAGTTCTGCGGCCGAGCCCTGGTGACAGCGGGGGGATGGGCAGGGCCTAGCAGCAGCGCGGACCTCCCTCCACACAGCGCCGGCGTGAGGAGATCCAGAACAGCGCTCCCCCGAGGCCCCGCCACCGCCAAGCGCCCGGGCCCTCGGCCACCCCCTCCCCAGGAGCCGCGGCCTGCTCCCCTCCCGTACACGTCCGGCCTCACCTGCCGGACCCGGTGGTGCAGCACGTCCGCCAATCCGTCAGGCTTGATCCCCACGGGAGCCGCGCTCTGTCCCTGCACCAGCTCCGCCATGGTACCGGCCACCCACAGGAGGAGGCCGCCGCCGTTACACCGACCTCACTCGCTGCGCCCGGGGACCCGGAAACGGAAACCAACAGCAAGAACTACTTCCTCCGGAACTACGTCACCCACGCGCAACCATTTCGTTAAACTAATAGACAGATTTCAGGATTACGTCATCCGGACTGAAACCGAGGCTGCGGCAGAGCGGAAATAGCTTACGGGGACATGTGAGTGACAGAGACTGGCGCACCTCAGGGGTCTCCGGTCGGGGGGTCTCAGTGCCTCTCATCTTCAGCATGGTTAACCCTTTATTGTCCTACCGTTTACTGCACCATTTTCAGGCAGGAGATCTTCTGTCTCAGATCTGGCCTTTAATTTACTTCTGCCACGTGGATCAGTGGGAGGTTGCGCCTGTAAGCGCGGCCGGACTGCCCAGACTGGGGAGAGCGGTGTCTGGGGGAGTTTTATAGCCCCTGGGAAAGCTGGCTGACAACCCTGTGCCCTGGCTCACAGCCGCTGTCGGGGTTGTCAGACAGGCCTGGCACTTGGTTCTCACAGCGGATCAGTGTGATGTCAATGATTTTCAAGGGCGGCGCGATCACGGCGATGCTGGATTACATTCATTGCATTTCTTCAGATCCGAGTGATCAAAAAACCTCAGAACTTCGTGAAACGTTTTTCCCACAATATTTACTTTCCTGTGGAAGGAGCTGTGAGAGAGTGCGTTTTCTCTGGGGTGTGAGAGAGTGCGTTTTCTGTGCGGTGTGAGAGAGTGCGTTTTCTCTGGGGTGTGAGAGAGCGTTTTCTGTGCGGTGTGAGAGCGCGTTTTCTGTGCGGTGTGAGAGAGCGTTTTCTGTGCGGTGTGAGAGAGCGCGTTTTCTGTGCGGTGTGAGAGAGCGTTTTCTGTGCGGTGAGAGAGAGCGCGTTTTCTGTGCGGTGTGAGAGAGCGTTTTCTGTGCGGTGTGAGAGAGTGCGTTTTCTGTGCGGTGTGAGAGTGCGTTTTCTGTGCGGTGTGAGAGAGCGCGTTTTCTGTGCGGTGTGAGAGAGCGCGTTTTCTGTGCGGTGTGAGAGAGCGTTTTCTGTGCGGTGTGAGAGCGCGTTTTCTC
Source organism: Ranitomeya imitator (assembly GCF_032444005.1). NCBI lineage: Eukaryota > Metazoa > Chordata > Amphibia > Anura > Dendrobatidae > Ranitomeya > Ranitomeya imitator. The sequence continues at coordinate 154,973,252 of NC_091283.1, read as the reverse complement.
TGGGGTGTGAGAGTGCGTTTTCTGTGCGGTGAGAGAGAGCGCGTTTTCTGTGCGGTGTGAGAGAGCGCGATTTCTGTGCGGTGTGAGAGCGCGATTTCTGTGCGGTGTGAGAGAGCGTTTTCTGTGCGGTGTGAGAGCGCGTTTTCTGTGCGGTGTGAGAGAGCGCGTTTTCTGTGCGGTGTGAGAGCGCGTTTTCTGTGCGGTGTGAGAGAGCGCGTTTTCTGTGCGGTGTGAGAGAGCGTTTTCTGTGCGGTGTGAGAGAGCGCGTTTTCTGTGCGGTGTGAGAGAGTGCGTTTTCTCTGGGGTGTGAGAGTGCGTTTTCTGTGCGGTGTGAGAGAGCGTTTTCTGTGCGGTGTGAGAGAGCGCGATTTCTGTGCGGTGTGAGAGCGCGTTTTCTGTGCGGTGTGAGAGAGCGTTTTCTGTGCGGTGTGAGAGAGCGCGTTTTCTGTGCGGTGTGAGAGAGCGCGTTTTCTCTGGGGTGTGAGAGTGCGTTTTCTGTGCGGTGTGAGAGAGCGTTTTCTGTGCGGTGTGAGAGAGCGCGATTTCTGTGCGGTGTGAGAGAGCGTTTTCTGTGCGGTGTGAGAGCGCGTTTTCTGTGCGGTGTGAGAGAGCGCGTTTTCTGTGCGGTGTGAGAGAGCGCGTTTTCTGTGCGGTGTGAGAGAGCGCGATTTCTGTGCGGTGTGAGAGAGCGTTTTCTGTGCGGTGTGAGAGCGCGTTTTCTGTGCGGTGTGAGAGAGCGCGTTTTCTGTGCGGTGTGAGAGAGCGTTTTCTGTGCGGTGTGAGAGCGCGTTTTCTGTGCGGTGTGAGAGAGCGCGTTTTCTGTGGGGTGTGAGAGAGCGCGTTTTCTGTGCGGTGTGAGAGAGCGTTTTCTGTGCGGTGTGAGAGCGCGTTTTCTCTGGGGTGTGAGAGTGCGTTTTCTGTGCGGTGAGAGAGAGCGCGTTTTCTGTGCGGTGTGAGAGCGCGTTTTCTCTGGGGTGTGAGAGTGCGTTTTCTGTGCGGTGTGAGAGAGTGCGTTTTCTGTGCGGTGTGAGAGAGTGCGTTTTCTGTGCGGTGTGAGAGAGCGCGTTTTCTGTGCGGTGTGAGAGCGCGTTTTCTCTGGGGTGTGAGAGTGTGTTTTCTGTGCGGTGTGAGAGAGTGCGTTTTCTGTGCGGTGAGAGAGAGCGCGTTTTCTGTGCGGTGAGAGAGAGCGCGTTTTCTGTGCGGTGAGAGAGAGCGCGTTTTCTGTGCGGTGTGAGAGAGCGCGTTTTCTGTGCGGTGTGAGAGAGCGCGTTTTCTGTGCGGTGTGAGAGAGCGCGTTTTCTGTGCGGTGTGAGAGAGCGCGATTTCTGTGCGGTGTGAGAGCGCGATTTCTGTGCGGTGTGAGAGAGCGTTTTCTGTGCGGTGTGAGAGAGCGCGTTTTCTGTGCGGTGTGAGAGAGCGCGTTTTCTGTGCGGTGTGAGAGAGCGTTTTCTGTGCGGTGTGAGAGAGCGCGTTTTCTGTGCGGTGTGAGAGAGTGCGTTTTCTCTGGGGTGTGAGAGTGCGTTTTCTGTGCGGTGTGAGAGAGCGTTTTCTGTGCGGTGTGAGAGAGCGCGATTTCTGTGCGGTGTGAGAGAGCGCGTTTTCTGTGCGGTGTGAGAGAGCGTTTTCTGTGCGGTGTGAGAGAGCGCGTTTTCTGTGCGGTGTGAGAGAGCGCGTTTTCTCTGGGGTGTGAGAGTGCGTTTTCTGTGCGGTGTGAGAGAGCGTTTTCTGTGCGGTGTGAGAGAGCGCGATTTCTGTGCGGTGTGAGAGCGCGTTTTCTGTGCGGTGTGAGAGCGCGTTTTCTGTGCGGTGTGAGAGAGCGCGTTTTCTGTGCGGTGTGAGAGAGCGCGTTTTCTGTGCGGTGTGAGAGAGCGCGATTTCTGTGCGGTGTGAGAGAGCGTTTTCTGTGCGGTGTGAGAGCGCGTTTTCTGTGCGGTGTGAGAGAGCGCGTTTTCTGTGCGGTGTGAGAGAGCGTTTTCTCTGCGGTGTGAGAGCGCGTTTTCTCTGGGGTGTGAGAGTGCGTTTTCTGTGCGGTGAGAGAGAGCGCGTTTTCTGTGCGGTGTGAGAGCGCGTTTTCTCGGGTGTGAGAGCGTTTTCTGTGCGGTGTGAGAGAGCGTTTTCTGTGCGGTGTGAGAGAGTGCGTTTTCTGTGCGGTGTGAGAGAGCGTTTTCTGTGCGGTGTGAGAGCGCGTTTTCTCTGGGGTGTGAGAGTGCGTTTTCTGTGCGGTGAGAGAGAGCGCGTTTTCTGTGCGGTGTGAGAGAGCGTTTTCTGTGCGGTGTGAGAGCGTGTTTTCTCTGGGGTGTGAGAGTGCGTTTTCTCTGGGGTGTGAGAGTGCGTTTTCTGTGCGGTGAGAGAGAGCGCGTTTTCTGTGCGGTGTGAGAGCGCGTTTTCTCTGGTGTGAGAGAGTGCGTTTTCTGTGCGGTGTGAGAGAGTGCGTTTTCTGTGCGGTGTGAGAGAGCGCGTTTTCTGTGCGGTGTGAGAGCGCGTTTTCTCTGGGGTGTGAGAGTGCGTTTTCTGTGCGGTGTGAGAGAGTGCGTTTTCTGTGCGGTGAGAGAGAGCGCGTTTTCTGTGCGGTGAGAGAGAGCGCGTTTTCTGTGCGGTGAGAGAGAGCGCGTTTTCTGTGCGGTGTGAGAGAGCGCGTTTTCTGTGCGGTGTGAGAGAGTGCGTTTTCTGTGCGGTGTGAGAGAGTGCGTTTTCTGTGCGGTGTGAGAGAGCGTTTTCTGTGCGGTGTGAGAGAGCGCGTTTTCTGTGCGGTGTGAGAGAGTGCGTTTTCTGTGCGGTGTGAGAGAGTGCGTTTTCTGTGCGGTGTGAGAGAGCGTTTTCTGTGCGGTGTGAGAGAGTGCGTTTTCTGTGCGGTGTGAGAGAGCGTTTTCTGTGCGGTGTGAGAGAGCGCGTTTTCTGTGCGGTGTGAGAGCGCGTTTTCTGTGCGGTGAGAGAGAGCGCGTTTTCTGTGCGGTGTGAGAGAGCGTTTTCTGTGCGGTGTGAGAGAGTGCGTTTTCTGTGCGGTGTGAGAGCGCGTTTTCTGTGCGGTGTGAGAGAGCGCGTTTTCTGTGCGGTGTGAGAGAGCGCGTTTTCTGTGCGGTGTGAGAGAGCGCGTTTTCTGTGCGGTGTGAGAGAGCGCGTTTTCTGTGCGGTGTGAGAGCGCGTTTTGTGTGCGGTGTGAGAGAGCGCGTTTTCTGTGCGGTGTGAGAGAGTGCGTTTTCTGTGCGGTGTGAGAGAGCGTTTTCTGTGCGGTGTGAGAGAGTGCGTTTTCTGTGCGGTGTGAGCGCGTTTTCTGTGCGGTGTGAGAGAGCGCGTTTTCTGTGGGGCGTGAGAGAGCGTTTTCTGTGCGGTGTGAGAGCGCGTTTTCTCTGGGGTGTGAGAGAGCGTTTTCTGTGCGGTGTGAGCGCGTTTTCTCTGGGGTGTGAGAGAGCGTTTTCTGTGCGGTGTGAGAGAGCGCGTTTTCTGTGCGGTGTGAGAGCGCGTTTTCTGTGCGGTGTGAGAGCGCGTTTTCTGTGCGGTGTGAGAGCGCGTTTTCTGTGCGGTGTGAGAGCGCGTTTTCTGTGCGGTGTGAGAGAGCGCGTTTTCTGTGCGGTATGAGAGAGTGCGTTTTCTGTGCGGTGAGAGAGAGCGCGTTTTCTGTGCGGTGTGAGAGAGCGTTTTCTGTGCGGTGTGTGAGAGTGCGTTTTCTGTGCGGTGTGAGAGCGCGTTTTCTGTGCGGTGTGAGAGAGCGCGTTTTCTGTGCGGTGTGAGAGAGAGCGTTTTCTGTGCGGTGTGAGAGCGCGTTTTCTGTGCGGTGTGAGAGAGTGCGTTTTCTGTGCGGTGTGAGATCGCATATTCTGTGTGGTGAGAGAGCGCGTTTTCTCTGCGGTGTGAGAGAGCGCGTTTTCTGTGCGGTGTGAGAGAGTGCGTTTTCTGTGCGGTGTGAGAGAGTGCGTTTTCTGTGCGGTGTGAGAGAGCGTGTTTTCTGTGCGGTGTGAGAGAGTGCGTTTTCTGTGCGGTGTGAGAGAGTGCGTTTTTTGTGTGGTGTGAGAGAGCGCGTTTTCTGTGCGGCGAGAGAGTGCGTTTTCTGTGCGGTGTGAGAGAGTGTGTTTTCTGAGCGGTGAGAGCGTGTTTTCTGTGCAGTGTAAGAGAGCGTGTTGTTTGCGCGGTGAGAGCGCGTATTCTCTGCGCAATGAGAGAGTTTTCTCTGCGGTGTGAGAGCGTGTTTTCTGTGCGGTGAGAGAGCGCGTTTTCTGTGTGGTGTGAGAGAGTGTGTTTTTTGTGTGGTGTGAGAGAGCGCGTTTTCTGTGCGGTGTGAGAGAGTGTGTTTTCTGAGCGGTGAGAGCGTGTTTTCTGTGCAGTGTAAGAGAGCGTGTTGTTTGCGCGGTGAGAGCGCGTATTCTCTGCGCAATGAGAGAGTTTTCTCTGCGGTGTGAGAGCGTGTTTTCTGTGCGGTGTGAGATCGCATATTCTGTGTGGTGAGAGAGCGCGTTTTTTCTGCGGTGTGAGCGCGTTTTCTGTGTGGTGTGAGAGAGCGCATATTCTGCGTGGTGAGACGGCGTTTTCTGTGCGGTGTGAGAGTGCATTTTCTGCAATGTGAGAGCGTGTTTTCTGTGCGGTGTGAGAGTGTGTTTTTTCTGTGGTGAGAGAGCGCGTTTTCTGTGTGGTGTGAGAGAGTGTGTTTTTTCTGTGGTGAGAGAGCGTGTTTTCTGTGTGGTGTGAGAGAGCGCATTTTCTGCGGTGAGAGAGCGCGTTTCCTCTGGTGAGAGAGCCTGTTTTCTGTGCGGTGTGAGAGCGCGTTTTCTGTGCGGCGAGAGAGTGCGTTTTCTGTGCGCTGTGAGAGAGCGTGTTTTCTGAGCGGTGAGAGCGTGTTTTCTGTGCAGTGTAAGAGAGCGTGTTGTTTGCGCGGTGAGAGCGCGTATTCTCTGCGCAATGAGAGAGTTTTCTCTGCGGTGTGAGAGCGTGTTTTCTGTGCGGTGTGACATCACATATTCTGTGTGGTGAGAGAGCGCGTTTTCTCTGCGGTGTGAGCGTGTTTTCTGTGTGGTGTGAGAGAGCGCATATTCTGCGTGGTGAGACAGCGTTTTCTGTGCGGTGTGAGAGAGCGCATTTTCTGCAATGTGAGAGCGTGTTTTCTGTGCGGTGTGTTTTTTCTGTGGTGAGAGAGCGCGTTTTCTGTGTAGTGTGAGAGAGTTTGTTTTTTCTGTGGTGAGAGAGCGTGTTTTCTGTGTGGTGTGAGAGAGCGCATTTTCTGCGGTGAGAGAGCCTGTTTTCTGTGCGGTGAGAGAGAGCGTGTTTTCTGAGCGGTGAGAGCGTGTTTTCTGTGCAGTGTAAGAGAGCGGGTTGTTTGCGCGGTGAGAGCGCGTATTCTCTGCGCAATGAGAGAGTTTTCTGTGCGGTGTGAGCGCGTTTTCTGTGCGGTGTGAGAACGGTGTCATTGGTAACATTGGGGAATTTACCACATTTTGCTCACTTTGCATTTTTGTTTAGAAGTGCACAAAAAAAAGACAGCAATTCTGGCTTCTCAAGTGTTTCTTTTTAGGCTATGTGCACATGTTGCGGATTAGTGTGCGGATTTTTCCTCACTGTTTTTGCAAAATCCGCAGCTAAAACACACTGTGGATTACCCGCGGATTTGCCGTGGTTTTTGTGTGTTTTTTTGCGGACTCCACCTGCGGTTTTACACCTGCAGATTCCTATTGAAGAGCAGGTGTAAACCGCTGCGGAATCCGCACAGAGAATTGACATGCTGTGGAAAAAACAATGCTGCATTTCTGCACGTTTTTTTCCTGCAGCATGTACACTGCGGATTTTGTTTTCCATAGGTTTACATGGTACTGTAAACTCATGGAAATCTGCTGCGGATTCGCAGCGGATTTGACGCTGCGCAGCAGAATCCGCAATGTTTGCACATAGCCTTACAGTGTATAGCGCATTTCAGGGTAAATATTCCTACATTTTGATCTGGCCAGCAATACCAGTTACTTAAAAAAAAAAAAAAAATTGTATTAGGAAAAGAAGGCAATTTAAAAAATGTTTAATTAATTCTTTTGGGATTTCTTCTTTTTGTCTCATCCTTTCCTCCAAGGAAACTGTAGTAACATTGCTAACCTCTTCTGTAGCCTGGCCACAGGCTCGACTTCACAGGAGCACAAAGATGGCGGCAATGGGAGCCTTCAATAGTTCCTCATCTGCCATGTTACAGGCAGGAGCAGTGGATCGACGCCCAAATCAACGCTCACTAGCGAACTACAGCAATAGAAATACTATAGACTGTAGTCACTGATCATAGCTGTGCCCAAAGAGAGCAGAGCTGCAGTGTAAAGCATGAATGGGAGGCATAATGGGGCCCTGAAACACATGAAGGCTATGTGCACACGTTGCGGAATTGGGGTGCAGAATTTTCGGCACAAAATCTGCATTTCCTGGCAGAAAACGCTGGTGCGGATTCGATGCGTATTTTGTACGGATTTCATGCGTTTTTTACCCCTGCGGATTTCTTTAATGGAAGGGTTCAGAAACTCTGCAGATCCGCACAAAAGAAGTAACATGCTCCTTCTTTTGATCCGCAGCGTTTTCCATGCGGAATTTTCTGCACCATTAGCACATTTTTTTTTTCCTATTGATTTACATTATACAGCGTTTCTGCACGGAAATAAACGCTGCGGATCTGCACTAAATCCGCATCGTGTGCACATAGTCGAAAGGAGGCGGGTTGCCATCTGCGGCGGACGAGGCAGCTAAGCTGGAGCATGGCGGTCTCTTACAGAGCAGAGCTGCAGTGTGAAGCATGAGGGATGGATTCTGAAGACTGCTCTCCTGGAGACAATCGGTTCCCCCCATCCCGTAAGTTGTCACATTACTAATCACTGGGATTTCCTAACCTCTTGTATCCTCGATCTCCACAGCTCAGTGGATTTACACGTCTGCTGCCGATTACTCAGCTGCCTGTTTCTGCCACGAAAATGGGGAACATTAGTAAACGTAATACGACATCAATTACAGAACGCAGTTGAAGAAGATTCATGGACAGATGCCATGAAAGTCTGCCAAGATCACAGAACGGAGGCGGGCGCCATCTATGTGCTATGACGGGGGACGCACGACTGCTGCCAGGACACAATGGGGTTAATGAAACCAGCAATGCAATTCCAATAATTGGGTTTACAGGTACTCACTGGTAGTTGCCCACAGCAACCAATCAAATCATTGTTTTCATTTTCCTAGTGTTGTCAAGATATGGAGCAACTGATCTGAGCAACCAATCAGATCCTGCCTTTTATTTTCCAGGGAAAATGTAAAACTAGAATCTGATTGGTTGCTGAGGGTTATACACAAAATAAACATGTTTCTTCTTGCAACCAATTGGATCATTACTAAATGTGGCGCAACGTCCCACTAGCAACCAATCAGATCCTGCCTATTTTCCATGGTGTTTAGGGAAGATGTAAACTGGAATTTGATTGGGAGGGATTTGCCCCTAGCAGCCAATGAAATCATTACTGAACATATGGAGCAGCTGCCCCCTAGCAACCAATCAGGTTCTGTCTCTCATTTTCTAAAGTGCTTGGGGAGCATGTAATCTGGAATCTTGTGGTGGTAACCAGATCTGTCTGAATGAGGCCTAAATCTGCGTCCCCAGAATATTCAGAGTGGTGAATACAGGGTGTGTGGGGGTAACGGATACCCCTGTGGGGCTGCTGGTCTAATGGATATTCTCCTTCCCTCCTGGGAAGTTGGAGAACCGTGCCTGTAAGGGGCGAGTATGAGGGAGGGCAAACGAAGCCCCCTCCGTGCCCCATACACCTGGCGCTCTGCCCGTATGTGCACATTCATGTAATGATTGGGGAGATGGCGCTGTCTGTCAGGAGGAATTCCTTTTTGGGCGACTCCATTATCAAATACTGGAAGCAGCAGCAGATATCCAGAAAGGGTTTCCCGCTAATTCATCTTGGAGGAAATTCTTTCTTGGGAAGTTCTGGATGCAGAAAAAAGATACAATGGACAACTGGGCAAGAGAATTCGGGTTTCAAAAACAACTCTTGAGTCACAAATTTGGTGGCGGCTCTATTGGGAGAATTTGCTTTCGAGAGTTCCTGGGAAATCTTGAGTCCGTCAGTTATCACCACTGAAGCAAGTCCCATCGGTTGGGGGGCACACCTGGAGAACGGCTTTTCAGGGGCAGTGGGCACAGGCTCTAAGACAAGTGTCGCATCCTCAACCCTGAGGCAACTGACAGCAGTCAGGTTGGCTCTGGTAGAAGCCCTACTTGGACTAAAAAAAAACAAAATGTGAAAATTCTTTCAGACAACAGGACAGCGATGTTCTATGTAGACAAGCAATGGGGGGAGGCAAGGTCCAGGTGTATGATGAAAGAAACAGGGAAACTCATGGCGATGGCAGAAATCGGCAGATTATAAGGAAAGAACAATATCAAAGCAGACTATCTAAGCCCTCACCAGTGAAGTCAGGATGAATGGTCCCTGAACCTTTCAGTATTTCAGATGATGGTAACATTATGAGCCAGCCTTAGACCCCCATCCAAGGTCAATAAGATTTTTTTCCCTAGATCCGAGGGAATCCCCTTTTTGAATGACTCTGTACCATGGACTAGGATCTTAAAATTCTTACAGAAAGTCCTGGAGCTAGGTTTGTCAGATAACACCCTTAAGGTATGTATATATCAGCCTTGGGCCGTATTTTTTTTTTTTTAATAAAAAAAATTGCTGACCCCCCCCCCATGGGTAGTGAGATTCATACGTTCAGTGGGCAGGTCTAGACTTGTGGTTCCATCTTAGGTCCCACCATTTAGTCTTTGAGCCGTTAGCTGAAGTACAGTTTAAAAGTTCTTACCTGTAAAACTCTCCTGCTTGTGGCCTTTACCTGAGCTAGAAGGATAGGGAAATTACGGTAAACCAACCATATACCAGTAGTCTCTCTGACAGTGGTCATTAGACCAGACCCATCTTTTCTCCCTAAGGTGTCCTTATTCTTTCATAGGTCTCATCTTTTTACCCTCTTTTTGTAATGACCCCAGGGATGAGAAAGAGGCTAGATTCCATTCTTTAGATGTCAGAAGGTGTTTAATTCAATACTTAGAAAATACATCTAGGTGGCAGAAAACTACCTCTGTTTTTCTTCTCTCAGGGTCTGAACAAAGGCCAGGCAGCATCTAAAGGGTCCCTGGCTAGATAAGTTAGATTGGCAATTTCATTAGCCTACTGCTCTTGCAAGGCGAGAGTTTGAAATCTCACTCTACAAGAGCAGTATCTACCTTGGCAGAAAGGGCCATTGCCTCTCTTGATGAAATTTGTAAGACGGCAACTTGGTCTTTACTACCCACCTTTTTTTAACACTACTGGTTGGATTTGAGTGCTTCTGATCTTTCCTTTGGAGGAGAGGCTCTCCAAGAGGTGGTCCCTCTCAAAGGATTTTGTTATCTCTCGTTATGGTGCTGTTGTGAGGATGGGAAAAATAATGACTTAGGCTACTTTCACACTAGCGTTTTTTTTAATCCATCGCAATCCGTCGTTTTGGGCAAAAATGGATCCTGCAAATGTGCCCGCAGGATGCGTTTTTTGCCCTTAGACTTGTATTAGCCTGTGGACATTCGTCGCGTCCGTTGTGCAACGGATCCGTCGTGTTTTGGCGGACCGTCAGCACAAAAAAAGTTCAAGTGAACATTTTTTTCTCTGTCGTGTCCGCCATTTTCTACCGCCCATGCGCGGCCGAAACTCCGCCCCCTCCTCCCGGGACTTCAGAATGGGCAGCGGATGCGTTGAAAAACTGCATCCGCTGCCCACGTCATGCACAAATTTCACAATGTGCGTAGGTACGTCCGGCCGACGCATAGTGACGGACCCGTACCGACGCTTGTGTGAAAGTAGCCTTAGGCTACCAGTGACAGATCCTGGTTTTACACTTGAGCATGCCTGGGAGCATTTTCCAACCCGGGCAAAAAAATTCTCTCTCTCTCCCAACCCGGGCAAAAAAAATTCTCTCTCTCTCTCTTAATTAATTAATTAATAGACCACCACATCAAATCCCTGTCATGGGCAGCCCAATCTCCAGACCTGAACCCCATTGAAAACCTCTGGAATGCAATCAAGAGGATGATGGAGAGTCACAAGCCATCAAACAGAGAACAACTGCTTACATTTTTGCGCCAGAAGCAGTGTGAAAGACTGGTGGAAAGCATGCCAAGACACATGAAAGCTGTGATTAAGACTACTTTCACACTTCAGTCTTCTGGGCTCCGTAGCAATCCGTCGTTATGGGCAAAAAACGGATCCTGCAAATGTGCTTGCAGGATGCGTTTTTTGCCCATAGACCTGTATTAGCGACGGAGCGCGACGGATGGCCACACGTTGCATCCGTCGTGCGACGGATCCGTCATGTTTTGGCGGACGCGACGCACAAAAAAGTTCAATGTAACTTTTTTTTGTGGGACGTGTCCGCCATTTCCAACCGCGCATGTGCAGCCGGAACTCCGCCCCCTCCTCCCCGCTCAACACAATGGGCAGCGGATGCGTTGTAAAACTGCATCCGCTGCCCACGTTGTGCTAAATTTAGCACAACGTACGTCAGGCCGACGGTTTGCGACGGCCCCGTACCGACAGAAGTGTGAAAGTAGCCTAAAAATCATGGTTGTTCCACAAAATATTGATTTCTGAACTCTTCCTGAGTTAAAACATTAGTATTGTTGTTTCTAAATGATTATGAACTTGTTTTCTTTGCATTATTTAAGGTCTGAAAGCACTGTTTCTTTTACATTTTGACGATTTCTCCTTTAAAAAAAAAATACAAAACTTATTGCTTGGAAATTCAGAGACATGTCAGAAGTTTATAGAATAAAAGAACAATTTACATTTTACTCAAAAATATACTGTACCTATAAAGAGAAAAAATCAGACAAACTGAACATTTTGCAGTGGTCTCTTAATTTTTTCCAGAGCTGTATATGTGTTGTGGTAGATCAGCTCACTCAGCTGCTACATACAGAGGAAGACTCAAGAACGCTGTCTCTTTAAAACTCCGACTGGTTTATCATGGATACTGCATAAATCAGCGCAGAGTTGGCAAAGAAAATTAAAAAGGGGCTTTCTAGCCTAAGATCAAATAAAAACGTAATACAAAGCACAGTCCTTGTAGTTGCGGGTTTCTCCCCGCTCAGGGTCAGCAAGGCACTGGTTGAGATTTAGCACATACACCTTTCTGGAGTTAGCCTCTCCAGACACACTGAACATTGAATGCCTCAGAAGGCCGACTATTTAAACCCTGGTCCACACCCTGGGGTGGAGATAAGGTGGACAAACTCTCACCAGCTCTATAGTTGTCCACAAAACCCAGCCCTTAAAATGTCGATTAACCCCTCTAAACACATAGTGTGCTGGAGCAAACCTGCAGGTTTCAAATCACTGAAGCTAATAACCTCAGTGAATCATATCTCCCTCCAGCACTTTGCCATTAACTTTGTCACATATCTCTCCACCTGTGCCCAAAGGCAGGGGTTTTGGCACCTTCACTCTCTAAATGGGAGTCTGGACAGGATATCTGCACTGGTCCTGTGTTTCACATGAAAACTTTAGTGCTAGAAACCACCTAGTCACCCTGACGTTCTTCCCCTTCCTTTCCCTTATCCATCTCGGGGGCGCATGATCTGATACTAGCCTGAGCTTCCGGCTTAACAGGTAGTACCAGCATGTCAATTGCCCATTTGATTGAAAATCACTCACTTTTTCACAATGGCGTAGTATTTCTCACAGGTAGAGAGTTTTCTGCTTAAGTATAGGATGGGAAGTTCCTACCCATTTACTTCTTGGGACAACACGGCCCCTAACCCGACCTTTGAGGCGTTCATCCGTACCGCAAACTCTTTAATGAAGTCCAGTGCAACCAAGATCGGCTGTTTGCCTAGGGCGAGCTTCAACTCCTGGAATGCCACCTCTTCTTCAAAGGGCCATTTGACCATTGACGTCTTTGTGCCCTTAAGAAGATCAGTCGAGGGCTGTTATTGTGAAATTTAGGATAAATTGCCTATAGTATGCCACTGTTCTCATAAACACACTAACCTGCTTTTTGGAGACCGGTTACTGCCAGTTCTGGATTGCATCTACTCTATTTACTTGCGGCTTGACTTCGCCCCTCCCAACTTTACAAAACCCAAGTATTTAGACTCTTCTTTCCCCATGGCGCACTTCTTTGGTTTATGGCAAACCCTGCCTTCCTTAGCGCATCCAGTACTACCTGGACCTTCTGTACATGACTTGCCCAATCTGGGCTGAAGATCACAATGTCGTTCAGGTAAGCTGTGGCATACTTTTTGTGAGAGGCTAGGATCCAGCCCATGGCCCTCTGGAAGGTAGCTGGGACTCCCTGCAGACCGAACAGCATCCTGGTATACTGAAAGCATCCATCAGGCGTAGAATAGGCCGTCTTCTGATTGCCATTTGGGGACAGGAGAATTTGCCAGTACCCTTCCATTAAGTCCAGGGTGGTGATATATCTGGTTGACATTGGCTTCTCAATGAACTCATCGATCCAGGGCATCGATATGCGTTGAACTTGGACACCTCATTTAGTTTCCTGTAGTCATTACATAAATTCCACTCTATCTGGCTTAGGCACAAGGACAATAGGTCTGGGCCAGCCGCTCTTTGACTCCTCTGATGCCCAGGCTCAACATTCACCACCTTAGAGATAACCTCACGGCAGGCTTTGGGAATCCGATATGGCTTTTAGTTCACCCTCACATGCGATTTCATCAGGATTTCGTGTTCCACCGCCTGTGTGCAACCAGGCAACTCTTAAAACAGGTCCCGGTTCAGCTGAAGCTGCTGTCGGTACTGGTGCTTCTGGGCCGGTGTGTCACATCCTCCTGGGAGATCTGAGGTTAGGCGTTCTTTGTGTACTGTGAATCTCAGGTCTTTCATTTAGAGTGTGTTTTGTTCCTCATATTAAATAAGCTTCGTTTCCTTTGGCACTGAAGAGGTTAATGACTATTTCTATGCTGGTTAAGGACATGAAGCTCCATCTGACAGCTGCTCCTGACCTGCTCATTTTCTCTCTATATAAAACCTGGCCAGACCTTCTCATCCCTGTCTGTGCAAGTTTACTTCTTGGCTTGCTGACATTGGAGTTCGTAGTTGATGCTGGAAATTGTTGTTTAATGCTTTTTGGGTGTATGCTTTCTCCATTATCCTGCTCCCAGTTGGTTTGTACCTCCCTATTCTTCCCTTTATTCCTCTGTACCCTTGGTCAGTGTTTTTGAATGTATGTAAGTTGCTTTTTGTTATTCCTGTTTGTTTTACATGTTTATACACTAACATATTGTCTCAGGCCTCCTGCGGGAGCGGACAGCTTTCATACAGAGCATAGTAAGGTCAGAGACTTGGGCCTCTCTACCTTTTAAGTCTTAATTTAAGAGTACCCCCGAAACAGGGATAGTTAGGGTACCAGGGACAGTTTGAGCCCCCCTTCCTTACCGAAGATCGTCAGTGTGATATTTTCACAGGCCCCACAGTTTTGATGTTGACATAGATCCGGTCACTAGCTTTACGAGACAGCTGCAGGGTTTGTCTTTTGAGCTGTCAGACCTATGGTCTAAGGTTTCTTCACACCAGACAGCTGGACCGGAACCTAAAGTGGCACTCCCGAACTAGTTTTAGGGGGGTCAGGACAAATTTGTCACATTCCGAGAAGTCTGTAAGCACTATTTCAGGCTTCGTACCCAGTCATCTGGGAGTGAGGTACAGAGGATAGAGATTGTTGTCTCCCTCTTTCAAGGAGACCCTCAAACCTTGGCCTTATCACTCCCGTCTGAAGAAGTTTGGGACCACCAGAAGTCTTCCTACACCTAGCCGTCCAGCCAAACTGAGCAATTGTGGGAGAAGAGCCTTGGTGAGAAAAGTAATAATAATAATAATCTTTATTTATATAGCGCCAACATATTCCACAGCGCTTTACAGTTTAACAGCTTCAAACACAACAGCCATAAGTAACAATGTTAACAATACAATAATTAAAGCAACACAAGAAGACCCTGCTCGTGAGAGCTTTCAATCTAAAATGAGGTGGGGAAATACAAAGTAAAGGTGTGTATTTACAATGATGTATTCACAATGATGGTCCAGCCATCTTCAGGGAGTGGGGGATAGATGGAAGTAGTGAATGGGCTGCACACAAACAAAATAACTAATTAGGGAACATGATCGGCCGCTCTGAACAAATGTGTTTTGAGGGAGCGCCTAAAACTATGCAAATTGTGGATGGTCTTAATTTCTTGGGGTAGAGCATTCCAGAGGATTGGCGCAGCACGGGAGAAGTCTTGTAGTCGGGAGTGGGAGAGGTAAAGAAGAACCCCAAGATCACTGTGGCTGAGCTTCAGAGATGCAGTAGGGAGATTGGAGAAAGTTCCACAAAGTCAACTATCACTGCAGCCCTCCATCAGTCGGGCCTTTATGGCAGAATGGCCCGACGGAAGCCTCTCCTCAGTGCAAGACACATGAAAGCCTGCATAGAGTTTGCTAAAAAACACATGAAGGACTCCCAGACTGTGAGATATAAGATTCTCTGGTCTGATGAGACGAAGATAGACCTTTTTGGTGATTATTCTAAGTGGTATGTGTGGCGAAGACCAGGCAATGCTCATCACCTGCCCAATACAATCCCAACAGTGAAAAATGGTTGGTGGTTGCAGCATCATCCTATGGGGGTGTTTTTCAGCTGTAGGAACAGGACGACTGGTTGTCATTGAAGGAAACATGAATGCGGCCAAGTGCAGAAATATCATGGATGAAAACCTCTTCCAGAGTGCTCTGACCTTAAGGTACCGTCACATTTAGCGACGCTGCAGCGATCTAGACAACGATGCCGATCGCTGCAGCTTCGCTGTGTGGTCGCTGGAGAGCTGTCACACAGACAGCTCTCCAGCGACCAACGATGCCGAAGTCCCCGGGTAACTAGGGTAAACATCGGGTTACTAAGCGCAGGGCCGCGCTTAGTAACCTGATGTTTACCCTGGTTACCAGTGAAGACCTCGCTGAATCGGCGTCACACACGCCGATTCAGCGATGTCTGCGGGAGATCCAGCGACAAAATAAAGTTCTGGCCTTTCTGCTCCGACCAACGATGTCACAGCAGGATCCAGATCGCTGCTGCGTGTCAAACACAACGATATCGCTATCCAGGACGCTGCAACGTCACGGATCGCTAGCGATATCGTTGTTAAGTTGTTCAGTGTGAAGGTACCTTTAGACTTGGCCGAAGGTTCATCTTCCAACAAGACAATGACCGTAAGCACACAGCTAACAAAGGAGTGGCTTCAGAACAACTCTGTGACCATTCTTGACTGAGCTCTGACCTAAACCCAAGAGACCTGAAAATGGCTGTCCACCAACGTTCACAATCCAACCTGACGGAACTGGAGAGGATCTGCAAGGAAGAATGGCAGAGGATCCCCAAATCCTGGTGTGAAAAACTTGTTGCATCATTCCCAAGAAGACTCATGGCTGTACTAGCTCAAAAGGTGCTTCTACTCAATACTGAGCAAAGGGTCTGACTACTTATGACCGTGATATTTCAGTTTTTCTTTTTTAATAAATATGCAAAAAATTATACGTTTGTTTTTTTTTTTCAATCAAGATGGGGTACAGAGTGTACATTAATGAGAAAAAAATGAACTTTTTTGAATTTACCAAATGACTGCAATGAAAGAGTGAAAAATTTAAAGGGGCCTGAATACTTTCCGTACCCACTGTAAGTTGTTTTTTTGTTATCACTATTCGTCTTACATGTTTATGCTCTAACATATCTGTCCCGGGCCTCCTAGGAGAGGGGGCAGCTTAGGACATTAACAGGAGCGTAGTAAGGTCGGAGACTCGAGCCTCTCTACCTTTAAGAGTACCCCAGGGACAGGGATAACTCGGGTTGCAGGGACAGTTTGAGGCACTTCTTCCTTACTGATGACTGTCACAGTGTCTCTGTCACTGTGACATCCTTGACCCTTAGCTTCAGGGTTCAAGCATGTAACTTCCACCGGTTCCCTGTCTTGCCATGGTTTGAGCAGGTTAAAATGGGACACCTGATACGTCTTTCTTCTTTTCTTCCTGGTTGTTGGACCTCATAGTTGAAGTCATTCCACTTTTCAGCCTCTTGGTATGGCCCTTGCCACTTGGCCAGGAACTTTCTTTCCACCTTGGGGATCAACATCAACACTCGGTCTCCAGGGCTAAACTGTCTCAGTCTCGCCAACCGATTGTAGACCCTTGCCTGGGCCTCTTTTGCTTGAAGGAGGCTCTCTGTTGTGGATTCTGTTTTTGGGCTCCCTCTGGTGGTTACAGATGGTACTGGGTGACTTGTGTTCTCTGCGGTCTCTGGTGTCCACCTGTTCTATCAGGATATGGGAGTTTCCTATTTAACCTGGCTTTCTTGTCATTTCCTCGCCGGCGATCAATGTAATCAGTGTGTCTTGTTACCTCTGCTTCCCGCTTCTGTAATCATCAGGACAAGATAAGTTTTTGATTTTCCTGTTCCACGTTTTGCTTTATTTTTGTTTTAGTCCAGCTTGCAGTTATGTGATTCCTTGTTGCTGGTTGCTCTAGTGGGCTGATATAACTCCTCATGTTCCATGAGTTGGCACATGAGTTCAGGTAATTTCAGGATGGTTTTTTGTAGGGTTTTTCGCTGACCGCGCAGTTCACTTTTGTATCCTCTGCTATCTAGTTTTAGCGGGCCTCATTTTGCTGAATCTGTTTTCATTACTACGTATGTGCTTTCCTCTCATTTCACCGTCATTACATGTGGGGGGCTGCTATTTCTGTGGGGTGTTTCTCTGGAGGCAAGAGAGGTCTTTGTTTCTTCTAATAGGGGAAGCTAGTCCTGCAGCTGGCGCGAGACGTCTAGAATCATCGTAGGCACGTTCCCCGGCTACTGCTAGTGTTGTGAATTAGGTTCAGGATCGCGGTCAGCTCAGTTTCCATCACCCTAGAGCTTGTTCTGTTTTTTGTGTGCTTGTCCTTTTGTGATCCCCTGCCATTGGGATCATGACAGCTCTCCCTCACAATCAGCCTCACCCTTGCAATACTGTCCTACATCTGGACCACATGTTCGATGACACTTCGGTGGGGTGTTACCTCTGCTTCCGGTGACTCCTTTGCAATGTCCCGAAGTTCTCAAGGGTGCTGTCCATATAGCAGATCACACGGTGAGAACCCCACAGAGGCCTGTGGGACTTCTCTGTTGGTGAACAGTAGGTACGGTAGCAGGCAATCCCAGTCTCTACCACCCTTCTCCATGACCTTCTTAAGCATAGATTTCAATGTCTTGTTGAGCCTCTCCATCATGCCGTCTGTCTGTGAATGGTACACCAACGTCTGGAGTTGGATAATCTGGAGAGCCATACAAAAGCCCTCATCACTTTGAACATAACAGGAATCCCTTGTGTCATCAGGATCTCTTTTGGCAGGCACGTCATATGGACTAGCTCTCATTATATACTACTGGCAGAGTTACCGCCTCCGGGCACCATGTTGCAGTCCATTACCACCAGGATGTATTGGTAACCCCTGGCTGACTTAAATAAGGGCACGACAAGGTCAATGGCAATCCGGTCAAATGCTACCTCTATAATGGGCAACGGCAGTAGGAGACTACGGAAGTGGGATACGGGAACAGTTAGCTGACAGGTAGGGCAGGATCGCCAGAAATTAACAATATCTTGGTGACACCCAGGTCAGAAGGACCTCTGAAGGACCCGTTCTTGAGATTTGTCTACTCCCAGTTGCCTACCCAAGACATGAGAATGGGCCAGAACTAATACTCTACGCTTATAGGGACCTGGTACCAACAACTGCTCCATCACTTACCCTTTCGGTTTAGTGACCCAATAAAGCAACTCTTTAGGTAAAGTGAAATATGGAAACCTGGTGTCGCCCCCCGGCTTTGAGCAATCCCATTAACCCCTTCCCGACCCATGACGCCACGTAGGCGTCATGAAAGTCGGTGCCAAGCCGACCCATGACGCCTATGTGGCGTCATGCAAAGATCGCGTCCCTGCAGATCGGGTGAAAGGGTTAACTCCCATTTCACCCGATCTGCAGGAACAGGGGGAGTGGTAGTTTAGCTCAGGGGGGGTGGCTTCACCCCCCCGTGGCTACGATCGCTCTGATTGGCTGTTGAAAGTGAAACTGCCAATCAGAGCGATTTGTAATATTTCACCTATTATAACTGGTGAAATATTACAATCCAGCCATGGCCGATGCTGAAATATCATCGGCCATGGCTGGAAATACTAATGTGCCCCCACCCCACCCCACCGATCGCCCCCCCAGCCCCCCGATCTGCCCGGTACACTGCCCCGCTCCCCTCCGTCCTGTGCTCCGCTCCCCCCCGTGCTCGTGTCCGCTCACCCCCGTGCTCCAATCACCCCCCGTGCTCCAATCACCCCCCCTGCACTCTGATCCACCCCCCGTGCTCCGTTCCACCCCCGTGCTCCGTTCCACCCCCCCGTGCTCCGTTCCACCCTCCCCGTGCTCCGTTCCACCCCTCCCGCGCTCCGATTCACCCCCCCATGCTCCGATCCCCCCCCCCGTGCTCCCCCCCCACCCCATCATACTTACCGATCCTGCCGGGGTCCGTCCGTCTTCTCCCCGGGCGCCGCCATCTTCCAAAATGGCGGGCGCATGCGCAGTGCGCCCACCGAATCTGCCGGCCGGCAGATTCATTCCAAAGTGCATTTTGATCACTGAGATAGATTATATCTCAGTGATCAAAATAAAAAAAATAATAAATGACCCCCCCCCCCCCCTTTGTCACCCCCCATAGGTAGGGACAATAAAAAAATAAAGAATTTTTTTTTTTCCACTAATGTTAGAATAGGGGTAGGGTTAGGGCTAGGGTTAGGGGTAGGGGTAGGGTTAGGGGTAGGATTAGGGGTAGGGTTAGGGGTAGGGTTAGGGGTAGGATTAGGGTTAGGGGTAGGGTTAAGGTTAGGGCTAGGGTTAGGGGTAGGGTTAGGGTTTCGTTATGTGCACACGTATTCTGGTCCTCTGCGGATTTTTCCGCTGCGGATTTGATAAATCCGCAGTGCTAAACCGCTGCGGATTTATGGCGGATTTACCGCGTTTTTTCTGCGCATTTCACTGCGGTTTTACAACTGCGATTTTCTATTGGAGCAGTTGTAAAACCGCTGCGGAATCCGCACAAAGAAGTGACATGCTGCGGAATGTAAACCCCTGCGTTTCCGTGCAGTTTTTCCGCAGCATGTGTACAGCGATTTTTGTTTCCCATGGGTTTGCATTGAACTGTAAACTCATGGGAAACTGCTGCGGATCCGCAGCGTTTTCCGCAGCGTGTGCACATACCTTTAGAATTAGGCTATGTGCCCACACTGCGGATTCGCAGCAGTGTTCCATCAGGTTTACAGTACCATGTAATCCTATGGAAAACCAAATCCGCTGTGCCCATAGTGCGGAAAATACAGCGCTGAAACGCTGCGTTGTATTTTCCGCAGCATGTCAATTCTTTGTGCGGATTCCGCAGCGTTTTACACCTGTTCCTCAATAGGAATCCGCAGGTGAAATCCGCACAAAAAACACTGGAAATCCGCGGAAAATCCGCCGCTAAAACGCAGTACCTTTTACCCGCGGATTTTTCAAAAATGATGCTGAAAAATCTCACACGAATCCGCAACGTGGGCACATAGCCTTAGGGTTAGGGTTGGAATTAGGGTTGTGGTTAGGGTTATGGCTACAGTTGGGATTAGGGTTAGGGGTGTGTTGGGATTAGTGTTGGAGGTAGAATTGAGGGGTTTCCACTGTTTAGGCACATCAGGGTTCTCCAAACGCAACATGGCGCCACCATTGATTCCAGCCAATCTCGTATTCAAAAAGTCAAATGGTGCTCCCTCAATTCCGAGCCCTGACGTGTGCCCAAACAGTGGTTTACCCCCACATATGGGGTACCAGCATACTCAGGATAAACTGCGCAACAATTACTGGGGTCCAATTTATCCTGTTACCCTTGTGAAAATAAAAAAATGCTTGCTAAAACATCATTTTTGAGGAAAGAAAAATGATTTTTTATTTTCACGGCTCTGCGTTGTAAACGTCTGTGAAGCACTTGGGGGTTCAAAGTGCTCACCACATATCTAGATAAGTTCCTTGGGGGGTCTAGTTTCTAAAATGGGGTCACTTGTGGGGGGTTTCTACTGTTTAGGAACACCAGGGGCTCTGCAAACGTAACGTGACGCCCGCAGACCATTCCATCAAATTCTGCATTTCAAAAGTCACTACTTCCCTTCTGAGCCCCGACGTGTGCCCAAACAGTGGTTTACCCCCACACATGGGGTATCAGCATACTCAGGAGAAACTGAACAACAACTTTTGGGGTCCAATTTCTCCTGTAACCCTTGGGAAAATAAAAAATTCTGGGCTAAATAATTATTTTTGAGGAAAGAAAACGTATTTATTATTTTCACGGTTCTGCATTATAAACTTCTATGAAGCACTTGGGGGTTCAAAGTGCTCACCACACATCTAGATAAGTTCCTTTCGGGGTCTAGTTTCTAAAATGGGGTCACTTGTGGGGGGTTTCTACTGTTTAGCCACATCAGGGGCTCTGCAAACGCAACGTGACGCCCGCAGAGCATTCCATCAAAGTCTGCATTTCAAAACGTCACTACTTCAATTCCGAGCCCCGGCATGTGCCCAAACAGTAGTTTACCCCCACATATGGGGTATCACAGTACTCAGGAGAAACTGGAAAACAAATATTGGGGTCAAATTTCTCCTGTTACCCTTGGGAAAATAAAAAATTGCAGGCTAAAAGATCATTTTTGAGAAAATAATTTTTTATTTTTATTTTCATGGCTCTGCGTTATAAACTTCTGTGAAGCACTTGGGGGTTCAAAGTCCTCACCACACATCTAGATTAGTTCCTTTGGGGGTCTAGTTTCCAAAATGGGGTCATTTCTGGGGGATCTCCAATGTTTAGGCACACAGGGGCTCTCCAAACGCGACATGGTGTCTGCTAACAATTGGAGCTAATTTTCCATTTAAAAAGCCAAATGGCGTGCCTTCCCTTCCGAGCCCTGCCGTGCGCCTAAACAGTGGTTTACCCCCACATATGGGGTATCAGCGTACTCAGGACAAACTGGACAACAACATTTGGGGTCCAATTTCTCCTATTACCCTTGGCAAAATAGGAAATTCCAGGCTAAAAAATCATTTTTGAGGAAAGAAAAATTATTTTTTATTTTTCTGTGAAGCACCTGGGGGTTTAAAGTGCTCAATATGCATCTAGATAAGTTCCTTGGGGGGTCTAGTTTCCAAAATGGGGTCACTTGTGGGGGATCTCCAATGTTTAGGCACACAGGGGCTCTCCAAACACGACATGGTGTCTGCTAACAATTGGAGCTAATTTTCCATTCAAAAAGTCAAATGGCACGCCTTCCCTTCCGAGCCCTGCCGTGTGCCCAAACAGTGGTTTACCCCCACATATGAGGTATCGGCGTACTCGGGAGAAATTGCCCAACAAATTTTATGATCCATTTTATCCTACTGCCCTTGTAAAAATGAAAAAATTGAGGCGAAAATAATTTTTTGTGTGAAAAAAAAGTACTTTTTCATTTTTACAGATCAATTTGTGAAGCACCTGAGGGTTTAAAGTGCTCACTAGGCATCTAGATAAGTTCCTTGGGGGGTCTAGTTTCCAAAATGGGGTCACTTGTGGGGGAGCGCCAATGTTTAGGCACACAGGGTCTCTCCAAACGCGACATGGTGTCCGCTAACGATGGAGATAATTTTTCATTCAAAAAGTCAAATGGCGCTCCTTCCCTTCCGAGCCTTACCATGTGCCCAAACAGTGGTTTACCCCCACATGTGAGGTATTGGTGTACTCAGGAGAAATTGCGCAACAAATTTTAGGATCCATTTTATCCTGTTACCCATGTGAAAATGAAAAAATTGAGGCTAAAATAATTTTTTTGTGAAAAAAAAGTACTTTTTCATTTTTACGGATCAATTTGTGAAGCACCTGGGGGTTCAAAGTGCTCACTAAGCATCTAGATAAGTTCCTTGGGGCGTCTAGTTTCCAAAATGGGGTCACTTGTGGGGGAGCTCCAATTTTTAGGCACACGGGGGCTCTCCAAACGTGACATGGTGTCCGCTAAAGAGTGGAGCCAATTTTTTATTCAAAAAGTCAAATGGCGCTCCTTCCCTTCCAAGCCCTGCCGTGCGCCCAAACAGTGGTTTACCCCCACATATGAGGTATCAGCGTACTCAGGACAAATTGGACAACAACTTTCGTGGTTCAGTTTCTCCTTTTACCATTGGGAAAATAAAAAAATTGTTGCTAAAAGATTTTTGTGACTAAAAAGTTAAATGTTAATTTTTTCCTTCCATGTTGCTTCTGCTGCTGTGAAGCACCTGAAGGGTTAATAAACTTCTTGAATGTGGTTTTGAGTACCTTGAGGGGTGCAGTTTTTAGAATGGTGTCACTTTTGGGTATTTTCAGCCATATAGACCCCTCAAACTGACTTCAAATGTGAGGTGGTCCCTAAAAAAATGGTTTTGTAAATTTCGTTGTAAAAATGAGAAATCGCTGGTCAAATTTTAACCCTTATAACTTCCTAGCAAAAAAAAATTTTGTTTCCAAAATTGTGCTGATGTAAAGTATACATGTGGGAAATGTTATTTATTAACTATTTTGTGTCACATAACTCTCTGGTTTAACAGAATAAAAATTCAAAATGTGAAAATTGCGAAATTTTCAAAATTTTCGCCAAATTTCCGTTTTTATCACAAATATACGCAGATTTTATTGACCTAAATTTACAACTAACATGAAGCCCAATATGTCACGAAAAAACAATCTCAGAACCGCTAGGATCCGTTGAAGCGTTCCTGAGTTATTACCTCATAAAGGGACACTGGTCAGAATTGCAAAAAACGGCAAGGTCTTTAAGGTCAAAATAGGCTGGGTCATGAAGGGGTTAATCACAGTTACATTGTCAAATGCACTTTATAACGTAAGAACCTGCATTTGGGCATTCCCAAAATTTCTCCCAGAAACACCCAACTCAGGAATTTTGGCCTCGTTGGTCACTGTCTCGGGAACTCATCCACCTCCGACTGCGATTGGGGATTGAGCGCTCTTCCCTATGCACAGCCATGCTTTTCTCCAGTGCTGCATACACATGAACTTTGCCACATGATCTTATGCTGCTTGACTCCAGCTACTCGCATTCATTTCCAATCCCTGTTCTGAGGAAGGCCTTTGGGCCAAAATGTCATAAATATTTTTGCAACAGAGTGGATAATACATGAAATAAATCTTTTTCATCATCACCCTCAGTGCCACATTATTTTATTACCGTATATACTCGAGTATAAGCTGACCCAAGTATAAGCCGAGACCCCTAATTTTGCCACAAAAAACTGGGAAACTTAATGACTTGAGTATAAGCCTAGGGTGGGAAATGCAGCAGCTACCGGTAAATTTCAAAAGTAAAAATAGATACCAATAAAAGTAAAATTCATTGAGACATCAGTAGGTGAAGTGTTTTTGAATATCCATATTGAATCAGGAGCCCCATATAATGCTCCATACAGTTCATGATGGGCCCCATAAGATGCTCCATACAAAATACGCCCCATATAATGCTCCATAAAGTTTGATGGGCCCCATAAGATGCTCCATATTAAAATATGCCCCATATATCCTGCATAAAGGTTAATAATGGCCCCATAAGATGCTCCATAGACACATTTGCCCCATATAATGCTGCACAAATGTTGATTATGTCCCCATAAGATGCTCCATAGAGATATTTACCCCATATAGTGCTGCACAAACGTTATGGCCCCATAAGATGCTCCATAAAGATAGTTGCCCCATATAGTGCTGCACAAACGTTATGGCCCTATAAGATGCTCCATACAGATACTTGCCCCATATAGTGCTGCACAAACGTTGATTATGGCCCCATAAGATGCTCCATACAGACTCTTGCCCCATATAGTGCTGCACAAATGTTAATTATGGCCCCATAAGATGCTCCATAAGGATATTTGCCCCATATACTGTTGCTGCGATAAAAAAATATCACTCACCTCTCATCGCTCAGGCCCCCGGCACTTTCAATATTCACCTGTCCTCATTTCGGGCGCCTCTCCGTCTTCAAAGTCTTCTGCACTGACGTTCAGGCAGAGGGCGCGCACTAACCACGTCATCGTGCGCCGCAGCTTCTTCCTATACTGAGCGGTCACCGTTAACGCTCATTACAGTAATGAATATGCGGCTCCACTCCTATGGGAGTGGAGTCGGGGCCATATTCATTACTGTAATGAGTGGTACCATGTGACCGCTCACTACAGGAAGAAGCTGCGGCACCGGGAGAACCAAGGACCTGCAGTGACAGTAGCGGGAGCAGGTGAGTAATATTAGACTCCCCTCCCCTGCCGACCCCTGGGTATGACTCATGTATAAGCCGAGATGGGGCCTTTCAGCCCAAAAAAATGGGCTGAAAATCTCGGCTTATAATCGAGTATATACGGTATGTAGATTAGAGTGGATTCCTATTTGTGCACCTGAAACACATTGTGTGTGCCGCATAGCCTCTTTTTGCGATTGGGGATTCATCATGGTTGACCCGGTTCTTGTCTGAGTTACTTAGTATCTCCGCCTCCATATGTTGCAGTCCATTTGTTCAGAGGACATAGTACAAGGGTCGGCTATATGTCCAGGACCGTGACACGTCCAAAAGAGCAAGTCTTTTCCAGCGGCCTTTGGGACCTCAGATTCCCCCTATTGTGGCTCTACTACCCCTCTTTTGAGATTCGGGCTCTTTCTGGGTACCCCAGTTTGAGAATGCAACACCGCCTGGCTTCCTTAGGGATCTTTCAAACACCTCATACTTTTGCACAGGGCCAGCGAGGTCGTCTACATTTCGGGGGGTGTCCCTGGGCAAACCAGGTCTGCACCGGCCTAGGAAGGGAGTGAATAAATCTGTCCGTGGGAACCTGCTTGACCATCTGGGCTGGAGTGAAGGAATCTGGCTGCAACCGCTTCAGTACAAGATGCAGTAAGTTGAACATTTGGGAGCCAGGGGGTTTGTCCCTATATGTCCAGTGGTGAACCCTTTGTGGTCAGACCAACAGTCACTCCCGTGCGTGCCAAGATTTCAGTTTCTAATTTTGCATACTCCTGTGCATCCTGTAATGCCAGATCATAAAAAGCCTTTTGAGACTCACCAGTTAGATAGGGGGGTGAGCACCTCTGCCCACTGCTCTGAGGGCAGCTTCACCCGCTCTGCTACCCATTCAAAACAACCAAAATGTCTCCACATCATCCCCTGGAGTCATTTTTTGCATGGGTCGTCTTACCGCTTTCTGGACGTATGAGTCATTATTTGGTGTTAGGGAAGGGACTGCCGGCCTCTTACGAACGGCCTCATTTGCCGTGTAAGCACCTCCTGCCGCTGCTGTTGGGGCTGCTGCACTAAGAGTTTACTTGCTTCCTGTTGCGCCAGCTGCTGCTGCTGTTGGACCTGAACCAGATGCTTGTGAAGTTCCTCCATGCTGTCCGTCATTGCTTCCTGGCTTATGGCCACCTTTACCCAGGACATGCAGTTTGTCCACAGCCGCTTTACGTGTTCCTGGAATGTTGCTGACATTCGAAACACCACCTTTGGTAGAATGGATACTCGGCTACATACGAAGGAAGACTCAGGAACGCTGACTCTGGTTTATTATGGATACTGCATAAGCCAGTGCGGAGTTGGCAAAGAAAACAGACATGGCCTTTCTGGCCTAAGAAAAAACAAAAACGTAATAAAAAGCATAGTCCTTGTAGTTGCGGGGTTCCGCACACTCAGGTTTAGCAGGATACTGGTTCAGGTTTAGCACAAACACAAACGATTCTCTGGAGTTATCCTCTCCTTGAAACACTGAATGCCTCAGAAGGCTGACTATTTAAACCCCATACCACACCCAGGGTGGAGATAAGGTGGACAGTCTCCCACCCGCTCTATGGTTCTTCACAAAAACCCTGCCTTTAAAATGGACGAATAACCCCTCTGAACACAGTGTGCTTTAGCACACATCTGAGTTTCCAATGCCTGAAGCTTATAGCGTCAGTGAAGTGTATCTCCCCTCCAGCACTTTGTTACAGTGTGTATGTGTGTATGTATGTACTGTATGTATACACACATATATAATTATAATGTGTGTGTTCTCTACCTAACTAATTAAATGGAGGTTATCTCATGCTCTGTAAACCACTGAAGTGGGAAGAAAGGCTCCGCCTTTTAAACCTGTAGGTTTCCTGTCCTTGGGGGCGGATACTCTCTAGTTATGGTGGTGTCATGGGTTCCGGAAAATTAAATTACTGGTAAGTAATTAACATTTTTCTATTATGTATAAGACGCCGTTCTCCGCCCCTCCTTTGAGGGATTTTGCAAAAAGTAGAAAAACAGAATTGTGTTCCTGTTTTCTGCAGATTGTTTATTTCATGTCACCTGGTGACGAGTTAGGGTACCGTCACACAGTGCCATTTTGATCGCTACGACGGTACAATTCGTGACGTTCCAGCGATATCGTTACGATATCGCTGTGTCTGACACGCAGCAGCGATCAGGGATCCTGCTGAGAATCGTACGTCGTAGCAGATCGTTTGGAACATTCTTTCGTCGCTGGATCTCCCGCTGTCATCGCTAGATCGGTGTGTGTGACACCGATCTAGCGATGCGTTCGCTTGTAACCAGGGTAAACATCGGGTTACTAAGCGCAGGGCCGCGCTTAGTAACCCGATGTTTACCCTGGTTACCAGCGTAAATGTAAAAAAAAACAAACAGTACATACTTACATTCCGGTGTCCGTCAGGTCCCTTGCCGTCTGCTTCCCGCACTGTGACTGCCGGCCGTAAAGTGAAAGCAGAGCACAGCGGTGACGTCACCGCTGTGCTGTGCTTTCACTTTACGGCCGGCAGTCAGTGAGTGCGGGAAGCAGACGGCAAGGGACAGACACCGGAATGTAAGTATGTAGTGTTTGTTTTTTTTTACGTTGGTAACCAGGGTAAACATCGGGTTACTAAGCGCGGTCCTGCGCTTAGTAACCCGATGTTTACCCTGGTTACCTGGGGACCTCGGCATCGTTGGTCGCTGGAGATCTGTCTGTGTGACAGCTCTCCAGCGACCACACTACGACTTACCAACGATCACGGCCAGGTTGTATCGCTGGTCGTGATCGTTGGTAAATCGTATAGTGTGACGGTACCCTTACTTGGCCAAGGCTCTGGGGGCCGCCATAATTGCATCTATCTACTGAATGGTGTAATATTGGACCTCCTCGGCTCCTCTGTAGGTGATGGAAATGCCGCTGCGGTCCTGGGAGCCACCATAATTGCATCTCTTGCATTAATGTAATGACGGACCTTCTTTGCTTCTCTGTAGATGAGGGTGATGCAGTGGGATCTGCAAGAGGAACATGAGCATGTACTCTGGGGCAGGATATCCACCAGGTGCTGGGGACACCTGGGACGCACCAGGACTAACAGGTACAGATAACACACTGGAATATAGCTATAAGACCCTCCAATTTTTTGAAATGTGGGTGGTGCTGAGCTGGAGGGAGTGGGGTCTGATGTCTGAATTATAATTGTGTACTCTTAATTGGCATATATCTGGACATATCTATGGCAATTCACACGTGGGGTGTTTAGAGATGCGCCAAATTTATTATCATGTGAGTACTAAATGTGTGAATCGCCAGTCTCTACTACTTCTCGACATCCTCCATGTATATACTGGATGCAGGTGTATGTTGTGAGCTCAGGAACTGAAAATTAAAACAAAAAAAAACCTATCCACTTTTTCCCCAAGTTAAAAAGAAATAGACATATTCAGTATCGATATTGAAAAATGTTCTCCTGAGCGCCTCCTTTTAGCAGTGAGCACCCCATATATATTCTCTCATATTCAGTATCGACGCATCCATAGAGGTCCGATCTGTCAAGATCTAAAATTATTAAACTCTGTTAAAAAAAAAAAAAAAAAGTACTCCTGCAAAAAAATGCAATATCCCAAAATGGAATCAATACAAAGGTCACCTCGCCACGCCAAAAAAAACCAAGCGCTCGCACAGCTCCAGCAATGAAAAAATTCAAACTTGACTAGGTTCAGAAAATGGAACCGCACATTGAACGCTGTGAAAACAAATGTCCAGAAAACAATGGCAGAATTGTTTTTTTTTTTCTGCACCATTTTACCTTGCTTAGAATTTTGTTTTTAGTACATTATGTAATAAAATGAATTCTGAAATTCACAACTACAACTCGTCCCGCAATAAACAAGCCCTGGAGCAGAAAAACAAACTACGGCTCCTGCAACAAACGGAGGAAAAAAAGCAAAAGTGCAGAAATGTAAATTGGCCAAGGTGGGAAGGGGTTAATAAATGCTGTGAAGCTTGTAAAAAGAAAAATGTGATAATTTTTTTTTAGTTTTCTAAATTAGCACCTGGGCCGAGGGCCCGTTCTGTGCCCCTGCAGCCACTGATCGCACCCGTCATGCGCTGGTCTCATACACTGCAGCCGATCCTTTTGGCGTTTAAAAACTGAGTAATATTAACGGCCAGAATTAAGTCTCCAGCCTATAGCTCAAAAGCTATAATGACACTACAACTCCCAGCATGCCCGGAGAGCCGCAGCAGCTGTGAAGACACCTGCTGTAGATGTACGGCTATCGGATCTCCCATAGTAAAGCTGTCATCCCCGCTACCATAAAACAATCCCTCACCTGTTTCCGGTCAGTTTCGGCCTGTGCACATTGTTACCCAGTTTCTGGGCAATGGTGCGAGAGCAAGCTCCCTCCATCCCGGTTCATCACAGTTCACAATGACAGCATGGAGTATGACCTCCGTCATCATAAAAAAAAAAATCTATTCTGAATCGCCCTCTTTTTCTCTATTAATAAAAAGAAAAACATTTGTTATCGCCGCATCTATAAAGATTCCATCTAGTCACAAATTATTGAATGTCGTAAAACAAAGTAATCAAAACTCCAAAATTTCAATTTCTTTGGTATACACAGCCTCCCAAGTGTCTATAACCCCCATCATCACAGCCTCCCAAGTGTCTATAACCCCCATCATCACAGCCTCCCAAGTGTCTATAAGCCCATCATCACAGCCTCCCAAGTGTCTATAACCCCCATCATCACAGCCTCCCAAGTGTCTATAACCCCCATCATCACAGCCTCCCAAGTGTCTATAACCCCCATCATCACAGCCTCCCAAGTGTCTATAACCCCCATCATCACAGCCTCCCAAGTGTCTATAACCCCCATCATCACAGCCTCCCAAGTGTCTATAACCCCCATCATCACAGCCTCCCAAGTGTCTATAACCCCCATCATCACAGCCTCCCAAGTGTCTATAAGCCCATCATCACAGCCTCCCAAGTGTCTATAACCCCCATCATCACAGCCTCCCAAGTGTCTATAACCCCCATCATCACAGCCTCCCAAGTGTCTATAACCCCCATCATCACAGCCTCCCAAGTGTCTATAACCCCCATCATCGCAGCCTCTCAAGTGTCTATAACCACCATCATCACAGCCTCCCAAGTGTCTATAAGCCCATCATCACAGCCTCCCAAGTGTCTTTAACCCCCATCATCATGGCCTCCCAAGTGCCTATAACCCCCATCATCACAGCCTCCCAAGTGTCTATAACCCCCATCATCACAGCCTCCCAAGTGTCTATAACCCCCATCATCGCAGCCTCTCAAGTGTCTATAACCACCATCATCACAGCCTCCCAAGTGTCTATAAGCCCATCATCACAGCCTCCCAAGTGTCTTTAACCCCCATCATCATGGCCTCCCAAGTGCCTATAACCCCCATCATCGCAGCCTCCCAAGTGTCTATAACCCCCATCATCACAGCCTCCCAAGTGTCTATAACCCCCATCATCGCAGCCTCCCAAGTGTCTATAACCCCCATCATCATGGCCTCCCAAGTGCCTATAACCCCCATCATCACAGTCTCCCAAGTGTCTATAACCCCCATCATCACAGCTTCCCAAGTGTCTATAACCCCCATCATCACAGCCTCCCAAGTGCCTATAACCCCCATCATCACATCCTCCCAAGTGTCTATAACCCCCATCATCACAGCCTCCCAAGTGTCTATAACCCCCATCATCACAGCTTCCCACGTGCCTATAACCCCCATCATCACAGCCTCCCAAGTGTCTATAACCCCCATCATCACAGCTTCCCAAGTGTCTATAACCCCCATCATCACATCCTCCCAAGTGCCTATAACCCCCATCATCACATCCTCCCAAGTGTCTATAAGCCCATCATCACAGCCTCCCAAGTGTCTTTAACCCCCATCATCACAGCCTCCCAAGTGTCTTTAACCCCCATCATCATGGCCTCCCAAGTGCCTATAACCCCCATCATCACAGCCTCCCAAGTGTCTATAACCCCCATCATCACAGCTTCCCAAGTGTCTATAACCCCCATCATCACAGCCTCCCAAGTGCCTATAACCCCCATCATCACATCCTCCCAAGTGTCTATAACCCCCATCATCACATCCTCCCAAGTGTCTATAACCCCCATCATCACAGCCTCCCAAGTGTCTATAACCCCCATCATCACAGCTTCCCACGTGTCTATAACCCCCATCATCATGGCCTCCCAAGTGCCTATAACCCCCATCATCACATCCTCCCAAGTGTCTATAACCCCCATCATCACAGCTTCCCAAGTGTCTATAACCCCCATCATCACAGCCTCCCAAGTGCCTATAACCCCCATCATCACAGCCTCCCAAGTGTCTATAACCCCCATCATCACAGCTTCCCACGTGCCTATAACCCCCATCATCACAGCCTCCCAAGTGTCTATAACCCCCATCATCACAGCTTCCCAAGTGTCTATAACCCCCATCATCACATCCTCCCAAGTGCCTATAACCCCCATCATCACAGCCTCCCAAGTGCCTATAACCCCCATTATCACAGCCTCCCAAGTGTCTATAATCCCCATCATCACAGCCTCCCAAGTGTCTATAACCCCCATCACCATGGCCTCCCAAGTGCCTATAACCCCCATCATCACAGCCTCCCAAGTGTCTATAACCCCCATCATCACAGCCTCCCAAGTGTCTTTAACCCCCATCATCACAGCCTCCCAAGTGTCTTTAACCCCCATCATCACAGCCTCCCAAGTGCCTATAACCCCCATCATCACATCCTCCCAAGTGTCTTTAACCCCCATCATCACAGCCTCCCAAGTGTCTATAACCCCCATCATCACAGCCTCCCAAGTGTCTATAACCCCCATCATCACAGCTTCCCAAGTGTCTATAACCCCCATCATCACAGCCTCCCAAGTGTCTATAACCCCCATCATCACAGCCTCCCAAGTGCCTATAACCCCCATTATCACAGCCTCCCAAGTGTCTATAATCCCCATCATCACAGCCTCCCAAGTGTCTATAACCCCCATCACCATGGCCTCCCAAGTGCCTATAACCCCCATCATCACAGCCTCCCAAGTGTCTATAACCCCCATCATCACAGCCTCCCAAGTGTCTTTAACCCCCATCATCACAGCCTCCCAAGTGTCTTTAACCCCCATCATCATGGCCTCCCAAGTGCCTATAACCCCCATCATCACATCCTCCCAAGTGTCTATAACCCCCATCATCACAGCTTCCCAAGTGTCTATAACCCCCATCATCACAGCCTCCCAAGTGCCTATAACCCCCATCATCACAGCCTCCCAAGTGTCTATAACCCCCATCATCACAGCTTCCCACGTGCCTATAACCCCCATCATCACAGCCTCCCAAGTGTCTATAACCCCCATCATCACAGCTTCCCAAGTGTCTATAACCCCCATCATCACATCCTCCCAAGTGCCTATAACCCCCATCATCACAGCCTCCCAAGTGCCTATAACCCCCATTATCACAGCCTCCCAAGTGTCTATAATCCCCATCATCACAGCCTCCCAAATGTCTATAACCCCCATCACCATGGCCTCCCAAGTGCCTATAATCCTATCATTATTATTATTATTATTATACATTTTTATATTGCCATTTATTCCATGGCGCTTTACATGTGAATACGAGGCAAATATAGACAAATACATTAAACATGAGCAGATAACAGGCACACAGGTACATAAGGAGGGAGGACCCTGCCCGCGAGGGCTCACAGTCTGCAGGGGGTGGGTGATGAAACACTAGGAGAGGGTAGGGCAGGTTGTGCGGCAGTTCAGTAAGTTCAGGATCACTGCAGGCTGTAGGCTTGTCGGAAGAGGTGGGTCTTCAGGTTCTTTTTGAAGGTTTCTATGGTAGGTGAGAGTCTGATGTGTTGGGGTAGAGAGTTCCAGAGTAGGGGGGAAGCACGGGAGAAGTTTTGGATGCGGTTGTGGGAAGAAGAGATGAGAGGGGAGTAGAGAAGGAGGTCTTGAGAGGATCGGAGGTTGCGTGTAGGTAGGTACCGGGAGACTATGTCACAGATGTATGGAGGAGACAGGTTGTGGATGGCTTTGTATGTCATTGTGAGGGTTTTGAACTGGAGTCTCTGGGCGATAGGAAGCCAGTGAAGGGCTTGACATAGGGGAGAGGCTTGGGAATATCATCACATCCTCCCAAGTGCCTACAACCCCATCATCACAGCCTCCCAAGTGTCTATAACCCCCATCATCACATCCTCCCAAGTGCCTACAACCCCATCATCACAGCCTCCCAAGTGCCTATAACCCCATCATCACAGCCTCCCAAGTGTCTATAACCCCCATCATCACATCCTCCCAAGTGTCTATAACCCCCATCATCACAGCCTCCCAAGTGTCTATAACCCCCATCATCACATCCTCCCAAGTGCCTACAACCCCATCATCACAGCCTCCCAAGTGCCTATAACCCCATCATCACAGCCTCCCAAGTGTCTATAACCCCCATCATCACAGCCTCCCAAGTGTCTATAACCCCCATCATCACAGCCTCCCAAGTGTCTATAACCCCCATCATCACAGCCTCCCAAGTGTCTATAAGCCCATCATCACAGCCTCCCAAGTGTCTATAACCCCCATCATCACAGCCTCCCAAGTGTCTATAACCCCCATCATCACAGCCTCCCAAGTGTCTATAACCCCCATCATCACAGCCTCCCAAGTGTCTATAACCCCCATCATCACAGCCTCCCAAGTGTCTATAACCCCCATCATCACAGCCTCCCAAGTGTCTATAAGCCCATCATCACAGCCTCCCAAGTGTCTATAACCCCCATCATCACAGCCTCCCAAGTGTCTATAACCCCCATCATCACAGCCTCCCAAGTGTCTATAACCCCCATCATCACAGCCTCCCAAGTGTCTATAACCCCCATCATCGCAGCCTCTCAAGTGTCTATAACCACCATCATCGCAGCCTCCCAAGTGTCTATAAGCCCATCATCACAGCCTCCCAAGTGTCTTTAACCCCCATCATCATGGCCTCCCAAGTGCCTATAACCCCCAACATCGCAGCCTCCCAAGTGTCTATAACCCCCATCATCGCAGCCTCCCAAGTGTCTATAACCCCCATCATCTCAGCCTCCCAAGTGTCTATAAGCCCATCATCACAGCCTCCCAAGTGTCTATAACCCCCATCATCGCAGCCTCCCAAGTGTCTATAACCCCCATCATCATGGCCTCCCAAGTGCCTATAACCCCCATCATCACAGCCTCCCAAGTGTCTATAACCCCCATCATCACAGCTTCCCAAGTGTCTATAACCCCCATCATCACAGCCTCCCAAGTGCCTATAACCCCCATCATCACATCCTCCCAAGTGTCTATAACCCCCATCATCACATCCTCCCAAGTGTCTATAACCCCCATCATCACAGCCTCCCAAGTGTCTATAACCCCCATCATCACAGCTTCCCAAGTGTCTATAACCCCCATCATCACATCCTCCCAAGTGCCTATAACCCCCATCATCACATCCTCCCAAGTGTCTATAAGCCCATCATCACAGCCTCCCAAGTGTCTTTAACCCCCATCATCACAGCCTCCCAAGTGTCTTTAACCCCCATCATCATGGCCTCCCAAGTGCCTATAACCCCCATCATCACAGCCTCCCAAGTGTCTATAACCCCCATCATCACAGCTTCCCAAGTGTCTATAACCCCCATCATCACAGCCTCCCAAGTGCCTATAACCCCCATCATCACATCCTCCCAAGTGTCTATAACCCCCATCATCACATCCTCCCAAGTGTCTATAACCCCCATCATCACAGCCTCCCAAGTGTCTATAACCCCCATCATCACAGCTTCCCAAGTGTCTATAACCCCCATCATCATGGCCTCCCAAGTGCCTATAACCCCCATCATCACATCCTCCCAAGTGTCTATAACCCCCATCATCACAGCTTCCCAAGTGTCTATAACCCCCATCATCACAGCCTCCCAAGTGCCTATAACCCCCATCATCACAGCCTCCCAAGTGTCTATAACCCCCATCCTCACAGCTTCCCACGTGCCTATAACCCCCATCATCACAGCCTCCCAAGTGTCTATAACCCCCATCATCACAGCTTCCCAAGTGTCTATAACCCCCATCATCACATCCTCCCAAGTGCCTATAACCCCCATCATCACAGCCTCCCAAGTGCCTATAACCCCCATTATCACAGCCTCCCAAGTGTCTATAATCCCCATCATCACAGCCTCCCAAGTGTCTATAACCCCCATCACCATGGCCTCCCAAGTGCCTATAACCCCCATCATCACGGCCTCCCAAGTGTCTATAACCCCCATCATCACAGCCTCCCAAGTGTCTTTAACACCCATCATCACAGCCTCCCAAGTGTCTTTAACCCCCATCATCATGGCCTCCCAAGTGCCTATAACCCCCATCATCACATCCTCCCAAGTGTCTTTAACCCCCATCATCACAGCCTCCCAAGTGTCTATAACCCCCATCATCACAGCCTCCCAAGTGTCTATAACCCCCATCATCACAGCTTCCCAAGTGTCTATAACCCCCATCATCACAGCCTCCCAAGTGTCTATAACCCCCATCATCACAGCCTCCCAAGTGCCTATAACCCCCATTATCACAGCCTCCCAAGTGTCTATAATCCCCATCATCACAGCCTCCCAAGTGTCTATAACCCCCATCACCATGGCCTCCCAAGTGCCTATAACCCCCATCATCACAGCCTCCCAAGTGTCTATAACCCCCATCATCACAGCCTCCCAAGTGTCTTTAACCCCCATCATCACAGCCTCCCAAGTGTCTTTAACCCCCATCATCATGGCCTCCCAAGTGCCTATAACCCCCATCATCACATCCTCCCAAGTGTCTATAACCCCCATCATCACAGCTTCCCAAGTGTCTATAACCCCCATCATCACATCCTCCCAAGTGCCTATAACCCCCATCATCACAGCCTCCCAAGTGTCTATAATCCCCATCATCACAGCCTCCCAAATGTCTATAACCCCCATCACCATGGCCTCCCAAGTGCCTATAATCCTATCATTATTATTATTATTATTATACATTTTTATATTGCCATTTATTCCATGGCGCTTTACATGTGAATACGAGGCAAATATAGACAAATACATTAAACATGAGCAGATAACAGGCACACAGGTACATAAGGATGGAGGACCCTGCCCGCGAGGGCTCACAGTCTGCAGGGGGTGGGTGATGAAACACTAGGAGAGGGTAGGGCAGGTTGTGCGGCAGTTCAGTAAGTTCACGATCACTGCAGGCTGTAGGCTTGTCGGAAGAGGTAGGTCTTCAGGTTCTTTTTGAAGGTTTCTATGGTAGGTGAGAGTCTGATGTGTTGGGGTAGAGAGTTCCAGAGTAGGGGGGAAGCACGGGAGAAGTTTTGGATGCGGTTGTGGGAAGAAGAGATGAGAGGGGAGTAGAGAAGGAGGTCTTGAGAGGATCGGAGGTTGCGTGTAGGTAGGTACCGGGAGACTATGTCACAGATGTATGGAGGAGACAGGTTGTGGATGGCTTTGTATGTCATTGTGAGGGTTTTGAACTGGAGTCTCTGGGCGATAGGAAGCCAGTGAAGGGCTTGACATAGGGGAGAGGCTTGGGAATATCATCACATCCTCCCAAGTGCCTACAACCCCATCATCACAGCCTCCCAAGTGTCTATAACCCCCATCATCACATCCTCCCAAGTGCCTACAACCCCATCATCACAGCCTCCCAAGTGCCTATAACCCCATCATCACAGCCTCCCAAGTGTCTATAACCCCCATCATCACATCCTCCCAAGTGCCTATAACCCCCATCATCACATCCTCCCAAGTGCCTACAACCCCCATCATCATATCCTCCCAAGTGTCTACAACCCCCATCATCACATCCTCCCAAGTGTCTATAACCCCCATCATCACAGCCTCCCAGGTGTCTATAACCCCCATCATCACATCCTCCCAAGTGCCTACAACCCCCATCATCATATCCTCCCAAGTGTCTACAACCCCCATCATCACATCCTCCCAAGTGTCTATAACCCCCATCATCACAGCCTCCCAAGTGTCTTTAACCCCCATCATCACAGCCTCCCAAGTGTCTATAACCCCCATCATCACAGCTTCCCAAGTGTCTATAACCCCCATCATCACAGCCTCCCAAGTGCCTATAACCCCCATCATCACATCCTCCCAAGTGTCTATAACCCCCATCATCACAGCCTCCCAAGTGTCTATAACCCCCATCATCACAGCTTCCCACGTGCCTATAACCCCCATCATCACAGCTTCCCACGTGCCTATAACCCCCATCATCACAGCCTCCCAAGTGTCTATAACCCCATCATCACAGCTTCCCAAGTGTCTATAACCCCCATCATCACATCCTCCCAAGTGCCTATAACCCCCATCATCACATCCTCCCAAGTGCCTATAACCCCCATCATCACAGCCTCCCAAGTGTCTTTAACCCCCATCATCACAGCCTCCCAAGTGTCTTTAACCCCCATCATCATGGCCTCCCAAGTGCCTATAACCCCCATCATCACGGCCTCCCAAGTGTCTATAACCCCCATCATCACAGCTTCCCAAGTGTCTATAACCCCCATCATCACAGCCTCCCAAGTGCCTATAACCCCCATCATCACAGCCTCCCAAGTGTCTATAACCCCCATCATCACAGCTTCCCACGTGCCTATAACCCCCATCATCACAGCCTCCCAAGTGTCTATAACCCCCATCATCACAGCCTCCCAAGTGCCTATAACCCCCATCATCACAGCCTCCCAAGTGTCTATAACCCCCATCATCACATCCTCCCAAGTGTCTATAACCCCCATCATCACAGCCTCCCAAGTGTCTATAACCCCCATCATCACAGCCTCCCAAGTGTCTATAACCCCCATCATCACAGCTTCCCACGTGCCTATAACCCCCATCATCACATCCTCCCAAGTGCCTATAACCCCCATCATCACAGCCTCCCAAGTGTCTATAACCCCCATCATCACAGCTTCCCAAGTGTCTATAACCCCCATCACCATGGCCTCCCAAGTGCCTATAATCCTATCATTATTATTATTATTATTATACATTTTTATATTGCCATTTATTCCATGGCGCTTTACATGTAAATACGGGGCAAATATAGACAAATACATTAAACATGAGCAGATAACAGGTACACGGGTACATAAGGAGGGAGGACCCTGCCCGCGAGGGCTCACAGTCTGCAGGGGGTGGGTGATGAAACACTAGGAGAGGGTAGGGCAGGTTGTGCGGCAGTTCAGTAAGTTCAGGATCACTGCAGGTTGTAGGCTTGTCGGAAGAGGTGGGTCTTCAGGTTCTTTTTGAAGGTTTCTATGGTAGGTGAGAGTCTGATGTGTTGGGGTAGAGAGTTCCAGAGTAGGGGGGAAGCACGGGAGAAGTTTTGGATGCGGTTGTGGGAAGAAGAGATGAGAGGGGAGTAGAGAAGGAGATCTTGAGAGGATCGGAGGATGCGTGTAGGTAGGTACCGGGAGACTATGTCACAGATGTATGGAGGAGACAGGTTGTGGATGGCTTTGTATGTCATTGTGAGGGTTTTGAACTGGAGTCTCTGGGCGATAGGAAGCCAGTGAAGGGCTTGACATAGGGGAGAGGCTGGAGAATATCATCACATCCTCCCAAGTGCCTATAACCCCCATCATCACAGCCTCCCAGGTGTCTATAACCCCCATCATCGCAGCCTCCCAAGTGTCTATAACCCCCATCATCACCGCCTCCCAAGTGTCTATAACCCACATCATCACAGCCTCCCAAGTGTCTACAACCCCCATCATCACATCCTCCCAAGTGTCTATAACCCCCATCATCGCAGCCTCCCAAGTGTCTATAACCCCCATCATCACAGCCTCCCAAGTGTCTATAACCCCCATCATCACAGCCTCCCAAGTGTCTACAACCCCCATCATCGCAGCCTCCCAAGTGTCTATAACCCCCATCATCACAGCCTCCCAAGTGTCTATAACCCCCATCATCGCAGCCTCCCAAGTGTCTATAACCCCCATCATCGCAGCCTCCCAAGTGTCTATAACCCCCATCATCGCAGCCTCCCAAGTGCCTATAACCCCCATCATCACAGCCTCCCAAGTGTCTATAACCCCCATCATCACAGCTTCCCACGTGTCTATAACCCCCATCATCATGGCCTCCCAAGTGCCTATAACCCCCATCATCACATCCTCCCAAGTGTCTATAACCCCCATCATCACAGCTTCCCAAGTGTCTATAACCCCCATCATCACAGCCTCCCAAGTGCCTATAACCCCCATCATCACAGCCTCCCAAGTGTCTATAACCCCCATCATCACAGCTTCCCACGTGCCTATAACCCCCATCATCACAGCCTCCCAAGTGTCTATAACCCCCATCATCACAGCTTCCCAAGTGTCTATAACCCCCATCATCACATCCTCCCAAGTGCCTATAACCCCCATCATCACAGCCTCCCAAGTGCCTATAACCCCCATTATCACAGCCTCCCAAGTGTCTATAATCCCCATCATCACAGCCTCCCAAGTGTCTATAACCCCCATCACCATGGCCTCCCAAGTGCCTATAATCCTATCATTATTATTATTATTATACATTTTTATATTGCCATTTATTCCATGGCGCTTTACATGTGAATACGAGGCAAATATAGACAAATACATTAAACATGAGCAGATAACAGGCACACAGGTACATAAGGAGGGAGGACCCTGCCCGCGAGGGCTCACAGTCTGCAGGGGGTGGGTGATGAAACACTAGGAGAGGGTAGGGCAGGTTGTGCGGCAGTTCAGTAAGTTCAGGATCACTGCAGGTTGTAGGCTTGTCGGAAGAGGTGGGTCTTCAGGTTCTTTTTGAAGGTTTCTATGGTAGGTGAGAGTCTGATGTGTTGGGGTAGAGAGTTCCAGAGTAGGGGGGAAGCACGGGAGAAGTTTTGGATGCGGTTGTGGGAAGAAGAGATGAGAGGGGAGTAGAGAAGGAGATCTTGAGAGGATCGGAGGATGCGTGTAGGTAGGTACCGGGAGACTATGTCACAGATGTATGGAGGAGACAGGTTGTGGATGGCTTTGTATGTCATTGTGAGGGTTTTGAACTGGAGTCTCTGGGCGATAGGAAGCCAGTGAAGGGCTTGACACAGGGGAGAGGCTGGAGAATATCATCACATCCTCCCAAGTGCCTATAACCCCCATCATCACAGCCTCCCAGGTGTCTATAACCCCCATCATCACCGCCTCCCAAGTGTCTATAACCCACATCATCACAGCCTCCCAAGTGTCTACAACCCCCATCATCACATCCTCCCAAGTGTCTATAACCCCCATCATCGCAGCCTCCCAAGTGTCTATAACCCCCATCATCACAGCCTCCCAAGTGTCTATAACCCCCATCATCACAGCCTCCCAAGTGTCTATAACCCCCATCATCACAGCCTCCCAAGTGTCTATAACCCCCATCATCATGGCCTCCCAAGTGCCTATAACCCCCATCATCACAGCCTCCCAAGTGTCTATAACCCCCATCATCACAGCCTCCCAAGTGCCTATAACCCCCATCATCATGGTGTCCTTACGCCAAGTAACAATAACCTCAATCATCACTTCCTTACAAACAAGTGAACGCAAAGAACATCATCCCAGCCGACATGCCCCCCAGGAAGAAACCCCTAATTACTTGTAATTGGTTTATTAAGACATGTTAGTCATGACACACTGTGCCGAATCCTCTCCCCACACACCCAGGGCAAGAAACCTATGTACACAGTCACATATAACCAGACACCATGTCATATATCAGATGCAGGAGATCATTAAATACACAGGATACGATTAGATACACAGCTCAGCAGACAGTATCACACAGGATAGGATTAGATACACAGCTCAGCAGACAGTATCACACAGGATAGGATTAGATACACGGCTCAGCAGACAGTATCACACAGGATGGGATTAGATACACAGCTCAGCAGGCAGTATCACACAGGATGGGATTAGATACACGGCTCAGCAGACGGTATCGCATATTAGATACAGTGGGATGCTGGTGACAGCTGACCTTCCTATGTATGGATAACTTGGTGCAGCAGGGATCGGCATTAACCCCTCGGACACATTAGCAGTATGCTGAGTAGTTTG
The DNA here is from genome assembly GCF_032444005.1 of Ranitomeya imitator. Classification (NCBI taxonomy): domain Eukaryota; kingdom Metazoa; phylum Chordata; class Amphibia; order Anura; family Dendrobatidae; genus Ranitomeya; species Ranitomeya imitator. Next base: position 154,932,619 of record NC_091283.1, on the reverse strand, counting down.
CCCGGTGGGTGGTCGATCACGAGGTTGTGACCCTGCCCAGGAGGAGTGTGCACCTGCCACTTCCAATCCTACAGCACGCTGTGCCATATTCTATCAGATGCCGGACAACTGGAATCTGTCATTTCTCTCACATCTTTGACTTGGGGTCTTTGCTCCCGTATTACCGTCGAGACTCATCCTCTTCGCTCATTTTCAAGGGTTAACGACTCAGAAAAGAAAAAATTACCCAGAGGTATAAGACTGTAAATTAAAAAAAAAAAACTAAAAATTGCAGGATCTCAATCTGAACTTCGCCGAGACGCGATAATTCATTGCCAGGAAATTACGTCCCTTAAACACGAAGAAACAAATTTCCGACGTAAATCTTCCAATAAGAAACATAAAAAATTAAACCGCCGGCGCGCAATCAACAAAAATGAATTTTTACATTTTTTTTTCTTTCCCATGTGCAGCAGCAGCAGCCGCCGTCAGAAAATAAGAAATGAAGCGATTTGGGTGAGGGGTGTGAGCGTGCCGCCTATGACATAATCCCCGCATCTCCATCGCTCCCGCTTCCCTTCACCTCCGCGCCGATGCCGGTTTTATTTGTATCATAATGGTTCAATTACTGAAAAACCCCACAGAGAAAATTATGGCTGTTTGACTGTATTTTTCTCCCCCAGTCTGGACAACTGGAGATATTTTGTGTTTTTTTTTATTATTATTGCCGGCTCGGGAGGGGGCGAGAGCTACTTAAGGATTTCTTTTCAATTCCTTTTGGGGCCGGGGCTCAGCGGATGATTCTCTGTACATTGTGCTTCCAACACTAAAATCTCATCGCTAATAGCAGCTTCTGGGGAAAGGGCAAAACCTGCGTTGGCCGAGAAGTGTAAATAATAAATATTACAAAAATTCTACATTTAAAACGGAAAAAAAAAAATATATTTTTTAGAATAAATTTTAAAATAACAATAATACGGTATATATTTTTGTAAAATAAAGATTTTTTTTAGATTAAAACTTATTAAAATAATGTAATATATTATTTAATATATGATTTAAATATGCATATACTATATATATATATATATATATATATATATATATATATATATATATATATATATATTTAATAGACCATTTCTGGGCAGCTGAAATTAAGAAATGAAATTAAGCTAGAAAGAGAAAATCAAAATGTTGCGTGCAAATTATATATTTATGACAATGCAATTTCTAGAAGGGTTAAGTTACGGACTTATTTTATGCCAATATTCCAGCCTGGAAGTTCCACCAATTTCTAAGCAGTCGTGCTGTGTGAAGAATGCCTCTAAAAAAAGGTAGAGAACAGAATTTGGGACTGAGATGATTGGCAGGAGCTCTCCTAAAGGGATGCAATGACTATTTTGCCTCAATAACAGGCACATTTTGAGTGATGACATGTTGGGGGTCAGACCATTACGTGGGTGCAGAAACATCTCATAACTTCGGCTCATGAGGACATCACCGAAAATAAAGGCTGTATTGACGGAGAGTGAGACTGTAGCACGGGGTAGAATCACAGGCCACAGCCCTTTCTTTTTATAGTGTCGCCTGTGAAGGTCCTGCTGAGCTGGTGTTGTGGTCGCAGCGTCCTGACAGGTCGTAGCCCGGACTGAGGTCCCTTTCCACAGAGAATCAAGGTGACTGAGGGGAGAGGAGGATGGTTCTACTCGGTGAGATGCTTTGAGCTGTAGTGAAACCATTTGGCTTCTCTGGGAGTTCTGGAGATAACGAGATGTATGAAGTGACATGATTTGGTGAGGAGAACATGAGCTACATTGTCACACACCGACACACCGATAATGGACTCCACTTATTCAGTTATATCCTACTTAAAATTGTATAAGAGCCAAAAAGATGGCCAGACCGCTGCTGCATACAAGACAGTGCCATCTAGTGGCCACTGATCCAAGAAAATTACATCTCTATGTCGTGAGCACAAATGCAAGAAAATCCAGCACCATCTAATGCCTACTAATTCATCAGAAGTACAGCACCGTCCGGGAAGCTTTATCATAAGAAAAACCTGCATCCTATCCCCCAAAAAGCCCGCACCATCGATGAACCACTATTTCAAGAAAAATACAGCGCCATCTAATGATCACTAAGGCTACCTTCACATTTGCGTTGTGCGATGTTGCGTCGGAGACGCAACGCACAACGCAAACAAAAACGCAACAAAATGCACGCTAAAACGCAGCGTTTTGCGACGCATGCGTCCTTTTTTTGCCGAAATTTGGACGCAAAAAAAAATGCAACTTGCTGCGTCCTCTGCGCCCCACGCTTGCGGCAAAAAAACCGCATGCATCACAAAACGCAGCACAACGCATGCCCATGCGCCCCCCATGTTAAATATAGGGGCGCATGACGCATGCGTCGCCGCGGCTGCACCTGACGCAGCCCGGGAGAACGCAAATGTGAACGTAGCCTTAATTAAGTTAAACATCACTGTCCAGTGCACACTAATCTAAGGAATATACAGCTCTGGCAAAAAATAAGAGACCACTGCAAAATGTTCAGTTTGTCTGATTTTTCTCTTTATAGGGATATTTTTGAGTAAAATGTAAGTTGTTTTTTTATTCTATAAACTTCTGACAACATGTCTCACCGAAGTTCCAAGCAATAAATTTTGTATTTTATTTCTGACAAAGAAAAATGGTCAAAATAAAAAACAAACAAACAGTGCTTTCAGACCTCAAATAATGCAAAGAAAACAAGTTCATAATCATTTAGAAAAAATAATACTAATGTTTAACTCAGGAAGAGTTCAGAAATCAATATTTTGTGGAATAACCATGATTTTTAATCACAGCTTTCATGCGTCTTGGCATGCTTTCCACCAGTCTTTCACACTGCTCCTGGCAGAAAAATGTAAGCAGTTCTTCTTTGTTTGATACTTGTGACTATCCATCATCCTCTTGATTACATTCCAGAGGTTTTCAGTGGGGTTCAGGTCTGGAGATTGGGCTGCCCATGACAGGGTTTTGATGTGGTGGTCTCTTAATTTTTGCCAGAGCTGTACAGTGCAGTGCCACCTAGTGACCTGAAATATACAGTGCCACCTAGTGACCTGAAATATACAGTGCCACCTAGTGACCTTAAATCTAAAAAATATACAGCTGCACCTAGTGACCAATAATCTGAGAATCATGCAGCAACACTTAGCGACCACTAATCTAAGAATAAACAGCGCCACCTAGTGACCAATTATCTAAGAAATAGACAGTGCCATCTAGTGACCACTAATCCAAGGCTCATACAGCGCCACCTAGTGACCACTAATCCAAGGCTCATACAGCGCCATCTAGTGACCACTAATCCAAGGCTCATACAGCCCCATCTAGTGACCACTAATCCAAGGCTCATACAGCACCATCTAGTGACCACTAATCTAAGACTCATACAGCGCCATCTAGTGACCACTAATCTAAGACTCATACAGCGCCATCTAGTGACCACTAATCTAAGACTCATACAGCGCCATCTAGTGACCACTAATCTAAGACTCATACAGCGCCATCTAGTGACCAATAACCTAAGACTCATACAGCGCCATATAGTGACCACTAAACTAAGACTCATACAGCGCCATCTAGTGACCACTAATCTAAGACTCGTACAGCGCCATCTAGTGGCCACTAATCCAAGACTCATACAGTGCCACCTAGTGACCACTAATCTAAGACTCATACAGCGCCATCTAGTGACCACTAATCTAAGACTCATACAGCGCCATCTAGTGACCACTAATCTAAGACTCATACAGCGCCATCTAGTGACCACTAATCTAAGACTCATACAGCGCCATCTAGTGACCACTAATCTAAGACTCATACAGCGCCATCTAGTGACCACTAATCTAAGACTCATACAGCGCCATCTAGTGACCACTAATCTAAGACTCATACAGCGGTACTACTAGTGACCACTAACCTAAGAAACAGACAGCGCCATCTAGTGACCACCAGTCTAAGAAATATACAGTGCCATATAGTGACACCTTATGCCCATGAACTAAGAAATATGTGACCACTAATTAAGAAATATGCAGCACATGGTAGTTACCACTAATCTAAGAAATATTCATCGCCACCTAGTGACCACTAATCTAAGAGCTATACTGAGCCACTTAATGACCACTAATCTAATGATTATACATCGTTATCTAGTGACCACTAATTTAATAAATAGTGACTGCATATCTAAGAAATATTCATTGCCACCTAGTAATGATCTAAGAATTGTACAGCGCCATCTAGTGACCACTAATCTAAGAACTACACAGCGTCACCTAGTGATCACCAGTGTGTGCACGTGGCCTTAGTGCCACAGCGGGGGGTGCAGAGGCCAGCTGCAGGGCATAGTGCCGAGTCGTCGCACGGCCTGGACGTGGAGCAGCGCAGGCTCTTCCTATAAACAGATGGCCGTGATTACTTTTGCAATGTAAATGAAAAGGGCAGTAGTGATCAGCCAATTAGTAGATTTCCATTAGTGCACCCTAACGAACGAGCAGATCACGTGATCTGCTCAATCAGCAACTGAGAAAGGCTAAGCAGCAGGGCTGAAGCGGGTAGTGTGGCACATGAAACGCAGGATGGAGATAATTGTATGTAAAGAATAAGCCGAGAAAATCCGCTTGTGGAAGCCGGGGAGCCACTTGGCTAATGTTCTTGGCTACAGTCAGGCAAGCATTAAGCTGCAGGGGATAAATATGTGTGCTGTATCTTTAAGAGAGGGGGAAAAACAAGGAACTGGCGAAATTGGCCCAGTGGGTAGACCTGCTATTTCACTGCTGTTGGGGGGTGGGGGGGATGAAGTACAGTGAATTGCTACATAGATGATAGCCCTGACAGGTGCTATTTGCTCCGGCTCCGGTGCCATAATGGAAGTGAAATGCTGCGCGCCCTGTACGCTGACAGCTCTGCCCGTGGAGGGGGCAGGAGCGACCGGCAGAGGGGTGTGGATTCCTGTCTCCTTGACAGATGGGACAGTTCAACCCCAAAACCTCTAATCCCATGATTGCTGCTTGGCACCTGATCATTTAAAGCTACAGGGCAGCAGGCGCGCAATCCGGCAAAGAGAGCGGCCGCTATAGGTGATCGTGGGCATTATCAACCACCAGTAGTGGGGCCACACACATTGTATAGGGGGAGGAAGAGCTAACAATTTTCAGGCCATTGGATGCAGTATACGGAGAAAGTACTGGGCACGGCACATCTAAGTCATTGAATTCCGGTTTCTTATTCAGTCCTATTCCCCCGGTGTATAACATCTGGCCCCATCGCCCCAAGTGTCTAATCTCGAGTTCCTCGTCCATCGATGTATAACCTCCTGCCACCCGTCGTGTTATCTACATTTACTGACCTGACAGAACGGCCGGTGGTGCAGACCTCACGGACCCCAGCGCGGTAATAGTAGACACCAGGATAACAAATGTGTTCCTGACATTTCTTCCTCCTGAATCGTCCCCATCACCTGTGAGTGATAATATTGAGAAGTGGAAGCAAACCGCAGCAGCTCAGCCACAAATTGGAGACCCCACCACATTACAGAGCGAAGGACCGAGTGCTGAGGAGCAGAGGGTAGAAAAGTCACCACCGCTCTGCTGACCCCATGACAGAAGTGTCCAGACCTCCTCTGGTACCAGCAAAAGCACTGCGCTCCCCACCAGAAGCTTCATGGTCAAGCAGCTACATCTCCAAGCACAATGCCGAGCATCAGATGGAGTGGTGTACAACATCCACTACTGGGCTCTGGAGGACACATGTTCTTTGCAGTGACAGATCACACTTCTTTATCTGGCGTCTGATGGTCCTTTTCTCTTCCCAATAAAAGTGCCCAGAGCACAAGGTCCTTACAGACAAAGTTGAGGGAGTTTGGTGGAAGAACATGAGAGAGGCACTGAGCCCCAACTCCATCCAAGAATGGACATTGTGAGTCCGGAACATACTTATGTCTATGGATGTAGATGGAGGACAGATAAGCCCTTGTAGGTGGATATGGGGGGCACAAACTTTTCTCCGTATTATGCCTATGGATGTAGATGGAGGACATGGAAAACCCTGGAGGAGGAAGCTGGAGTAGGCCGGAGAAAGCAATGGGGTTTGTCTGGTTGCTTATAGGGAAGGGCTCTGTGCCTAGATGGGGTGTAGCTAGGGCACAGACTATACAGTCACTCTTGTTCATGGCGAGTGCAGAGTATTTTACCCACTGTGACCAATAATTGGTCTCAGAGAATGCCGTCTCCACAGATTGAGGATAAACAAAGGTTAGGTGCCCTATGAATGAGTCTTTGGAATTACTGGGTTGTAGGGGTCTCAGTTTTATTTAGGTCCCTGATATCCTTAAGATAAATTTGTCCTAATTGGTCCGTCCCCCCTGGGATATTTATGCCCATCACATATAGTCCTGTGTCCATAATAGAGGGGTTCTCTATCGTCAAGTATAGCTGGAGATAGTTGCCAGACTTACAAATTAGATAGGTCCCTACTGTATAACGTTTGGACACATATTCTGGTTGTAACAGAGTCATTCTAGTAAGGAGGCTTCTATCTTTGCTGTCTGTCTTTTCTCTGGCTACAGTAGGGTTGTAGGGCCAGTCTTCCCCAGTGTTTCACTCCACCATATTCCCGAACTCGCAATCAGACACATATGTGGTGACACATATATACTTTTGGGTAAGTGTATAGGCGTCCCCATGCAGCCACTCCACCCTAGGGCAGGAGACCATGTTACACAGGTCAAATTTATAGCTGACTACAGGGTCTGAAGTATTAAATCAGAAAGTGATAACTAGCTCCCCATGCTTTCTCTCTTGGGACATAGCCCTCGGTGAAAACCCATGTATCAAGGCAAAAAGGATAAGGCACAGGGTGTGTGTCCACATCATTCAGTGGCTTTCTTGGGCTCAGCTGTCATTCTGTAGTGTGAGGTGTGGATACAGTTGGGCTTTCCCTCAAGCTTTACGGCCATCTCAGTTGTCAGCAGATCTTGGAAGGATCCATCAAATTGAGGTTCAAGGCTTTTCTGACATGTCTTTTGACCAGCACCCAGTTTCCAGGCTGCAGGATTTGGCTCCCTTCCACAGAATCTGGATCTGGCGAGGAGAGTAAACTCGAGAGAATATGTTAAACAAGCATTTTGTAAGTTGACAGCCTATCATGTTGCATATGGAGCTTCTGTGGAAAATACAACCCCATCCTAGGAGCTGACCCAAATAACACCTAATATGGGCTGTTGCCTGTCTTTTTGTTGGGAGTATACATGATTGAGTAGAGTGCAAGGGTCATACATTCTGTCCATGGTCTGCTGTTTCAGCCATGGCTTTTTGGATTTTCAGTTTCAGGGTCTCATTCAATCTCTCTACTGTACCACTACTTTGCAGCAAGGTGCATTTACTAACGGTGAGCTGACTACTTCCCCTCACTTTTCCCTCACTACTTTGTGGCTGGTATGGAGTATGAAAGACATGTTCCATTCCCAGGGCGGACATTATTTCCTGCATTACATCTCCCATAATGTGGTTGCCTCTAATCACTCTCATCACTCTCTATGGTCTCGGGTGCCCCGTGTCTGCAGATGACATCTGAGATTAGTTTCTTTGCTGTAGCCTTGGCAGTGGCTTTAGACACAGGGTACACTGTCCACCCTGAGAAGAGTTCGACACATACATGTACATACTCATAGGTTTGCACATTAGGAAACTGAATGTAGTCTTTTTGAAGGCGCTGAAATGGGTACAGGGGCCTCGGTGTGTATCTCATAGGCGTCTTGGTGGTGTGCCCCACACTATTGAGTGCACAGGTCAGGCAGACTTGAACGTGTTTGGCTGCAGTGAGGCTAAACCCAGGAGCATACCAATGACAGTGGACGAGGTCTGTCATGGCACTTAGATTGGAGGGTATTGCCATAGGTGGCTTAAACCTTCAAGGGGTAAAGAACTCGGGGAAGGGAAACTTTGTCCTCCACGAGCCACAATTCTTTTGGTGACTTATCTCATCCCTTGCTATCTGGTGAATTTTTCAACACCAGCCTGTTGTGGTAACTTCTGGAGAAGGTCACAGGTGGGTCCGCGGTGGAGGCCACATGTGCAGGTGATACCTCGGCAGGGTTGTTTCTTGAATGGTAATCCTGGTTGGTGAGGTGGTTGCCTTTAGCTGTGATTGAGTCATCCGTTGCATGACCTTTGAGTTTCACTATGTCAACTTTCTCGGGTAAAAGTAGGGCCACCATCAGGTGTTGGACAGATTTATCTTTCTTGATAGTTTTACTGGCCGCTGCGAGAAAAGGTCGAGCTCTCCATATAGGTCCATAGTCGTGAGCTATGCCAAAAGCATAGAGGCTGTCTGTATAAATGGCGTCAGTCTGGTCTTTAGCATGTTGGCAGGCTTCTTCTAGGGCATGAACCGAAAAAACAAAAAAAGGGGAAACTAGCAACCGTAAAATACGGTGCTAAATATACACAGTATGGTTTTATGATAACACCATCGGATATGCCCCTATAAAATTCAAACCAGACAGGGGTACATCAAGATATAAATTTTATTAAAGATATTAAATACACTAGTACCGGTACAAGCATTCAATATAGTAGTGCCGGTACAGACAGGACAACAGTGATAAAGCAAAACACAGCTAAAAAGAAACGGTGCATCAGATGTAAATGCATGTAGAGGGATGCACTCAAGACTGCACAAAAAATAACCCCGCTGCGAAAACCTGCAGCACCTGGAGCCCAGATGCCAGACAGATAATAATGCCCACTAAAGTCAATATGACATCTCATAGGAGAAAGCATGTAAACAGGTGAGCCATATGGTACCAATCCCACACGTCCCAAAATACTGGGTCGCAAGGCTATGTCATATGGGGCAAGGTATGCCAGATAAAGCATGAATGCAAATACAGTAAATGGGTAAGCCTTAGATGTAGATACCTTGTGACATCGTGACCGCAGGGTGCAGGCGTGCAGACAGGGCACAGAGAGGGCTCTCTGTGCCCTGTCTGCACGCCTGCACCCTGCGGTCACGATGTCACAAGGTATCTACATCTAAGGCTTACCCATTTACTGTATTTGCATTCATGCTTTATCTGGCATACCTTGCCCCATATGACATAGCCTTGCGACCCAGTATTTTGGGACGTGTGGGATTGGTACCATATGGCTCACCTGTGAGCTCTCTGTATCCGTATTTTACGGTTGCTAGTTTCCCCTTTTTTTGTTTTTTCGGTTCATTCATATTAGCTGACAGGGGTTACCCTTCGGTAGCTCCTAGGGTTCTCTTTTTTAGGTGTTCTTCTAGGGCATGGAGTTCGGCTTCCTAGGTGGACGTGTGGGAGCAGCGGTTCTCCTTTTGTGGTTTTATGGAAGGAAACATCAGTATATCCAGTGTAGAACTGGCCATCCACACCATACCGCGATCCATCCACAAAGAGCTCATGGTCTGGGTTATCTAGTGGGACATCGGTAAAATGACAAAGTGTTTCTTGGGACATTAGTTGTACATAGTCATGTTCCTCTTGTGGCTCAGTTGGCAGGTCACCCAAGGCACAGGGCAGTAAACAGGTGTGAACTTTGGACGTGTTCTCATATCCTAAGTCCTACCATCTTTGCCAGAGCCAGGTATAATACACTGCTCAAAATAATAAAGGGAACACTTAAACAACAGGATATAACTCCCAAGTAAATCAAACTTCTGTGAAATCAAACCTTTCACTTAGGAAGCAACACTGTTTGACAATCAATTTCACATGCTGTTGTGCAAATGGAATAGACAACAGATGGAGGTTATTGGCAATTATCACGACACAATCAATAAAGGAGTGGCTCTGCAGGTGGGGACCACAGACCACATCTCAGTACCAATGCTTTCTGGCTGATGTTTTGGTCACTTTTGAATGTTGGTTGTGCTTTCACACACGTGGTAGCATGAGACAGACTCTACAACCTACACAAGTGGCTCAGGTAGTGCAGCTCATCCAGGATGGCACATCAATGCGAGCTGTGGCAAGAAGGTTTGCTGTGTCTGTCAGCGTAGTGTCTAGAGGCTGGAGGCACTACCAGGAGACAGGCCACTACACCAGGAGACGTGGAGGGGGTGTAGGAGGGCAACAACCCAGCGGCCGCTACCTCAGCCTTTGTGGAAGGAGGAACAGAAGGAGCACTGTCAGAGCACTGCAAAATTACCTCCAGCAGGCCACAAATGAGCATGTGTCTGCACAAATGGTTAGAAACTGACTCTATGAGGGTGGTCTGAGTGCCCGATGTCCACTGATGGGGGTTGTGCTCACAGCCCAACACTGTGCAGGACGCTTGGCATTTGCCACAGAACACCAGGATTGGCAAATTCGCCACTGGCGCCATGTGCTCTTCACAGATGAAAGCAGGTTCACACTGAGCACATGTGACAGACGTGACAGAGTCTGAAGACGCTGTGGAGAGCGATCTGCTGCCTACAACATCCTTCAGCATGACCGGTTTGGCAGTGGGTCAGTAATGGTGTGGGGTGGCATTTCTTTGGAGGGCCGCACAGCCCTCCATGTGCTCACCAGAGGTAGCCTGACTGCCATTAGGTACCGAGATGAGATCCTCAGACCCCTTGTGAGACCATATGCTGGTGCGGTTGGCCCTGGGTTCCTCCTAATGCAGGACAATGCCAGACCTCATGTGGCTGGAGTGTGTCATCAGTTCCTGCAAGATGAAGGCATTTAAGCTATGGACTACCCTACCCATTCCCCAGACCTGAATCCGATTGAACACATCTGGGACATCATGTCTCGCAACATCCACCAACATCACGTTGCACCACAGACTGTCCCGGAGTTGGCGGATGCTTTAGTCTAGGTCTGGGTGGAGATCCCTCAGGAGACCATCCGCAGCCTCATCAGGAGCATGCCCAGGCATTGTAGGGAGGTCATACAGGCACGTGGAGGCCACATACACTACTGAGCATCATTTCCTTGACTTGAGGCATTTCCACTGAAGTTGGATCAGCCTGTAACTTAATTTTCCACTTTGAATTTGAGCATCAATCCAACTCCAGTCTTCCGTGGGATATTTTTTTTTTTATCAGATAGATTTTTATTATCCGCAAAGAATAAACAATCAGAATATTTCTCATGGCAATGTTTCATTAAACATTTACAGATAACTTTTTCCCCCCCGACCCAGAGCCCCCCCACCCTGCCCAACCCGAGACCTCAGCCAGAGCCACCCCACTTCCCATCATCATACAACCATTTGAATAAACATCCGTTATATTTCCATTGAATACTAGGTTCCCTATATTCTCATTTATCATCCTAATTCAAGTCCATCCACGGTTGCCACAGCTTGTGGAAGATGTCTTCCGTGGGATATTAGTTGTGATTTACGTTGATCATTTTTAGGTTTTATTGTTCTCAAGACATTCCACTATGTAATGAATAAAGATTTACAACTGGAATATTTCATTCAGTGATATCTAGGATGTGGGATTTTAGTGTTCCTTTTATTTTTTTGAGCAGCGTATTTTTCTACTGACTCTGGAGCATCCTGTTGGATATCATAAAGGGTGGCTAACTGGGAGGCTAATCTGCCCTGACCCCACTGGGTGAGTTTTCTCAAATACTGCTTCCCCAAGTTTAGTGATGCATGATCCACAGGTGGGGCCCCAATTGCCCCCTGCCACAAGTGGGTAGAAGATATCCCTTGCCTTTCCTGACACCAGGTCCTTTAAATCCTGCCAACAGGAGAAAAACCTTTTGAATTTTCTCTACCTTTCTAACAAGTGGCATGGGAAACCGTTGATGGTCTGGCATTCTACTTATCATAGCCAGCATTTCACTAGGATTCCAGGGACGCCACACACTCTCCTTGGGCTCTACAGTATTGGTTCCCCTTGACTGGCGTGTGATGTTTGGTTGTAGCAATCTGGGCAAGAGCAGCAGGCGAGCAAGAGGGATGAGGTGAGCTGCCCACCCTGATTGAGTAATTCTTCTAGTGAGTCTTGGATGGCCGCAAAGAACTGACGTATAACTGCCTCATTAATTTGGGTTTTGTCAGGGGAGGAGCTAGAGGGCAGTGCAGGGCGTGAATTGGCTTTGGTCCCATAAAGTGCAGGCATGATATTCATTGGGGGCATGGCTGAGACTTGTGGGGGTGTAGCACTTGGACACTGGCCAGGTGGGGCCACACTGACTTGACTGGGCTCTGGGGGCATATAGTATGCAAACGGTTATGGGGCGATAGGAAAAGATACACTCCTGGCTTAGGAATAGAAGGTTTATCTGTTTCTATATTACAACAGGGGTCTCCACCAAATCTGCGTTCTGATTCCTACATACACAATAATGCAGACGAGCTGAAGGCTGCTATCAAATCAACCTGGGCTTCCATAACACCTCAGCAGTGTCACAGGCTGATTGCCTACATGCCACGCCACATTGATGCAGTATTTGATGCATAAGGAGCCCCGACCAAGAATTGAGTGCATTTGCTGAACATGCATTTCAGTAGGCCAACATTTCAGATGATTAAATCATTTTTTTTCAAGCTGTGTTATAAAGTATTCTAATTTCCTGAGATAATGACTTTTGGGTTTTCATTGGCTGTAAGCCATAATCATCAACAGTAACAGAAAAAAAAAACACATGAAATAGATCACTCTGTAATGACTCTATATAATATGAGTTTCACTTTTTGTATTGAAGAACTGAAATAAATTAACTTTGATGATATTCTAATTTTGTGAGATGCACCTGTATATCTATGGATGTAGATGGAGGACAGAGAAGCCCCTGGAGGGGTATGTGTGGGGCACATACATTTCTCCATATTATTCCTATGGATGTAGATGGTGGACAGAGAAGTCCCCAGAGAAGGATGTGGGGGGGCACATACTTTTCTACATATTATGTCTATGGATGTAGATGGAGGACAGAGAAGCCCCTGGAGGTGGATGTGGGGGGGCACATTCTTTTCTCTATATTATTCCTATGGATGTAGATGGAGGACAGAGAAGCCCCTGGTTGTGGATGTGGGGGCGCACATACTTTTCTCTATATTATTCCTATGGATGTAGATGGAGGACAGAGAAGCCCCTGGAGGTGGATGTGGGGGGCACATTCTTTTCTCTGTATTATTCCTATGAATGTAGATGGTGGATAGAGAAGCCCCCGGAGGTGGATGTGGGGGGCATATACTTCTCTCTATATTATTCCTAGGGATGTAGATGGTGGACAGAGAAGCCCCTGGAGGTGGATGTGGGGGGCAAATTCTTTTCTCTGTATTATTCCTATGGATATAGATGGTGGACAGAGAAGCCCCCGGAGGTGCATGTGGGGGGCATATACTTCTCTCTATATTATTCCTAGGGATGTAGATGGTGTACAGAGAAGCCACCGGAGGTGGATGTGGGGGGCATATACTTCTCTCTATGTTATTCTTTGGGATGTAGATGGTGGACAGAGACGCCCCTATAGGTGGATGTGGGGGGGCACATTCTTTTCTCTATATTATTCCTATGGATGTAGATGGTGGACAGAGAAGCCCCTGGAGGAGGATGTGGGGGGCACATTCTTTTCTCTATATTATTCCTATGGATGTAGATGGTGGATAGAGAAGCCCCTGGAGGAGGATGTGGGGGGGCACATTCTTTTCTCTATATTATTCCTATGGATATAGATGGTGGACAGAGAAGCCCCTATAGGTGGATGTGGGGGGGCACATTCTTTTCTCTATATTATTCCTATGGATGTAGATGGTGGACAGAGAAGCCCCCGGAGGTGGATGTGGGGGGCACATTCTTTTCTCTATATTATTCCAATGGATATAGATGAAGGACATAGAAGCCCCTGGAGGAGGATGTGGGGGGCACATTCTTTTCTCTATATTATTCCTATGGCTGTAGATGGTGGATAGAGAAGCCCCTGGAGGAGGATGTGGGGGGCACATTCTTTTCTCTATATTATTCCTATGGATGTAGATGGTGGATAGAGAAGCCCCTGGAGGAGGATGGGGGGGGGCACATACTTTTCTTCACATTAGGTCTATGGATGTGAAGGTTTGATGGGTAAATCTGAGGATATAAGATGGACAGATATGTCCCGGTGTGCGGTGGCGCTCTCTCCCGGCGGGGGGCCTCTGTTTGTTTAGTTGGGCACGTGTTTGCAGATGCAGGGACCCTGCAGGTAAGCGCACAATTAGCTAACAAGTGGCTGTTTTGTGTTGGATTGTGGCTGATGTGTTTTAAGTGTTTTTATCTGAGTGGAAAATGTCTGTGTGAGCGAGCTAACACACAAAGGCCGAGTGCATTAGGTTTATTGGTCGGCTTTGCGCACATCTGACGTTACTCTATTCTGCTCGGCCGCCACCGGTGGAAGTAGAAAAAAAAAAAAGAGATAAAAAAGCTTAAAAGTAAAAAGCTAAGCAAGAATAAAAGGCATGAAAAGATTCCGAGCGACTCCAGCGATGGGATAATGGGCCGCCATAGTGAGGACCCGAGATACCAGATGGGACCCACCATTTCAGCAGGAGCAGCTTTAAATAAGAATGCAGCTCCGGAGCCCAAATAAAGCGGCATCAAATAATTAGCTGAGTATTATATTGTTATAGGCATAATACAGCGGAGACGTTACTGCCCCTTCCCCGCGTCTGAGCACTTCACCAAAACCAGCGCTCGCTTCCAGTCCCGTCAAGGACGTCGCTAAATCAGGAAACGTTTCACAACCCGAGAAGTGGGTGCGAGTGAAGCCAACGCAGGCGGAGGTCTCGACCCATCGCCATTATATCAGCTTATCGAATAATAACTGGATGATGAACGCGGCAGCGGCTGCTAATGGGAGTATTTACAAATTTTACTTTTCTCCCCATTCACATACAAAGTGAAATCCACATCACAGCTTGTCTGTTAGGTCATATGACGGTCCGTCAGCAGAAGTGACGGCAGCTCTGGGTGTAACTGGAGCATAGGGGCTCATTCACACTTCACAGTCGTATCTCAGATATTCCGCAGCGTAGACTTTCGGACGCCATCATCAATGATTTCATCCATGATGCTTTGCTAGTAGACAGCACTTCCCTTGTATGGTCAAACAGACTTGTAATGACAGCGCCCCCTGCAGGACACATTTCTCTCAGTTTTCAATCCCACACACTGCCTTCATGTTTGCAAAAAAAAAATTCTCACCAGTTCCAAGATCCTTGTTGGCAGTCAGTGAATAGGAACACTAACCACAAATCTCTGTTCTCTGACTGCTCTTCCCTGCACTGCAACATTGAAACAAACAGCAGCTATGAGAGCAGGACTTGGGGAGGACAGGTTCTTAGCTGCTGGATGTAATCTATATACAGGTGCATCTCTCTAAATTAGAATATCATCAAAAAGTTAATTTAATTCAGTTCTTCAATACAAAAAGTGAAACCCATACATTATATAGAGTCATTACAATCATAGTGATCTATTTAACGTGTTTATTTCTGTTAATGTTGATGATTATGGCTTACAGCCAATGAAAACCCAAAAGTCATTATCTCAGTAAATTAGAATACTTTATAACACCAGCTTGAAAAATGATTTTAAAATCCAAAATGTTGGCTTACTGAATTGTATGTTCATTAATTGCACTGACTTTTGTCTTGATAAAACACAGTGGACCTACACCAGCAGATGACGTGGCTCCTGAAACCATCACTGATTGTGGAAACTTCACACTAGACCTCAAGCACAGCTTGGATTGTGGCCTCTCCACTCTTCCTCCAGACTCTGGGACCTTGATTTCCAAATGAAATGCAAAATTTACTTTTATGTGAAGACAACACCTTGGATCACTGAGCAACAGTCCAGTTCTTTTTCTCCTTGGCCCAGGTAAGACGCTTCTGGCATCGTCTATTGGTCATGAGTGGCTTGACACAAGGAATGTGACACTTGTAGCCCATGTCCTGGATACATCTGTGTGTGGTGGCTCTTGAAGCAATGACTCCAGCACCAGTCCACTCCTTGTCAATCTCCCCCAAATTTCTGGATGGCCTTTTCTTAACAATCATTTAAAGACTGCGGTTATCCCAGTTGCTTGTGCACCTTTCCCTACCACACTTTTTCCTTCCACTCAACTTTCCATTAATATGCTTGGATACAGCACTCTGTGAACAGCCAGCTCATTTATAGCAATTACCTTTTGTGGCTTACTCTCCTTGTGGAGAGTATCAATGACTGCCTTCTGGACATCTGTCAAGTCTTTTTAAACATTTAGGAAGCCTTTGCAGATGTTTTTTGTTAGCTATTCTAATTTACTGAGATAATGACTTTTGGGTTTTGATTGGCTATAAGCCATAATCATTAACATTAACAGAAATAAATACTTAAAATGGATCACTCGGTGTGTAATGACTCCATATAATATATGAGTTTGACTGTATTGAAGAACTGAAATAAATTAGCTTTTTGATGACATTCTAATTTTGTGAGAAGCACCTCTACCATCCTGGTAGCACTTCTCTGAACTTGATCCAGTTTTTCAATGTCTTTTTTAAAAATGTGGTGCCCAGTACTGGACACCGTATTCCAGATGAGATCTGACCAAGCATGAGTAGAAGGGGATAATTACTTCACGTGACCTAGACCCTATGCTTCTCTTAATACATCCTATAACTGTGTTTGCCTTTTTGTCTGCTGCGTCACACTGTTGACTCATGTGCAGTCTGTGATCTATTAGTATACCCAAGACTTTTTCACATGTGCTGTTGCTTAGTTCTATTCCTCCCATTCTGCAGATATAATTTTAGTTTTCTTCCCCAGATGTAGAATCTTGCATTTCTCCCTACTAAATACTATTTTGACTTCATATAATATGAGTTGGACTTTTTGTATAGAAGAAATTAAATAAATTAACTTTTTGATGATAGAATTTTTTGAGAAGCACCTGTAAGTACATCACATGACACAGCTACGATACATTACAGGATCAGACACAACAGAACAAAACATAAGTACAAAGCTACAATCAGGCAACATAAAATTAGAAACAAATCACAAATAAACCAGAAATGGAAACAAAATGGAGGGAAGTTCTTGACCTACTAAATGGGGAAAAAAAAAAAAAAAATTAGAATAAAAAAAAAATAAAAATAAAGAAAATTAAAACTAAAAGTGAAGAAACAAAATAACCATAACTACATGAATATCTCCCCTAAAATAATAAATAATGTAAAATCATGTAAAACTCCTGGCCAAGGTTCATTCATACTACTATATAGAACCCCAAACTACATTCACACCATCCTATATACAATATAAACACTATAAACACATTACACTAAACCGAATGTTATACAAGACACCGCAAACAGAACAAACACCTACTGGTCCCACTGCCTTACCTCACAGCCATCCCCTTGCATCACCACATTAACCCTACAGCAAACCTAAATGCAACACAATATACAAAATTAGCACAATTTTTTTATATATACATATTTTCTAAAAACATTTTATTATTATTATATTTTTATTTTTTATATACAGTGGGTGTATATATATATATATATATAATATATATATATATATATATATATATATATATACATACAGTATATATATATACACACACACACACCTAAACTAACTATACTGCCACCCCTGATCCAGCATTGACTACAAAGTTCAGGAATTATCCTAGCTAGGATCAGGCCCCAAAGTTTTTTCCCAGGTAGGGCCTGGGCCAGGCCAGATCAGTTTCTTATCACCGCTGTTGAACACCCCTCCACTGAAATCCCTCCCACCCAACCTAAGACCCTCTATTATACACGATATGTACAATACACTATATACAATATACACATATACAGAAAATCAACATTACAGAACATAACCTGCACACTCCCCACCAAAGGCTCAATTTCGAAGCCTGCAAACCTACTATTTCAGGAGACAGAAGTGCAAAACAAAAATCTAGGGTGCAAAGATATCAGCCCACCTCCAGAAGATAGGAGTACTAATGGACTAAGGCACCCCGAAGGAGAAACCCCTCCAGAGATGGGTCGCTCTCCAGGCACCCAGTCTTTCACACTCCAAAGAGCGTACCTTCACCAGGGCACCCAGGATGCTGCTACAAACTTCATCTGCACGGAGAATTTTACTCTGCGTCAAAACTAAAACTTGTGCATTCCACGTGAAGTACCTGACCACTGCGCTAAGAATAAAGTGGCTCGGTCCCTTCTCCCAAGGTCTCCGAACGCTCCATGGATACCCAGATAGGAGCCCTCTGTTTCCATCAGTTTGCCACATGAACCTTCAAAAAGGTGTTCACTAGGAACACCACGGGGATCACCATATTCAAACCACCTAGTCTCGTCGTGCGGTAAGTGACCTCCCGCTTGACTAGGTTCAGTCTATTCCCCCATATCATCTGGAAGAACAGACTGTAGACCCAAGTCCAGGTAGGCTCTGGCAAGACACAGATGCTGCCCAGGTAGATTAGCAAGGGGAGCAGGAAAGCTTTGCACAGGCCAACCATTTCCCTCGGGGTCAAAGACCAACTCTTCCATTGGTCCACTCTTTGGGCGACACCTTTGGTTCTGCCTTTACACCATGAAAAACTGTGATCACCCTCGCCAAATTCATTGTCTAGAACTTTGGCATGTTCTTGGTGTTCGGGAAGGGTGTCTGGAAGATCCCTGCCTCCCAGCCAGAGAGACTCTCACACTTGTCCTACTTAACTTTGGACCCAGATGCCTCCAACTCGCTCTCCACTTCTGACATTACCACCATCTCATCCTCTTGCGAAGAACCAAAGACTGTGACAACGCCTGCGTAAGTCACTACCCTCAGGATAGCCTCTGGCGCCACCCCACCCATCCTCACCCCGCCAACTGTCTACAATCGACCCTTCTGAGGAAGGCATAAATCGCAAACGCGTAAAGCAAAGGGCTAAGAGGGCAGCTCTGGCGGGCACCAGATCCTACCCCGAAAGGTTGTCCAATCCACCTGTTTACCAGAGGTAATGACTCAACCCCTGCGTACAAGGTCTTAAGCCAGTCCACAAACCCTCCAGGAAGACCATATCAAAAGAGTGGACCAGAGGTATTCGTGGTTGAACCAATCAAATTCTTTCACCTGATCAAGGGTCAGCAAGAACCCCTTCGAAAGGCCCGCCCTGCCTTCCTCCACGGCCTCACGGACACCTAAAACAGCACTGAAAGTGCTACAGCCAGGTACGCAACAGTGCTGAGCCTCTGAAAGGATCCTTGGTGCAAACTTCACAAGCCTGTTGAAAAGTATCTTAGCCAAAACCTTCCTGCCACATTGAGAAGTGCTATGGGATGCCAATTCTCAATGTGTGACGAATCCTTAATGATCTCGGCAGAGTGCTTGAGAAGAGACACTCATTATACACCTGAGTCCAAAGGGGGACCAAGGAGTCCCTGAAGGTCGTAAATAACTCTGATGTTAAGCCATCAGGACCTGCTGATTTTTTTTTGGGGGGGCCTGAGCCCATCGATCGCCAGTCTCCCTTCCTCTTCTTTGATTGCTTCTGCCAAACTGCCCAGCGAGTGGTCAGCCCCTGGCTCAGGAACAGCTTCAGCCAAGAAAGCCGACAACCCATCACGATCCAGTTCAGCTTCCAATAACCTTTTCTCATCCGAGGAGTCTCTGTAACATTCAGAGAAAACATAATCAAACAGTGATCAGAGAACTCCACCTCCACAACCGACAACGGCGATGAGACAGCCTCCTCCTTCAATTAAAACCTGTCTATCCTAGACCTGCACTGACTATCTAAAAAAAAGTGAATCCCGTGTTGCCTGTGTTGTGCCGGATGTGGACATCCACCAGGCTTGCCTCACTTACTATTCTGTTTAGCGCAACACAATCGTAAGCCAGCCCATCTCCTGAACCTCCTCTATCACATGGTCACGTGACATTGATGAAATCCCCTTCAAAGACCACCTGCTGACTCGAAAGTAAGAAAGGTTTGATCTTCATGAAGAGACATTTTCAGTCCCACTTGGACTGGGGACCGTAGATGTTAATGAGCCGAAGCTCCTGTCCCCCATGGAGACATCTAGGATCAAGCATCATCCCATTTCTAATTCGATTAATCGTCTGTATTCATCCGCTGTGGTCTTAAAAAAGACCGCCACCCCCGCTATACGGCTCGGCCGCAAGAGACCAGTAGTAGGGTCCATGCCTCCACGCCCACCTTTTTTAATGGTTGATAGGTCAGTCAACCTAGTCTCCTGCAAAAAAACCAAATGTCTGCGTCAAGTTGGCTGAGAAAATGAAAGGCCGTGTACCTTGCCACTTTTGACTTTATGCTGGCAACAATAATGGTTGCCAAAGTTAAAGGGGTGGGTGCCGCTATCATGATTGATTGAATTAGATAGCCTTTTTCTTCCCATCCCCAACAGTTTCACCCTCTTCCTCTGACAATGATGAGCTTTTAGTGCGCTTAAGACAAACAGACTCATCCATTCTCTCCTTATAT
This sequence comes from Ranitomeya imitator, assembly GCF_032444005.1. Taxonomy (NCBI): domain Eukaryota; kingdom Metazoa; phylum Chordata; class Amphibia; order Anura; family Dendrobatidae; genus Ranitomeya; species Ranitomeya imitator. The sequence continues at coordinate 154,912,138 of NC_091283.1, read as the reverse complement.
ACACTCTGGCCCTTGTCTGGTGGTCCTGAGTAAGTCTCTTCCCCAGAGGACCTTTTATTTGCCTCCTGAGAAGGAGACCCAGCGACATCCTGAGCCCCAACAGCCTTGTCTGCAACCTCCAGCTCAGGGTCTCCACCTTCCCCCCTCTGGAGGGGAGTCCAGGAGGGCCCGGAACCGATTGGAGAGATCCACCAGAGGATCCGTGACAATTGGTGGCAGGGCGGTGGGATAGAATTATTTCTATTAGAGCATTAGTGCATGGTTTAAGCAATTATTCCCTGTACTAAAGAATTGGTATCCTTGCGAGGAGTGCAGCAGTTCTTCAAGGTTCAACTCAGTGCTTACTTAGACATACTTGCAAACAGTTTCCCCTCCCCGTTTTTCTCTTCTATTTTTTATTTGGCAAAGGCTGTTCATCGATATGACAGCCCAGTACAAGAAGCAGAGCAAAGAAGCTCTGACTGACCTCTGTGAGCAGAGAGGAATAGAGACAGCCGACAGATCCAGGGAGCTGCTGATACGCGCCTTGGTCGAGCAGGACATAGAGCAAAGTGCTGGAACATCTGGGCAAGAAGAGAGCCCACCTCAGAGAGACCCAGCAATGCCAGCTCTTGCACCAGAGATGCCTGATGGAAGTGTCAGCAAATGCCAGTGCTCAGGAGCCTATGGACTGTACTTTGCAAATTGACTTACAACGGCTGGGAACAAGTGATCCCAATCTGCGCATGCAGATCATTCTACAGTACTGACAGCCTGCTTCTGCAGAATGCCAGGCTGCTGCTGTAGAACGCCGGGACCGGGCTGCGAGAGAGGCTGCAGAACGCCGGGAGGACAGAGCGTTCCAGCTTCAGATGGCTCAAATAGAATGGGGTATCAGTCCTCAGATAACCCCCTCCCAGGACATAAAGGAGACCACGTCTTGAAAACTTCCCTGTGATGGAGAAGGATACAGACTTAGATACTTTCCTTCGGGGGTTTGAAAAAACCTGCAGGCAGTACCATCTACCCCGTGAGCAGTGGGCACAGTATCTAACCCCATGGTTGAGAGGCAAAGCCCTGGAGGCTTTTGCTGGCCCCCCACCAGAGCTAGATGCGAACTATGAGGCCATAAAAGAGGCCCTTATCTGGAAATACAACCTGACACCAGAAGTGTATCGTAGAAAGTTCCGGAACCTACAACGTGGATCAACTAACAGCTATTCGGATGTTGTGAGCACCTTGAGGACCACGTTCCACCAATGGATTAGGGGACTTTCTGTTAACAGTTTTGAGGACTTAACAGATCTTATGGTCAAGGATCAATTTCTTCACATGTGCCCCACCGATGTACGGCAATTTGTGTGTGATCGGGAGCCACAAACTGCGGATCAGGCTGCAAGGATTGCGGACAGCTATGTGGCTAACAGGATGCCTGAGGTGCGGAAGCCATCGGGATTCAGCTGGAGGGGAGGTAAGCCAAGCGGGGACCCTTCTCCCTCTGCCGGCCGATTACCCGTGCTGTCCAAGCCCACCTTCTATGGGGCCCCGGGGAATAGACATTCTCTAGGCGATGCACGCCGGTGCTTCTCCTGCAACAAAGTGGAACATGTTAGCGCTGTCTGCCCTGATAAGGGAGAAACACCCAACTACCACCACAAAGCCGTCTGTGCCCCCACCGTCTGTCCTCTTTGTAGCTGGCTCTGATGCGAGGGCTAATGAGAACTGTCAATCTGTCACTGTTGGCAATAAAGTCACCATTGGTCTCAGAGACACTGGGGCAGAGGTGACCCTGGTACATCCAGCCATGATAGTCCCTGCCGATATCATACCAGGAAAGACTATGTCTATAACCGGGATTGGAGGGGTCAGCCCTGCCGTGCCCATGGCCCGTGTGTACCTGGACTGGGGAGCAGGGAAGGGACTGAGGGAAGTGGGAGTATCAGAAGCTTTTCCCACCAATATGTGGCTAGGCACGGACCTGGGGAGGATGGTGTCCTACTATGTTCCTCCCTTGCAAGTAAATGATGCAGAGAAGGTGGAAGAAAGTGACCCACCTGAGATCCCATGTGAGGAGGGAAAATGTCCCAATGCACAGGACTGTAATTATGTGGCAGCTGTGACCCGGAGTCAGGCTGCGGCTCAGACTTAGGCCCAGAGATTAGAGGATGAGTCTCAGACAGAACTGCCAGAACCGGAGGCCCATACTGTTGCCCCGGAGCCTCCATACATGGCAGACCCACCAAGCTCCCTGATAACAGACACTGAAAACTCAGCTTCAGACCAGGGCCTGGCAGTCACACTAGGCCAGGGCCTGCAGGCTGACAGAGCTTCCAGGAGGCCCTGCAGACAGATGTCAGTTTGGAGGAGCTCAGATGTCTTGCAGACCGACCCCCTGCTGCTTCTGGCAAAGAGAGAATATACTGGGACCAGGGCAGACTGTATGCAGAGACTCACCCCACGGATACTACAGAATCTTGGGACTATGAACGGTGGCTGATCGTCCCTTATCCATTTAGGGAACAATTTTTGAGGATTGCCCATGAAATTCCTTTGGCCGGACACCTTGGAATACAAAAGACTAAAGCTCGCTTGACACGTAACTTCTATTGGCCCAAGATGGGGACAGATATTGCCAATTACTGCCGATCATGTGTAGTTTGTCAGAGTTGGGAAGTCCGGGAATATACAGAAAGCTCCATTGATCGATGAACCTTTCCAGCGAGTGACTGTGGATATCATAGGGCCACTTGCAATCCCTAGCAGCTCTGGCAAAAAGTACATCCTCACAGTGGTGGACTATGCTACATGATACCCGGAAGCTGTGGCACTGTCCTCCATCCGAGCAGACAAAGTTGCGGATGCTTTACTGACTGTGTTCTCTCAGTGTGGGTTTCCCCAGGGAAATGTTGACCGATCAGGGAACCCAGTTCATGTCTGATCTTCTGATCTGATGGAAAGCCTCTGTGAAAGAATACAAGTATACTTGTAAAATACTGCCTCTGTACAAATCCCTAGTTAGACCGCACATGGAGTACTGTGTCCAGTTTTGGGCACCGGTGCTCAGGAAGGATATAATGGAACTAGAGAGAGTACAAAGGAGGGCAACAAAATTAATAAAGGGGATGGGAGAACTACAATACCCAGATAGATTAGCGAAATTAGGATTATTTAGTCTAGAAAAAAGATGACTGAGGGGCGATCTAATAACCATGTATAAGTATATAAGGGGACAATACAAATATCTCGCTGAGGATCTGTTTATACCAAGGAAGGTGACGGGCACAAGGGGGCATTCTTTGCGTCTGGAGGAGAGAAGGTTTTTCCACCAACATAGAAGAGGATTCTTTACTGTTAGGGCAGTGAGAATCTGGAATTGCTTGCCTGAGGAGGTGGTGATGGCGAACTCAGTCGAGGGGTTCAAGAGAGGCCTGGATGTCTTCCTGGAGCAGAACAATATTGTATCATACAATTATTAGGTTCTGTAGAAGGACGTAGATCTGGGTATTTATTATGATGGAATATAGGCTGAACTGGATGGACAAATGTCTTTTTTCGGCCTTACTAACTATGTTACTATGTTACTATGTAAGTACAGCATTTTAGGGCCAGCGCCTATCATCCCCAAACCAACGAACTCTATGAGCGTTTTAATGGAACTTTAAAGCAAATGCTCAAAATGCTGGTGGAGACTGAAGGGAGAGACTGGGAACAGTACCTCCCCATCTGTTGTTTGCCTACAGAGAGGTACCCCTGGCATCTACTGGATTCTCCCCCTTTGAACTGGTTTATGGGAGGAGGGTCAGGGGGCCACTTGATTTGATTAAGGACTGTTGGGAGGACGACCCCAGAACTACTGGAGTCTCAGTGGTCGAATATGTACTGCGACTCAGAGAGAGAATGCAAAAACTGAGCAACCTGGCCCATGAGAATGTGACCCAGGCCCAAATCAACCAGAAGGTCTGGTTCGACCATAATGCCAGACTGAGGGCCTACGAGGAAGGGCAGAAGGTTTGGGTGTTGGTCCCTATGTTACAGAATAAATTGCAGGCCGCATGGGAGGGACCATATACTGTACATAAGCGGCTGAATGATGTTAATTATGTGGTGACACTAGATGAGCATGCAAAGCGTCAGAAAGTGTTTCATGTAAATATGTTGAAGGCTCATCAGGGAGGCCTGTGTCTTACCTGTCTGTAGCCTGCCTGAAGAGGGGGAGGCTGATCTGTTACTGGATCTGGGGGCCGGGACTCATTACATGGAGGCCCTGGAGTCAGCAGAGTTTAACCCTGAGCTATCCCACAGTCAGAGGTCTGAGCTGATGGGGGCGCTCAGCGAGTTCACCGAAGTCTTCACAGGGGAGCTTGGGGGGACACACTTAGCAGTTCACCATGTGGACACTGGTACTAATCCCCCAGTATGGCAGTCTGCATTGCGTGTGTCAGCAGAGGTGAAGGCACACATGAGGGAACAGGTAGAGGAGATGCTGAAACTCAAGGTGATACAAAAATCCCAGAGTGCCTGGGCCTCGCCTGTGGTTCTTGTCCCAAAAAAGGACCGTACTACCCGGTTCTGTGTAGACTACAGGAAATTAAATGTACTGACTACATGTGAGGTCTAACCCATGCCGAGGATGGATGAGCTATTAGAGCAGCTAGCTAAAGCATCGTACCTCACCATCATGGACCTGAGTAGGGGATACTGGCAGATAACCCTGACCAGAGAAGCTCAGGAGAGGTCTGCCTTTATTATGCCATTCGGGCTGTTTGAGTTTCTGGCGATGCCCTTTGGTATGAAGAATGCCCCTGCGACCTTCCAGAGATTGGTCAATCACTTATTGGAAGGATGTGATGGTTTTGCCGTCACTTATCTTAATAATGTAGCCATCTTTAGTGATTCTTGGAAGGAACACCTCATACATCTTTCTCAGGTGTTGCAAAAGCTTAAAACTGCAGGTCTTACTGTTAAGCCAGGGAAGTGTCAGGTAGCCATGCGGAAAGTACAATACCTGGGAAACCAGGTGGGGGGAGGACTGCTAAAACCTGAGCCACGGAAGGTAGAAGCCATTACAGCCTGGGCCACCCCACGAACCAAGAAGCAGGTGCCGTATATACTCGAGTATAAGCCGTCCCGAGTATAAGCCGACCCCCCTAATTTGAGCCACAAAAAACTGGGAAAACTTATTGACTCGAGTATAAGCCTAGGGTGGAAATGCAGCATTTACCGGTGAATTTCAATAATAAAAATAGATCATTATTTCCCCATAGCTGTGCCATATAGTGCTCTGCGCCGTTCATTATTGCCCTATAGCTCTGCCCCATATAGTGCTCTGCGCCGTTCATTATTGCCCTATAGCTGTGCCCCATATAGTGCTCTTGCACCGTTCATTATTGCCCTATAGCTCTGCCCCATATAGTGCTCTGCACCGTTCATTATTGCCCTATAGCTGTGCCCCATATAGTGCTCTGCGCCGTTCATTATTGCCCTATAGCTGTGCCCCATATAGTGCTCTGCGCCGTTCATTATTGCCCTATAGCTGTGCCCCATATAGTGCTCTGTACCGTTCATTATTGCCCTATAGCTGTGCCCCATATAGTGCTCTGCACCGTTCATTATTGCCCTATAGCTGTGCCCCATATAGTGCTCTGCACCATTCATTATTGCCCTATAGCTGTGCCCCATATAGTGCTCTGCACCGTTCATTATTGCCCTATAGCTGTGCCCCATATAGTGCTCTGCACCATTCATTATTGCCCTATAGCTCTGCCCCATATAGTGCTCTGCGCCGTTCATTATTGCCCTATAGCTGTGCCCCATATAGTGCTCTGCACCGTTCATTATTTCCCCATAGCTGTGCCATATAGTGCTCTGCGCCGTTCATTATTGCCCTATAGCTGTGCCCCATATAGTGCTCTGCACCGTTCATTATTTCCCCATAGCTGTGCCATATAGTGCTCTGCGCCGTTCATTATTGCCCTATAGCTGTGCCCCATATAGTGCTCTGCGCCGTTCATTATTGCCCTATAGCTCTGCCCCATATAGTGCTCTGCTCCGTTCATTATTGCCCTATAGCTGTGCCCCATATAGTGCTCTGCACCGTTCATTATTGCCCTATAGCTCTGCCCCATATAGTGCTCTTGCACCGTTCATATTGCCCCATAGAAATCTCTGCCCCATATAGTGCTCTTGCACCGTTCATTATTGCCCTATAGCTCTGCCCCATATAGTGCTCTTGCACCGTTCATATTGCCCCATAGAAAGCTCTGCCATTGTCGCTGCTGCAGTAAAAAAAAAACACATACCTCTCTTGCTTGCAGCTCCCGGCGTCTCGTTCAGGCGTCCGGTCCCGGCGTCTCTCTGCTTTGACTGATCAGGCAGAGGGCGCCGCGCACACTATATGCGTCATCGCGCCCTCTGACCTGAACAGTCAGAGCGCAGAGACGCCGGGAAGATGGAGCGGCGCCCGGCAGCTAGAACGTGGACAGGTGAATATGCGATACTTACCTGGTCCTGGCGTCCGGCTCCTTCTCCCGGACAGCTGTCTTCGGTGCCGCAGCTTCTTCCTCTATCAGCGGTCACCGTTACCGCTGATTAGAGAAATGAATAGGCGGCTCCACCCCTATGGGAGGTGGAGCCGCTTATTCATTTCTCTAATGAGCGGTCCCACGTGACCGCTGATAGAGGAAGAACTGCAGCCCGAAGACCGTGGGACGGCAGGGGGAGCGCCAGGATCGCTGGAAGCAGGTAAGTATGCCTCAGCGCCCTCACCCCCTCACCCGCCGACCCTGCCACCCACCTTGACTCGAGTATAAGCCGAGAGGGGCACTTTCAGCCCAAAAATTTGGGCTGAAAATCTCGGCTTATACTCGAGTATATACGGTACTGTCCTTCCTGGGTACGGCTGGCTACTATAGGAGGTTTGTACCAAACTACAGTGCTCTGGCCAAACCGTTAACTAATCTGGCCAGGAAGAGACTTCCTAAAATTGTCTCCTGGAGTCCTCAGTGTGAGGAATCATTTTCTGCCCTAAAGTCGGCATTGGTTAGTTCACCCGTCCTGCAGGCCCCAGATTTCACTCGCCGGTTTGTAGTGCAGACAGATGCCAGCACCTATGGGCTAGGTGCACTTCTCAGCCAGGTGAACCAACAAGGAGAGGAACACCCAATTCTATACCTAAGCAAGAAACTCCTGCCCAGAGAAGTGGCTTATGCCACCGTTGAAAAAGAATGTTTGGCAATTGTGTTGGCTCTGCAGAAGCTGCAACCATACCTCTATGGGCGCAACTTCACCGCGATCACAGATCATAACCCATTGAGTTGGCTCAACAGAGTAGTTGGGGACAATGGGAAATTGCTTAGATGGAGTTGATACTTCAGTAATATGATTTCACAATTCAGCACAAGAAGGGAGTTGTCAACCCCCATGCACATCCATAAGGAGGGAGGTGTGGTGAAATATGTGTATATATATCTATATGTGCATAGGGACATATGTCTAGGGTTATATGTGTGACCAGTGATAATGTAACATCTGTCCTGAAGGCAAGTCGCACCCAGGTGTTAATAGGTACTTCCTTGGGACTAGTAGAAATTGTGTCTCCATATCTCACCAGGAGGTCTAGCTAGGGCCAAGAAGAAAGGTAACATTTGGCACCTCCTAGGTCTTGGAGGGAAGATGTTAATTGCGGCCTGAGGGTATCTATTCATGAGAACCTTTTCACAAGTGTCTCAAGAGAAAAATAATATATTCATCAGTAGCGCGGCCGTGGCCAATCAGAAACCCAGAAATTATGATATTAACCTGAGGGGCCGGTCTAGAAACCTGACCTCCAATTTGCTGTCTTTAGGAACCTCAGCTGCAAGTGAAGTACCCGGGTTAGAGTTTAGGGTCATTACTCCCTATCCCCTGTTCCCATGGCGCTGCTCCTGCCACCTGATATTGGATGGCGGCAGCTTGTTCCTCACCGGTTCCCTGCCTCCTTCGCCCCTACTGGTCCATTCACCGGCAAGATTAGTCCTGGCTTTCACCTGTCCCGCACTCACTGCTTTCAGGATTGCATTGGCAAAGGAACGCGGACACCGACTGAACGGGTGACCGAGGTCACCACACAAGTTACACCTAATCCTGTCACAGGTAGCAGCGAGATGGCCGAGGTCCCCACACAGTGCGCATTTCTGGGTGGTACACTAAAGTGTGTAGGTCTGCCGCACCTGTGACAGACCTTAGGCTGCCCCTGGTAGAAAATCAAGATCCTGTCCCTCCCCAAAAATGTTAAGTAAGGGATATGATGGTCCAGGCCCCTGACCAGATACCATGGTCGTCACAGGTCTTCTCGGGAATACCGATGATGTCGGCATATCGACCAACCCAGGTGGAGATGTTCATACAGGAAAGTGACTCATTACTGGTCAAAACGGTCACTTTCCTGACTGATTTCTGGCGGGATATTGCGACAGGAAAGAAACCCTGCCATTCAAGGCGACCCGAAGGCAGCTCATGGCGAGATCAGAAAAGCTCAAGGCCCTCCGGTCTCACAAAGCTGCCACCGAAGTACGAGGTCCCACAGGGATGGATCAAGGCAAAGATGTCATATGCCATGAAGCCCAACTCCAGCAGGAGCTCAGCAACCTTCGACCGATCAGAACAGGCATCTTGTTTACCCATACGAGACGGGCCACGTTCCTACGGTTACTCCTCTGCCTCGGTGTTGGCAGAGACACGACACTCTCTGCCCCTCTATCTCGGAAGGCAGAAAGACCGTGTCTCTCTATCCAGAAAGACAGATCAACCTCCCTCCCCTCTAAATTGATGGAGTTCTCCCCTTTCCTTGCAAGTCACCGTCCCCAGGGTCCCAAGACAAGGGCGCACTACTACCGCCAGCAGTGACCGCTCCTGAATAGCTTGGGGCTGAAGCCCCCACCACCGCTGGGGGGGGGGCAGTGGGGCCACTACCTACTTCCCCTCCACCAACACCAGTGCCGCTCCTCATTCACTCCACTACTTCTCCCATCATTTTCTGTACAGCTCCTTTCATTCCCCTTGCCATAACTGCTAACTCCCATCACCCCATTACCACTATTCTCACCACCATTTGTCCCACTGTTCTTTGCACCTTCCACAGTCACATCCATTCTTTCCTCACTTGTGTCTGGTTTCTCTGCACTCACAGGGGGAGGGGTGCAGCACCACACCCATTTTACCTTGATGGGTGCTGGCTTTCTGTTGTGCCCCTGAAGCGTCCTGCCCTCATACTGCAGCAGTTTGCCCCTATTGTCCTGGGCAGAATGTTTTTCCGCCATCTGCTCTGTAGCCACAGATTTCAGGGGTTTAGTGTCACATTTGGGGGCTGGGACACTTTGCCCCCTGTCACGGCAGTGCGCCCAGTGTTCCTCGTAGTTGGTTTTTCCTGCTTCTTATCTACTTTCTGCTTCTTATCTACTTTCTTGACACGCGGCTCCCCTGTCCCTGCCACATGCCTCTTCTCCTCCATTGAGGCACACTGTGCCCCTGTCACAATAGTGCACCCTCCCCTTTCACCACACCATGCTCCTCGGCCTTGCCCCCGCAGTGAGCAGGGATGGAGTCTCCCCACACCGTCCCCCTTTTGCAATGGCGTGGACATCCCCCTCGCCTTCCTTGGCCTCGGTGATAACCAGCTTACCTGCAGAGGGCAGGGAGGGAAACTCCACGGGGTCCCCTATGTCCGGCGCCATGAGTATCTCCACAACCTTGCCCCCTGCACTGTTCCCCACACAGACGTCAGCATCGCCGGATGTCCTCCTCCCCACCTTGCCTATGCCCCGGACTCACAGCAGAGCCAGTGCATTTAGGTTTGGTGGGGTTTACACAGGAGGTGGTAGGTGTAACATCAGCCATCGGTACATATTTGTAACTCATCACCTCCCGTGCAGTCTCCTTCATCTTTTTCCTCTTCTTGCTCTCCTTCACTGGTTCGTCCTCACCAAAGGAAAAGTGATTTAGGTTCACAGGAGACTCCAGCTCTCGGATCTCCTTTAGCAGACCACACTCTTCCTCAGCTGACACTCCAGCCTGTGTTGTCGGAGTCCTCTGCCATGTTGGGAGGCCGCTCCCCTGTTGTCAGCTCTGCGACTCACTTTCCCGGCTTGCTCCAGCAGGTGACACTCCAGTCACGACTTTGTCCTCTTCCTCGCTTAGGACGCCAGCTGGCGTTTTCCTGTGGTATGCAATCCCTTCATTTCTGAGAACCGCCGCTGGTTCTTAAACCTCCCCAGGAAGGGACCTGAGCTTTTCTCTATCCTGTCCTGGAGGAGCACTAACTGGACCACCTCATCTCTGAGGGCTTTAAACCTCTTGGTCACGGGTGTTCAGAACCTAGGCCTCCCGCAGCTCCTCCTGCAGCTGGGTTAGTTCTTTGCCAGCATACTCGTGCTCGTGCTACATGCGACCACGCGGGAGAAGTAATTTGTGGACTCAATGAAGCTCATCTTCCCCCCAGATGTTCCTGGGCATTTCTTCCTGGGGCCTGGAGTGCCCCTGCCTCCCTCTCTGGGCGGACTTCAGCTGTCTCAGGGTTGGTGTAGGTGGGTATGATCTCCTCACTCCCTCTTGGGCCGGTTGCTGCTGCTGCTCCCTGTCCCCCACTAGCACAGAGCGGGGAACAGAAGCCTGGGAAGCCATGCCGGCCTCCCAGGAAGCCTGCCTCTCCTTGGGGAGGAGAGAGGCAGACTCTGGTAATCCTCCTGGAAGTCCTGGAGCTTGTGAGGCAGGTGCTGTTCCTAGCAGGGAGTAACTGATTCTAGTCACCTCTCCCCAATAATGGCTGATAACAGGGAGTAATAGATTGTAATCACCTGTCCCACAGTCGCCACCACCAGTAATGGCTGATAGCTGTGAGTAATAGCTTGCATTCCGCACCGCAGGTTGATGATATTTGTAAACAATGTGGGTTAAAGATCTAAAGCTCCATAAACAGTAATGTAAGAGGTCAGATCAATAGTAACGGACACTCAGACGTGCGATCTCCAGCCTCCCCTGCGCCTTATGGAGCGATCGATGGGCCAAGAGACTGCTGCAGGTCAGAGGTTTGGCCTCACATCTGTCTCTTGGCATCCCAGCCCGGGCATCCTTCAGTACAGGGCAGTCCTCAGTGTACTATGATACGGCTCCAGGGGACCGAGGACTGGGGGGCAGAAAGCCTGAGAAGAGGATGGTAAAAACAGATCAATATTGGGATAGGGAAGGCTAGCGTGACTCCTGACCTCAGCATGCCTCGTGTGTGACCGTAAATCTGTGTTATGACTGACAGCACCGGCCAGGCCCAGGAGCCTAATCCTCAAGGTAATCTGACATAATGACCATGTGCTGATGTTAACTGCGACCAGAGCAGAGACAAGTACAAGTTCTGCTGGTTAAGAATTCACCAGGCGACTGCATAAATGAGAAGCCACTAGAAATGTAAATCTGAGTGTCCACCACCAGAATAGTGAGTGCAGCTCTGAAGTATAATACAGGATGTAATTCAGGATCAGTGCAGGATCAGTAATGTATGTCCACAGTGACTGCACCAGCAGAATAGTGAGTGCAGCTCTGAAGTATAATACAGGATGTTATTCAGGATCAGTGCAGGATCAGTAATGTAATGTATGTACACAGTGACTGCACCAGCAGAATAGTGAGTGCAGCTCTGAAGTATAATACAGCATGTAACTCGGGATCAGTAATGTAATGTACGCACACAGTGACTGCACCAGCAGAATAGTGAGTGCAGCTCTGGAGTATAATACAGGATGTAACTCTGGATCAGTACAGGATCAGTAATGTAATGTATGTGAAGCTCCACCACGTCAGGGCAGTGGGGTACTTGGAGCCGGGTCCTCCGGTTCTTGTCGGGGATGTCACCGTGGCCTGACTCGGTCCGTGGCCCTTTGAGGGGCGTCCAATAAAAGGACGAAAGTTTATAGGATAATGTTCGTGACGCCACCTGTGGTATTCGGTCAGGGTGACCGACGCTGCTTAGGGGTCCGCTGGGGTGATGTTATGGCAGCTAGATTGTATACCTTCCCACAGGTAACGTGTATCCCCAGGGCTTCCCGGTGTGTAGATGGTGAATGGTAGATGTTGTGAGGCGCAGTGCATAACGAGGACACAAGGTTGCAGTCTCTTTACCTTTACTGAAGGCTTCAGCGTCCACAGTCCAGAGAACCAGATCCCAGGGCAGGCAGAGTCCAGCCGGTCTGAAGACAAATTCAGAGTCCCCTTATCCAGGTGGAAATCAGTAGCCTTCCACCAGCGCCTGAGTGTTGTAGTCCCTCCCTGCTTAGCTTCTCAGTGAGGTCCTCACAACTGATGTTGGTGTTCTAGATGTTATGTCTCTTTCTCTCTGTCCCTCAGATGGTATGGATAGGACAAACTCGTATGACTGATGGCCTGAGGCTTTTTACAGGGACCCTACGACGCCCCAGCCCCCACAAGTTGCCACCGTGCCTCCTGGGTATGGGTCGGGCAAATAATATGGAACTAGCTGTCCTGCCAGTCTCTAAAGCAATTCTTGGAGACGATTGCTCCCTCGGTGTTCTGGCTACAGGCTTCTGCGCCTCAGAAGGAGGCAGCCTTTTACAGGGCAGAACTCCTTCTGGTTTTCTCTCCTTTCGCTATGACTTTGTTTCTCACTCTCAGCAACGCAATTCCCTTCGTGTCCTTTCTTAGGATGCTGCCGCACGTGGGGCAGGCGCAGCTCCGTGGCTTTCTATCTAGGCCTCTGACAGGATCCCACCCCTGTCAGGGACCTCTCTGTCTGCAATGGTTTGATGTTCCTCCTTTCCTCTGTCTGCCTGACAGGTGCTGCCTGGGTGAAGCCCAGTCAGCTTCTGACTCTATCAATCCCCAGCCAGCTTCTGCCTAACTTCCTATCCAAGCCACCAGTTTTACCCAATTGTGCGGAGTGCCCTAATAGATAGGAGCATAGCTCCCCCTGGTGGACTGGAGTGTGAAGTGTGTTGTGTGGTTTGTGATACCTGGTAAGATTTCCTTTATTGCCATCAGACGTAACATCACTACCCCTGGTGGAAGAATGACATTACTGCAACGACCAGGACACTGGGGTGCTGCATATGTACACAGTGACTGCACCAGCAGAATAGTGAGTGCAGCTCTGAAGTATAATACAGCATGTAACTCTGGATTAGTAATGCACGTACACAGTGACTGCACCACCGGAATAGTGAGTGCAGCTCTGGGGTATAATACAGAATGCAACTCTGGATCAGTACAGAATCAGTAATGTAATGTATGTACACAGTGACTGCACAAGCAGAATAGTGAGTGCAGTTCTGAAGTATAATACAGCATGTAACTCAGGATCAGTAATGTAATGTACGTACACAGTAACTGCACCAGCAGAATAGTGAGTGCAGCTCTGGGGTATAATACAGGATGTAACTTAGGATCAGTAATGTAATGTATGTACACAGTAACTGCACCAGCAGAATAGTGAGTGCAGCTCTGGAGTATAATACAGGATGCAACTCAGGATCAGTACAGGATCAGTAATGTAATGTATGTACACAGTGAGTGCACCAGCAGAATAGAGAGTGCAGCTCTGGGGTATAATACAGGATGTAACTCAGGATCAGTACAGGATCAGTAATGTAATGTATGTACACAGTGACTGCACCAGCAGAATAGTGAGTGCAGCTCTGGAGTATATTATACAGGATGTAACTCAGGATTAGTACAGGATCAATAATGTAATGTATGTACACAGTGATTGCACCAGCAGAATAGTGAACGCAGCTCTGGAGTATAATAAAGGATGTAACTCAGGATCAGTACAGGATCAGTAATGTAATGTATGTACACAGTGAGTGCACCAGCAGAATAGTGAGTGCAGCTCTGGAGTATATTATACAGGATGTAACTCAGGATCAGTACAGGATCAGTAATGTAATAAATGTATGTAGTGAGTGCACCAGCAGAATAGTGAGTGCAGCTCTGGAGTATATTATACAGGATGTAACTCAGGATCAGTACAGGATCAGTAATGTAATGTATGTACACAGTGAATGCACCAGCAGAATAGTGAGTGCAGCTCTGGAGTATAATACAGGATGTAACTCAGGATCAGTACATGATCAGTAATGTAATGTATGTACACAGTGACTGCACCAGCAGAATAGTGAGTGCAGCTCTGGGTATAATACAGGATAAAACTCAGGATCAGTTCAGGGTGATTAATGTAATGTATATACACAGTGAGTGCACCAGCAGAATAGTGAGTGCAGCTCTGGAGTATATTATACAGGATGTAACTCAGGATTAGTACAGGATCAATAATGTAATGTATGTACACAGTGATTGCACCAGCAGAATAGTGAACGCAGCTCTGGAGTATCATACATGATGGAAGTAACATAAAGGCCAGTGTACCTGCTGCAGGTTAAGGTTTCTCGGAACATGAATTAGCGGCAGTGATGAGGGTGTTGTATGGTCTGGGGTCAGCAGGTGTGACCTCTGCCCCTCCATCATTACCTACTGTGTTGTTATACAAAAGGTACAAAATGCTACCTGTCTAATACTTCTCAGTAGAGGGTCCCCTTCCCCCTCCTGTCCACTTGCACCCAGGTCAGAAGGGCAGGTAAGAGGGGCTGGGAACTGTCAGAGTGTTTTCTAAGCCCCTCACACTCAGGATCCAGATGGGCATCTCAGCCCCTGCTCCATCTATGAAGTCCTTGTCATCTTTGTACACTGTATGTATGAATGCTGTCCCCCGGGGCGGCCGGCCTCTGATATGTGGACTGGTGTGTGTGTATTTACCCTGCAAAACCTCTCATCTCACTTTAAAAGGACCAAACCCCCCCACAGCCGCCTGTCCCCAAGGCAATCACATAATGTGTCCTTTCAGGGACTGGGTACAGGGCCTGAGAAGAAGGAGAAGGAGACTCCGCACCACAGCCCACACAAAGACACCTTGTTAGAATCATTTACAGAGCAGCATGTGACCACAGACCGCCGGTACACAGGAGGGTGCCGAAACTTCTGCACAGGACCCTGTACTAGGAAGAACGTGTCCCTAGAGCTCATGTATGATGGGCTTAGATACACAGCTCAGCAGAAACTATCACATAGGATTGGATTAGATACACAGCTCAGCAGACAGTATTACACAGGATAGGATTAGAGACATGGCTCAGCAGACAGTATTACACAGGATAGGATTAGATACACAGCTCAGCAGACAGCGTCACACAGGATAGGATTAGATACACTGCTCAGCAGACAATATCACAGGATAGGATTAGATACACGGCTCAGCAGACAGTATCACACAGGATAGGGTTAGATGCATAGCTCAGCAGACAGTATCATACAGGATAGGATTAGATACACGGCTCAGCAGAAAGGATCACACAGGATAGGATTGGATACACAGTTTAGCAGACAGTATTACCCGGGATAGGATTAGATATACAGAAAAAGGGTGAAACTCGGGCAAAGGTGCGCCGAAAGGAAACTCTGACACCAGAATGGGGCTTAAACCACAACGCGTTTCAACGGAAGTACCGTCTTCATCAGGTGTACATCAAATGTGAACCTGATGAAGACGGTAACGCGTTGTGGCTTAAACCCTATTCTGGTGTCAGAGTTTCCTTTCGGCGCACCTTTGCCCGAGTTTCACCCTTTTTCTGTTTTTGTCCTCCTTCGGAGGTGTTCGGCTGGAGCTGTGGGCAGGGCCGCCATCAGGGCATGACGGCCGTGACTGGCGTATGGGGCCCGGTGAGCAGAGGGGGCCCGCATCGGGCCCCGTCTTATCTGCTCACCGGGCCCCTACCGGCAGCCGCAGGCTAACCGGGCCCTTAGCGCCGACGCTGCAGCTGTTTAAAGCTATTGACGTGCGGGCGCGGGCCCGCACGTCAATAGTTAACAGCCGCGGCGCCGCCAGCCAATCTGAGGCTGGCAGGCGCTGACGTCAGCCGCAGCGTGCGTGCATGTCGCCGGCGTCTGACATCATTGTCAGTCGCCGGCGAGTGCATGCACGCTGCAGCTGCGTGGAGACTTCGCCCGCCGCAGGAGCGCGGCAGGTAAGAAGAACTTCTTTTTTTTTTTTTTAGAGCGGCGATCCGGGGGCCCAGGGAAGAACGCTGGACAGAGATGGGGCAGAGTGCTGGGAAGAGATGGGGCAGAGTGCTGGGAAGAGATGGGGCAGAGTGCTGGGAAGAGATGGGGCAGAGTGCTGGACAGAGATGGGGCAGAGTGCTGGACACGGGGGCAAAACGCTGGACAGAGATGGGGCAGAGTGCTGGGAAGAGATGGGGCAGAGTGCTGGGCAGAGTGCTGGACAGAGATGGGGCAGAGTGCTGAACAGAGATGGGGCAGAGTGCTGGACAGAGATGGGTCAGAGTGCTGGACAGAGATGGGGCAGAGTGCTGGACAGAGATGGGGCAGAGTGCTGGACAGAGATGGCGCAGAGTGCTGGGAAGAGATGGGGCCGAGTGCTGGGAAGAGATGGGGCAGAGTGCTGGACAGAGATGGGGCAGAGTGCTGGACACGGGGGCAAAACGCTGGACAGAGATGGGGCAGAGTGCTGGGAAGAGATGGGGCAGAGTGCTGGGCAGAGTGCTGGACAGAGATGGGGCAGAGTGCTGAACAGAGATGGGGCAGAGTGCTGGACAGAGATGGGGCAGAGTGCTGGACAGAGATGGGGCAGAGTGCTGGACAGAGATGGGGCCGAGTGCTGGGAAGAGATGGGGCCGAGTGCTGGGAAGAGATGGGGCAGAGTGCTGGACAGAGATGGGGCAGAGTGCTGGACAGAGATGGGGCAGAGTGCTGGACAGAGATGGGGCAGAGTGCTGGGAAGAGATGGGGCAGAGTGCTGGGAAGAGATGGGGCAGAGTGCTGGACAGAGATGGGGCAGAGTGCTGGACAGAGATGGGGCAGAGTGCTGGACAGAGATGGGGCAGAGTGCTGGACAGAGATGGGGCAGAGTGCTGGACAGAGATGGGGCAGAGTGCTGGACAGAGATGGGGCAGAGTGCTGGGAAGAGATGGGGCAGAGTGCTGGAAAGAGATGGGGCAGAGTGCTGGACAGAGATGGGGCAGAGTGCTGGGCAGAGATGGGGCAGAGTGCTGGGCAGAGTGCTGGACAGAGATGGGGCAGAGTGCTGGACAGAGATGGGGCAGAGTGCTGGACAGAGATGGGGCAGAGTGCTGGACAGAGATGGGGCAGAGTGCTGGGCAGAGTGCTGGACAGAGATGGGGCAGAGTGCTGGACAGAGATGGGGCAGAGTGCTGGACAGAGATGGGGCCGAGTGCTGGGAAGAGATGGGGCCGAGTGCTGGGAAGAGATGGGGCAGAGTGCTGGACAGAGATGGGTCAGAGTGCTGGACAGAGATGGGTCAGAGTGCTGGACAGAGATGGGTCAGAGTGCTGGACAGAGATGGGTCAGAGTGCTGGGAAGAGATGGGGCAGAGTGCTGGGAAGAGATGGGGCAGAGTGCTGGACAGAGATGGGGCAGAGTGCTGGACAGAGATGGGGCAGAGTGCTGGACAGAGATGGGGCAGAGTGCTGGACAGAGATGGGGCAGAGTGCTGGACAGAGATGGGGCAGAGTGCTGGGCAGAGTGCTGGACAGAGATGGGGCAGAGTGCTGGACAGAGATGGGGCAGAGTGCTGGACAGAGATGGGGCCGAGTGCTGGGAAGAGATGGGGCCGAGTGCTGGGAAGAGATGGGGCAGAGTGCTGGACAGAGATGGGGCAGAGTGCTGGACAGAGATGGGTCAGAGTGCTGGACAGAGATGGGTCAGAGTGCTGGACAGAGATGGGGCAGAGTGCTGGGAAGAGATGGGGCAGAGTGCTGGGAAGAGATGGGGCAGAGTGCTGGACAGAGATGGGGCAGAGTGCTGGACAGAGATGGGGCAGAGTGCTGGACAGAGATGGGGCAGAGTGCTGGACAGAGATGGGGCAGAGTGCTGGACAGAGATGGGGCAGAGATGGGGCAGAGTGCTGGACAGAGATGGGGCAGAGTGCTGGACAGAGATGGGGCAGAGTGCTGGACAGAGATGGGGCAGAGTGCTGGACAGAGATGGGGCAGAGTGCTGGGAAGAGATGGGGCAGAGTGCTGGGCAGAGTGCTGGAATGAGATGGGGCAGAGTGCTGGACAGAGATGGGGCAGAGTGCTGGACAGAGATGGGGCAGAGTGCTGGACAGAGATGGGGCAGAGTGCTGGACAGAGATGGGGCAGAGTGCTGGACAGAGATGGGGCAGAGTGCTGGACAGAGATGGGGCAGAGTGCTGGGAAGAGATGGGGCAGAGTGCTGGACAGAGATGGGGCAGAGTGCTGGGAAGAGATGGGGCAGAGTGCTGGGCAGAGTGCTGGACAGAGATGGGGCAGAGTGCTGGACAGAGATGGGGCAGAGATGGGGCAGAGTGCTGGGCAGAGTGCTGGACAGAGATGGGGCAGAGTGCTGGACAGAGATGGGGCAGAGTGCTGGACAGAGATGGGGCCGAGTGCTGGGAAGAGATGGGGCCGAGTGCTGGGAAGAGATGGGGCAGAGTGCTGGACAGAGATGGGTCAGAGTGCTGGACAGAGATGGGTCAGAGTGCTGGACAGAGATGGGTCAGAGTGCTGGACAGAGATGGGGCAGAGTGCTGAGAAGAGATGGGGCAGAGTGCTGGGAAGAGATGGGGCAGAGTGCTGGACAGAGATGGGGCAGAGTGCTGGACAGAGATGGGGCAGAGATGGGGCAGAGTGCTGGGCAGAGTGCTGGACAGAGATGGGGCAGAGTGCTGGACAGAGATGGGGCAGAGTGCTGGACAGAGATGGGGCAGAGTGCTGGACAGAGATGGGGCAGAGTGCTGGGAAGAGATGGGGCAGAGTGCTGGGCAGAGTGCTGGACAGAGATGGGGCAGAGTGCTGGACAGAGATGGGGCAGAGTGCTGGACAGAGATGGGGCAGAGTGCTGGGAAGAGATGGGGCAGAGTGCTGGACAGAGATGGGGCAGAGTGCTGGGAAGAGATGGGGCAGAGTGCTGGGCAGAGTGCTGGACAGAGATGGGGCAGAGTGCTGGACAGAGATGGGGCAGAGTGCTGGGAAGAGATGGGGCAGAGTGCTGGGAAGAGATGGGGCCGAGTGCTGGGAAGACATGGGGCCCGAGTGCTGGGAAGAGATGGGGCAGAGTGCTGGGAAGAGATGGGGCAGAGTGCTTGGCAGAGTGCTGGACAGAGATGGGGCAGAGTGCTGGACAGAGATGGGGCAGAGTGCTGGACAGAGATGGGGCAGAGTGCTGGGCAGAGTGCTGGACAGAGATGGGGCAGAGTGCTGGACAGAGATGGGGCAGAGTGCTGGGAAGAGATGGGGCAGAGTGCTGGGAAGAGATGGGGCAGAGTGCTGGACAGAGATGGGGCAGAGTGCTGGACAGAGATGGGGCAGAGTGCTGGACAGAGATGGGGCAGGATTGGAGACAGATGGGGCAGAGTGCTGGACAGAGATGGGGCAGGATTGGAAACAGATGGGGCAGAGTGCTGGACACAGATGGGGCAGGATTGGACACAGATGGGGCAGAGTGCTGGACACAGATGGGGCAGATATGCTGGACACAGATGGGGCAGAGTGCTGGACACAGATGGGGCAGAGTGCTGGACACAGATGGGGCAGAGTGCTGGACACAGATGGGGCAGGATTGGACACAGATGGGGCAGAGTGCTGGACACAGATGGGGCAGGATTGGACACAGATGGGGCAGAGTGCTGGACACAGATGGGGCAAAATTGGACACAGATGGGGCAGAGTGCTGGACACAGATGGGGCAGGATTGGATACAGATGGGGCAGAGTGCTGGACACAGATGGGGCAGGATTGGACACAGATGGGGCAGAGTGCTGGACACAGATGGGGCAGAGTGCTGGACACAGATGGGGCAGAGTGCTGGACACAGATGGGGCAGGATTGGAAACAGATGGGGCAGAGTGCTGGACACAGATGGGGCAGAGTGCTGGACACAGATGGGGCAGGATTGGAAACAGATGGGGCAGAATGGAGACAGATGGGGCAGGATTGGAGACAGATGGGGCAGGATGGATACGATGGAGACAGATGGGGCAGGATGGGGAGATCATATGGGGCAGAATGGATACTCATGAGGGCAGAATGGGAGAACATATGGCTGGAGCCTGCAATGAGACACACGGGGGCTAGGATGGCGAATATTACCATAGGGGCTAATTAAGGGATATTATTATTGCAGTGATGTATTTATTTTATTTTTTGAGTATACTGTTTTAAATGGGGGAGGTCCTGTTACTGTGCAGAGTGATACTATGTCACCTTCTTTATGTGGTGTAATGTAGAGGCTGTGAAAATTAAGTAATGTGTTCTGCAAGTGGAACTCGAGATAACTGTGTTATTTCCTGCAGAGACGAGTCCTGGCTGGAAGAAATGATGGCGGTCTGTGCTGGATGAAAGATGAAGGACTTCACCTAGAGACGTCACTGGTGAGTCAGTGTTAACTATACACTGACACTATACACTGTATACTATATACAGAGCTCCTGTGTATAATGTCACCGGTGATCACTGTATTACCTGTACACAGACACTGCTTACTAATTACAGATCTCCTGTGTATAATGGCACTGATGGTGATAGTATTGTGTTTGTTTTTTTTTTATTACTGATCAGTATTGTAGTATTCAGTCACTATGTGGTGGTAATATGCGGTCTGGTCATGGTGTTGTGTATTTGTTCCTTGTATTTGATATTATTCGGTCACTGTGGTGGTAATATGTCATCTGGTCATAGTGCTGTGGTATTTGTTCCTTGTATGTAGTATTATAGGTCATTTTAAAAATTGAAAAATAAATAAAAATATACCTAAATTGTATTGCATATTTTAATAAATATTTAGTAGGTTACAGTGCAGTAGGGCCCGGCCAAAAGTGTCAACCGTGTTCTGGTGGCGGCTTAAAAAATCTTTTGGCCAAAACAAAAGCTGCCGGCTATATGTGTGATCTGGTGATGGAAACTGTCAATGTGTGATAGGTGAGAAGTGGAGATTTTCCAAGAGAGAGCGGTGGGACTGTGGACAGTTCGAGGGGTGGAGCCTGGAGGCGGGGCTGGGGTGGAGCCTGGGCGGAGTCTCAAGGGGGCCCCGAAAATTTTGCCAGTATGGGGCCCCAAAATTTCTAGTGGCAGCCCTGGCTGTGGGGGGACTGTGCGCCCTCCCCTCACTGGGGCTACCTATTCAGCGCTCCTAAAGAATCCGCCTTTTACTGACTTTGTTTTACACTAAGATTAGATATACGGCTCAGCAGACAGTATCACACAGGATTGGATTAGATACACGGCTCAGCAGACAGTTTCACACTTGGTAGGATTAGATACTCAGCTCAGCAGACAGTTTCACACTTGGTAGAATTAGATACACAGCTCAGCAGTCGGTATCACACAGTATAGGATTAGATACACAGCTCGTTAGTGCACTATTCCAGGAGATATTCTGACAGAAGATTCTGTACTATTATGTGACCCGGGGAATATTTTTTAGGATTTTTGGCCTTTTCTCCGTCGCCGGACTCCCGTACAGAATGTATAGATGTGCAGATTTCTCTCTAGCAGATGAAGGGTTATCCTATAGAGCAGCCATTAAGAAGGTGTTATCTGGTCGGCTGCCTCCGCTGTCATTGCGCCTCGGTTGGCTGTCGCCGGGCGGCCGCTGATGTCCTATTCTCCCCCCTGGCGGCTCCGGTGAGGACAGTGGCACCTTGTGAAGATCCAGGACACCTGCGGTGATGGAGCAGCTGAGGGAGATTAGCCTTTTCCAGTAGAGAGGATCCATTAGAGCCGGGCAATAGACTATCACTTCCGCTAGGAGAGGCCCAGAGATGAGATATTGATCGAGGTCATCTTACGAGGCCTGACACGCTTACAGATCAGCCTGGGAATCCGCCGCGCCGGGAGGCGAGATGTGCGCCAGCGGGGGGCCGTGACCTGCTCTGCACTGGGCCGATAATAGGACAAGTCGTGGGTGATAACCAAGAAAATGACGATTCAGGAGCCGCGTACTGTCCCTGCGTGCAGCACCTCCCGCTCATGTGTCTTTCGCTCCACAGAATCCGCGCAACTGCTCCTTTCCTCAGCCTAAAGAGCAAAGACGTAACGCCGTCTGCCGCACTCGCTGATCGGCACCTGTAATAATCAGGGGCGACATCGGTAGTCTTTGGCTGTCAGATCGGAGCCCTACAAACCGCCTCCTACATGGTGGGATTTCTGGTGACTATTTTGATTGACTTCTTGAGCCTGTGGAATCAAACATGATGCGGGGCCGACTACTGAAAACTAGATTCAGGGATCTCGGCCAGTTCCATGTGGATCTCGAGGCTCCCGGACTACTGATGGACTATACTGGATCCAGCTATAACAAACCCTCAGCTGTAAGCAACGTTACTTTCCAACCTCCGCTTGCTGTCAGTGAATAGAAGCGCTCATCCTTAGCGATCTTGAAAATGGTGAAGAAGTGAAATTCAAGGGCCCTGAGCCTTCATTGCTGTTTGCTCACTTTTCTGAAGTAATTTGCTGCTTTTTAGTATTTGCTCCTTTTTCTCTAAAAGTTTAGCGTCACTTTTTAAGTTGTTTTTCTTTGAAGCCTTTTTTATTTTTCCTCGACAACTTTGCTTATTCAGATCTTAGACGGATTCATGAAACCTGTGCACAATTCTGAAGAATGTGGCGCAAAAATATCGTCAGCGAATATCACAAGACAACAAAAATAGAAAAGTGACTTCAATAAATGGTAAATGATGAATCGGGCCGAGGTGGTTTAGGGAAGTGCAGAATGTTTCATTGCACAACAATTATAGCAAAGTCTTAAAGGGAACCTGCAGCTAGAATATGATGTTCCTGATGACATGTCAGTGGTGCTCTGCAGGAGCTGTCAGCAGGCAGCGGGGGGCGCAATACAGTGTGAAAAGGTCAATGCATCCATCGTCATATCACTATTTTGCTCCGCATGTGCGCACTCATTATTACATGGAATCATATAGTCCTGAGCAATGACTGCTTTGTGAAAAAAGGTACTGTGGCCCTTAAAGAACAAGGATAATTTGGGGTTTTGTCAGATTCACCCCTTTTCAGTTTAATCGCTTTTCTCATTTTTACCCCCTAAGCAGTATGATGATGTGGAACACGGGGAAAATAACTGTAAAAGGTAAAATCCCTCTAATCCAGTACCCACTGTGAGGCAGCAATCAGTGTTATTTGCAAGGGTCGCTATGTGTCCCCCAAAATGCACTCAGAAGCGTATTAAGGCCGTGAGAGTGTATTGCAGTCACAGGTATAGCTGTGATTGCAATGCAGAATAAAAACGGACTACTGGAAGGTAGTGGGGTTGGTCCATTTCCTCCCCCAGGGTGGGTTTTCCATGTGCACTATGGCCACAGGTTGTTTGAAAAGACCCCTGAAGCAGGGTTTGGGTGTGTCAGTGAGAGTGAAGTTTTGTAGCGAGCTGAGCAGTTGGCTCTGCAAAAGCTCAGCCTGTGTGAGCCTGTGTAACACATAGCCCAGCAGCATGAACTCCTGGCACCCCACAGCGTGATACGGTGGTGCAGTCACCCTCGGCAATAGGACACATTTATGAACTGTCTCGTTTCCCAGCTGCGATTCAGAAGATACTGAGTGCTGTACACTTGTGTGAGTTTTTGACATTAAACACGTTTTGCTGTGAACTTTCCCTGTGGTAACTGCCTGTCAGATTGCACCCACCCCGCTGCACTACATATGGTGGAGAGTGCGGGCAGCGTGAACTAAGGCATACCCCAAAGTGTGCTGCATGTCAGTAATCAAGCCTGCAATGCTACAGCTCAAGTTTGAAGAAAAGATAGAGGAAATACGTAAGCAGTTGGGCCTCATGCAGAAGCTGTAGTTGCAGTGGCAGCAGCAAGAGCAGCAGCTGCAGTTCCTGCGGCAACAACAGGATCAAAGGCAGAAAGAGCAGCAACAGCGGCAGCAGGAGTAGCAGCTACAGCAGCAGGAGCTGCAGCAGGAGCAGAACCAATTGCAGCAGACAAATAACCTACACGAGGCACCCACCCCAGCGACTACGTTCCAGTCGGAGGTCTGGTACAAAGTCCGGTCAGCACGGAGGAAGATGGCGCCTGAGGACAACATGGAGGCCGGCCTTCCTCACCGTCTTCAAATGCACTGCAGAGCAGGAGAGCTTGCCGGTGACCCAGTGGGCTGAAGTGGTGACCCCCTTCCTGACGGGAGATGCCTAGAAGGCCTACCTGGACCTCAGTCGGGATGATGCACTGGACTACGAGAAGATAGGGGTTAATACATGTGTGGGCCCAACGGGTGTTCCAGTGGTCCTTTTCCGAGTCTCACCCTGCTCGGTTTCAGGCCTATGACTTGCTGCAACTGGATAAAAAAATGGCTCCAGCCTGAGACCTTAACCCTGTTACAGATGGTAGAGAGGGTGGTGGTCGACCGGCTGGTAAGGGCTCTGCCCGCAGCCTTACAGCGTTAGGTGGGGCAAGGGGACCCTGGCACTCTAGACCAGGTGGTTGGACTGGTGGAGCGGTATACAGCCACTCAGGAATTTATACGGGACACTGTTCCACTTTGGCTGTTACGTAAATTCTGCATCCCTCCACTGGAGACAATCAGGGCCAAGCCCGGTCTGAGGGAATATCCTGAAGGCAGAGTGACAGCAGACCCGTGTGCCCTAAAATGGACCCAAAGTCCAGCCGCGCCGCAGCTATCAAGTGTTGGGGGTGCCAGGGCCCTGGATATATGGCTGCCAACTGCCTTCTGATAGCTGAACCTATGGACTGCGGGTATACTTGCCGTGTGTCTATGTCTGGCCAGCCCGCCTGCACCGCCACCACAGGCACTGTCTGTACCAAACCCCAACATTGCAAGGTATTCGTTAACGGTTACCAGACGGATGCTCTCTTGGACTTGGGGAGCTTACTGACTCTGTTTCATGGGTCATTTGTTGCTGGGAACAATCCCAATGGACGAAAAGTGGGGGTGGTGTGCATACATGGGAAGCTCCGAGAGCACCCGACCCCGGAGGTTACGTTTTCCACCCCATGTGGAGAAATAAGACGTGGTGGTGGTGGTGGTGGTAAAGACTCATCCGTATGGGACTGTATTGGGAAGAGACTTGCCCCTGTTCTGGTCCCTGTGGAAGACCAGGGTTAACCCTCCCAAGGAAACTGCTATTGCGGGCATGGAACCCAAAGATCCCGAATCAGGGATACCTGCCATAGGGGTTGCCAGCATAGGGACAGAGTGTAGCCCTGATAGGCTTCCCCTAGAGGCAGGGCCGGACTGGCAATTCTGGCAAATGCCAGAAGGGCCTGTCTGGTCATGGGCTGCATTGTCTGCTACGTTGTTAGCAGTATCAGAGTTCTCAAGATACCCATACTGGTAAGAGTTGTGATGAAGCACAAAGTTGCTGACTCCGTCACTTACCCAAGCAGGCAACGGGTATCATTAGAAATATTGGTCTTGTAGTAAATCTAGCTTTCCTCCATCCAGTATTATATCCCATCTGGTCCATGGGGATGGGGACAACATGGGCCTGTGTGATTTCAAATGCCAGGACTGAATTTCAACCCCAGTCCGTACCTGCCTAGAGGTATTGGCAGGAGAGGTCGAGGAGACCCCACCAATCCCTGAGCTGGAAGTGGCTCCTCATAAGTTCGGGACCGCTCAGCTTCAGGATCCCACCCTGGCCCGGGCACAAGAAAGGGTGGTTGAAATAAATGGAGTAGCTCAGCAACCAGGTGCTGAGACAGCTTTTCCCTGAATGGTTATCCACCAGGAGTTGTCATACCGGGTGGATAAAGTCCAGGATGAGATGGTGGAACAGCTGGTGGTACCCCAATCTTACCATCGGGCGGTGCTTGACATGACTCACTCACATGCTAGGAGGGCACTTAGGGGCTAAAAAGAAGCAGGAGAGTATTCTGCAGCATTTTTTTTGGCCTAGGGTCTACGCAGAGGCCCAGAGTTACTGTGACACGTGTCCAGAGTTCCAACTATCCTCATCAACTGCTAACTACCGGAGTCCATTGGTACCTCTGCCCATCATAGAGGTACCCTTTGAGCGGATAGCAATAGACCAGTTAGGCCCCATAGTGAAATCCGCCCATGGCCATCAACATATCTTGGTCATAGTGGACTATGCCACACAGTACCCAGAGGCAATACCTGTCTGCCACACCTCGGCCAAGCTAATAGCCCGCAATATATTTGCCGTGTTGTGTCGCATTGGGCTACCAAAGTAGATCCTTACAGATCAAGGGACTCCTTTCATGTCCAAGGTGACAGGGAGCTATGTAAGCTGCTTCGGATTAAACAGCTACGGACATCGGTGTAACATTCACAAACTTACGGGTTGGTGGTGAGATTTAATAAAACCCTCAAATCCATGCTAAAAAGGTAGTCGCCAAGGACGGGAGGGATTGGGATATGTTACTGCCCTATCTGATGTTTGCTCTCCATGAGGTACCGCAGGCGTCCACGGGGTTCTCTTCATTTGAGCTATTGTATGGCAGGCACCCGCGTGGACTGCTGGACGTAGCCAAGGAGACATGGAAACAGGAGCCCACTCCGCATGAGTGTCATCAAGCACGTGGCAAGCATGCATGACCGGATTGTGGCAGTATGGCGCATCGTAAAGGAGCATCTGATGGATGCCCAGGCCACGCAGAGCCACGTGTATAATGCAAGAGCCACCGACAGGACCTTTAAAGAAGGGGACTGTGTGTTGGTACTAGTGCCTACCGCAGAGAAAAAGCTCATGGCCAAGTGGCAAGGGCCATATGTGATACGGGGGAAGGTGGGAGAAGTAAATTATACAGTTCACCAGCCCGGGAGAAGAAAACCCAAACAGCTGTATCACGTCAACCTGTTGAAAGCGTGGAAGGATCGGGAATGATTGGTTGCGGGGGCGACCCCGGTCATACCAACAGGGGATCCTTTGTCACCGGCCGAGGCTGAGAGAGGTAAAAATAGGAGACACTCTCTTGAAACAACAGCATAGAGAGGTTAGGAAATTAGTCCAAGAGAATGCAGACGTATTCTGGGAATTACCCGGTCATACCTCCGTCATCCAGCATGACATTGTCACCGTGCCTCACGTAAGTGTAGGATTGAAACCACGGGTGCCTGAGGCCTGCAGACAAGCCATTGCAAGTGAGGTGAGACAAATGCTCCAGCTGGGAGTAATTGAGGAATCCCGGAGTGACTGGGCTAGCCCCATTGTACTAATCCCGAAGCCGGACGGGTCATTACGGTTCTGTAATGATTTCCGAAAATTGAATGAGGTGTCAAAGTTTGACCTTTATCCAATGCCCTGGGTGGATGAGCTGATCAAGCGCCTGGGTCAGGTCCAGTAATTCACCACGCTCGATCTGACCAAGGGTTATTGGCAGGTGCCGCTTATAAAGTCGGCCAAGGAAAAGAAAACCTTCATAAAACCGGAGGATCTTTCCCACTATGTATTCTTGTCCTTTGGTCTACATGGGGCCCCTGCTACGTTCCAGTGGTTGATGGACATAGTGCCGGAACGCCATCGGAAGTATACGTCAGCGTACTTGGATGACATCATCATCTTTAGCGCTGACTGGCATACCCACTTGTCTCAGGTACAATCGGTATTAGATTCGCTCAGAGACGTGGGCTTGACTGCAAATCCCAAGAAATGTGGGATATGGCTCGAGGTGATTAAATCCCAAATAAATAAAATCGAGGCCATTCAGAACTGGCCCCAACCTGTTACCACCAAACAGGTGAGAGCATTTCTCAGGATTAGGGTTGAGCGACTTATTTTTTTAGGGTCGAGTCGGGTTTCGTGAAACCTGACTATCTCTAAAGTCGAGTCGAGTGAAATCGGCCGATTATGGCGAAAAGTCGGGGATCGACCGAAACACGAAACCCAATGCAAAGTCAATGAGAATTATTATTTTTTTTTTCTTTCTCTCTCTCCCCCCCCCCCCGAACAGAAAAGCTGGTGTTACACATTGCAAATCACTACAGCGCACAAGCGACAAGATGACGATAGGCGTCCACGCCCCCAAGACCTATATCATCACTCTGCCCACGCTCCTTCATTGGCTGAAAAAATGGCGCCAAGCGCGTCATACAAAACGCGACTTTGGCGCGAAAGTCGCGTACCGCATGGCCGACCCCACACAGGGATCGGGTCGGGTTTCATGAAACCCGACTTTGCCAAAAGTCGGCGACTTTTGAAAATGAATGATCCATTTCGCTCAACCCTACTCAGGATCATTGGGTATTATCGGAGGTGAATACCCAATTCTTCAGGGAGAACAACACCCTTTACCGATCTCCTCAAGGGAAAGAAGTCTGTCATGGTTCGGTGGAACCCCCAGGTGCAGGAAGCGTACCAATCCATGAAGGTGGCAGCCCGTCCTCATTAGCCCCAATTTTCAGAAACTCTTCATTGTACAGACAGATTATTGTGGGCCTAGGAACTATCCTGTCGTAGGAGGTGGACGGAGAGAAGCATCCGGTCACCCACCCAAGTTGGAAACTCACCCCTACTTATAGCATAATGGAGAAGGTGTGCCTCTCCATTAAGGGGGCCTTGGAGTCTCTACGCTATTATTTGCTCGGTCGACCGTTTCGCTTGGTGAGATAATTCGCCCTTGGTCTGGATGAGGAATGCTTGGGTCACCAGATGGTTCCTGTCTTTGCAAAATTTTAATTTTACCGTGGAACATCAGGCAGGGATGTCACAGGGAAATGTGGATGCCCCTTCACAGGCCCCGTGTATGGTGACAAATGTTCAACCCCACAAGTTTGAACAGATGGGGGATATATGAGGCAGTGACCAGTGTTATTTGCGAGGGCCGCTATGTGTCTCCCAGAATGCGCTCAGAAGCGTATTAAGGCCATGGGAGTGCATTGCAGTCACAGGTATAGCTGTGGTTGCAATGCAGAAGAAAAGTGAGTGCTGGCTTTGGGCAAGCTATTTGTTCAAGGCAGATTTAGGAAAAGCTGTCATGGGCTTTTATTTTTTAAACGGAATACAGGAAGGTAGTGGGGTTGGTCTGTTTCCTCCTCCGAGCCAGGTTTTCCATGTGGCCTATGGCCACAGGTTGTTTGAAAAAAAACAAACCCTGAAGCAGGGTTTGGGTGTGTCGGTGAGAGTGGAGTTTTGCAGTGAGCAGAGCAGTTGGCTCTGCAAAAGCTCAGCCTGTGTGAGAGTAAGGCTGGGGTCACATCACTCATATCAATACCCGCACTGCCGCCAGCACTCGGGACCGGAGTGTGCGGCTGCATAGAAATACACGCTGAGCGCTCCGGTCCCAAGTGTCGGTGGCAGTGCCGGGTATTGATGTAACTCGCATCACGCTCGCAAGTGTGACCCCGGGCTAACACAGAGCCCAGCAGAGTGAACTCCTGGCACCCGCTACGTGATACGGTGGTGCTGTCACCCTCGGTAACCGGACGCATTTATTCCAAAGACATACTGATAGGGAATCTAGATTGTGAGCCCCATCGGGGACAGCGATGATAATTTGTGCAAAACTGTAAAGCGCTGCGGACTAGGTTAGCGCTATATAAAAATAAAGGTTATTCCAGAAACAGAGATGGGCGGTCAGAGAAGAGAGGGAGATGTATATCATGTCCACTGCCGACTGATACTGGGGCCCTTCATAGTGGTTTATTTTGCCCTTGTATGACAGGAAATTATCAATGTTATTTCCATAGATTCTATAGAAAAGAGAAAAAGCCACCTCACCCTGATGTTTTCTATGACTAATATATCACAGATAATTGGGCTGTGAATTACATTTGCACTTAACCCTGTGACTCATTCACATGGAATAATTTTGTTATTATACTCCAGAGCTGCACTCACTATTCTGCTGGTGCAGTCACTGTGCACAATACATTACTTATCCTGTACTGATCCTTAGTTACATCCTGCATTATATTCTAGAGCTGCACTCACTGTGCACAATACATTACTTATCCTGTACTGATCCTGAGTTACATCCTGTATTATACCCCAGAGCTGCACTCACTATTCTGCTGGTGCAGTCACTCTGTACATACATTACTCATCCTGAGTTACATCCTGTATTATACCCCAGAGCTGCACTCACTATTCTGCTGGTGCAGTCACTGTGTACATACATTACTTATCTTGTACTGATCCTGAGTTACATCCTGTATTATACTTCAGAGCTGCACTCACTATTCTGCTGGTGCAGTCACTGTGTACATACATTACTTATCCTGTACTGATCCTGAGTTACATCCTGTATTATACTCTAGAGCTGCACTCACTATACTGCTGGTGCAGTCTCTGTGTACGTACATTACTGATCCTGAGTTACATGCTCTATTATACCCCAGAGCTGCACTCACTCTTCTGCTACTTTATCTATGTGTCATGCACCTCTACTTGAAATCCCCTTGTTCCTGTACTCTATTAATACACCGCAGCTTTGTGCTGTAATCTTCCGCACAGCCCATTACCTGTCAGTAACACACCAAAGCCACCGTCGCTTACAATCTCGCTGAATACACAGCTTTTATTTATTTTTAATTGACTCTACAGAAATGATTTCCTTTAATATCAGCGCTGTTAACCCCTTCCGTCCCGCACAACCTCCTGGTAATTGCTGCTCGTAGACTCATGTAACCTGCGATTTACTGCGCTAAACATTTTCATTGATCACGGCGACCAATCAATGAGAGGAAGGAGAGACGGGATGAGGATAAGACGCAGGCAGCCGCCGCTCTCCTCTTCTATCGCCGCGGCTTTGTTCCTTTTCTTTTTTTCCTTTTCTTCCTGTTTTTATTTCGCAGGAGCTGTGACCTTCTTCCCTAATCGGTGATATTCTTTTAATCTGTAGAAAGAGAAGAAAAAGGTGGGGGAGGGAAAAAGTAAATTAGCGAAAGGTCGATGTCATTCATGTAAATCAATGGCAACGAGTTACAAGGTCAATTTTATTTGTTAATAAGTCAGGTAAGCGCTTTATTATGGATGCGGAATTCTATGGGGAGGGGTGTATTATTCTTCCAAAACGCCTTGGAGGACAGGAAGGTGAATGCAGATCACCGTCAATTAATGGAGAGAAAGCCTTTTATGTAAATGCTGTGGGAACCCTACCAGACCCCATACAGGACCTGACACGGTTAACCCTATCAGCGTGGTCATTCAGACCTGCACTACAGCAGCTATAGAAAAAAAATGCTGCAGAGGAAGAAGCTTTCAGAAATAGAAGAATTGTTAATAGTTTATCAAGTCACAAAATGCAAAGTGAATGAAGAAAAGACAACGGTAAATCCCATCAGTATCTGGTGCCGCCTGTCACCTTGATCATTTCTTCTAGGTCGCTAGGTCGTAGGATTATAGTCGTGTGTATGAATAAACCATTTTACCAATCAGGTAGTTACACTGCATCAGCAAGGTGTCTCCCAGGCAAACTCACTGGGGTTCATGACATGCTGCTCAAGTGCTACTGAAGTAGCACCAAGAAATGGACAATGCTGAGGATCTGGAGACACAATGGTCGGCCAAGGAAACTCGGCGCTGCTTGAGGACTTCATTATGTCTTTTATCTGCTGCATTATCAGGAGGGTCCTAAAAGTCTAGGGCTTCCTTACAGCAAACAGGGCTTTGGTCAGGATTTAATGATGTTCTGAATGTTGATAAATCCCAGCAGATACTACCCTATTATGTAATACCAACAGGGAGGCATCGGAATGGCTCCAAACAACCCCAAGATCCACCTAATGTCATCAATAACGAGGAGTCCTGGAAGTGATGATCCGGTCCCACAGAGCCCTGATGTCACATCATCCAGTCTGTCTGGGATCACATGAAGAGACAGACGGATCTGCACAAGCCTCATACACAGAAGATCTGGGGTCAGTTCTTCAAGATGTTTAGCAAAACCTTCTGCTGAGTTCCTTCATAACCTGTGTGCAAGTGATGAGAAGAAGTGATGGAGTCGATGGGCGGTCACCAGATACTGATAATGGAGGCAACGGGTGGTCACCAGATACTGATGATGGAGGCGACGGGCAGTCACCAGATACTGATGATGGAGGCAACGGGCAGTCACCAGATACTGATGATGGAGGTGACGGGCGGTCACCAGATACTGATGGAGGCGACAGGCGGTCACCAGATACTGATGATGGTGACAACGGACGGTCACCAGATACTGATGGGATTTAAATTTCTCTTTTGTTCAGTCACTTTGCATTTTGTTAATTGCGTAATAGCTTATTGTAACACTTCTATATGTTGACGCTTCTAACTCTACAGCATTTATTCCACACCTGCCTAAAACTTTTGCACAGTACTATTATTATTGATACACCGGGGACAATGGGGCCGGATGTGATACACCGGGGACAATGGGGCCGGATGTGATACACCGGGGACAATGTGGCCGGATGTGATACACCGGGGACAATGTGGCCGGATGTGATACACCGGGGACAATGGAGTCGGATGCGATACACCGGGGACAATGGAGTCGGATGTTATATTCCAACAGACAAGAGGGCCAAATGCTATACATCAGGGACAATGGGGCCGGATGTGATACACCGGGGACAATGGGGCCGGATGCAATACTCTGAGAGGTAATAGGGCTGGATGTTATATACCAGGGGCAATGGGGCCAGATGTTATACTTGAGGCAGGGGACAGGGCTGGGTGTTATACACCAGGGACAATGGGGCCAGATGTTATACTTGAGGCAGGGGACAGGGCTGGGTGTTATACACCAGGGACAATGGGGCCAGATGTTATACTCTGGCACGGGACAGGGCTGGGTGTTATACACCAATTACAATGATACCGGAAAAGATGTGGGGCCCAGTACTTTTCTCCATATAGCACATGTATGGGTGGTGTGGAGGTGGCGGTACAAATGTACAGTTAGGTCCATATATATATTTGGACAGAGACAACATTTTTCTAATTTTGGTTATAGACATTACCACAATGAATTTTAAATAAAACAATTCAGATGCAGTTGAAGTTCAGACTTTTAGCTTTCATTTGAGGGTATGCACATTAAAATTGGATGAAGGGTTTAGGAGTTTCAGCTCCTTAACATATGCCACCCTGTTTTTAAAGGGACCAAATGTATTTGGACAGATTCAATAATTGTAAATATAATGTTCAGTTTTAGTACTTGGTTGAAAACCCTTTGTTGGCAATGGCTGCCTGAAGTCTTGAACTCATGGACATCACCAGACGCTGTGTTTCCTCCTTTTTGATGCTCTGCCAGGCCTTCACTGCAGTGGTTTTCAGTTGCTGCTTGTTTGTGGGCCTTTCTGTCTGAAGTTTAATCTTTAAGAAGTGAAATGCATGCTCAATTGGGTTGAGATCAGGTGACTGACTTGGCGATTCAAGAATATTCCACTTCTTTGCTTTAATAAACTCCTGTGTTGCTTTGGCTTTATGTTTTGGGTCATTGTCCAGCTGTAGTATGAAATGACGACCAATCAGTTTGGCTGCATTTGGCTGGATCTGAGCTCACAGTATGTCTCTGAATACCTCAGAATTCATTCGGCTGCTTCTGTCCTGTGTCACATCATCAATAAACACTAGTGACCCAGTGCCCCTGGCAGCCATGCATGCCCAAGCCATCACACTGCCTCCGCCGTGTTTTACAGATAATGCGGTATGCTTTGGATCATGAGCTGTACCACGCCTTCGCCATACTTTTCTCTTTCCATCATTCTGGTAGAGGTTGATCTTGGTTTCATCTGTCCAAAGAATGTTCTTCCAGAACTGTGCTGGCTTTTTTAGATGTTTTTTAGCAAAGTCCAGTCTAGCCTTTTTATTCTTGATGCTTATGAGTGGCTTGCACCGTGCAGTGAACCCTCTGTGTTTACTTTCATGCAGTCTTCTCTTTATGGTAGATTTGGATATTGATACACCGACCTCCTGGAGAGTGTTGTTCACTTGGTTGGCTGTTGTGAAGGGGTTTCTCTTCACCCTGGAGATTATTCTGCTATCATCCACCACTGTTGTCTTCCGTGAGCGCCAAGGTCTTTTTGCATTGATGAGTTCACCAGTGCTTTCTTTCTTTCTCAGGATGTACCAAACTGTAAATTTTGCCACTCCTAATATTGTAGCAATTTCTCAGATGGTTTTTTTCTGTTTTCGCAGCTTAAGGATGGCTTGTTTCACCTGCATGGAGAGCTCCTTTGACCACATGTTTACTTCACAGCAAAACCTTCCAAATGCAAGCACCACACCTCAAATCAACTCCAGGCCTTTTATCTGCTTAATTGAGAATGACATAACGAAGGGATTGCCCACACCTTTCCATGAAATAGCGTTGGAATCAATTGTCCAATTACTTTTGGTCCCTTTAAAAACAGGGTGGCACATGTTAAGGAGCTGAAACTCCTAAACCCTTCAACCAATTTTAATGTGGATACCCTCAAATGAAAGCTAAAAGTCTGAACTTCAACTGCATCTGAATCGTTTTGTTTAAAATTCATTGTGGTAATGTCTATAACCAAAATGAGAAAAATGTTGTCTCTGTCCAAATATATATGGACCTAACTGTATTAGTAGCTATCAACCTATGTATGGTGATAAACCGAGGTAAGTGTTTGGATCCATTCACCTCCGCGTGGAGGGCACATTATAAAACACATTAAACGGGCTCTCTACCTCTATTAAAAGCCGTTTTAAGTTTGATTGTGGTCAGCTCTGTGTGATCGTGGAATTTTTGCAGTCACCAACAGGTAACTTTGCCTACTTTCAGCAGTTGATTAACGTGCTTCCTTCAATATCATGATTACTGGACCCCCTTCATCATAAAACCCTCAGCTTTATTCTCGTCTACACATATATTGGACTACATTTATCAAATCCATGTAATCGGCCTCATCTCCCCTAGAAACCAATAAGATGGCAGCTTTCATTTCTCATCTTGCTCTGTAAAACTCCGCTGTGATTGATTGCTAAGGCCTGCAAAATAATAAACCCAAATAATAGCAGCAACCAATCCCAGCACAGGTAACAGAGCAAGGTAAGAAATGACAGCTGCCCTCTGACTGGTCGCTATGGGAGACGAGGCCTAGTAGAGGAGTTTGATACATGAAACCTAATGTATGGGAAACAGAATCAATGTGAAGGAGGGGGTCCGGTATGGACGAGACTGAAGGAGACAAGGCAGTGTTTTATACAGGAGCTACAGAAAGTGTTGGCATGGCTGCAGTGATTGATAAGACCTGGACATGTCTTCCATAACAACCAGTGAGGTAACTCCTAACCTGCGTCGGAAGAGTGAAAGCTTGAACCTGATTGGTTGCCATGTGTGACTACTCCAGGCTATCACCATCAGACTCATCCCATATCCTTGTTGCCTAGCAACCAGGATAACGCTTTAAATGGCAGCAGACGTACGCCCCCTCCAAAAAATGAATGGGCCTCACCTGACAGCATTAATCCTGATGAATCCAGACGCATCACACGGCTCGTAATCTCCCTGCTTGTCCATGCTGCGGAGAGAAAGAGGAGTGTCAGTACCCCAGGTTGTCAGGTCTGCAACTGACCCTGATGTAGGGACAGACGTAGATCACTACAAAGCTGGCTACTCAAAATTCTGGGAAAGTCGGATAACAATGGCGTCCACATATAAAAGTAAGGTCCTTTAGATGCCCCCTGCCCCTCTTTTCCCATCTCTATGTCCCTACCGTTCCCTACTCGCTGTTAATATCAAACTTACAATTACGGGGAGATTGAAACATGGGAATTGTAAAAGCGAACCGCCGGCGTGCCCTGCCAGCACCGCTCCTACCCCCATCATAGAAATTACCACCAAAAAAAAAACGCTCCCAGAACGATTTTACCTCCCCTGACGTGAAAGTAAAGTATGAAGGAAAGAGACACAGAAGAAAAGCGTCGCCTTTTATTTTTGCTCATTGAAGTGACTGTGCCCTGCTCTATAATTACATTACTTTATACCCACTGAGCGGAGGCATTTCCACCCGGCGCTGGTTGCAACGGCGCGCTCGTTCCCCCTGCATCCCGTTACGCTGTCATTCAAAAGCTTTCAAAGCAAAGATGCAAAAGTCAAGAAGAAGAAAGGCAAAATGGTTGGAGCCGCAGCGAGTATAAATGCCGGCTCTCCACTGATCGCGCTCGCTTTAGCGAGTTGTTGGTATTTTTTTTCTCCTCTTTTCACTTTATTCATCTAATCTCCCCGAGAGAGAGCGAAAGTGACATAATGAGAGGGGCTGGATTTGGATGCAGAAGCTGCTGATTTGGAAATGGATGGGAGGAGGGATGGGGTATGGTGGAGATAATATGAGAGCTCAGGTAAAATAAATACAGGTGGGGTATCGGCTTCAGGTAGCGCTGCTCTTACTCTTGGCAGGCCTGTCCAGAGATAATAAGGCCCTCGGGGATTGCATTGGTGGTGGTGTCGTGGCCGACTTGGTAGCTACAATGTTGCCTTCCCTGACCCTATGAACAATCCGATCCTCTTGTGTCAAAATTGCCTTTTGTAATGCGGCAACGGCCACACTATTTTAGAGGTACAACTGCGGTTTATCTGCAAAATTGTACAGGCATTAACAATCAGCTTGAATATTGTATTGACACATGTCAGTATGGTTTTTGGCGGCCTCAGTATATGGCCAAACTCTAGTGTGATCAGGGCACGACTCCAGCAGCACAATACATGTCATGGGGCGGGGTCAGACTACACATATTGACCCTTATGTAGTCTGGAGCCACCCCCCCCCCCACAGATTTTATTGAGAGGAGCAGATGACTGCAAATCTGGGCGTTTTCTATACTGAAGCTTCATGCAATGTAATGAGGCAATGATCAGAAGTGATGGTAGCACCCAGACAATTTTAGATGGGGTCTTACCTGACCAACTCCTCGTTATACAGAGACTGCGGTGACTCACGGCCCAGCACATAAACTTGCCCCTTCAGGACAGACACCTGCACTTTGCCTTCCACCTGCTCCTGAGATTTGGAGATACAGGTACGGACGAACTCGCACTCAGGGCTGTACCAGAAACCTGCAGAAATGAGACCAGGGCATTGATCAGGACAGAGAGGCTACAGACACTAAGAAGACAGAGCAGGCAGCTCGGAAAATGGGGCATTTGCTCATGTGGCCTGGTGGTCCATTCATACAATGTGATGTACTAAGCACTACCACCATTTTCTGGAAAAGGAGCCATCTGTATAGAGTAATAAATCAGATCCCATGGTCCAGTAAGCTCACTAGTCCAGAATGACACGCCAGATTTTGGGAATTTTACCAATAGTTTACTAACTTTACGTAATTCGAGGGGTAGTGATTTTTTTTCTTTGTCATGAAATGTGAGCGCGGGTTATTTGCTGGAGATTGCTCCTGATAACTTCCCGTCTTTCATGCATGACTGCGCTGTGTGCTCTAATTATCGACGTCCGTGAACCGCAGGAGGAACCGCGGCGGTGACTTGAAACGTTTGGATGGTAATTCTAGAAAATCCGGGATCTATAGGCAGAGTTGGGGCCGCACAGGATAACTCTGCTCCCTGTATGAAAGACGCCAGGCTGCGGCCTGACCCCGCGCCTTATCAGGGTCAGGAATCAGAGACCATATGGACGTGTGCGCTGGGAGCCGGCTCAGGTGAGCTCACCTTCCATAGCATTCTCCGAAGGTAACATTAGTCACAGGCAGAAGAAAGGACTTCAACTTTCCTCCCGGGAAAGGAATACCAGAGCACATCTGTCCCTAAATCTCCGGCCGTTCCCCTGGGCTATGCAGACGTCATCAGCTAACCGTGCAACTGGGGCATTAACATTAAAGGGGCTGAGTTTTTGTAAAAGGAAAAAGGCCTTAAAGAAGCACTCCTCCCATCAAAATTTGTACCCCATGAATATATAGGAATCATCATATTATACAGCAACGTGCACTTACAATTGATCATTTTGCCTTTCTACCCACTTAATTCTTCTGGCTTCCATTAGGTCTATATCATCACGTGATTAATATCTGACGAGCTGAATCCTTCTAAGCTCTATGTAGAAACAGGAGGACAATTTTCCCTGTATGAGTAATAAGCCACAGCAAAAGTCAATGGCAGGGGGGGAGGAGGTGAATAGGGGAATGATTTTTGCAAGCACAAGACACTTCCTGTTTCTACATAGAGCAGAGAAAAGAGAAGAACTTACTGGGTGGAAAGGCAAAATGGGCAATTGTAAGTACACAGTGCAATACAATTTGATAATTGCAGTATATTGAAAGGATAAAACTTTGATGATAGTGCTTCTTTAAGAAGGCACAACCACCTTTCTTAGCTGTATCTTTCCCAGGGAATGCTGGGGTGACAACCAGTATGGCCAAAATTCAAGCTCCCACAGGGGTTGTCACCTGTAGTTCCACTGAAGTCAATAAGAATAAACAAATCCAGCGGTTTTTTTTTTTTTCTCCTTCAAACCACCACATTGCTGTGATCATGTGTAGAAATGAGCGAGTATTTCAATTTTCGATTTAGATTACCATTGCCATATTTGCAATATTCGCCGGACATAATCGAACGCCATTGGAATCAATGTGAGTACAGATGAGCGAATATGTTCGGAAATGATTATCAAACATAAATTCGGCACAAATATGGTATACATATGACACGAAAATGGCACATTCAGATTTGGCGATCGTTTTCCGAAAATATTTGCTCATCTCTAATCATGTGACTATTGTGCCTGCTGTGGGAGTTGCTGTGAAAGCATCAACAGACTGAAGGTACATTCATATGTATCTCTGTATGCAGTGAGCGCCCCCTAGTGGTGGCAGCAGAAAGAATGTTGTCTTCTATGTCTGTATACAGGGAGCTCCCCCTAGTGGTGGCTGCAGAAAGGATCTTATCATGTATCTCTGTATACAGGGAGCTCTCCCTGTGATGGCTGCAGACAGATCTTATCATGCATCTCTGTATACAGGGAGCTCCCCCTAGTGGTGGCTGCAGACAGAATCTTGTCATGTATCTCTGTATACAGGGAGCTCTCCCTGTGATGGCTGCAGACAGATCTTATCATGCATCTCTGTATACAGGGAGCTCCCCCTAGTGGTGGCTGCAGACAGAATCTTGTCATGTATCTCTGTATACAGGGAGCTCTCCCTGTGATGGCTGCAGACAGATCTTATCATGCATCTCTGTATACAGGGAGCTCCCACTAGTGGTGGCTGCAGACAGAATCTTATCATGTATCTCTGTATACAGGGAGCTCCCCCTAGTGGTGGCTGCAGACAGAATCTTATCATGTATCTCTGTATACAGGAGCTCCGTCTAGTGGTGGCTGCAGACAGGATCTTATCATGTATCTCTGTATACAGGGAGCTTCCCTAGTGGTGGCTGTAGACAGGATCTTATCATGTATCTCTGTATACAGGGAGCTACCCCTAGTGGTGGCTGCAGACAGATTCTTATCATGTATCTCTGTATACAGGGAGCTCCCCCTAGTGGTGGCTGTAGACAGGATCTTATCATGTATCTCTGTATACAGGGAGCTACCCCTAGTGGTGGCTGCAGACAGGATCTTATCATGTATCTCTGTATACAGGGAGCTTCCCTAGTGATGGCTGTAGACCGGATCTTATCATATATCTCTGTATACAGGGAGCTCCCCCTAATAGTGACTGCAGACAGGATCTTATCATGTATCTCTGTATGCAGGGCGCTCCCCCTAGTGGTGGCTGCAGACAGGATCTTATCATATATCTCTGTATACAGGGAGCTCCCCCTAATAGTGGCTGTAGACAGGATCTTATCATATATCTCTGTATACAGGGAGCTCCCCCTAGTAGTGACTGCAGACAGGATCTTATCATGTATCTCTGTATGCAGGGCGCTCCCCCTAGTGGTGGCTGTAGACAGGATCTTATCATGTATCTCTGTATGCAGGGCGCTCCCCCTAGTGGTGGCTGTAGACAGGATCTTAACATGTATCTCTGTATACAGGGAGCTCCCCCTAGTGGTGGCTGCAGACAGGATCTTACCATGTATCTCTGTATACAGGGAGCTCCCCCTAGTGGTGGCTACAGACAGGATCTTACCATATATCTCTGTATACAGGGAGCTTCCCTAGTGGTGGCTGTAGACAGGATCTTATCATGTATCTCTGTATACAGGGAGCTCCCCCTGGTGGTGGCTGCAGACAGAATCTTATCATGTATCTCTGTATACAGGGAGCTCCCCCTAGTGGTGGCTGCAGACAGAATCTTATCATGTATCTCTGTATACAGGGAGCTTCCCCTAGTGGTGGCTGCAGACAGAATCTTATCATGTATCTCTGTATACAGGGAGCTCCCCCTAGTGGTGGCTGTAGACAGGATCTCAGCATGTATGGCTGCCATCACACTAGCAATATTTGGTCAGTATTTTACATCAGTATTTGTAAGCCAAAACCAGGAGTGGGTGATAAATGCAGAAATGGTGACATGTTTCTATTATACTTTTTCTCTATTTGTTCCACTCCTGGTTTTGGCTTACAAATACTGATGTAAAATACTGACCAAATACTGCTAGTGTGACGGCAGCCTATCTCTGTATACAGAGACCTCCCCCTACTGGTGGCTGCAGACAGAACCTTATCATTTACCTCTGTATACAGGGAGCTCCCCCTGTGGTGGCTGCAGACAGAATCTTATCATGTAGCTCTGTATACAGGGAGCTCCCCCTAGTGGTGGCTACAGACAGAATCTTATCATGTATCTCTGTATACAGGGAGCTTCCCCTAGTGATGGCTGCAGACAGGATCTTATCATATATCTCTGCATACAGG
Organism: Ranitomeya imitator; assembly: GCF_032444005.1. Taxonomy (NCBI): domain Eukaryota; kingdom Metazoa; phylum Chordata; class Amphibia; order Anura; family Dendrobatidae; genus Ranitomeya; species Ranitomeya imitator. The sequence continues at coordinate 154,871,369 of NC_091283.1, read as the reverse complement.
GAGCTCCCCCTAGTGCTGGCAACAGACAGAATCTTATGTATATCTGTATACAGGGAGCTCCCCCTAGTGGTGACTGCAGACAGAATCTTATCATATATCTCTGTATACAGGGAGCTCCCCCTAGTGGTGGCTGCAGACAGAATCTTATTGTGTATCTCTGTATACAGGGAGCTCCCCCAGTGGTGGCTGCAGACAGGATCTTATGTATCTCTGTATACAGGGAGCTCCCCCTAGTGGTGGCTGCAGACAGGATCTTATGTATCTCTGTATACAGGGAGCTCCCCCTAGTGGTAGCTGCACACAGGATCTTATCATGTATCTCTATATACAGGGAGCTCCCCCTAGTGGTGGCTGCAGATAGAATCTTATCATGTATCTCTGTATACAGGGAGCTCCCCCTAGTGGTGGCTGCAGACAGAATCTTATTGTGTATCTCTGTATACAGGGAGCTCCCCCAGTGGTGGCTGCAGACAGGATCTTATGTATCTCTGTATACAGGGAGCTCCCCCTAGTGGTGGCTGCAGACAGGATCTTATGTATCTCTGTATACAGGGAGCTCCCCCTAGTGGTAGCTGCACACAGGATCTTATCATGTATCTCTATATACAGGGAGCTCCCCCTAGTGGTGGCTGCAGATAGAATCTTATCATGTATCTCTGTATACAGGGAGCTTCCCCTAGTGGTGGCTGCAGATAGAATCTTATCATGTATCTCTGTATACAGGGAGCTCCCCCTAGTGGTGACTGCAGACAGAATCTTACTTTGTTTCTCTATGGCAATGCATTTCTCAGTTTACCAACCACATCTCCAACCAATATGATATTTATCATTGTGACGTTTTAGATCACCTATATGAGCATCTTCACGTTGAGCTTTGTGTGAAGCTCTCCTTTAAGCCCCAAAGTCTGCATTGCTGGTGTGCAGAAATTACAAGGGGCGCTGCTCTACGATGTTATCACGTCAGTGACACGGGTAACACGGGCGAGGCACGGGTCACCTACCATTGTAGACCTGCTCGGAGAACCTCAGCGACAGCCCCTGCTTGATCTTCCGCACCTCGCGGTCCATGGTGAACGTCTCGATGTCTAAGTGAGCGTGGTGCAGGATGGTTCCTGCTGGCGTCTCGTAGATACCTAGTCAGATTTTTTTTTTTCCCAGGCAAAGGGAGGGAGAGAGGAAAAAAAAATAGAGAAAAAAAATAATAAAGACAAGGATACATGAAGCCCAAATTGCTGTCAAATGACACCATTAATGAGGCCTGTGACAGCAGAACTGCAGACGGACTTCATTCACTCTCAGCTTGCAGCAAAGTGTGTGTGTCATTACTACCCCGCTGGGGGCAAAGACAGACCACTTCGCACCTTGTGGTGAAAATGTGTAGATTCCTCTTTTTTTGAAGAGGCTGAAATGACAGGTTTCAAGAACTGATCGCTTCACCGTCTCTAGCCCACCGGACTCCCGCAGAAAGGCTGTAATTAAAGCCAAGGAGAAGGAGAGGAGGCATGGAGGAGAAGGGCCTGAAATAACAGTTCTCTATGGACCCCCCTCCTCGCCTCCCCTCCCTTTATTCCCCTACTTCACTCTCACTTTCGGCCAAGCATAAGCGCTTAGGAAATAATACTATTTAAAACAGCCGTGATTGGAAGCCGCGCCGGCTCACGCCGTGATGGAGAGCGATACGCCAGGCAACAAAGCTGAAAGTATCTCCCTCTCGAGGATAACTGCTCATTTAGATAAGTGTCCGCCGGCTTTGGAAGGCAGCCGAGCGGAGTGACAGGTTAATTCTCCGCCTGTCAGAACAATGTTAAACTATGTTGGACACGAAGCCTGTAACTTGCTGGGTTCTGAGCCGCCAGCGCCGGTCTGGAGAGGCGGCAGTGAGGACGGTGGAAAACATGAGCCATCCGGGCCTGTGATCCAGCCCGATCGGGGCACGACGTGTCATTTCCCCTCTCAAAAGGAGTTTAGGGACTCGCTGTTGTTTTTACTTAACTGCATGCATTTTCAGCCAAAAATCAGTTTTGCAATTGGGTTTAGTTAAAAATTGTTGCATCGTTTTGCTTTTCCAGGGTCTTGGTTTCCCTGCACATTCATCTCTGATGTGGTCATAAATCAGCTGAGAGGAGCTCAGAAAAACAAACAGATAAAAGTAGAAATGGTCCCAGTGGATCCTCAGAATGAGCTCGCTGACAGATCCTCGGTTAACTCATGTAGATAAAAAAAATAGTCTCCAAAGGCTGCAACGCCTTAAGAGATCATTCTCTGTATATATTTAAAGTTGCCCCAGAGAGGTCATACCCTACACTCTCGTTTTAAATCCTACAAAAAAATACTGCACAAAAAACGGGAATGTAACACAAAACACTAGTTTATTAATACAATTCAATAATAAAATGGTACAAAACAAAGGGGGATAATCTGAAGGTGACAACTACAAGGGGCCGCAGATCAGAGGCTATAATCATGCAAGAAAATGGTAATTATGTCCACCATGGGGATTACCATACAAAATAGTGGGTTCATAAACATGTAAGTGAATTCCAGTCAGCTGGTACACAGCATCCAGCCATACAAGACAAAGTAAACGTAAGCAGTAATGGATACATAAACATGAAGATGAATTCCAATCAGCTGGTACACAGCATCCAGCCAATATGAGCCACAGTAGACATATGCGTAAGTAAACAAGTAAGGCTACTTTCACACTAGCGTCGGATTCGGCCCGTCGAATTGCGTCGGGCCGAGATTCCGACGCTAGCGTTTGATGCGCCGCACAACGGGTGCAGCGGATGCATTTCTCCGGCGCATCCGCTGCCCCATTGTGAGGTGCGGGGAGGTGGGGGCGGAGTTCCGGCCGCGCATGCGCAGTCGGAAAAAGCGGTCCGTCGGCTGCAAAAAACGTTACATTTAACGGTTTTTGCTCCCGGCGGTCCGCCACAACACAGCGCAACCGTCGCAAGACTGTTGCGCCGTGTGTCAATACGTCGCAATGCGTCGGTAATGTAACTCTATGGGGCAAAAACGCATCCTGCAAACAACTTTGCAGGATGCGTTTTTTCCCCTAAATGACACATTGCGACGTATTAAAAAAAACGCCAGTGTGAAAGTAGCCTAAAGCATGTATTACGTCGGACCTGCGGCGCCACCACCCCTACGCGCGTTTTGGCGTGCGTGCCTTCTTCCCAATAGGGCACAGGTGTAATCTATGACACACTGTGTATTGTGTTTCAATCTTTTTGGTTTACACTCTGGTTTTAAATAGATTGCTCCAAATTCTAAAAAAATAGCTGCTTTATTCCTCAAACAGCGCCACCTCTGTCCACAGGTTGTGTCTTGTATTGCAGCTCAGCTCGGTTCCCACCGGCTCCTGCAATCAGTGAGGCCAGGAAGCCATTCAGTACAGGCCCCTTTACCCTCTGGGGGCCGGAGCCTCCTGTGATGTTCTCTGAAGGGTGAGAGTCGCAGTGTAACACGGGCGACTGATGGTACTGGGTAAGACTGCAGCCCTGCCCGCTCGCCATGTGCCAGAGGTGCCACAGTCCATACCACAGAGACAGCCCTGCAGCTGGGCACCGTGGGGGCACAGCTCAGGTGTAACCCTCTTTGTGAAGTTGCCCTCATCCTGAAAGTTTATTATGGACGGGAGTCGTCAAGAGACAAACCAGCCGCAAAGTAATCTGCAGGCGAGCAGGGCGACATCTTCTCGTTTCTACTGTCTCCAAAATTACTCCCTTTACAGTCCTGGAAATTCTGTGAAAAATGAAGTGCTGGTAATGGAGAGCGATGACAGGTCCGAGCATGAGGGTAGGGAGACAGCCGGGACCAGAGGCAGCATCTAATCCTATCCCGTGTGATACTGTCTGCTGAGCCATGTATCTAATCCTATCCCGTGTGATACTGTCTGCTGAGCCGTGTATCTAATCCTATCCCGTGTGATACTGTCTGCTGAGCCGTGTATCTAATCCTATCCCGTGTGATACTGTCTGCTGAGCCGTGTATCTAATCCTATCCCGTGTGATACTGTCTGCTGAGCCGTGTATCTAATCCTATCCCGTGTGATACTGTCTGCTGAGCCATGTATCTAATCCTATCCCGTGTGATACTGTCTGCTGAGCCATGTATCTAATCCTATCCCGTGTGATACTGTCTGCTGAGCCATGTATCTAATCCTATCCCGTGTGATACTGTCTGCTGAGCCATGTATCTAATCCTATCCCGTGTGATACTGTCTGCTGAGCCATGTATCTAATCCTATCCCGTGTGATACTGTCTGCTGAGCCATGTATCTAATCCTATCCCGTGTGATACTGTCTGCTGAGCCATGTATCTAATCCTATCCCGTGTGATACTGTCTGCTGAGCCATGTATCTAATCCTATCCCGTGTGATACTGTCTGCTGAGCCATGTATCTAATCCTATCCCGTGTGATACTGTCTGCTGAGCCATGTATCTAATCCTATCCCGTGTGATACTGTCTGCTGAGCCATGTATCTAATCCTATCCCGTGTGATACTGTCTGCTGAGCCATGTATCTAATCCTATCCCGTGTGATACTGTCTGCTGAGCCATGTATCTAATCCTATCCCGTGTGATACTGTCTGCTGAGCCATGTATCTAATCCTATCCCGTGTGATACTGTCTGCTGAGCCATGTATCTAATCCTATCCCGTGTGATACTGTCTGCTGAGCCGTGTATCTAATCCTATCCCGTGTGATACTGTCTGCTGAGCCGTGTATCTAATCCTATCCCGTGTGATACTGTCTGCTGAGCCGTGTATCTAATCCTATCCCGTGTGATACTGTCTGCTGAGCCGTGTATCTAATCCTATCCCGTGTGATACTGTCTGCTGAGCCGTGTATCTAATCCTATCCCGTGTGATACTGTCTGCTGAGCCGTGTATCTAATCCTATCCCGTGTGATACTGTCTGCTGAGCCGTGTATCTAATCCTATCCCGTGTGATACTGTCTGCTGAGCCGTGTATCTAATCCTAACCCGTGTCATACTGTCTGCTGAGCCGTGTATCTAATCCTATCCCGTGTCATACTGTCTGCTGAGCCGTGTATCTAATCCTATCCCGTGTGATACTGTCTGCTGAGCCGTGTATCTAATCCTATCCCGTGTGATACTGTCTGCTGAGCCGTGTATCTAATCCTATCCTGATACTGTCTGCTGAGCTGTGTATCCAATCCTATCCTGTGTGATACTGTCTGCTGAGCCGTGTATCTAATCCTATCCTGTGTGATACTGTCTGCTGAGCCGTGTATCTAATCCTATCCTGTGTGATACTGTCTGCTGAGCCGTGTATCTAATCCTATCCTGTGTGATACTGTCTGCTGAGCCGTATATCTAATCCTATCCTGTGTGATACTGTCTGCTGAGCCGTGTATCTAATCCTATCCTGATACTGTCTGCTGAGCTGTGTATCTAATCCTATCCCGTGTGATACTGTCTGCTGAGCCGTGTATCTAATCCTATCCTGATACTGTCTGCTGAGCTGTGTATCCAATCCTATCCTGTGTGATACTGTCTGCTGAGCCGTGTATCTAATCCTATCCTGTGTGATACTGTCTGCTGAGCCGTGTATCTAATCCTATCCTGTGTGATACTGTCTGCTGAGCCGTGTATCTAATCCTATCCTGTGTGATACTGTCTGCTGAGCCGTATATCTAATCCTATCCTGTGTGATACTGTCTGCTGAGCCGTGTATCTAATCCTATCCTGATACTGTCTGCTGAGCTGTGTATCCAATCCTATCCTGTGTGATACTGTCTGCTGAGCCGTGTATCTAATCCTATCCTGTGTGATACTGTCTGCTGAGCCGTATATCTAATCCTATCCTGTGTGATACTGTCTGCTGAGCCATGTATCTAATCCTATCCTGTGTGATACTGTCTGCTGAGCCATGTATCTAATCCTATCCTGTGTGATACTGTCTGCTGAGCCGTGTATCTAATCCTATCCCGTGTGATACTGTCTGCTGAGCCATGTATCTAATCCTATCCCGTGTGATACTGTCTGCTGAGCCGTGTATCTAATCCTATCCCGTGTGATACTGTCTGCTGAGCCGTGTATCTAATCCTATCCCGTGTGATACTGTCTGCTGAGCCGTGTATCTAATCCTATCCCGTGTGATACTGTCTGCTGAGCCGTGTATCTAATCCTATCCCGTGTGATACTGTCTGCTGAGCCGTGTATCTAATCCTATCCTGTGTGATACTGTCTGCTGAGCCGTGTATCTAATCCTATCCTGTGTGATACTGTCTGCTGAGCCGTATATCTAATCCTATCCTGTGTGATACTGTCTGCTGAGCCGTGTATCTAATCCTATCCTGTGTGATACTGTCTGCTGAGCCGTGTATCTAATCCTATCCTGTGTGATACTGTCTGCTGAGCCGTGTATCTAATCCTATCCTGTGTGATACTGTCTGCTGAGCCGTGTATCTAATCCTATCCTGTGTGATACTGTCTGCTGAGCCGTGTATCTAATCCTATCCTGTGTGATACTGTCTGCTGAGCCGTGTATCTAATCCTATCCTGTGTGATACTGTCTGCTGAGCTGTGTATCTAATCCTATCCTGTGTGATACCGTCTGCTGAGCCGTGTATCTAATCCTATCCTGTGTGATACCGTCTGCTGAGCCGTGTATCTAATCCTATCCTGTGTGATACCGTCTGCTGAGCCGTGTATCTAATCCTATCCTGTGTGATACTGTCTGCTGAGCCGTGTATCTAATCCTATCCTGTGTGCTCCTGACCCATGTATATAAACACTGGGGTCTGTCTTGCTGACAGCCCGGACATTCTAGGGCCCCGTTATCCTGGAACATGTGCAGGTGTGGGGGCCCATGACCATTCCTGGCGCTGCCATCCACATCGGGGCTGCTTGCTGTTGTGTGATCCTCCCTCTCGGCAGCGGATGGTGGGGGTTCTTGTTTACATGTTTTCTCTGCTGTGACATCTGTCAACAGTTAAAAGAAAGTGCGCTGAAGCCGCTGACAGCACTGGAGGCGCAGACACCCCGCCAGCACGAGAGGATGGAGGTGATGTGACAGGGCCCCAGAACACGCGGCTGCCTCACCGCTGCACCCCGCAAACATGGCTGTCATATGTGTGATCAGAGCACAGTATCGCAGACAGTATCACACAGGATAGGATTAGATACACGGCTCAGCAGACAGTATCACATCATGGGATTAGATACACGGCTCAGCAGGCAGTATCACACAGGATAGGATTAGATACACGGCTCAGCAGACAGTATCACACAGGATAGGATTAGATACACGGCTCAGCAGACAGTATCACACAGGATAGGATTAGATACACGGCTCAGCAGACAGTATCACACAGGATAGGATTAGATACAGAACTCAGCAGACAGTATCACACAGGATAGGATTAGATACACGGCTCAGCAGACAGTATCACACAGGATAGGATTAGATACAGAACTCAGCAGGCAGTATCACACAGGATAGGATTAGATACACGGCTCAGCAGACAGTATCACACAGGACAGGATTAGATACACGGCTCAGCAGACAGTATCACACAGGATAGGATTAGATACACGGCTCAGCAGACAGTATCACACAGGATAGGATTAGATACAGAACTCAGCAGACAGTATCACACAGGATAGGATTAGATACACGGATCAGCAGACAGTATCACACATGATGAGATTAGATACACGGCTCAGCAGTAGGGTCCTGGCATACAGTAAGTAACTGGGGGTTTCTGCGGCTGCTCCTTCCCATCGGCTCCTTATACTTGGTAGCACTTCAGATTTTCGTGTTTTGGGTGTAATTTATCAGATTTTTGGCTCGGTTACAAGCTCGGCGTTCGGCTGAATTATTTTTACCGTTAGATGAATAAACATGTTGTTTCCCCGCTGTATCCGAGCTGACGAGTGTAACTCATTATACAGCGGAGAGCAGAAATAGAGCAAAGAGGAGGCAGAAGGCGAGTCACACCAATCAGAGGAGCTGTACGGGAGATCTATGCCTGGGACCCCGCAGGTCCAACTCGCTAGACCACTCCTATACGGACCATAGACAGAACCGAGCTGAGATGACAAATCCACATCACTGGTGGCAGCTATTACCACTCTAGGCCACCAGGGATGTTTCTATTAAACTCTTCAGTGCCCGGGATCATTGGGCTATTATAATCTATGCTTTTTCTACCCAAGACCACCAGGGACCTAAAAGTGAACACTTTCTAGTCCATAGACCACAGAAGGATGTTGTCAGTAACCCTTCACTCCCCTTGATCACCAGGATAATTACATCCCCATTCTTTTCTGTAGACCACTAGGGATGTTACAGGTGCCTCCCAAGGGTATTAGTTTAGGCTACAAGGTAGGATAAAATGAACTCATCCATGACTCTAGGCCACCAAAGCATTTCCAATTACCCATTCCTAGACCACTAGGGGAAGTTACTAATAACCCTTTCACAACCCTAGACCACAAGGACCATTAACACCAACCTCTTTATAACCTTAGACCGCCAAGGGGAATAAAATTTACCCCAGTACAAACCTAGATCATAAAGGATTTTACAGTTAAGCCATTATACTCTGTGGAGAATCAGGTGATGCCACCGTTAACCCCCCGGAGTATTACAATTAATCTATTTACTACTACCTTAGACCACCATGTAGATTAAAATGAACCCCTTCACAACCATAGACCACCAGAGAAATGACATGTACCCATTTTCTTCACTAGACCATTAGAGGATGTTATCATTAACCCATGACTCTAGACCACAAGGGCCGCTATATTACTTTAGACCCCCAGTGAGAATAATCTGAACCCCTTTATGAAACTTTAAATATCAAGGGGCTTTAGAATTAACCCATTATATCCTGTGGAAAACCAGGGAATTATAATTTATTTCCTTACTATACTAAAATTTACTCCCTCACTGCCGTAGGCCATCAGGGACTTTACAATTAAACAATTATCTTCCCTAGCCCATTAGGGAATGTTCCCATCAACCCTAGATGACAAGGTTCATTTCCACCAACCTCCTAGGCTATATGCCCATGATCCGGAAGTAGCAGCGCTTTGTATACAGCGTATTTTAGCGGTGTCCAATACGCTGCTGTCTATTGAACGCAGGTAGATCCGCATGTGATCACTGAACCATGCGGATTTACCGCATTCAATACATTTTCTATTAATGGAATTTCTGTTGCGGAGATTAGAATCTTCTTGAGAGAAATTGACATGTTGCGGTCTTGAAAGACGCGCCGCATGTCAGTCTCCACGGGTGAGCCGCAGGTGTCTGCACAAACATCGTGGACATGGGATTTCTAGAAATCCCATCCACTATGCTGTAAGATCTGGCCGCTGCAGGATGAACGCTTCATAAGTATGCAGCATCAAACCCGCAGGAATTGTTTATCGTGGGCTCGTACCCTTTGTCCAATAAGGAAGATTAATTAGCCTGTTTACTCCCCTAGACCAGGGGTCCCCAACTCCAGTCCTCAAAGCCCACCAACAGGTCATGTTTTCAGGATTTCCTTTGCATTGCACAGGTGATGCAATTATTGCCTGGGCAAGACTAAGGAAATCCTGAAAACATGACATGTTGGTGGGCCTTGAGGACTGGAGTTGGGGACCCCTGCCCTAGACCACCAGGGAAAAACAGGATTAAGCTTTAAAAATACCAAAGGCCAAACTATATCATTAACCAATAAACCACTCCAGATCTCCGGAAATACAATCACCTTTCCGTATGAAAAATTTTAGGCGTCCTTTAGATCACCGTAGACCACCAGGAATAATCTGATCAACCCCAAAGTCCGTCTAGACTATCAGGAATATTTAGCGTTAACCTAGGACAATCAGTACAACCCTCCCAGAGTGATCTATCCAGGCAGAATTATTCTCCCACTAATTTCCTTTTTAGTATGACAAAGTAAAAAAAAAACAAAAACACACAAATTCTCAGGTGCCAATTGAAGGAATTACACAGCACCCCACCACCCACCGCCTTCGGGACGACCCCAACACAAAACAAAACTTTTTAGAAACTTTTTTTCTTTCCATTCAGACGGAAAATTATTGCCACTTGTCTTAACGGAAAATGGAGATAAAAAGAGAAATTAAAGCATAAAAAAAAAAGAAATTAAAAAAAGAAATCGCCTTTGTTCTTTTGGCAGAATTAAAGGCTGAAGCGTGCCGCACTTTTTCCCTCCCACAGATTTAATTTACTTGACTTAATTAGGCCTCCTTCAGCGCAAAAAAACATAATTTGATAATGAGGTTGTGAAAAGACGGAATATGCATCAAATCTATTGTAATTTCAGCGGCCCGAGCGCCGAGCAGCCTATTGTCAGAGGCACGGAGCGAGCGCCGCACACAGAGCGAGCCCTGCCCCCGCCACACAATCCACTGGCCGTCGCCGTTTCTTAATTCTGCATATTCAAGAACTCTGCTTGCTGTCAGTAATAGAGAATATGGTCATTTTATTTATTTCCAGAGGCTGAAAACCCTGTACAGGCCTAATTCTTTTTACAGCAGAGGTTTTGTTACAGTGATCTACAAACATCTACTGCCTGATTGTTACAATGTATCCCTCCCCAGGATTGATGGTTTACATTGGGTGTAAGAAGTGTTCCATCAGGCACAAGGTTCTCAGTATGTAATCTATGGGGTTTCCATTCACTGATGGCAAGCAGAGATATTGGAAATGGTCGGGTAAGGCTACTTTCACACTAGCGTGATCTGCAATCCGTCACAATGCGTCGTTTTGCAGAAAAAACGCATCCTGCAAAAGTGCTTGCAGGATGCGTTTTTTCCCCATAGACTTGTATTGACGACGCATTTGCGACGGATTGCCACACGTCGCATCCGTCGAGCGACGGATGCGTCGTGCTTCTGCGGACCGTCGGGAGCTTTTTTGCTGTAACGTGTAACATTTTTTGCTCCTGACGGACCGCTTTTTCCGACCGCGCATGCGCGGCCGGAACTCCGCCCCCACCTCCCCGCACCTTACAATGGGGCAGCGGATGCGCCGGAGAAATGCATCCGCTGCCTCCATTGTGCAATGCGTTAAACGCTAGCGTCGGAATCTCTCCCCGACGCATTGCGACGGGGAGATTCCGACGCTAGTGTGAAAGTAGCCTAACTGATACACAAAGACCCAGAGACATCCACGCTGGCATTTTATACACTGTTCAAACCATTGGCCGGGACTGGTGTAAAAAAGGCAAAAGTCCCAAAATCTTTTAGCATGTAAAAAAAATTTGTAATAATTGAAACCGTTTTACATCAGAATTGTGGGAAAAAAAAATCCCGTTTAATGAATGAATTGGCCCAAGTTTTTTTTTTAATTTTTATAAAGTTTATCAACTTTTCCCCAAAAATTAGGAACTTATTCAACTCCTTCCCTGCCACCAAACTGGTTTGATAGGATATGGACAGAAGAGATGATTAGTAGTTAAGAGCTTACATTGCAATTCCCTACACAGCAGCAGAGTTGCAATGGCTCCTCATATGGCGATTATTATACATAGAGTTTCTGAGTCTTTGTATGTGAATGTGTCAGCAGTTTGTGCTCCAGAGCTGCCAGCCATTCTGTAATCGGGAGACATGCAGCAAATCCTTCTGACAACTGAGGGAAGTGCTGACAACTTGATATTGCTGCGGATATACTCACAGTAGTGGAGGCAGAGGATGCATTTATAGGAGTGGTAGGCAGCGCTATAGGAAACCCAGACCTTGGCAGTGTAACCTTATTTATCATCCCTTTAATAGGAAACTTACCACGTGACTTCATCCCGATGTATCGGTTCTCCACGATATCGATTCTCCCCACACCGTGCTTACCCCTGGAGAGACGAAACACATCCACGGATCACAAACATTTCATCTATTTACAGGGCAATATGAAAAATACCGAGGGGGTGAAGTAGGGGTGCTCTCTAAGGCCGCGGTCATAAGATTCTATCCTCCACAGCAGCTTTATCCCCCTGTAGGGGGCGCTCACTATATGATGGAGAGATGGAGTAGGGGTCATCCTGAGGCCACAGTCAGACCAGGCTTAGGGGCTTTATCCCCCTATAGGGGCACTTATAATGGATATATGGAGTAGGGGTCCTCCCTGAGGCTGCAGTCAGACTAGGCGCAGCGACTTTATCCCCCTGTAGGGGGCGCTCACTGTATAATGGATATATGGAGTAGGGGTCATCCTGAGGCCACAGTCAGACTAGGCGCAGAGGTTTTATCCCCCTGTAGGGGGCGCTCACTGTATAATGGATATGTGGAGTAGGGGTCCTCCCTGAGGCTGCAGTCAGACTAGGCGCAGTGGCTTTATCCCCCTGTAGGGGGCGCTCACTATATATTGGATATATGGAGTAGGGGTCATCCTGAGGCCACAGTCAGACCAGGCTTAGGGGCTTTATCCCCCTATAGGGGCACTTATAATGGATATATGGAGTAGGGGTCCTCCCTGAGGCTGCAGTCAGACTAGGCGCAGCGACTTTATCCCCCTGTAGGGGGCGCTCACTGTATAATGGATATATGGAGTAGGGGTCATCCTGAGGCCACAGTCAGACTAGGCGCAGAGGTTTTATCCCCCTGTAGGGGGCGCTCACTGTATAATGGATATATGGAGTAGGGGTCCTCCCTGAGGCTGCAGTCAGACTAGGCGCAGTGGCTTTATCCCCCTGTAGGGGGCGCTCACTATATATTGGATATATGGAGTAGGGGTCATCCTGAGGCCACAGTCAGACTAGGCGCAGTGGATTTATCCCCCTGTAGGGGGCGCTCACTATATAATGGATATATGTAGTAGGGGTCCTCCCTGGCGCCGCAGTCAGACTAGGCGCAGAGGCTTTATCCCCCTGTAGGGGGCGCTTACTATATAATGGATATATGGAGTAGGGGTCCTCCCTGGCGCCGCAGTCAGACTAGGCGCAGAGGCTTTATCCCCCTGTAGGGGGCGCTTACTATATAATGGATATATGGAGTAGGGGTCCTCCCTGGCGCCGCAGTCAGACTAGGCGCAGTGGCTTTATCCCCCTGTAGGGGGCGCTCACTAGCCACAGCTGAAGACAAGGCTCTTGATTCACAATAGGCCGTTCTTTACAAGGTTGATCTGCTATTGTGACGGCTCTTCATTTCCTCCGCAGAATAAAGTGCATTATAGCCTCCTCTCTGCTGCACTATAAGGCTGGTATGGTTATTGTTTCTGGAAAGAACCATGGAAGCCGTGCTGTAATGTAAAGTGGCAATGAAGGTTCACAGGTTAATAGGTGGCTGCAGGGTCATAGAGACCTTGGGTTAATTGCACTTATTGCCTGATGTCATTTTCCAGGGGTGGGGGGTCTGGTCACAGCCCTAATGGTGGTCTTGTACATTCATGTCTGTGTTCAGTACCACGCGGCATGAAGAAACCATTGTACATGTCACAAGTCAAGAAAAGTCACCTGAGATGGGGGGCAAGGTGGTGCTGGTTCATCATAGGACCAGAAGACCCCTTAGTGGGCCATGACTCAATAATGGTACGAGGGTCCAGAGGTTTACAACATATCTGATGGAAACTTGCAACTTCTTGATAGGGCACACTGCTATTCAAATGATTGATTATAGGTGGGCTCCTGAGTGGGCCCAAGATAACGCAAGGATTTTAGGAGAAGTCAGAGGTGCTGGGAGATGCAGGGCTAGGGGGGCATGACGGTCCCAGCGTCTTAAAGTAAAAATGTACCTGTGTGCTCCACCCACTGTTGGGGTGTATGTGGGGAGGAGGAGCGGGGCGCGGGCTCAACCTGTGGGGACATCATGGAGGCTGCTGCTGTGATCATGGGTAACGCAGAACAATGATGGAGAGAAGCCGCGGACAGGTCCACGTCCCTGGACCTTATCTCAATTGATTGCCTCAGTGAAGACTTTTAGAGTCTAGATTGCAGGTGCATTGCCTAATTAGGGGTTTGCAGGTAACGGCATTCCCTAACCTGAGTCCCGATGCTCTCCAAACTGGATCCCTTCTTAAAGTGACAGTGCATAGTTTTACATCTCACACTTTACCCTTTCTTCATTTCTGACTTACGCAACTTCGTTGAGATAGGTGAAAAGCTCCAGCGCGGAGTGATGCCGGCTCCCATCACGGATGTTTGCGACTTGCACAGGGACACCTGTAATTGAGGAAAAAAAACACAATATAAATGGGTATATATATATATATATATATATATATATATATATATATATATATATATATATATGAGAATGGGCTAAACGCTTCGCAACGAGACGGCGGCTCCTCCACACAGCAGCGTTTAATGGATGAGACAGATATGAACTCTAAATAACTCCTTAAGAACCAGAAGGTGGCGGGGAAGAGAAGGGAAGAGGGGGTAGAGTTTACAGATTTAGGGTAAAATAGAAACTGCAATAAAATGAGCCCCTCTAAGCCCCCCGGGCCCAGGGCCTGTCTCTACTGTCACCCTGTCTTTCATTTCATACACTGTGAAATTGCCACCAGCCCCATTCTTAATTGCATTTCACGGTCCCCCATTGTCTTACGGCCCGGCACCTTCTGTCTCACCACTCAGAGATTTGAGCCTGACAAATGGGGACAGAGGAGGGGGGAAGCTGGTGGCCAGTTGCTCGGTGGGTTTCCGACCCACCCATCCATCCAATCCCCCCATAATGTCTGTTTCAATGAGCGCCAACCAAGTTCTAGACCTGTCAACACTCAAAGAGGGAATAATGGAGGGGGTCCGCCAGTAAGAAGTTAAAGCCATCGAGACCCCATGAATTAATTATTACACCTTCCACAAGAAAGGCAGAGGGAAGGGTGTGGTGTCCGGGGAGGGCGATGAGGGGGGATTTTCGGGTGGAAGGGCTACGGGTGGGAGGGAGAGGACAGACTATGAAAAGAAAGGCCGCATTATTCTTTTGCAAAGTGAAATGAGCAATAAATGTATCAGCAATCTGACAAGGGCTTGTTTCGCCACAAAGCGGAGCCGGGACTAGGTTTGTGCTTAATCTTTTCTCCATCTGTTGCCCCCATTAGTATTGATTGCACCATTCAATGCCAATCACCTCTTAACAAGAGCACTCTCGCTCTCTTATGCTATTAAATGTAATTCTTTGCAATAATGAACTTTAAGCCGCCTTCATCAGTCTGCAGATCCTATTTAGATTTAAAGGGTTTTTTTTTTTCTGGATGGGAGAATGTTTTTTTTTTTGTGGGGGGGGGGGGGGGACCGTATTTTGCTCGTCACTCTTGCCCGTCCTGGACTTGATCCGCAGCTTATAGTTTTCAAATAGTCAATAATTAGATTAAAACTTCAAATAAATAAAGCGCGGGAGATGAATAGATAAATCTGACGGACTGCGGATAACTGGAGACGCCATTGTCCCGGCTGGAATGACGATGGGACTTTAATTTCTCGGGGATAATTCCGTAACAATAGCATAAGGTGCTATAATGCCACGTGTAAATGAGTCCGTGGACGTGACGGCGCAGGCTCCGAGCAGCTGCCAGTCTGGTATTAGAAGAGGTGGCAGCGGTGTGCCGAGACAGCACCGACAATCAACCTGCACACAATCCTGCATTTATACATTATGGGGCTTTCCAGTGATGGATTTGGGAATGGTGGGGGTGGAGGTGGAGGTTCAGAATCAGATATGATGGATGCATATCATATCACATAGCGAGGGTCAATATTATCGAGAGCGTGAGGTGGCGGATGGGGAAAATAAATAAAAGTAAAAAACAATATATACAAAAAAAATGTAATTAATGTTATATCAGTATACGATCATTTAGATTTTTTGTAATAGACACTTAATAGGAGTAAAATTATATTATAGTGCATGAAGTTATTACTGGTGTTCTGTGTATTAGTAATCATTATAGACGTGATTATATTACACCATATTGCGCTATAGACTCAGCATTATTATATTATATATATTATATTAATGATCAGGTGTATGCGGGACCCTTGGGCATCAGAGTCCCAGAGGCCCCTCTTCATTTCAGATGTTCCCTCCTCATCTTCCAAGATCTATCACTTTTTGTATTTTCCGGTCGGTGGGCCTGGATCGGCGCCCGTTCCTTGTGGTACGAGCTGTATTTTTTACCATTTTAGGGTCTGTATGACTTCATGATCTCCGTTTATTCCATTTTCTTGGGGAAGCAGCGGGATAAAACAAACAATTCTACAGCTTCCGCGTTCACTGAAATATTCTGCCATTTTATTCGGTCAGACGGTAACAAGCGGCTCCGTTACCAAGTGTGGTCACTTTGATTATTTTTCAGATTTCGTTTAGGTATCGCTTTAACGTTTTATATTGTGATGTGAACCTGCGACCACATGATCGTTTGTACATGGCAGACACGGGAGCATTCAGGAGGCCCCCCCATTGTGCTCCGTGGGGCAGATGGGGGTTAAGGGCAGCCCTCCTTCATGTACAACCTCCTAAATGCTGCTGTCACGATTGACCGCGGCATCCAAGAGGTTACAGTGCCGTGATCGGAGCAGTCTCTGATCCCAGCATTAGACCCGACTCCACACACACGAGAGGCGTTAGGGCCCCCGCAGGCTCTAGGACCACAATGCATCTGCTTATTTAGTAACATTACAATATTTCATTCTTACACCCGGACTCCATCAGGAACGACAAGAATGAAGGGAATGCCACCCCTGGGCAGAGTTCAGGTAAACCAAGCCCTTTCCAGTTTTTCCAGGATGGTTTACAAAAATTTGGGACAGTTGGGAACTCGGTCACAGACACCCACCTTTCTTAAACTCAATCTCCAGGATGTCGGGGGTGCTTGGGGAGGCACTGGGGTCCTTCGTTTTCACAAACAGCCCGTCCGGTGCATTGTTCTGTTCGAAAATAAAAACACTTGATGACTTTGGGAAGTTCTGGGCTAGAAATATCCAACATGGACACAGATAATCATAACAACCAATCCGCAGCCTCACTGCAAGGCCATTAGTTGGGCTGTTTCTCCATTTAATGTCTATTGGCCTTTCTGACCAATGGCATTGCTTCTCTCATTCTTCCAGAATAGGTTTAAAAATGAAAGAATAAATCTGATAGGTCGTTATGCCTAACACAGATTATCCTGGAATGGAAGAGGCTTTCAGTCAAATGCTGCCCCTGACAACCAATCAATTTCATTCCTAAACCAGTTCTGAAAGAGTGAGGGAAGGAACTGATTGGTTGCTATGGGCGACACTGGCTATTATTAATGGGGCACTTACTGAGGTGGCCCTCCTAACAACCAATCAGATCCCTTCTAAAATTTCTACAGGAATGAAAGAAATTCTGATTGGTTGATTTGGGCTATTTTTTTTTTTTGTTATGGATGGGTTTTATGGGGTAGGTACATCCCTCAACAACTAATGAGATTATTTTTTTAAATTTTCAAACTTGTGCAAAAACAATGAAAGCTGCAATCTGATTGGCCGCACTAGCCACTATGTTTAGTTATTATAGTAGGCCATCAGCTCATGCTGGGAGTTGTAGTGTCACACCTGCTGGGGTGCCACAGGTTACTTATAAGCACACCTCCATTGTAATGTCCCTCTAATAACTGTAATAAGTGACATAATGGTAAAAGCGCAGGCCGAGCAGGGGAGGGGGCGAGCGCCCATAACGGATGTATGAGCCGCGTCTATCACAGCAGTTTATTCTGCAGAAATCCAGAAAGAAATCAGAGCGGGTGACCCCAGCAGGTGCTCCGCAGGAACGCACTCGTACCGTGTCCCCGAGGTTAATACATCCGGGGGAGCGGAGAGGAACAAAGCAGAAACTCATCTAAAAACAGATCAGCCTAATGCCAGCCTTGGCAGCGGCACAATGAGAAGGCGCCTTCTCTCCGCGCTCATCATTCACGCCCTTTCTGGGTTACTGGCTGAAATCTGCGGTGGCCGTTTGATTGCTCGCGGTCCCTGACTTGTGGGCGTGGTGATGGCCGTCAATCACTCCAGCACCGTGTTCCACGCTTGGAAAAACCACAGACACCTTTAAAACAAAAAGTGCCAGAGAAGCATTGGCCGGGAGCGGGACTGGGACTACCAGGGGCACGAACGGGGGGACGGCCTCCCAGAGTCTCTAGACAGCATGTCATTTTCTATATTACTGGGCCTTCCAATGATCCGGAATATATGCACTGGCTTCCAGGTGTCCAGTAGCCCCTCCGACAGTCCAGATCCACTTAGTCACTTTGACTCAGCCCAAGTGAGTGGTGCATGGCAAATGAATGGATTGGACTGGAGGGAGCCGCGTAGTGGGGCGGGTCAGATGATGTGACGGACCCTGGCTAAGTCTGGGCGTCGGGCTTAGCAAGAGGGTCGGACTAAGTGAAGGATTTGGACTATGTCATGGATTTAAACTAAGTAAATAGGGATAAGAAAAAAGGGGCCAGACTTAGGCTAGTTTCACACATCCGTTTTTTTGTGTTCAGGCTAAATCCAGCCAATTTGTAAAAAAAACGATCTGTCGCAAATTGTGGAAAACTGATGCGCCAGATCGAGAGAGAGATTTGTATCGAAAATGCTTTGAAAACCGGATCCGGGCGCCGGATTCATGATTTCACACCTCCGTTTCATGTGTTTTTGCCGATTCCGTCACTGTGCGGTTTTTTCCGCCGGACAAAAAAACGTAGCAGTGAACGTTTTCTCCGTCCGCCGGAAAAGACTATTTGGACGGATCCGGAAAAAAACGGATGAAACGTGTGGCCATCAGGCACAATCCGGCGCTAACACAACTCTATGGGAAAAAGACGGATCCGGCGTAAAAAAACCCAAAACGATCCGTTTTTTCCAAAAATTGCCGGATTGTGCCTGAAACAAAAAGCCTGATGTGTGAAAGTAGCCTTAATTAGGGGATCATACTATGTGAGTAAATGTGGGGTTCAGTTGAGGGTTGTGGCTACTTCGGTAATGGGGTTGGGCTAATTAAGAGGGTCAGGTTAAAGTCGGGAAGTTATGGGATCCTCGCCCGTTTACTAAACCCCAGAAATGAAAGTCACGCCGAGCCAACTTCTTGACCCAGCTCCCATTAAATAAAACAACCAAATAAGAATAAAATGACTTTGTTGCCTTCCTGACAGCCATATTTTTGTCGCTGATCTCGAGGCCTCAGTTAATCTGGCTAGTGGCCGCCATCACAAGCCTTTCCATCTATCTTGCCCAGCAGGGTGGCTATAACAGAGATGTCACGGAGAAATTAAGCAATCGAAAAAAAATTTAAACTATTTAGAAAAATAAAGATAAAAAAATGTCGAAAATGTGATAAAATGTGCGGTGGAAGAGAGCGGCATTGTACAGGAGAGGGCGAGAGAAGAGGAGAAGGAGGTTAGGAGGAAATGGGGCGTGAAGTGAAGGCTGGTGTAGGGTGCGCGGCCGTCAATGCTTTATTCACCCGCTGATCTTGTTGTGTCCGAGGCTGAATGAACTCTTTCAAAGCGACAGATGAAGTTAAAGCAAGTAAATTTCTATCTTTCTAACATTAGGACGCCTCATTGCCCTTCAATCGGGTCTCATGAAGGCAGAAAATGGCCCAACCATCTGTTTTTTTTCCTTTTTTTTTTTTTTTTATAAATCCCTGCAGTTGGGAAGACGATGTACGAGAAAAAGAAGAGAAGGAGGGAAAGAAAAATAAATGGATATTACACAGTCACAATTGTCCCCACCCTTTCATTGTAAATTTGGTTTATTAGTACAATTTATAATATTTCTGATGTTTTTAATAAACCAATAAAATAAGAACAATGAAAATTTCTGAACAACTAATATACCAACTGATTTCTCCAAACTCACCACAAAATGGCACTTTACCTGACCCAAGCAGTTCCACCATTATTTCCTCCCTTCATGACTAGTCTTTAGTAGTTAGTACAACCCCTCTGGCTGTTATAACCTGCTGTATATGTTGCGGATTGGTGTGCAGATTTTTCCGCACTGTTTTTGCAAAATCCGCATGTAAACTGCACTGCGGATTTACCGTGTTTTTTGTGCGGATTCCACCTGCAGTTTTACACCTGCCGATTCCTATTGAGGAGCAGGTGTAAACTGCTGCGGAATCCGCACAAAGAATTGGCATGGTGGAGAAAAAACATCGCTGCGTTTCCGCGCGTTTTTTTTCCCGCAGCATGTGCACTGCGCATTTTGTTTTCCATACGTTTACATGGTACTGTACAATGCATCGAAAACACTTCTTCTGACAACAAGCCTTGGTGGCCTGTGAGGAGCTGGGATCATTGTCCTGTTTGAAAGTCCAATGGCACCAGAGCTTCAGCTCCTCACAGAAGGTGTGAGTTGTTCACCTAGGATTTCCTAATACCGTACTTGTTTGCACACATTAGGTCCTCCACCACACACTGCAGATTTCCAGCTCCAGAACATCACCAAACCCCTTGCCACACTTCACTGTAGGCTTCCTGAGCCCACCCTGCCATTATTCACTGTCAGCATCATGAAGCCCTTGTTTTGCTTCACTTTAATCATCACTGAGCCTTGGCTGTGCTTCACTGTATTCATCATTGATCCCCCACCATGCTTAGGACTGTAGACATCACTAAGCTCCTGCCATGCTTCACTGTAGGCATCAACGAGCTCCCGACATGCTTCACTGTATGCATCACAGAGCACCCGCCATGCTTCACCGTAGACATCACCGAGGCAACGCCATGCTTCACTGTAGACATCAACGAGCCCCTGTCATGCCTTACTGTAGAAATCAATGAGCCTCTACCATGGTTTACTGTAGACATCACGGAGCCCCCACCATGCTTAGAGCTGTAGGCATCACCGAGTCCCCGTCGTGTATAGTAGTCGTCACTGAGCCCTTGCCATGCTTTACTGTAGACATCATGGAGGCATTGCCATGCTTCATTGTAGGGCTGTAGGTAGGGTGTTCTTCCAGTGGATGCTTCATTCCTTTGTCTCCAAGATCTGGTGATCTGTAGAAAAGTTCCAGTGTTGTTTCATCGCTCCATAGAACAGAATTACAGAACTTCTGAGGTTATTTCTATGGTTTTGCACATTGGAGGCAACTTTTATTGTACTTGTGAGATAGTAGAGGGGACATCTTGGAGTTTGGACACAGAGATCGTCAGATTTTAGTATGCGCTGTAGAAACTGAGCTCTAAGCGCTGGTTGCAATTGGATCTTGCTTCAGGTCTTGCAGTCACTCGCAGTGATAGCCTCCTCTTCCTGCTAAGTCCAGATAGTGCTTCTATGTGACCACTGCTTCCTGCCATATCTGTAGGAACAGCCTCTGCCGCGGCAGCTCGTATCCTTCTTCTTTGTGCAATGATCTCTTCTCTACTCTTTTTGGACCACTCTCTTGACAACCCAATATTAGTGAACTGGAAGCCATTGCCAATGAGGAATGAGATGGGATTCCTCAGAAATGCTGACTATGCAGCACTTCAGCAGCAGGTTATAACAGCCAAATGGTCAGTAAATGCTTAAGACGTTGGTCAAGAAGAAGTGAATAATCGTGAGACTGCGGGAGTTTTAGTAAAAGTGGAATTTTAATGCAAATTTGGAGAAATCACTTGTTCTAGTGGCTCAGACATGGGCCGCTCAGGTAACAGAGATCAAACACTGAAGTGTTATCACAATACTAGAGCAAAGTGGATCCTGCCCTCAGGCTGTGGCCCATGGGAGCAGCGGTGCCATCCCCTGCCCGTGCTCATCCTGATTACTGCTGACAGCTCATTTGTTTTCACTACTGTCAGACATGGCAGCCGCTGCAGGAAAAATGTCAGCTTCATGTGGGGAAGCCGCCATCAGTGCTGCACACTGAAGGAACACATGGTAGATTGTAAGCTCCCCGGGACAGAGGACGTAACCACCTCGCATGGTATTATAGGCTATAGGAGGGGGAGTCACACAGCGGAGATCTAGGAGTCCAAAGACTGTCAGATTACAAATCGCCCTGTTACCGATAGCAACCACTCCATAATTACATTTTCACTCACCTTGGGGTTCTCCAGGATCCCCCCCTCATAGCTGAAAGAGAGAAGATCACATGTATTATCTGCAGTCACCCCAAATGTCATTATCCCGCACCCAGAGTGTCATCCTGTACCCAGAGTGTCAGCGTCATTATCCTGTACCCAGAGTGTCAGCGTCATTATCCTGCGCCCCGAGTGTCAGCATCATTATCCTGTACCCAGAGTGTCAGCGTCATTATCCTGCGCCCCGAGTGTCAGCATCATTATCCTGCACCCCGAGTGTCAACGTCATTATCCCATACCCCGAGTGTCAGCTTCATTATCCCGTACCCCGAGTGTCAGCATCATTATCCCGTACCCCGGGTGTCAGCATCATTATCCCGTACCCCGGGTGTCAACATCATTATCCTGCGCCCCGAGTGTCAACGTCATTATCCCATACCCCGAGTGTCAGCTTCATTATCCCGTACCCCGGGTGTCAGCATCATTATCCCGTACCCCGGATGTCAGCATCATTATCCCGTACCCCGGGTGTCAGCATCATTATCCTGCACCCGGAGTGTCAGCGTCATTATCCTGCACCGCAAGTGTCAGCGTCATTATCCTGTACCCCGAGTTTCAGCATCATTATCCTGTACCCCGGGTGTCAGCATCATTATCTTGTACCCCGGGTGTCAGCATCATTATCCCATACCCTGAGTCAGCGTCATTATCCTGCACCGTAAGTGTCAGCGTCATTATCCCATACCCCGAGTATCAGCGTCATTATCCTGTACCCCGAGTGTCATCATCATCATCCCGTACCCAGAGTGTCAGCATCATTATCCCGTACCCCGAGTATTGGCGTCATTATCCCATACGCCTAGTGTCAGCGTCATTATCCCCTACCCCGTATGTCAGCATCATTATTCCATACCCCTAGTGCTGGCGTCATTATCCCGTACTGCAAGTGTCAACGTCATTATCCTGTACCCCAATTGTCAGCGTCATTATCCCGTACCCCGAATGTCAGCATCATTATCCTGTACCCCCGGTGTCAGCATCATTATCCTGCACCCCGAGTGTCAGCATCATTATCCTGCACCGCAATTGTCAGCGTCAGTATCCCATACCACGAGTGTCAGCGTCATTACCCTGTATCCCGAGTGTCAGCATCATTATCCCATACCCCGGGTGTCAGCATCATTAACCTGCACCCGGAGAGTCAGCGTCATTATCCTGCACCGCAAGTGTCAGCGTCATTATCCCGTACCCCGAATGTCAGCATCATTATCCTGTACCCCGGGTGTCAGCATCATTATCTTGTACCCCGGGTGTCAGCATCATTATCCCGTACCCTGAGTGTCAGCGTCATTATCCTGCACCGTAAGTGTCAGCGTCATTATCCCATACCCCGAGTATCAGCGTCATTATCCCGTACCCCGAGTGTCATCATCATTATCCTGTACCCCGAGTATTGGCGTCATTATCCCGTACCCCTAGTGTCAGCGTCATTATCCCCTACCCCGTATGTCAGCATCATTATCCCATACCCCTAGTGCTGGCGTCATTATCCCGTACTGCGAGTGTCAGCGTCATTAACCTGTACCCCAATTGTCAGCGTCATTATCCCGTACCCCGAATGTCAGCATCATTATCCTGTACCCCCGGTGTCAGCATCATTATCCTGCACTCCGAGTGTCAGCATCATTATCCTGCACCCTGAGTGTCAGCGTCATTATCCTGCACCGCAAGTGTCAGCGTCATAATCCTGTACCC
The DNA here is from genome assembly GCF_032444005.1 of Ranitomeya imitator. Classification (NCBI taxonomy): domain Eukaryota; kingdom Metazoa; phylum Chordata; class Amphibia; order Anura; family Dendrobatidae; genus Ranitomeya; species Ranitomeya imitator. The sequence goes on along the minus strand of NC_091283.1, from coordinate 154,847,663 downwards.
CGAGTTTCAGCATCATTATCCTGTACCCCGAGTGTCAGCATCATTATCTTGTACCCCGGGTGTCAGCATAATTATCCCGTACCCTGAGTGTCAGCGTCATTATCCCATACCCCGAGTGTCAGCGTCATTATCCTGTGCCCCGAGTGTCAGCGTCATTATCCCCTACCCCGAATGACAGCGTCATTATCCCCTACCCCGAGTGTCATCATCATTATCCCGTACCCCGAGTGTCAGCATCATTATCCCGTACCCCGAGTATTGGCGTCATTATCCCGTACCCCTAGTGTCAGCGTCATTATCCCCTACCCCTAGTGCTGGCATCATTATCCCGTACTGCGAGTGTCAGCGTCATTATCCTTTACCCCAATTGTCAGCGTCATTATCCCGTACCCCAAGTATTGGCATCATTATCCCATACCCCCAGTGTCAGCGTCATTATCCCATACCCCTAGTGCTGGCGTCATTATCCCGTACTGCGAGTGTCAGCGTCATTATCCTTTACCCCAATTGTCAGCGTCATTATCCTGTACCCCGAATGTCAGCATCATTATCCTGTAGCCCGAGTGTCAGTGTCATTATCCCGTACCCCGACTGTTATGTTGGTGTCACTTACCTTATATGCATGATATTCTCATCCATACTCCAGGGGCTCTTTGGGGTCACCGGTACGGGGATGCCATGTTTCTGTAGGATATATATTAATTATTATTCTGGGCAGATATTTTATGAAAATCCAATAAATCCTAAATAACGAGCTTCATAGTCTACATGTAGGCCTTGTGTACGTCCTGCCGGCAGCCATGTTTGTACACTGATGTAGAGGGTTGCTATGACAACTTCTGACATCAGACTGTCAGCAGAGCAGCCTCAGGCTTCGGCCTACACACTAATTAGATATCAGATACCTGGCATCGCCTGTGTGTTCATCTCAGCTTCCTCCATGGTCCATTATATTACTCTATAAGGGGCTTTGGGTGGCCATCTTCCCATATAGATGAGCACGAATGTCGCTTATTGTGCATCCTGGGGTCTATTGAGGCTCAGGGGGAGGTCCCCAATGACAACATTTCAGGAACCAAATCTATAAAATTAATTGTGTCTTCCCCAGTCAATCTGTCATTGTGGTGGCCGTGTGGTGGCAGCCATTGTCCTTTGGTTTATAAGTAATCCGGGTGATTTATGGGGGCTGGGACGGCTGGATAATGGGCTCAATGGGGGCTATTGGGTATAGGATGAGTATGGCGGTGTGAGGCGTGTCACCTGGGCCATGTATACAGTCAGAGGTACCAATGATGGTGATGGGGCCCTTGTAGGGAAGGACAGATCACATCTTCACGGGCCCTACAGCACCAAAAGGGCCCCGGCCTGAAGAGCCGCATGATGGGTCCGTGGTGGATTTGTAGAATTCTTTCCCACCACTGATCAGAATGTATGAATTCACCCTCTGTTTGGACATTTTTACATTTCCACAAATGTGCAGTAAATGGAAGCACAAAGCTGACATAGTGCGCCTCCAGCACCGAAGGGCCGCACGTCATGTACAAGCGAGCGAACAGACAGATGGATTCTATGCATTATAAACACCGGGGGAATTTAATGACAAGCGAAAAACACTCACACTTCACGGAATCGCCAGAAAATGTATTCCTCCTTTCCCACAGAAAATCCGTAAAAATCTCCATTTTCCCCGTCTGGGCCGGAGCATCAGAATAACTCAGAGCCGCTTTTGTCTCAGTGGGGACCCTAATATGTTAACAAACCCATCACGGGAAAAAGAGGATCCCGACTGGGGCCTCGGAGGACCCCCATAGGTGGTAGACAGGCTTCTCCAAATGCATCCCCCCCTCCATTGGGCGAGGCAATGAGGGGTAAGCAATGCACCCATGATGAACACAACAAAGAACCCAAAGCTTCCGGCTAATGGAGCGACGCCACCCACACATAGAATAAAAGCCGGTAGGTGATGTTCAGCAGCGCGGCCCCCAGAGCAGCGCTCATACTAACGAGCTGACACTATATAAAGGGCCTAAATAATGAAGATGTCACCATCGGGAAGACACTTCATTGTCCCATTCACTTCATTATAACGCATCGGTGATTGCCCCTCACAGCAGCAAGATGCTGTGCATGTGTCCCTGGCTCACTGAGCAAAACAACTCACACTACCAGCAAAGTTAGCAAGACAAAGTACATGAGCCCCCCTCCCCCCCGGCTCAGTGAGTACAGATACCAGCAAAAGTAGAAAGTTGGTATGCATGCATCTCTGTCTCAGTGTGCAAAATACCTCAACAGCGAACAAAAGTAATAAGGCGCACTGCTTGTGTCATCTGACTCAGTGGGTAAAGGTACACCTTCCTATGAGAAGTCCTCGGATACCCTGTTGTATAATGTGTCCTTATGTCTGGTGCTTGAATGCACCCATGGCTCAGATACATTGTGGTAGTCTGTAATGTAATATATTCCTATGCCCAGGTAACAGATGAAACTCTGCAATATAGCGTATCACTATGCCAAAGGCTCAGATACCTTGTGATACCCTGTAATATAAAGTATCCCTATGCCCAAGGCTTCGATATCTTATGGTACCGTATAATAAAACGTATCACTATGCGCAGGGCTCAGATACCTTGTGATACCTTGCAATATAACGTATGCGTATACCTATGGATCAGATACATTGTGATACCCTGTAATATAACGTGTCCCAATGCCCAGGGATCACTCGGATACCTTGTGGTCTCATATAATATAACATATCCCTATTCCCAGGGATCAGATATCTTGTGGCACTCCATATAATATACCGTATCCCCATGCCTATGGCTCAGAAGCTTTGTGGTACCTTGTAATGTAATGGATCCCTATCCTCGGGACACAGATACCTTGTGGTACCATATAACATAACGAACCCCTATGCCCCGGGCTTTGACATTTCCAGCCGGGACCATTTTGATGGCCGCTGCCGCCTTTATTTCCTTTTCCTCATTGTTCCTCTGTGGTTTTTATAACCGGCTGAGAACAAAACTCCAATTTGTATCTTTTCTTGCTGTGGTGAATGTATTGTCCCTGCGCTGAATGGCTTGGAAGCCCCTAGGAATGCAGTGAAAGGCCACCAGGCCAGTGTGATCCCGAACAGTTATGAAGCCGGGCCTGGAGTTAACTTAGGGGCTTTTACTCATCCAGGCCCCCGGGTGCTGACAGAACACTTAAGTTTATCTGTTTCCAGAATGACAACAATTATGAGGGGGTGAGACCCTGCAAAGAAGAGGAGGGTCTACTGATAGCGATCTGCACAGCCCACTACTCAAATCCCTGTGATAAGAGGCAGCCTGGGGGCAAGAGGAGCAAAGGGGGTACTTACTTTGCCTCACATGGAAAACTCCAATAAAGCACTTGTAATGCACTCATCCGGGACCAAATCAATCTGGGGGGGGGGGGGGGGGGGGGGGGGGGTGCTGGACAGGACATTTTGGGGAATCTCTAATCTTTATAGGATTGAAATGACCATATAGTGCACATAAACCATTAGTATTCAGTATCCAAATAATACCGACATACCGTGCAGCGTGCCTTATATAGTGTCCCGAAGTACTGCATTGCAATATGTTATTATGTAACTAATGCTGCCATACCAGGCCAATATTATGCCATTATATTGTACCCCAATAGCACTACCCAATTTATATCACTTTACAGTGCCATACTACCACCATATGGTGGCCAAATAATGCCTCTGTAAAAAGAAAGATAATATCTCATTGTGGTGGTAGTATTCGTGGCTACATGGCGGTATAATTAGGGCATTATATAAAAGGTATTAGTTATATGGTGAGGAACTGTATAATGGTGTAATTTGGAAATCTCATGGCAGTGTTCTGTGGGTATTGCACCATGATATTGTGTGACACTGTATAGAGACATTATTTTACCAAAGTACTATACTCGCCTAATATTGTAGGAAAGGAGATTGCGGGTGTTTTACAATCCATAAGGAGTCGGAATGGAGAGAAGATACAGTCAGTGCAGTTTAATCTTGACGCGTTTCGAGGTATTACAATGTCTTCTTCAGGAGACCCACAGAGATCTTTATAGTACTCCTGAAGAAGAAGCTGTAATAGAGCAGAATGTGTCGATATTAAACCGCAGTGTCTGTATCTTGTCTTAATTCCGGCCCATTATTAATTGCCCAACAACAGTGCCGAACACCCGCGATCTCCTTTCCTACAATACTACGCTGAATTTATCACCCAGAGGTGGTGCAGCAGCTGAGACCTTATTTTCTACCTTACCAGAGTCGGGTCTCACAACCCTACCAGGTGAGCGGCACCACCATTCGATCACCACGTTATTTGGGATATCACCATATTGTGCACTTTTTACTTCCTAGTAGTTTTCAAACTCAACTAATACTGCCATACAGTGCCCACATTATACCGTACTCCAATAATATTACCAAATAATACCACTATACAATGCCCACATTATACCGTTATACTGATTCACTAAATTACTAGACTGATCTACTTATGGGACAGGTGGATAGCTCAGGAAAGCATGGTGGCCGGATTAAATGACACCCAGCTTTCCTATGAACAGACAGAGATAAGAAATGACTGACATTCTTTTACTTGAATGTCACAGCTGAGCCGGCAGTGTGGACCCCAGATGGGACAGGGCAGCGGATTGTAGCATTGCTGTAACACAGGGAGAATTGGAAAAGCGTTGCGCTCCAGCGGATCCACCGCTCTGGACTCATTAGTTTTCAAGAGCTTGTTAGTCAATTAATGACGCCCTTTGTTTATTCTGAATGGGCAATAATCAGCGGTCTCGGGCTGTGCCAGGGGGCAAATCTGTCACATCCTAACACCAGCTCATCACAATCCCACACACAGACAAAAAACCTGCAACCACCACTCACTGATCATCTGTATGAGAGCTAATGACCCCCTAGATGTGACACAGTAGCAGCCTGGCCAGGAGCAGGGGTGAGAGGAGTCAATGACAACTGCAATCCTCACTAATGATGATTGATCACTGGATTCATTACAGTCACTGAGTGATCCACATTACACATATACAGCACAGAGACCAGTCAGGTGAAACCGACACAACCTGTGCATAGGACAACTACCGCAACCACTCATCATCCTAAACATGACATACTACTAACAATAAATAACTAGTATAATACTGCCCCTATGTTCAAGAATATAACTACTATAATACTGCCCCTATGTACAAGAATATAACTACTATAATACTGCCCCTATGTACAAGACTATAACTACTATAATACTGCCACTATGTACAAGAATATAACTACTATAATACTGCCCCTATGTACAAGAATATAACTACTATAATACTACCCCCTATGTACAAGAATATAACTACTATAATACTGCCCCTATGTACAAGAATATAACTACTATAATACTGCCACTATGTACAAGAATATAACTACTATAATACTGCCCCTATGTACAAGAATATAACTACTATAATACTGCCCCCTATGTACAAGAATATAACTACAATAATAATGCCCCCTATGTACAAGAATATACTGTATCTACTATAATACTCCCCCCATGTACAAGAATATAACTACTATAATACCGCTGATATGTAAAAGAATATAACTACTATAATACTGCCCCTATGTACAAGAATAAAACTACTATAATACTGCCCCCTATGTAAAAGAATATAACTACTATAATACTGCCCCTATGTACAAGAATATAACTACTATAATACTGCTGCTATATACAAGAATATAACTACTATAATACTGCTCCTATATACAAGAATATAACTACTATAATACTGCTGCTATATACAAGAATATAACTACTATAATACTGCTCCTATGTACAAGAATATAAGTACTATAATACTGCTCCTATGTACAAGAATATAACTAACTACTATAATACTGCCCCAATACATGTATATAGTAGATAATTTCTGTACCTTGGCATAGTCCATTAAATCAGTACGTCCTCTGAAACGGTTGTAAAATTCTGGCATCCTCCATGGAGCAATGATCTACAAGGAAAGGGAAAAAAAAGTAAAAAAAAGAATATATAAGGATTTTCTCTCTCCTATATATCGTATTGGATGATGATCATTTACCTTCACCTCTGGATACAGAGAATAACAGGTCAGTTCAAAGCGGATCTGGTCATTCCCCTGCAAGAAAAGGCAGGAACTGAAATGAGAACACACGGTGCCTTGTACTGATAGAGCGGAGTGTTATCTGTGTTGTTGAATAGGACTGTAGGTGACATCTACTATATTTATCTGTACTGAGAGAGTTATCACGGTGTTATCTAAGGTGTTACATAGGACTGCGGGTGACCACTACTACATTATCTGTTCTCAGAGAGTTATCATTGTTATCTGTAGTGTTACATAGGACTGCAGGTGACATCTACTGCATTATCTGTTCTGAGAGAGTTATCACTGTGTTACCTGTGGTGTTATCACTGTGTTACCTGTGGTGTTACATAGGACTGCAGGTGACATCTACTACATTATCTATTACACCCCCCCCCCTTGAGATTAGAGAATTGTCTGGAGAGTGGTCTGTGTCTCCCTCTAGTGGTCATATCATGATATAACCTGAGACACTGCACACAGACTGTTGATGAAAGAATTCCATCTCTATATGCAGGAGGGATCTGACAATATGGAGGTTATCTGCACCCCATCGGTAGCGATTGGATATTTCATGAGGTTCCGTGTCTAAGGTCCCACAGTCAGACCACAGGTTATCCTAATTTGCCAGGATGACAGAGAGAATCAATATTCCTATAATAAGAAGTTATTGAAGAATTGCTATTCCCGCAGTTTCTTTCTGTGTTTTTCTCAGCTATGTAATGAGTAGGGCTTGGCGGACTCGTGGATGTTTGGGTTCGTCAATGCTTTATACAAAGTTTGGTTCAGATACCACAATGGTACCCGAATTTGATCCTGAACCCGGACCACATTCAAGTGAATAGGGGCCCAAACATCCGGCGGTTCCCACGCTGTGACAGTGTAGGAAACACCAGCGCTGACCGGCGGTAACCTTACCGAAGTCACTGCCGCTGGGTATTGCGGTTCCCAGAGGACAGTGTGTGAGCCAGCGGCTGTGACCAGCGGCGAAGAGGTTACCACTGGTCAGGCGTCGGCTGATGACTACTACTGTCATCAGCATCGCCTGCTCTGCTGATAGCAGCGAAAGCAGGTGACACTGATGATCATATTCACCAGCCGGCGCCTGTGCACAGTGGTAGCTTTACTGCTATTCACAGGCGCCGGAGACAAAGAAGATGGAAGTGGAATGGGGAATACTTCTTCTTCAAATACATTTTTTGTTCTGTGTGTGTGTTTATTTTTATTACTGGGTTAGTAATGTGGATGTCTGACTGACGCCTCCGTTATTAACCTCAAAAACAATTACCCCGATTGCCACTGCACCAGGGCAAACGGGAAGAGCTGAGGCTAAGTGCCAGAATTGGCTGATATTTATAGGTGAATGGTCCAATAACTATGGGCATTCCCAGCCAATTAACTACAGCCAACAGATGTCAGCTTTCCCTTAGATGGTTATTAAAAATATGGGGGCCCTCGCTGTTTGTTTCATTCATTACTAATAAATAAATGAAAAAAACGCCAAGGGAAAGCAGATAGTTGTGAGCTGGTGTTATTATTCTGGGAAGCGGCCAATATTCATGGATCTTCCCAGACTATTAATAAGAACTCACAACTGTCAGCTTAGCCTTTACTGGTTATTAAAAAGGGGCCTCACTCGAAACCAAATGAAGTGGGGCCCCACCTATTTTTAATAATCAGCAAAGGATAAGCAGACAGCTGCGGGCTGCTATTAACAGGTTGGAAAGGGGTCATGATTATTGCCCCCCTACCAGACTAGTAGCACCAGCCCTCAGCCGCCCCAGAAATGGCGCAACCATTAGATGAGCCAATTTTGGCGCTTAGCCTCGTCTCTTCCCGCTTGCCCTGGTGTATTGGCAAGCGGGGTAATGGTTTTTGGGTTGTTGTCAGCTGTGTAACATCAAGCCTGGGGTTAAGTAATGGAGAGGCGTATATAAGACACCCCCTGTACTGACCTCGTAGTCAAAAGCAATAAACACACACAGAAAAGTCCTTTAATTGTTAAAAGCACTCCCCGAAAATTACCCTCTTTTACTCAATTATTACCTTTAACCCCTTTCTGACCTCAGACGGGATAGTACGTCCGACGTCAGAACCCCCGCTTTGGTGCGGGCTCTGGCGGTGAGCCCGCATCAAAGCCGGGACATGTCAGCTGTTTTGTACAGCTGACATGTGCCCGCAATAGCGGCGGGTGAAATCGCGATTCACCCGCCGCTATTAACTAGTTAAATGCCGCTGTCCAATGCAGACAGCAGCATTTAACCGGCGCTTCTGGCCATCGGGCCGGAAATGAGCGCATCGCCGACCCCGTCACATGATCGGGGGTCAGCGATGCTTCTGCATAGTAACCATAGTAGTCCTTGAGACCTCTATGGTTACTGATGCCGGTTTGCTGTGAGCGCCACCCTGTGGTCGGCGCTCATAGCAAGCCTGCATTTCAGCTACATAGCAGCGATCTGATGATCGCTGCTATGTAGCAGGGCTGATCGAGTTGTGTCAGCTTCTAGCCTCCCATGGAGACTATTGAAGCATGACAAAAGTAAAAAAAAATGAAAAGAAAAAAAAAATGTGAAAAAAATAAAAAAAATATATAAAAGTTTAAATCACCCCCCTTTCAAAATAAAACAATAATAAAAAAAAAAAATCAAACCTACACATATTTGGTATAATATAGCGGGTGCTATGTAAGTCTATACATAAATCAGTACTTGTTCAAGAGAGAACCACTACTCCCCGACTTCCAATGTGCCAAACTGAAAACGAAATGTTAACCTGCGTCGCCATCTGGTGGCCATTCATAGGCATTACATGATTTGAGTTTTTCATGCTAGGTCCATGGGTATTAGATAATCAGGGGTGTCAGGAGGTCACTGCTCTGGGGTGTCGGGAAGGGGGGGTGGGGTAAGCTCACTGCACTGAGATGTCAAGGTGGTCACTGCTCTTGGGTGTCGGGGGGCGGGCACCTCTCTGGTGTGTCAGTGGGTGTGTGTGTGTGTGTGTGTGTGTGTGTGTGTGTGTGTGTGTGGTCACCGCTCTGGTGTTTCGGGTCAATACTCTGGGGTGTCAGGAATGATTGCCTGTCCTGTAAGTCCTGCAGGCTGTGATCTGGGGGGTCCTACAATGAAATATTAGCAGTAGTAATTACCTTCCCGGTGGCCCCGTGGGAGACATACTTTGCCCCTTCTCTTTTGGCAATCTCCACCTGTTTCTTGGCGATACAAGGACGGGCCAGTGCAGTGCCCAGCAAATAGCGGTCCTCGTAGATGGCGTTGGCTTGGACTGCCGGCCAGATGAAATCCTCCACAAATTCCTTCCGTATGTCCTCAATAAAGACCTGCAGGGGAAGAAGGAGCAGAGCTGAGATACAACGGGGCACATACTGCAAGAGCTGAGATACAAGGGGGCACATACAGCAGGAGCTGAGATACAGGGGGCACATACCACAGAAGCTGAGATACAGGGGGCACATTCCACAGGAGCTGAGATACAGGGGGCACATACCACAGGAGCTGAGATACAGGGGGCACATTCCACAGGAGATGAGATACAAGGGGGCACATACCGCAGGAGCGGAGATACAAGGGGGCACATTCCACAGGAGCTGAGATACAGGGGGCACATTCCACAGGAGCTGAGATACAGGGGGCACATACCACAGGAGCTGAGATACAGGGGGCACATACCACAAGAGCTGAGATACAGGGGGCACATACCACAGGAGCTGAGATACAGGGGGCACATACCACAGGAGCTGAGATACAGGGGGCACATACCACATGAGCTGAGGTACAAGGGTGAATGTACCCACCATTACTGTGGAAAGGTGACTGTAGGACAGGTGACTACTATCTATTACTCCCTGTTATCAGCCATTACTGGGGAGAGGTGACTGTAGGACAGGTGAGTACAATCTATTACTCCCTGTTATCAGCCATTACTGGGGAGAGGTGACTGTAGGACAGGTGACTACAATCTATTACTCCCTGTTATCAGCCATTACTGGGGAGAGGTGACTGTAGGACAGGTGAGTACAATCTATTACTCTCTGTTATCAGCCATTACTGGGGAGAGGAGACTGTAGGACAGGTGAGTACAATCTATTACTCTCTGTTATCAGCCATTACTGGGGAGAGGTGACTGTAGGACAGGTGAGTACAATCTATTACTCTCTGTTATCAGCCATTACTGGGGAGAGGAGACTGTAGGACAGGTGAGTACAATCTATTACTCTCTGTTATCAGCCATTACTGGGGAGAGGAGACTGTAGGACAGGTGAGTACAATCTATTACTCTCTGTTATCAGCCATTACTGGGGAGAGGAGACTGTAGGACAGGTGAGTACAATCTATTACTCTCTGTTATCAGCCATTACTGGGGAGAGGTGACTGTAGGACAGGTGACTACAATCTATTACTCCCTGTTATCAGCCATTACTGGAGAGAGGTGACTGTAGGACAGGTGACTACTATCTATTACTCCCTGTTATCAGCCATTACTGGGGAGAGGTGACTGTAGGACAGGTGAATACAATCTATTACTCCCTGTTATCAGCCATTACTGGGGAGAGGTGACTGTAGGACAGGTGACTACAATCTATTACTCCCTGTTATCAGCCATTACTGGGGAGAGGAGACTGTAGGACAGGGGACTACAATCTATTACTCCCTGTTATCAGCCATTACTGGGGGAGGTGACTGTAGGACAGGTGAGTACAATCTATTACTCCCTGTTATCAGCCATTACTGGGGAGAGGTGACTGTAGGACAGGTGACTACAATCTATTACTCCCTGTTATCAGCCATTACTGGGGAGAGGAGACTGTAGGACAGGTGAGTACAATCTATTACTCCCTGTTATCAGCCATTACTGGGGAGAGGTGACTGTAGGACAGGTGACTACAATCTATTACTCCCTGTTATCAGCCATTACTGGGGAGAGGAGACTGTAGGACAGGTGAGTACAATCTATTACTCCCTGTTATCAGCCATTACTGGGGAGAGGTGACTGTAGGACAGGTGAGTACAATCTATTACTCCCTGTTATCAGCCATTACTGGGGAGAGGAGACTGTAGGACAGGTGAGTACAATCTATTACTCCCTGTTATCAGCCATTACTGGGGAGAGGTGACTGTAGGACAGGTGACTACAATCTATTACTCCCTGTTATCAGCCATTACTGGGGAGAGGAGACTGTAGGACAGGTGAGTACAATCTATTACTCCCTGTTATCAGCCATTACTGGGGAGAGGTGACTGTAGGACAGGTGAGTACAATCTATTACTCCCTGTTATCAGCCATTACTGGGGAGAGGTGACTGTAGGACAGGTGAGTACAATCTATTACTCTCTGTTATCAGCCATTACTGGGGAGAGGAGACTGTAGGACAGGTGAGTACAATCTATTACTCTCTGTTATCAGCCATTACTGGGGAGAGGTGACTGTAGGACAGGTGAGTACAATCTATTACTCTCTGTTATCAGCCACTACTGGGGAGAGGAGACTGTAGGACAGGTGAGTACAATCTATTACTCTCTGTTATCAGCCATTACTGGGGAGAGGAGACTGTAGGACAGGTGAGTACAATCTATTACTCTCTGTTATCAGCCATTACTGGGGAGAGGAGACTGTAGGACAGGTGAGTACAATCTATTACTCTCTGTTATCAGCCATTACTGGGGAGAGGTGACTGTAGGACAGGTGACTACAATCTATTACTCCCTGTTATCAGCCATTACTGGAGAGAGGTGACTGTAGGACAGGTGACTACTATCTATTACTCCCTGTTATCAGCCATTACTGGGGAGAGGTGACTGTAGGACAGGTGAGTACAATCTATTACTCCCTGTTATCAGCCATTACTGGGGAGAGGTGACTGTAGGACAGGTGAGTACAATCTATTACTCTCTGTTATCAGCCATTACTGGGGAGAGGCGACTATAGGACAGGTGAGTACAATCTATTACTCCCTGTTATCAGCCATTACTGGGGAGAGGTCACTGTAGGACAGGTGAGTACAATCTATTACTCCCTGTTATCAGCCATTACTGGGGAGAGGTCACTGTAGGACAGGTGAATACAATCTATTACTCCATCATTAAGGAGGTCAGCTTTGACAGTTTTGTCAAAGGGTAAGGATCCGTCACGCATTGAGAATTGGCGTCCCACAGCACTTCTCAATGTGGACAGGAAGGTTTTGGCTAAGATACTCTTCAACAGGCTGGTGAAGTTTGCACAGGAGCTGAGATACAGGGGGCACATACCACAGGAGCTGAGATACAGGGGGCACATTCCACAGGAGCTGAGATACAGGGGGCACATACCACATGAGCTGAGATAAAGGGGGCACATACCACAGGAGCTGAGATACAGGGGGCACATTCCACAGGAGATGAGATACAAGGGGGCACATACCACAGGAGCGGAGATACAAGGGGGCACATACCACAGGAGCTGAGGTACAAGGGTGAATGTACCCACCATTACTGTGTAAAGGTGACTGTAGGACAGGTGACTACTATCTATTACTCCCTGTTATCAGCCATTACTGGGGAGAGGTGACTGTAGGACAGGTGAATACAATCTATTACTCCCTGTTATCAGCCATTACTGGGGAGAGGTGACTGTAGGACAGGTGACTACAATCTATTACTCCCTGTTATCAGCCATTACTCGGGAGAGGAGACTGTAGGACAGGGGACTACAATCTATTACTCCCTGTTATCAGCCATTACTGGGGGAGGTGACTGTAGGACAGGTGACTACAATCTATTACTCCCTGTTATCAGCCATTACTGGGGAGAGGAGACTGTAGGACAGGTGACTACAATCTATTACTCCCTGTTATCAGCCATTACTGGGGAGAGGTGACTGTAGGACAGGTGACTACAATCTATTACTCCCTGTTATCAGCCATTACTGGGGAGAGGTCACTGTAGGACAGGTGAGTACAGTCTATTACTCCCTGTTATCAGCCATTACTGGGGAGAGGAGACTGTAGGACAGGTGAGTACAATCTATTACTCCCTGTTATCAGCCATAACTGGGGGAGGAGACTGTAGGACAGGTGAGTACAATCTATTACTCCCTGTTATCAGCCATTACTGGGGAGAGGTCACTGTAGGACAGGTGAGTACAGTCTATTACTCCCTGTTATCAGCCATTACTGGGGAGAGGTGACTGTAGGACAGGTGACTACTATCTATTACTCCCTGTTATCAGCCATTACTGGGGAGAGGAGACTGTAGGACAGGTGAGTACAATCTATTACTCCCTGTTATCAGCCATTACTGGGGAGAGGTGACTGTAGGACAGGTGACTACAATCTATTACTCCCTGTTATCAGCCATTACTGGGGAGAGGTCACTGTAGGACAGGTGAGTACAATCTATTACTCCCTGTTATCAGCCATTACTGGGGAGAGGTCACTGTAGGACAGGTGAATACAATCTATTACTCCATCATTAAGGAGGTCAGCTTTGACAGTTTTGTCAAAGGGTAAGGATCCGTCACGCATTGAGAATTGGCGTCCCACAGCACTTCTCAATGTGGACAGGAAGGTTTTGGCTAAGATACTCTTCAACAGGCTGGTGAAGTTTGCACCGCGGCTCCTTTTGGAGGCCCAGCACTGTTGCGTTCCTGTCCGTAGCACTTTCAGTGCTGTTCTGGGTGTCCGGGAGGCCGTGGAGCGGGGCAGGGCAGGCCTTTGGAAGGGGTTCTTGCTGACCCTGGATCAGGCAAAAGCCTTTGATCGGGTCGACCACGAGTACCTCTGGTCCACTCTTTTGAAGTATGGTCTGCCTTGAGGGTTTGTAGACTGGCTTAAGACCTTGTACGCAGGGGCTGAGACTTTCCCTCTGGTAAACAGGTGGATTGGACAACCTTTCAGGGTGGGATCTGGTGTCCGCCAGAGCTGCCTGCCCTTTGCTTTACACGTTTGCGATCGATCCCTTCCTCAGAAGAGTCGATTGTGATCCGTTGGCGGGGGGGGGGGGTGAGGATGGGCAGGTTGGCGCCAGAGGCTATCCTGAGGGTTGTGGCCTACATGGACAACCTCACCGTCTTTGTTTCTTCGCAAGAGGAGGCGATGGTGGTGATGTCAGAAGTGGAGAGCTACTCGGAGGCATCCGGGTCCAAGGTCAACCAGGACAAGTGTGAGAGTCTCTGGCTGGGAGGCGGGGATCCCGCGTTTGATCTTCTGGACACCCTCCCCGAACCGCAAGAACATGCCTTTAATACAGAAGTGTACAACAGGGTGGGCACTTTCATTGGTTGGCCGCGGCTGGCCACTCTGTCCTATGCAGAGTGGGCCTATGGAGCGTTCAGAGACCTCGGGAGAAGGGACTGAGCCACTTTATTCTTAGTCAGCGCAGGTACTTCACTTGGAACGCACGAGTTTTAGTTTCAACGCAGAGTAAAATCCTCCGTGTAGATGAAGTTTGTAGCAGAATCCTAGGTGCCCTGGTGAAGGTGCGTTCTCTGGAGTGCAAAAGACTGGGTGCCCGGAGGGCGGCCCATCTCTGGAGGGGTTTCTCCTTCGGGGTGCCTTAGTCCCTTAGCGCCCCTATATCCTGGTGGTGGGCTGATATCTTTACACCCTAGATTTTTGTTTTGGATTTCTGTTCCCTGAATAGAAGGTTTGCAGGCATCGAACTTGAGCCTTGGGTGGTGAGTATGTAGGTTGTGTTCTGTAATGTTGGGTTATGTATATAGTGTTTTGTATATATTGTATGTATTGTATATAATAGAGGGTCTTAGGTTGGGTGGGAGGATTGGGGGGTTCAATGGTGGTGATAAGAGACTGATCTGGCCTGGCCCAGACCCCGCCTGGGGAAAAACTTTGGGACCTGATCCTAGCTCGGATAATTCCTGAACTTTGTGGCCAGAGCTGGATCAGGGGTGGCGGGGTAGTTAGTGTAGGTGTGTGTTTATATATATTTAAAAAAATAATGATAATGGAAAAAGAAAAAAAAAAGAAAAAAATAATAAAGTAAATAAAATAAAAAAGTTAATTTTGTACACTGTATTGTATTTAGGTTTGTTGTAGGGTGAATGTGGTGGTGTAAGGGGGTGGCTGTAAGGTAAGGCAGTGGGACCAGTAGGGTTTTGCTGTGTTTGCGGTGTTGTATGAATCGGTTTAGTGTAATGTGTTTGTAGTGTATATATTGTATATAATATTGTATATAGGACGGTGTGAATGTAGTTGGGGTTGTATATAGTAGTATGAATGAAGCTGGGCCGGGGATCTTACATGATTTTATACTATGTATTATTTTACGGGGGTATTCATGTAGTTACAGTTATTTTGTTTTCTATTTTATTTGAATTTTTTCTTTCCTGTCCATGATTTGTAGGTCATGAATTTTCTCCATTTTGTTTCCATTTCTGGTTTCTTTCTTTGTGATTTGTGTCTGATTGGAGCTTTGTTCTTATGTTTTGTTCTGTTGTGTTTTATTTGTAATGTATCATAGTTGGTGTCACGTGAAGTATTTTGTATTTAATACAATCTATTACTCCCTGTTATCAGCCACTGGAGGCCGGGTGATATCAGTCGGTCCTGCATTGTTATACAAGTTAGCGGTAGAGATGAGCGGTATCCTGGGTCAGTGACACCTGGGAATCTCTGACCTCCCGGTGTCCCCGGTACGGCATTTGTCGGGGCTGGCGCAATGTGAGGCACAGATGACGATGCACCAACCTCCACTAACAAAAAGCTGCACCAGAAGGTCAGAGATTTGGGGGCCTCTCATCTCGGTGCCACTGACCTGGATGTTGGACGGGACCCTCTGATCTCTAGATAGCGGCCCCCTATGTCACGTTAGTGGTCGTGGCCTCACCTTCTTCGCCCCCAGGCTCAGGGCTTTCTTCCTCGCCTCCTCGAAGTCTTCGTTCTGCCCAATGTTTGCCTGTGGTGGAGACAGATGTAACGAGTCATGTGACCTCTGGCAGCGGCGCTGATTAATATGGAGCCATCATAATCCTAGGCTAGTACTTATTGAGACCCCCCCTCTGTCCTATGGGGAACTACGGGGGTCCTGTCCCTATATTCGCCAACCAGAGGTCAGCAGGGGGGGTTGTCTCCTCTCTGCAGCTTTCTACACACTTTGGCCCGGATTCATCTGGACATGTACTGTGCCGCCATTAGTACTGCCGTGCGCCTCCACAGTGGGGACTCCCATCCCACCCACGGCACAACTTATACGGGTGGGCTTAGCCACGCCCCATTCTGCATATGCCCCGCCTACATCGGCGGATCTGGGCGGGATAAACGCCCAATGTCGCACAGTGTCTGCCGCACCTCTGAGCCGCGCAGAATTCTGACCACATTTAAGCATGAATCGGGGTCTCCATGTCCCAGATCTCTCCTCACTGTCACTGAATGGAAACGTTAATATTTACATTCAGAGGCTGAGAAGACATTTTGTCCCAGTACTTTTCACAGGTGGAGGTTTGTTACATTAGTGTCCAGACTCTGGGGACAAGGGGGAGCTCTGGATGTTCCTTACAGAGAATTGTGCAGGCTGGTACAAGTGTAACAAATCTTCAGCTGTGAAAAGAATTAGGCTCAGACTCGGAATATTAACACTAACGTTTCCCTTCACTGACAGCAAGCGGAGATCCTGAAACTAATGAAAAGAACCGCGGGACGAGAGGACACTGGGCCCTGTGACACAAGCCTGCTGGTGCCCGGGTGTCGCTCCCCGCTGGCATCTGTACAGACTGCGACATCCAAGATTTACCTGAAGGAAATGAGTGCGCCACTCCGTCCCCAGAGAAATGACTCAGCTTCCTCAATGTGGAGCCCGGACCTCACAGCTACTACTCCTCCAAAATCCACACTGCAGAGCCGCCCCTCCCCCACATCTAGTCAGAATCTGACAACCCCAGACCCTAATACTGAGGCACTCGCTAGTTGTCACTTCCCCTCCCCCGCTCCTCAGGAACTGATCTCTCTTTAGTAGTGACAGATTTTTGGGATCTATGAGGCATCAAGCTGTGAGGAGGGCTACCCCAAGCCATGGGACCCCAATATTCACCCATGCTCAGACTTCACTGCCCGCAACTCCCCTCTGTTATCTGCTATTTAAAGTGACAGCGCAGCAAATGTGAGACTGGTCCCAAAGGTGAATGTTTATCTCCAGATCTGCAGCGACAGCAGAATCCCAGCGACAGCTGGCAGGCGACACTGTACACACATATGACAGGGGAGGTCGGGGCCAGCCTAGTCCTGCAGGGCCCAGCACACAGCTTTCCCAGGGTCCTGAATGGCAAACCTGCCACAAATCATGATGAGGTCACCCAGCGCCCCCCCACCTCAGGGAAAATCCATCCGCTCACCAGGTAAGCGATGACGTCATAGCCCTGCTCCTTCAGCCACACCAGGATACAGGAGGTGTCGAGCCCACCGCTGTACGCCAGGACCACCGTGCCTTTACTCTGCGACATCTCGCCTGTGGGAGAGAAAGGAGGAAACTCAGCAATATGGTGCCATTATTTATCCCACATCTAAGCAAGTGTGAGGAGGTACAAGCGGCTGTGACTGCGGAATATAAGCATCATGCGCCAAGACGTGAGCAGACAGTGACCGGAGAACTGGCAAGTGCGCCACGGACAGAGCAGCCACCGGCCACGTGCCCCCCAGGTATGGGACACTGACCAGTGTAATAAGGGTGAGTGGGGGTCTCTATTGTACAGGTGCCGGGGCACTCTCTGGTATATATATATATATACTGCGGGCCCGTCAGCTCCTGTGCACACTGGCCTCGTCCTGGCAGGAGCTGCCGCTCAGGTGTCCATGTATCTCCCCCACCCATCTTCTCTGCTACAACTTACCCAGATTTTAGCGCCTGGAGATGATCTGTTTTCTCACTGATTAGCTGTGTGATCACCGGCCTCCTGAAAAAAAAAAAAAAAAAAAAAGAGGGGAACGCGTCCGTCACTATGGTGGTCCGGGACCAGCAGTTACCATCTGCCATCGACCTCACCTCTTCTATAAGTTTCCTGAGTATATCTGTGTCTGAGAAAGCTGGGTGACTATGGTGGGATAATCGCCAGCTATTGGACTAACCCCTACACTGCCCAGGACCACCAGGGACACTGCGGTAATCGCCAGCTATTATAATGGTCTGTGCCGGGTGGAGCTTCCGGATAAAACACCAGAAGTGGAAACGGATTACATTCCCTGATCGCTCCATCACCCGGAGGGGAAACTACAAAGAGCGGGAAGGAGACGACGAGGGCAGACCACACAGCGGCATCACTGCACATGCCATCATACAGGGATCTATATATATATACATGGCCCTGGGACCCCAGGTCAGCAGAACAAAGGGGCCCCAGCACTCACCAGTCACTATGTAACCCAGCACAGCGCCGTATGTACCAGTGTGGACGCATCTGGTACTGCAGCTACTTCCTATTCTGTAAGTTATGTTTATATGCATAGACCACCAGAAATCCTGACATTAACCCCTTCACTGCCAAAGACCATCAGGGATACTCGCATTAATCCCCATCCTGCTTTATATCCTGACATTAACCTCTACACTTCTTAAGATGCTGATATTAACCCCTACACCACCAGGGATACACACAATAAAACCCGCCCTACACCAAAGTTAACAGTCACATTAACCCTTAAAAAGCCCTAGACCACCTCACATATAATGCTACATTGTCCTAAACCACAAGTAATTCTTGTATTACTCCCCTACAGGGTCCTAGACCACCAGGGCTGTAGATGGTATGTGGTCCTGCCTGTCAGCTAACAGTTAGGACTTCATGAGCTTCTTATTCGGCTTAGATGGATCAGCGCCCGGATTCAAAACCACTTTGATCCCCAGCTATGAAATTTCGGAGGGCACATTGCCCGGAGGTAGATGTGTGGTGTCTGGCGGTGCGGCCATGTGTAGTCTATGGCACATGTCAGCTCACATTATAGTCAGGACGATGGGACGTGTGTCCGTGTGAGGGGCTAGAGCAGAATAAGCAATAACCAGAACACAGCGACTCATCTGGAAATAACAGCAGAGGGAACGGGCCCGCAGACCCCACTAACCCGCACCCCAAACCTCCGCACCAAATATTAACCTCATAAACAAGTGACCCAGAAGAGACTAAAAAGCAGCTGAAACTTTACTAACTTCATAGAAAAGAGTGATTCAAAGTCAAATACGGCGAGTGAGGGGAGACAATATGCGGTATACAGGACGCCTGCCCTGCGGAGCTGACAAATTACAGCCCCATCTGGAGGTCATAGAAGGAACTACAGGCAGAGTGGTAAACCACTGGTATAATTCCATCTATAATATAGAGGCTTGTAAGACATAGATATTCCAGTGATAATGTTATACAAGGCAATTACTAGTTCTCCAACTAGGTAAAAATTCAATGGCAAATAACACAAAAGAAGAGGGTGCAGAGTTCAGTGAAACTGCAGCCACCACTGGGGGGGGTGGGGTTGGCTCCCTGTATAGAGATACATGGTAAGATTCTGTCTGCAGCCACCACTAGGGGGAGCTCCCTGTGTACAGAGATATGTGATAAGATTCTGCCTGCAGTCACCACTAGGGGGAGCTCCCTGTATACAGAGATACATGATAAGATCCTGTCTGCAGCCACCACTAGGGGGAGCTCCCTGTATACACATACAAGTTAAGATCCTGTCTACAGCCACCACTAGGGAGAGCTCTCTGTATACAGAGATACATGATAAGATCCTGTCTGCAGTCACCACTAGAGGGAGCTCCCTGTATACAGAGATTCATGATAAGATTCTGTCTGCAGCCACCACTAGGGGGAGCTCCCTGTATACAGAGATACATGATAAGATTCTGTCTGTAGCCACCACTAGGGGGAGCTCCCTGTATACAGAGATACATGATAAGATTCTGTCTGTAGCCACCACTAGGGGGAGCTCCCTGTATACAGAGATACATGATAAGATCCTGTCTGTAGCCACCACTAGGGGGAGCTCCCAGTATACAGAGATACATGATGAGATCCTGTCTGTAGCCACCACTAGGGGGAACTCCCTGTATACAGAGATACATGATAAGATTCTGTCTGCAGCCACCACTAGGGGGAGCTCCCTGTATACAGAGATACATGATAAGATCCTGTCTGTAGCCACCACTAGGGGGAGCTCCCTGTATACAGAGATACATGATAAGATCCTGTCTGTAGCCACCACTAGGGGGGGCTCCCTCTATACAGAGGTACATGATAAGATCCTGTGTGCAGCTACCACTAGGGGGAGCTCCCTGTATACAGAGATACATGGTAAGATTCTGTCTGCAGCCACCACTAGGGGGAGCTCCCTGTATACAGAGATACATGATAAGATCCTGTCTGTAGCCACCACTAGGGGGAGCTCCCTCTATACAGAGATACATAATAAGATCCTGTGTGCAGCTACCACTAGGGGGAGCTCCCTGTATACACAGATACATGATAAGATCCTGTCTGTAGCCACCACGAGGGGAAGCTCCCTGTATACAGAGATACATGAGATTCTGTATAAAGGGAGCTCCCCCTAGTGGTGGCTGCAGACAGAGATACATGATAAGATCCTGTGTGCAGCCACCATTAAGGGGAGCTCCCTGTATACAGAGATACATGATGAGATTCTGTCTGCAGCCACCACTAGGGGGAGCTCCCTGTATACAGAGATACATGATGAGATTCTGTCTGCAGCCACCACTAGGGGAGCTCCCTGTATACAGAGATACATGATGAGATTCTGTCTGCAGCCACCACTAGGGGGAGCTCCCTGTATACAGAGATACATGATGAGATTCTGTCTGCAGCCACCACTAGGGGGAGCTCCCTGTGTACATAGATACATGATAAGATTCTGTCTGCAGTCACCACTAGAGCGATCTCCCTGTATACAGAGATACATGATAAGATTCTGTCTGCAGTCACCACTAGGGGGAGCTCCCTGTATACAGAGATACATGATAAGATTCTGTCTGCAGCCACCACTAGGGGGAGCTCCCTGTATACAGAGATACATGATAAGATTCTGTCTGCAGCCACCACTATGGGGAGCTCCCTATATACAGAGATATGTGATACGGGACTGTCGGCAATCACCACTAGGGGGAGCATCCTGCATACAGAGATACATTATAAGGTTCAGTGGAGCTTCCTGAAAGCAGAATCTTATCATGTATCAGTATACAGCGAGCTCCCCCTAGTGGTAGCTGCTGGTATACATTATTTTCACAAGCATGGGGAACAAAACAGAGTGAAATAACATTGTCTTTAGGGAAGTGTTGTAATTACCTTTGTTTTTTACGGGAATTTTTTTTAGTCACTCTTCTTAGAAATTGCGGTTACCCAGAAACCCTTTGAACTCAGACAAGAAGATCAGGTCTAGTAACCCTTAAAATTCCAAATAATGAGCAGGACACATGCACTGACATGCTATAGAAGTGACTTTCTATCCCTTGTGAGGTGCCACAGACCACCACTTAGGAGACAATCGCTTATGTAGCAATTCCCGGATTTATTACAGTTCATTCCATTATATTGGATCCTGTTAACGGCTACAAAGTTTCCCAGGGAGAAGTAGAAGATGCAGCATCATGTATGATGAGATCAGTAGCTTCATGGCAGCTGAAAACCTACAGGTTGGCTAAAGTCTGAGGTGAGCAGCTGGAGGCGGATATGTCCGGTGTCGCGCAATGCTACATGAGAGCAGCTCAGACAGGCAGAGATATCGGAGGGCGCAGAGACACCGGAGGGCGCAGAGACAGATACAGGAGGGCGCAGAGACAGATACAGGAGGGCGCAGAGACAGATACAGGAGGGCGCAGAGACAGATACAGGAGGGCGCAGAGACAGATACAGGAGGGCGCAGAGACAGATACAGGAGGGCGCAAAGACAGATACAGGAGGGCGCAGAGATACTGGAGGGCGCAGAGACACCGGAGGGCGCAGAGACAGATACAGGAGGGCGCAGAGACAGATACAGGAGGGCGCAGAGACAGATACAGGAGGGCGCAGAGACAGATACAGGAGGGCGCAGAGACAGATACAGGAGGGCGCAGAGACAGATACAGGAGGGCGCAAAGACAGATACAGGAGGGCGCAGAGATACTGGAGGGCGCAGAGACACCGGAGGGCGCAGAGACAGATACAGAAGGGAGCAGAGACACCGGAGGGCGCAGAGATAGATACAGGAGGGAGCAGAGATAGATACAGGAGGGCGCAGAGACACCGGAGGGCGCAGAGACAGATACTGGAGGGCGCAGAGACACCGGAGGGCGCAGAGACAGATACAGGAGGGAGCAGAGATAGATACAGGAGGGCGCAGAGACAGATACAGGAGGGCGCAGAGATACTGGAGGGCGCAAAGACACCGGAGGGCGCAGAGACACCGGAGGGCGCAGAGACAGATACAGAAGGGAGCAGAGACACCGGAGGGCGCAGAGACAGATACAGGAGGGCGCAGAGATACTGGAGGGCGCAGAGACACCGGAGGGCGCAGAGACAGATACAGGAGGGAGCAGAGATAGATACAGGAGGGCACAATGATAGATACAGGAGGGCACAGAGATAGATACAGGAGGGCACAGAGATAGATACAGGAGGGCGCAGAGATACCGGGGGGTGCAGAGATACAGGAGGGCGCAGAGAAAGATACAGGAGGATGCAGAGGTACCGGAGGGCGCAGAGATAGATACAGGAGGGCACAGAGATACTGGAGGGTGCAGAGATACCGGAGGGAGCAGAGATATATACAGGAGGGCGCAAAGGTATCAGAAGGAGCAGAGATACCGGAGGGAGCAGAGATAGATACCGGAGGGGGCAGAGGTACCGGAGGGAGCAGAGATAGATACCGGAGGGTGCAGAGATAGATACCGGAGGGCGCAGAGATACAGGAGGGTGCAGAGATACCTACAGGAGGGCACAGAGATATATACAGGAGGGCACAGAGATATAGGAGGGCACAGAGATACAGGAGGGCACAGAGATATATACATGAGGGCACAGAGATATATACAGGAGGGCACAGAGATAGATACACGAGGGCACAGAGATAGATACACGAGGGCACAGAGATACAGGAGGGTGCAGAGATATATACAGGAGAGTGCAGAGATACCGGAGGGCACAGAGATATATACAGGAGGGCACAGAGATAGATACACGAGGGCAGAGATACAGGAGGGCACAGAGATACAGGAGGGCACAGAGATATATACATGAGGGCACAGAGATATATACAGGAGGGCACAGAGATAGATACACGAGGGCACATAGATACAGGAGGGCGCAGAGATACAGGAGGGCACATAGATACATACAGGAGGGCGCAGAGATACAGGAGGGCGCAGAGATATATACAGGAGGGCACAAAGATATATACAGGAGGGCACAGAGATATATACACGAGGGCACAGAGATAGATACACGAGGGCACAGAGATACAGGAGGGCGCAGAGATAGATACAGGAGGGCGCAGAGATAGATACAGGAGGGCGCAGAGATAGATACAGGAGGGCGCAGAGATAGATACAGGAGGGCGCAGAGATAGATACAGGAGGGCGCAGAGATAGATACACGAGGGCGCAGAGATAGATACACGAGGGCGCAGAGATACAGGAGGGCACAATGATACATACAGGAGGGCGCAGAGATAGATACAGGAGGGCACAGAGATAGATACAGGAGGGCACAGAGATAGATACAGGAGGGCACAGAGATACTGGAGGGCACAGAGATAGATACAGGAGGGCGCAGAGATAGAGGGATAGACAGATAGATAGATAGATAGATAGATAGATAGATAGATAGATAGATAGATAGATAGATAGAACCGTATAGAGGGCACCGTGGGCAGCACGGTGGCGCAGTGGTTAGCACTGCAGCCTTTCAGCGCTGGAGTCCTGGGTTCAAACCCCACCAAGGACAACATCTGCAAAGAGTTGTATGTATGGGTTTCCTCCCACATTCCAAAGACAGGGATATTTAGATTGTGAGCCCCATCAGGGACAGTGATGATAATGTGTGCAAAATGTAAAGCGCTGCGGAATATGTTAGCGCTATATAAAAATAAAGATTATTATTATTATTATACTGGAGGGCACAGAGATAGATACAGGAGGGCGCAGAGATAGATACAGGAAAGTGCAGAGATAGATACAGGAAAGTGCAGATACAGGAGGGTGCAGAGATATATATAGGAGGGTGCAGAGATATATATAGGAGGGTGCAGAGATATATACAGGAGGGCGCAGAGATATATACAGGAGGGCGCAGAGATATATATAGGAGGGTGCAGAGATATATATAGGAGGGTGCAGAGATATATACAGGAGGGCGCAGAGATATATACAGGAGGGCGCAGAGATATATACAGGAGGGCGCAGAGATATATATAGGAGGGCGCAGAGATAGATATAGGAGGGCGCAGAGATAGATACAGGAGGGCGCAGAGATAGATACAGGAGGGTGCAGAGATATATACAGGAGGGCGCAGAGATATATACAGGAGGGCACAGAGATATATACAGGAGGGCACAGAGATATATACAGGAGGGCGCAGAGATATATACAGGAGGGTGCAGAGATATATACAGGAGGGTGCAGAGATAGATACAGGAGGGCGCAGAGATATATACAGGAGGGCGCAGAGATATATACAGGAGGGCGCAGAGATATATACAGGAGGGCACAGAGATATATACAGGAGGGTGCAGAGATATATACAGGAGGGTGCAGAGATAGATACAGGAGGGCGCAGAGATATATACAGGAGGGTGCAGAGATATATACAGGAGGGCACAAAGATATATACAGGAGGGCACAGAGATATATACAGGAGGGCGCAGAGATAGATACAGGAGGGCGCAGAGATATATACAGGAGGGTGCAGAGATAGATACAGGAGGGCGCAGAGATATATACAGGAGGGTGCAGAGATATATACAGGAGGGTGCAGAGATATATACAGGAGGGCACAAAGATATATACAGGAGGGCACAGAGATATATACAGGAGGGCGCAGAGATAGATACAGGAGGGTGCAGAGATAGATACAGGAGGGTGCAGAGATATATACAGGAGGGCGCAGAGATATATACAGGAGGGCACAGAGATATATACAGGAGGGCGCAGAGATAGATACAGGAAGGTGCAGAGATAGATACAGGAGGGCACACAGATACCGGAGGACACAGAGATAGATACAGGAAGGTGCAGAGATAGATACAGGAGGGCACACAGAGGGGCAGGATACTCACAGTGCTGCTGCTGCTGGATCATTTGTTGCTGCTGTCTCCAGTAGTTCCTTATAGCAGAGGCGGGCATGGGAGGGCTGGGGGTGTGTGTGTGACGTCATGTGCCCAGTACCTGCCCCAGTGAGAAGGGAGGGGGGGGAAGGGGGGGGGGATGGTCACCTGGGAAAGTCTCAGGCAGGAGGGACAGTACTGGGAATAGTCATCATCATATTAACCTCGTCCTGCCTGGAAGCATTCATCAGCCAGCTGCCCATAACAATGCTCATCTACAAATCCCCCATTACAGTGCGTCATCCGCAGACCCCCATAACAGTGTATCATCCGCAGATCCCCCATAACAACGCATCATCCGCAGATCCACATAACAGTGCATTATTGCAGATTACGTACAACAATGCATCATGCGCATATCCCTCACAACAGATCATCGGCAGATCCTCCATAATAGTGCGTCCTTAACAGATCCCCCACAACAGTGCACTATCTGCAGATTTCCCAAAAAAATAATAATCCACAGATGCCCATAACAATGTATCATCTGCAGATTACCAATAACAAGGCATCATCCGCAAATCCCCTATAATAGTGAGTCATCTGCAGATCCCCAACAACAGTGCTTCATCCTCAGCTCCCCATAACAGTGCGTCATCCGCAGATCCCCATAACAGTGCATGATCCCAGATCCCCTATAACAGTGCATGATCCCAGATCCCCCATAACAGTGCATGATCCCAGATCCCCCATAACAGTGCACAATCTGCAGATCCCCATAACAGTGCAACATCCCCAGATCCCCCATAACAATGCATGATCCCAGATCCTCCATAACAGTGCATCATCTGCAGATCCCCCATAACAGTGCATCATCTACAGATTGCCATAACAGTGAGTCACATACAGATCATACATACGAGCGCATTATCCACAGATCCCTCATAACAGAGCATCATGAACAGATCGCCAATAACAGTGCATCATCTGCAGATCCCTCATAACAGCACACCATCCTCAGATCCCCATTACAGTGGATCACATACAGATCCCCCATAGCAGCACATCTTTCCACAGATCCCTGATAACAGGAAGTCATCCGCAGATCCCCTACAACAAGAGCCTCATGCAAAAATCCCCCATAACAGTGCAGTACCCCCGTAACAGTGCGTCTACAGCTCCCCCATTACAGCGCATCATCTAGTGTGTGGGCGGGGGTCCCTGGCCTCCAAGGGGTCTCCGGTCTTTTACAATTGAAGTTCAATTATTTTTGACATTTTTCCACATTCTTTGTGTTTCATGATGTCACTATTTTCTAGACAACTGCTTGCTGTCAGTGAATGGAATTATTTGTGCTCTCATTTTGACCTCATACTTCTCCCAGCTGAGGGTTTGCCACAGTTGTATCCGGTCCAGACAACCCTCTGTGTGCCCCAGAGATCCCCAGCACAAAGCTGTTCCCTGACAGTGTGTTACAATGTATCAGTCTACAGATGGGGGGATTTTCTGGATTCCCTGCAGTTTAGGGGTCACATCTCTCCTTCACTTGTTTTATCTCCCAGTTGATGATGTGACCTCTGACCCCACAGCCAATCATGTGATATTTAGAAAGAAGCGGCTGATAATGTGACTGCAGATCAAACGGCGCCCGGCTGCGTGCCACTAGGTTGTGCAACACGCCAGCAATTGGGAAATAAGCTGGTGACCCTGGGAGCCGCTGTCCGGAGTACATAGGAACCCAAAATTCATACCCTGGCCCTGTAGACAGAGCTGGCTCCAGATTTTCATGGGCCCCAGGCGAAAGAGTCTCAGTGGGCCCCTTCAACACATACCACAATTCATGATGCACAGATAAGAAATATAGTACAATGCCAAAGATTTCACTTCTAACATTACATGAGTCATATCTATTGTAACTTCAGCAGTACAGTATAATGGGCACGACAATTAATCTCCATTATCAAACATTACTGGGGACAGGTGACTGCAATCTGTTACTCTCTGGTATCAGCCATTTCTGGGGAAGGAGACTGTATGACAGGTGCCCACAGTCAGTCACACCCTGCTAGGAGCAGCACCTGTCTTGTGAGCTCCAGCACTTCCAGGAGGAGGCCCAGAGTCTGCCTCTCTTCTCCCCAGGGAGAGGCAGGCTTCCTGGGAGGCCGGCATGGCTTCCCATGCTTCTGTTCACCGATCTGTGCCGACGGGGGACAGAGAGCAGCAGCAGCAGAAACCGGCCCAAGAGGGACTGAGGAGATCGGGACGGGTGAGGAAAACCATACCCACCTTCATAAACCCTGAGACGGCTCATCGTCTGCCCAGAGAGGGAGACAGGGGCACCCCAGGAAGAAGAGCCCAGGAACATCCTGGGGGGAGAAGAGGTCCGGCGTGTCCACGAGTACCTTTTCCTCCCGAGTGGTCGCCATGCTACGTGAGTACGAGGACGCCGGCAAAGCACGGACTGTGCTGAAGGAGGAGCTGCGGGTGGCCTGAACACCCAAGCCTCTAATAAGGAGAGACCCGCGACCTCCCAGAGGTTCAGAGCCCTCAGAGATGAGGTGGTCCGGTTAGTGTGCCTCCGGGAGGGGATTGAGAAAAGCGCAGGTCCCTTCCTGGAGAGGTTTAAGAACCAGCGGCGGTTCTCAGAAATGAAGGGGTTAAATACCTCAGGAGAGCCGCCAGCCGGAGTCCTAAACGAAGAGGAGGAGGACGACGACGTGGCTGTGACTGGAGTCCTACAAGCTGGAACAAGCCGGGAGAGCGAGTCGCAGAGCCGACAACAGGGAAGCAGCCTCCCAGCACGGCAGAGGACTCTGACAGCACAGGCTGGAGTGTCAGCGGAGGAAGAGGAGGAGGGCGGTCTGCTAAAGGAGATCCGAGAGCTGGAGTCTCCAGTGAACCTGGAGCGCTTTTCCTTTGATGAGGACGAGCCAGCAGAGGAAACCAAGAAGAGTAAGAAGAAGACTGCACAGGAGGTGGTGATCTACAAATATGTACCTATGGCTGATGTTACACCTACCACCTCCTGTGTAAACCCCACCAAACCTAAAGGCACAGGCTCAGCAGTGGGTCCGGGGCATAGACAAGGTGGGGAGAGGAGGAGGACGTCCGGCGGTGCTGCCGTCTGTGGGGGGGGAACAGTGCAGGGGCGAGGCTGTGGTGGTACTCACAGCGCCGGACATAGAGGACCCCGAGGAGTTTCCCTCCCTGCCCTCTGCGGCTAAGCCGGTTATCGGCGGGGTCGGGGAGGGTGGGGGGGGGGGGAATGTCCACGCCGTTGCAGAAGGGGGACGGTGTGGGCAGACTCCATCCCTGCTCACTATGGCTGAGCCGGCCGACGCCGGGGCTGTGGGGAGCAGGTCCGAAAAACAAGGTTCGGCGAAAGGGGGGCGCACTGTTGTGACAAAGGCGCAGTGCGCCTCAACGGAGAGGGGGCACGCGGCTGCGATAGGGGAGCAGTGTGTCCAAAAAGCACAGAAAAAGCAGGATAAATAATCTGCAGGGAACACTGGGCGTCCTGCTGCGACAGGGGGACAGAGTGCTCCAGCACCCAAGCGTGACACCAGGACCCCAAAGTCTGTGGGTGCAGGGCAGGAGGCGCCCCCAAACAAGCAGCGGGCCTAGAACAATAAAGTGAAAACTGCTGCAGTAGGGGGGCAGGGCACTCCAGAGACACAACAGAGCACCAATCAAAGGAAAACAGGTGTGGTGCTGCACCCCTCCCCCGGTCCAGCAGGTGATTGGCAGCTGTCACACATTTCTCAGCATGCGTTTAAAAAACGCAAACGCATGAAAAAACGCATGTAAGCGCATCAAAACGCCGCTTTTTTTCACCAGATGCCAAAACGCATGCGTAAAAAAAACACAGCGTTTGCACGCGTTTACATGCGTTTTTTCACCATGCTTTTTTTTGCGTTTTTTACCGCAAAAACGCACCCAAAAAAACGCAAATGTGAAACCAGCCTTAGTGCAGAGAAGCCAGACACAACACACAAGTGAGGAAGGAATGGATGTGACTGTGGAAGGTGCAGAGAACACTGGGACAAATGGTGGTGAGAATACTGGTAAAAAAGTGACAGGAAGTGGTGACAATGGTTAGGGGAATGATGGGAGTAGTAGTGGAGTGAATGATGGAAGTAGTGGAGTTGCAAATGATGGGAGTAGTGGTGGAGTGAATGAGGAGAGCATTACTGGTGTTGGTGGAGGGGAGCTAGGTAGTGGTCCCACTGCCCCCCCAGCGGTGGCGGGGGCTTCAGCCCCAAGCTATTCAGGGGCTGTCACTGCTGGGGGTAGAAGTGCGCCCTTGTCTGGTGACCCTGAGGATGGTGACTTGCAACAGCGCTTCCTGGACGCCCTGAGGAAAGGGGAGAGTTCCATCAATGTAGAGGGGAGGGAGGTTGATCTGTCTTTCTGGATAGAGAGACACGGTCTTTCCGCCTTCTGAGATAGAGGGGCAGAGACTGTCTGGTCTCTGCCGACACCGGGGCAGAGGAGTAACAGTAGGAACGTAGCCCGTATTCAGTGGGTAAGTAAGGATGCCTGTCCTTATCGGTCAAAGGTTGCTGAGCTCCTGCTGGGGATGGGCTTCAAGGCATATGACATCTTCGCCTTGATCCATCCCTATGGGACCTTCTACTTCAATGTCAGCTTCGTGAGACCGGAGGGCCTTGAGCTTTTCTGGTCTCACCATGAGCTGGCTTGGGGTCGCCCCGAATGGCAGGGTTTCCTCCCTGTAGCAATATCCCGCCAGAACTCAGTCAGGAAGGTGACCGTTTTGACCAGTAACGAGTCACTTTCCTGTGTCGACATCTCCACCTGGGTTGGACGATACAGCGACATCGTCGGTATTCCCTAAAAGTAAAAGACCCTAGACGACCCTGTTATCTGGTCAGGAGCCTGGACCTTCATGGTGAAATTGAAGGTTTCAGGAAACACCGTTACCCATATCCCTTCCTCAACATTTTTGGGGAGGGACAGGATCTTGATTTTCTCCGGGGGCAGCCTAAGGTCTGTCACAGGTGCAGCATCCCCACACACTTCAGTGCGCAGTGTACCACCCAGAAATGCGCACTGTGTGGGGACCTTGGCCATCTCGCTGCTATCTGTGGCAGGATTAGGTGTAACTTGTGTGGTGACCTCAGTCACCCGTTCAGTCGCTGTCGCGTTCCTTTGCCAATGCGGTCCTGAAAGCGGCGAGTGCGGGACAGGCGAAAGCCGGGACTAATCTCGCCAGTGAAGTGACCGGCAGAGGAGGCAGGGAACTGGTGAGGAGCAGGCTGCCGCCATCCAATATTAGGCGGCAGGAGCAGCGCCATGGGAACAGGGGGCAGGGAGTAATGACCCTAAACTCTGACCCAGGTGCTTCACTTGCAGCTGAGGATCCTAGAGACAGCAAATTGAGCGAGGAAGTCAAGAGACTTGAAAGGGAGGAGCAAAAGGACGCCATGTCTGCCCAGGAACCTTCGTCCGGTGACAGTCTGGATGACGGGGAGTAGTCACACCAAAAGAAAAAGGGTAACAGGAAAACAACTAAGGATAAGAGGGGGTCCGTCCTCGAGCCTCCTCCTTGGAGTGCGACCCCTCTGACTCCGTAGCCCTGATCCAGGTGCCATTGGAAGGTCCAGCCGCCCCCCCTCTGGTGGATCTCTCTAACCGGTTCCGGGCCCTCCAGGACTCCCCTCCAGAGGGGGGCGATGGGGACCCGCAGGTTGCGGGCGGGGTTGTTGGGGCTCAGGAGGTTGCTGGGTCTTCATCTCAGGGGGCAAATACAAAGCCTTCTGGGGGGGGGGGGGACTACCTCAGGACCAGGGCAGGGCCAGAGTGTATGTGAGGAGAGAATGGATGAGTCTGTTTGTCTTAAGCGCACTAAAAACTCATCATTGTCAGAGGAAGAGGGCGAAACTGTTGGGGGTGGGAAGAAAAAGGCTATCTAATTCAATCAATCATGATGGCGGCACCCACCCCGTTGATGCTGGCAGCCATTAATGTTGCCAGCATAAAGTCAGAAGCGGCAAGGTACAAGGCCTTTCGTTTTCTCGGCCAACTTGACGTCGACATTTTGTTTTTGCAGGAGACCAGGTTGACCGACCTATCAACCATGCATAAAGCAAGGCGGGAGAGGAGGTACAGGCCCTCCTACTGGTCTCTTGCGGCCGAGCCGTATAGTGGGGTGGCGGTCCTTTTTAAGACCGCAGTGGTTGAATGCAGACGATTGATTGAGTCAGAAATGGGGAGATGCTTGATCCTAGATGTCTCCATGGGGGGACAGGAGCTTCGGCTCATTAACATCTATGGTCCCCAGTCCAAGTGGGTCTGAAAATGTCTCTTCATAAAGATCAAACCTTTCATATTTTCGAGTCGGCAGGTGGTCTTTGGAGGGGATTTCAACAACGTCACGAGACTCTGTGATAGAGGAGGTTCCGGAGACTTACGATTTGCGTCGCGCTAAATAGGATAGTAAGGGAGGTGCGCCTGGTGGATGTCCACATCCGGCACAACACAGGCCACGCGGGATTCACCTTTTTTTTTTAGAGGTAATCAGTGCAGGTCTAGGTTAGACAGGTTTTATTTGAAGGAGGAGGCTGTCTCATCACCGTTGTCGGTTGTGGAGATGGAGTTCTCCGATCACTGTTTGATTATGTTTTCTCTGAGTGTTACAGAGACTCCTCGGATGGGAAAAGGTTATTGGAAGCTGAATTCGTCACTCCTTCAGGAAGAAGCTGTTAGACGGTCCTTTGAGGAATTTCTACAGAGCCAGGTACCGTTGCTGGGCCTAAGTAACACTAAGTCTGAGTGGTGGGAGATGTTCAAACATCGGGTGGCGAGAATCTTCCGGCAACTCTCGAACCTCAGAAGCCTGAACAGGGATCGCCTGTATCAAAGCCTGAGGAGGAAACTCGAGCATCTTGCCTCGACTGGGGGTAGCCGTGAGGCGATCTCCAGTGTGAAATCCTTGCTAATGACGTGTCAGTACGATAGGCACGCATCTTTGGTTTTTGAGAGGGACTACGGGAAGTACTACTCGCCCGACCCTCACAGAAGCTGCAAGATGTCAGTGAATAGTAAGATAGTGACGGGGTTGATGGACAGTACGGGATCCCTGAGAAGGTCCAGATCAGGGATCTTGGAGGTCGTCAGTTCATACTACTCGCATCTCTTGGGGAGGAAGGAACTGGATCGTGACAAGATGTCGGCTTTCCTGGCTGAAGCTGTTCCTGAGCCAGGGGCTGACCTCTCGCTGGGCGGTTTGGCAGAAGCGATCAAAGAAGAGGAAGTGAGACTGGCAATCGATGGGCTCCGGACCAAAAAAAAAAAAAAAAAAATCGCCAGGTCCGGATGGCTTAACATCAGAGTTCTTTAGGACCTTTAGGGACTCCTTGGTCCCCCTCTTGACTCAGGTGTTTAATGAGTGTCTCTCCTCGGGCACTCTACCGAGATCACTAAGGTGGTCGGCTTTGATCATTTTGTCAAAGGGTAAGGATCCGTCACGCATTGAGAATTGGCGTCCCATAGCACTTCTCAATGTGGACAGGAAGGTTTTGGCTAAGATACTCTTCAACAGGCTGGTGAAGTTTGCACCGCGGCTCCTTTCGGAGGCCCATCACTGTTGCGTTCCTGGCCGTAGCACTTTCAGTGCTGTTCTGGGTGTCCGAGAGGCCGTGGAGCAAGGCAGGGCGGGCCTTTGGAAGGGGTTCTTGCTGACCCTGGATCAGGCAAAAGCCTTTGATTGGGTCGACCACGAGTATCTCTGGTCCACTCTTTTGAGGTATGGTCTGCCTGGAGGGTTTGTGGACTGGCTTAAGACCTTGTACGCAGGGGCTGAGACTTTCCCTCTGGTAAACAGGTGGATTGGACAACCTTTCGGGGTAGTATCTGGTGTCCACCAGGGCTTCCCTCTTAGCCCCTTGCTTTACGCGTTTGCGATTGATCCCTTCCTCAGAAGGGTCGATTGTGGACCGTTGGCGGGGGTGAGGATGGGCGGGGTGGCGCCAGAGGCTATCCTGAGGGTAGTGGCCTACGCGGACGACATCACCGTCTTTGTTTCTTCACAAGGGGAGGCGATGGTGGTGATGTCAGAAGTGGAGAGCTACGCGGAGGCATCCGGGTCCAAGGTCAACCAGGACAAGTGTGAGAGTCTCTGGCTGGGAGGCGGGGATCCCGCTTTTGATCTTCTGGACACCCTCCTGAACCCCAAGAACATGCCAAAGTCCTAGGCATCGAATTTGGCCAGGGTGATAACCCCACAAAAAACTGGGAAGGCAGAATCAAAGGTCTCGCCCAAAGAGTGGACCAATGGAAGGGTTGGACCTGTGCAAAGCTTTCCTGCTCCCCTTGCTAATCTACCTGGGTAGCGTCTGTGTCTTGCCAGAGCCTCTCTGGACACGGGTCTACAGTCTGTTCTTCCAGATGTTATGGGGGAATAGACTAAACCTAGTCAAACGGGAGGTCACTTACCGCACGAGGAGACTAGGGGGGTTTAATATGGTGAACCCTGTGGTGTTCCTAGTGAACACCTTTTTGAAAGTTAATGTGGCAAACCGCTGGAAAGAGAGGGCTCCTCCGTGGGTATTCTCCTGCAAGGGATGGTTTCAGCCTTTCTTCCAGGAATGGGAGACAGGGGGAAGATTGAAGGATCTTCACACACAGCACGGATATCTCCCGGCTTATGTTACCCTGGTTTTGAAAATGATGCGCCGGTGGGGTCTGGGAATGTGGGAAGTGAGGTTCCTTCCAGAGGAAACTCCTCAACATGCGGGTCTTGCTTTCGCATTTTCAGAAACCATTGGTCCTCAAGGACTGCCCGAGTCGGGATCTAGAGGTTTGTTAAATTCTAGCAGGATCCCCAAGAAGTATTGGGACTTGACTTGGCGCTGCTTCCAAGGTAAGTTGTAGGTGAGGGACAATTTAAAGTACAGAAGCTCTGAGGACAGGAATTGTCCCAGTGAGGCTTGCGCTACCATGCTGGAAAGCATGGAGCACTTCCTGCTTCATTGTCCCTTTAATACAGAGGTGTACAACAGGGTGGGCGCTTCCATTGGTTGGCCGCGGCTGGCCACTCTGTCCCATGCCGAGTGGGCCTATGGAGCGTTCAGAGACCTCGGGAGAAGGGACTGAGCCACTTTATTCTTAGTCAGCGCAGTGGTCAGGTACTTCACATGGAACGCACGACTTTTAGTTTACACGCAGAGTAAAATCCTCCGTGTAGATGAAGTTTGTAGCTGCATCCTAGGTGCCCTGGTGAAGGTGCGTTCTCTGTAGTGCCAAAGACTGGGTGCCCGGAGGGCGGCCCATCTCTGGAGGGGTTTCTCCTTCAGGGTGCCTTTGTCCCTTAGCGCTCCTATATCCTGGTGGTGGGCTGATGTCTTTACACCCTAGATTTTTGTTTTGGATTTCTGTTCCCTGAATAGAAGGTTTGCAGGCATCGAACTTGAGCCTTGGGTGGTATGTAGGTTGTGTTCTGTAATGTTGGTTTATGTATATATTGTATATAGTGTATTGTATGTATTGTATATAATAGAGGGTCTTAGTTAGGTTGGGTAGGGGGGCTGGGGGGGTTCAACGGCGGTGATAAGAGACTGATCTGGCCTGGCCCAGGCCCCGCCTGGGGAAAAACTTTGAGGCCTGATCCTAGCTCGGATAATTCCTGAACTTTGTGGCCAGAGCTGGATCAGAGGTAGCGGGATAGTTCGTGTAGGTGTGTGTTTATATATATTTAAAATAAATAAATAATGGAAAAAAAATGAAAAAAATAATAAAGTAATTAAGAAAAATAGTTAATTTTGTACACTGTATTGTATTTAGGTTTGTTGTATGGTGAATGTGGTGGTGTAAGGGGGTGGCTGTAAGGTAAGGCAGTGGGACCAGTAGGGTTTTGTTGTGTTTGCGGTGTTGTATAATATTTGGTTTAGTATAATGTGTTTATAGTGTATATATTGTATATAATATTGTATATAGGACGGTGTGAATGTAGTTGGGTTGTATATAGTAGTATGAATGAAGCTTGGCCGGGAATCTTACATGATTTTATACTATTTATTATTTATAATTTTTACGGTATTCATGTAAGTTATGAGTATTTTGTTTGTTGTCTTTTAGTTTTGCTGTCTTTATTTTATTGGAATTTTTCTTTCTTGTCCCCGGTTTGCAGGTCATTAATTTTCTCCATTTTGGTTCCATTTCTGGTTTATTTCTTTGTGATTTTTGTTGTTTGTTGTCGTCTGATTGGAGCTTTGTTCTTATATTTTGTTCTGTTGTGTTTTATTTGTAATGTATCATAGTTAGTGTCACGTGAAAGTATTTTTTATTTAATAAAAGACCTACAATCTATTACTCCCTGTTATCAGCCATTACTGGTGAAATACTGCAGTATTTTTTTATGGCAGGGGTCCCCATCCTGTAGCTCAGGAGCCACATATTTCTCGCCTCGTGGTCCCATGACTGGTGGCTTGTGGCTGTTGGCCAGCTTGGTGCATGAGCTCCAGGTCCAGCATACAGGTCTGAGGAGCAGATCTGAGTGGTGAAATGTGAGTAGCCGGCCCAGAGGAGCAGATCTGAGTGGTGAAATGTGAGTAGCTGGCCCAGAGGAGCAGATCTGAGTGGTGAAATGTGAGTAGCCGGCACAGACGAGCAGATCTGAGTCGTGAATTATGAGTAGCAGACGCAGAGGAATTGAGAGTAGCCAGCACAGAGGAGCAGGTCCGAGTGGTGAATTGTGAGTAGCCAGCACAGAGGAGCAGATCTGAGTGGTGAATTGTGAGTAGCCGGCACAGAGGAGCAGATCTGAGTGGTGAATTGTGAGTAGCCACCATAGAGGAGCAGATCCGAGTGGTGAACTGAGTAGCCTGCACAGAGGAGCAGATCTGAGTGTTGAATTGTGAGTAGCTGGCACAGAGGACCAGATCTGAGTGGTGAATTGTGAGTAGGCGGCACAGAGGAGCAGATCTGAGTGGTGAATTGTGAGTAGCCGGCACAGAGGAGCAGATCTGAGTGGTGAATTGTGAGTAGCCACCATAGAGGAGCAGATCCGAGTGGTGAACTGAGTAGCCTGCACAGAGGAGCAGATCTGAGTGTTGAATTGTGAGTAGCTGGCACAGAGGACCAGATCTGAGTGAATTGTGAGTAGGCGGCACAGAGGAGCAGATCCGAGTGGTGAATTGTGAGTAGCCGGCACAGAGGACAAGATTTGAGTGGTGAACTGAGTAGCCGGCACAGAGGACCAGATCTGAGTACTAAATTGTGAGTAGCCACAATAGAGGAGCAGATTTGAGTGGTGAATTGTGAGTAGCCAGCGCAGAGGTCCAGATCTGAGTAGTGAATTGTGAGTAGCAAGCACAGAGGACCAGATCTGAGTGGTGAATTGTGAGTAGCTGGCACAGAGTAGCAGGTCTGAGTGGTGAGTTGTGAGCAGCCGGCACAGAGGAGCAAATCTGAGTCATGAATTGTGAGTAGCCGGTGCATAGGAATAGAGAGTAGCCAGCCTCGTGGTCCCATGACTGGTGGCTTGTGGCTGTCGGCCAGCTTGGTGCATAAGCTCCAGGTCCAGCATACAGGTCTGAGGAGCAGATCTGAGTGATGAAATGTGAGTAGCCGGCCCAGAGGAGCAGATCTGAGTGGTGAAATGTGAGTAGCTGGCCCAGAGGAGCAGATCTGAGTGGTGAAATGTGAGTAGCCGGCACAGACGAGCAGATCTGAGTTGTGAATTGAGTAGCCGGCGCAGAGGAATTGAGAGTAGCCAGCACAGATGAGTAGATCCGAGTGGTGAATTGTGAGTAGGCGGCACAGAGGAGCAGATCCGAGTGGTGAATTGTGAGTAGCCACCATAGAGGAGCAGATCCGAGAGGTGAATTGTGGGTAGCCGGCACAGAGGACAAGATCTGAGTGGTGTACTGAGTAGCCGGGCACAGAGGACCAGATCTGAGTACTAAATTGTGAGTAGCCACAATAGAGGAGCAGATTTGAGTGGTGAATTGTGAGTAGCCGGCACAGAGGAGCAGATCTGAGTAGTGAATTGTGAGTAGCAGGCACAGAGGATTTGAGAGTAGCCAGCACAAAGGAGCAGATCTGGGTAGTGAATTGTGAGTAACCTGCGCAGAGGAGCAGATCTGAGTTGTGAATTGTGAGTAAACTGGGCAGAGGAGCAGATCTGAGTGGTGAATTGTGAGTAGCCGGCACAGAGGAGCAGATCTGAGTAGTGAATTGTGAGTAACCTGCGCAGAGGAGCAGATCTGAGTTGTGAATTGTGAGTAAACTGGGCAGAGGAGCAGATCTGAGTGGTGAATTGTGAGTAGCCGGCACAGAGGAGCAGATGAGTGGTGAACTGTGAGTAGCCGACACAGACGAGCAGATCTGAGTGCTGAATTGTAAGTAGCCGGCACAGAGGAGTAGATCTGAGTGGTGAATTGTGTGTAGCCGACCCAGAGGAGCAGATCTGAGTGGTGAATTTTGAGTAGCAGGCACAGAGGCGCAGATCTGAGTGGTGAATTGTGTGTAGCCGGCACAGATCTGAGTGGTGAAATGTGAGTAGCCGGCACAGAGAAGCAGATCTGAGTGAATTGTGAGTAGCCGGCACAGAGGAGCAGATCTGAGTGGTTAATTGTGAGTAGCCGGAACAGAGGAGCCGATCTGAGTGGTTAATTGCGAGTAGCCAGCCCAGAGGAGCAGATCTGAGTGGTGAATTTTGAGTAGCCGGCACAGAGGAGCAGATCTGAGTAGTGAATTGTGAGTAACCTGCGCAGAGGAGCAGATCTGAGTTGTGAATTGTGAGTAAACTGGGCAGAGGAGCAGATCTGAGTGGTGAATTGTGAGTAGCCGGCACAGAGGAGCAGATGAGTGGTGAACTGTGAGTAGCCGGCACAGAGGAGTAGATCTGAGTCGTGAATTGTGAGTAGCCGGCGCAGAGGAGCAGATCTGAGTTGTGAATTGAGTAAACTGGGCAGAGGAGCAGATCTGAGTGGTGAATTGTGTGTAGCCGACCCAGAGGAGCAGATCTGAGTGGTGAATTTTGAGTAGCAGGCACAGAGGCGCAGATCTGAGTGGTGAATTGTGTGTAGCCGGCACAGATCTGAGTGGTGAACTGTGAGTAGCCGGCACAGAGAAGCAGATCTGAGTGAATTGTGAGTAGCCGGCACAGAGGAGCAGATCTGAGTGGCGAATTGTGAGTAGCCGGAACAGAGGAACCGATCTGAGTGGTTAATTGTGAGTAGCCGGCACAGAGGAGCAGATCTGAGTGGCGAATTGTGAGTAGCCGGAACAGAGGAGCCGATCTGAGTGGTTAATTGCGAGTAGCCAGCCCAGAGGAGCAGATCTGAGTGGTGAATTTTGAGTAGCCGGCACAGAGGAGCAGATCTGAGTTGTGAACTGAGTAGCCGGCACAGAGGAGCAGATCTGAGTGGTGAACTATGAGTAGCTGGCACAGAGCAGATGATCTGAGTGGTGAACTATGAGTAGCTGGCACAGAGGAGCAGATCTGAGTTGTGAACTGAGTAGCCGGCACAGAGGAGCAGATCTGAGTGGTGAACTGTGAGTAGCCGACACAGAGGAGCAGATCTGAGTCATGAAATTTAAGTAGCCGGCACAGAGGAGCAGATCTGAGTCGTAAATTGTGAGTAGCCGGCACAGAGGAGCAGATCTGAGTAGTGAACTGTAAGTAGCCAGCAAAGAGAAGCAGATCTGAGTAGTGAACTATGAGTAGCCGGTACAGAGGAGCAGATCTGAGTGGGGAACTGTGAGTAGCCAGCACAGAGAAGCAGATCTGAGTGGTGAATTGTGAGTAGCCGGCACAGAGGAGCAGATCTGAGTGGTGAATTGTGAGTAGTTGGCACAGATCTGAGTGGTGAATTGTGAGTAGCCGGCACAGAGGAGTAGATCTGAGTCGTGAATTGTGAGTAGCCGGCACAGAGAAGCAGATCTGAGTTGTGAATTGTGAGTTAACTGGGCAGAGGAGCAGATCTGAGTGGTGAATTGTGTGTAGCCGACCCAGAGGAGCAAATCTGAGTGGTGAATTGTGAGTAGCCGGATCCGAGTGGTGAACTGTGAGTAGCCGGCACAGAGGACAAGATCTGAGTGGTGAACTGAGTAGCCGGTGCAGAGGACCAGATCTGAGTACTAAATTGTGAGTAGCCACAATAGAGGAGCAGATTTGACTGGTGAATTGTGAGTAGCCAGCGCAGAGGACCAGATCTGAGTAGTGAATTGTGAGTAGCAGGCACAGAGGATTTGAGAGTAGCCAGCACAGAGGAGCAGATCTGAGTAGTGAATTGTGAGTAACCTGCGCAGAGGAGCAGATCTGAGTGGTGAATTGTGAGTAGCCAGCACAGAGGAGCAGATCTGAGTGGTGAATTGTGAGTAGCCGGAACAGAGGAGCCGATCTGAGTGGTTAATTGCGAGTAGCCGGCCCAGAGGAGGAGATCTGAGTAGTGAATTTTGAGTAGCCGGCCCAGAGGAGCAGATCTGAGTAGTGAACTGTAAGTAGCCAGCACAGAGAAGCAGATCTGAGTAGTGAACTATGAGTAGCCGGTACAGAGGAGCATATCTGAGTGGTGAACTATGAGTAGCCGTCACAGAGGAGCAGATCTGAGTGGTTAATTGCGAGTTGCCGGCCCAGAGGAGGAGATCTGAGTGGTGAACTATGAGTAGCCGGCACAGAGGAGCAGATCTGAGTGGTGAACTGTGAGTAGCCGGCACAGACGAGCAGATCTGAGTGCTGAATTGTAAGTAGCCGACACAGAGGAGCAGATCTGAGTTGTGAATTGTGTGTAGCCGACCCAGAGGAGCAGATCTGAGTGGTGAATTGTGAGTAGCAGGCACAGAGGAGCAGACCTGAGTGGTGAACTATGAGTAGCTGGCACAGAGGAGCAGATCTGAGTTGTGAACTGTGAGTAGCCGGCACAGATGAGCAGATCTGAGTCGTGAATTGTGAGTAAACTGGGCAGAGGAGCAGATCTGAGTGGTGAACTGTGAGTAGCCGGCACAGAGGACAAGATCTGAGTGGTGAACTGAGTAGCCGGCGCAGAGGACCAGATCTGAGTACTAAATTGTGAGTAGCCACAATAGAGGAGCAGATTTGAGTGGTGAATTGTGAGTAGCCAGCGCAGAGGACCATATCTGAGTAGTGAATTGTGAGTAGCAGGCACAGAGGATTTGAGAGTAGCCAGCACAGAGGAGCAGATCTGAGTAGGGAATTGTGAGTAACCTGCGCAGAGGAGCAGATCTGAGTGGTGAATTGTGAGTAGCCAGCACAAAGGAGCAGATCTGAGTGGTGAATTGTGAGTAGCCGGAACAGAGGAGCCGATCTGAGTAGTGAACTATGAGTAGCCGGCCCAGAGGAGCAGATCTGAGTGGTGAATTGTGAGTAGCCGGCACAGAGGAGCAGATCTGAGTAGTGAACTGTAAGTAGCCAGCACAGAGGAGCAGATCTGAGTGGTTAATTGCGAGTTGCCGGCCCAGAGGAGGAGATCTGAGTGGTGAACTGTGAGTAGCCGGCACAGACGAGCAGATCTGAGTGCTGAATTGTAAGTAGCCGACACAGAGGAGCAGAACTGAGTTGTGAATTGTGAGTAAACTGGGCAGAGGAGCAGATCTGAGTGAATTGTGTGTAGCCGACCCAGAGGAGCAGATCTGAGTGGTGAATTTTGAGTAGCAGGCACAGAGGCGCAGATCTGAGTGGTGAATTGTGAGTAGCCGGCACAGATCTGAGTGGTGAACTGTGAGTAGCCGGCACAGAGAAGCAGATCTGAGTGGTGAATTGTGAGTAGCCGGAACAGAGGAGCCGATCCGAGT
Organism: Ranitomeya imitator; assembly: GCF_032444005.1. Classification (NCBI taxonomy): domain Eukaryota; kingdom Metazoa; phylum Chordata; class Amphibia; order Anura; family Dendrobatidae; genus Ranitomeya; species Ranitomeya imitator. The sequence continues at coordinate 154,806,486 of NC_091283.1, read as the reverse complement.
GGTTAATTGCGAGTAGCCGGCCCAGAGGAGATCTTAGTGGTGAACTATGAGCAGCCGGCACAGAGGAGCAGATTTGAGTAGTTAACTATGAGTAGCCGGTACAGAGGAGCAGATCTGAGTGGTGAACTGTGAGTAGCCGGCACAGACGAGCAGATCTGAGTCGTGAATTTTAAGTAGCCGGCACAGATGAGCAGATCTGAGTGTTGAATTGTGAGTAGCCGGCACAGAGGAGCAGATCTGAGTGGTGAACTGTGAGTAGCCGGCACAGACGAGCAGATCTGAGTGGTGAACTGTGAGTAGCCGGCACAGACGAGCAGATCTGAGTCGTGAATTTTAAGTAGCCGGCACAGATGAGCAGATCTGAGTGGTGAATTGTGAGTAGCCGGCACAGAGGAGCAGATCTGAGTGGTGAACTGTGAGTAGCCGGTACAGAGGAGCAGATCTGAGTAGTGAACTATGAGTAGCCGGTACAGAGGAGCAGATCTGAGTCGTGAACTATGAGTAGCTGGCACAGAGGAGCAGATCTGAGTGGTGAACTGTGAGTAACCGGCACAGAGCAGATCTGGATGCACATATGCTGGTGTTACGGTTAACAGATAATGTAAGTCTGGTGAGCTGGAGCTCGGAAGATGCTCGATGTGACAGTGTGGTGGGAGAAAACTGAATGGGGCTGCTGTGGGACCTCCTGGATGCTATTATTCTGCCTCGGTATTCACGGTGGAAAATGAAATGCTAGGTGAAATGCCGAGAGACAAAGAAAACCCTATATTAAGGGTCACCAATCTAACCCAAGAAGAGGTGCAAAACCGGCTAAATAAGATTAAAATAGATAAATCTCCGGGTCTGGATGGCATACACCGATGAGTACTAAAATGTACTAGACAAACCATTATTTCTTATATTTAGGGACTCTATAGTGACGGGGTCTGTTCCACAGGACTGGCGCATAGCAAATGTGGTACCAATATTCAAAAAGGGCTCTAAAAATGAACCTGGAAAGTATACGCCAGTAAGTCTAACCTCTATTGTTGGTAAAATATTTGAAGGGTTTCTGAGGGATTATCTCAATGAGAATAACTGTTTACTCCATATCAGCATGGCTTTATGAGGAATCGCTCATGTCAAATCAGTTTTTATGAAGAGGTAAGTTATAGCGTGGAACAAGGTGAGTCATTGGACATGGTATATCTTGATTTTTCCAAAGCGTTTGATACCGTGCCACTCAAGAGGTTGGTACACAAAATGAGAATGCTGGGTCTGGAGGAAAATGTGTGTGTAAATGGGTAAGCAACTGGCTTAGGCTGCTTTTACCCTTGCCGTTTTTTTGCGGCCTGTTATTGCGGGCTGTATCGTCGTAAAAAATGCGGTCTGCTGCAATAATGAACCACAAAAAACTTGCGGATTGCCGTTTTTCAATACTATGGAAGAAGTATTGGGAAAAAAAACGCATTCTGCAGAACCAGAAGTGACGGTGCATCGCAAAAACGGAAGTTGTTTTTGCGGCACCCATTGATTTTCAATGGGGGCCATGTCCGTATGCCATGAAAAAGATCGAGCACGCTCGATCTTTTTTTCACGGCTGCAAATATGGTCCTCACGGCCATACAGTGGAATTTTTGCTGGCCGATTTTGCGGCCCCATAAAAATCTATTGGGGCTGCAAAAATGGCCAGAAAAAAACACGGTATGTGTAAAAGAAGCCTTAGTGATAGAAAGCAGAGGGTGGTTATAAATGGTATGTTCTCTGACTGGGTCGCTGTGACCAGTGGGGACTGCAGGGGTCGTTGTTGGGACCTATTCTCTTCAACACATTAATGATCTGGTAGAAGGATTACACAGTAAAATATTGACATTTGCAGATGATACAAAACTATGTAAAGCCGACAAGAGAAGATAGTATTCTGCTACAGATGGATCTGGATAAGTTGGAAACTTGGGCTGAAAGGTGGCAGATGCGGTTTAACAATGATAAATGTAAGGTTCATGGGAAGAAGGAATCAATATCACCATTACACACTGAACGGGAAACCACTGGGTAAATCTGACAGGGAGAAGGACTTGGGGATCCTAGCTAATGATAAACTTACCTTGAGCAACCAGTGCCAGGCAACGGCTGCCAAGGCAAACAGGATCATGGGGGGGGGGCATTAAAAGAGGTCTGGATACACATAATGAGAGCATTTTACTGCCTCTGTACAAATTCCTGGTTAGACCGCACATGGAGTACCGTGTACAGTATTGGGCACCAGTGCTCAGGAGGGATATAATGGAACTAGAGTGAGTACAAAGGAGGGCAACAAAATTAATAAAGGGGATGGGGGAACTACAGTGCCTAGAGAGATTAGCAAAATTAGGATTATTTAGTCTAGAAAAAAGACGACTTAGGGGTGATCTAATAACCATGTATAAGTATATAAGGGGACAATACAAATATCTCTGAATATCTATTTATACCAAGGAAGGTGGCGGCCATAATGGGGCATTCTCTGCGTCTGGTGGAGAGAAGGTTTTCCCACCAACATAGAAGAGGATTCTTTACTGTTAGGGCAGTGAGAATCTGGAATTCCTTGCCTGAGGAGGTGGTGATGGCGAACTCAGGTGAGGGGTTCAAGAGAGGCCTGGATGTCTTCCTGGAGCGTAACAATATTGTATCTTACAGTTATTAAGTTCTTTAGAAGGACGTAGATCTTGGGATTTATTTTGACGGGATATAGGCTGAACTGGATGGACAAATGTCATTTTTCGGCCTTGCTATGTCTCGGAGTGATTTCTGTGGAAAAGCTTTTGTCATCTTTATACCTGTAATAGGGGCTTTGGTTGCCACTACTGTGAGGGGTGGGAGCTGATTGTGGGACCACTGTGTTATGGGATGAGTGATGTGACGAGCAGTAACTTCCCCACTATTCTCACTACAACCCCCCTTTATTCTAGTTGATGATACATCATGTCTCTGTTGTCCAGAGTCAAGGCCGCTCACTGTTTGCCGCCGCTGTCATCTGACTTCACCTGAGCGTGACACAGACATGTCAGCAGGTTACGACAGCGCTGGAGCAGCCCCAAGTCCCAGCGTAACCTTCAGACCAACCACTACCCCCATCATGTACCATAACCCGATCACGGACGATACTCTCGTGTGAGATTCCAGTATCTGATAATCTGGAGGCTTCAGCCCAAGCAGAGAAATCGCTCCCGATCTTCTGGACCATTATCTAGGACCATCCAATAATCTGGAATAACTGATAGTATGTCTCATTTGTGCCGGATTAAAGGAATTTTCACGTGTAATGAAAAAGGATGCACTTTTTTTTTTTTTTTTTTATAGCTTCTGTGTTTCTCACTTTTTTTTTAATGATCTCTGCTAACTGCCAGTGAATGGAAACAACGGAAAACATTGACAGACCAAATATTATTCCCAGCTGCAGGGTTGTCCCGGTGTATCAGTGAAGGCTAAAAACAGAAGCACTTACCTCTCAGGTGAGTGGAGCGAGACCTCCGGTTACCCCATTAATCACGGTGATTGCTTTGCTGTAAACAGCAGCTGCGGAGTCCTCGCCCCAAATTCTCAGGTGTTGTGCGTGAGGGGAGACGTGATGCTCCGGATAAGACGAGGCGGCGGCTGTCTCTTCCTATTAGCAGTTATCCGGCACAGTGATCATATCGGGATAATTACCAGCACGGCTCCGGCAGGCGCTTACGTAACCAGGAATCTGCAAGTTTCAGGCCAAAAGTCTGTGGCCACTAAGTGACCCCCAAAAAACAAACAGCAGGGTGCAACCACGAGGTAGCGGGGCACAATGCGGCCAATGTTCAGTCAGTGTCGCCCCCCCAATATTGTATGACGAAACTCCCTTTCCTTTTTTTGTCTCCATTTAACAATGTTTTTAACATCACCGTTTGCTGTTCGTGAATCAAAAAATATTCCTTAAACACTAACACCCGTCTGGACCTAACATTGCCTACAGACAGCTGAGGGTTTGTTACAATTGCATCCTGTCTGACACACTGTAACAAACCAGAACATGATGAAGATTTATGCTGCCAAGTTCAGGTCACAGAGAATTGCAACAAACCCTCAGCTGTGAGATGTATTCGGTTACAAGCAATGTTCATCCTCTGACAGCAAGCAGAGATCCTGAAAATGGGAAGAAAATGAACACAAAATACAATAATTATCCCGGGGAGGGGAGGTTATTTGTGATAAAATATCATTTATGCGACTGACAAGGGTCCGACTCCCGGGGGCTCCACTTATTAGCTGAATGAATCTTTTATATGCATAGGCCATCAGTATGTGTAATGATCGGAGCTTCATTATTCTGACACAGTCCCAAATCCCTTGCAGTTACTTGAAAAAAGTTCTCACTACCGGCAAGCACCATTAGGGGGAGCTCACCTCATCCAGCTTTATCTATGCAGCCCAATAATAATGCCTCTTACCTTCCAGTCACATCCAGAGCTGGAGAGCAGTGCATTGTGGGAGCCCACGACTTGTGAAGCTTCTGCTTTGGAGGTGACTGGAGTAAAAGACAAAATGTAACTCAGCACAAGCTACAAAGTATTTATAAAGTTACAAACTTTTCCTAGGGAAGGGGTCCTGTAAATGTAGCCAATCAGGCCCGGCAGATAATAAGAGACGTGGTCCGAGGGGTTTCTGGTAGTCGTTTTATTTCCAGCGGTACAGCAGTTCTCAGAACTGAATGGCATATTGTATCATGCGGATGGAAACTTCTGGAAGCTTCTCTGTGCCAGCGAACAGTCAGGGTGCAGTTGTTGGGGTACACGGGCCCAGTCTCTACCACAGAGATGCAGAAAGTGAAGAGGGAGTGCTCTACGGATACACAATGAAACGCACAAGACGCAGAGGCCTCTGGGTAATGGCACACTCCTGGCATCTTCAGCCCCACCTCCTGGCTCCTCGGGGGCGGGGCCCAGTCCTCATTGGCACAGGAACACTGAACAGCAGAGTTTTTATATCTTACGGTTTATGGCACGTGGATAATTATCGGGTTACGGGATGAGCGCGGGCACTCAGGATCATGGAGAATAAAATAGATCTATACATTTTGGCAGTAATTTCATAGATAAACGATTTTTTTTTTTAAATCTCTAAAAATAACATAAAAGTGGAAAAAAAACAACAACAAAACAACCGTTGACGAGACATAAAACAGCGCAAAAGTCTGAACATGTAACAGCCGTGACAAGGGTATCGCATCCTGTGCACACGGGGGAGGGGTGCAGTGCACATTATGGGGGGACAGGGTTAATAGTTTCTATTTTTATACGTTTTACATTCTGTAGATTAGGATACGTGTTTTTTTTTTAATTATTATTCCTTTCTGTAGACGACGAGACACGAGTATAGCGCTAAAGCTTGGATCTGCTGCCAGTGCTGACAATAATATACTGTCCACCGAGACGCAGAACCTACGGGAAGCCCGAGAGGTCATTGCCGTGCTAAAACACTAACAATAGCCACGCTATAGGGGAAGGGCTGGCAAGGGAGGGGTTTAAAGGGGCATGCCAGCCTTCGTGGCACTCTGCGGAATATTTTAGGAAAGGACCTAAGTGGCGATTTCCCAATATATTGTTAGTAACAGATTTGCTCCCAATGGACGTGAGAGCGCAAAAAAACATAGACCAGGAGGCAAGTCACCTGAGGCTTTCAGTGCTAAGGACACTACGGCAGCCTGCAGGGGACAAACAGGACAATTCCTATAGATCTGGAGCCCTCAGGAAGCCATTCTGCTATTTACACCATATAAGGCGACAACTATTTAAGCCATTTCCTGCAAAGATGGAGGTGCCCTTTAAGTCAACAGAGGCAGCTCCAGTCCAGCAGCCGGCACATAAACGGAGAGAGGACGAGTGAGCCACCATCTTGGCGGCGACGGTGAAACACACGGACACAGGCAGCAGAAGTCCTGTCTTCACAGGATAGTGGTTCATCCGAGGACCATGATATAAAGGTGCGGTCTAGAGGCTACGATACCTCGCGCCTCTGTCTTCTGATTTGCAGCCCCTTCTGGGCGGCCATCATTGTCCAACTATTGATATAAAAATATTATTCTCACCCCGCCCCTTTAATTCTACAGGGGTCTTTTGTTTTAGAAGAGAATGCTTTTTTTTTGTGTGTTTTTTTAGCGCACATGCAGCAGCAGGTCTAGGTTAAGAAGAACCCAAAATAAATTTAAGGGTGAGATGCCCCTTAAAAGGTGCGCATAGACAAGGAGACAGGGCGAGCATGCAGGTGGGAAAAAAAGAGTGACCAGGGTGTAAGAAGAGCGGCCCTTAAAGGGGCAGTGACTAGAAAGGAAGTGCGGAGGCGGAATGAGCAGCAAGGGGAAAAAAAGTGGGAAAGAGAGAAGACGAGAGGGGAAATAAAGTCGGGGTGGTTAGTGGGTTAAATATGGCGGCAAAGCCTGGAGTCTGCTGCTATATGACACAGGGGTGACCCCTCCAGTATTGTGGGTGGGGCGTTATTTAGGGGTAACTATAGAGGGGTCCGCACCAAAACACACTGTAACACTGATAACCGCGTCCGTTTTACGGTATCGCTGGTCGCTTGCGGGATTCTCCTATGTCAGGAGGGGTTTTTTGGCTACTCGGTCCAACAGTCGGGTTGATATGGAGGAGTGTGGGGGTCTTATTTTCCTCCTGTATTTGCTCGCCCCGAGGTCCTTACATCAGCAACACCTCTACGAATCTACAACAAAACACACGTGAAATATGTTAGGGAGCGGCAAAAACAACTGGTCTTCGGTGCCATGGTGCCTCAGAATACGGCCAGCACATTTACAGCGTGGACATAATCTCTGCTTGCTGTCTGCGAGTGGAAGAGGCGGAGAACCTGCCCTGACCCCTCACTGAGGGTATGATGGCTTGTTACATGGTTTCAGATTCCAGGCTGGACATGGCTGTAATGAACCCTAAGCTGCAAGAAAATGTTCGGTCAGGATGGGTCATCGGCCTCAGCATGGAACTAAGACCTGTTCTATTCACTGACAACAAGCAGAGATCTTCAACACAATAAAGAACACTACAACTTCAATTCAAGGGTAAACCTTAAAAGGGTAAATGTTGCAGTGCATTGTCTTGATGCTGCGCCCCCTTTTCTGCACTGATCTTGAGGCAGAATTGTGAGTGCAGCTCTGGAGGGTTGGCATAGAGGTTACATTTCATTACCTCGGAGCAATGATCTGGAGGTCAGTGTAAAAAATAACGTCCTTTATTATGAGGCCGGAGGAGTCGCCCCCTTGATAAAAAATAAACTATGAGCCACAATATTACAAAGAGGACGGCAAGACCACCGAGAACAAACATGGTGAGACGGGCAGACATGCGCAGAGGCTCGGGGACGGCGGTGACAAGACTCGCTATATGCTCCTGTCTCTACAATATACACATATTCTTAGACCACAGTCCAATAATCCGGAAACACTGATCCTCTGCTATGGGAAGACGTCTGTCCTGTCTCTGCTCCATACTAAGCCTCATACGCTCATCATCCCGGGGTACGAAGAGCATCCACGGGCAGCCGCACACAGTGGGCATTAACAATGGCTCCTTTTTTGGTGCCACAGAGTCCTCGGCAATGCACATTTAATACCATGTCTCACAGGCGCACTATAGTATGCAACGGTGTCCGCGCCAAGCCACAACATTCCAGTAATTCGTGTTGAGATGAATGGCAGATTATGGGACTTTTCTGGATGTGTGCGTCCTATCAACATTACCAGCTGGAGCTATGACCATGTTGGAGAAGTGGGGTTGGGAGGAGTACTATGGGGCAGAGCTATGGATTTAGGGGCAATTCTGGGCACTTACAGCCTTTGCTCGGTTATTATTGCAGCCATGAACGCAGAGTCTAAATGGCGGGGTGCCGCTCCCCTCCCCCGCACAGGCAGACAGGCCTAGATATAGGTCTTCGCACCTTTGGCGTTTTTGTCCAGGTACACTTCGATATAGGACGTGGGGACGTAGCCCTCCTCCTCCTCGTTCCTGCGGATCCGCGTCCAGCCGTCACCCTTGTCTTCCTCAATAACACTCAGGACTTCTCCCTCCGACACGGAGATGGTTCCTTCGTTTTCACCTGGATGGACAAGACCGAGTGTCAGCACCAATCCGGTCAGATGCGATGACACGGTTGCACGGTGGGGGCACAAACGTTACCATCAAAGGGGTATAAGGCCTTGCAGGTTCCTATGGTAGGGAGCGGCTCCTCGTCATCGAAGTCGTCGTCAAACTCCGTGGGCGTCACCTTCACCTCCGTCTCCTGGCTCTGATCTTCTGTATAACTCCCATCTGGACTGCTCAAGAGACAAAGTCATACAATCACTATAGCAATACACCCCACGGCCAGCAGGGGGCTCCCCTGTCCGAGCCTTACACTCTCTACATATCCACACATACAGTTAGGTCCGCAAATATTTGGACAGTGACACAAGTTTGGTCATTTTCACTGTTTACTAAAAACATTATCTATCAATACATTTATTATTAAAACATTTCTACAAAATCAGTAATTTGAGAGATATTGGAGCCCTAATGTTGGTATCCATTATTTGTGTGTATGTGTTTTTGTTAATGTATGTGTATTCACTTTAGGAGACACCAGGGACAGCCGTCGTTGAGCAGGGGCATTGTGTCGAATGCTTAGCCTACCTGCCTGCGGAGGTTGACCTTTTCTCATCATTGAAACCGCAAAAACTCTTGCTGTCGCTCTTAGTCACCCTCATCCAGACTACTGCAACTCTCTTCTGATCGGTCTCTCTCTAACCAAACTCTCTCCTCTCCAATCTGTCATGAATGCAGCAGCCAGGGTTGTATTTATATCAGGCCGTTTCACTGATGATTCTACCCTGTGCCAGTCATTGCACTGGTTACCCATTTGCTACAGAATACAATACAAACATCTCTCACCCACACTCTCCACAGTTCTGCACCAACCTATATCTCATTGCTCATTTCTGTCTATCGCCCTACACGTGCTCCATTCTGCAACTGACCCAAGACTAACATCAATACTAAACCTTGCACCACCATCTTCAAGACTTCTCTTGTGCTGTGCCAGTTTTCTGGAATGCACTACCCCAAAGGATCAGACTAATATTTAGACCCCATGCTTTTAAGCGTGCTTTAACCCCTTTACCCCCAAGGGTGGTTTGCACGTTAATGACCGGGCCAATTTTTACAATTCTGACCACTGTCCCTTTATGAGGTTATAACTCTGGAACGCTTCAATGGATCCTGGTGATTCTGACATTGTTTTCTCGTGACATATTGTACTTCATGACAATGGTAAAAATTCTTTGATAGTACCTGCGTTTATTTGTGAAAAAAAAGGAAATTTGGCGAAAATATGAAAATTTTGCAATTTTCCAACTTTGAATTTTTATGCAATTAAATCACAGAGATATGTCACACAAAATACTTAATAAGTAACATTTCCCACATGTCTACTTTACATCAGCACAATTTTGGAACCAAATTTTTTTTCGTTAGGGAGTTATAAGGGTTAAAAGTTGACCAGCAATTTCTCATTTCTACAACACCATTTTATTTTAGGGACCACATCTCATTTGAAGTCATTTTGAGGGGTCTATATGATAGAATGGTGTCACACTTGGGTATTTTCTAAAAACTACACCCCTCAAGGTGCTCAAAACCATATTCAAGAAGTTTATTAACCCTTCTGGTGCTTCACAGGAATTTTTGGAATGTTTAAATAAAAATGAACATTTAACTTTTTTTCACAAAAAATTTAATTCAGCTCCAATTTGTTTTATTTTACCAAGGGTAACAGGAGAAAATGGACCCCAAACATTGTTGTACAATTTGTCCTGAGTATGCCAATACCCCCCATGTGGGGGTAAACCACTGTTTGGGCGCATGGCAGAGCTCGGAAGCGAAGGAGTGCCATTTGACTTTTCAATGCAAAATTGACTGGAATTGAGATGGGACGCCATGTTTCGTTTGGAGAGCCCCTGATGTGGCTAAACATTGAAACCCCCCACAAGTGACACCATTTTGGAAAGTAGACCCCCTAAGGAACTTATCTAGAGGTGTGGTGAGCACTTTGACCCACCAAGTGCTTCACAGAAGTTTATAATGTAGAACCGTAAAAATAAAAAATCATATTTTTTCACAAAAATTATCTTTTCGCCCCTAATTTTTTATTTTCCCAAGGGTAAGAGAAGAAATTGGACCCCAAAAGTTGTTGTACAATTTGTCCTGAGTACGCTGATACCCCATATGTATAATGCAGAGCCGTAAAAATAAAACAAAATTTTTTTCCCACAAAAATTATTTTTTTAGCCCCCAGTTTTGTATTTTCCTGAGGGTAACAGGAGAAATTGGACCCCAAAATTTGTTGCCCAATTTGTCCTGAGTGCGATGATACACCATATGTGGGGGAACCACTGTTTGGGCACATGGGAGGGCTCAGAAGGGAAGGAGTGCCATTTGAATGCAGACTTAGATGGAATGGTCTGCAGGTGTCACATTGCGTTTGCAGAGCCCCTAATGTACCTAAACAGTAGAAACCCCCCACAAGTGACACCATTTTGGAAAGTAGACCCCCTTAGGAACTTATCTAGATGTGTGCTGAGCGCTTTGACCCACCAAGGGCTTCACAGAAGTTTATAATGGAGAGCCGTAAAAATAAAACAAAAATTTTTTCCCACAAAAATTATTTTTTAGCCCCCAGTTTTGTATTTTCCCGAGGGTAACAGGAGAAATTAGACCCCACAATTTGTTGTCCAATTTGTCCTGAGTGCGCTGATACCCCGTATGTTGGGGGAAACCACCGTTTGAGCGCATGGCAGAGCTCGGAAGGGAAGGAGCGCCATTTGGAATGCAGACTTAAGCTACGTTCACATTTGCGTTGCGCGCCGGTGCGTCGGCAACGCAATGCACGACGCACAAAAAACGCACGCAAAACGCGCGGAAAAACGCTGCGTTTTGCGACGCGTGCGTCGTTTTTTGACGAAAATCGGACGCACGAAAAATGCAACTTGTTGCATTTTCTTGCGTCCGACGCTAGCGTCGGAAACGACGCACGTGTCGAAAAACGCGACCAAAAAGACGCACGCGTCCCCTATGTTAAACATAGGGGCGCGTCGCCGCTGCGTCGCCGACGCAACAGCGACGCACATTAGCGTAACGCTAATGTGAACGTACACTTAGATGGAATGGTCTGCAGACGTCACATTGCGTTTGCAGAACCCCTAATGTACCTAAACAGTAGAAACCCCCCACAAGTGACCCCATATTGGAAACTAGACCCCCCAGGGAACTAATCTAGATGTGTTGTGAGAACTTTGAACCCCCAAGTGTTTCACTACAGTTTATAACGCAGAGCCGTGAAAATAAAAAATCTTTTTTTTCCCACAAAAAATATGTTTTAGCCCCGAGTTTTGTATTTTCCCAAGGGTAACAGGAGAAATTGGACCCCAAAAGTTGTTGTCCTATTTGTCCTGAGTACGCTGATACCCCATATGTTGGGGTAAACCCCTGTTTGGGCACACGGGAGAGCTCGGAAGGGAAGAAGCACTGTTTTACTTTTTTCAACGCAGAATTGGCTGGAATAGAGATCGGACGCCATGTCGCGTTTGGAGAGCCCCTGATGTGCCTAAACAGTGGAAACCCCACAATTATAACTGAAACCCTAATCCAAACACATCCCTAACCCTAATCCCAACAGTAACCCTAACCACACCTCTAACCCAGACACACCCCTAACCCTAATCCCAACCCTATTCCCAACCGTAAATGTAATCTAAACCCTAACTGTAACTTAAGCCCCAACCCAAACTGTAGCCCTAGCCCTAACCCTAGCCCTAACCCTAGCCCTAACCCTAGCCCTAACCCTAGCCCTAACCCTAGCCCTAACCCTAGCCCTAACCCTAGCCCTAACCCTAGCCCTAACCCTAGCCCTAACTCTAACCCTAGCCCTAATGGGAAAATGGAAATAAATACATTTTTTTAATTTTTCCCTAACTAAGGGTGTGATGAAGGGGGGTTTGATTTACTTTTATAGCGGGTTTTTTAGCGGATTTTTATGATTGGCAGCCGTCACACACTGAAAGACGCTTTTTATTGCAAAAAATATTTTTTGCGTTACCACATTTTGAGAGCTATAATTTTTCTATATTTTGGTCCACAGAGTCATGTGAGGTCTTGTTTTTTGCGGGACGAGTTGACGTTTTTATTGGTAACATTTTCGGACACGTGACATTTTTTGATCGCTTTTTATTCCGATTTTTGTGAGGCAGAATGACCAAAAACCAGCTATTCATGAATTTCTTTTGGGGGAGGCGTTTATACCGTTCCGCGTTTGGTAAAATTGATAAAGCAGTTTTATTCTTCGGGTCAGTACGATTACAGCGACACCTCATTTATATCATTTTTTTATGTTTTGGCGCTTTTATACGATAAAAACTATTTTATAGAAAAAATAATTATTTTGGCATCGCTTTATTCTCAGGACTATAACTTTTTTATTTTTTTGCTGATGATGCTGTATGGCGGCTCGTTTTTTGTGGGACAAGATGACGTTTTCAGCGGTACCATGGTTATTTATATCTGTCCTTTTGATCGCGTGTTATTCCACTTTTTGTTCGGCGGTATGATAATAAAGTGTTGTTTTTTGCCTCTTTTTTTTTTTTCTTACGGTGTTTACTGAAGGGGTTAACTAGTGGGCCAGTTTTATAGGTCGGGCCGTTACGGACGCGGCGATACTAAATATGTGTACTTTTATTGTTTTTTTTTTTTTTATTTAGATAAAGAAATGTATTTATGGGAATAATATTTTTTTTTTTTTTCATTATTTTGGAATATTTTTTATTATTTTTTTTTACACATTTGAAATTTTTTTACTTTTTTACTTTGTCCCAGGGGGGGACATCACAGATCAGTGATCTGACAGTTTGCACAGCACTCTGTCAGATCACTGATCTGACTTAGAGCAGTGCAGCCTTCACAGTGCCTGCTCTGAGCAGGCTCTGTGAAGCCACCTCCCTCCCTGCAGGACCCGGATCCGCGGCCATCTTGGATCCGGGGCTCGAGCAGGGAGGGAGGGAGGTAAGACCTTCGCAGCAACGCGATCACATCGCGTTGCTGCGGGGGACTCAGGGACTCATCTTTGATCGCGGTGTGCCAGGGGTTAATGTGCCGGGGGCGGTCCGTGACCGCTCCTGGCACATAGTGCGATAGGCAGCTGACACCCGGCCGCGATCGGCGGCGCTCCCCCCGTGAGCGCCGCCGATCGCGCTGGACGTACTATCCCGTCCATGGTCATAGGGGCCCACCCCACATGGACGGGATAGTACGTCCGATGTCAGAAAGGGGTTAAAAGCACATCTGCTTAGACAAGCCTATCATCTCAACTCACTCACCTAACTCTCCCTTGTTCCCTCCTAAATATTAATCATAATCTGCTCCCTCCTACTCATCTGTCTCCACATCCTCCATGCACCTAATAGCACACGGTAACTGGACTCTGACAGATCCTGCCTGATGACCGGATCATACAGCTTTATATGAAAGCCATTATTTATTGTAATGATGGCGGACCGAACATAACAGCGCGTTCTACCTATTGTGTCTCCCTATATCCTTATAGCTTGTAAGCAGCAGGGCCCTCACTCCTCCTGTAACTGGTGAAATGTGTTACTTTCTAATGTCTTTATTGTCTCTACGTGTCCTTGCTTAATTGTAAAGTGCTGTGGAATATGTTGGTGCTAAATAAATAAAATTATTATAATATTATAGAGAAGACTTTATGAGAGCAAATACAGAGGGTTCACCACAAGGTGCAAACCATTAATCAGCCATAAAAATAGAAAAGCGAGATTATACTTTGCAAAAAAAAAAACTTCTAAAGAAGCTGCCCGTTTCTGGAAAATCATTCTGTGGACAGATGAGACTAAGGTCAACTTGTACCAGAATGATGGGAGGAAGAAAGTATGGAGAAGGCTTGGAAAGCCTCATGATCCAAAGCACAGCACACCCTCTGTAATACATGGTGGAGGCAGTGTGATGGCGTGGGCATGTATGGCTTCCAGTGGCGCTGGATCATTAGTGTTTATTGATGATCTGACAGAAGACAGAAGCAGCCAGATGAATCCTGTGTGTACAGGGCGACAGGTTGATTGGACGGCGCTTCACAACACAGATGGACAATGACCCAAAATATGCTGAGAAAGCAACACAGGAGAAGGCAAAGGAACTGAAGCTTGTGGGAGATAATTTGCATATTGTTGGTGCATTCTGGGAACAGTGAAGAGTCGCTGCGAGTCTGAGGATCTTTGGGTGTAGCAGGATTGAGCTGCTTGGAGGACATCGTCAAACCTTCACAGCAATTCTATATAAATTTGTTTTGTTCAACATGGAGAAGGAGATTACCCATATGGTGTGATTCAGTCTGTGCTATATGTTTACAGACTTGCCAGAGGAAAAGACTAATTTTACATGCCAGAAATGCAAGCTTGTGACTGAGAGGAAAAGGTGCAAAGTCTTCAGGAGAGAATAGCTACACTGAAGCTCAAGAAAGAAGATCAGGATTTCCTTGACAGAGCAGAATAATTTCTTCAGAATGTTGCAAGAGAAGAACTTTTCAGTGTTCCCGCAAAAGCTAATGAGAGAATAGAAATAACTATTCAGAATGTTCGAAGAGAAGCAGCTTTCAATGTACCTGCAGAAGAAGAGAAATGGATGTATGTGACCCAAAGAAGCAGGAGGATGAGGAGACAGTCATCACCCATACTGCTGAAGAACCGATACCAGCTCTCACGCATGACGAGTATGAAGATGTACATAAAAAAGAGCTTTGCCCACAAAGAACATCCCTGTACCAAATCATAAGACTATTAAAGGGGAAAAAAGAAGCACCATTGTGAAGAGCAAAAGGAGAGTGGTGATCGTGGAGGTTTCCCTACTGAGAGGAACAGAAGCCTCCATCTGCCGACTGGACATTACCTCACGAGAAGTGTGCTGTCTTCTAGGCGTCCAAATCAAAGATATCCACCTGGATAACGCTGCTTACTGCAGGAACGGTATATCCAGGATATCTCTGGTGGCAGGATCTGCTTATGGGATTTTAATCTACACACATGCTTTCAAAGGTGTTATGCATGCTTGCATAACCAGACAAGTTCCTAGCACTCCTCTGACCGTTTTTTTTCATTCTACTACTGCACCCATCCTCCGTTGGAGGCACATGGCTGGAGCTGCGGTGGACCTTTCATTCCATCCGACCTACCTGCTTCCTCTGTGCTCCCCAGAGACTGCAATACACTTGACTGTCAAATCAAAGATGTGTCTGATAGGGTATTAAGACCCTTCAGTGCTACAGACGACTACCCAAGGGCATTTATACATGTAGGAACAAATGACACCGCAAGAAAGTACCTGTAAACTATCTGCAGAGACTTTGAAGACCTAGGTCAGAAAGTGAAGGAACTTGGAGCAGAGATTGTCTTCTCATCCTTCCATCCAATGGATAGACATGAACCAAGGGGAATGAACAGGATTTTACAGGTGAACAATTGGCTACGTCGATGAAGCAGTGAGCAACGTTTTTGGTTTCATGGCCATGGAGTGAATTACCCGTATGATGGACTCCTTGCTAGAGATGAGTTGCATCTTACGAAAACAGGAACACACATGTTTGGTAGACGCCTTGCTACACTCATTAAGAGAGCTTTAAACAAGAGCAATATGGGATGGGAAATATATACGGCCAGGAATAGATATGCAGCTAATGAATTCTTTTGAAAACCCTGCTATTAAAAGTGGAAAGAAAGAAACAACAAATTCTGAATGAAAATAGAGTGCAAACTAAAATGTGCCTATGCAAATGCACAGCGCATAGGAAGCAAACAAGGAGAATTGGAGGAAGAGAGATATGATGTCACAAGCATCACTGAAACTTGGTGGGATGATACACATGATTGGAATACAAACCTTGAAGGTTACAACTTATTTATTAGAATCAGGATTAACAAGAAGGGAGGAAGTGTTGCATTGTATGTTAGTAAAATGTATATCTCCATAGAGATCCAAGCTTCAGAGACTGGTAGCTCTGTAGAAACAGTTTGGGTAAGAATTCAAGGAAAGCACAGAAAGACCACTGTTGTCGGTGTTTACTATAGCCCACCTGGACAGACTGAAGATATGGATTAACTCTTTTTACATCAGATGTCTCTGTTCTCAAAAAAGTATGACATAGTGATAATGGGAGATTTAACTATTCAGATATTTGTTGGGAATATCTTTCTGGCAAAATTCACGGGTCCAGAAATGTTTTCTTCTCTTGCTGACAACTTTATCTTTCAAAATGTAGAATAGAGAATAAGAAGATCTGCAATCTAGCACATAATTCTTACCAACACAGGAAATAGTTGAGTAAGTAAATTTGGCTGGAAATTTAGGAGGCAGATATCATGCCATCCTCGAATTTTGGATTACAACAGGAGGAAGACCATTGTGGACTCAGACTTTAAGGCCGGACCTCAGAAAGCCATATTTTAATGGACTCGCAAAGAGGGAAGGAAAGGTCCAATAGCTGGATGTTCTAAAGGAAAGAAATGTCCTAGAAGGAAGGAAGATTTTGCTAAACAAATTATTAAACAGAATGTATGTAAGTACTTGGATAAGAATACAGTAATTAACCAAAGCCAGCATGGGTTTTTAGCAAAAAATTCATGCCAGACTAATCTAATTTCCTTCTATGATGGAATCGCTGACTGTGTGGATGACGGAAATGCGGTAGATATAGTATATCTCGACTTCAGCAAAGCATTTGATAATGTATCTCATACTATCCTTATTGAAAAAATTACCAAGTATGGGATTGACAAGGCTACGGTTAGGTGGATTCATAACTGGCTCAGTGATCAAACTCAAAGAATGGTAATAAATGGTTGCACATCCAATTCTAAGAGTGTTTCAAGTGGGTACCACAAGGCTCTGTCCTGGCCCCAGGGTTGTTCAACATTTTTATAAATGATCTAGGTAAGTGAACTGAAGGTAAACTGATAAAATTTGCAGAGGATGCAAAGCTAGGAGGGATAGCTAACACTAGAGGAGAAATGATTCAGAAGGATCTAGATAAGCTTGAATAATGTGCAGCGGGCTAATCAAAATGGTATTTAGTAGGGAGAAATGCAAGAATACAGAATGGGAGAAAGAGAACTAGGCAATAGAACGTGTGAAAAAGATTTTGGGTATACTAATAGATCACAGGCTACACATGAGTCAACAGTGTGATGCAGAAGAATAAAAAGCAAACAGTTCTAAGATGTATTAAGAGAAGCATAGCGTCTAGATCACGTGAAGTAATTATCCCCTTCTATTCCTCCTTCATCTGAAATACTGTATCCAATTCTAGGCACCACATTTTAAAAAAAAGACATAAAAAAAACTGGATCAAGTTTAGAGAAGAGCTACCAGGATTGTGAGAGAACTGTGAGCTACAGATGCTACTCACAAAATTAGAATATCACCAAAAAGTTAATCAGTTTCAGTTCCTCAGTACAAAAAGTGAAACTCATATATTATATAGAGTCATTACAAAGAGAGGGATCCATTTCAAGTGTTTATTTCTGTTGTTGATTATTATGGCTTACAGCCAATGCAAACGCAAAAGTGATTATCTTTGTAAATTAGAATAATTAACAAAAAACCACCTGCAAAGGTTTCGTAAGCGTTTAAAAAGGTCCCCTAGTCTGTTTCAGTAGCTCCACAAACATGGGGAAGACTGCTGACTTGACAGATGTCCAGAAGGCAGTCATTGACACACTCCACAAGGAGGGTAAGCCACAAAAGGTCATTGCTAAAGAAGCTGGCTGTTCACAGAGTGCTGTATCCAAGCATATTAATGGGAAGTTGAGTGGAAGAAAAAAGTGTGGTAGAGAAAGGTGCACAAGCAACCGGGATAACCGCAGCCTTGAAAGGATTGTTAAGAAAAAGCTATTCAAAAATGTGGGGGAGTTTCACAAGGAGTGGACTGCTGCTGGAGTCATTGCTTCAAGAGCCACCACATACAGACGTATCCAGGACATGGGCTACAAGTGTTGCATTACTTGTGTCAGGCCACTCATGACCAATAGACAATGCCAGAAGCGTCTTACCTGAACCAAGGAGAAAAAGAACTGGACTGTTGCTCAGTGATCCAAGGTGTTGTTTTCAGATGAAAGTAAACTTTGCATTTCATTTGGAAACCAAGGTCCCAGAGTCTGGAGGAAGAGTGGAGAGGCCACAATCCAAGCTGCTTGAGGTCTAGTGTGAAGTTTCCACAATCAGTCATGGTTTGGGGAGCCATGTCACCTGCTGGTGTAGGTCCACTGTGTTTTATCAAGGCCAAAGTCAGCGCCGCCATCTACCAGGAAATTTTAGAGCACTTCATGCTTCCCTCTGCCGACAAGGTTTTTGGAGATGGAAATTTCATTCTCCAGCAGGACTTGGCACTTGTCCACACTGCCAAAAGTACCAATACCTGGTTTATAAACAACAGTATCACTGTGCTTGATTGGCAGCAAACTCGCCAGACCTTAACCCCAGGCATTATCAAGAGGAAGATGAGAGACATCAGACCCAACAATGCAGACGAGCTGAACGCTGCTATCAAAGCAACCTGGGCTTCCATAACCCCTCAGCAGTGCCACAGGCTGATCGCCTCCATGCCACGCCGCATTGATGCAGTAATTGATGCAAAAGGAGCCCCGACCAAGTATTGAGTGCATTTACTGAACATACATTTCAGTAGGCTAACATTTCGGAAGTTAAAATCATTTTTCAAGCTGGTGTTATAAAGTATTCTAATTTACTGAGATAATGACTTTTGGGTTTTCATTGGCTGTAAGCCATAATCATCAACATTAACAGAAAAAAATATGTGAAATAGATCACTCTGTAATTATTCTATATATGAGATTCACATTTTGTATTGAAGAACTGAATTAAATTAACTTTTTGATGATATTCTAATTTTGTGAGAAACAGTTGTATGTCCTACGAGAAAAGGATAAATGAGCTGGGAATGTTTAGCTTGCAAAAAAGAAGGATAAGAGGAGACTTAATAGACAAATATCTGAAGTGTTGTGACAATGTAGAGGGATCATCCTTATTTGCACATGGAAACACGACAAGCAATGGAATGAAACTGAAAGGGAGAAAATATAGATTAAATATCAGAAAAAACTTATTGACATTGAGGGTGATCAATGAGTGGAACAGGCTGCCACGACAGGTGGCGAGTTCTCCTTCAACGGAAGTCTTCAAACAGAGACTGGACAGACATCAGTCTAAGATGGTTTAGTGAATCCTGTATTTAGCAGGGGGTTGGACACGATGACCCTAGAGGTCCCCTCCATCTCTAACATTCTATGATTATATGAAAGAAGTGGAATATTCTGCAATGGCTGAATCATCACTGTGACGGGGTGTACGGCAGAGCAAGAAGGGACAACAGGCCAAGGGATGATTCCACAGATTTATTATCAAGAACGCTGGAACAACACATGCAGGTAGATCTGCAGAGTCCACAATTAGTCCAATGGAACAGGTTCGGGGGCACCTCCCGATAATCCTTGTGCCAGGTAACAAAGCAATAGTCCACACGAGTCCAAGGGATCCCAAAACAATCCCACGAACGACGAGATATGT
Organism: Ranitomeya imitator; assembly: GCF_032444005.1. NCBI lineage: Eukaryota > Metazoa > Chordata > Amphibia > Anura > Dendrobatidae > Ranitomeya > Ranitomeya imitator. The sequence continues at coordinate 154,786,819 of NC_091283.1, read as the reverse complement.
CCTCAGCTCAAGTCTCGCCCCGTTCGCTTCCGCAGTCACAGATGGACATGGGGTCTTGCCTCAGCTAAGAATCCCCACTCCTTCTCCTTTAAGGATCAACTCACATCTGATCTCAAAATAAGAATGGATTGTCTGAGCTCCTGGGATCCGCCCATGAAGGGGGGTAGGGGTCACACCTTCTATTCAAAGGTTGGGTCCACCAGAAGATTCTAGACTGGTGGGCTCCAAGTAGTCTATGTAGTATGTACATTTGACTAGCCACCTGCTGTGAGGAAGAATGGCTATTCCTCCACTAGTGATGTTGACAAAGCTTAATTACATTAGAGCTTAGGGCTGCAAGTATTGGGGGAAGGAGACATACTGTTACAGGTGAACTCCCAGCACAAGAAAATACATAAATTACAGCTAATAGAAAACAGAGAACAGTTACATACATCAAATGGCATATTATTCAAATACAGGACAGGGCAAAAGTACATATCATGACAATCCCTTCCCCTCCCAATTTGTGTACGTACTAGGGACCTCTACAGGTCGCTGGTTAAGTACACACAGGCAGAGCGTAACTTACATGTGGCTTCATGCAGCCACGAATTGGCATCGTAGCTCTCCCACATCATTGCCCAGGAGAACATCTGCAGGCAGACCACCCATCACCCCAACCACACATCGCCTGACCCCAAAACCAAAGTTCAGATCCACAGTGGCTGTGGGAATAGTCCTCCATTGTCCACCAGCCAGTTCAATGACAATCCCAGGTCCTCGATGGATTGCCTCAGGCCGAACCACTCGGGGATCAGCCAGTGTGAGGAAAGCCCCATAGTCAAAAAATCCAATAAGTCTCTGTCCATCCAGCACAACCTCCTGCAAGTGCTTACCTCGATGAGCAGAAGTCGTCATAGCTGCAGGTCGCACACCAGAAACTCCTAGTGGTGCAACATGAGTGGCTGAGGCACAAGGCCAGTCCTCACGTAGTGGTGACACGTCGTCCTCCATGGCACTTGGCTGTACATAATTAATAATACGACTGGGTACAGGATTAATCCTCATTTGAACAGCTGGGCAGGAGGCTTACAGATGCCCCGGCTGTCCACATCGATAGCATCTGTACTGGGTCTCACTCCATCCAAGGCGTCCTCTTGGGCGAGAAGTAAGGGAACCCTGAGGTCGGCCCCCACCTGAAGGTGCTGTAGGGTGTTGAGGACGACTCCTCCATGGGCTGGCTGGGCATGAGGCCTGCAGATGCCCCGGATGCCCACAACCATCACACCTGCACTCTGCTACTTCCTCTCCTCGTCGTATTCCAGAAAACACAGTAGAAGCAACTGGAGGCACATTTACACGGGCATCAGCATGAGGTGGTGGCTTAGGGGAACGGGGAACAATAGGGACAGAAGAACAGGGGGCCACCGGTGTTGTGGAGCTGGTAGGCCTCTCTCCATCCTCCAACAGAACCCTCCACTGAGGCTTGATGGTGAGAGCCTCATCAGCTAGAGCTGCAGCTTCCTCCACAGTGGCTGGTCTCCTCTCACGCACCCATTCCCGGATCTCAGCAGGGCACTTGAAGTAAAACTGCTCTTTTAGGATAACCTGGAGGAAGGTCTCCCAGGTTAAGGCCTCCTCTGCCTCCAGCCAGCGATGACATATTTGTTTGAGTCTGTGGGCATACATCTTGAAAGACACTTCCTCATCACAGGCTAAAGTACGGAACTGAGTCCTGTAAGTGTCTGGGGTAACAGCATAATGTTCTAGAATAGTCCGTTTAATCTCTGCATACTCACAGTTCCCCTGAGGGTCAATAGCTCTATAGGCTGCGGCAGCTCCACCCTCTAAGAGCCCCACCAGATGTCGGACTCGGTCCCTTTCCGGGACTTCCATTAATCGACACTGATGCTCAAAGTCCTGGAAGAAGCCCTCAATGTCGCCTGCAGCCTCATTAAAGGGCTTGAAGTCCTTGCGGGACACTCTGAGGAGTTCCCTCATGGTGGGTGCTGGGGTTAGAGTCTGTCTGGAGTTTCTAGCTGCTTCCAAAGCGATCTGCCTCTCCAGCAATGCCATCTCCTGAGCTCTGTCCTCGGCTCTGTGAATGGCCTCCCTCTCCTCTGCTCTGTGAATGGCCTTCCTCTCCCTCTCCTGAGCTCTGTGAATGGCCTCCCTCTTATAGTCTATGGTGGCCTCTTCTCCCAGCAATGCCAACTCCTCCTCGTACCACACAACCCACTGACTTTTTTTGGGTATTTACCTCCGGCTGCCTTCTTTCCTCCATTTGCTGTGAGGATCCTTCCTCAGCGTCATCTTGCAGGCGAACTCCTTCCAAAGCCTCAATTAGCTGCTCCTTGGAGAGTCCTTTAAAATGGACTCCTACTTCACGGGCCTTTGATTGTAGGCTCCCCAAAGTCCAATTCTTGTACTCTGCGGTGTTGGTTCCCGATGTTGGGCCATTGTCCTCCATTCCTTCTGCTCTGATCCCTCTGCTGCCAACCAGTTTGTGACGGGGTGTACAGCAGAGCAAGAAGGGACAACAGGCCAAGGGATGATTCCACAGATTTATTATCAAGAATGCTGGAACAACACATGCAGGTAGATCTGCAGAGTCCACAATTAGTCCAACTGAACAGGTTCGGGGGCACCTCCCGATAATCCTTGTGCCAGGTAACAAAGCAATAGTCCACACGAGTCCAAGGGATCCCAAAACAATCCCACGAACGACGAGATATGTCCTCAGCTCAAGTCTCGCCCCGTTCGCTTCCGCAGTCACAGATGGACATGGGGTCTTGCCTCAGCTAAGAATCCCCACTCCTTCTCCTTTAAGGATCAACTCACATCTGATCTCAAAATAAGAATGGATTGTCTGAGCTCCTGGGATCCGCCCATGAAGGGGGGTAGGGGTCACACCTTCTATTCAATGGTGGAAGGTGGAATCCACCAGAAGATTCTAGACTGGTGGGCTCCAAGTAGTCTATGTAGTATGTACATTTGACTAGCCACCTGCTGTGAGGAAGAATGGCTATTCCTCCACTAGTGATGTTGACAAAGCTTAATTACATTAGAGCTTAGGGCTGCAAGTATTGGGGGAAGGAGACATATTGTTACAGGTGAACTCCCAGCACAAGAAAATATATAAATTACAGCTAATAGAAACCAGAGAACAGTTACATACATCAAATGGCATATTATTCAAATACAGGACAGGGCAAAAGTACATATCATGACAATCACCAGATCTCAACCCCATCGAACAGCATTTCACACGCTAAAGACAAAACTTAAGGCGGAAAGACCCACAAACAAGTAACAACTGAAGTCAGCTGCAGTAAAGGCGGCAAACATCACAAAGGAGGAAACCCAGTTTTTGGTGACGTCCATGGATTCAGGCCATCATTACCTGCATAGGATTCTCTACAAAGTATTAACAATGAACATTTTATTTATGGAAAAGTTAATTTGTCCAATTACTTTTGAGCCCCTGAAATGAGGAGGCTTTGTAGAAAAATGGTTGCAATTCCTAAATGTTTCACAGGATATTTGTAGTCAACCCCTTTAATTAAACCTGGAAGTCTCCACTTCAATTACATCTCAGGTGTTTCATTTAAAAAAAAATATATATAGTGGCCTGCAGAGCTGAAATCACAGAGATCCGGTCACTGTCCAAATATTTCCAGACCTAGCTGTACATATACGCAGTAACTGGCACTGCTCACCCTGACCCTCCTGGTGCATGGCCCCAAATAATGCAGCAAATGAAACGTTCCTATGGCTGGGTGGCAAACCACTGAGGAGAGAGGATCAGAGCCCCATCCTCACGCCCAGTATACTGTACCTCTCGCGGTCCTGTGCGCAGTTACTGACGGGCGTCGTGGTGTTCTGTGTTTCATACAGAGCGCTCTGCCGGCGCGAGTTGTCGTTGCGAGCAGGGAGCCGCCCTTCGACTTCTGCTAGCCACCCCTGGAGAAAAGGCGGTTCAAACACAATGTGAATATGGTCCTAACCTATGGGTTATCGATAAAAGGTAGAACGGTCATTGATGAGATTGTGGCAGAGCAATGTACAATGTGTACTCGCCTCAAACTTCTGCACCTCGACACGAAGCTTTTCAATGTTGTTACTGATTTCTATCAGTCTCTGTGCAACACTGGCGGGGTCTCCCATCTGCGGATTCTTCATGTACACGTCCTTCATCTTCGTCAATGCATCTCTGTATAAGACAAAACAGATGTGAGCTGAAATGGTTAATTCTTATCATGTAAAATAGTCTAGAGCTGCACTCACTATTCTGCTGGTGCAGTCACTGTGCACATACATTACATTACTGATCCTGAGTTACATCCTGTATTATACCCCAGAGCTGCACTCACTATTCTGCTGGTGCAGTCACTGTGTACATACATTACTGATCCTGAGTTACATCCTGTATTATACCCCAGAGCTGCACACACTATTCTGCTGGTGCAGTCACTGTGTACATACATTACATTACTGATCCTGAGTTACATCCTGTATTATACTCCAGAGCTGCACTCACTATTCTGCTGGTGCAGTCACTGTGTACATACATTACATTACTGATCCTGAGTCACATCCTGTATTATACTCCACAGCTGCACTCACTATTCTGCTCACCTCTGGTCAATCTCCTTCTGGATGTCTTTGTTCAGCTCATCCACCTTTTGCTGTAGCTTTTTCCTCCTCTGCTCGGGAGGCAGGTTGCTGAAGTCCTCCGGTGTCGCCCCCTGGTGGAAGCCGAAACACTGAAATGTCATGTCTACCATCCGTTCAGGTGGCATGCACAACTACACCCATGCACCGCATGCAATAAGGAAAATCAGGGGTGGAGGAGAAGGCGCCCACCACAAACCAGGGTAGAGGTGTCAGAAACCCAAGTATTCCTGCGCTGTCTCCTCCTGCGCTGTCTCCTCCTGCGCCATCCCCTCCTGCATCGCCCCCTCCTGCGCTGTTTCCTCCTGCGATGTCCCTTCCTGTACTCTCCCCTCCTGCGCTGTCCCTTTGTACTCTCCCCTTCTGCGCTGTTTTCTCCTGCACTCTCCCCTTCTGCGCTGTCCCCTCCTGCGCTGTCCCCTTCTGCGCTGTTTCCTCCTGCGCTGTCCGCTCCTGTACTCTCCCCTTCTGCGCTGTCCCTTCCTGTACTCTCCCCTTCTGCGCTGTTTCCTCCTGCGCTGTCCCCTCCTGTACTCTCCCCTCCTGCACCGCCCCCTCCTGCGATGTCCCTTCCTGTACTCTCCCCTCCTGCGCTGTCCCTTTGTACTCTCCCCTTCTGCGCTGTTTTCTCCTGCGCTGTCCCCTCCTGTACTCTCCCCTTCTGCGCTGTTTCCTCCTGCGCTGTCCCCTCCTGTACTCTCCCCTTCTGCGCTGTTTCCTCCTGCGCTGTCCCCTCCTGTACTCTCCCCTTCTGCGCTGTCCCTTCCTGTACTCTCCCCTTCTGCGCTGTTTCCTCCTGCGCTGTCCCCTCCTGTACTCTCCCCTCCTGCACCGCCCCCTCCTGCGATGTCCCTTCCTGTACTCTCCCCTCCTGCGCAGTCCCTTCTGCGCTGTTCCCTCCTGCGCTGTCCCATCCTTTACTCTCCCCTTCTGCGCTGTTTCCTCCTGTACTCTCCTTCTGCGCGTTTCCCTCCTGCGCTGTCCCTTCCTGTGCTCTCCCCTTCTGCGCTGTTCCCTCCTGCGCTGTCCCATCCTGTACTCACCCCTTCTGCGCTGTTTCCTCCTGCGCTGTCCCCTCCTGTACTCTCCCCTCCTGCGCTGTCCCTTCCTGTACTCTCCCCTTCTGCGCTGTCCCTTCCTGTACTCTCCCCTCCTGCGCCGACCCTTCCTGTGCTATTCCTTCCTGTACTCTCCCCTTCTGCGCTGTCCATTCCTGTACTCACCCCTTCTGCGCTGTTCCCTCCTGCGCTGTCCCTTCCTGTACTCACCCCTTCTGCGCTGTTTCCTCCTGCGCTGTCCCCTCCTGTACTCTCCCCTCCTGCGTTGTCCTCTCCTGACCCTGCAGCTCGGACTCTGCGTATCGCTCACTATAGGACCTTGGGGAGTCGCTGTGTGATGAAATGTTCTGTGCCTGTCTAACTCCCAGACTCAGTTCTTCACTATTCTCCAGATCCCTGCATCCTGTCCATGAAGGACACTGACCCAATTCTCAGCACGGAGGGATTGTTCCCATTGAATACAGTCTGGACATTCAGCCTTCACTACAGACTGAGACAGTGTAATAAACTTCACCGCAGTTTTAGTGTCACAGTCGTGGGCCGTGTACACACATTGCTGGTAGTCTGCTACAGTGTACCAGCGCAGGAGCCCTGCCTCTGCTTAGCTCAGAAGGTTGGACTTACAAGCAGGACTATCCATTATACAAGTATCAGACACAGCTTCCTGCGTGCATCATGGCGGTATCCCGGCTGAGTACAGGAGTGACACAACATTCCTCTTCACCTGCCTGGGGAGAGTGCACTGAGTACCCCCTCCCTGCGCACATGCGCGGTGGCCTCCCCTCCTCACTCCTTATGCTGCTGGCAGGATCTTCCTGGCATTGAATGGGTTAAAGGAAGAATCTGCCCACCAGGCGGCAGGTGGTAACAGTGTCCTGATTGGTATATTCTGAGCAGTGTGTGGCTGCAGTGAGCGGCTCGCAGCACTAGGTGGCGCTCCGTCCACGCAGAACCTTGTGTCACTACACCCCAGACACAAAGCAGGACAGAGAACAATAGCTTTGTCTTCTGGCCTCTGTCCCCCTGCGTCACCCCATATTCCTGGCCGGCCTCTGCTCTGTGCCAATACCCCGGCCCGTCTCGGTGCCCGGCATCACTGTAGGGTGGGGGAACGTTCTTATCCCTGCCCAGGTTACATGTATGATACAGGAGTCCATTAATAGCCAGGCAATTATTAGAAGACATGGCTGATACATGATTAGAGGGGTAACGGGGTCTGGTACCTAAGGGGTCATTTAAAGGGAAAGTGGTTATGTGCAAAAAATCTGCCCTTTCAGATAAAGGAACATGAATACAAGTATGGCTACGTTCACATTAGCGTTACGCTAATGTGCGTCGCTGTTGCGTCGGCGACGCAGCGGCGACGCGCCCCTATGTTTAACATAGGGGACGCGTGCGTTTTTTTGTTAGCGTTTTTCGACACGTGCGTCGTTTCCGACGCTAGCGTCGGACGCAAGAAAATGCAACAAGTTGCATTTTTCGTGCGTCCGATTTTCGTCAAAAAACGACGCACGCATCGCAAAACGCAGCGTTTTTGCGCGCGTTTTTTGTGCGTCGTGCGTTGCGTCGCCGACGCACCGGCGCGCAACGCAAATGTGAACGTAGCCTATATTAAACCATAGTTCTTTAAATGTTGATATTAATGATTAATTAATAAAGTAGAGACATAGTGCTGCTATGAGCTGCGGGACCGGTCATCAATATTGCATTTAACCCCCATAAAGACCACTTTGCAAAATACAATAGTGGGTTTAACCATTGGTACAAAATATCACCTATGGTTACACATAAGAACTTCATAAATTACACCATGTGATTCATATGGAGCAAAAAAAAGGGCCACAATGGACAATAAAGTGTCGGGTGCAATTAAACATCACACACAAAGTGTTGGCATCAATAATGTGTGATTAGTATCTATAAATGAAAGGCCTATGTAATACACACAGCTTTGACCTGAACTAAAACTTTACCTTTGGGTCCCTTCTAATATATAACTGCCTAGAATACTACTTCCTGCAATTTGTGCCAACTTCCGTGGCTTTGTCCGGAGCTAATGTCCGGAGCTAATGTCCGGAGCTAATGTCCGGAGATAAGTGACGTCAACAGTGTCCAGTGTCTGATTGGTTGCCGCCTGCTGCGAGCGACCAATCAGAAACGTGCCGTACTGTGACACACTCCGCCCGCCATTTTGGTGTGATTTTTGAATTTTTACCTCACAGCAAGTTTCTACTGCGTGGAGGCGGGCCCAGTGACGTTGCTCTTCAAGCTCCTGCCGAATTTCGTCAAAAAAATGATAATACCATTTACCAAAACTATATATATTTAGTTGTGAAGTGGTTCAGTGACATTTTCACACCAATTTTGAACTTTTGTTTGGTGTTTTCTCCATATACTGCCTATTATTTTTGTTCTTTCTTACTATTATTTATTAATTGTATTATTCTTACATTTGAATAAATAAAGTATATATGGATTCTAGACTCCCGATTCTTTAGAATCGGGCTGCCATCTAGTTTATAATAAATGGCTACTTTTAAGGAGTCCTTGGTTATTTAGGGGATAGTCTGGGGCTTATGTTCATGATTTTATGTAGTTAGATAATATTTACTGACGTCTTGTTTTTATCATTTCCTTACCTAGACATTTTTACCATCAATACGTCTGCTTGAAATGAGACGTCATCGTCTGGTGCATGCATCAGGGATATCCGCAGATGACGGCAGCTAAGAACTTTTTTACGTCTTGGATCCTGGACAATCCTCATGGCTTATATCTATTTATTCTGGAGGACATTTTTCTATTATGAAAAACGTATTCCTATTGCAGCAGCTCTTTTGAGTTACTGTGCACATGTAGAAGATCTACTATGGCAGGCGATCAGATTTATAATGGGCTTTTGAGCTGAACATAATACTTATTTAAACGCGTCTGATTTTTAATATGGCTCATAATTATAATAAAAAAATGATTGGCCTCATTATTGCCTTTTGGGAAGCAATAAGCAGCCATGTCCTGACGGGGCCATTTCATGCTGCATATGAGATGATGAATAGCCATATCCCAGCGGGTCCTCGTACCATCATCATATCGATGTTTTCGATATAGTCTAAGGTGATTAACCTCTATGCAATTGTTTCCATACTCTAATACGGACAGTACATACCATATGTTTTAAACTCTCTTTAATTACTTTTACTAATATTTTCGTATTAATCTTTACAGATTTACTTTTATACACTTTCATGCACCTTATTCAGTCACTATATGTACTTGGTATATTCTATTATCTCTAGGGCACTTTTTATTTCCTTCACACAACACAGGGGTCGTGTCGACGTCAAACTTATTTATACCTAGTACAATTTTCACACTATGTGTTGCAGCACTTTCACTACGTAACTGCACTTAATACAGGTATTTTCATATTACGACACTATCTAGGCCCCATATGTAACATATTTCATACTCCATTATTTATGCACATTCATATACCTTACATATAAATAAATCTATATTTGTATCTACAAATCATGTAAATATATCTAGTGGGTTTTCAGTGAACAAATGGATTTGTGTTTATAATTATATATATATACTAGCTGAAGAGCCCGGCGTTGCCTGGGCATAGTAAATATCTGTGGTTAGTTATAGCACCTCACTTCTCTTATTTTCCCATCACGCCTCTCATTTTCCCAATCACATCTTTCATTTTCCCCCTCATATCTCTCATTTTCTCCCTCACATCTCTAATTTTCCCCCTCATATCTCTCATTTTCTCCCTCACACCTCTCATTTTCTCCCTCACTCCTCTCATTCCCCCCTAACACTTGTCATTTCAACCTCACATCTGTCATTTTCTGATCACTCCACTATTTTTCCTCACTCCTCTCATTTTGCACTCACACCTTTTCATTTTCACCTCACACCTCTCATTTTCACCTCATCACCTCAGTATATACATGTTTGTCATCTCCCTTATATATAGTATACATCTGTATGTCATCTCCTGTATATAGTATATACCTGTATGTCATCTCCCCTGTATATATTATATACCTGCTGTGTGTCATCTCCCCTATATATAGTATATACCTGAAGGTCATCTCCTTCTATATATAGTATATACCTGTATGTCATCTCCTCCTGTATATAGTATATACCTGTGTGTCATCCCCCCTGTATATAGTATATATCTGTGTGTCATCTCCTCCTGTATATAGTATATACCTGCATGTCATCTTCTATATATAGCATATACCTGTACGTCATCTCCTCCTGTATATAGTATATACCTGTAGGTCATCTGCTCCTGTATATATTATATACCTGTGTGTCATCTCCTCCTGTATATAGTATATACCTGTATGTCATCTCCTCCTGTATATATATGTACCTGTATGTCATCTCCTCCTCTATATAGTATATACCTGTGTGTCATCTCTCCTGTATATAGTATATATCTGTGTGTCATCTCCCCTGTATATAGTATATACCTGTGTGTCATCTCCTCCTGTATTAGACCTCGTTCACACGTTATTTGCTCAGTATTTTTACCTCACTATTTGTAAGCTAAATTGGCAGTCTGATAAATCCCCAGCCAACAGGAAGCCCTCCCTCCTGGCAGTATATATTAGCTCACACATATACATAATAGACAGGTCATGTGACTGACAGCTGCCATATTTCCTATATGGTACATTTGTTGTAGTTTGTCTGCTTATTAATCAGATTTTTATTTTTGAAGGATAAGACCAGACTTGTGTGTGTTTTAGGGCGAGTTTCGTTTATCAAGTTGTGTGTGTTGAGTTGCGTGTGGCGACATGCATGTAGCGACTTTTGTGAGATGAGTTTTGTGTGGCAACATGCGTGTAGCAACTTTTTGTGTGTCGAGCTGCATGTGACAGGTTAGTGTAGCAACTTGTGTGCAGCAAGTTTTGCGCATGGCGAGTTTTGCGCGTGGCGAGTTTTGTGTGGTGCCTTTTGAGTATGTGCAAGTTTTGTGTGAGGCAAATTTTGCATGTGTTGCAACTTTTGTGCATGTGGCAATTTTTCCGCGTGTGCAAGTTTTGCGTGTGGCGAGTTTTCCATGAGGTGAGTTTTGCACTTGTGGTGAGTTTTGCAAGAGCCTAGTTTTTGCATGTGGCGAGTTCTGCGCGTGGCGAGTTTTGAGCGGCGACTTTTGTGTTTGGACTTTTATGTGGCGAGGTTGGCGTATGTGTGGTGAAATGTGTGCTGAGGGTGATATGTGTTCAAGCACGTGGTAGTGTGTGGCGCATTTTGTGTGTGTTCATATCCCCGTGTGTGGTGAGTATCCCATGTCGGGGCCCCACCTTAGCAACTGTACGGTATATACTCTTTGGCGCCATCGCTGTCACTCTTTACGTCCCCCTTGTTCACATCTGGCAGCTGTCAATTTGCCTCCTACACTTTTCCTTTCATTTTTTCCCATTATGTAGATAGGGGCAAAATTGTTTGGTGAATTGGAACGCGCGGGGTTAAAATTTCGCCTCACAACATAGCCTATGACGCTCTCGGGGTCCAGACCTGTGACTGTGCAAGATTTGGTGGCTGTAGTTTCGACGCCTCCAACACTTTTCCTTTTCCCTTTTTTCCCCCATTATTAAGATAGGGGCAAAATGGTTTGGTGAATTGGAACGCGCGGGGTTAAAATTTCACCTCACAACATAGCCTATGACGCTCTCGGGGTCCAGACGTGTGACTGTGCAAAATTTTGTGGCTGTAGCTGCGACGGTGCAGATGCCAATCCCGGACATACATACACACATACACACATTCAGCTTTATATATTAGATTATATATATATATACGCACACACACACACACATTCAATGGCCAATGACAGTGTAATAGCCAAATCAATATAATAATCCATTATGTTCGACTTGTCAATTTATATAATGAATGAACAAATGCAGATTAGGCACCAATTCATACAATATTTATTTTGTTTGATTTAGACCTATCAAAAAACAATATTTGACAATATATATTATAAAATATATTTACTATTATGTCAGACTCATTACATAATGACTTATTAACAATCATGCTGGTTTTATGGCCTCAGTTTATATAGTTACTATCATCTCTAGAATGTAATACATGTATTAACTCGGCATTTCCCCTACAGATGAACACACTTGGTTATGCACATGCCCGGCTGAGATAACCATGTACGGTATCTTTAGGAAGCAGTTGAGGTGGACACGTGTGCATGCGTTGTTGCATAGCAATGGTGGTACGCTTGCGGTTCACAGGCCTGCCAATGGAAATATCCATACACGGTAGGGCAGGTCCCAATGACGCATGTGCCACTAACCTAGAGCATCATCAGCCTACAGACGTGGAGGATTACGTTATGCACACTGTGATTGGATCCTCTTCCTAAACACACGTCCCCTAATGAAGAGCGGGCAAAACGCGCGCTGGGGTGGAGGGGGCTTCATGCTCACCACCGTCTACTTATGTAAGTGTAATTCTTTACTCCGAACTTCACCTTCGCTGGTGCTCATCCTGGCACATCTTACAGTAATGATAATCAGGTTTACAAAGTGATTATACCCATGGCTTTTACCTTCACTATATTTAACTTTACCACTTGTCACCTTATATTCTCAGTTTGTACCTAGAGCTGTGTGTATTATATAGGCCTGTAATTTATAGACACTAATCACGCGTGTCTTATTGATGCCGACACTTTATATGTACATGCATGTTTAATTGCCACTTTATTGTCCATTGTGGCCCTTTTTTTGCTCCATATGAATCACATGGTGTAATTTATGAAGCTCTTCTATGTGTAACCATAGGCGATATTTTGTACCAAGGGTTAAATCCACTACTGTATTTTGCAAAGTGGTCTTTATGGGGGTTTAATGCAATATTGATGACAGAACCCCTTAAGCTCATAGCAGCACTATGTCTCTACTTAAATATTGTTGATTTTAATGACATATTGATAAAGACTTCTGGTTTAATATACTCTGGGTGTTGCCGTGTTCATGTTCCTGTAGTTTAGAGTTTTGAATGAACGTGCATGTCCCATATGGGTATAATATTTATTATTATTTATTACCTTGGCCTTTCAGATAAAGCAACTTTCTACAATGACCTCTAGGAGGCGCTGACATTGTTCCTCTGCTCCATGAAGCTTATTAAACTTGTCATCCAGAGGGCGGCCATATTGCTGGCTATACGCGCCATCTTATTACGTTATATAGGTAATACGGCACCAGGAGGAACTACCTGAGGGACATCAAAAATGGCTGCTGCTCTGTCTCTTTGCCTCTTTATATGGGACTTTGTTGAAAAGTCCTCAAGTTCTGAATGCAGCTTTGGTTGGCACTGGAGTATAAGATTTGGTTGTGATGTATTGTATCTACAGATCGAACCCTCTCTGTGCTCTGAAGGCAGCCTGTGGGGAACTACAAGTCTCAGACTGTGTTGTTGTGCGTTAATGGCCACACCCATTGATGACACTTACTGGGGAAGTCGGTGGATTACAGGTCACAGGACACACAAGGTGGTGGCACTTGGAGAAGGGGAACACACACCACACACATGCAAATGTATGATAAGGGGTGGGGGGCATCGCCAGAGGAACAAGCAGGCCACAAGCCACTGACCTGGGGAACAACAAGTGCCAGCAGCCATGGGCAGATGTAGCGGCCCGCCAGGTGTGAATCACAATACTGTCGAGTATAACCTGTTTAAGCCACATCCCGGCGCAGCTGCTTGTTCAGTGTCTGCTATGCTGCATTAAGGGAAATGTAACGATTACATGATTCTACTCCAGTCACATCCAGAGCTGCACCGGCCCCTGCAGGATGTATAGTGCCTGCAGGTGAGCACTACAACTCACAGAATGCACAGCAGAATCTGCTGTCTGGAAAACGTGCCTGTCCCAGCAACGGAAGAAAAGCAGTGGGAGAGCTGCTGGAGCTTTGGGTGTGACTAGAGGATGGCATCAATCTCTGGAGCTGCCAATGTCATTATTTCATGGGCGGTCAGTGGGTACCAGAGGACAGGCGCCTGCTAGTGCCTCTGGGACTGGACGTGGGTGTAGGGGTCCATGCTGAGACATTTCTTACCAACTTCAGAGAAAGCTTCACAGGAGATCAGAGAAACAATGATAAAAAAAGAGAAAAAAGAGAAAGAGAACGTGCATGTCAGAGAGGGATGAATGTCGCCGCCGAACCTCACACCAAACATAGCCAGCGCCAAAGTTCACAAGAGCCGCACAGCGCCCCCCGCAGGCCAGGGCGACGAGTCACTGGAGGACGTGCTTGTGCTGCTGCAGCGTACTCGTGTCCACAGCATCAATCCCCCCCCAGGTGAAAATACAGCGCAACCCACAAACAGAGCAGATGAAAGAGTCATGGGGATAAAACCTACAGGGTAAGATTGCTATCCTTCCCTCCCAATCGATCGTCTGCAGCTCTACCGGTGTCAGAGGATACTGCGCTTCTGACATTCCATTCATGGACAGCAGGCACTGCTATAGGAATGCCACCATCTGCGACCATCCTCCGTGAGCAGCGCTGCACAGCTGAGGGATGCGTCAAACTGCTGGCCCCACCTCATGCAGACAGGGGGCGCTCTGCAGCCAGTGACCTTCCTGGCACAGGGTGACAGATGGTGACAGCTCGCTGCAGTGACATCAGGAGGAGAATACAAAACACAGCAGAGAGGGCACTCAGCCTGGCACAGAGATCCGGGAAATATCCACCATCCCCCCACATCAAGTGATGCCTGGGGGGTCACCACCTCATGCTGCACGAAGAGGGGGATATGTGCCAGCTATGACCCCACCACTGATCCCTGCACACAGCAGGGGCCAGGTCTGGAGGATGATGGGACTGATAGTGCAGGACTGTGAGCTCATGGGTCGGGGATGATGGGAGTAGTAATACATTGTGTGATTGATTAGATTGTGAGCTCTTGGGTCGGGGATGATGGGAGTAGTAATACATTGTGTGATTAATTAGATTGTGAGCTTCTGGGTCGGGAATGATGGGAGTAGTGATACATTGTGTGATTGATTAGATTGTGAGCTCCTGGGTCGGGGATGATGGGAGTAGTGATACAAAGAAGTAAGACAGGCAATTAACAGTAAAAAGAAAGCATTTGCACTACTAAAGCAGGATGGCACCATTGAAGCTCTAAAAAACTATAGGGAGAAAAATACTTTATCTAAAAAACTAATTAAAGCTGCCAAAAAGGAAACAGAGAAGCACATTGCTAAGGAGAGTAAAACTAATCCCAAACTGTTCTTGAACTATATCAATAGTAAAAGAATAAAAACTGAAAATGTAGGCCCCTTAAAAAATAGTGAGGAAAGAATGGTTGTAGATGACGAGGAAAAAGCTAACATATTAAACACCTTCTTCTCCACGGTATTCACGGTGGAAAATGAAATGCTAGGTGAAATCCCAAGAAACAATGAAAACCCTATATTAAGGGTCACCAATCTAACCCAAGAAGAGGTGTGAAACCGGCTAAATAAGATTAAAATAGATAAATCTCCGGGTCCGGATGGCATACACCCACGAGTACTAAGAGAACTAAGTAATGTAATAGATAAACCATTATTTCTTATTTTTAGGGACTCTATAGCGACAGGGTCTGTTCCGCAGGATTGGCGCATAGCAAATGTGGTGCCAATATTCAAAAAGGGCTCTAAAAGTGAACCTGGAAATTATAGGCCAGTAAGTCTAACCTCTATTGTTGGTAAAATATTTGAAGGGTTTCTGAGGGATGTTATTCTGGATTATCTCAATGAGAATAACTGTTTAACTCCATATCAGCATGGGTTTATGAGAAATCGCTCCTGTCAAACCAATCTAATCAGTTTTTATGAAGCGGTAAGCTATAGGCTGGACCACGGTGAGTCATTGGATGTGGTATATCTCGATTTTTCCAAAGCGTTTGATACCGTGCCGCACAAGAGGTTGGTACACAAAATGAGAATGCTTGGTCTGGGGGAAATTGTGTGTAAATGGGTTAGTAACTGGCTTAGTGATAGAAAGCAGAGGGTGGTTATAAATGGTATAGTCTCTAACTGGGTCGCTGTGACCAGTGGGGTACCGCAGGGGTCAGTATTGGGACCTGTTCTCTTCAACATATTCATTAATGATCTGGTAGAAGGTTTACACAGTAAAATATCGATATTTGCAGATGATACAAAACTATGTAAAGCAGTTAATACAAAAGAAGATAGTATTCTGCTACAGATGGATCTGGATAAGTTGGAAACTTGGGCTGAAAGGTGGCAGATGAGGTTTAACAATGATAAATGTAAGGTTATACACATGGGAAGAGGGAATCAATATCACCATTACACACTGAACGGGAAACCACTGGGTAAATCTGACAGGGAGAAGGACTTGGGGATCCTAGTTAATGATAAACTTACCTGGAGCAGCCAGTGCCAGGCAGCAGCTGCCAAGGCAAACAGGATCATGGGGTGCATTAAAAGAGGTCTGGATACACATGATGAGAGCATTATACTGCCTCTGTACAAATCCCTAGTTAGACCGCACATGGAGTACTGTGTCCAGTTTTGGGCACCGGTGCTCAGGAAGGATATAATGGAACTAGAGAGAGTACAAAGGAGGGCAACAAAATTAATAAAGGGGATGGGAGAACTACAATACCCAGATAGATTAGCGAAATTAGGATTATTTAGTCTAGAAAAAAGACGACTGAGGGGCGATCTAATAACCATGTATAAGTATATAAGGGGACAATACAAATATCTCGCTGAGGATCTGTTTATACCAAGGAAGGTGACGGGCACAAGGGGGCATTCTTTGCGTCTGGAGGAGAGAAGGTTTTTCCACCAACATAGAAGAGGATTCTTTACTGTTAGGGCAGTGAGAATCTGGAATTGCTTGCCTGAGGAGGTGGTGATGGCGAACTCAGTCGAGGGGTTCAAGAGAGGACTGGATGTCTTCCTGGAGCAGAACAATATTGTATCATACAATTAGGTTCTGTAGAAGGACGTAGATCTGGGGATTTATTATGATGGAATATAGGCTGAACTGGACGGACAAATGTCTTTTTTCGGCCTTAATTACTAACTATATTGTGTGATTGGAGATTAGATTGTGAGCTCTTGGGTCGGGGATGATGGGAGTAGTGATACATTGTGTGATTGATTAGATTGTGAGCTTCTGGGTCGGGGATGATGGGAGTAGTGATACATTGTGTGATTGATTAGATTGTGAGCTCCTGGGTCAAGGATGATGGGAGTAGTAATACATTGTGTGATTGATTAGATTGTGAGCTCCTGGGTCGGGGATGATGGGAGTAGTGATACATTGTGTGATTGATTAGATTGTGAGCTCCTGGGTCAAGGATGATGGGAGTAGTAATACATTGTGTGATTGATTAGATTGTGAGCTCCTGGGTCGGGGATGATGGGAGTAGTGATACATTGTGTGATTGATTAGATTGTGAGCTCCTGGGTCGGGGATGATGGGAGTAGTGATACATTGTGTGATTGATTAGATTGTGAGCTCCTGGGTCGGGGATGATGGGAGTAGTGATACATTGTGTGATTGGTTAGATTGTGAGCTCCTGGGTCAAGGATGATGGGAGTAGTAATACATTGTGTGATTGATTAGATTGTGAGCTCCTGGGTCAAGGATGATGGGAGTAGTAATACATTGTGTGATTGATTAGATTGTGAGCTCCTGGGTCGGGGATGATGGGAGTAGTAATACATTGTGTGATCAGATTGCGAGCTCCTGCTCCTGGGTCGAGGATGATGGGAGTAGTAATACATTGTGTGATTGATTAGATTGTGAGCTCCTGGGTCAAGGATGATGGGAGTAGTAATACATTGTGTGATTGATTAGATTGTGAGCTCCTGGGTCGGGGATGATGGGAGTAGTGATACATTGTGATTGATTAGATTGTGAGCTCCTGGGTCGAGGATGATGGGAGTAGTGATACATTGTGTGATTGGAGATTAGATTGTGAGCTCTTGGGTCGGGGATGATGGGAGTAGTAATACATAGTGTGATTGATTAGATTGTGAGCTCCTGGGTCGAGGATGATAGGAGTAGTGATACATTGTGTGATTGGAGATTAGATTGTGAGCTCTTGGGTTGGAGATGATGGGAGTAGTGATACATTGTGTTATAGATTAGACTGTGAGCTCCTGGGTCGGGGATGATGGGAGTAGTGATACATTGTGTGATAGATTAGATTGTGAGCTCCTGGGTCAGGGATGATGGGAGTAGTGATACATTGTGTGATTGGAGATTAGATTGTGAGCTCTTAAGGCCCCGTCACACATAGCGACGCTTGAGCGATTCCGACAACGATACGACCTGTCAGGGATCGTTGCTGCGTCGCTATGTGGTCGCTGGTGAGATGTCACACAGTGCGATCTCCCCAACGACGCAGCAGCGATGCGGCGACCTGTAGAACGATGCTATTTCATGATGATTCAATGGGACGTCCTGTCAACGAGGTCGTTGGTAAGGTGTCAAACACAGCGATGTGTGCTACCCAGCGGGACCTCAACGATCAAAAAATGGTCCAGGCCATTCCAACACGACCAGCGATCTCACAGCAGGGGCCTGGTCGCTGCTACGTGTCACACATAGCGAGATCGCTACTGAGATCGCTGTTGCGTCACAAAACATGTGACTCAGTAGCGATCTCGCTAGCGATCTCGCTGTGTGTGACGGGGGCTTTAGGTCGGGGATGATGGGAGTAGTGATACATTGTGTGATTGGAGATTAGATTGTGAGCTCCTGGGTCGGTGATGATGGGAGTAGTGATACATTGTGTTATAGATTAGACTGTGAGCTCCTGGGGTCAGGGATGATGGGGGTGATAGATTAGTCTGTGGGTTCCCTGGATTAGTGGGTGATTAGTTGGTGCAGCGCTGTGATATAAGCTCCCGTTGTCTCAGTATAACACTACAGGGCACATTTTGGGCTAAATCCCTTCATTTTCCGTTGTTTTGCCCGCTGTTGCTGCTTGTGAACTTTGGCGCGGCTCTGATGAACACATTTCTAGATCCAGACAGAGATGGGCACAGACACACGGCAGGAAGGCGGACATGTCCTGGGAATTGCCTACGAAGCAATTGCGGAGCTTGTGCGTCAATGCCACCGGTCCCGCAAGGTTCAATACTGGGCCACACGGACACGTTTAAAGGCATGGTGCCCAGTGGCAATGTGTGCAGGCCTCACATGGAGAGCACATGGCGGGCAGAAGCCCAACACGCATCTAACAAGCTGTGAAATGTGGCCCGTCCCCGAGAGAGTGACAACACGGTCTATGGCGGGACAGGGAGGGGAGGACTGAATAGCGTCTAATCTGTCCAAAGCCATCTGCAGGATGCAGACACGGAGTGCGGCGCACAGACTGCCCAGCGTACTCAGCAAGCAAAGTGTTAATATGGGCCGAGAACATGTAATCCGCCTGCTCTAGAGCCCTTCAGGACCTTCCACCTCTTGGCTGTCATGGCGGACAGGGATTTCAGCTTTTGGTGATAGTCCAGACACGGCCGGCTCCGCACATTCAGTGACAAGTGGCAGGATGGCGCCAAGGTGCACGGAAGGAGGATTAAAGGTGCTCAAATAGAGCAGACCTTCCGAGCCCAATTAAAGGTGATAGGTGATGAAACACATCAGGGTCCCATTGCAGGCCTCGCTCTACAACTTTATTTATGAACCAAAAATAACTATTGATGATGTGCGCCGACCGCGCCTTGTATCCCACTGCAATAATCAAAACGTAACTGACCGGTGGGGGCGCTGATCAGGAGGTCTGAGGCACGCTCCGCCTTTTCCTAGAACAATGAGGAGAGTCATACGCCCGCTCCCAAAATCACATGGCACAACAGTCTTGTCCATGCCGGCTTGCAAAAACTTGTGTTAGAGGGGTCTCCTGTTATATCGACATAAAACTGAAGAAAGCTTTCTAACACACCCTGTGTATTTATTTCATACCACTCCTAAGATCACTGCTTGCTGTCGGAGAATGGGAACACTGTCACATCCCAATGCTGAATACTTCTCACAATTGTATCCGGCCTGGACAATCCCCTGCGGACCCCAGGAGGGCACAAGGTGACGTGCTGTCAAGAAGTGGGGGAGACTTGTGCTGAACACATACAAAAATACTTCCTTTCAATGACAGCAAGCAGGTGTCTTGAAAATAGTATGAATGTAAGAAAGTGGCAGCGATGGCGCTTCACATCCAGGAGGCCGCACGGTTCCCTTCATCTCCTCGGATCGGTCAGCGCAGTGAATGGAGGAGCCGGCCGCCGGTCTATCGCCATTGCGTCACTTACGACATAGTCCCTAGCCTCAAAGGCGCACGTGGCTTTTCCTAGCGTCCTCTTCATCATTGTCTTGTGAAAACACAAAGACTGAGGCTGCGGCAGAGTGAGCGAGGAGACAAAAGCAAAAACAAAAAAAGGAGTTAGGGTGGTCGCCAGCACCTGCCGGGTGGTGGTGTTGGGGGGCCAATTTGCTTCCAGTCCATATTACTGGTCACCCAGCTTTCCCAGGACCAGAAAATGAAGAGACAGCTGCACAAAATGTAGTAATGTCAGTAACCTAACGCTGTGCAGGGGGGTGCGTGGGAAGCTCTGCTGTCTCCATGGGACACACTGTCACACTGTACAGGCACCACAGCTCTGCAAGAAGACAACAGCCCCAGCTATGTATGTGATCATATAAGACAGGACGCAGCTGTGACTACAGCTATAGGAAGAAGTGGCCAGGCTCAGCTCCTCAGGGGCGTGGATTATCGCATACAGTGTGTCTGTGCTGCACTCAGCGAGGTCCTCACATTCTGCACCGTGGTGTCCGGCACCAGGAGGAGGATGACGGCTTCTCAACGACGTAAGAAATACAGACCCCAACCCCTCATTCCATCCCCCAATCTGAAAATAACATCATTACATTAGCAAAATCACTGAGTGAAGGGAGCTGCGTACTGGGTTGAGCTATTGGCGGGTCTTCACCGCTGATCTCTAGTGATGGATAGGCGGCATTCTCAGTTATGTCACCGCTGATCTCTAGTGATGGATAGGCGGCATTCTCAGTGATGTCACCGCTGATCTCTAGTGATGGATAGGAGGCATTCTCAGTGATGTCACCGCTGATCTCTAGTGATGGATAGGCGGCATTCTCAGTGATGTCACCGCTGATCTCTAGTGATGGATAGGAGGCATTCTCAGTGATGTCACCGCTGATCTCTAGTGATGGATAGGCGGCATTCTCAGTGATGTCACCGCTGATCTCTAGTGATGGATAGGAGGCATTCTCAGTGATGTCACCGCTGATCTCTAGTGATGGATAGGCGGCATTCTCAGTGATGTCACCGCTGATCTCTAGTGATGGACAGGCGGCA
Organism: Ranitomeya imitator; assembly: GCF_032444005.1. Lineage (NCBI taxonomy): Eukaryota > Metazoa > Chordata > Amphibia > Anura > Dendrobatidae > Ranitomeya > Ranitomeya imitator. Next base: position 154,765,697 of record NC_091283.1, on the reverse strand, counting down.
TTCTCAGTGATGTCACCGCTGATCTCTAGTGATGGATAGGAGGCATTCTCAGTGATGTCACCGCTGATCTCTAGTGATGGATAGGAGGCATTCTCAGTGATGTCACCGCTGATCTCTAGTGATGGATAGGCGGCAGTCTCAGTGATGTCACCGCTGATCTCTAGTGATGGATAGGAGGCATTCTCAGTGATGTCACCGCTGATCTCTAGTGATGGATAGGAGGCATTCTCAGTGATGTCACCGCTGATCTCTAGTGATGGATAGGAGGCATTCTCAGTGATGTCACCGCTGATCTTTAGTGATGGATAAGCGGCATTCTCAGTGATGTCACTGCTTGCCTGAGGAGGTGGTGATGGCGAACTCAGTCGAGGGGTTCAAGAGAGGCCTGGATGTCTTCCTGGAGCAGAACAATATTGTATCATACAATTATTAGGTTCTGTAGAAGGACGTAGATCTGGGTATTTATTATGATGGAATATAGGCTGAACTGGATGGACAAATGTCTTTTTTCGGCCTTACTAACTATGTTACTATGCTGATCTCTAGTGATGGATAGGAGGCATTCTCAGTGATGTCACTGCTGATCTCTAGTGATGGATAGGAGGCATTCTTAGTGATGTCACTGCTGATCTCTAGTGATGGATAGGAGGCATTCTCAGTGATGTCACTGCTGATCTCTAGTGATGGATAGGAGGCATTCTCAGTGATGTCACTGCTGATCTCTAGTGATGGATAGGCGGCATTCTCAGTGAGGTCCCCGCTGATCTCTAGTGATGGATAGGAGGCATTCTCAGTGATGTCACCGCTGACCTCTAGTGATGGATAGGAGGCATTCTCAGTGATGTCACCGCTGATCTCTAGTGATGGATAGGAGGCATTCTCAGTGATGTCACCGCTGATCTCTAGTGATGGATAAGCGGCATTCTCAGTGATATCACCGCTGATCTCTAGTGATGGATAGGAGGCATTCTCAGTGATGTCACCGCTGATCTATAGTGATGGATAGGAGGCATTCTCAGTGATGTCACCGCTGATCTCTAGTGATGGATAGGAGGCATTCTCAGTGATGTCACTGCTGATCTCTAGTGATGGATAGGAGGCATTCTCAGTGATGTCACCGCTGATCTCTAGTGATGGATAGGTGGCATTCTCAGTGATGTCACCGCTGATTTCTAGTTATGGATAGCAGGCATTCTCAGTGATGTCACCGCTGATCTCTAGTGATGGATAGGTGGCATTCTCAGTGATGTCACCGCTGATTTCTAGTTATGGATAGCAGGCATTCTCAGTGATGTCACCGCTGATCTCTAGTGATGGATAGGCGGCAGTCTCAGTGATGTCACCGCTGATCTCTAGTGATGGATAGGAGGCATTCTCAGTGATGTCACCGCTGATCTCTAGTGATGGATAGGAGGCATTCTCAGTGATGTCACCGCTGATCTTTAGTGATGGATAAGCGGCATTCTCAGTGATGTCACTGCTGATCTCTAGTGATGGATAGGAGGCATTCTCAGTGATGTCACCGCTGATCTCTAGTGATGGATAGGTGGTATTCTCAGCCACTGATCTAAGTTTTACACACCAGTACCTCAGCCCAGTACTTGCGCTCTCCACTATTACCATTCAGCTAGCCGGTGGCCACAGTGATGAGTGATTGGTAGTCGCGGGTGATGAGGGTACAGATGAAGCATACAGGGGACACACCAGAGCACGACTTACCCCGCGCTTTAGACTCCTGAAGCAGTGGATTTTGGGTTTGGAGGTCATGAAGTCGTTGAGGCGATGGGAGAGGGGCTCCTTTTGCTGCTTGGGAGACTGGGGGCCGTTGGGAACAGCAGAGGGTGAGGCAGAGGCCGGGGGCGGAGGAGGGGGCTGATGAGGGGACGTTAAGAGGGACATAAGCTATGTGTAAGAGAAGGAGCAGTGACAGAAGAGAAACCAAAGCAAAAGAAACAAAAATAATAAAAACACAAAACCAAAAGGGTTAAAAACAACATGAAATCCAAACCAATGACATCAAATCAAGAAAAAGGACAAACTAAAATCATTTAAAAAAAGGCGATTCCATGGAGGTGGTGGCGGCTGTGACAGAGAGGAAGGAAGCCGGCAATGTTAGGAGAAGAAGCGATACTCCGCGAAGAAACTGCTCCGAAGCCATGCAAACTTCCTGCAGCAGCATCTCCCCCCTCCCTGAACGGCACCTGCCACCTGTGTGTGCATGCAGCGGACACCATCTGCTCATAGCCCTGCACTTCCACGCTACTGTAATCACGTATCACCCACTAGGTTTATAACCCTTTTATATTTATTAAAGGAAAAGACGTCCAGTGAGCACGGCGTCATAAGAACGGTGCGGTACTGTACTTTACTCTTATTCACTTTGATGGGTCTAAGCTGCAATACCAGCCATAATCTACAGCTAGAGGTGGCATTGTTTTAGGAAGAAAACAGAGGCTTCATTTCCTAACCCTGGACAACCCCTTTAATTAAGGGCACTGTCTCCTTTATTTCTGATTAAGAGCTACACAGAGGACAGAGTCCTGCAGCACGGTCTGCAGATCAGTCCCTGGGGTGCAGACTGTAAAATGGGTCCCTATTAAATATCACCCCTCCCCCACACTTCTGTAGCGGTGAATGGCGCGCGTCAGCATGCACCGCGCAAAACCAAGATCAAGTATAAGTAGAAAAAGTCTACCAGAATATCAGCATGGCATAAAGCGAGGGTCCCCCATTGGTCCGATAGCCCCCCAACCCTGCAGCCAATAAACATGCATCAAATTGATGACATCACTGAAATGGGAGGAGTGGCCACTGTATACTGTGATGTCACACCCCGGTGACCCAGCTGAAGCCTCGACTATGAGGGACCGTGGGACTCATTATTAACCCTTTCAGACCTGACTTGACAAGCTGGGGAGACTGGGGAACACCCGGGTTTGTGCCATGAAATGCAGAGAAGAGATCCAGGGTTTATAACGCTTGCTATAAACCGTACCCAGAGGAGAGGGCTGTTAGCATGCTGATCGGGAACGCTGATTAATGGCGATTAATCTAAATTAATGGTGAAGATGAGAAAATGTGGTAAAACAATCAAGAAAATCAACAACAAAAAAAATGTAAAAATAAATAAAGCATAATAAATCCAGTAAGGGTGCACCGGTCCAGGAGCCAGCGCACAGTACCTTGTTTTTCTTGATGAAAGGCCACAGTTTGCCACGGGATTTGCTGGAGATCTTGGGGTCGCTCTTGCCATCGGCCCGGCTGTTGGTGAGGCTGGTGTCAGAGACAGTGCGCTTTATGGACTGGGTGAAGTCCTCAAAGTCAACGTCTCCGGGAGGCTCAAAGCCGGACTTATAGGATTCAATGACCGTCTGAGAGTCCTGAGGGAAAACGGAAAGAGGCCGCAGCGTGAGGTGATCGATCACCAAAGAAAAGACATCACGAGAGGAAGAAGAGCACCACGAGAAGGGGAGGAACCGCGCAGGAAATAATTACCAGGGACCCTCCATTGTAACCTCCTTATGTCAGAGGAAGAACAACATGGGGGTGACATGGTCTGTTAGAGTCTATAGTGCACACGTCACTGCCACTCAGGTACAACTCCTTGTAGATACAGCATCACTGCTCCAAGCCAGGCGGAGACCTGATCACTGTCTGATAATACAAGAGGGCAGAGCAATCTCAGGACTGTGGGGCATTATACTGGCTGCGGACACCGTGATCCTGGGACTGTGGGGCATTACTGGCCGAGGGCACAGTGATCCTGGGACTGTGGGGCATTATACTGGCCGAGGACACAGTGATCCTGGGACTGTGGGGCATTACTGGCCGAGGGCACAGTGATCCTGGGACTGTGGGGCATTATACTGGCCGAGGACACAGTGATCCTGGGACTGTGGGGCATTATACTGGCCGAGGACACAGTGATCCTGGGACTGTGGGGCATTATACTGGCTGCGGACACAGTGATCCTGGGACTGTGGGGCATTATGCTGGCTGTGGACACCGTGATCCTAGGACTGTGGGACATTATACTGGCTGCGGACACCGTGATCCTAGGACTGTGGGGCATCATACTGGCTGCGGACACCATGATCCTAGGACTGTGGGGCATTATATTGGCCGAGGACACAGTGATCTTGGGACTGTGGGGCATTATACTGGCTGCGGACACCGTGATCCTGGGACTGTGGGGCATCATATTGGCCGAGGACACGGTGTTCCTGGGACTGTGGGGCATTATAATGGATGCGGACACCGTGATCCTGGGACTGTGGGGCATTATACTGGCTGCAGACACCGTGATCCTGGGACTGTGGGGCATTATACTGGCTGCGGACACCGTGATCCTGGGACTGTGGGGCATTATACTAGCTGCGGACACTGTGATCCTGGGACTGTGGAGCATTATATTGGCCGAGGACACAGTGATCCTGGGACTGTGGGGCATTATTCTGGCTGCGGACACCGTGATCCTGGGACTGTGGGGCATCATATTGGCCGAGGACACGGTGTTCCTGGGACTGTGGGGCATTATAATGGATGCGGACACCGTGATCCTGGGACTGTGGGGCATTATACTGGCTGCAGACACCGTGATCCTGGGACTGTGGGGCATTATACTGGCTGCGGACACAGTGATCCTGGGACTGTGGGGCATTATACTGGCTGCGGACACCGTGATCCTGGGACTGTGGAGCATTATACTAGCTGCGGACACTGTGATCCTGGGACTGTGGAGCATTATATTGGCCGAGGACACAGTGATCCTGGGACTGTGGGGCATTATTCTGGCTGCGGACACCGTGATCCTGGGACTGTGGGGCATTATACTGGCCGAGGACACAGTGATCCTGGGACTGTAGGGCATTATACTGGCTGCGGACACCGTGATCCTGGGACTGTGGGGCATTATACTGGCCGAGGACACAGTGATTCTGGAACTGTGGGGCATTATACTGGCTGCGGACACCGTGATCCTGGGACTGTGGGGCATTATACTGGCCGAGGACACAGTGATCCTGGGACTGTGGGGCATTATACTGGCCGAGGACACAGTGATCCTGGGACTGTGGGGCATTATGCTGGCTATGGACACCGTGATCCTGGGACTGTGGGGCATTATACTGGCCGAGGACACCGTGATCCTGGGACTGTGGGGCATTATACTGGCCGAGGACACAGCGATCCTGGGACTGTGGGGCATTATACTGGCCGAGGACACAGTGATCCTGGGAGTGTGGGGCGTTACTGGCCGAGGGCACAGTGATCCTGGGACTGTGGGGCATTACTGGCTGAGGACATAGTGATCCTGGGACCGTGGGGCATTACTGGCCGAGGACACAGTGATCCTGGGACTGTGGGGAATTACTGGCCGTGGGCAGAACAATCCCAGGACTGTGGGGCATTATACTGGCCGAGGGCACAGCGATCCAGGGACTGTGGGGCATTACTGGCTGAGGACACAGTGATCCTGGGACTGTGGGGCATTACTGGCAGGGGTACAGTTATCCTAAACTGTGGGGCATTATTGGCCGGGGCATAGTTATCCTGAGACTGTGGGGCATTATTGGCCAGGGCATAGTTATCCTGAGACTGTGGGGCATTATTGGCCAGGTCATAGTTATGCTGAGACTGTGGGGCATTATTGGCGGGGTCATAGTTATTCGGAGACTGTGGGGCATTATTGGCCGGGGCACAATTATCCTGAGACTGTGGGGCATTATTGGCCGGGTCATAGTTATCCTAGGACTGTGGGACATTACAGCCGGGGTCATGGCGATCCGGGACTGTGGGGCATTACTGGCTGGGACACAGCAATCCTGGGACTGTGGGGCATTACTGGCCGAGGACACAGCGATCCTGGGACTGTGGGGCATTATTGGCTGGGGCACAGAAATCCAGGGACTGTGGGGTGCTATCATTGGCTGGGGTGCAGCGATCCTGGGACTGTGAGGTGCCATCATTGGCTGGGGCGCAGCGATCCTGAGACTGTGGGGCGCTACCATTGGCTGGGGCGCAGCGATCCTGAGACTGTGATGCGCTATCATTGGCTGGAGCGCAGTGATCCTGGGACTGTGCGGCATTATTGGCTGGGGCACAGCGATCCTGGGACTGAGGGGCGCTATCATTGGCTGGGGCGCAGCGATCCCAAGACTGTGGGGCGCTATCATTGGCTGGGGCGCTATCATTGGCTGGGGCGCAGTGATCCCGAGACTGTGAGGCGCTATCATTGGCTGGGGCGCAGTGATCCAGGGTGCTATCATTGCCGCTCGCTCGTTATCACTCTGTAACCATTTCTGGAATGTGACATGAGACACATGGAGAAGTCGGCATATAGTGGGACGCCTGGTGGAGGGGACAATGCCAGGAGCAGTGCCAGGACCCCATCCCCCAAGGGAGGTGTTGCGAGACAGCTGGAGAGCAGTGGGATGATGGCAGCCTCGTGCGCTTCTTGTTTCACACTGCGGTCAGATTAGGAGCTTCTACCCTCTCATTATACATGATGGAGAGAAGATGTCGACTGCAATGATCCCGAACCCTGTGGAGATCGCTGCTGCTCCAGGTTTGCAGCATCCATTAACCAGGAGAAAAGACACTGACTCTTCACTGCCTCCCTGAAGTGCAAAAAAGAACCTCATGGGACGTATACATGTGCTGTTGCATCCCCTCCCCCGATTCTATAAGAGGCATTACACAGCTATGCTAGACATGATGGGAGAAATAGTGCTATTTCATGCCATATTCCGTCAGCATATGACATCTGGATCACTGGATGCTACAACTGCTGGGGCTTCGTGACAGTGATATCCACAGGGGAGGTTTGTATTCAGGGTCTGGATAATGGAGGACGAGGGCAACGTATTGTAGTCGCCACCACAGTGATGTCATCTCGACACATCTGTCTCCAGTCCATGTGACGGAGGCTCTGAGAGGCGCCCACATCTGGAGATTGCTCTGCGGTCATGATAAGACGCTGCCGGAAAATTTGTCTTAAAGGAGAAATGACCCCCGAGAAGTTGGATTGTGTCATTACACTGGAATCTCCACTGACATGAGTGGGGGGCAGTGGCCAGGAATGAAGGGCAGCAGTCCCCAGCACGCACGCTCTTACTAAACATGGCTTTACAGTAATGAGATCCATATGGGCACAGAGAAAAAAAGGGGTTCAGCTACTCGGCACATCCATGACTGCGAGACAGAGTGGTGGAAGAAATCCTGTCCTTCAGCGGCACAGAGTATTTCAGGAGGGGAGCGTGCGCACCTTGTGGGAGGTTACAAGAGAATTACTTAGTGGCAGAAGCACAGAGTATTTCAGGAGAGAAGTGTGCTGAGGAGCGTCTCAGGCATCACTTCACATGATGAAATGGTGGATTTACATATACACATGAGAACGTATGTGCAGTAGTGTCAGATGAGTGGAAAATGATCCTCACAGTAGAATAACAGCAGATGATGGGGGTGATAATCCGCTGACCTAATAACAGGAAAGCAGGGCGTGCTGGAACAGCAGAGAGCCATATCATGTTTTTTCCCTGATCGATAGGTGTCACATCCTCAGCACTCTGCAGGATTTCCCAGGACTCAACAACAGATAAGACACGGCGACAAACATCTCCACCAAGCGCTCAGGAAGGAAACCGGAGGTCTGGCACTGATACAGGTATATCCATGGCAGGAATGGAGGCTGCAGCCTGGAGGACGGCCCAGAGGTGAAGGAAAAACGGCCGAGCCGAGGTCATACACCGCACATGACAACACGGCTGTAGTAGCACATAGGAGCACAGCCTCCATAGCTGTATCTGCATTTCCATCCTGTGTATTAGACTCCGGAGCTGCACTCACTATTCTGCTGGTGCAGTCACCGTGCACATACATTACATTACTGATCCTGTACTGCTCCCGAGTTACATTCTGTATTATACTCCAGAGCTGCACTCACTATTCTGCTGGTGCAGTCACTGTGTACATACATTACTGATCCTCTACTGATCCTGAGTTACATTCTGTATTCTACCCCAGAGCTGCACTCACTATTCTGCTGGTGCAGTCACTGTGTACATACATTACATTACTGATCCTGAGTTACATCCTGTATTATACTCCAGAGCTGCACTCACTATTCTGCTGGAGTCAGTAGTTACATACATTACATGTTCTGCATTATTCTCCAGAGCTGCGCTCGATGTTCTGACTAATACCTGTTTCCCATTGATAGAGTCTGCTGACTTTGTGATTCCGTCCAGACATTTCCCGATGATGGGGATCACCTGGCGGTCGATATCTGCATAGGTTTTCAGTGAATCCCCCAGCCGCACTATCCTCTTCTCCTCCATGTCTTGCAGTTTCTAAGGGGTAATATGAGATTATGGGGAAGGACAATTAGGAGGATGATCCTGTTTTGCTCATAGATGAGGGTTTGCTACAATGTGTCCGGTCTGGACGATCCTCTCTGAGCTCCAGGATGATACATTGCAGTGTGTGGATGGGTTTACACCTGGGAGCAGAGCGGAGACAGCACAGCTGTACACAGTCTCCAACTGAGCTAGAGCTACAAGTCTCAGCATGCCATGCATCCCTGGGAGTAGACAGTACAGCTGTTATACACTGGGCCTTTGGGCAGCTGAGACTTGTGGTTCCATGAGCAGTGAAGCAGAGAGTCACCTGGAAGATGGTGGGGATGTGCGTGTGGTAGTGCTCCTGCTGCTCGTGGTTGAACTTCTGTAACACGGAGGAGTAATCTCCTTTGCTGTCGTCTGCCATCTGGTGACGTATTTGCGCCTGCTGCCGCGCCTGCGGGAGGTAAAGAGCCGGATTAGTGAGAGGGCGGCAGATACAATCCACCATCATAAACATATAATCGCTGGGGGCATCCGATAATCCAGCACCCAACAATCCAGAAGCCTGGCAAACAAGATTCCCAGGCCGCACTGGTGGAGGAGACGTAGCAACACCTGACAACCTGTAACACAAGGGAGCCTTGCACAGAAGTTCTCACCCAGGTTTCTAAGACTCCGGAGTCACACAGTGGCGTCTCTGCCCTATCTGCTGGTGATTGGCGCCCTGAGCCAGGGGCAGTGAAAGCCGGAGCGGGCACTGACTACTAATCTCCAAAACCGCAGCGGAAAGTTACAGACAATCCAAAAAAACAGACTCCGTGAGCGGCCGCTCCCATGTGTGCAGATGATGGGGGTCATACACTCCAAGAGCAAACAATGGGGCCATACACACTAGGGGAGGATGATGGGGGTCACACATACTAGGGGAGGATGATGGGGGTCACACATACTAGGGGAGGATGATGGGGTTCAAACATACTAGGGGAGGATGATGGGGGTCACACATACTAGGGGAGGATGATGGGGGTCACACATACTAGGGGAGGATGATGGGGGTCACACATATAGGGTAGGATGATGGAAGTCACACATACTAGGGGAGGATGATGGGGTCACACATACTAGGGGAGGATGATGGGGTTCACACATACTAGGGGAAGATGATGGGGTTCACACATACTAGGGGAAGATGATGGGGGTCATACATACTAGGGGAGGATGATGGGGGTCATACATACTAGGGGAGGATGATGGGGGTCACACATACTAGGGGAGGATGATGGGGGTCACACATACAAGGGGAGGACGATGGTCATAAACACTATGCTGCGCTCATCGGTGAAGCTTTGTTTCTGTGTATCGGTGCCTGATAACATCTTCGGCCTCATGTATTGCGAATTCTCACACTGAGGTTTGGAGATTTATGCCTTGCTACCGCTGCCACCACGGGGAGTCGCTATGGCAACTGCTTTGCCGATCCTCCGGGCTCAGTGGCGTCTGGCACAAACCCTGGAGACATATGTATCGACCCAAATATTTACTGTCACATGGTAACTGCGGAGGATGCGAGGAGCTGGCACACAAATTACAGCATCGCTACCCACGGAGCGCAGCACCTGCGACATATAGGGAGAACAGTAGTCTCCCCGACAGACGGATGGTGCGGTCAGACAGAAGCGGGACAGCCGGGCAGACGCTTATGTCCATACACACCATGTCATCCTGTTGCAGGTGTCAGTGGTCTTGATGCTGGGTGAGGATGCCTGATGGACTTGAGCGTCCACCGCATCGGTCACCCAGCTTTCCGGGAAGCCAGACTGGCTGAACACTATAAATCTAACTGTCTGCCTCCATAAATGTGAGTGAGGTTCCCCTGCGCCCCGGGCACCACTGCACATACCTGCCTCATTACCCTGGTGAGAGGATGAGCGGAGCCATGGCTGAATGCTACCCATTATGTGTGGGGGGTAAGGCTGGCATTGTATGGGCACAGAGTGGCTGCTCCACTGATCTGTGTGCAAGGAATTCACTGGCCCCAAATCCTGTGCCAGCGGCCCGCAGCTATGAAAAGACTCTGCTGTGGCCGGGAGGAAGCAATATGGCAAGGAGAGTGGGAATCTGCACCTCATCTGCATACCAATGCCCAGCATGCCCGTGCCGCCTGCCAATTACCAGCTTCCAAGCCAACATCTGCACAGACACTCAAAAGACTGAGCAAGAGGATCAGCCGGCAGGACCCCTAAATCTGAGGTGGCCGAGGCTGTGGGAATGACAACCCCCATTATGTGATTACAAAACTTGTATCCGCCACTGGAGACTGCGCCTCGGGCACACTGCAGGATTTAAAGGGACAGTAAACACAAAGTCATGGGCTGATATTAGTCACATGTGATGTAAAGGTGTCTGCACTTGCAGACAAGTGAATGTGACGGCAGCAGGGAAAGCTATATGTGCAGACTGCAGCACAGAGGATTTCAGGAGTGCAGTGAGCAGATATTGTCAGAGGTAGTGACCTGCTCACTCAGGTGACAAGGTTATAGGATATGATTTCATGAGAAATCCACAGGTGATAATGGAAAGAGCCACACAGCAGCACAGAGGATTTCAGTAAAGGGACAGAAGTGGGCTCTTATCGGTGATTACCGGGACGAAGAGACCTAAAGCCTCGTCACCAGCAGTCACATGCTGCGTTTGTGGCCTCCTGAGATTACCGCAGTCATCCGCTCGCTAATTACCAGCATGGCTTTAATTAAGGAGACCCAGATTTAGCAGCGCTGCTCATGAGACGAGATTACAGGAGGACGATGCCTCCCGGATTAACACTTCCACTGCAGACATGATACATACAGGACATTTACCCCTGCATCTGGCATCAAAACCATGGGCATTGCTTAAAGTGCAGCTCCAACTGGGGGCCGGCACGAGGGCACCGCTTATATAACAATTCCCTGGCAGCTAATGTTCCCCTGCCAGATTGTGTGGTGCCCCATCTCCTGGCCGGCAGTCCACAGCACAGGTTGGCCTGACCCCCTGTATACCACTCACACTGTCAAAGTACATCGACATATGGGTATTTCAAAAGGGGATGAGCCTTTTAACCAGAGTCTGAGGGGCCCTTAAACCACAGGTGAAGGGGCCTGTTAAGGAGGCCTACATAGAGGGGCCCTTTAACTGTGGCCCAGAAGAGTTGCCCTTTAGTGACAGCCTCTCCTAGTGTATCCTCACCCACCCCCTGCAGACTGTGAGCCCTCGCGGGCAGGGTCCTCCCTCCTTATGTACTCGTGTGCCTTGTTATCTGCTCATGTTTAATGTATTTGTCTATATTTGCCCCGTATTCACATGTAAAGCGCCATGGAATAAATGGCGCTATAAAAATGTATAATAATAATAATAATAATAAAGTACAGCTCACATCGGGGCTGTCTGGCGGTGGAGGATGCGGTCAGTGGAAGGTGACCACACATCAGTGCGGCTTCTGGTCAATGTCCAGAAAACAATGGCTCCCTCTGGAGAGCTGCAGATGAAAGCCTCCACACCTCGTGGGGTCCTAGAGAATCCCCCATTACATCTGGGAGTATGGATGGGGGGATGATGAGAGTTATCTTCCTGCACAAGGTTCCCCTCTAGAAGTGTCCACAATTCCCTTCCTTCTTTCTGGATTTCCCGGTTACTGCCCATTTAATTAAATGTCTTAAGATCTCTGTTTGCTGACATTGAATAGCAGCTTCTTTCTTGCTTACATCCAGATGCCCCAATTGCCCGAATACTAAAACTTCTCGCAGATGATTGTCTGTTACAATTGTATCTCGTCTACCATCCCATGAGAACTCAGGGTACATTGTAACAAACCTGCAGCACTGACAACTAGCAGAACAAACCCTCAGTATCGTAATTGGACTATAGCTTTCAATCTCTGGGTATTTTCATTCACTTACAGCAAACAAAGCTCTTGAAAATGGTGAAGTGTACAGTTAAGTGGCATCACCGATCAGTGATGAGATAATGGGCAGCACATGGAAGGTCGTCTCCGCTCGCCGGTGACCCGCGCGGCATCTCTGATGGATAATTCATAGTCATAGATAATTGATGAGGTGCACGGAGCGCCCTGTGATCCTACACTGGGCGCTCAGCGGGCAGCAGTAGTCACCACTCAGTCTGCCATCAGGGGGCGCTGCCTCTCGCACAGTGCTTTATCACAGGGCCGGGCTCATCTCCTACCTGTAGAGTGTAAGCTCCTGGGGTTGGCACAAGGGTTTGTTTCTGCTGTTCTGCATGTTTCCTGTGTCTGCGCTGCAGTATATGGAGGCGCTATAAGACGGCAGGTCATTGCCTCCCGTAGTACATACTGCTGCTATACACAGATATCACAGCGCCCCCTCCCTGCAGCAGCTGCGCCATGTCACGGGAGCGGCTTCTCCGAGGAGCTAGTGGAGGACTCCGTTGTGACAGGAGGATGAACTGGAGCCACGGATGTGGTCACAACCCCCCAACATACACTCCAGGAAGACGCCGCCATCTCTGAGATGTCCTCTACGCCTCTCACACAGGATGGTTTCCTCATGCAGCACATGGATAAAGCCCATTCTGCTTGCTGTGAGCGAATGAAAACAAGTGTAGAACATTATCTCCCCCTTTCAAGAGGTGGCAGCCGCACTGGGACATTGTAGCAAGACCTCAGCTCTGTGAGCAGGACTAGGCCAGGATTAGACATCTCCACCTTGGTGAGAAAGGGCAGCACTATATGATAAAAAGGAACTCGCATTTCATTCCCCACCATTTTCAATATGTCTGCTTGCTGTCAGGGACGGGAAACATTCATGTTTCTAAGCAGTTGATGAACATTCTACTGCTCACAGCTGAGGGCTTGTCACAAGGTTTTAAGTCTGGACAACTCTCTGTGAGATGAAGCCATCAGCACCAAAATCCTGCCCTGACAGTTTGTTACAATGGATCAGTCTGGAGTCCACAAAGTGTTGTCTACACAGGATACAACTGCAACAAACCCTCAGCTGCGAGGAGATTGAGGACTGGCATCCAACTCAGATTGGAAACTAGAAGGTTTTCATTCACTGACAGCAAAGATTTTAAAAAAATGTAAGGAATTAAAAAGGCTAAGTATATGACACGGAGCAGAACTGCTGATGATTTCATGTGGAGGACTGGATGCCCCTTGTCTAAATGAAGGGGGTCACTGCTGCCAGAGTGAGGGGGTGACACTGACAGCACAGTCACGTGGGCAGCGCACAATCCGTGTGATTATCCGGCGGCGCAAGGAACAATGGAAGCTTACATGAGTCCTTCATCAGACCGGTCTGCTGAATTAAGGGGTTATGTAATGACGGGGTCACATGCTGCGCCCCCTGGCACGATCGGTCACAATTCATAGGCTGAGAGGCACCGCCTGCGCCATCATTATCATAACCCCCAGGAAACTCCTCACAGACACCAGATAACAATAACGGGAAGCTGCTGTGTACAATCAAATATGTGTGATAATCGGCCACACACACTACAACTGTGACACCCGGTAGCAATCAAATCTACCCTCCAGCACAGTACCGCCACCCTCCTGCCGCCACAGCGCAGGCACCCTCCGGCCGCCACAGCGCAGGCACCCTCCGGCCGCCACAGCGCAGGCACCCTCCGGCCGCCACAGCGCAGGCACCCTCCGGCCGCCACAGCGCAGGCACCCTCCGGCCGCCACAGCGCAGGCACCCTCCGGCCGCCACAGCGCAGGCACCCGCCGGCCGACACAGCGCAGGCACCCGCCGGCCGACACAGCGCAGGCACCCGCCGGCCGACACAGCGCAGGCACCCGCCGGCCGACACAGCGCAGGCACCCGCCGGCCGACACAGCGCAGGCACCCGCCGGCCGACACAGCGCAGGCACCCGCCGGCCGACACAGCGCAGGCACCCGCCGGCCGACACAGCGCAGGCACCCGCCGGCCGACACAGCGCAGGCACCCGCCGGCCGACACAGCGCAGGCACCCGCCGGCCGGCCGACACAGCGCAGGCACCCGCCGGCCGGCCGACACAGCGCAGGCACCCGCCGGCCGGCCGACACAGCGCAGGCACCCGCCGGCCGGCCGACACAGCGCAGGCACCCGCCGGCCGACACAGCGCAGGCACCCGCCGGCCGACACAGCGCAGGCACCCGCCGGCCGACGCAACTCTCATACAATGCACTGAACCAGACACCGGCACCACACCATCTGTAAGTACCGACAACACCATCTAACATCTGTACGATCCAATCTCTCAGCACACATAAGGAGATTGTTATACAGAGGACCCAAGGGCTACCACGGGGCAAGCCAGTCACCCACCGGTTGCTCTGTACCCTGGTCACATGACCAATCCTAATACTCACTTTCTCCACATCGGCTTTTGTGACGTTGATGTCGGCGTCCATCCTCTCGAAGTACTGCTGGGCCCGGTCCGCCTCCTTACAGTCCCGCTCAAATCTTCTTTTACTCTGAGCAAAAAACGACAAAAACACAAATGTAATGAAAACATTAAAACCATTCCATGCAGGATCCTCATGGTGTGAACGCTTCTTCCTTCCACCCGTGGTACTCCATCAGGCCTCCTCTGGGGCGGGGCTTAGAAAGTACGTAGGCAGGGGCGGAGCTTATCACAATCGCTCCCCACAGACCTTCATAATAGAGAAAGAGGCTGGTCTGTTTTTACATGCAGGCAGCCCAAGCCATGTCAGACGGTGAGTCTGGGAGAACTACTACTCCAAGCAAGCCTTCACATATCCCTAGTAGTTCCCACTGGGGGGAGGAACGCTTATTATCTGAGACACATAAGACATAAACCCCGATATGGGGGAGGGGATTACTTATCACTGCAGGAAATTGTTTGCTACAGGAAGTGCAGTCGTCATGGCAGCATGCGGTCAGATGAGGACTGTTACTAGGGATCCTGGTCACTATATTCCTGCTGACAGGGGAGGGTTCGTTGCAGTGTGTCACGAGGTCTCTTCCATGCACGTGACACAGTTCTGTAGCTGCAGTAATCCACAGATTTCTGCTCGCATTCACCAAACATGAGAAGCAAATGAGTAAAATCACAGGACATGATGAGCATTGTAGTCCACCCCCGTGCTGACTGCACACATGCCAGGGTGCCCCGCTGGGCCAGGGTCTCAGACCTGCAAGCAATACACAGACAAAACACTACAACTCCCAGAATGCAACATAGCAGAGCAGTGAGAGGGGAGGCTGCAGATCAGACCGCTGCAGTCACTGATTCTGCAGGTCACCGGCTGACAGGACTGAGCTCAGTGACCGAGGAGACAAATATGTGCCCCATCCTGAAATGTGAGATTCGGGACCGAGCTGCAGCGTGTCATTGCTCTGCCAGAAACTCACACCCCGATCATTTGCTACACTGTATATATCAGCCTTGTGCTCACAGAGGATTATATACACTGGGCGCCGCTGCACACAGCACAGGGTTTGTTACAATTGCATCTAGTCTGCACTAACACATTGTAAGCAGCAGAAATAGAGAAAAGTGTTCAGATCATTACATCAGACCTTCCTCATCCTCTGCCCTCTTCTCTATATGTGGTATGGTCATGTGACCTGCGTGCTGACCCCCGACCTGCACTTCCCCAACTCACCGACTCCAGCTGCTTCCAGCAGGTCTCCATGTGCTGCTGCGCCTTCCGACCTTCATGGAAACTCTGCAAAGGAAAGAGACAACATTACATGGAAAAACGGAAAACAAAGCAGGAAAAGCAAGATCAGACACCAGGAGAGAAGGCCGGAGGCTTCAAAGTGGCCACAAATAATTCTCACATCCTGCATACTCCAGAGCTGCACTCACTATTCTGCTGGTGCAGTCACTGCGTACATACATTACATTACTGATCCTGAGTTACATCCTGTATTATACTCCGGAGCTGCACTCACTATTCTGCTGGTGCAGTCACTGCGTACATACATTACATTACTGATCCTGAGTTACATCCTGTATTATACTCCAGAGCTGTGCTCACTATTCTGCTGGTGCAGTCACTGTGTACATACATTACATTACTGATCCTGAGTTACATCCTGTATTATACCCCAGAGCTGCACTCACTATTCTGCTGGTGCAGTCACTGTGTACATACATTACTGATCCTGAGTTACATCCTGTATTATACCCCAGAGCTGCGCTCACTATTCTGCTGGTGCAGTCACTGTGTACATACATTACTGATCCTGAGTTACATCCTGTATTATACCCCAGAGCTGCACTCACTATTCTGCTGGTGCAGTCACTGTGTACACACATTACATTACTGATCCTGAGTTACATCCTGTATTATACCCCAGAGCTGCACTCACTATTCTGCTGGTGCAGTCACTGTGTACATACATTACATTACTGATTCTGAGTTACATCCTGTATTTTACTCCAGAGCTGCACTCACTATTCTGCTGCTGGAGTCACTGTGTACATACAGTACATTACTGATCCTGTACTGATCCTGAGTTACATCCTGTATTATACCCCAGAGCTGCACTCACTATTCTGCTGGTGCAGTCACTGTGTACATACATTACTGATCCGGAGTTACATGCTGTATTATACTACAGAGCTGCACGCACTATTCTGCTGGTGCAGTCACTGTGTACATACAGTACATTACTGATCCTGTACTGATCCGAGTTACATCCTATATTATACTGCAGAGCTGCACTCACTATTCTGCTGGTGCAGTCACTGCGTACATACATTACATTACTGATCCTGAGTTACATCCTGTATTATATTCCAGAGCTGCACTCACTATTCTGCTGGTGCAGTCACTGTGTACATACAGTACATTACTGATCCTGAGTTACATCCTGTATTATACCCCAGAGCTGCACTCACTATTCTGCTGGTGCAGTCACTGTGTACATACAGAACATTACTGATCCTGAGTTACAACCTGCATTATACTCCAGAGCTGCACTCACTATTCTACTGCTGGAGTCACTATGTACATACACTACATTACTGATCCTGTACTGATCCTGAGTTACATCCTGTATTATACTGCAGAGCTGCACTCACTATTCTTCTGCTTCAGAGCTGAAATCCCACAATATTTGGTCACTACAGTTGAATATTACATCCCCCCCCAACATACAGTTACACAGCATCCAGAAGGTGATAATGAGACATGAGACTACAATCTATTACCCCCTCTTATCAGCCATTACTGGGGAGAGGTGACTGTAGGACAGGCGAGTACAATCTATTACTCCCTGTTATCAGCCATTACTGGGGAGAGGTGACTGTAGGACAGGTGAGTACAATCTATTACTCCCTGTTATCAGCCATTACTGGGGAGAGGTGACTGTAGGACAGGTGAGTACAATCTATTACTCCCTGTTATCAGCCATTACTGGGGAGAGCAGACTGTAGGACAGGTGAGTACAATCTATTACTCCCTGTTATCAGCCATTACTGGGGAGAGGTGACTGTAGGACAGGTGACTACAATCTATTACTCCCTGTACTGTAGGACAGGTGAGTACAATCTATTACTCCCTGTTATCAGCCATTACTGGGGAGAGCAGACTGTAGGACAGGTGAGTACAATCTATTACTCCCTGTTATCAGCCATTACTGGGGAGAGGTGACTGTAGGACAGGTGACTACAATCTATTACTCCCTGTTATCAGCCAATACTCGGGAGATGCGACTACAATCTATTACCGTGTTATCAGCCAATATCGGGGAGAGGCGACAGTAGGACAGGTGACTACAATCTGTTACTCCCTCTGGATAATTTGGATGACTGAGGCTCTTCGGCTGGAGGAGAACGGGCTCCATAAAAGGCAGCGCTGCTCGGAGCTGGCAGTGAGACAGGCGATCGGACTGGGACACTGGATGGGGATGAGTTTCCCCATTCTTCATATACACGCCTGCTTGGACGCTCTGTGGTCGTGTGGTGGGTCTGACACAAGGGGCTTTTATTGCTACGTCAGTTTACTAATGTCCTTCAATTCGTAAGAATTTTTTAATATGTCTGATTGCTGTCAGTGAATGGGAAAAATGTTATTTACATTCTACTGTTAACCCTATTCTGACCTAACTACTGAGGGTCTGTTACGCTGCTTCCAGTCTAGTTAATCCCCTGTACAGATGCTTTGCTACAATGTATCATTAGTGTACAGTCTGGGCAGCTCAGAAGCAGATATACTTATAATTAGCGAAATATATTCGTAGGACTTAATAGGAGAAACGAGAACATGTCAGGGGCTGCAGGAATCGATCAGCATTGATTGTGCAGCCTACAGTGAACAGACGACAGATGCTCATGTGGTGACCGCAGTCATTGCCGACCTATAATTTACTCACTTGTCCCCGACCACAATGACAAAGGAAGACGCAGAGGAAAGCCTGCAATTACCTGTCCACACGCGGCAGAAAGCGTAGCACTACATAACGAACAGCATTGCCCTTCTGCACCTCTCGTACAGCACCGCACTTCAGCGCCTCTCGTACAGCACCGCACTTCAGCGCCTCTCGCACAGCACCGCACTTCAGCGCCTCTCGCACAGCACCGCACTTCAGCGCCTCTCGCACAGCACCGCACTTCAGCGCCTCTCGCACAGCACCGCACTTCAGCGCCTCTCGCACAGCACCGCACTTCAGCGCCTCTCGCACAGCACCGCACTTCAGCGCCTCTCGCACAGCACCGCACTTCAGCGCCTCTCGCACAGCACCGCACTTCAGCGCCTCTCGCACAGCACCGCACTTCAGCGCCTCTCGCACAGCACCGCACTACAGCGCCTCTCGCACAGCACCGCACTTCAGCGCCTCTCGCACAGCACCGCACTTCAGCGCCTCTCGTACAGCACAGCACCTCTCATACAGCACCGCACTTCAGCACCTCTCATACAGCACCGCACTTCAGCACCTCTCATACAGCACCGCACTTCAGCACCTCTCATACAGCACCGCACTTCAGCACCTCTCATACAGCACCGCACTTCAGCACCTCTCATACAGCACCGCACTTCAGCACCTCTCATACAGCACCGCACTTCAGCACCTCTCATACAGCACCGCACTTCAGCACCTCTCATACAGCACCGCACTTCAGCACCTCTCATACAGCACCGCACTTCAGCACCTCTCATACAGCACCGCACTTCAGCACCTCTCATACAGCACCGCACTTCAGCACCTCTCATACAGCACCGCACTTCAGCACCTCTCATACAGCACCGCACTTCAGCACCTCTCATACAGCACCGCACTTCAGCACCTCTCATACAGCACCGCACTTCAGCGCCTCTCGTACAGCACTGCACCTCTCATACAGCACCGCACTTCAGCACCTCTCATACAGCACCGCACTTCAGCACCTCTCATACAGCACCGCACTTCAGCACCTCTCATGCAGCACCGCACTTCAGCACCTCTCATGCAGCACCGCACTTCAGCACCTCTCATGCAGCACCGCACTTCAGCACCTCTCATGCAGCACCGCACTTCAGCACCTCTCATGCAGCACCGCACTTCAGCACCTCTCATGCAGCACCGCACTTCAGCACCTCTCATGCAGCACCGCACTTCAGCACCTCTCATGCAGCACCGCACTTCAGCACCTCTCATGCAGCACCGCACTTCAGCACCTCTCATACAGCACCGCACTTCAGCACCTCTCATACAGCACCGCACTTCAGCACCTCTCATACAGCACCGCACTTCAGCACCTCTCATACAGCACCGCACTTCAGCACCTCTCATACAGCACGGCACACTTCAGAACCTCTCATACAGCACACTTCAGCACCCCCTGTACAGCACAGCAATTCAGCACCCCCATACAGCACAGCCACTCTCATACAGCACTGCACCTCCTGTACAGCAGCGCACTTCAGCACCTCTCGTACAGCAGTGCACTCAGCACCTCTTGTACAACATTGCACTTCAGCACCCCACAGCACGTCTCGTACAGCACCTCTTGTACACCACCGCATTTCAGCACCTCTCATACACCACTGCACTACATCACACGTACAACACCGTACCCCGCATATACAGCACGGCATCACCTCACTCCCCATACGCACCGCATCACAACATGCTCTTGTACCGCACCGCACCTCCTGTACTGAATTGCATAGCACAACAGCACCTCTAGTACAGCACAACCTGTACAGCACCTCTCGTACAGCACTGCAACTCCACATTATATCACACCCGTACAACACCGTACCCCCGTATACAGCAATGAACCACATCACTTCCCATAAGCACAACTTCATAACATCCCCTTGTACAGCACTGAATCACTCCCGGTACGGTAGAGCTCTCCACATACAGCACGGCACCACATTCCATCCAGTTCAGCAATGTATTACAGCACCCCCCTGTACAGATGCGCAACACAACGCACTACAGCAACCTGCACACAGCACCGTACTGCATTACAGTGCCACCAGTACAGAATCACACAGCACTACAGCACCCCCAAACAGCACCGCACCACAGCACCCTCATACAGCATTGCACTTCATTACAGCACCCGCTATACATCACCCTCCGTACAGCATGACAGCACCCTCTGTACAGTATTGAACTGCATTACAGCACCCCCCAGTACAGCATGGCACTGCACTACAGCAGCCCCCTGTACACCATAGCTCTACACTACAGCACCCCCCGGACAGCATGGCACTGCACTACAGCACCCCCATACAGCATTGCACTGCACTACAGAACCCCCCCCCCCCGTACAGCATCGCACTCCACTATAGCTCCCCCCATACAGCATCGCACTGCACTACAGCAACCCCCGTACAGCATCGCACTGCACTACAGCAACCCCCGTACAGCATCGCACTGCACTACAGCAACCACCGTGCAGCATCGTACTGCACTACAGCAACCCCCGTACAGCATCGTACTGCACTACAGCTTCCCCCTCTACACCATTGCACTGCACTACAACACCCCCTGTACAGCATCACACTGCACCCGCATACAGCATCACACTGCACTACAGCACCCCCGTACAGCATCGCACTGCACCACACTGCACTACAGTAACCCCCGTACAGCATTGCACTGCACTACAGCAGCCCCCTGTACACCATTGCACTGCACTACAGAACCTCCTGTACAGCATACAGCATCAAACTGCACTACAGCACCCCCTGTACAGCATCACACTGCACTAAAGCACTCCCCTACAGCATCGCACTGCACTACAGCACCCCTCGCACAGAATCACACTGCACTAGAGCACCCCCGTACAGCACCACACTGCACTACAGCAACCCCTGTACAGCATCGCACTGCACTACAGCAACCCCCGGTACAGCGTTGCACTGTACTACAGCACCCCCAGTCCAGCACCGCATCAGCCACTGTACAGCACACACCACATTACATCACATTACACCCCTCTCCATATAGCATGAGCTCTGAGCAGACATTGAACTAGTAGGGCATTAGTGAGGAACCAGCAGAACTGTGACTGCAGCTCTCGGAGGGACTAGAGTGTGTGAATTGATATAACAGATCATTGACTGCAGATCTGGATGTGAAGCCTTAAGAATATCTGCGGAGTGTGCAGCGACTAGATGAGACATAAAATCTTTTCCATCTCCTGGTAATGTGACAGCAGGAACAAGGTCGTTCTTACCAAAATTATAGGGGCGCTCATCCAGTGCCATTCACACACTAGATCAGAACTGATCCTGTTTGTCCACACCTGATATAATGATGAGGTGTCAGGACGGAGGCGACATGGCTGGATTATAGTGTGCAGACAGGGGGACACTGGTGTGAAGAGAAGTCTGCTGGGTACAGATCAAACAATAGGAGAGCAAAACGTGTCAGCTGCTGATCACACACAGCCTGAAGGGTTCACCGGTGACAGACGGCCACCATGGGGAGGGTATACAACGCCTGCATACAGATTGTAGTCACCTATCCTACAGTCTCCTCTCCCCTGTAATGGCTGATAACAGGGAGTAATAGACTGTACTCACCTGTCCTATGGTCACATCTCCCCAGTAATGGCTGATAACGGAGTAAAAGATTGTGGTCACTTATACAAAAATCAGTCCGTTTAAATGGACTGTCGGCACAGAAAGAATGTCCACAGAAAGTACAGGTGCTCGGTGCTCCATGGTGCAGCCATTGATTTATATTCCCCTTCCCATCTTCTTGTTTTCCATCCATCTCCACCTTTCTTTTGCTCTATATGAAGCCAGAGCTGTCAATCAAAGAAGAGGAGGTGAAGAAAGAGGGAAAACAAGCAGGTGTGAATAAATGACTGGCCGCACCATTATGCACTAAGCAGAGGGATTTAGAACAGTCATTCTGTGCTGACAGAGTCCCTTTAAGGCCTGAGGACCAGGTAATATATTGATACAGCATGGGCTGTTTGACTTATGGGTAGTGTCTTTGCCACCTTGGTGTTTTGCCTGGCGCGGGGTTACACGAGTCCAGTGATGGCTGCTATTGATGACTAGCACTGTCAGCATCCTTGGACATTCAAGTTATTGTTTTCTTGAGCCTCTCACACACACTGTTATAGTAGTTTTATACAAGTGGGGGATGTACTTATGGAGTGTTCCAGGGGTTAATGATTGAGCGTTGCTACGTTATGTACATACCAGCCACTCTGGTGTATTGGTGTCTACTCCCCATACTAACATCTTATATACTGTAGGGAGACAGTGTTGGGCCTGCACGTTCGGTATCTATACGGCAGTATTCGTATTATGACCTGTGCCATTTCCCCCATTTTTTGTTCCATCATTGTCTATACATTTTTATAATATTTGTATCTAATAAAGAGTTGTTTTTATTGCCTATAGTTCTTCCTTTTGGTCGTTTCTTTGAGGTTTCCACATCCCTCCTAGTACATGGTGTAGTATACGGGGTGATGGGTGGTATATAGAGATATATACAGTACATGGTGCTATATACGGGGTGGTGTGTGGAATATAGAGGTATAAACAGTATATGGTGCAGTATACGGGTGATGTGTGGTATATAGAGGTGTATACAGTACATGGTGCAGCATACGGGGTGATGTGTGGTATATAGAGATGTATACAGTACATGGTGCAGTATACGGGATGAATTGTGGTATATAGAGGTGTATACAGTACTTGGTGCAGTATACAGGGTGATGTGTGGTATATAGAGGTGTATACAGTACATGGTGCAGTACACAGGGTGATGTGTGGTATATACAGTATATGGTGCAGTATACGGGGGTATGTGTGGTATATAGAGGTGTATACAGTACAAGGTGCAGTATACAGGGTGATGTGTGGTATATAGAGGTGTATACAGTACAAGGTGCAGTACACAGGGTGATGTGTGGTATATACAGTATATGGTGCAGTATACGGGGGTATGTGTGGTATATAGAGGTGTATACAGTATATGGTGGCGGTGCACGAATATATGTCCAGTGTGCGGCCCGCACGTCTACCCGACGCACGTTTCGGAGCAGGGCTCCTTCGTCAGGGGGCGTGTCGGAAGGCCGGTGTGCCGGGGCTTAAATACGCTCGCGCCATGTACTGTATACACCTCTATATACCACCCATCACCCCGTATACTGCACCATATACTGTTTATACCTCTATATACCACGCATCACCCTGTATACTGCACCATATACTGTTTATACCTCTATATACCACGCATCACCCTGTATACTGCACCATATACTGTTTATACCTCTATATTCCACACACCACCCCGTATATAGCACCATGTACTGTATATATATACCACAGATACGATACACTTTATTGATCCCGTGGGAAATTATAGTATCACAGCAGCACAACTTAAATCATAAAAATACACCCTGTATACTGCACCATATCCTACTGCACCATATCCTGTTTATACCTCTATATTCCACACACCACCCCGTATATAGCACCATGTACTGTATATATCTCTGTATACCACCCATCACCCCGTATACTGCACCATGTACTGTATATACCTCTATATTCCACACATCACCCCACATATAGCACCATGTACTGTATATATCTCTGTATACCACCCATCACCCCGTATACTGCACCATGTATTGTATATACCTCTATATTCCACACATCACCCCGTATATAGCACCATGTACTGTATATACCTCTATATACCACACATACACCCCGTATACTACACCATGTATTGTATATACCTCTATATTCCACACATACACCCTGTATACTGCAACGTATACTGTATACACATCAATATACCACACATCACCCCATATACTGAACCGCCGCGCAACCTGCCCTACCCTCTCCTAGTGTTTCATCACCCATCCCCTGCAGACTGTGAGCCCTCGCGGGCAGGGTCCTCCCTCCTTATGTACCCGTGTACCTGTTATCTGCTCATGTTTAATGTATTTGTCTATATTTACCTCATATTCACATGTAAAGCGCCATGGAATAAATGGCGCTATAAAAATGTATAATAATAATAATAATAATAACAGGGGACAATAGCTTCCACATACATGCACAACATATGAAGTACTATGGCATGACTGCCTCTTTAAGAGATGTTAACCCCCATCATTGCTGGAGCTTGGGGCAGTGAACACTTCAGGGAACCTGTCGCTGCTCTTCTTGGCTGTGACTCAGGGTCTATAATTACTCAGCACAGCGCCTCCTTCTCTTCTATTTCGGATTCAGGGTCCGATAGTCTCGTGTTACAGAGGAAAACTTAAGACCCCCGGACCCTCAATACATCATCACTTCCCGGGGACACTCCACAGATAACAACCAGAACCAATGGGGGCCGCGCATCTTATCACCGAGGCCCAGAAATAGCACAGACAGATGAAAACTCGCTCTACTAGCAGGGAGGGATAGCTGCGCTCATCCAGTGCCTCCTGCTGCATAAAGCAGTCAGCACTGATGTCAGTCATTAGTAGAGCAAGAGATAAATCCTGAAATCTCAGAGCAGTGTTCCCCTTTAATTAGACAAACCCGCCATCAGCATCTTTCAACTCTCATCATCCATTTCCTGCAGCCGCTCACTACAAAACCAAAGTGTGACCGCTGTCACTTCCTGCAGAGCTTCCTATGGCCGGGGTGAGGGGAGGGTGGTCTGTTCACCAGGCTGCCGGCACAGTACCGCGGCATTTAAAATGGAACGCCACTGTGGATGGAACTTTATTAGTAGTCTACCAGAAAAAATGCATAAGTAACAATTCCCTAATATAATATTATGAGTGCCACCATCCTAATCCTGACCATCCCCATTCTCACAGACACACCTCATCAGCACCATAGTCTCCACCCTCACTGGTGCCATCACCCACATCCCCACCAAAACCATAACCTCCACCCTCACTGGTGCCATCACCCACATCCCCACCAAAACCATAGCCTCCACCCTCACTGGTACCATCACCCACATCCCCACCCAAACCATAGCCTCCACCCCCTCACTGGTGCCATCACCCACATCCCCACCAAAACCATAGCCTCCACCCTCACTGGTGCCATCACCCACATCCCCACCAAAACCATAGCCTCCACCCTCACTGGTGCCATCACCCACATCCCCACCCAAACCATAGCCTCCACCCTCACTGGTGCCATCACCCACATCCCCACCAAAACCATAGCCTCCACCCTCACTGGTGCCATCCAAAACCATAGCCTCCACCCTCACTGGTGCCATCACCCACATCCCCACCCAAACCATAGCCTCCACCCTCACTGGTGCCATCACCCACATCCCCACCAAAACCATAGCCTCCATCCTCACTGGTGCCATCACCCACATCCCCACCAAAACCATAGCCTCCACCCTCACTGGTGCCATCACCCACATCCCCACCAAAACCATAGCCTCCACCCTCACTGGTGCCATCACCCACATCCCCACCAAAACCATAGCCTCCATCCTCACTGGTGCCATAACTCACATCGCCATCACCCACATCCCCACCAAAACCATAGCCTCCACCCTCACTGGTGCCATCACCCACATCCCCACCAAAACCATAGCCTCCATCCTCACTGGTGCCATCACCCACATCCCCACCAAAACCATAGCCTCCACCCTCACTGGTGCCATCACCCACATCCCCACCAAAACCATAGCCTCCACCCTCACTGGTGCCATCACCCACATCCCCACCAAAACCATAGCCTCCATCCTCACTGGTGCCATAACTTACATCGCCATCACCCACATCCCCACCAAAACCATAGCCTCCACCCTCACTGGTGCCATCACCCACGTCCCCACCAACCTTCATCTTCACCAAAACCATAGCCTCCACCCTCACTGGTGCCATAACTCACATCCCCACTGACCTCCATCCTCACCAAAACCATAGCCTGCACCCTCACTGGTGCCATCACCCACATCACCACCGACCTCCATCCTCACCAAAATCATAGACTCCACCCTCACTGGTGCCATCACCCACATCCCCACCAACCTTTATCCTCACCAAAACAATAGCCTCCACCCTCACTGGTGCCATAACTCACATCCCCACCGACCTCCATGCCTGAACAGGTATAGTCGTCTGTCACTATTCACATTCTCCCCTGCTGAAGATTTTTCCATTGCAATAAAGGAATATTTTTAGGACAGTGAGTGCTCTCAGTTTTCTTCTTTCATTGGAATTTTCCTGCATACTTTTCTCACATTGAGCACCCGATCCTTTTGGGGCGTTTATGGCACGTGGCTGTGGTGATTGTGAGACGCAGTGAACCCTTGTAGCAGTGGTGCGGATTCTTTGCTTTTTTATTGTGCATAGCCTCCACCCTCCCTGGTGCCATCACCCACATCCCCACCGACCTTCATCCTCACCAAAGCCATAGCCTCCACCCGCACTGGTGCCATCACCCACATCCCCACCCACCTTCATCCTCACCAGCGCCCTTGCCCCCACCCTCACCAAAACCATAGCCTCCACCCTCACTGGTGCCATCACCCCCATCGGTGCCCTCGCCCTCCCCATCTGCACACACCCCCGATCCCCAACACCATAGCCTTTACCATCACTTTTGCTATCACCCCCATCCCCACCACTGCTCTTGCCCCCATTGGCGCCCTTGCCCCATCTCCACCAGTGCCCTCTCCCCTATACCCACTGGCGCCCTCGCCCCCCATCCCCACCAGCGCCATTACATTATTACAGAATGGGCTGATGGTAAATATTAGCTCAGCGATTGCTCATATATGCAGAGCACTGACAGGACAAGCGGCCGATGTGTCATCACAGTGAGAGCGGGACAATCACTGAATCCCTGTGGGAAGATCGGACCATCACTCCCAGCATTCTTAGGCACCGAGTTTTAGGTCCACCTAGCACAATGGATTTGCACATTATTTGGCAACTAACTGGGGAAAACTCTGCAAAGAACAGAGGTGAAAAAGCGAACAATGATCAAGTGTATTTAAAGGGCCAGTGCACATTAAAAAGGTCTCTGCTGGTCGCATTTCTCCACTCTTGAAGAAAACATGGTGAAGGCGGAGTAAGATTTTTTTACATCATCATTTACAAGATGTCGACTTGCTGTCAGTGAATAGATTATACATTGTGGCTATAAAAATTTCCTGATCCAGTTGTCATTATTCACAGCTGAGCGTTTGTGACAATTGTATCAACTGTAGGCAATCATCTGCATCAATCTCTCCTGCTCCGACACCTTGTGACGATATATCAGTGTAGGTGTAATGTACCAGACTGGAGCTCACAGGATTGCCTGGGTTGGATGGAATTGGAGCAAACCCTCAGCTGTGTGAGCAGGATGCTGCTTTAGCAGGAAACCAAAATTTACAGAAAGCAAAAATGATGAATATGGTGAAGAACTAATAAAATCTAACTTCAAAACAAGAACCGCTATGTACAAGGGTAAGGTTCATTCATGAGGGAAAAAAGCTCAGGATGAGCAGCACCTGATTCAGGACAAAGAAGAAGAGCGAGGTGCAAGGAAAGGTGAGAATAGCAAAAGTCAAACAGGAAGCCATAAAACGATGCAGGAAACGCAGCCGGTATTCTAAGAAAAGCCGAGGGCGGAAGGTAGAGGCTTACCCTGCAGAACCGTGCACGGAGGATAACACGGAGAAGGCCCCTCACCCTGCAGAACCGTGCACGGAGGATAACACGGAGGAGGCCCCTCACCCTGCAGAACCGTGCACGGAGGATAACACGGAGGAGGCCCCTCACCCTGCAGAACCGTGCACGGAGGATAACACGGAGGAGGCCCCTCACCCTGCAGAACCGTGCACGGAGGATAACACGGAGAAGGCCCCTCACCCTGCAGAACCGTGCACGGAGGATAACACGGAGAAGGCCCCTCACCCTGCAGAACCGTGCACGGAGGATAACACGGAGGAGGCCCCTCACCCTGCAGAACCGTGCACGGAGGATAACACGGAGGAGGCCCCTCACCCTGCAGAACCGTGCACGGAGGATAACACGGAGGAGGCCCCTCACCCTGCAGAACCGTGCACGGAGGATAACACGGAGAAGGCCCCTCACCCTGCAGAACCGTGCACGGAGGATAACACGGAGGAGGCCCCTCACCCTGCAGAACCGTGCACGAAGGATAACACGGAGAAGGCCCCTCACCCTGCAGAACCGTGCACGGAGGATAACACGGAGAAGGCCCCTCACCCTGCAGAACCGTGCACGGAGGATAACACGGAGGAGGCCCCTCACCCTGCAGAACCGTGCACGGAGGATAACACGGAGGAGGCCCCTCACCCTGCAGAACCGTGCACGGAGGATAACACGGAGGAGGCCCCTCACCCTGCAGAACCGTGCACGGAGGATAACACGGAGGAGGCCCCTCACCCTGCAGAACCGTGCACGGAGGATAACACGGAGGAGGCCCCTCACCCTGCAGAACCGTGCACGGAGGATAACACGGAGAAGGCCCCTCACCCTGCAGAACCGTGCACGGAGGATAACACGGAGGAGGCCCCTCACCCTGCAGAACCGTGCACGGAGGATAACACGGAGGAGGCCCCTCACCCTGCAGAACCGTGCACGGAGGATAACACGGAGGAGGCCCCTCACCCTGCAGAACCGTGCACGGAGGATAACACGGAGGAGGCCCCTCACCCTGCAGAACCGTGCACGGAGGATAACACGGAGGAGGCCCCTCACCCTGCAGAACCGTGCACGGAGGCTAACACGGAGAAGGCCCCTCACCCTGCAGAACCATGCACGGAGGATAACACGGAGAAAGCCCCTCACCCTGCAGAACCGTGCACGGAGGATAACACGGAGGAGGCCCCTCACCCTGCAGAACCGTGCACGGAGGATAACACGGAGGAGGCCCCTCACCCTGCAGAACCGTGCACGGAGGATAACACGGAGGAGGCCCCTCACCCTGCAGAACCGTGCACGGAGGATAAAACGGAGGAGGCCCCTCACCCTGCAGAATCGTGCAAGGAGGATAAAACGGAGGAGGCCTCTCACCCTGCAGAACCGTGCACGGAGGATAACACGGAGGAGGCCCCTCACCCTGCAGAACCGTGCACGGAGGATAACACGGAGGAGGCCCCTCACCCTGCAGAACCGTGCACGGAGGAAAACACGGAGGAGGTCCCTCACCCTGCAGAACCGTGTACGGAGGAAAACACGGAGGAGGCCCCTCACCCTGCAGAACCGTGTACGGAGGAAAACACGGAGGAGGCCCCTCACCCTGCAGAACCGTGCACGGAGGATAACACGGAGGAGGTCCCTCACCCTGCAGAACCGTGCACGGAGGATAACACGGAGAAGGCACCTCACCCTGCAGAACCGTGTACGAAGGACAACACGGAGGAGGCCCCTCACCCTGCAGAACCGTGCACGGAGGATAACACGGAGGAGGCCCCTCACCCTGCAGAACCGTGCACGGAGGATAACACGGAGGAGGCCCCTCACCCTGCAGAACCGTGCACGGAGGATAACACGGAGGAGGTCCCTCACCCTGCAGAACCGTGCACGGAGGATAACACGGAGGAGGCCCCTCACCCTGCAGAACCGTGCACGGAGGATAACACGGAGGAGGCCCCTCACCCTGCAGAACCGTGCATGGAGGACAACACGGAGGAGGCCCCTCACCCTGCAGAACCATGTATGGAGGAAAACACGGAGGAGGTCCCTCACACTGCAGAACCGTGTACGGAGGAAAACACGGAGGAGGCCCCTGCAGAACTGTGCACGGAGAAAAACACGGAGGCCCCTCACCCTGCAGAACCGTGCACGGAGGAGAACACGGAGGCGGCCCCTCACCCTGCAGAACCGTGCACGGAGGATAACACAGAGGAGGTCCCTCACCCTGCAGAACCGTGTACGGAGGAAAACACGGAGGAGGCCCCTGCCCCTGCATAACCATGCACGGAGGGAAACATGGAGGAGGCACCTCACCCTGCAGAACCGTGCAAGGATCGCAACACTGATGAAGCCACTCACCCTGCAGAGCCCCTCCGTGCTCAGCTCAAAGCATGGAGGAGGCCCCTCACCCTGAAAAACCGTGCTCGGCTCACAAAATGGAGGAGGCCTGTCAACCTGCAGAGCCGTGCTTGGCTAAAAACAAGGAGGAGGCCCCTCACCCTGCAGAACCGTGCACGGAGGATAACACGGAGGAGGTCCCTCACCCTGCAGAACCGTGCACGGAGGATAACACGGAGGAGGCCCCTCACCCTGCAGAACCGTGCGCGGAGGATAACACGGAGGAGGCCCCTCACCCTGCAGAACCGTGCACGGAGGATAACACGGAGGAGGCCCCTCACCCTGCAGAACCGTGCACGGAGGATAACACGGAGGAGGCCCCTCACCCTGCAGAACCGTGCACGGAGGATAACACGGAGGAGGCCCCTCACCCTGCAGAACCGTGCACGGAGGATAACACGGAGAAGGCCCCTCACCCTGCAGAACCGTGCACGGAGGATAACACGGAGGAGGCCCCTCACCCTGCAGAACCGTGCACGGAGGATAACACGGAGGAGGCCCCTCACCCTGCAGAACCGTGCACGGAGGATAACACGGAGGAGGCCCCTCACCCTGCAGAACCGTGCACGGAGGATAACACGGAGGAGGCCCCTCACCCTGCAGAACCGTGCACGGAGGATAACACGGAGGAGGCCCCTCACCCTGCAGAACCGTGCACGGAGGCTAACACGGAGAAGGCCCCTCACCCTGCAGAACCGTGCACGGAGGATAACACGGAGAAAGCCCCTCACCCTGCAGAACCGTGCACGGAGGATAACACGGAGGAGGCCCCTCACCCTGCAGAACCGTGCACGGAGGATAACACGGAGGAGGCCCCTCACCCTGCAGAACCGTGCACGGAGGATAACACGGAGGAGGCCCCTCACCCTGCAGAACCGTGCACGGAGGATAAAACGGAGGAGGCCTCTCACCCTGCAGAACCGTGCACGGAGGATAACACGGAGGAGGCCCCTCACCCTGCAGAACCGTGCACGGAGGATAACACGGAGGAGGCCCCTCACCCTGCAGAACCGTGCACGGAGGAAAACACGGAGGAGGTCCCTCACCCTGCAGAACCGTGTACGGAGGAAAACACGGAGGAGGCCCCTCACCCTGCAGAACCGTGTACGGAGGAAAACACGGAGGAGGCCCCTCACCCTGCAGAACCGTGCACGGAGGATAACACGGAGGAGGTCCCTCACCCTGCAGAACCGTGCACGGAGGACAACACGGAGAAGGCACCTCACCCTGCAGAACCGTGTACGGAGGACAACACGGAGGAGGCCCCTCACCCTGCAGAACCGTGCACGGAGGATAACACGGAGGAGGCCCCTCACCCTGCAGAACCGTGCACGGAGGATAACACGGAGGAGGCCCCTCACCCTGCAGAACCGTGCACGGAGGATAACACGGAGGAGGTCCCTCACCCTGCAGAACCGTGCACGGAGGATAACACGGAGGAGGCCCCTCACCCTGCAGAACCGTGCACGGAGGATAACACGGAGGAGGCCCCTCACCCTGCAGAACCGTGCATGGAGGACAACACGGAGGAGGCCCCTCACCCTGCAGAACCATGTATGGAGGAAAACACGGAGGAGGTCCCTCACACTGCAGAACCGTGTACGGAGGAAAACACGGAGGAGGCCCCTGCAGAACTGTGCACGGAGAAAAACACGGAGGCCCCTCACCCTGCAGAACCGTGCACGGAGGAGAACACGGAGGCGGCCCCTCACCCTGCAGAACCGTGCACGGAGGATAACACAGAGGAGGTCCCTCACCCTGCAGAACCGTGTACGGAGGAAAACACGGAGGAGGCCCCTGCCCCTGCATAACCATGCACGGAGGGAAACATGGAGGAGGCACCTCACCCTGCAGAACCGTGCAAGGATCGCAACACTGATGAAGCCACTCACCCTGCAGAGCCCCTCCGTGCTCAGCTCAAAGCATGGAGGAGGCCCCTCACCCTGAAAAACCGTGCTCGGCTCACAAAATGGAGGAGGCCTGTCAACCTGCAGAGCCGTGCTTGGCTAAAAACAAGGAGGAGGCCCCTCACCCTTCAGAACCATGCTCGGCTAACAACACGGAGAAGGCCCCTCACCCTGCAGAACTGTGCTCGGCTAACAACATGGAGGAGGCCTGTCAACCTGCAGAACCGTGCTTGGCTAAAAATACGGAGGAGGTGAGGCACCCTGCGGAACCGTGCTCAGCTGATAACGCGGAGGAGGCCCCTCATCCTGCAGAACCGTGCATGGGGGATAAAATGGAGGAGGCCCCTCACCCTGCAGAACCGTGCACGGCTCACAACACAGAGGAGGCCCCTCACCCTGAAGAACCGTACTCGACTGACAACACGGAGGAGGCCCCTCACCCCGCAGAACTGTGCTCGGCTCACAACACGGAGAAGGCCCCTCACCCGGCAGAACCGTGCTCGACTCACAACATGGAGGAGGCCCTTCACCCTGCAGAACCATGCTCAGCTGACAGTACTGAGGAGTACCCTGACCCTGTGGAACCATGCTCGGCTGACAACACAGAGAAAGCCCCTCACCCTGCAGAACCGTGCTCGGCTGACAACACGGAGGAGGCCCCTCACCCTGAAGAACCGTATTCAGCTCACAACACGGAAGAGGCCCCTCACCCTGCAGAACCGTGCTCGACTGACAACACGGAGGAGGCACCTCACCCTGCAAAACCATGCTCGGGTGACAATATTGAGGAGGCTCAACCTGCAGAACCGTCCGAAAACAATAACATGGAGGAGGCGGGTCAATTTGCAGAGGCGGTTCAATTTGCAGAACCATGCGCGGAGGATAACATGGAGGAGGCAGCTCATTTTGCAGAACCATGCGCAGAGGATAACACGGAGGAGGCCCCTCACCCTGCAGAACCGTGCACGGAGGATAACACGGAGGAGGCCCCTCACCTTGCAAAACCGTACACGGAGGAGGCCCCTGACCCTGCAGAACCGTGCACGGAGGATAACACGGAGGAGGCGCCTCACCCTGAAGAACCGTACTCGGCTCACAACACGGAGGCGGCCCCTCACCCTGAAGAACCATACTCGACTGACAACATGGAGGAGGCACCTCACCCCGCAGGACTGTGCTCGGCTCACAACATGGAGGAGGCCCTCACCCTGAAGAACCGTGCCCGACTCAAAGCATGCAGGAGGCCCCTCACCCTGAAGAACCGTGCACGGAGGATAACACGGAGGAGGCCCCTCACCTTGCAAAACCGTACACGGAGGAGGCCCCTGACCCTGCAGAACCGTGCACGGAGGATAACACGGAGGAGGCGCCTCACCCTGAAGAACCGTACTCGGCTCACAACACGGAGGCGGCCCCTCACCCTGAAGAACCATACTCGGCTCACAACACGGAGAAGGCCCCTCACCCGGCAGAACCGTGCTCGACTCACAACATGGAGGAGGCCCTTCACCCTGCAGAACCATGCTCAGCTGACAGTACTGAGGAGTACCCTGACCCTGTGGAACCATGCTCGGCTGACAACACAGAGAAAGCCCCTCACCCTGCAGAACCGTGCTCGGCTGACAACACGGAGGAGGCCCCTCACCCTGAAGAACCGTATTCAGCTCACAACACGGAAGAGGCCCCTCACCCTGCAGAACCGTGCTCGACTGACAACACGGAGGAGGCACCTCACCCTGCAAAACCATGCTCGGGTGACAATATTGAGGAGGCTCAACCTGCAGAACCGTCCGAAAACAATAACATGGAGGAGGCGGGTCAATTTGCAGAGGCGGTTCAATTTGCAGAACCATGTGCGGAGGATAACATGGAGGAGGCAGCTCATTTTGCAGAACCATGCGCAGAGGATAACACGGAGGAGGCCCCTCACCCTGCAGAACCGTGCACGGAGGATAACACGGAGG
This sequence comes from Ranitomeya imitator, assembly GCF_032444005.1. Classification (NCBI taxonomy): domain Eukaryota; kingdom Metazoa; phylum Chordata; class Amphibia; order Anura; family Dendrobatidae; genus Ranitomeya; species Ranitomeya imitator. The sequence continues at coordinate 154,731,012 of NC_091283.1, read as the reverse complement.
AGGCCCCTCACCTTGCAAAACCGTACACGGAGGAGGCCCCTGACCCTGCAGAACCGTGCACGGAGGATAACACGGAGGAGGCCCCTCACCCTGCAGAACCATGTATGGAGGAAAACACGGAGGAGGTCCCTCACACTGCAGAACCGTGTACGGAGGAAAACACGGAGGAGGCCCCTGCAGAACTGTGCACGGAGAAAAACACGGAGGCCCCTCACCCTGCAGAACCGTGCACGGAGGAGAACACGGAGGCGGCCCCTCACCCTGCAGAACCGTGCACGGAGGATAACACAGAGGAGGTCCCTCACCCTGCAGAACCGTGTACGGAGGAAAACACGGAGGAGGCCCCTGCCCCTGCATAACCATGCACGGAGGGAAACATGGAGGAGGCACCTCACCCTGCAGAACCGTGCAAGGATCGCAACACTGATGAAGCCACTCACCCTGCAGAGCCCCTCCGTGCTCAGCTCAAAGCATGGAGGAGGCCCCTCACCCTGAAAAACCGTGCTCGGCTCACAAAATGGAGGAGGCCTGTCAACCTGCAGAGCCGTGCTTGGCTAAAAACAAGGAGGAGGCCCCTCACCCTTCAGAACCATGCTCGGCTAACAACACGGAGAAGGCCCCTCACCCTGCAGAACTGTGCTCGGCTAACAACATGGAGGAGGCCTGTCAACCTGCAGAACCGTGCTTGGCTAAAAATACGGAGGAGGTGAGGCACCCTGCGGAACCGTGCTCAGCTGATAACGCGGAGGAGGCCCCTCATCCTGCAGAACCGTGCATGGGGGATAAAATGGAGGAGGCCCCTCACCCTGCAGAACCGTGCACGGCTCACAACACAGAGGAGGCCCCTCACCCTGAAGAACCGTACTCGACTGACAACACGGAGGAGGCCCCTCACCCCGCAGAACTGTGCTCGGCTCACAACACGGAGAAGGCCCCTCACCCGGCAGAACCGTGCTCGACTCACAACATGGAGGAGGCCCTTCACCCTGCAGAACCATGCTCAGCTGACAGTACTGAGGAGTACCCTGACCCTGTGGAACCATGCTCGGCTGACAACACAGAGAAAGCCCCTCACCCTGCAGAACCGTGCTCGGCTGACAACACGGAGGAGGCCCCTCACCCTGAAGAACCGTATTCAGCTCACAACACGGAAGAGGCCCCTCACCCTGCAGAACCGTGCTCGACTGACAACACGGAGGAGGCACCTCACCCTGCAAAACCATGCTCGGGTGACAATATTGAGGAGGCTCAACCTGCAGAACCGTCCGAAAACAATAACATGGAGGAGGCGGGTCAATTTGCAGAGGCGGTTCAATTTGCAGAACCATGCGCGGAGGATAACATGGAGGAGGCAGCTCATTTTGCAGAACCATGCGCAGAGGATAACACGGAGGAGGCCCCTCACCCTGCAGAACCGTGCACGGAGGATAACACGGAGGAGGCCCCTCACCTTGCAAAACCGTACACGGAGGAGGCCCCTGACCCTGCAGAACCGTGCACGGAGGATAACACGGAGGAGGCGCCTCACCCTGAAGAACCGTACTCGGCTCACAACACGGAGGCGGCCCCTCACCCTGAAGAACCATACTCGACTGACAACATGGAGGAGGCACCTCACCCCGCAGGACTGTGCTCGGCTCACAACATGGAGGAGGCCCTCACCCTGAAGAACCGTGCCCGACTCAAAGCATGCAGGAGGCCCCTCACCCTGAAGAACCGTGCACGGAGGATAACACGGAGGAGGCCCCTCACCTTGCAAAACCGTACACGGAGGAGGCCCCTGACCCTGCAGAACCGTGCACGGAGGATAACACGGAGGAGGCGCCTCACCCTGAAGAACCGTACTCGGCTCACAACACGGAGGCGGCCCCTCACCCTGAAGAACCATACTCGGCTCACAACACGGAGAAGGCCCCTCACCCGGCAGAACCGTGCTCGACTCACAACATGGAGGAGGCCCTTCACCCTGCAGAACCATGCTCAGCTGACAGTACTGAGGAGTACCCTGACCCTGTGGAACCATGCTCGGCTGACAACACAGAGAAAGCCCCTCACCCTGCAGAACCGTGCTCGGCTGACAACACGGAGGAGGCCCCTCACCCTGAAGAACCGTATTCAGCTCACAACACGGAAGAGGCCCCTCACCCTGCAGAACCGTGCTCGACTGACAACACGGAGGAGGCACCTCACCCTGCAAAACCATGCTCGGGTGACAATATTGAGGAGGCTCAACCTGCAGAACCGTCCGAAAACAATAACATGGAGGAGGCGGGTCAATTTGCAGAGGCGGTTCAATTTGCAGAACCATGCGCGGAGGATAACATGGAGGAGGCAGCTCATTTTGCAGAACCATGCGCAGAGGATAACACGGAGGAGGCCCCTCACCCTGCAGAACCGTGCACGGAGGATAACACGGAGGAGGCCCCTCACCTTGCAAAACCGTACACGGAGGAGGCCCCTGACCCTGCAGAACCGTGCACGGAGGATAACACGGAGGAGGCGCCTCACCCTGAAGAACCGTACTCGGCTCACAACACGGAGGCGGCCCCTCACCCTGAAGAACCATACTCGACTGACAACATGGAGGAGGCACCTCACCCCGCAGGACTGTGCTCGGCTCACAACATGGAGGAGGCCCTCACCCTGAAGAACCGTGCCCGACTCAAAGCATGCAGGAGGCCCCTCACCCTGAAGAACCGTGCCTGACTCACAGCATGGAGGAGGCCCCTCACCCTGAAGAACCATACTCGGCTCACAACAAGGAGGAGGCACCTCACCCTGCAGAACTGTGCTCAGCTGACAGTACTGAGGAGTACCCTGTGGAACCGTGCTCGGCTGACAACACGGAGAAAGCCCCTCACCCTGCAGAACCGTGCTCGGCTGACAACACGGAGAAAGCCCCTCACCCTGCAGAACCGTGCTCGGCTGACAACACGGAGGAGGCCCCTCACCCTGAAGAACTGTATTCAGCTCACAACACGGAAGAGGCACCTCACCCTGCAAAACCATGCTCGGCTGACAACACGGAGGAGGCCGCTCACCCTGCAGAACCGTGCACGGAGGATAACACGGAGGAGGCCCCTCACCCTGCAGAACCGTGCTCGACTGACAACACGGAAGGCACCTCACCCTGCAAAACCGTGCTCGGGTGACAACATTGAGGAGGCTCAACCTGCAGAACCGTCCGCAAAGGATAACATGGAGGAGGCAGGTCAATTTGCAGAACTGTGCGCGGAGGATAACATGGAGGAGGCAGCTCATTTTGCAGAACCATGCGCAGAGGATAACACGGAGGAGGCGGCACAACCCCGCAGAACCGTGTGCACAGAATAACACGGAGGAGGCGAGTCACCCTACAGAACTGGGTCGGGATGATAACATGGAGGAGGCCCCTCACCCTGCAGAACCGTGAGAACAGGATAACACGGAGGAGGTGGCTCACCCTGTAGAGCGGTGCATGGTCGATATGTGCATTATTTATGATGCCGGTGTGGGGCTGTTGTCAGAGAGCTAGCAGATGCGGGCTGACAATGGGTTGGCAGCAGCCGCCTTCTCTCAAGAGACAGGACAGTAACAAGCGGCACCATCCTCGGCATCTCTGCTGGTCCCTCCATTGTATGATGATGCATTATGTGCAGCTGAGAGGACGTGAATGGCCTCGCATGACCGCCCCTCCCCCATCCTGATACGTAAGGGTTCTCCCCTCCGGTGGTCCGGCACACAGTCATCCTCTAATTGTTCAGAATGTCCTGCGGCAGGATCAGGATCACGCTCATTTCACGTCTGCAGTAGATTACAGTCGCCACCACCACCCCTGCAGGGGTTAACAGGCCTGAATTAGGAGAGGACTGAACAATGAATATAACCTATAAAGACTAAGGCTATATTCACACTTTGCGGTTTTTACCGCAGAACCGCCGCGATTTTGATGCTGCGGGTCCGCAGCAGTTTCCATAGCGTTTACAGTAACATGTAAACCCTATGGAAACCGCAAACCGCTGTGCACATGATGCGGGAAAAACCGCGCGGGAACGCAGCGGTTTACAACCCGCAGCACGTCACTTCTTTGTGCAGAATCGCTGCGATTCTGCACCCATAGGAATACATTGAACCGCTTACTTCCCGCATGGGGCTGTGCCCACGTTGCGGGAAGTAAGCGGATAATGTGCGGTTCCTACCCGGGGTGGAGGAGAGGAGACTCTCCTCCAGGCCCTGGGAACCATATTTGGGGTTAAAAAATAAAAAATCATGTTATACTCACCCACTGAAGTCTTCAGCGCTGCACGCGGCCGTCCGGTCAGAGTTGCTGTGCGACCAGGACCTGCGGTGACGTCGCGGTCACATGACCGTGACGTCACGAAGGGTCCTTCTCGCACAGCATCTTTGGAACCGGACCGCCGGGTGCAGCGTCGAGGAGATCGGGACGTCAGAGGGTGAGTATAACCAATTTTTATTATTTTTAACATTACTATTGATACTGCATATTGCTGCATATGCAGCATCAATAGTATAGGCGGAAACCCGCAGCGGAAAACGCGGAACAAACCGCAATAAATCTGCAGGGAGAACCGCAGTTGTTTTGCCCTGCAGATTTATCAAATCCGCTGCGGGAGAACCCGCAGAAGGACAACGCAAAGTGTGAACATAGCCTAAGAAGTCACAACCTCCCAAAAAAATAAATAAATAAATACAAATCAGTTTTTACTTAATAAAAAAAAGCATAAACACCACAAAAAATGCCATACTGGCTAGTAGATGGCATAATGAATAAGGGACTAATATCCATACAAGAATGATAGATGAGGTTAACAGATAGCGCTCAATCAGGAGGCACAGAGAAAACATGGGAATAAAGGTGAAAAAGGGTTGCTTTGTATATCTTTCAGTTATAAGCCTGGACGTATACACCATGGATAGCCACCGACGCATATATGTAGGCATATGCAGTGTATTTAAGGTTCAGTGCCAGAGGATATAGAGAGGAAAAATATATATATTAGGTGGCACTGACAATATTGATGCAAAGATACAATGGAGGCTGTCTCTCACTAAAGTGCCGATTCACAGCCCATACTGTATATATGTGTATATCTGCATTGTTGTAATCCAGAAACACAGGCAATCTGCATGCTACATAACATATAGAAAAGGTTAGAGCGCCTCACCCATGTCCCAGGGTGTACTCCCCAATACCCCCACACACATTCTGCGTGGGCTTCTACGGGGGTAGAGCTGACCCATTTCCCAAATGGGCTGTGAATTAGCACTATAGTGAGGGATTGCCAGGATACATTATATCTTTACACCAATACTGACTTGTCAGTGCCACTTAATATCATATATATATATACTAGATTGTGGCCCGATTCTAACGCATCGGGTATTCTAGAATATGCATGTCCCCGTAGTATATGGACAATGATGATTCCAGAATTCGCGGCAGACTGTGCCCGTCGCTGATTGGTCGAGGCAACCTTTATGACATCATCGTCGCCATGGCAACCATTATGACATCTACGTCGATACTGTGCCCGTCGCTGAATCAGAAACGTGGGATGTCTACGTCCTTTATGACATCATCGTCGCTGTGCCCGTCGCTGATTGGTCGAGGCCGCCACGCGGGATTTCTACGTCGATACTGTGCCCGTCGCTGACTGGTCGAGGCCTAGCGGCCTCGACCAATCAGAGACGCGGGATTTCCAGGACAGACAGACAGACAGACGGAAAAACCCTTAGGCAATTATATATATACTAGATTGTGGCCCGATTCTAACGCATCGGTTATTCTAGAATATGCATGTCCCCGTAGTATATGGACAATGATGATTCCAGAATTCGCAGCAGACTGTGCCCGTCGCTGATTGGTCGAGGCAACCTTTATGACATCATCGTCGCCATGGAAACCATTGACATCATCGTCGCTGTGCCCGTCGCTGATTGGTCGAGGCAACCTTTATGACATCATTGTCGCCATGGCAACCATTATGACATCATCGTCGCTGTGCCCGTTGCTGATTGGTCGAGGCCTGGCGGCCTCGACCAATCAGAGACGCAGGAAGTCTACGTCCTTTATGACATCATCGTCGCTGATTGACAGCAATCAGAGGCGCGGGATTTCTACGTCGATACTGTGCCCGTCTCTGATTGGTCGAGGCCGCCAGGCCTCGACCAATCAGAGGGCCGGGATTTCCAGGACAGACAGACAGAAAAACCCTTAGGCAATTATATATATAGATATTTTTTTTTTTTCCTTTCTATATTCTCTGGCACTGAACCTTAAATACACAGTATATGCCTACATATATGCCTGTATAACTGAAAGCTATACAAAACAACCTTTTTCACCTTTATATTCCACTAGACTAGATTGTGGCCCGATTCTAACGCATCGGGTATTCTAGAATATGCATGTCCCCGTAGTATATGGACAATGATTATTCCAGAATTCGCGGCAGACTGTGCCCGTCGCTGATTGGTCGAGGCAACCTTTATTACATCATCATCGCCATGGCAACCATTATGACATCTACGTCGATACTGTGCCCGTCGCTGAATCAGAAACGTGGGATTTCTACATCCTTTATGACATCATCGTCGCTGTGCCCGTTGCTGATTGGTCGAGGCCGCCTGGATTTCCAGGACAGACAGACAGACAGACAGAAAGGCTCAGAAAGGCTTGAGAAAGGCTCAGTGTGAGCCGAAACGTCGCACAGAGATGTGGGTTCAATAAAGTCACATTTTTCACCTTCAAGAGGAGTTGGAGTGCTGCCTTCATTTGCTTATTTTTGTATACATGTGGGCAGATGAGTGGACCATCTTGCCCAGGAGGCCAGGCACCCACCGGTGAGCATTGTGCTGTTCCAATTTTTATGGTATATATATATATATATATATATATATATATATATATATACACACTAGATTGTGGCCCGATTCTAACGCATCGGGTATTCTAGAATATGCATGTCCCCGTAGTATATGGACAATGATGATTCCAGAATTCGCAGCAGACTGTGTCCGTCGCTGATTGGTCGAGGCAACTTTTATGACATCATCGTCGCCATGGCAACCATTATGACATCATCGTCGCTGTGCCCGTTGCTGATTGGTCGAGACAACCTTTATGACATCATCGTCACCATGGCAACCATTATGACATCATCGTCGCTGTGCCCGTTGCTGATTGGTCGAGACAACCTTTATGACATCATCGTCACCATGGCAACCATTATGACATCATCGTCGCTGTGCCCGTTGCTGATTGGTCGAGACAACCTTTATGACATCATCGTCACCATGGCAACCATTATGACATCATCGTCGCTGTGCCCGTTGCTGATTGGTCGAGGCCGCCAGGCCTCGACCAATCAGAGACGCAGGAAGTCTACGTCCTTTATGACATCGTCGCTGTGCTCGTCGCTGATTGGTCGAGGCCTGGCGGCCTCGACCAATCAGAGGCGCAGAAAGTCTACGTCCTTTATGACATCATCGTCGCTGTGCTCGTCGCTGATTGGTCGAGGCCTGGCGGCCTCGACCAATCAGAGGCGCAGGAAGTCTACGTCCTTTATGACATCATCGTCGCTGTGCTCGTCGCTGATTGGTCGAGGCCTGGCGGCCTCGACCAATCAGAGGGCCGGGATTTCCAGGACAGACAGACAGACAGACAGAAAGACAGACGGAAAAACCCTTAGGCAATTATATATATAGATATTTATTTTTTTTTCCTTTCTATATTCTCTGGCACTGAACCTTAAATACACAGTATATGCCTACATATATGCCTGTATAACTGAAAGCTATACAAAACAACCTTTTTCACCTTTATATTCCATGTTTCCTCTGTGCCTCCTGTTTTTGCGCTGTTAACCTCTATCTATCATTATTGTACGGATATTGTTCCCTTATTCATTATGCCATTCACTAGTCAGCATGGCATTTTTATGGTGTTTGTGCATTTTTTTCATAAATAAAAACAGATTTTTATTCATTCTTATGGAGGTTGTGACTTATTGTAACAAGCTATCAGGGCAGAGGAGAGCCTGGTGCGGATGTGTTCAGCTCACAGAGAGGCTACAACTGAAACAACCCTTCAGCTGTGAGAAGTATAAGGTCCAGCCTGATTTTCAGCTTTCGGATAAAAACAAAGAAGTTTCCATTCACTGACAGCAAGCATCAAACTTGTGAGAACTGCAGAGTGTTTGATAAGCTGTGGAACATTCTTTGAATGGGCAGAACCTCCCGACCAATCAGATGTGACGTCTCGCGCAGAGACGCGGTACTCACCGATTTCCTCTCCTGCTTCAGCTCCTGCACGAAGCGCGTCAGCTCCGCCATGATCATGGACGTCATGTTCTCGGAGACGACCTCGTGCTGCCCGGCGTAGTCGTTCATCTCGTTCAGTGTGGTCTGGAAGGCTTTACATGATGTGTACCTGCCGTATGACAGCAGCCGGTCAGTGACTACTCATGAATTACAGCTCCCCCCCCGTATGTGCCCCCCAATCCCCTCCGGAAGGAATGCGAGCTGGGGAAAATGCATGAAGACGCGACTCCTATGAAAGGGTGGGAAAACTTCTGCAAGCAGACAAATCCTGTGCAGTCTGATCCGCACCATCTGTCCAGTCTGCAGGATTACCCCTGACTACGAATGGATTGTTTGTAGTCTGTTACCACAGCGACAGAGAACTCTGAACAAATTTGTAGCAGTGTTTTGTTTTAGATGCACTGGAGAGATGATAGAAGTGCACACTCCCCTTTAATTTCAATGGTGAAAGACAGAGAGTTGTCCTGTATTCATCCCACAAGTCAGCTCTTCTTGGCACGTTCTAAAACTGTACTGGGAATGTCCCTTTAAGGGACAGTGCAGTGTGGGGACTTTCTATCTGTACGGCTGCACCCTCCCCCCGCCGGACACTCACTTTGACTCTTCCTCTTCTTTGGAGTTTTTCTTGGTTTGATATTTTTTTGACAAATTCCTGTAATAAAAGAAGAAGAAGAAACAAAGGCGATCAGAACTTGAAAAATCAGTGAAACTTCTCAAAAGAGTCAAGTTCCCCTCCACCTGGCCAGAGTGCTCCATATCCATCGGGGGGGACGAGGTTCTCATTCTTAGTTTCACAATGACTCAAGACAGAAATTATCAGTGAAGCCCAGACCTGACCTCTGCGCAATGCTAGTAGCCCATACTGGTCGTCACCCTGCTTTCCCAGGGCCCCTGAGTGTCAAAATGTCCTAGTTTTATAATGATATATCTTCCTCTGTCAGATCTGCTCAGAACTGACCATTCTTAGGAAAGCTGGGTTTGGCCCTTTAAAAGCTATTAAAAGGGCACATCTCTGATATCACTCAGCTTTCCCAGAAGCAGGAAAGCTGAATCACTCCAGTTATGTAATGACACAGCCCATCCTGCGCACTGGGCAGATCTATCATTACATAACTGAAAGGAAAATTCAGTATGGCCCCTTAAAAGCTAAACAAGTTGTGGTAGTCACCCAGCTTTCCTGAGAACAAACATATAATTTTTACCATCTTAAAGGGTGGTGGTTGTGGAGGGTGGGGGATTGTTTGTATATTGTAATATCCTATCAGGAAAAATGATCCAGAGAGTACGGTGGAATAATGAAGGAAAAGCCACCTTCACCTTCAAGTGCAAGGTAGGGAATCCAGCTTTCCCAAGATTCAGAAGAGCAAATATAAATTGTAGTCACAAGTGAGCACTCTGGCAGATCAGATCAGTTTTAGCAGCTCCTGGGAAAGCTAGGTAACCCTACCCCTTTAAGAGCTGGAATAAAAGCCTTCCACACATGATCAATCACTCAACCTTCCCAAGAACGGATAAATCTTACCAGAGTCTGGGGTTTTCCCTGGGAATTTGGAGGTGCACTATGTGACGAGCAGGGTGTGGATGGAGACATTTGAGAACAGGACTCTGATGGGAAAGGAGTAAATGAGCAGAAAACCCTCAGGCAGAGAGGCGTGCGCCAGTCCCCACCAGAACACCCCCCTAACATGCTGGGGAGCATCACTCCACGTAATCCCATCACTGTGTATAATGTAGGAAGCCGGTGTGACTCTGCAGTGTCCCCTCCTCTTATTATAAATGTATAACCCAGCTTTCCCAGAACCCTGACAGGCAGGTCTGCCCCTGATCCCTCCTAGCTGGTCTATGGCTATATGAGTGTGGGAAAGCTGTGTTAGCCGACACTCAGCTGTCCCTTCGGATGATGTTATTACTGATAGTTACTAAACAATTGCGCTCACTATAGCCACAGCTCGCACCTTCAGAGCTGCGATCATCTGGGAGGATCAGTGCTGTTGCCCGGGGCAGGTAATAGTAACACGTGGGGGGGCCGCAGCTGGACCCTAGGGGCCTCTGTCGGAATTTTTGTATAAACGGGATTCCAGTCATTCTAGTAAATGAGGTACAGAAGGGTGGACGCCACTAACCAGCGCTGGTGACAGCACACCTATATTTGGCTGTGACAGTCAAAATGTGACATGAGATCATCGGCAGCCCAGCTCGTCTAACCGCCGCAGGGGCGACAATGCAACACGAGAACGACACCACTGATGGAGAAAGTCGCGGAAATCACAACAACGGGGTGGGGAACAGGACCCCCCAACATCACTGCAAAAAGAAGCCAAACAGATAGCTGTGAAAGAGAAGGGGGTGCTAGAGCTCGGACCCCCACTGGGCCTCATTCTGATACTGTCCCTTTAACACTCAACCTATAGGTGAGCCTTGGTGATGGTTATTCCCACACCTGTCGCTGTGTTATGGATACGCAGATCCGCCGGCTCATACGCCTCGGGCCCCCCTCACCGTGACAGGATGAGACACAAACAAACTGCGATCGACGGAGTAATAATGGGGGCCATTGGTCGGAGCAGGCCCAATCATACACTCAACAGAAGAAATCTGTAAGTTGCCAGCTCTCGAGGTGACTGGAGGATAAGACATGATGTAACAGAATGGTGACTGCAGCTCCGGGGGCAACTGGAGTATAAGACACGACGTAACAGCAGAATAGTGACTGCAGCTCTGGAGGTGACTGGAGTATAAGACATGATGTAACAGCAGAAAAGTGACTGCAGCTCTGGAGGCGACAAGAAGATAAGACATGATGTAATAGAATGGTGACTGCAGCTCTGGAGGTGACTGGAGTATAAGACACAATGTAACCAAAGAATAGTGACTGCAGCTCTGGAGGTGACTGGAAAACAAGACATGATGTAATAGAATGGTGACTGCAGCTCTGGAGGTGACTGGAGTATAAGACACAATGTAACCAAAGAATAGTGACTGCAGCTCTGGAAGTGACTGGAAAACAAGACATGATGTAATAGAATAGAGACTGAAGCTCCGGAGGTGACTGGAGTATAAGACACGATGTAACCAAAGAATAGTAACTGCAGCTCTGGAGGTGACAGAAAGATAAGACACAATGTAATATTATAGCAGCTCTGGAGGTGACTGGAGTGTAAGACACAATGTAACAGCAGAAAAGTGACTGCAGCTCTAGAGGCGACTGGAAAACAAGACATGATGTAATAGAATAGTGACTGGAGTATAAGACACAATGTAACAGCAGAATAGTGACTGCAGCTCTGGAAGTGACAGGAAGAAAAGACATGATGTAATAGAATGGTGACTGCAGCACCGGGGGTGACTGGAGTATATGACATGACGTAACCACAGAATAGTAACTGCAGCTCTGGAGGCTACAGGAAGATAAGACACAATGTAATATTATAGCGACTGCAGCTCTGGAGATGACTGGAGGATAAGAAATTAAGCAAAAGCAGAATAAAGACCGCAGCTCTGGGTGTAACTGGAGGATAGGACATGATGTAACAGCAAAATTGTGACTGCAGCTCTGGAGGCAACTGTAGGAAAATGTGGATACTGATGAGTTTGCTGGGCTGAACCACTGCCACCACTCATATTTTACCTATGATCCCCCTGTAAATGGTACGGTAGTTAGTGTTGGGGACCCTTTAAGACGATACATTTACTGCTGAAAGTTTTTTTTTTTTCTTTTAACCATTAATTTTTTTTATTACATTTTCAGAAAATTTTTGAACACACAAAGGGTCATACAAAACCCATAAACATGTACAATAACAAAGTCCAATATGCACCTGTGCACATTCTACGTATACTCATTAAAAGGTGACTTCTTCACCGTCCCACAGGGACATCACGGGAGCTCCCGGGTTAAAGCATGGTGACATCATCCCAATAATGGAAGTTTCATAGGGCCAAATAAGGTTTTACATCTTCAGGGAACAGGTGCTGACCTCTGGCTATCCAGCCATGGATCCCATATACCCGGAATTCTCTTTTTGGCTGAGATGGAATGAGCCAATTCATATTGACAGTGTATATCAACTTTCTCAATTACCTCTTTTACGGATGGCAAACCCGTCCCCCTCCACCTACCCAACAGAGCTAACCTGGCTGCAATCAAAATATGCGAGAAAGAACCTGCGGTACTTTATCTATGCCAATATGTCAGACTCCCATACTGGACTCCAAACCAACCGGACCCCAAAGACCTCTCGTATTAGGTCACCAATATCTACCCAAAAGTGAGCTATAACCGGACATGACCACCATGTATGAGCCAGTGTCCCCCTTTGCCCACAACCTCTCCAACACACTTACTGCTGAAATCTTCATGTGTTAAAATAAAAAGTAAACCAAAAACACAGAAAGCGAGAAGGAAGCAGCCGAGCTCCCGGGATCAGTGGCTGCACAATACTCTGCCCTGACGCAGTGTACGAGGTTAGAGTGTAAGCTGCTGGGGACGGGAATGATGAGAGTGATACTCCGTGTGTAATGTATGGTGAGTGCGAGCTCCTGTGGTCATGGATGATGGGAGTGATTGCTCCTGTGCTGTAGAATCTGCCCATGATACATGCATAGAGACACACTGACTTCTCTCGTGCTGCGCCGCTCTCCCTCCACAGCCAGGACCACCCTCCGACCATATGTAAGGTGCAGACAACTTACCGCAGCTGTTTTGCATAGTTGATCTCGATTTCCGCTCTTTCCTTCACAAATTTGATATATCTTTCCAGCACCTCGATCCCCCACTGCGTGTGCTTCTCCAGGTTATCAAACTGGTCCTGTCATGACAAGAGGGAGAGGGGTGACCATCTAAACTGGGGGCGACGGCTACACATGGACCAAACTACACATACAAAAGGACAAGGAGTGGAATAGTGAGTGCAGCTCTGGAGTATAATACAGGATGTATTCCATCATAATAAATCCCCAGATCTACGTCCTTCTAGGTTCTGTAGAAGGACGTAGATCTGGGGATTTATTATGATGGAATATAGGCTGAACTGGATGGACAAATGTCTTATTTCGGCCTTACTAACTATGTTACTATGTAACTCAGGATCAGCACAGGATCAGTAATGTAATGTATGTACATAGTGACTGCACCAGCAGAATAGTGAGTGCAGCTCTGGAGTATAATACAGGATGTAACTCAGGATCAGTACAGGATAAGTAATGTAATGTATGTACACAATGACACAATGAATGCACCAGCAGAATAGTGAGTGCAGCTCTGGAGTACAATACAGGATGTAACTCAGGATCAGTAATGTATGTACACAGTGACTGCACCAGCAGAATAGTGAGTGCAGATCTGGGGTATAATACAGGATATAACTCGGGATCAGTACAGGATCAGTAATGTAATGTATGTACACAGTGACTGCACCAGCAGAATAGTGAGTGCAGATCTGGGGTATAATACAGGATATAACTCGGGATCAGTACAGGATCAGTAATGTAATGTATGTACACAGTGACTGCACCAGCAGAATAGTGAGTGCAGCTCTGGGGTATAATGCAGGATGTAACTCAGGATCAGGACAGGATCAGAAATGCATTGTATGTACACAGTGACTGCACCAGCAGAATAGTGAGTGCAGCTCTGGGATATAATACAGGGTGTAACTCAGGATCAGTACAAAATCAGAAATGCATTGTATGTACACAGTGACTGCACCAGCAGAATAGTGAGTGCAGCTCTGGGATATAATACAGGATGTAACTCAGGATCAGTAATGTAATGTATGTACACAGTGACTGCACCAGCAGAATAGTGAGCTCAGCTCTGGAGTATAATACAGGATGTAACTCAGGATCAGTACAGGATCAGTAATGTAATGTATGTACACAGTGACTGCACCAGCAGAATAGTGAGTGCAGCTCTGGGGTATAATACAGGATGTAACTCTTTGTGCAGCTCTGGTTAAGATGGAATTGCCTTTACATGTCAGTGTCTATCAGTCTGTAGATGCAGTATTGCAGAATGGAGAATTTGATCTGATGATCTCTCATCTCATAGCATAATGGTTAGCTCCGAGCCAAGAAATCCTACATCAGCAAGCACTTATCTCTGGACCTCTGCAGCATGGCGGGGGCGGAGGTAAATTAATCGGTTCAGGAGAAAACGATTTCTATGAAAGAAGCATCCAAGACCATGCAGAAAAGGCCGCAAGTATCCCAGCATTTACTTATAGGACGTTATGGATGTCACCTCGGGGGTTACCCAAAACCCTACACATCAGCTCTCAGGTACGGACTGGGGCTGAAATTCAGTCCTGGCATGTGAAATCACACAGGCCCATGCTGTCCCCGTCCCCATGAACCAGATGGGATATATTACTAACTAGATGGTGGCCCGATTCTAACGCATCGGTATTCTAGAATATGTATGTATGTATGTATGTATGTATGTATGTATATAACAGCCACATCGTATATAGCACAGGCCACGTAGTATATAGCAGACAAATGCTACGTGGCCTGTGCTATATACTATGTGGCTGCTATGTATATGTATGTATTGTAGAATACCCGATGCGTTAATACAGGCCTCGCAATATATAACAGTGGCTACGCAGTATATAACACAGCCCAAACAGTATATAACACAGGCCACGCAGTATATAGCAGCCACGCAGTATATAACAGGCCACGCAGTATATAGCAGCCACGCAGTATATAACACAGGCGACGTAGTATATAACACAGGCCACACAGTATATAGCAGCCACGCAGTATATAACACAGACGACGTAGTATATAACACAGGCCAAGCAGTATATAGCAGCCACGCATTATATAACACAGGCGACGTAGTATATAACACAGGCCACGCAGTATATAACACTGGGCACGTAATATATAACACAGACCACGCAGTATATAACACTGCCCACGTAATATATAGCACAGCCCACGCAGTATATAACACTGGCCAGGTCGTATATAGCAGCCACGCGGTATATAACACAGCCCATGTAGTATATAGCAGTGTGGGCACATATCCCTGTTAAAAAAAAATAATTAAAATAAAAAATAGTTATACACTCACCCGCCGGGATCCAATCCAGCGAAGCGCTGGCGATGTGCGCGCAGCTGCCGCCATCTTACGTTCCCAGGATGCATTGCAAAATTACCCAGATGACTTAGCGGTCTCGCGAGACCGCTAAGTCTTCTGGGTAATTTCGCAATGCATCACTAGGAACGGAAGCTGGCGGAGGCCAAGCGCGACTCAGCGGACTACGGAGGGTGAGTATAGCAGGTTTTTTGTTTTTTTTAATTATTTTTAACATTACATATTTTTACTATTGATGCCGCATAGGCAGTAGCAATAGTAAAAAGTTGGGGACACACGGT
This sequence comes from Ranitomeya imitator, assembly GCF_032444005.1. Classification (NCBI taxonomy): domain Eukaryota; kingdom Metazoa; phylum Chordata; class Amphibia; order Anura; family Dendrobatidae; genus Ranitomeya; species Ranitomeya imitator. Next base: position 154,715,304 of record NC_091283.1, on the reverse strand, counting down.
TAATAGCAGCGGTGGCGGAGTGCGTTACTCGCGGCATAACGCGGTCCGGCACCACTGGCATTAACCCTGTGTGAGCGGTAACTGGAGGGGAGTATGCGGGCGCCGGGCACTGACTGCAGGAGAGTAGGGAGGGACTAATCGGACTGTGCCCGACGCTGATTGGTCGCGGCAGCCATGACAGGCAGCTGGCGAGACCAATCAGCGACGCGGGATTTCCGTAACGGAAGTTGCAGACAGACAGACGGAAGTACCCCTTAGACAATTATATATATAGATATTCCCCTGGATGGAGAAAAGCAAGATTTACTACAAGACCAATATTTTGAATGATACCGGTGGCCTGGTGGGGTAAGTGACGGAGTCAGTGACTTTGCGCTCCATCTCAACAGTTAATAATATGGGGGTCTTGAGAACACTGATTCTGTTAACAACGTAGCAGACAAGGCAGCCCACGACCAGACAGGCCCTTCTGGCATTTGCCAGAATTGCCAGATGCCCAGTCCGGCCCCGTCAGCTGTCTAAGGATATGTTCTGCTTCATGAACAGAACATCAGAGACCCAATATCTGTGGCAGATGATGGAGTGGACGTGGTTGCAGGATGTGCAGTCCCGTAGCCACTGCATACTATCAGTTATCATTAATATTTGCAGATTGCGGGAAGCGGCAGTGACACTGCAGGAGTCTTCTCACCGCACCCGACGGCTCAGTGACTCAAGCAACATTAGCTGAGTTTATCTAGAAGGAATGTATTATGAAGATTCCCGGCTCATTGAGTCTTGGCCAAGATCAGCTCAGCCGAAGCGCCCATCACGGTCAGCGCTGACCTCTAGGATGACCCCTGGGCCAGGAAACACAGGGTGACCTACATATATCATAAAAGGCCTGATATTAAAGGGGCAAACAAGGAAAAAAATGAGAAATAAAACGCAGAAAATATTAAAGATGATGTTGGTTATATTGGGTGATGACTGATGGCTCTGATGAGCAATGCCGACAGGCGAATAGGACTGATGGCTGTGAGCCGGCCGACGAGTACTCCGTATATTGGGAGGTGATGGGTGGCATGTAGTTCATCTCCATCCTAAGACATGAAGCCACTGTGTTCATTGCTTCCGAATTATCGGCCGCTCCAGAGTCTGAGAGCAGAGTGGACGGTGGGGGTTATAGTAGTGGTGGATGGTGGTTATGTAAAGTCTTCAGCGCTGGACGGGATCACACATCTGCAGCTCCGAGGAGAAAAACAAGGTTTACTCATCCAGATCAGAGGGAGGAAAAGGAATGAGGAGCCGCGGCCAAACTGCAGACACACCAAAGTATGGGGTCAGAGGCGAGGGCCGCACACTGCATCGCCGAGGAGCTTCTACTCCCCATTATCAGGGAGTACAATCTATTACTCCCTGGTATCAGCCATTACAGGGGAGAGGTGACTGTACGACAGGTGAGTACAATCTATTACTCCCTGTTATCAGCCATTACTGGGGAGAGGTGACTGTAGGACAGGTGAGTACAATCTATTACTCCCTGTTATCAGCCATTACTGGGGAGAGGTGACTGTACGACAGGTGAGTACAATCTATTACTCCCTGTTATCAGCCATTACTGGGGAGAGGTGACTGTAGGACAGGTGAGTACAATCTATTACTCCCTGTTATCAGCCATTACAGGGGAGAGGTGACTGTACGACAGGTGAGTACAATCTATTACTCCCTGTTATCAGCCATTACTGGGGAGAGGTGACTGTACGACAGGTGAGTACAATCTATTACTCCCTGTTATCAGCCATTACAGGGGAGAGGTGACTGTACGACAGGTGAGTACAATCTATTACTCCCTGTTATCAGCCATTACTGGGAAGAGGTGACTGTACGACAGGTGAGTACAATCTATTACTCCCTGTTATCAGCCATTACTGGGGAGAGGTGACTGTGGGATAGGTGACTACAATCTATTACTCCCTGGTATCAGCCATTACAGGGGAGAGGCGACTGTACGACAGGTGAGTACAATCTATTACTCCCTGTTATCAGCCATTACTGGGGAGAGGTGACTGTACGACAGGTGAGTACAATCTATTACTCCCTGTTATCAGCCATTACTGGGGAGAGGTGACTGTACGACAGGTGAGTACAATCTATTACTCCCTGGTATCAGCCATTACAGGGGAGAGGTGACTGTACGACAGGTGAGTACAATCTATTACTCCCTGTTATCAGCCATTACTGGGGAGAGGTGACTGTAGGACAGGTGACTACAATCTATTACTCCCTGTTATCAGCCATTACTGGGGAGAGGTGACTGTACGACAGGTGAGTACAATCTATTACTCCCTGTTATCAGCCATTACTGGGGAGAGGTGACTGTACGACAGGTGAGTACAATCTATTACTCCCTGTTATCAGCCATTACTGGGGAGAGGTGACTGTAGGACAGGTGACTACAATCTATTACCCCCTGTTAACAGCCATTACTGGGAAGGAGACTGTAGGACAAGTGAGTACAATCTATTACTCCCTGTTATCAGCCATTACTGCGGAGAGGTGACTGTAGGGGTAGGTGTGGGGTCGGAGTCCTGTGCAAGTCATACACATGATCCTCCATGTCGGCAGTGTAGAGGGGGGCAAAGGTTCGTAACCGCTCATCGGCTTGCTCGTCTGGCGGTCACAGACAGGGCATTCAGTGATGAGCCCGTTGCGAAATGTAATTGCCCTTCTCTGCTTATCAAAAACTGTGACCGACCTGTTCAACCCATCCAGGCCTGTCGATGTTTTCATTACAGGATTGGTGGGAAGGGGGAAGGCACTGTTTATGACACACAGGTTTCTGCAGCCTTTACTGCTATTCTAGCATTTTCAGCATGCACCAGGGGGCTCAGGATGGAGTTTTATCAATATTAACCCCTCCAAGCCCTGACCTCACATCACTGTTTCCGCTTGGCGCACATTACTCTCCTCTCTTGGTTGGCGGCCTGCGGGGTGACTCACGCTCAGCTGGGATCCGTCTGTGCTGGAACGCATCACACGTTTGTATTTTCCTAATTCTTGCTTTGTAAACAGACGCCAGCTCTCCGGAGACTGTGCCATTCATGCAAAGGCAATGCAGCCGCCGCCAGGGCAACATTACTTTATGATCAGCGTCTGCCACCCAGGCTATCCTCCATGTGCAAAGGAACAATAAGCAGATGTGAGGACGCAGCGCCCGATTGTAAGCATTAAGCTGACATTCTGGAACCTGAGAAAGCTGGGTGGATGCCAGTACACGAGCCAGAACCAGAGTTGCACTGAAAGTTACCAGGCTTTCCCCAACACTGATATAGCTGCTGATCGGAGCGGATCCGGCCGCTTCCAGTGCAATAACATTATCTCACTGAGTGGCGTCACGGGTCCCGGGCTCCGCCGTTGTGCCAGGGATACGACAGAGGCGGTTTATTGTTTCTGGCCAGAGAGGAATGCGCCCGTTGTGAACGTGGGAGGGCAGAAAATGAGCGACATTTACAGAAGTGCTGAGCGGCCACAAAGAAAACACGGCTACTGTGTAATAGGGTCATGAATAAATCATCAGTGGACCTTCACTGCCCCAGACCCCAGGCAACACTTCTTGTCTTATCTGCTCCGGGAAAAGCTGGGTGATAACCAACATGGCAGCCCTCACATCTGGACAAGAGGAAAGCACAGAACAAAGTGACGTCCTGGGGATGTGGTCCCTGATAACTCACAACACGGGGCCCCAGAGCTGCAGCTTTCCCCATCTTTTAAGGGACCATTAACTATAAATTCTAGAGTGGTATTTCTCAATCACACATATAGGTAGAGATCGCCGAAGTGACATGGAGTATTTGTCAAGGGGCAAGGAGGCATCTACACTTCATGTCACTCATTTCAATGATGAACAATACAGTGGCATCCTCTCCCCAGTAATGGCTGATAACAGGGAGTAATAGATTGTACTCACCTGTCCTACAGTCTCCTCTCCCCAGTAATGGCTGATAACAGGGAGTAATAGATTGTACTCACCTGTCCTACAGTCACCTCTCCCCAGTAATGGCTGATAACAGGGAGTAATAGATTGTACTCACCTGTCCTACAGTCGCCTCTCCCCAGTAATGGCTGATAACAGGGAGTAATAGATTGTACTCACCTGTCCTACAGTCACCTCTCCCCAGTAATGGCTGATAACAGGGAGTAATAGATTGTACTCACCTGTCCTACAGTCGCCTCTCCCCAGTAATGGCTGATAACAGGGAGTAATAGATTGTACTCACCTGTCCTACAGTTGCCTCTCTCCAATAATGGCTGATAACAGGGAGTAATAGATTGTACTCACCTTTCCTACAGTTACCTCTCCCCAGTAATGGCTGATAACAGGGAGTAATAGATTGTAGTCACTTATCCTACAGTCACCTCTCCCCAGTAATGGCTGATAACAGGGAGTAATAGATTGTACTTATCCTACAGTCACCTCTCCCCAGTAATGGCTGATAACAGGGAGTAATAGATTGTACTTATCCTACAGTCTCCTCTCCCCAGTAATGGCTGATAACAGGGAGTAATAGATTGTACTTACTTATCCTACAGTCACCTCTCCCCAGTAATGGCTGATAACAGGGAGTAGTAGATTGTACTCACCTGTCCTACAGTCACCTCTCCCCAGTAATGGCTGATAACAGGGAGTAATAGATTGTACTCACCTGTCCTACAGTCACCTCTCCCCAGTAATGGCTGATAACAGGGAGTAGTAGATTGTACTTACTTATCCTACAGTCACCTCTCCCCAGTAATGGCTGATAACAGGGAGTAGTAGATTGTACTTACTTATCCTACAGTCTCCTCTCCCCAGTAATGGCTGATAACAGGGAGTAATAGATTGTACTTATCCTACAGTCACCTCTCCCCAGTAATGGCTGATAACAGGGAGTAATAGATTGTACTCACCTGTCCTACAGTCACCTCTCCCCAGTAATGGCTGATAACAGGGAGTAGTAGATTGTACTCACTTATCCTACAGTCTCCTCTCCCCAGTAATGGCTGATAACAGGGAGTAATAGATTGTACTTATCCTACAGTCACCTCTCCCCAGTAATGGCTGATAACAGGGAGTAATAGATTGTAGTCACCTGTCCTACAGTCACCTCTCCCCAGTAATGGCTGATAACAGGGAGTAATAGATTGTACTCACCTGTCCTACAGTCACCTCTCCCCAGTAATGGCTGATAACAGGGAGTAATAGGTTGTACTTACTTATCCCACAGTCACCTCTCCCCAGTAATGGCTGATAACAGGGAGTAATAGGTTGTACTTACTTATCCTACAGTCACCTCTCCCCAGTAATGGCTGATATCTGGGGACAATGAGCCATCATGCCTTGAACAGTAAATGCAGAAGAGACAGAATGCTGCTGCGGGATCCCTTTAATCCAGGACCATAGCTCCTTTACGTGATGGCGTGGGTCGGTGGTGGTTTATGTTATGTGAGATAAAGACGTACAAAAACGAAGGATCTGCTAAACATGTGTGAAACTAATCAACACCCCGGGAAAATAAGGGTCACAGGAAGACAGAACTGGATCTGAAGAATCGGAACTATTAGGAGCATCTGAACCGCTAAAAATGCCAACCCCTGACTCCTACACTTTGGGATCAGCAGAGAGGGGAAGATGCGACACCATGCAAGGTCAGGTACTGCCAAGCTTCAAAGTGAAAACTACTGCTCTCTGGTATCAGCAGCGAGGTTCTAATGATAGACCGGTACCAGAATCCTTATCCCAGCTGCCAGCGGTCTTGGCTCGGGGGATGTGATCTCCGCCATGTGAGTTACAGTAATTATGTGAAACTCGCTAGGAATGACATGAATATTAATGGGGCGAGGGATCCTGCACCCCAGACTCACACCCTGCCCAGATTACTGCTAATTAGGTCAGCAGGTGACACCTCACCCCCTCGTACGTAGCATCAATATCTACAGCCCAGCTCTCTATGTCAGTCCACACTGGAGATCTAGCATTGTACTCAAGAACCAGCAGGCCCAGGATGAACAGTGAAAGGAGTCCAGCAGAGCCACAGGTGCAGCATCTGGAGCGCCCACTTTGCGCTTTAGAAGCAGGAACAGTGACTGACTCATCACTGAAGGTTAATCCTGTGAATGTGCCGCTCCTCACATCCCTCATCAGTATGCATACCGCGAATCCAGAGGAGGAAGAGGGCGAGGAAGGCACAGGGCGAGAGGAAGACGGACACTCCAACTCCTGCACACAGGTCATCTGCCGTCCTGAACCCCAAAATCTTCAGAGTGACCATTTACCACCCTAAGAACACCTGAATTTGCACATAGGTCACCGACTGACCTGCACCCCAACACCTGCACACAGATTATCTACTGACCGGCACCCCAAGACCTGCACACAGATTATCTACCGCCCTCCACACCAACACCTGCACATAGATTATCTACCAATCTGCACCCTAACACCTGCACACAGATTATCTACTGACCTGCACCCCAACACCTGCACACAGATTATCTACCGACCTGCACCCCAAGACCTGCACACAGATTATCTACTGACCGGCACCCCAAGACCTGCACACAGATTATCTACCGACCGGCACCCCAAAACCTGCACACAGATTATCTACCGACTTGCACCCCAACACCTGCACACAGATTATCTACTGACCTGCACCCCAACACCTGCACACAGATTATCTACCGACCTGCACCCCAACACCTGCACACAGATTATGTACTGACCGGCACCCCAAGACCTGCACACAGATTATCTACTGACCGGCACCCCAAGACCTGCACACAGATTATCTACCGACCTCCACCCCAACACCTGCACACAGATTATCTACCGACCTCTACCCCAACACCTGCACATAGATTATCTACTGACCTGCACCCCAACACCTGCACATAGATTATCTACTGACCTGCACCCCAACACCTGCACATAGATTATCTACCGCCCTCCACCCCAACACCTACACATAGATTATCTACCGCCCTCCACCCCAACACCTACACATAGATTATCTACCAACATGCTCCCCTCTACCTACAAATCCCTCTTAAGCAGCTGATCTCTCCAGTTTCGGGTCTAGGTCCATCTCATGCAGCTCCCCTCTCCAGTTTCGGGTCTAGGTCCATCTCATGCAGCTCCCCTCTCCAGTTTTGGGTCTAGGTCCATCTCATACAGCTCCTCTCTCCAGTTTTGGGTCTAGGTCCATCTCATACAGCTCCTCTCTCCAGTTTTGGGTCTAGGTCCGTCTCATACAGCTCCTCTCTCCAGTTTCAGGTCAAGGTCCCTCTCAAGCAGCTCCTCTCTCCAGTTTTGGGTTTAGATCCCTCTCATGCAGCTAATCTCTCCAGTCTCGGACCCTCATGCAGCTCATCTCTCCAGTCTCAGGTCGAGGTCCCTCTCATGCAGCTCATCTCTCCAGTCTCAGGTCGAGGTCCCTCTCATGCAGCTCATCTCTCCAGTCTTAGGGTCTACCCTCTTACGCAGCTCAACTCTCCAGTCTCGGGTCTAGGACACTCTTATGCAGCTCATCTCCCCATTCTTTCTCAGGGTCTAGGTCTCTCTCATGCAGCTCCTGTCGGCACTGATCTTGTTTGGACATTTGTCAGGAAAAGAAGCAGCAAAAATTAATTCTGCAAAAAATGACAAGCCACAGCCAAGAGGAAACCCGGCAAATTACACACAGCGCCAGTGTGACAGAGGGTGCAGACAAGTTAAAAGGGTTGTCCCCTTTCATAAAATTGCGATTCCCAGGGGGCAATTTGCTATAAAGAAACGATCTGAGCTTTATTTATCGTATACAGATAATATACAGAGCCCAATGTAGAAGACGGTCCAATGTAATGATGAAGGCGACACATGATACATTATATGATGCGTAGCAGATGGTGGGGGGAGCATTAAGATCACAGTGGCGGCCCCTGGATTATTCCTTAATCATCACAGGAAACAGATCCAGAGTCTGACCCCTGCATTGTGGTATTAAGAGGTCATTTCAAGCAAAGGGGAGGCAGGACATCACACTAGGACCCCCTTCCAGCCCAGATATCATCTCCCAAACTTCAACCAGATATCGTCCTCCAGATGCCAACCAGATATCATCCCCTGGACCTCAACCAAATATCATCCCCCAGACACTCCAGATATGACCCCCCCAGAACTCAACCAAATATCATCCCCAGACACTCCAGATATGACCCCCCCCCCGAGAACTCAACCAAATATCATCCCCAGACACTCCAGATATGACACCCCCAGAACTCAACCAAATATCATCCCCCAGACACTCCAGATATGACCCCCCAGAACTCAACCAAATATCATCCCCCAGACACTCCAGATATGACCCCTGAACTCTCCAGAAATCACCACCTATACCACAATAGATATCACCCACAGACCCCAACCAGATATCACCTCCAAGATCACAACCAGATAGCACCATCCAAACCCCAAGAGATATTACCTCCCAGACCCCAACCAGATATGACCCCTGAACCCTCCAGGTATCATCACCCGGGCCACAATGAGATATAACCCATGAGTCCTCCAGATGTCACCTCCCGGACGCCAAACAGATGTCATCCCACGGACCCCAAACAGATATCACCACCAAGATTCCAATCAGATATCATACCCCAAACCCTTCAGATATCACCACTCACACCACAACAGATATCACCTCCCAGACCCCAGCAGAAACAGTGGCATGTAAAAGTTTGGGCACCCCTGGTAAAAATGACTGTTATTGTTATTAGTATTACTGCTATAACAGTTAAGTAAGTTGAAGATGAAATGATCTCTAAAAGGAGTAAAGCTAAAGATGAAATATTTTCTTCGTATTTTAGGCAAAAAATATATATATTTTCAGGTTTTACATTTTAAAAATGAAAAAAGGGAAATGGGCCGATGCAAAAGCTTGGACACCCTGAATGGATAGTACCTAGTAGCACTCCCTTTTGTAAGTATCACAGCTTGTAAACACTTTTAGTAGCAGCCAAAAGTCTTTCAATTCTTGTTTGAGGGATTGTCATCCATTCTTTCCTGGAAAATTCTTCCAGTTCTTTGAGACTCCTGGGTCGTCTTGCATGCACGGCTATTTTGAGGTCTAGCCACAGATTTTCAACTAAGTTCATATCAGGGGACTGTGAGGGCCATTGTAAAACCTTCATCTTGTGCCTTTTTGGGTCGTCTGTTGTGGACTATGACTTGTGTTTAGGATCATTATCCATTTGTAGAAGCCATGCTCTTTTCAACTTCAGCTTTTTTACAGATGCTGTTATGTTTGCATCAAGAATTTGTTGAAATTTCATTGAATGCATTTTTCCCTCTACCTGTGAAATGTTCCCCGTGCCATGCGCTGTAACACAACCCCAAAGTATGATTGATCCAACCCCATGCTTATTGGTTGGCGAGATGCTCTTTTCCTGAAATTCTGTGCCCTTTTTTCCCCCACACATATCTTTGGTCATAGTGGCCAAAGCGTTCTATTTTCACCCCATCAGTCCACAGGACTTGTTTCCAAAATGCATCAGGCTTGTTTAGATGTTCTTTTGCATACTTTTGATACTGAATTTTATGGTGAGTATGCAGGAGAGGTTTTCTTCTCATGACTCTACCATTAAGGCCATATTTGTGCAGGTGTCTCTAAACAGTAGATCAATGTAACAAAACTCCAAAGTCTAAATCTTTCTGAAAGTCTTGCACAGTAAAGCAGGGGTTCTGATTTGTTTCTATAGCAAGCGTACGAGCAGCTCTCACAGAAATTTAGGTTTGTCATGCGAGACAATCTGAGCACAGTGCACAGTGAGTTTGAGCGAATTGTCTTTTGCATAATCAGACCCGATTCTCTCGCACAAGAGAATATACACTTATATGACCTATTAGTGAACTGCACCCAAAATCTCTGGCACCATGTCAGTGGAGGTCTACTCCAGCAATTATCAGGGTGCATCCAGTCACCTCCAGAGCTGCAGTCACTATTCTGTTCTTACACTGTGTCTTCTCCTCCAGAGCTGCGGTCACTATTCTGCTCTTACATTGTGTCTTCTTTCTCCAGAGCTGCAGTCACTATTCTGCTCTTACATCATGTCTTGTACTCAAATTGCCTCCAAAGCTGCAGTGAAAATGATGCCTTTACATCATGTCTTATATTCCAGTCACCTCCAGAGCTGCAGTCACTATTCTGCTGTTACATCGTGTCTTCTCCTCCAGTCACCTCCAGAGCTGCAGTCACTATTCTGCTGTTACATCGGGTCTTATCCTCCAGTCATATCCAGAGCTGCAGTCACTAGGGCCACAAGGACTCCAGTCCTTACGCCATACACAGCTATTGGTGAAGATAAGCATCAAGTGAATATATGTGACACCTCTTATCTTTAGTGACTTCAGTCACTGCACCAACTATTAGCTTGTGAGAAGTGAAGAGTAAAGGCCCCTTCACATTTAGCGACGCTGCAGCGATACCGACAACGATCCGAATCGCTGCAGCGTCGCTGTTTGGTCGCTGGAGAGCTGTCACACAGACAGCTCTCCAGCGACCAACGATGCCGGTAACCAGGGTAAACATCGGGTAACTAAGCGCAGGGCCGAGCTTAGTAACCCGATGTTTACCCTGGTTACCATGCTAAAAGTAAAAAAAAACAAACACTAGATACTTACCTACCGCTGTCTGTCCTCCAGCGCTGCGCTCTGCTTCTCTGCTCTCCTCCTGTACTGTCTGGGAGCCGGAAAGCAGAGCGGTGACGTCACCGCTCTGCTTTCCGGCTCACAGCCAGTACAGGAGGAGTGCAGAGCGCAGCGCTGGAGGACAGACAGCTGTAGGTAAGTATCTAGTGTTTGTTTTTTTTTACTTTTAGCATGGTAACCAGGGTAAACATCGGGTTACTAAGCGCGGCCCTGCGCTTAGTTACCCGATGTTTACCCTGGTTACCAGTGAAGACATCGCTGGATCGGTGTCTCACACGCCGATCCAGCGATGTCTCCAGGGAGTCCAGCGACGAAATAAAGTTCTGGACTTTATTCAGCGACCAACGATCTCCCAGCAGGAGCCTGATCGTTGGTCGCTGTCACACAGAACGATTTCATTAACGATATCGTTGCTACGTCACAAATAGCAACGATATCGTTAACAATATCGTTATGTGTGAAGGTACCTTTAATGCTGCTTTAGATGTGACAGGAGTAGAAGATTCTAGATCAGTAGAAGGTAAATAAAGGAAAGAATTATCAAAACCAGTGAAATCAGGAAATGACTAAGAGGTGCCCACTGTGCCAACCTCTATGCATATGAGCTATTAGCAAAAGAGGGGAACCCCTAGTGAGGAAACTCCCTATTAGTCAGAGCAGAGAAACTGCCCCCTCACCTCTGCAACAACTGTTCCTATTGGTCAGGACTCTGCAGGATACAATGTACATTCTATCAAATAATTTCAAACAGAAAGGACTTAGGATAACTAAGATTCTGGTTTGGCTATTATCCTAAGTCATGTGACAAGGCTCGTTAAAGGGTCAACATTGACTTTTAGGATTGCTACCTTCCAATAGGTGGCACTAGAGTTCTAGCTCTCTTCCTCTCTGAAGAGACAATTTGCATAATTAGCATATTACCCAGAAGAGCATTGCGGCTTTAAGTCTCCTCATCTCGGTATGCTTACCATGTCGGTCTCCGTAAGGAGAAACGATATTTCTTGGAAAACAGAAAGGACGAGATACAAAGTAACAAGCCCCCTCACTCCCCCCAGAGACACAGAACAGACAATACCTCCGAATGTGTGCCCCGCCAACCGGCAGCAGTCAGGGGGTAGGGGGCCATGAAGGTCAGAGGTCAGCTCTATGATAACTCACAGGTCCTGGCAGTAATGGGCAGCACCAAGCGCTGTCACCTGATCAGCTGAGAGCAGACAGTGATGGAAGCTCTGACAACTGCAGGAGACATCTGAGCAAGTAGTCAGAGATCTCTGTGTATAACTGTGGGCGCCACAGAAAGGCAGAAGATGGCATACCCGAGGCCCCCCAAGGACAAGGACACATAAGGAAGGGGGGTACAAGGCACAGACAGGGAGGGTGAGATAAAGCACCGGCACTATATAGGGAGTATCTCACAGTCAAAATATACACTTGGGGTAAATTGAACTAGACTCACAGAAAAAATCCCCCCAAAAAAAGAAAAATATACTAAAATTTATCCTTTATTAATATATATTAAAACCATACATGTGCACTTGACAACACCATCACCAATAGATGCAAGCGTACTACAGGAAAGGCCGGGTGGTGCCAAGCCCTACACTTTCTCAATACTCCCTACCTGCCTGCGGAGGTTGGCACCCTATTATCCTGCGCCGTGGCGCCCCCGCTCCTCGTCGGCTAACCCTGCTATCCCTATTGTGCCCTAATAAGGTCAGGAGAGAAAATCTCACTTATACAATAATTAAATATGGATAGCTTGAGAGGGCATGAATATGTCAGTAAAATATCTGACTAAATCTAGGGGTCTCACCTGACTTGGTAGTCTGTGTCCCTTACTTCTTATATATATACATAAAGATTATTATTTAAGCAAGATGATATAAGCAACAGGTAGAGATGTTACAAAGAGACTAAAAATACATATGTGATCTTGGTCTAGCTATATATGTATTACGGTCACCAGATACTGTGATGACAATAGGGAAGATGTATTTGCTGTAATGTCAAACATATCCCATACAGCCATAACGAGATCAAGCTGCAGCTCTCATTAAATAATCAATACAAAGTAGCCACACGCCGTCCCCATATACTTGTTTGTTGTGACCCACGTGCTGACCAGATCCATAAACCACCTCCTATCTCATACAGAGGTTAATAAACATATCCCTTTTCTACTCAACGCGTTTCTCCCCTTCTGATGAAAAGGGGTTCATCAGGAGTACATCCAAATAACAAAGGGTTACTTAGCTTGCAATAAGATAACAGCACATTGGCATGGTAGACAGCTGCACCACCGGGCCGATCCCCTTGTCTTAGTAGCGCAGAAGGGGAGAAACGCGTTGAGTAGAAAAGGGATATGTTTATTAACCTCGGTATGAGATAGGAGGTGGTTTATGGATCTGGTCAGCACGTGGGTCACAACAAACAAGTATATGGGGACGGCGTGTGGCTACTTTGTATTGATTATTTAATGAGAGCTGCAGCTTGATCTCGTTATGGCTGTATGGGATATGTTTGACATTACAGCAAATACATCTTCCCTATTGTCATCACAGTATCTGGTGACCGTAATACATATATAGCTAGACCAAGATCACATATGTATTTTTAGTCTCTTTGTAACATCTCTACCTGTTGCTTATATCATCTTGCTTAAATAATAATCTTTATGTATATATATAAGAAGTAAGGGACACAGACTACCAAGTCAGGTGAGACCCCTAGATTTAGTCAGATATTTTACTGACATATTCATGCCCTCTCAAGCTATCCATATTTAATTATTGTTTAAGTGAGATTTTCTCTCCTGACCTTATTAGGGCACTATAGGGATAGCAGGGTTAGCCGACGAGGAGCGGGGGCGCCACGGCGCAGGATAATAGGGTGCCAACCTCCGCTGGCAGGTAGGGAGTATTGAGAAAGTGTAGGGCTTGGCACCACCCGGCCTTTCCTGTAGTACGCTTGCATCTATTGGTGATGGTGTTGTCAAGTGCACATGTATGGTTTTAATATATATTAATAAAGGATAAATTTTAGTATATTTTTCTTTTTTTGGGGGGATTTTTTCTGTGAGTCCACTATATAGGGAGACATCCCACCACACGGTTGTTACATGCGGAGCTGACATTTTAGGGTCCCTTGGGCTGCAGTCATCTCCATGGCCCCTTATGCAGTATATAGGTCTGGGCCGAGAGCAGAACAAAAAGTCAGACTAATATACAGAGGGGGGGAAAGGGGGGGGGGGGGTCACCTCTGTATAAGAACATCATATGCAGGAGATCTGCACTGAATAGTATGGGAGTCACCTCTGTATAAGGAAATTATGTACAGGAGATATACACTGTATACAGGAGAGTCACCTCTGTATAAGGACATTATATACAGGAGATCTACACTGTATACAGGAGAGTCACCTCTGTATAAGGAAATTATGTACAGGAGATATACACTGTATACATGGGAGTCACCTCTGTATAAGGACATTATATACAGGAGATCTACACTGTATACAGGGGAGTCACCTCTGTATAAGGACACTATTTACAGGAGATATACACTGTATACATGGGGGTCACCTCTGTATAAGGACATTATATACAGGAGATATACACTCTATACAGGAGAGTCACCTCTGTATAAGGACATTATATACAGGAGATCTACTCTGTATACAGGGGAGTCACCTCTGTATAAGGACATTATATACAGGAGATATACACTGTATACAGGGGAGTCACCTCTGTATAAGGACACTATATACAGGAGATATACACTCTATACAGGAGAGTCACCTCTGTATAAGGACATTATATACAGGAGATATACACTCTATACAGGAGAGTCACCTCTGTATAAGGACATTATATACAGGAGATATACACTGTATACAGGGGAGTCACCTCTGTATAAGGACACTATATACAGGAGATATACACTCTATACAGGAGAGTCACCTCTGTATAAGGACATTATATACAGGAGATAGACGCTGTATACAGGGGGGAGGGATCACCTCTGTATAAGGACATTATATACAGGAGATCTGCACTGTAAACAGGAGAATTGCCTCTGTATAAGGACATTATATACAGGAGATAGACGCTGTATACATGGGGGTCACCTCTGTATAAGAACATCATATGCAGGAGATCTCCACTGTATACATGGGGTATAATAATAATAAATAATATAAGGACATTATATACAGGAGACATACACTGTATACATGGGGGTCACCTTTGTATAAGGACATTATATACAGGAGATCTACTGTATACATGGGGGTCACCTCTGTATAAGGACATTATATACAGGAGATATACACTGTATACAGGGGAGGGATCACCTCTGTATAAGGACATTATATACAGGGGACATACACTGTATATAGGGGAGTCACCTCTGTATAAGGACATTATATACAGATCTACACTGTATATAGGGGAGGGGTCACCTATGTATAAAGACATTATATACAGAAGATATACAGGGTAGGGATCACCTCTGTATAAGGACATTATATATAGGAGATATACGCTATATACAGGGGAGGGGTCACCTCTGTATAAGGACATTATATACAGGAGATATACCCTGTATACATGGGATTCACTTCTGTATAAGGACATTATATACAGGAGATATACACTGTATACAGGGGAGGGGTCACCTCTGTATAAGGACATTATATACAGGAGATATACGCTGTGTACGGGGGAGGGGTCAGCTCTGTATAAGGACATTATATACAGGAGATATACACTGTATACAGGGGAGTCACCTCTGTATAAGGACATTATATACAGGAGATATACACTGTATACAGGGGAGGGGTCACCTCTGTATAAGGACATTATATACAGGAGATATACACTGTATACATGGGAGTCACCTCTGTATAAGGACATTATATACAGGAGATATACACTGTATACATGGGAGTCACCTCTGTATAAGGACACTATATACAGGAGACCCACACTGTATACAGCGGGGGGGGTCACCTCTGTATAAGGACATTACATACAGGAGAAATATGCTGTTACAGGTTTACAGGTTATAGAGGTGTATACAGTACATGGTGCAGTATACGGGGTGATGTGTGGTATATAGAGGTATATACAGTACATGGTGCAGTATACGGGGTGATGTGTGGTATATAGAGGTATATACAGTACATGGTGCAGTATACTTGGTGATGCGTGGTATATTGAGGTGTATACAGTATACAGTGCAGTATATTATTATTATTATACATTTTTATAGCGCCATTTATTCCATGGCGCTTTACATGTGAATATGAGGTAAATATAGACAAATACATTAAACATGAGCAGATAACAGGTACACGGGTACATAAGGAGGGAGGACCCTGCCCGCGAGGGCTCACAGTCTGCAGGGGATGGGTGAGGATACACTAGGAGAGGGAAGAGCTGGCTGTACGGCTGTTCAGTATATGGGGTGATGTGTGGTATATTGATGTGTATACAGTATACGTTGCAGTATACAGGGTGTATGTGTGGAATATAGAGGTATATACAATACATGGTGTAGTATACGGGGTGTATGTGTGGTATATAGAGGTATATACAGTACATGGTGCTATATACGGGGTGATGTGTGGAATATAGAGGTAAATACAATACATGGTGCAGTATACGGGGTGATGGGTGGTATACAGAGATATATACAGTACATGGTGCTATATGTGGGGTGATGTGTGGAATATAGAGGTATATACAGTACATGGTGCAGTATACGGGGTGATGGGTGGTATACAGAGATATATACAGTACATGGTGCTATATACGGGGTGGTGTGTGGAATATAGAGGTATAAACAGGATATGGTGCAGTAGGATATGGTGCAGTATACAGGGTGTATTTTTATGATTTAAGTTGTGCTGCTGTGATACTATAATTTCCCACGGGATCAATAAAGTGTATCGTATCTGTGGTATATATATACAGTACATGGTGCTATATACGGGGTGGTGTGTGGAATATAGAGGTATAAACAGTATATGGTGCAGTATACAGGGTGATGCGTGGTATATAGAGGTATAAACAGTATATGGTGCAGTATACAGGGTGATGCGTGGTATATAGAGGTATAAACAGTATATGGTGCAGTATACGGGGTGATGGGTGGTATATAGAGGTGTATACAGTACATGGCGCGAGCGTATTTAAGCCCCGGCACACCGGCCTTCCGACACGCCCCCTGACGAAGGAGCCCTGCTCCGAAACGTGCGTCGGGTAGACGTGCGGGCCGCACACTGGACATATATTCGTGCACCGCCCAGGACCAGGTAATATATTGATACAGCATGGGCTGTTTGACTTATGGGTAGTGTCTTTGCCACCTTGGTGTTTTGCCTGGCGCGGGGTTACACGAGTCCAGTGATGGCTGCTATTGATGACTAGCACTGTCAGCATCCTTGGACATTCAAGTTATTGTTTTCTTGAGCCTCTCACACACACTGTTATAGTAGTTTTATACAAGTGGGGGATGTACTTATGGAGTGTTCCAGGGGTTAATGATTGAGCGTTGCTACGTTATGTACATACCAGCCACTCTGGTGTATTGGTGTCTACTCCCCATACTAACATCTTATATACTGTAGGGAGACAGTGTTGGGCCTGCACGTTCGGTATCTATACGGCAGTATTCGTATTATGACCTGTGCCATTTCCCCCATTTTTTGTTCCATCATTGTCTATACATTTTTATAATATTTGTATCTAATAAAGAGTTGTTTTTATTGCCTATAGTTCTTCCTTTTGGTCGTTTCTTTGAGGTTTCCACATCCCTCCTAGTACATGGTGTAGTATACGGGGTGATGGGTGGTATATAGAGATATATACAGTACATGGTGCTATATACGGGGTGGTGTGTGGAATATAGAGGTATAAACAGTATATGGTGCAGTATACGGGTGATGTGTGGTATATAGAGGTGTATACAGTACATGGTGCAGCATACGGGGTGATGTGTGGTATATAGAGATGTATACAGTACATGGTGCAGTATACGGGATGAATTGTGGTATATAGAGGTGTATACAGTACTTGGTGCAGTATACAGGGTGATGTGTGGTATATAGAGGTGTATACAGTACATGGTGCAGTACACAGGGTGATGTGTGGTATATACAGTATATGGTGCAGTATACGGGGGTATGTGTGGTATATAGAGGTGTATACAGTACAAGGTGCAGTATACAGGGTGATGTGTGGTATATAGAGGTGTATACAGTACAAGGTGCAGTACACAGGGTGATGTGTGGTATATACAGTATATGGTGCAGTATACGGGGGTATGTGTGGTATATAGAGGTGTATACAGTATATGGTGTTGTGTACAGGGTGTATGTGTGGTATATAGAGGTGTATACAGTATATGGTGTTGTGTACAGGGTGTATGTGTGGTATATAGCGGTGTATACAGTATATGTTGTTGTGTACAGGGTGTATGTGTGGTAAATAGAGGTGTATACAGTATATGGTGTTGTGTACAGGGTGATGTGTGGTATATAGAGGTGTATACAGTACATGGTGCAGTACACAGGGTGATGTGTGGTATATACAGTATATGGTGCAGTATACGGGTGTATGTGTGGTATATAGAGGTGTATACAGTATATGGTGTTGTGTACAGGGTGTATGTGTGGTATATACAGTATATGGTGTTGTGTACAGGGTGTATGTGTGGTATATAGAGCTGTATACAGTATATGGTGTTGAGTACAGGGTGTATGTGTGGTATATAGAGGTGTATACAGTATATGGTGTTGTGTACAGGGTGTATGTGTGGTATATAGAGCTGTATACAGTATATGGTGTTGTGTACAGGGTGTATGTGTGGTATATAGAGGTGTATACAGTATATGGTGTTGTGTACAGGGTGATGTGTGGTATATAGAGGTGTATACAGTACATGGTGCAGTACACAGGGTGATGTGTGGTATATACAGTATATGGTGCAGTATACGGGTGTATGTGTGGTATATAGAGGTGTATACAGTATATGTTGTTGTGTACAGGGTGTATGTGTGGTATATAGAGGTGTATACAGTATATGTTGTTGTGTACAGGGTGTATGTGTGGTATATAGAGGTGTATACAGTATATGGTGTTGTGTACAGGGTGTATGTGTGGTATATAGAGGTGTATACAGTATATGGTGTTGTGTACAGGGTGTATGTGTGGTATATAGAGGTGTATACAGTATATGGTGTTGTGTACTGGGTGTATGTGTGGTATATAGCGGTGTATACAGTATATGGTGTTGTGTACAGGGTGTATGTGTGGTATATAGAGCTGTATACAGTATATGGTGTTGTGTACAGGGTGTATGTGTGGTATATACAGTATATGGTGTTGTGTACAGGGTGTATGTGTGGTATATAGAGCTGTATACAGTATATGGTGTTGAGTACAGGGTGTATGTGTGGTATATAGAGGTGTATACAGTATATGGTGTTGTGTACAGGGTGTATGTGTGGTATATAGAGCTGTATACAGTATATGGTGTTGTGTACAGGGTGTATGTGTGGTATATAGAGGTGTATACAGTATATGGTGCAGTATACAGGGTGTATGTGTGGTATACACAGTATATGGTGTTGTGTACAGGGTGTATGTGTGGTATATAGAGGTTTATACAGTATATGGTGTTGTGTACAGGGTGTATGTGTGGTATATAGCGGTGTATACAGTATATGGTGTTGTGTACAGGGTGTATGTGTGGTATATAGAGGTGTATACAGTATATGGTGTTGTGTACAGGGTGTATGTGTGGTATATAGAGGTGTACACAGTATATGGTGCAGTGTACAGGGTGTATGTGTGGTATACACAGTATATGGTGCAGTATACAGGGTGTATGTGTGGTATATAGAGGTGTATACAGTATATGGTGTTGTGTACAGGGTGTATGTGTGGTATATAGCGGTGTATACAGTATATGGTGTTGTGTACAGAGTGTATGTGTGGTATATCGAGGTGTATACAGTATATGGTGCAGTATACAGGGTGTATGTGTGGTATATAGAGGTGTATACAGTATATGGTGTTGTGTACAGGGTGTATGTGTGGTATATAGAGGTGTATACAGTATATGGTGTTGTGTACAGGGTATATGTGTGGTATATAGAGGTGTATACAGTATATGGTGCAGTATACAGGGTGTATGTGTGGTATATAGAGGTGTATACAGTATATGGTGTTATGTACAGGGTGTATGTGTGGTATATAGAGGTGTATACAGTATATGGTGTTGTGTACAGGGTGTATGTGTGGTATATAGCGGTGTATACAGTATATGGTGTTGTGTACAGGGTGTATGTGTGGTATATAGCGGTGTATACAGTATATGGTGTTGTGTACAGGGTGTATGTGTGGTATATCGAGGTGTATACAGTATATGGTGCAGTATACAGGGTGTATGTGTGGTATATAGCGGTGTATACAGTATATGGTGTTGTGTACAGGGTGTATGTGTTGTATATAGAGGTGTATACAGTATATGGTGCAGTATACGTGTGTATGTGTGGTATATAGAGGTGTATACAGTATATGGTGTTGTGTACAGGGTATATGTGTGGTATATAGAGGTGTATACAGTATATGGTGCAGTATACAGGGTGTATGTGTGGTATATAGAGGTGTATACAGTATATGGTGTTGTGTACAGGGTGTATGTGTGGTATATAGCGGTGTATACAGTATATGGTGCAGTATACAGGGTGTATGTGTGTATATAGAGGTGTATACAGTATATGGTGTTGTGTACAGGGTGTATGTGTGGTATATAGCGGTGTATACAGTATATGGTGTTGTGTACAGGGTGTATGTGTGGTGTATACAGTATATGGTGCAGTATACGTGTGTATGTGTGGTATATAGAGGTGTATACAGTATATGGTGTTGTGTACAGGGTATATGTGTGGTATATAGAGGTGTATACAGTATATGGTGCAGTATACAGGGTGTATGTGTGGTATATAGAGGTGTATACAGTATATGGTGTTGTGTACAGGGTGTATGTGTGGTATATAGAGGTGTATACAGTATATGGTGTTGTGTACAGGGTATATGTGTGGTATATAGAGGTGTATACAGTATATGGTGTTGTGTACAGGGTGTATGTGTGGTATATAGAGGTGTATACAGTATATGGTGTTGTGTACAGGGTGTATGTGTGGTATATAGAGGTGTATACAGTATACGGTGCAGTATACAGGGTGTATGTGTGGTATACACAGTATATGGTGTTGTGTACAGGGTGTATGTGTGGTATATAGAGGTGTATACAGTATATGGTGCAGTATACAGGGTGTATGTGTGGTATATAGAGGTGTATACAGTATATGGTGTTGTGTACAGGGTGTATGTGTGGTATATAGCGGTGTATACAGTATATGGTGTTGTGTACAGGGTGTATGTGTGGTATATAGAGGTGTATACAGTATATGGTGTTGTGTACAGGGTGTATGTGTGGTATATAGAGGTGTATACAGTATATGGTGCAGTATACAGGGTGTATGTGTGGTATATAGCGGTGTATACAGTATATGGTGCGGTATACGGGTGTATATGTGGTATATAGCGGTGTATACAGTATATGGTGTTGTGTACAGGGTGTATGTGTGGTATATAGAGGTGTATACAGTATATGGTGCAGTGTACAGGGTGTATGTGTGGTATATAGAGGTGTATACAGTATATGGTGCAGTGTACAGGGTATATGTGTGGTATATAGAGGTGTATACAGTATATGGTGCAGTATACAGGGTGTATGTGTGGTATATAGAGGTGTATACAGTATATGGTGCAGTGTACAGGGTGTATGTGTGGTATATAGAGGTGTATACAGTATATGGTGCAGTATACAGGGTGTATGTGTGGTATATAGAGGTGTATACAGTATATGGTGTTATGTACAGGGTGTATGTGTGGTATATAGAGGTGTATACAGTATATGGTGCATATATGTGTGTATACGGTGTATATGTGGTATATAGAGGTGTACACAGTATATGGTGCAGTATACAGGGTGTATGTGTGGTATATAGAGGTGTATACAGTATATGGTGCAGTGTACAGGGTGTATGTGTGGTATATAGAGGTGTATACAGTATATGGTGCAGTATACAGGGTGTATGTGTGGTATATAGAGGTGTATACAGTATATGGTGTTATGTACAGGGTGTATGTGTGGTATATAGAGGTGTATACAGTATATGGTGCATATATGTGTGTATACGGTGTATATGTGGTATATAGAGGTGTACACAGTATATGGTGCAGTATACAGGGTGTATGTGTGGTATACACAGTATATGGTGCAGTATACGGGGTGTATATGTGGTATATAGAGGTGTATACAGTATATGGTGTTGTGTACAGGGTGTATGTGTGGTATATAGAGCTGTATACAGTATATGGTGCAGTATACAGGGTGTATGTGTGGTATACACAGTATATGGTGCAGTATACGGGTGTATATGTGGTATTTAGAGGTACATATTGTAGGTTTATACAGTATATGATGCGGTATATACGATACACTCGGTATTTACAGACGTCCCCTCACCCACAGCTCGGTGCCCCAGCTCATGGTGTCCCGGGGCGGCGGGGACCGTCTCCCGCTCAGTGCCGCAGGATAACGGGCAGTGTCCGGGGAGGCGTGTCTCTGCGGTGCCCTCTCCGGTGTCAGTGTCGGGCGTCCCTCCGGTGTCCCCGGGTCTCCTGCCTGTGTCCGCGGGATCCGGGTGTAGCGTCTCCCCTGAAGGAGCGCAGGAGCTGGACCACTGCCAGTACGGGAGGAACCGCGTGAACGCGCACTGTGAGAGATGCGCGTCCTGGTGGTGGGCGTGGTCTGCTGCCAGTGCTGTGGTAACAGGCTCCGCCCCGAGTCACTCTGTGGCAGAACCGAAAAAGAGGCGTCACCCTTCTCGTCTCCACTATGACAACAGGCTCCACCCTCATGCAAAATGTGCTAGGAGGCGGTGCTCAGTGGGCGGGGTCAGATTTGACAGCTCGGGAGCGCGGATCTCGCATTATAACGGTTTATCGGAGACCAATGGGTAAAGGTGCTGCGACGACCCCTGGTGGCCAAAATCTGCACAGCGACATTTCGGATTATTATGGTTATTTATTTGAGGTCCGAATGCGCAGGCCTCCAATATACGGAGTCTCTCAACTATTTACATGAATGACCTCATATGGTTCATACAGAGACGGGTACGGGGTCTGTAGGCGTTGTACCTGGTGGCCTACATCATTTATTTGCTGTTAAAGGGCTACATGGGCAGCACGGTGGCGCAGTGGTTAGCACAGCAGCCTTGCAGCGCCGGGGTCCTGGGTTCTAATCCCACCCAGGACAACATCTGCAAAGAGTTTGTATGTTCTCTCCGTGTTTGCGTGGGTTTCCTCCGGGCACTCCGGTTTCCTCCCACATTCAAAAGACATACTGATAGGGAATTTAGATTGTGAGCCCCATCGGGGACAGTGATGATAATGTGTGCAAAATGTAAAGCGCTGCGGAATATGTTAGCGCTATATAAAAATAAAGATTATTATAGATTATTATAAAGTGTTGATGCATCAGTCTTCTGGGATGGTCGCAGCCCCAGTTTTTTGAGACACTGCTCCGAAATCCACGCTCAGCTCAAGTCACGTAGTAGAATGATAGGTACCCGCCAGCAGGGGGAGTAGATGAGCTCCATCATTTCAGTGCAGTGAGCGCCCTCTGGTGACAGCAGAAAGAAATGCACCATTATGATTGGTCCATGGGGGTAGTCTGTGCAGCAAGTCCTGCAGTGCAGGAGCCGCTGTGTGGCCCAGGCCTTCTGGATAATGACCTCAGTGACCTCTGATCCCCTCTACTATGGTCTCTAGGGGCTTCATTCTGCTGCACGTGCCTTATAGGCTCACCCCCCCCAGGCCCTATATCTCCATTGCTGCCCCTGTAGTACAGATACGATCAGGTGCGGTGCTCATCGCCATGTCCTATAGATGAGGAATCTTGGATTTTACACTTTTTTTTTTTATTTGGAAATAAAAAAGTTACCAAGAACTCCCATAATTGCGTTTTTTCCCCTTTCCCCTGCGATGGCTGCAGAAGAGGGAAAAGTTAAGACTCCTTGGCAGCAGCGATGAGACGTACAAAGCCCGCTGATCAGTCACTAAGGCCGGGGTCGCCCTTGTGAGTGCAATGCGAGTCTCTGCCATCACTACCCGGCACTGCCGCCGGCATAGAAATACATGCAGCCTCCTGCGCCGGTCCGAGTGCCAGCGGCAGTGCCGGGTATTGGTGCCAGAGACTCACTCACAAGTGTGAACCCAGCCTAATGTGGCAGAATTTCTCCACCTATCATGTACATTAGGTTTCTTGCCTTTTTTCACCTGCACTTTGGCCTCTTGTTAGTTTGTTGTGCTGTAAATAAAGCTGCTTTGTTTTTGACACTTCCTGTTTTTTTGCTTTGACAGAACTTTATTAACATACAGGTGCTTCTCACAAAATTAGAATATCATCCAAAAGTTAATTTAGTTCAGTTCTTCAATACAAAAAGTGAAATTTATATTATATAGAGTCATTACATACAGAGTGATCTATATCAAGTGTTTATTTCTGTTAATGTTGATGATTATGGCTTACAGCCAATGAAAACCCAAACGTCATTGAATCGCCCTACCAGGGCACTGGGGATACTCGGTACCGGGTCCGGTCTTAAAGGGGATGTCACGGTGGCTGCGACCCGGTGCGTGGCCCTGGGTGCCCAATTAAAGGGGATCGGTCTTTTAAGGGGTATTGTTAAAGTCTATGTTCGTGACGCCACCTGTGGTGTTCGGTCAGTGGGGACCGACGCTGCTTAAAGGGGTCCTCTGGGGTGATGGTATGCAGCAAGATGGTGACGCTTCCCACAGGTGAAGCGGGGTCCCCAGGGCTTCCCAAGTGTAGGGCACCGATGGTGTGGTGGATGGTATAGGAAAGAATGAGGACACAGGTTTGCAGTCTTTACCTGGTTTACTGATGGTAGTAGTCCTCAGTCCAGGGTACCAAGTGCAGGGTAGCTGTAGTCCGGCCGGCTTGGAGGCAATAGGAGATCCCTCTCCCAGGTGAGCCTTTCCTACTTGCGCTTTTTAATTGATTTAGGTCCCTGCCGCTTGAAGTTTAGTGCAAGTCCCCTCTCTCCTGTCCTAATACAGATGTCTGTACGATAGGCAGTGCAAGCCTGTTTATAGGGTCTCTATCATGACCTCTATCATGACCTGACCTGAAGTGTCCTAGAGTCCCACTATAGCCTTGGGCTCTCGGTACCCAGTTCTGCACTCTGGCTCCCAGGGTGTCCTTCCGCTGTTTCCCTGCTGAGCCTCTTCCTCCTCTGTGCTTGTTCCCTCTAAGCTCCTCCACAATTCAACTCTTTCAGTAGTCCTCTATCCAGGGGTTGCCGCTCCCTCGTGGCTGCTCGGCCCCCACTTCTGCTCCAGACGTCCTTCTTCTCACTCCTGGAGACCAATAATCCCCCTCCACTGTCTAACACTGACTGGCTAAGATGTGACTGGCCCCTCCTCCAGACCAGGATACATAAAGTGTAAGGAAGCTCCCCTGAATTCGGGTCCTGAGCTCCCCCTCCTGGCCTAGATTCAGATGTGTTGAATCCAAGTGCCTTGCCTGATAGAAAGAATCTCTCTTGCCTCCAAGCATGACATCACCCTCCTCAAGGGGAAGGCAACATTACTGCAACAACCGGTTACCTGGGGTGTTGCACCATTATGTCAGTAAATTAGAATACTTTATAACACCAGCTTGAAAAAATATTTTAGAATCCGAAATGTTGGCCTACTGAAATGTATGTTCAGTAAATGCACTCAATACTTGGTCGGGGCTCCTTGTGCATCAATTACTGCATAAATGCGGCGTAGCATGGAGGCGATCAGCCTGTTGGCACTGCTGAGGGGTTATGGAAGCCCAGGTTGCTTTGATAGCAGCCTTCAGCTCGTCTGCATTGTTGGGTCTGGTGTCTCATCTTCCTTCTGTGTGGGGGCCATTATACTGTACGGAGGGCTGTGTGTAAGCCATTATTCTGTATGGAGTGCTGTGTGGGGCCCATTATACTGTATGGAGGGCTGTGTGGATGCCATTATACTGTATGGAGGGCTGTGTGGGGATCATTATACTGTATGGGGGCCATTATACTGTATGGAGGGTTGTGCAGGGGCCATTATAATGTACAGGGGGCCATTATACTGTTTGAAGGGATGTGTGGGGCCATTATACTGTATGGAGGGCTCTGTGGGGACCATTATACTGTATAGGGGCCATTATACTGTATGGAGGGTTGTGTGGGGATCATTATACTGTATGGGGGCTGTGTGGGGGCTATTACACTGTATGGTGGGTGTGTGGGAACCATTATACTGTATGGGGGCTGTGTGGGGGCCATTATTATTATTTATTTATATAGCACCATTAATTCTATGGTGCTGTACATGAAAAGGGGTTACATACAAAGTTACAGATATTTACAGTAAACAAATTTACGATAACAGACTGGTACAGAGGGGAGAAGACCCTGTCCTTGCGGACTTAACATTCTACGGGATAATGGGGAAGAGACAGAAGGTCGGGGTGCAGCAGCTCCGGTGGTTGTGAGACAGCAGCGCTGGTGGTGGTGACGCGGCAGCTCTGGTAGTGGTGACGCGGCAGCTTGGGTGGTGGTGACGTGGCAGCTCTGGTGGTGGTGAGGCGGCAGCTCGGGTGGTGGTGAGGCGGCAGCTTGGGTGGTGAGGCGGCAGAATGGTTATTGCAGGTTGTAAGCTTTCCTGAAGAGATGGGTTTTGAGGTTCCGTCTGAAGGATCCGAGGGCGGTGGATAATCGGACGTGTTGAGGCGTGGAATTCCAGAGGATGGGGGATATTCGGGAGAAATCTTGGAGGCGGCTGGGTGAGGAGCGAATAAGTGTGGAGGAGAGTAGGAGGTCTTGGGAGGAACAAAAATTATGTGAGGGAAGATATTGGGAGATTAGTTCAGAGATATAGGGAGAGGACAGATTGTCGTTGGCTTTGTAGATCAGTGTTAATAGTTTGAACTGGATTCATTGGAGAATTGGGAGCCAGTGGAGGGATTTGCAGAGGGGAGAAACAGGGGAGTAGCGAGGAGATAGGTGGATTAAGTGGGCAGCAGAGTTGAGGACTGGAGTGGATAAAGAGTGTTAGCCGGAGGCCACAGAGGAGGGTGTTGCAGTAGTCGAGGCGGGAGATGATGAGGGCATTCACAAGAGTTTTAGTAGATTGAGGGCTGAGGAAGGGACAGATTCTGGAAATATTTTTGAGTCGGAGGCGACAGTATGTGGCAAGAGTTTGGACGTGCGGTTTGAACGATAGGGCAGAGTCAAGGGTTACTCTAAGGCAACGGATTACAGGTGCGATGAGCGTGATTTACCATAATAGATAGATCGGATAGGGGAGATACGCGAGATGGAGGAAAGATGATGAGTTTGGTTTTGTCTACATTGAGTTTTAGGAAGCGAGAGGGGAAGAAGGAGGATATGGCTGATAGACATTCCGGGATTCTGGACAGTAGGGAGGTGACATCTGGGCCAGAGAGTTAGATCTGAGTGTCGTCCGCATACGGGTGGTACTGGAAGCCATGGGATTTTATGAGTTGTCCTAGGTCAAGGGTATAGATGGAAAAAGTAGGGGCCCCAGGACAGAGCCTTGAGGGACTCCAACAGAGAGGGGGCGGGGTGAGGAGGTAGTGTGGGAGTGGGAGACGCTAAATGTGCGGTCGGAAAGGTATGAGGCAATCCAGGACAGGGCAAGGTCTTTGATGCTAAGGGAAGAAAGAATCTGTAGCAGTAGGCAGTGGTCGACTGTGTCGAAGGCAGAGGACAGATCGAGAAGGAGGAAGATGGAGAACTGTCTGTTAGCTTTGACTGTAAGTCATTAGTAATTTTGGTCAGGGCAGTTTCAGTGGAGTGGTGGGGCGGAAGCCAGATTGAAGGTTGTCAAGGAGAGAGTTAGATGAGAGGTGGGAGGAAAGTTGGGCATGGACATGCTGCTCAAGGAGTTTGGAAGCAAATGGGAGCAGTGATATGGGGCGATACCTGGGCATAGCAGTTGGGTCAAGGTTCTTTTTTTGAGGACGAGTGTGATGGTGGCATGTTTGAAGGCAGAGGGGAAGGTACCAGAAGATAGCAATAGGTTGAAGAGATGGGTTAGGGCTGGAATGAGCGTGTTAGTGAGGTTGGGGAGCAGGTGGGAAGGGATGGGGTCAAGTGCACAGGTGGTGAGGTGTGATTTGGAAAGGAGGTAAGCTCTCCTTCAGTGATTGTCACGAATCACAGGGGGATAACTTTATCAACTCACCCTGCTGACCCCAATATGTCATGAACCGGGGTTGTTTAGTTGCCCCCAGTTCTTTTCTGAAGGGGATTTATCTATATCCCACTTCCCAGGTCCGGTTTGGAACTTGCTGTTCTCTAGCACCCCAATTACCCTTAGGTCAGACAGGGTACTGCACCTAGGATAATTAGTTGCCAGAAAGGCTGCCTTATTATGTACTGGCTAATGGGCACACTGCAGCGAGGGCGATATAACTACTAACATTCAGGCGGGAACAATAATTATCAACGCCGTTCGTCTCTACCAAGTTTCCCAAAGGGGCAGGACAAATCCGCTGCCACCAGCTCCTATCTCTGAATTAACGGGTCAGGAGCCGACCCAATTAGTAGCATAATTCACTTCAGAGGATGTGACAGTACGTTA
Organism: Ranitomeya imitator; assembly: GCF_032444005.1. NCBI lineage: Eukaryota > Metazoa > Chordata > Amphibia > Anura > Dendrobatidae > Ranitomeya > Ranitomeya imitator. The sequence goes on along the minus strand of NC_091283.1, from coordinate 154,686,816 downwards.
CAGAGCAAGGAGAAACGAAGCTAGTAATTTTATATATTTTACTCCAAAAAGGTAGGCAGTGTTTACAAAAGGGTAAAAGAATATTATAAAAGAAGACAAGTATCCTGTGTACAGACAATTACAAATAAAAAGGGCTTAACGGAATGAAGTAGGAATTAGTCCTACCGGTAATGTAATTTCCAGGAGTTCATCCTGACTGCACCACCAGGAGGTTGTCCTTCATATCCTTGATAGGGACAGGAAACACAGAAGAGGTTAAATAGCCCCTCCCCACCTTCAGTGTCTTTTCCAAGTACCACACCAAGATGGATTCAACACTCTTTAATTAAATTTCCATTACAAATGTTTATATCACATCAGATAGAAAATATACGGGAGGGAATATAAGGGGTGCTGTCAGGATGGACTCCTGGAAATTACATTACCGGTAGGACTAATTCCTACTTTCCCAGGACGTCCCTCCTGACAGCACCACCAGGAGAAGTACCAAATAACTCCTATTAGGGCAGGATTATTGCTTGGAGGACGTTCCTCCCAAAGGCCATCTGTTGGTTTGACAGAACATCCAGTTTGTAATGTTTACAGAAGGTATCTATTTTGGACCAAGTTGCGGCCCAGCAAATCTGATCCATAGAGGCCCCTGCACTCTCTGCCCAAGAAGCCGAGACTGCTCTCAGCGAATGAGTCTTAAGGCCTTCCGGCGGAATTTTCCCTGCCGAGATATATGCTGTGGAAATGGCTAGTTTTATCCACCTAGCTAGTGGCTTTTGATGCCTTCCTTCCTTTATTTTTCCCTGCCATCTGTACGAAGAGATTTGAATCTAGTTTCCACACTTCTGTGAGTTTCAGGTATTGTAGGACTGTTCTCTTAACATCCAACGAATGGAGTGTACGTTCTTTTTCTTTTTATAGTCCTGACAGAAGGTGGGCAATATTATTTCCTGGCTCCTATGAAAGTCAGTTACTACTTTTGGAAGGAATGCCGGATTTAGCTTGAGAATGATAGTCATCTTGTATCTTTAGCTATGGGTCCTGTGAGGCAGTGACCCCTGTTACAGCTAGGGGGCGCTGTATGTGCTCTCCAGAATGTGCAAGGAAGCGTAGTGAAGCCATGAGGGCGTACTACAGACACAGCTGTGGCTGTAATTAGAAGAGTGAAGCAGTGACTGATTAAAAAGCCCTGTAGTACTGGGGGAAGGGTGTCAGTGTGTTCTTGGAAGCAGACAGGGCAGTTGTCTGCAGAGCTCTCTCTGTGTGGAGCAACACAGAGACTAAAGGAACCAGAGAGACTGACACCCTGCGTCTTGGTCTGTCTTATGTGTACTCGGCTGCACTCCAGAGGATAAAGAGTGCAGTGCGCTGAGTGAGTAAAGACACTTGTTACCGGCGTGCGGTCACCCAGGGAAACTGGACAGAGGGAAGTTCGGCCTGTGTATTGACTGCGTCATATAGCCATGCATTATTAATGGACTATATGAAGAAGCCGTATACTTTATTGACTGTGTGAAGTAACACAATAAAAGAAAGTTTTGCTTGAACTTGCTTGGGTCACTGCCATTTCACTGTATATGGTCCTACCGCTGCATCACATATGGTGGAAAGAATGCGGGCCATGTGAACTGAGGCATACCCAGAGCGTGCTGCATGTCACTGATTAAGCCTGCAAGGCTACAGTTTGAGCCAGCTGGAAAAATGGAGGAACTTTTGGAGCAGGTTGTGCTCAGTCAGCAAAGGCTTCAACAAGAGATGCTGCAGTTTCAACATTCCCAGCAAGAGATTTTTCAGCAGCAGCAGCGGCAGCAGCAGGAGACAATGCAGAAGGAGCTAGCAGAGCTTCATCGATGTAAAGTGGAGACCTCTAATGTGAGGGGTGAACAGCAGAGTCCTGAAGAGACCCCAAAGGTAAGGGGCGATCATTGGGTGGACCAGTGGTCCTATGTAGAGACTCGGTCTGCCAGGTCTCAAGCAAGTGACTTGTTGCAATTGGTGGAGGAGTGGCTCCAGCCTGAGTTCTGTTCTCCGTATGAGATGATGGAGAGAATCGTGGCTGATCGTATGGTGAGGGCTCTGCCGGCCGCTATGCAGCGTTGGGTCGGGCTGAGGGACCTAGGCCACCTGGAACTGCTGATAGAATTGATTGAATTAAGTCCACTCAGGACGTTGCACCAGAGCCCGGGCATGGACCTAGTAACTGTTCAGTAACATCTAAGCCCATGGACTGTGGGAACACTGGTCAGGAGTCTATGTGTGCCCAGCCTGTCTGTGTCACCACTAGGGTCACAGCTAGCGGCGAACCAGAGCTGTGCCAGGTACTTGTGAATGGGTGCCGAACAGAGGCTCTCCTGGACACGGGGAGTAAAGTGACTCTGGTCCACTGTTCTCTTGTTGCTGTGGACAACACCAACGGACAGAAAGTGGAGGTGATGGGTATCCATGGGGAAATCCGGGAGTACCCGACCGTGGCGGTCAACGTTTCTACACCATGTGGAGACATTAGACATGTGGTGGGAGTGGCAAAGACCCTTCCCTATGGGACTGTGTTGGGAAGAGATTTTCCCTGTTTTGGTCGCTGTGGGAGACCAGGGTAAACCCTCTCATGGAAAAAGTTATACCGGGTGCAGAACCCAAAGATGTTGAAATACCTGCCATAGGGGTCGCCAACCTAGGGACAGAGTGTAATCCCGACAGGCTCCCCCTAGAGGTAATTGAAGGAGAAGCTAAAGATGTTTCGGGCGTAGAACCCGAAGATCATAAGATGTATGCCACAGGGGTCGCCAATTTAGGATTAGAGTGTAATCCCGATAGGCTCCCTCTAGAGGTTGTGGCAGTAGAGATTGTGGGGTCCCCATTGAACCCTGAGCTGGAGGTGTTCCCTGGTAAGGTTGGGACAGCTCAGATCCAGGGTCTTTTTCGGAGACGCAGATATAAAAGACGCAGGTATAAGAGCCAAGGGTGTACGATCGCAGAGGCGACTGGGGACGTGCGCATGAGGAACCCTCTGGCACCGGTCAAGGAAGGGGCCGGAGGTCAGAATAAATTTGATAGAGCGCTCGCTAGACCGCAGTGTCGGGAGGCTCCGGTTCGGGTGCGGCGTAGTACAGATATGTGCCCAGAGTTGCCAGCGCGGTCCGTGGCGTTTCAGTGTGATATAGTCACTGAGGCACGGGTAAGGGTACAGAAGAAGCGGTATCAGGGGCCCGAAAGTAGATACTTAGGTGACAGGATGACCCGTGGGGTTAGTGAACCTGAAGTAAACAAAGTAAAGACCACCCAAAACTGGCCCAAATCTGCGGTAAATCAGAAAAGAGGGTTTGGCTTCTGCAATAGAAATCAGGGTGGGTGGTCCCGTAATGAAATATGGAGGAGAAACGCAAAGGGGAGGGATGCATGCATTGAGCGATGGTTCCGGTCCCTACTTTGGTTTCTTAATGTAGTGAGCGGGGATGTCAGGGGGGCATACCGATGCCCTGTCTTTCGCCCTTACGGGGTAACAAATGTTCAACCCCACAGGTATGAACAGGGGGGGGAGGATATGTGAGGCAGTGACCCCTGTTACAGCTAGGGGGAGCTGTATGTGCTCTCCAGAATGTGCAAGGAAGCGTAGTGAAGCCATGAGGGCGTACTACAGACACAGCTGTGGCTGTAATTAGAAGAGTGAAGCAGTGACTGATTAAAAAGCCCTGTAGTACTGGGGGAAGGGTGTCAGTGTGTTCTTGGAAGCAGACAGGGCAGTTGTCTGCAGAGCTCTCTCTGTGTGGAGCAACACAGAGACTAAAGGAACCAGAGAGACTGACACCCTGCGTCTTGGTCTGTCTTATGTGTACCCGGCTGCACTCCAGAGGATGAAGAGTGCAGTGCGCTGAATGAGTACAGAGACTTGTTACCGGCATGCGGTCACCCAGGGAAACGGGACAGAGGGAAGTTCGGCCTCTGTATTGACTGTGTCATATAGCCATGCATTATTAATGGACTATATGAAGAAGCCGTATACTATATTGACTGTGTGAAGTAACACAATAAAAGAAAGTTTTGTTTGAACTTGCTTGGGTCACTGTCGTTTCACTGTATATGGTCCTACCGCTGCATCACAGTCCTTTATGTAAAGGGCCTGAATCTCCCCTATGCATCTGGCTGAGGTTATTGCCACCAGAAACACTGTTTTAAGTGTTACCGCTCTGAGATCTGCCTAGTCTAGGGGTTCGTAAGGATTTTCCCGTAAGTTATTTAGAACTAAATTTAGGTCCCAAGGAGGGACGGAGCTACATATTGTAGGTCTAATCCGTTGAGTGGCTCTGATAAACCTTACCACCCAAGGGTGTTCTGCCAGCGGGTAATCCAAGAAGGAGCTCAGAGCCGAGATTACTGGGCTTTAGACCTTTGTCAAAGCCGGCCTGAAGAAAATCTATGATTTGAGAAATATCAGGTACCTGTTTAAGGGAAATTGGACCTGTACAACATGAGCAGAATGTTTTCCAGACTTTAAGATAAACAGCTGAAGTGACTGGCTTTCTACTCTTTTGTAAGGTAGATATGACCGATTCTGTGAAACCTCTTGATTTTAGCATTTCTTTCTCAGGATCCAGGCTGAAAGCTGTAGGAACTCTGGATTGTGATGGACAAGAGGGCCCTGCGTTAGGAGATCTCGCTGTAGTGGTAGAATGATTGGATCTTCTACTGCAATCTGCTTCACTACTGGAAACCAGCTTCTCCTGGGCCAATGCGGCACTATTAGGATAACTGTCGTCAGACTTTCCAGAATCTTCCGTAGAACTCTCGGAATGAAGGGCAGTGGAGGGAAGGCATAAGCCAGTTCCATATCCCAATTCCCGGGTTGTCTCCAGGATTCAGCGAAAAGAAGCGTCTTATTTTTGCGTTTATCCTTGAAGCGAATAAGTCTATCTCTGGGAAGCCCCAGGTGTCGGTAAGATGTAGAAAGACTTCTTGATTTAAGGCCCACTCTGTGGGTTGGATCTTCTTTCTGCTGAGAAAATCTGCTATCTGATTTATTTCGCCTTTCAGATGTATCGCCGTTAGGGATTTTACGTTGAGCTCTGCCCAAGAGAATATGTTTGCTAGGTCCTGAAGATGATGGTGTCTTGGACCTCCCTGATGTAGGATGAAAGAGAATGTAGTTGAGGTGTCGGAGAATATTCTGACGTGAAGGTCGTTGAGCTGTTGCTGAGATCTGCTCAGCGCTTCCCAAACTGCTCTGAGTTCTCTGAAGGTTGAGGAGCTGTTGCGTATCCATGAGGGCCATGTTCCCTGAAGATAACGACCGTTTATGTGGGCTCCCCAGCCGCTGACACTTGCGTCCGTCATTATATTTATGCATGGAGACACTCGCTAAGGTTTGCCCTGCTGCAGATTTGGGATGCTGACCCACCAGGACAGGGAGCGTCTTCCTTCTATGGTGAAGGATATCTTGTCGTCCAATGACGTCTGTTTTCCATCCCATCTGGCGAGTATGTCTCGCTGTAATGGCCTTGAGTGGAACTGGCTCCACTGGACGCACAGAATACATGAGGTCATCAGACCCAGAAGTCTCATGGCTTTCCTGATAGTGGTGTACTGCTTTTTTCCCAATATCTGAGCCTCTCGTGAGACAGCTAGTTGTTTGTGAGCTGGAAGAAATGAATACTCTTTTTCTGAGTCCAGAAGGACCCCCAAGGTTTTCTTCCTTTCTGCTTCTAGACTTGACTTTTTTAGATTACCCATCCTAGGGTTTCCAGAAGCGACCTAATGTCTTTTAGACATTGTTCCATCTGCTGACTTGAGTCTGCCACCAACAACAAGTCGTCCAAGTATGGCACTATAATGACATTTTTTGTCCGTAGGAAGGGCATCGCCTCTGCCATGAGTTTTGTAAAGATTCTTAGAACTGATGATAGTCCGAATGGCAGACACTGGAACTGGAAATGAAGAATTTTCCCTCGGTCTTTTATAGCGAACCTGAGGTATTTTTGGTGTATGGGATGAATGGGCACATGATAATATGCGCTTTTAAAGGACCCACTGGTTCAGTGGTTTTAAGTTTATTATGGTCCGGTATTCGCCTCCTGGCTTTTTTATTGAAAAGAGACTGGAATAGTGGCCCTGGAATTGTTCCGTCAGGAGTATCGGAACTATGGCTTCTGTCTGAGTTCTTGTATGTCTTCTAAAAGTCTTCGATGGACCTCTGGAGATTGGCTGCGGGTCAGACAATATCTTCTGGGGGTTTTTTGAATAAATTTTATTTTGTACCCCTGAGAGACTGTTTGAAGTATCCAATGGTTTGGGGGTAATACCCTGCCATCCTTCCCTGAACCGTTGAAGTCTTGCTCCGATGCGCTTGACGTCATTGTTTACCTGACCCAGTCCCTTGTTCACGAAAGGCGCTTCTACCCCTGCCTCCTTTAGGGTAGCTCCATCTTCCAGTTTTACCCCTGCCACTATAATCCTGCCTGGGATTGACTCGGGGCTTGCAAAACACTGGCATTTTCTTTTGTTTCTGTTCTGGGAAGACCATCTTCTTATGGGATGCTTTGTCCAGTAACTCATCCAATACCAGTCCAAATACGTGGAGACCGGAAAATGGGATTGAACACAGTTTATTTTTGGATTGAGTGTCTCCAGACCATGATCTTAACCATACCGCACGCCTTGCAGCATTAGACAATGCATTGCCCCTGGCCGCAAAGCGGACTGACTCCGCCGAGGCATCTGCCATAAAATCAGTTGCCATCTTAAGCAGTGGTAAGGATTTTAATATTTCTTCTCGAGTTTTATTTTTTATTTGGGTTTCCAACTCTTCAACCCATATACACATTGACCTTGCTACTGAGGTCGCAGCTACATTGGCCTTTATAATTGCTGCAGAGGCTTCCCATGATTTTTTAAGGAGATCCTCCGCTCTCCTGTCCATGGGATCCTTAAGGCCTGAGGAATCCTCGAATGGGATGGCTGTTTTCTTCGACACTCTGGCTACTGGTATGTCAATTTTTGGAACTGTTTCCCATGTTTTAGTATCCTTCGGATTAAAGGGAAGTCGGAATTTAAAGTCTTTTGGGACTATAAGTTTCTTCCCCACATCTTCCCATTCCTCTAATATCATTGCCGATATGTGATTATTCATGGGGAAGACCCTATCTCTTCGAGCTGTAAGTCCTCCGAACATTTCATCCTGGACTGTCATTGGCTCTGTGGTTTCTTCCACTTTCATGGTGTTTTGGACTGCCTGCAATAGAGTGTCCATGTCTTCAAAAGAAAATAGATATCTCTTCTGATCAGGGAGTACAGAGAAAGATTCACCTTCTACTGAATCTAGATCAGAGTAGCCCGATACCTCTCCTTCCTCAGAGCTCGTATCCATGTTCCATCTGGATCTCTTAGGGGAGGGGACCTGGGCCGGTTCAGTACTGGTTATAGTGGCGTGCACCTCCTCTCTGATCATGGTGCATATATTATCCAATAAGGATGATTGCTCCTGTTTGAGCAGCTTGGCGATGCATGACTCGCACAGCTTTTTTTCGTATGTGGAAGTTTCATGGCACATAATGGGCACATATTAGATCTTCTTTTGACCGCTGTTGTGGAGCGCTTAGACGTTTCCTTATCCTAAAAGATACGGAAAGGAAGGTCCTATAGCTAATGTATATAGACTGCCTTGGAAGATGCTATCATAGCTCACTCACATGGTCCAAGGGAGATTCGGACTGGATGTAAGGACTGCTAGCACTCTCCATGTTACTGGGTCAGTGTGTGCTGTCAGCTGTCTGTCTTAGTCAGTCTTACCCGCCTTCTGAATCCTCCTCCTTCCGATCACAGCTGCTGCTTGTTTGGATCCTGCTGTCGCTTCTGACAGCGCATTCGCCGCGTGGAACGCACCCTGATCTTGGACCTGTGCTCATACGCCACACCCCCTCCAGGAGCGCCTGCCGGCCCATTCAGCTCCGCCCCCGGAAGTCGTCACCACGCGACTTCCAGTGTCATGGCGCCGCATTGGAGGGAGACGCCGACCCGGCGAGCGGCAACTTCTCAGCCACCTGCAGTGGCACCGTATCGAGCATCGCGGATGCCCGCCGAGAGGGCGCCGCGCAGCAGCTGCAGCCCAGGGTCCACAAAGGGAATGTGGCTGCACACGGGAGCTCTGCTCTACCAAACGCTGAGGGACCTCTCACGGTAACAGCGCTATTGCGGACATACCCCACCCGCTCCCCGAACCCCGCAGGAGCCCAGGTAAACCAGATCTTCGCACGTCTGTGCTCCTCTTCCTGCGTCTGTGCCTGATAGGGACAGGAAAAACACTGAAGGGTGGAGGGGCTATTAAACCTCTTCTGTATTTCCTGTCCCTATCAAAGATATGAAGGACAACCTCCTGGTGGTGCTGTCAGGAGGGACGTCCTGGGAAAATAGACTTACACTTCTTTCATATCATGGGTGCATATAACCCAGTGCCTCGCAGATGTGACTCTCAGCTCGTTCCTTGGACAAAGACTAGTGTAGACTGAGGTCTCACTTATCCCTGTGCCCAAAACCAAAGCACTCCCCCTGTGTTGACCTCATTCAGAGGCTGAATACACCCCTTTCTTAAAGTTATGACAAGCCATTCATATACATATCTTGGTGTACGAACCTCGTAGAAGAAAGACAAAGTTATTATTATGCTCCGCGAGACCTGGGGGTTCGTTTAAGTGTAAACACGTCTTGGCTAAGAGCCCCAGTTAAGCAGTAATGCGTTTCTCAATTTCTGCTAAGCGCTGAGCTCACAAAAACCACCAGTTGGGAGCCCGGTCCCTGCTGTTTCCGGAAATATGAACTGCCTATTTCTGTGACTATCATGGTTTGATATATTTGGTCTTAAAGGACCACTGTAGCTACACAAAGGGATTGCCATGTGCTGCTACTCTTTACTTTCGGTTTCACAGTTGCAAAGAAAGACATTCCTGATGGAGGGGGGAAAAGAGTGACTTAGAATTTCCCCTAGCTGACAGGCAGAGAGGGGGGGGGGGTCAGAGAGCCCACAGCGTGTGTCTGCCACCATATTACCTTCTAAAGAATTACTCAGAACATGGCATTTTTACATTAACATGACAGTGTTGGAGAGCGAGGTTATTAGTGAAGGGCAGAGGTCTGCTGGTATATGGGGTGGTGGAACAGTAAAGGTTTGCCAGTAGGTGGCAAAGCCCTCAGAAGAGATGAGGGGAGTTGGAGGTGGCAGTGGTGGGCAGAGGGGAGAGTTGTTTTGGGTTATAGGATAATGAACATACAAGGTTGGTGAAATAGGTCTGTTTAGCAGAGGTGCGGGCACTGTATTTATAGTCTAACCTGTCACTCTGTGATTATACTGTATGCAGATCATTTGCAGGCTTTTCATCTATCTAATAAAGGACAAGATGTCATAAAATACTAAATTATAGTTATTAAAAGGGGAACTCTTCCTGCACCTCTATTGAGATCCAATATTAACTATTATACCGCATGGAGGGCTGTGTGGGGGCTACAGTTGGGCATCATACTGTGTTGGGGTCACCATACTTTTGCTGGAGGGATACAGTAGGGTCATCACACCGTGTGTCGGGGGTACTGCGGAGGAAGTCACTGTGGGGAATCATCCAGTGTTTGTGTGGCACTTTTCCTGGCATCATCCTTTAGGCTATGTGCACGTTGCGGATTTTGCTGCGGGTCCGCAGAGAATCTGCAGCAGCTTTCCATGCTGTGTACAGTACCATGGAAACCGCAATCCGCAGTGCCCATGTTGCGTGTGGAAATGCCGCGGGTTACATTCCGCAGCATGTCAATTCTTTGTGCGGATTCCACAGCAGTTTACACCTGCTCCATAATAGGAATCCGCAGGTGTAAAACCACAGGTGGAATCCGCACAAAATCCGCGGGTAAAACGCAGTGCCTTTTCCGCAGAGCTCCAAAATCCGTGTGCACATAGCCTTAGGGGGCAATGAGAGGGGAACCCCGAGCTCCAATCGTAGGAACATTACTTTGCAATGCCGAGATGTGAGCTGTGCTCTTATGTGACTCCGCCGAATACTATAGTTGTGGGGCCATCAGGACTTCTGCCCGTATTCTCTATCTACGCCCCGGCTTTTGAATGTAAAGATGACTGGTTCCATTCACTGACAGCAAGCAGACGTCTTGGAAAAAGGAGCGGCATGTAAGGTATGAGGCAGTGGCATCTTTCACGCTGTTCTGCTCTCAGGACTCCGCATCTTCTCCTGTCCGCGGTCACGTTCACATTGCGCCATATCTGGTCGCTGCGGTTTTTGCATTCGTCCCCAAGACACACGAGGCGAATGGTGGAGAGTGACAGATGAAGGCAGCCTCGTCCCCGAGGACAGCTGTACACCAACCTACACTACAAGTCCCAGCATGCCTTCCGGTTCTGCTGCCACGGCGCACGAGGCTGACGTCACTTTCCGGATTAGTGTCAGGAGGAAGCGGAGGGACACGTGATAGGGGCGGGGCCAACTCCCGGAAGTGAGAGGATGCTGATGCTGGAATAAACATGGCGCTGCTGGTCCTGAGCCTCCTGCTGCTGCCGCTGTGCTCGGCGCGGGTCCATCACCTCGTCCTCAAGGTACCGAGGGCGACGCCCGGAGCAGTGACCCTGGGGGACAGGGGCGAGGACGGGGTAGGGAGGAGGGCAGAAAGTGAAAGTGGAAGAGAGAGTAAGTGAGGAAGGGAGTGACAGGAAGGGAAAGAGAATGACAAGGGGGAGGAGAGGGACAGGAGGGAGGAGAGAGGGACAGGAGGGAGGAGAGAGGGACAGGAGGGAGGAGAGAGGGACAGGAGGAAGAAGAGAGTGATAGGAAGGAGAGGAGAGAGTGACAGGAGGGAGGAGATAGTGACAGGAGGGAGGAGAGAGTGACAGGAGGAAGGAGAGAGTGATAGGAGGGAGGAGAGAGTGACAGGAGGGAGGAGAGAGTGACAGGGAGGAGAGAGTGACAGGAGGGAGGAGAGAGTGATAGGAAGGAGAGGAGAGAGGGACAGGAGGGAGGAGAGAGTGATAGGAGAGAGGGACAGGAGGGAGGAGAGAGGGACAGGAGGAAGAAGAGTGATAAAAAGGAGAGGAGAGAGTGATAGGAGGGAGGAGAGAGTGACAGGAGGGAGGGGAGAGGGACAGGAGGGAAGAGAGAGTGATAGGAAGGAGAGGAGAGAGTGACAGGAGGGAGGAGAGAGGAGAGAGTGACAGGAGGGAGGAGAGAGTGACAGGAGGGAGGAGAGAGTGACAGGAGGGAGGAGAGAGTGACAGGAGGGAGGAGAGAGTGATAGGAAGGAGAGGAGAGAGGGACAGGAGGGAGGAGAGAGTGATAGGAGAGAGGGACAGGAGGGAGGAGAGAGGGACAGGAGGAAGAAGAGTGATAAAAAGGAGAGGAGAGAGTGATAGGAGGGAGGAGAGAGGGACAGGAGGGAGGAGAGAGTGATAGGAAGGAGAGGAGAGAGTGACAGGAGGGAGGAGAGAGGGACAGGAGGGAGGAGAGAGTGATAGGAAGGAGAGGAGAGAGTGACAGGAGGGAGGAGAGAGTGATAGGAAGGAGAGGAGAGAGTGACAGGAGGGAGGGGAGAGGGACAGGAGGGAAGAGAGAGTGATAGGAAGGAGAGGAGAGAGTGACGAGAGTGACAGGAGGGAGGAGAGAGTGACAGGAGGGAGGAGAGAGTGACAGGAGGGAGGAGAGAGTGACAGGAGGGAGGAGAGAGTGACAGGAGGGAGGAGAGAGTGATAGGAAGCAGAGGAGAGAGGGACAGGAGGGAGGAGAGAGTGATAGGAGAGAGGGACAGGAGGGAGAAGAGAGGGACAGGAGGAAGAAGAGTGATAAAAAGGAGAGGAGAGAGTGATAGGAGGGAGGAGAGAGGGACAGGAGGGAGGAGAGAGTGATAGGAAGGAGAGGAGAGAGTGATAGGAAGGAGAGAGTGACAGGAGGGAGGAGAGAGTGATAGGAAGGAGAGGAGAGAGGGACAGGAGGGAAGAGAGAGTGATAGGAAGGAGAGGAGAGAGTGACGAGAGGGACAGGAGGGAGGAGAGAGGGACAGGAGGGAGGAGAGAGTTATAGGAAGGAGAGGAGAGAGTGACAGGAGGGAGGAGAGAGTGACAGGAGGGAGGAGGGAGGGGAGAGGACAGGAGGGAGGGGAGAGGGACAGGAGGGAAGAGAGTGATAGGAAGGAGAGGAGAGAGGGACAGGTAGGAGGAGAGGGACAGGTAGGAGGAGAGGGACAGGAGGGAGGAGAGAGGGACAGGTAGGAGGAGAGGGACAGGAGAGAGGGACAGGAGGAAGAAGAGAGTGATAGGAAGGAGAGGAGAGAGGGACAAGAGGAAGAAGAGAGTGATGGGAAGGAAAGGAGAGAGTGACAGGAGGGAGGAGAGGAGAGAGGGACAGGAAGTAGGAGAGGGACAGGAGGGAGGAGAGAGGGACATGATGGAGGAGAGGGACATGAGGGATGAGAGAGTGATAGGAAGGAGAGGAGAGAGTGACAGGAGGAAGGGGACAGGAGGTAAGAGAGAGGGATAGGAGGGAGGAGAGCGTGACAGTAGGGACAGGGGACAGGAAGGGGAAGAGAGAGGCAGAGGGTAAGTGAGAAAAGGAGTGACAGGAGGGAGAGGAGAGAGGGACAGTAGAAAGAGGAGAGTCAAGGTAAGTAGTCGCGGTAGGAGAGTGACAAGTAGGAGGAGGAGAGAGAAGAGTGTGATAGGAAGTGGGAGAGAGTGACCGGAGGAAGAAGAGAGGGAGGGTGGGGGGAATGACAGAAGGGAAAAAAGGGAAAGAGCAATAGGAGTAGAGTGACAGGTAGGAGATGAGAGGGGCAGTAGGGGTAGGAGAGGGTGGGGAGTGACAGTAGTAGGAGGACAGTGACAGATGGAAGTAGAGAGGGGCAGTAGTGGTAGGAGAGGGGGAGATGAGAGACAGGATTGAGAGGAGAGCATCATGTTGGCAATGAAAATAAAACGAGGAAACGTGAGGTGTCCGGTTGTGAGGAAATTGGACAAAGGGTGATAAAAAGTGCGATAGAGAAGAGGATGGGTGAGAACAGTGACGGTAGAGTGAGGAGAAGAGATGGAATAAAGGAGGTCACGACTGGATGGAGGGATGAGCAGGTGAGGGCGAGTGGCTGGAGGAGAGAGGAGCATGTGTGGGTTCAGGGTGATGTGGGGGCTACACATGAGGGGTGACGGTAGGATGAGAAGAGTACGAGGTGGTAACAGGAGTGCAGGGGGTGTCAGGTGATGCAGTGTCATGTTGGGGCTCTCTGATGGCCAGACCCCCTGACTCTGTGTTTCTCACCTTTGCACAGGATGACCCACGGCAGAAGGTTCGTCTGAACACGTTCGGCTTCTTCAGTAACGGCTACATGAATGTGACAGTCACCAGCCTCTCTATAAAGGGCTTCAGCAACCTCCCAGAAGTGAGCAACCGGGTGGTACGTGATGGGCATGCTGTGTGGGTGTCGTGATGCAGCCACTGTTGGCTTCCTTTGATGGGTGGAGGTTGTTGCCCAGGTTTATTCTTCTCACATTAGTTTTCTTGCTATCAGTCGCAATCTGTCGAATTTTGAAAAAAACGAATCCGGTGACTGATGCCGCCAGATCCATTTTTTTTCTCATAGACTTGTATTAGAGACAGATTGCGATGGATGGCCTCACGATTCATCCGTCGTTTGCCGGATCCGACGAAAATTGTTTGTCTGGTGGCCGGAGACAACGGACAAAGTAAAAAAAATTTTGTGTACGTCGAAAAATCGGTTAGTGACGGATCCGTCGTTTGCTCGAATGGAAGCCTATGAGCACCAGATCCATCAAATGACGGAATCCGGGGACGGATTCTGTTTTTTTAACTGAGCATTTTTTTTTTGGGGGGGGGACATCTCGGCCTTTCTTCTTCTCACCTTCATTCTGTTCTTCTGCAGTTTGGATTCAGCTTGGACCGAACCAAAAATGACGGCTTTTCTACATATCTGGTAAGAGGCTCGGCTTATGCCATAATGGACAGGCAGTGGGGGTCATTTACGTAACACTCTGCCCCCTTCGCCTTGTGCAGTCTGGTTCCCCTGCTGTAGTCCAATCCCTATTTATCTGTTTATGTTCTGATCTTATCTTAAAAAGTTCCATATTGGAGCATGAATTCTCCTACCTGGCCCATTAGTTCTTGTTCTGTCACTTCTGCTTTACTCTGCGGCCCTGATCACTTTCTCCAGCTTAGTTACTTTTATAGATGATTTTGTGCCTTTTCTCGACCAGGACCAGGAAATCCATGACTGCATCCTAAAAAAGGTGGATAGTCGCCCCAAAGATGCCGCCCTCCTGCAGCTCAACTTCTCTAATAGAAGGTGTACTTTTTTGCTTTTTTCTGCAATCTTCTGTCATTGTATCTTTTATACAATCGTCATCATCTCTGCCGCCTCCCCTCGTCTTCCTCTTCCCTCCCTCGCAGCATTTGTGTGAACACTGCTGACGACAACCTTCTACCTCACCTCGTCTTCACCATCCCGAAGGAGGGCGACAAAAGTTCTGCCACTCAGAGGTCTGCAGAGAAGACGGAGCCCAAACCCTCAGCCGGAAAGAAGGAGCGCAGAGACGCAGGTAAACCAAAGCCTGTCCTTTCTGCAAAACACTGCTGCCAATCCGTGAGCTCTCAGGCTTCAGATCTGCATGTTCAGGGTCTGTGAAGGATAAAGGCCGATGTGCTGCATTAATAGCGATGTACTGGATCACTCGTGGTTGTTGTAAACTTTACCACAATCTCCGACAATGCACCCTGACAGGCAGTGTAATACAGACTACATATGCAACATTGCACCCCGACATGCAGTGTAATATAAACTACATCTCCCACAATGCACCCTGACAGGCAGTGTAATATAGAGTACATCTCCTACAATGCACCCCGACAGGCAGTGTAATATAAACTACATCTCCCACAATGCACCCTGACAGGCAGTGTAATATAAACTACATCTCCTACAATGCACCCTGACAGGCAGTGTAATATAAACTACATCTCCTACAATGCACCCCGACAGGCAGTGTAATATAGACTACATCTACAATGCACCCCGACATGCAGTGTAATATAAACTACAGTGGGGCAAAAAAGTATTTAGTCAGTCAGCAATAGTGCAAGTTCCACCACTTAAAAAGATGAGAGGCGTCTGTAATTTACATCATAGGTAGACCTCAACTATGGGAGACAAACTGAGAAAAAAAAAATCCAGAAAATCACATTGTCTGTTTTTTTAACATTTTATTTGCATATTATGGTGGAAAATAAGTATTTGGTCAGAAACAAAATTTCATCTCAATACTTTGTAATATATCCTTTGTTGGCAATGACAGAGGTCAAACGTTTTCTGTAAGTCTTCACAAGGTTGCCACATACTGTTGTTGGTATGTTGGCCCATTCCTCCATGCAGATCTCCTCTAGAGCAGTGATGTTTTTGGCTTTTCGCTTGGCAACACGGACTTTCAACTCCCTCCAAAGGTTTTCTATAGGGTTGAGATCTGGAGACTGGCTAGGCCACTCCAGGACCTTGAAATGCTTCTTACGAAGCCACTCCTTCGTTGCCCTGGCGGTGTGCTTTGGATCATTGTCATGTTGAAAGACCCAGCCACGTTTCATCTTCAATGCCCTTGCTGATGGAAGGAGGTTTGCACTCAAAATCTCACGATACATGGCCCCATTCATTCTTTGATGTACCCGGATCAGTCGTCCTGGCCCCTTTGCAGAGAAACAGCCCCAAAGCATGATGTTTCCACCACCATGCTTTACAGTAGGTATGGTGTTTGATGGATGCAACTCAGTATTTTTTTTCCTCCAAACACGACAAGTTGTGTTTCTACCAAACAGTTCCAGTTTGGTTTCATCAGACCATAGGACATTCTCCCAAAACTCCTCTGGATCATCTAAATGCTCTCTAGCAAACTTCAGACGGGCCCGGACATGTACTGGCTTAAGCAGTGGGACACGTCTGGCACTGCAGGATCTGAGTCCATGGTGGCATAGTGTGTTACTTATGGTAGGCCTTGTTACATTGGTCCCAGCTCTCTGCAGTTCATTCACTAGGTCCCCCCGCGTGGTTCTGGGATTTTTGCTCACCGTTCTTGTGATCATTCTGACCCCACGGGGTGGGATTTTGCGTGGAGCCCCAGATCGAGGGAGATTATCAGTGGTCTTGTATGTCTTCCATTTTCTAATTATTGCTCCCACTGTTGATTTCTTCACTCCAAGCTGGTTGGCTATTGCAGATTCAGTCTTCCCAGCCTGGTGCAGGGCTACAATTTTGTTTCTGATGTCCTTTGACAGCTCTTTGGTCGTCACCATAGTGGAGTTTGGAGTCAGACTGTTTGAGGGTGTGCACAGGTGTCTTTTTATACTGATAAGTTTAAACAGGTGCCATTACTACAGGTAATGAGTGGAGGAAAGAGGAGACTCTTAAAGAAGAAGTTACAGGTCTGTGAGAGACAGAAATCTTGATTGTTTGTTTCTGACCAAATACTTATTTCTTTATCGCCTCTCATTGGGGGACACAGGAACCATGGGTGTATGCTGCTGCCACTAGGAGGCTGACACTATGCAAATAAAAAAGTTAGCTCCTCCTCTGCAGTGTACACCCCACCGACTGGTATTATACTCTTCAGTTTAGCTTAGTGTCAGTAGGAGGTGGACACGGGTCTTTCATTAGACCCTTATCTACCTCTATGTGCGTCACTTCCTTTACAGGTTTCCCGGAGGGATACAGGGTGAACAGTCACACCTGTAGTCCCACAAGGCGGACTATGAGTACGGTGTGTACTGCCACCCCGTATCCTCATAGATCCCTCTCCAGGACCAAGAGCCTAGCACACAAGCGTGCTCAGAAGTCCGGTCCTGGCTCCGTCACCCACCCACTCGCCCACCAGAGCCTGTCGGTTGAGGAGACGAGGACGTCCATCAGCTCCCTGGACGTCTCAACCCTTTTTCAAGGTTAGTACGCGTGGAATTTTTAGGTGAGTATATTCTCCCTTCCCCTCCCATCCCAGACCTTTGATAGGGTTCTTGTTAGGGGCTCCCTGGCGACTCGCTTACCCGGTCATCGCCTGTCTTTCGGTGGCGCGGCTGGTATTTCCACATTTCTTCCCCTTTTCTGCAGGGGCCTTCTGCTCTCCAGCGCGGGGCCCCCCTTTTAGGCCACCGCGCTCTTTTCCCCTGTGGCCAGCATTTCTTCCACGACAGCTCTATGGCTGCCGTACGCTCCTTCCGCGGCGCATTACCGGCGCTGCGGTTTTTACTCTGGGCACATCCTTTGCGCGGCAGCCCTGCAGGCGGTCGCGCCGCTTCTCGCTGCGGCGCATTGCTCTGGCGCCGCAGGAGGTGGTTATCTGCGGCGCCCTTCTGTGACCTGCAGGCTGTCGCGCCGCTTCTCCCTGCGGCGCATTGCTCTGGCGCCGCGGGAGGGTGTTGTCTGCGGCGCCCTTCAGCGGCGCCAGCCTCCCTCACGCCGCATTGTTTCCGGCGCTCTATTTCGGCGCCGCGGCCTTTTTTTTTTTCTCGGCCGCCGGTCCCTAATTTAGGCCCCAGCTTCGGCCGGGGCCTACTTCCGGTTGTTGGCTTTCTCCATTTCCGCTTCTGCGGGCGGGCTTTTTCCCGCCCGACATACTGCGCCCTGCCCACCGGCGCCTCTACGTCTGGCTCCGCCCCCCTTCCTCGTGGGACTCTCAGCTGGTGTGCGCCGCTTCACACAGCAAGCAGCCCTCGCAGCACCTCACGCAGCGCGCCACGCTCCTTCGCCCGCATCTTCTGTGGGCTCAGCATCGCAAGAATACAGCAACAAGTGGGACATCTTCCAGGACCGGGTCCGTGAGTAGCTGCACTGCAGACTGACACCCTTCTCTGCCCCACTGTCCCCTAACCCACTGGCATCTTCAGGGATCTCTCAAAATGTCTTCTAAAGGGGGCCGCTCTCGCCCCCCTACCTCTTCATCTTCTGCCTTAGTCACGTACTTTGCATGTTCGTCCTGTAACAGCAAACTTCCCTCAGGTCAGTCCTCTCCGCTGTGTCAGTCCTGCAGCAACCCGATTGTTCCCACCGCCCAGGATCCCCCGACTGTTCCGCCCGAGAGTGATCCCCCCATCCCAGGCTGGGCCGCCTCTCTGTCACAATCGGTGGCCGATTTAACACGGGTATCTCAAACCTTGGTGTCCGCGCTGGATCGGTTACCCCTGCAGACCCCTGCCGTGGCCAGCGGGTCGCAGGAACCGCCACCCGAGACCTCCTTGCCAAGCTACAAAAGGTCCAGACAGGAACGTCGGTCTGAGTCCTCTTCGCGTTCCATCTCGCCGCCCGGCCCTCCCCCGCGGTTGGTGTCGCACCGTTCCTCCTCCCCTGAGTCAGGCGAGGCTTTATCTGATGCGCCCTCAGAGGAGATTTCGGAGCTGGATCCTAGCCAAATCGCCACCATGAGTGAGTCGGTCCAGAACCTCATTCGGGCTATAAACCAAACCTGTGGCATTAAGGATCCCTCTACGGAACCCGCAGATCAGGCGGTTTCGTTTAGACGGGCCAAACCACCTTCAAAATTTTTTGCTCCTCATCCTGAATTCGAGGAAATCCTGGCCAGAGAGAGAGAGAATCCGACCAGACGTTTTCAGAGGGGAAAACGCCTGGGGGTGTTATATCCTTTTTCACCAGATCTTACCGCCAATTGGACGGTCTCTCCCTCGGTGGATCCCCCTGTTTCCAGGCTGTCCACCAACACGGTGCTTCCACTGTCCGGCGGAGCGTCTCTGAAGGATTCTAACGACAGAGTTATAGAATCCTTCGCGAAATCTGCCTTTGAAGCGGCTTCAGCAGCGCTATGCCCAGCCTTTGCTTCCACTTGGGCTTCAAAATCCATCTCAAAATGGGCCAAGTATCTACGGCGAGGTATCCTGGACGGGGCTCCTCCCGCGCAATTAGCGGAACTTGCCAACCAGATTTCCCACGCGGGTGAATACCTGGTTTCCACCTCCCTGGATGTCGCCTCTTGTGCGGCTCAGGCTTCCAGCAATGCCGTTGCCATCCGCCGGACCGTTTGGCTCAAGGCCTGGCAGGCGGACTTGTCCTCCAAAAAGTCCCTCACTAGTCTGCCCTTCCAGGGCTCTCGTCTCTTTGGTTCCCAGCTGGACCAGATCATTAAGGACGCCACTGGGGGCACAAGTTCCCTTCTCCCCCAGGCTAAACCTCGTCGCCCTCCCCCTAGACGGCAGTTTCGCTCGTTTCGGCCTTTTCGTCGCTTCGCTGCATCAAACTCCTTTTCCCAGCAGCAACAGAGGCCACAGGCACGTCAAGAGAAGAAGGCGGTGTCCTTCAGGCCCACTCCGTCCTGGCGTCCGCGCTATTCCCAGGGTAGATCGTCCAGGCCCAGGACTGGAAGATCCACTTCCGCATGACTCTCGGCAAGACTCCAGCCCAACTCCCAGGTTGGGGGGCCGTCTTCTCCGTTTCAGGGACGTCTGGATTTCCGCAGTAGAGGATGCATGGGTCAGGGAAGTTGTATCCTCGGGATACAAAATAGAGTTCGCCTCCCGACCCAGGGATCGTTTCTTCCAATCTCGTCCTCCAAAAGATCCCGCTTTGTTTCCGGGCTTCTTCGCAGCCATCGCTTCTCTGCTAAAATCCGGGGTAATTGTTCCCGTCCCAGAAAAGGAACGGTACACGGGTTTCTACTCGAACGTCTTTGTGGTACCGAAAAAAGACGGCAAGGTTCGTCCCATTCTGGACCTCAAATTGCTGAACAGGAGGGTTCGCCTGAGACACTTCAGGATGGAATCCCTTCGTTCAGTAATTGCTTCCATGGAGGCTCAGGAATTTCTATGCTCTATAGATATCCAGGACGCCTACCTACATGTTCCAATATTTCCCGGACATCACCGTTTCCTGCGCTTTGCAGTGCAACAAGATCATTTTCAGTTCGTCGCCCTGCCGTTCGGTCTCGCAACCGCGCCAAGGGTGTTCACGAAAATCATGGCGGCGCTGATGGCCATTTTGAGGGTCAGAGGCTTGGTCCTGTTTCCATACCTCGACGACATCCTCATCAAGGCTCCGTCCTTTGCTCAGGCCCACGAAAGCTTGTCCATTGTTCTCGACACCTTATCCCGTTTCGGATGGCTGGTCAACCGGAAGAAGTCCTGCCTTATTCCTTCTCAGCGCATCATCTTTCTGGGCATGCTCTTCGACACTCGTCAGTCCAGAGTCTTCCTTCCCAAAGACAAGAGATCCACCCTTTGTCGGGACATACTCTTGCTCCAGGGTCCTCGGCCTCCCTCCCTCCGATCGGCCATGAAGGTTCTGGGGAGGATGGTAGCTACCTTGGAAGCGATTCCCTTCGCCCAATTCCATTCTCGACCCCTTCAGCAAGCCATTCTGTCTCAGTGGGACAGGTCGGTCTTCTCCCTGGATCGGCCGATCAGACTCTCCTTTCGGGTCAAGCGGTCTCTCAACTGGTGGCTGACGTCTCCTCTCATCTCCCAGGGCAGGTCCTTCCTTCCGGTTCACTGGCAGGTGGTGACAACAGATGCCAGCCTGATCGGCTGGGGTGCGGTTTTTCGCCACCTGACGGTTCAGGGCCGTTGGTCGCCGCAGGAGTCTGCGCTGCCGATCAACGTCCTCGAAATTCGGGCCATCTTTCTGTCCCTCCGCCATTGGGAAAGGATCCTCAGGGGCCTTCCAGTCCGGATCCAGACGGACAACGCCACGGCTGTGGCATATGTCAACCATCAGGGGGGGACTCGGAGCTCCTTGGCCCTTGCCGAGGTATCCAAGATCCTCCTTTGGGCAGAGGCAACGGTTCCGGTGATATCCGCGGTGCATATCCCCGGCGTAGAAAACTGGGCCGCCAACTTCCTCAGCCGCGAGGGTCTCGCGGCAGGGGAATGGTCCCTGCATCCGGAGGTCTTCCATCAGATTTGTCTTCGATGGGGAACTCCGGATGTGGATCTCACGGCGTCTCGAATCAACAGGAAGGTTCCGCAATTCGTCTCCAGGTCCCGCGATCCTCTCGCAGTGGGCGTCGATGCTCTGGCCATTCCTTGGTCACAGTTCGAGCTGCCCTACCTGTTCCCACCCCTTCCATTACTTCCCAAACTGTTGAAGAAGATCAAAGCGGAAGGGGTGACGGTCATCCTGATCGCCCCGGATTGGCCCAGGAGAGCTTGGTTCGCGGAGCTCGTCAACCTTCTCGCGGACGCTCCCTGGTGCCTTCCAGACAGGCCCGATCTGCTGTCCCAGGGTCCGATCTGCCACCCGAATTCTCGGTCGCTCAGTTTAACGGCGTGGCTGTTGAGACCGCGGTTCTAAGAGCGTCCGGCCTTTCGGACCGGGTGATTCACACCATGATTCAGGCTCGGAAGCCTTCGTCTTCCAGGATCTACTACCGCACCTGGAAGGCCTACTTCCGTTGGTGCGAGTCCAACCGCGTGCCGCCTATGGTTTTTTCTCTGCCTTCTCTTTTGGCCTTCCTTCAGGCAGGACTGGATTCGGGCCTGGCTCTTAGTTCCCTGAAGGGTCAGGTCTCTGCGCTTTCCATCCTCTTTCAGAAGACCTTGGCCTCTCGGCCACAGGTTAAGACCTTCTTTCAGGGGGTAGCCCACGCCGTCCCGCCGTTCAGGGCCCCTGTGGAGGCTTGGGACCTAAACCTGGTACTGGACGTTTTGAAGGTTTCTCCCTTTGAACCTCTTAGGGAGATTCCTCTATCAGTTTTATCTTGGAAGGTGGCCTTTCTTGTGGCCATCACGTCCATTCGCCGCGTTTCCGAGCTGGCGGCACTGTCTTGCCGCCCTCCGTTTTTGGTCATTCACCAGGACAAGGTGGTCTTCCGACCTCCACCTTCTTTTCTTCCTAAGGTGGTTTCCACCTTCCACCTCAACGAGGACATCGTTCTACCTTCCTTTTGTCCAGCTCCGACTCATCCTCTGGAGCGATCGTTGAACAAGCTAGACCTAGTCAGGGCAGTGAGGATTTATCTGGATAGAACATCCTCTTTCCGGAAGACGGATTCTTTTTTCGTCATTCCTGATGGCACACGCAGAGGCCAGCCGGCTTCTAAAGCGACTATTGCTCGCTGGATCAGAACGGCAATTTTAGAGGCTTACCGGGTCAAGAACAGAGTGCCCCCTCCTGGGATTAAGGCTCACTCTACCCGGGCAGTCGGCGCCTCCTGGGCGGTGCACCACAGGGCTTCCGCCCTACAGCTTTGCAAAGCGGCAACTTGGTCTTCCATCCACACGTTCGCCAAATTTTACAAGGTCCATACCTACGCATCGGCGGACGCCAGCCTAGGCAGAAGGATCCTGCAGGCGGCAGTGGTGAGTCCTCTGACCTGATGGAAGTCCGTTTTCCCGCCCTTGGGACTGCTTTGGGACGTCCCATGGTTCCTGTGTCCCCCAATGAGAGGCGATAAAGAAAACAGGATTTTTGGTTGCTTACCGTAAAATCTGTTTCTTGAAGCCTCCATTGGGGGACACAGCACCCTCCCAATGTTTTCTGTTGTTATCTGTTCTATGACTGTTCTCACGTTACAGTTCTCAAGTTTGTGGTTATGGTTTTTCAACCTTGTTTCATTATCTCCTACTGCTTTCTCACTAACTGAAGAGTATAATGCCAGTCGGTGGGGTGTACACTGCAGAGGAGGAGCTAACTTTTTTATTTGCATAGTGTCAGCCTCCTAGTGGCAGCAGCATACACCCATGGTTCCTGTGTCCCCCAATGGAGGCTTCAAGAAACAGATTTTACGGTAAGCAACCAAAAATCCTGTTTTTCCACCATAATATGCAAAAAAAATGATAAAAAAACAGACTGATTTTCTGGATTTTTTTTTCTCAGTTTGTCTCCCATAGTTGAGGTCTACCTATGATGTAAATTACAGACGCCTCTCATCTTTTTAAGTGGTGGAACTTGCACTATTGCTGACTGACTAAATACTTTTTTGCCCCACTGTACATCTCCCACAATGCATCCCGACAGGCAGTGTAATATAAACTACATCTCCCACAATGCACCCCGACAGGCAGTGTAATACAGACTACATCTCCCACAATGCACCCCGACATGCAGTGTAATATAAACTACATCTCCCACAATGCACCCCGACAGGCAGTGTAATACAGACTACATCTCCCACAATGCACCCCGACAGGCAGTGTAATACAGACTTCATCTCCCACAATGCACCCCGACATGAAGTGTAATATAGACTGCATCTCCCACAATGCACCCCGACAGGCAGCGTAATACAGACTACAACTCCCACAATGCACCTCGACAGGCAGTGGGGTAGTGATCTCTCAGACCACTGGGTGGCAGCAGGGTCGTATGACTGTTCATGTCCTGTTCACCAGCCATCCAGCCCTTCAGTTGCTCAGTGGTCAGGGCGCTGATTCATGGATGGGATGTCCTTACTTCCAGTTCCGATGGGATGCATCAGAGCAGTGAGGGATTTAAAAGGAATCTGTCGCCTCATTTTGGGCTTATCTACAGCATGCTGTAATGCCGTAGATAAGCCCCCGATATAACCTGAAAGATAAGAAAAACAAGTTAGATTATACTCCCCCGGGGGCGGTCCGGTGCGGTTCGGGTCCGATGGGTGTTGCAAGTCCTGGTCCGGCGCCTCCCATCTTCATACGATGACGTCCTCTTCTTTGCTTCTATCGCGGCTCCTGCGCAGGTGTAATTCTGTGCCCAGTTGAGGGCAGAACAAAGTACTGCAGTGCATAGGCGCCGGGAAAAGTCAGGCCCAGCACCTGCGCACTGCAATACTTTGCTCTGCCCTCAACAGGGCAAATCAGTACGCCTGCGCAGGAGCCACGACAGAAGCAAAGAAGAGGACGTCATCGTATGAAGATTGGAGGCGCCGGACCAGGACTTGCAACACCCATCGGACCCGAACCGCACTGGACCGCCCCCGGGTGAGTATAATCTAACTTGTTTTTCTTATCTTTCAGGATACATCGGGGGGGGGGCTTATCTAGATTACAGAATGCTGTCGATAAGCCCCTAATGGCAGTGGCCGCAGTTTATAGCGGCAAAATGAGGTGACAGATTCCCTTTAACCCCTTAGCGACCGCCGATACGCCTTTTAACGGCGGCCGCTAAGGGTACTTAAACCACAGCGCCGTTAATTAACGGCGCTGTGGAAAAAGTGAATAGCGCCCCCCAGAGTCGGATTTTCTCCGGGGTCTCGGCTGCCGGGAGTAGCCGAGACCCCAGAGAACATGATTCGGGGGGTTTTGTACCGACCCCGCATTTGCGATCGCCGGTAATTAACTGTTTACCGGTGATCGCAAAAAAAAAAATAAAACGAGATTTTCTTTTTAATTTCTCTGTCCTCCGATGTGATCGCATATCGGAGGACAGATAAAAGGGGTCCCCCGGTCGCCCCCCGATACTCACCTGTCTCCCCCGGTGCTCCTCGTGGCTCCCGATGGGCACCGCCATCTTCAAAATGGCGGGCGCATGTGCAGTGCGCCCGCCGGCCGGCCCCGGGAGAATCTTTGGGGTCTTGGCTACCGGGGGTAGCCGAGACCCCAAAGAGCATGATCGGGGTCGGTAAAACCGTTTTGCGATCGCCGGTATTTAACCCCTTCCCGACCCATGACGCCACGTAGGCGTCATGAAAGTCGGTGCCATTCCGACCCATGACGCCTATGCGGCGTCATGGAAAGATCGCGTCCCTGCAGATCGGGTGAAAGGGTTAACTCCCATTTCACCCGATCTGCAGGGACAGGGGGAGTGGTAGTTTAGCCCAGGGGGGGTGGCTTCACCCCCTCGTGGCTACGATCGCTCTGATTGGCTGTTGAAAGTGAAACTGCCAATCAGAGCGATTTGTAATATTTCACCCATTATAACGGGTGAAATATTACAATCCAGCCATGGCCGATGCTGAAATATCATCGGCCATGGCTGGAAATACTAGTGTGCCCCCACCCCACCCCTCCGATCGCCCCCCCACCCCCCCGATCTGGCCGGTACACTGCTCCGGCTCCCCTCCGTCCAGTGCTCCGCTCCCCCCCGTGCTCGTGCCCGCTCCCCCCGTGCTCCAATCACCCCCCCGTGCTCCAATCACCCCCCCTGCACTCCGATCCACCCCCCCCGTGCTCCGTTCCACCCCCCCGTGCTCCATTCCAGCCCCCCCGTGCTCCGTTCCACGCCCCCCGCGCTCCGTTCCACCCCTCCCGCGCTCCGATTCCCCCCCCCCGTGCTCCGATCCCCCCCCCCGTGGTCCCCCCCCACCCTATCATACTTACCGATCCAGCCGTGGTCCCGTCCGTCTTCTCCCGGGCGCCGCCATCTTCCAAAATGGCGGGCGCATGCGCAGTGCGCCCGCCGAATCTGCCGGCCGGCAGATTCGTTCCAAAGTGCATTTTGATCACTGAGATAGATTATATCTCAGTGATCAAAATAAAAAAAATAATAAATGACCCCCCCCCCCCCCCTTTGTCACCCCCATAGGTAGGGACAATAAAAAAATAAAGAAATTTTTTTTTTCCACTGTTAGAATAGGGTTAGGGGTAGGGTTAGGGTTAGGGGTAGGGGTAGGGGTAGGGTTAGGGGTAGGGGTAGGGGTAGGGTTAGGGTTAGGAATGTGCACACGTATTCTGGTCCTCTGCGGATTTTTCCGCTGCGGATTTGATAAATCCGCAGTGCTAAACCGCTGCGGATTTATGGCGGATTTACCGCGTTTTTTTCTGCGCATTTCACTGCGGTTTTACAATTGCGATTTTCTATTGGAGCAGTTGTAAAACCGCTGCGGAATCCGCACAAAGAAGTGACATGCTGCGGAATGTAAACCGCTGCGTTTCCGTGCAGTTTTTCCGCAGCATGTGTACAGCGATTTTTGTTTCCCATAGGTTTACATTGAACTGTACACTCATGGGAAACTGCTGCGGATCCGCAACGTTTTCCGCAGCGTGTGCACATACCTTTAGAATTAGGCTATGTGCACACGGTGCGGATTTGGCTGCGGATTCGCAGCAGTGTTCCATCAGGTTTACAGTACCATGTAAACATATGAAAAACCAAATCCGCTGTGCCCATGGTGCGGAAAATACCGCGCGGGAACGCTGCGTTGTATTTTCCGCAGCATGTCAATTCTTTGTGCGGATTCCGCAGCGTTTTACACCTGTTCCTCAATAGGAATCCGCAGGTGAAATCCGCACAAAAAACACTGGAAATCCGCGGAAAATCCGCAGGTAAAACACAGTGCCTTTTACCCGCAGATTTTTCAAAAATGGTGCGGAAATATCTCACACGAATCCGCAACGTGGGCACATAGCCTTAGGGTTAGGGTTGGAATTAGGGTTGTGGTTAGGGTTAGGGGTGTGTTGGGGTTAGTGTTGTGGTTAGGGGTGTGTTGGGGTTAGGGTTGTGATTAGGATTATGGCTACAGTTGGGATTAGGGTTAGGGGTGTGTTGGGGTTAGTGTTGGAGGTAGAATTGAGGGGTTACCACTGTTTAGGCACATCAGGGGTCTCCAAACGCAACATGGCGCCACCATTGATTCCAGCCAATCTCGTATTCAAAAAGTCAAATGGTGCTCCCTCACTTCCGAGCCCTGACGTGTGCCCAAACAGTGGTTTACCCCCACATATGGGGTACCAGCATACTCAGGACAAACTGCGCAACAATTACTGGGGTCCAATTTCTCCTGTTACCCTTGTGAATCTAAAAAAATGCTTGCTAAAACATAATTTTTGAGGAAAGAAAAATGATTTTTTATTTTCACGGCTCTGCGTTGTAAACGTCTGTGAAGCACTTGGGGGTTCAAAGTGCTCACCACATATCTAGATAAGTTCCTTGGGGGGTCTAGTTTCTAAAATGGGGTCACTTGTGGGGGGTTTCTACTGTTTAGGCACACCAGGGGCTCTGCAAACGCAACGTGACACCCGCAGACCATTCCATCAAAGTCTGCATTTCAAAAGTCACTACTTCCCTTCTGAGCCCCGACGTGTGCCCAAACAGTGGTTTACCCCCACATATGGGGTATCAGCGTACTCAGGAGAAACTGGACAACAACTTTTGGGGTCCAATTTCTCCTGTAACCCTTGGGAAAATAAAAAATTCTGGGCTAAATAATTATTTTTGAGGAAAGAAAACGTATTTATTATTTTCACGGCTCTGCATTATAAACTTCTATGAAGCACTTGGGGGTTCAAAGTGCTCACCACACATCTAGATAAGTTCCTTTCAGGGTCTAGTTTCCAAAATGGGGTCACTTGTGGGGGGTTTCTACTGTTTAGGCACATCAGGGGCTCTGCAAACGCAACGTGACGCCCGCAGAGCATTCCATCAAAGTCTGCATTTCAAAACGTCACTACTTCAATTCCAAGCCCCGGCATGTGCCCAAACAGTAGTTTACCCCCACATATGGGGTATCACCGTACTCAGGAGAAACTGGACAACAAATATTGGGGTCAAATTTCTCCTGTTACCCTTGGGAAAATAAAAAATTGCAGGCTAAAAGATCATTTTTGAGAAAATAATTTTTTTTTTTATTTTCATGGCTCTGCGTTATAAACTTCTGTGAAGCACTTGGGGGTTCAAAGTCCTCACCACACATCTAGATTAGTTCCTTTGGGGGTCTAGTTTCTAAAATGGGGTCACTTGTGGGGGAGCTCCAATGTTTAGGCACACAGGGGCTCTCCAAACGTGACATGGTGTCCGCTAATGATTGGAGCTAATTTTCCATTTAAAAAGCCAAATGGCGTGCCATCCCTTCCGAGCCCTGCCGTGCGCCCAAACAGTGGTTTACCCCCACATATGGGGTATCAGCGTACTCAGGACAAACTGGACAACAATATTTGGGGTCCAATTTCTCCTATTATCCTTGGCAAAATAGGAAATTCCAGGCTAAAAAATCATTTTTGAGGAAAGAAAAATTATTTTTTATTTTCATGACTCTGCGTTATAAACTTCTGTGAAGCACCTGAGGGTTTAAAGTGCTCAATATGCATCTAGATAAGTTCCTTGGGGGGTCTAGTTTCCAAAATGGGGTCACTTGTGGGGGAGCTCCAATGTTTAGGCACACAGGGGCTCTCCAAACGCGACATGGTGTCCGCTAACAATTGGAGCTAATTTTCCATTCAAAAAGTCAAATGGCACCCCTTCTCTTCCGAGCCCTGCCGAGTGCCCAAACAGTGGTTTACCCCCACATATGAGGTATCGGCGTACTCGGGAGAAATTGCCCAACAAATTTTATGATCCATTTTATCCTACTGCCCATGTGAAAATGAGAAAATTGAGGCGAAAAGAATTTTTTTGTGAAAAAAAATTACTTTTTCATTTTTACAGATCAATTTGTGAAGCACCTGAGGGTTTAAAGTGCTCACTAGGCATCTAAATTAGTTCCTTGGGGGGTCTAGTTTCCAAAATGGGGTCACTTGTGGGGGAGCGCCAATGTTTAGGCACACAGGAGCTATCCAAACGCGACATGGTGTCCGCTAACGATGGAAATAATTTTTCATTCAAAAAGTCAAATGGCGCTCCTTCCCTTCCGAGCCTTACCATGTGCCCAAACAGTGGTTTACCTCCACATGTGAGGTATTGGTGTACTCAGGAGAAATTGCCCAACACATTTTAGGATCCATTTTATCCTGTTGCCCATGTGAAAATGAAAAAATTGAGGCTAAAAGAATTTTTTTGTGAAAAAAAAGTACTTTTTCATTTTTACGGATCAATTTGTGAAGCACCTGGGGGTTCAAAGTGCTCACTATGCATCTAGATAAGTTCCTTGGGGCGTCTAGTTTCCAAAATGGGGTCACTTGTGGGGGAGCTCCAATTTTTAGGCACACGGGGGCTCTCCAAACGTGACATGGTGTCCGCTAAAGAGTGGAGCCAATTTTTGATTCAAAAAGTCAAATGGCGCTCCTTCCCTTCCAAGCCCTGCCGTGCGCCAAAACAGTGGTTTACCCCCACATATGAGGTATCAGCGTACTCAGGACAAATTGGACAACAACTTTCGTGGTTCAGTTTCTCCTTTTACCATTGGGAAAATAAAAAAATTGTTGCTAAAAGATAATTTTTGTGACTAAAAAGTTAAATGTTCATTTTTTCCTTCCATGTTGCTTCTGCTGCTGTGAAGCACCTGAAGGGTTAATAAACTTCTTGAATGTGGTTTTGAGTACCTTGAGGGGTGCAGTTTTTAGAATGGTGTCACTTTTGGGTATTTTCAGCCATATAGACCCCTCAAACTGACTTCAAATGTGAGGTGGTCCCTAAAAAAAATGGTTTTGTAAATTTCGTTGTAAAAATGACAAATCGCTGGTCGAATTTTAACCCTTATAACTTCCTAACAAAAAAAAATTTTGTTTCCAAAATTGTGCTGATGTAAAGTAAACATGTGGGAAATGTTATTTATTAACTATTTTGTGTCACATATCTCTCTGGTTTAACAGAATAAAAATTCAAAATGTGAAAATTGCGAAATTTTCAAAATTTTCGCCAAATTTCCGTGTTTATCACAAATAAATGCAGAATTTATTGACCTAAATTTACCACTAACATGAAGCCCAATATGTCACGAAAAAACAATCTCAGAACCGCTAGGATCCGTTGAAGCGTTCCTGAGTTATTACCTCATAAAGGGACACTGGTCAGAATTGCAAAAAACGGCAAGGTCTTTAAGGTCAAAATAGGCTGGGTCTTGAAGGGGTTAACTGTTTACCGGTGACCGCAAAAAAAAAAAAAGCAAAGTGTAATTCTCTGTCCTCTGATGTGATCGCACATCAGAGGACAGAGAAATAGGGAGATTCAGGGACCCTATCATACTCACCGGTGTCCCTGGGTCCTCCTGCTGCTCCTCCTGGCCGCCGGGGAAAAGAAAATGGCAGGCGCATGCGCAGTGCGCCCGCCATCTGTCTCCAACTGCCGGCCGGCAGGAGAAGAGCAGTTGGGGCTAAAGTTAGGGTTAGGGTTAGGGCTAGGGTTGGGGCTAAATTTAGGGTTAGGGTTGGCGCTAAATTTAGGGTTAGGCTTCTTTCACACTTACGTCGGTACGGGGCCGTCACAATGCATCGGCCCGACATACCGACGCACGTTGTGAAAATTGTGCACAACGTGGGCAGCGGATGTAGTTTTTCAACGCATCCGCTGCCCAATCTATGTCCTGGGGAGGAGGGGGTGGAGTTACGGCCACGCATGCGCAGTCAGAAATGGCGGATGCGACGTACAAAAAAACGTTACATTGAACTTTTTTTGTGCTGACGGTCCGCCAAAACACTGATCCAGTGCACGACGGATGCGACGTGTGGCCATCCGTCACGATCCGTCGGCAATACAAGTCTATGGGCAAAAAACGCATCCTGCGGGTACATTTGCAGGATCCGTTTCTTGTCCAAAACGACGGATTGCGACGGATGCCAAACGACGCAAGTGTGAAAGTAGCCTTAGGGCTAGGGTTAGGGTTGGGGCTAAAGTTAGGGCTAGGGTTGGGGTTAGGGTTAGGGTTTGGATTAGGGTTAGGGTTGGCATTAGGGTTACGCTTGGGATTAGGGTTAGGTTTGGGATTAGGGTTAAGGTTAGGGTTGGGATTAGGGGTGTATTGGGATTAGGGTTAGGTTTGAGGTTAGGGTTGAGATTAGGATTAGGGGTGTGTTGGATTTAGGGTTTTGATTAGGGTTATGGTTAGGGTTGACATTAGGGTTGTTTTGGGGTAAGGGTTGTGATTATCGTTAGGGTTAGTGATTAGGATTATGGATCGGGTTGGGATTAGGGTTAGGGGTGTGTTGGGGTTAGGGTTGGAGCTAGAATTGGGGGGTTTCCACTGTTTAGGTACATCAGGGGGTCTCCAAACACGACAGCCAATTTTGCGCTCAAAAAGTCAAATGGTGCTCCCTCCCTTCTGAGCTCTGCCGTGCGCCCAAACAGTGGGTTACCCCCACATATGGGGCATCAGCGTACTCGGGATAAATTGGACAACAACTTCTGGGGTCCAATTTCTCCTGTTACCCTTGTGAAAATAAAAACTTGGCTACAAAATCTTTTTGTGGAAAAAAAAAATATTTTTTATTTTTATGACTCTGCATTATAAACTTCTGTGAAGCACTTGGGCATTCAAAGTTATCACCACACATCTATATAAGTTACTTGGGGGGTCTAGTTTCCAAAACGGGGTCACTTGTGGGGGGTTACTACTGTTTAGGTACATCAGGGGCTCTGCAAACGCAACATAACGCCCACAGGCCATTCTATCAAAGTCTGCATTCCAAAACGGCACTCCTTCCCTTCCGAGCTCTGCCGTGCGCCCAAACAGTGGTTTACCCCCACATATTGTATCAACGTACTCAGGAGAAATCGCACAACAACTTTTGTGGTCTAATTTCTCCTGTTACCCTTGTGAAAATAAAAATTTGGGGGCAAAAATATTTTTTATTTTCGCGGCTCTACGTTATAAACTTCCGTGAAGCACTTGGGGGTTCAAAGTGCTCACCACACATCTAGATAAGTTCCTTAAGGGGTCTAGTTTCCAAAATGGTGTCACTTGTGGGGAGTTTCAACTGTTTAGGTATATCAGGGGCTCTCTAAACGTGACATGGCGTCCGATCTCAATTCCAGCCAATTCTGCATTGAAAAAGTCAAACGGCGCTCCTTCACTTCCAAGCTCTGCGGTGCGCCCAAACAGTGGTTTACCCCCACATATGGGGTATTGGCGTATTCAGGAGAAATTGCATAACAAAATTTATGGTTACATTTCTGTTTTTACACTTGTGAAAATAAAAAAAATGGTTCTGAATTAAAATGTTTGCAAAAAAAAGTTAAATGTTCATTTTTTCCTTCCACATTGTTTCAGTTCCTGTGAAGCACGTAAAGGGTTAATAAACTTCTTGAATGTGGTTTTGAGAACCTTGAGGGGTGTAGTTTTTAGAATGGTGTCACACTTCGTTATTTTCTATCATATAGACCCCTCAAAATGACTTCAAATGTGATGTGGTCCCTAAAAAAAAAATGGTGTTGTAAAAATGAGAAATTGCTGGTCAACTTTTAACCCTTATAACTCCCTAACAAAAAAAATTTTGTTTCCAAAATTGTGCTGATGTAAAGTAGACATGTGGGAAATGTTATTTATTAACTATTTTTCGTGACATATCTCTCTGATTTAAGGGCATAAAAATACAAAGTTTGAAAATTGCAAAATAAATAATCGCAAGTAATATCGAAGAAATGTTACCACTAACATGAAGTACAATATGTCACGAAAAAACAATCTCAGAATCAGCGGGATCCGTTAAAGCGTTCCAGAGTTATAACCTCATAAAGTGACAGTGGTCAGAATTATAAAAATTGGCTCGGTCATTAAGTACCAAATTGGCTCTGTCACTAAGGGGTTAAAGGGTCTTCAACTAAAATCTTTTTAACTGCTAAATACTACTGTCCCATCCACTCAGATAAAGACGGTCGTGTCTTCAGTCCTGGCGGCTTTTCTGTCATTTGTTTACATTCCTAAGCCCGTCCTTCACTGAGCGCAGCAAAGATCTCCTCTCTTTTCACCATGCGGATAGCGAGCCTGTAGAGGAGAAAGACAAGCGAGGAGAGGGCACTATTATGGG
This sequence comes from Ranitomeya imitator, assembly GCF_032444005.1. Lineage (NCBI taxonomy): Eukaryota > Metazoa > Chordata > Amphibia > Anura > Dendrobatidae > Ranitomeya > Ranitomeya imitator. Next base: position 154,654,282 of record NC_091283.1, on the reverse strand, counting down.
CACAGGATACTGTGATGTGCCAACGCTGGGGATGTTCACTAGAGTTGAGCAAATTTGTTAGTTCCCTCTTATTTGGCAAGCTATAGCGCAGAGGGATCCTGGATTCCTGGATCTCGCCGGCTCATCAGCTGATCGACACCGCAGCTGCATGTGTTGTGGTTGTGTCACAGCACATGCATGGAGATCCCAACATGCAGGCTTTCCATGCGTGTGCTGTGACTGTGACACAGCCGCAACATATGCAGCTGCGGTGTCGATCAGCTGATGAGCCGGCGAGATCCAGGTATCCGGGGTCCCTCTGCTCTATAGCTTGCCGAATAAGAGGGAACCCAAACAAATACGCTTAACTCTAGTGTTCACCACTGTGACACGAGGGACAGGGGCTCTTACTGATGGTTTTTGTGCTTCTGGTGTCACATGAATAGTCGGGGGCTGAGGAGGAAATAACAGTTTTTTGGGGGTAAACCCTTTTAAGTAGTAATCTTTTTATTTTTTTCTGGATATTGTAATGCTCATCCAGATATTGGAAGGTTCTGGAGAATCCCTCTAATCCAATCACATCAATTTCTGTTGATGCAGATGAAAAAAAGCTAAATAAAAATATGGAGGAAAAGACTGAATCCAAAACCAAGGCGGATAGCAAGCTGGGAGATGAGGAGGACCCCAAGGCCAAGGAGGACCCCAAGGCCAAGGAGGACCCCAAGGCCAAGGAGGGCCCCAAGGCCAAGGAGGGCCCCAAGGCCAAGGAGGGCCCCAAGGCTGTGAAAAATGACAAAGAAAAGAAAAAAAACACTGTAAGTTTCTTGTGATAGAAAACTATAGTGGCTGTGATATTTCTAAATTTTGCCTTTTAAAGGGCCACTGTCACCCCCCTCAAGCCGTTATAAACTAAAAGAGCCACCTTGTGCAGCAGCAATGCTGCATTCTAACAAGGTGGCTCTTTTAGTGTACGTTTCAAAACCGGCGCCTGCGCAGTGTACTGCTGTGCTGCGCAGACGCAGTAAGCTCTGGCCGTCTGACGTCCCAGCCAGGCTTGCAGACTGCGCCTGCGCGGGCATTGCGGCCAGCCACCTTTGGAATCCCCGCCCCACACTTTTATGCATTATGCCCAGTGCGGGGCGGGGATTCCAAAGGTGGCTGGCCGCAATGCCTGCGCAGGCGCAGTCTGCAAGCCTGGCTGGGACGTCAGACGGCCAGAGCTTACTGAGTCTGCGCAGCACAGCAGTACTGAGTCTGCGCAGCACAGGCGCCGGTTTTGAAACGTACACAGCGCTGAGGGGGCGGCGCCGAAAGTGCAGGAAGATTGGAGTGACGGCAGAGGAGCGGTTAGAGCTGGGGAGTGAGGACCCGCCTCCCTGGCTAGAGACAGGAATTGTGGCTAAGTATAAAAACGCTTTATTTGGGGTATACTTGAACCTAAAACTAAAAGAGCAACCTTGTTAGAATGCAGCATTACTGCTGCACAAGGTGGCTCTTTTAGTTCAGGGGTCCCCAACTCCAGTCCTCAAGGCCCACCAACATGTCATGTTTTCAGGATTTCCTTAGTCTTGCCCAGGTAATAATTGCATCACCTGTGCAATACAAAGGAAATCCTGAAAACATGACCTGTTGGTGGGCCTTGAGGACTGGAGTTGGGGACCCCTGTTTTAGTTTATAACGGCTGGAGGGGGATGACAGTGGCCCTTTAAGGAATCCTTGAAGTTACAGGCCTAGTGCTTGAGGTGGCGCTAGTGAGAGATTCACATTCCCTCCTGATCCCTCACCGGTATATTGGTCCTTATTAGTGATGAGCGAGTATGTTCGTTGCTCGAGATTTCCCGAGCATGCTCGGGTGGTCTCCGAGTATTTGTTAGTGCTCAGAGATTTTGTCGTCTACATCTGCGTGATTTACGGCTGCTAGCCAGCCTGAGTACATGTGGGGGTTGCCTGGTTGCCAGGGAATCCCCACATGTATTCAAGCTGTCTAGCAGCCATAAATCATGCAGCTGCTTTAAACAAAAACTAAATCTCCAAGCACTCACAAATACTCAGAGACCACCCGAGCGTGCAACGAGTATACTCGCTCATCACTAGTCCTTGTGTTGGTAATTTCTTTGCCCCTCCATCAGTGGTGCTTCTGTTCGCCCCTCCATCAGTCAGACGTATGCCCATCTTCACATGGTGTAATGATGCCAGACTTAATCTGCTTGTAAATCTTGATCTGTCAGCGGCCCAATGTTTATTTTCCTTCTGAAATGTGTTGCTCAGACCAGAATTAGAATCGATACATGATCCATTTCTATAGGAATTGCTTATTCTCCCTTCGTTGTATACGAGGCATAGCGCTGCATATTGGGTTATGGCCATGCCAGGTACTGCGGCTCCATCACATTGTCTGGAAACTGTTCTAACAATTATAAATACAAGGCATGATTGGGCTGTAGGCTGGGGAAATGTCAGTGAGGGAAGAAGTAGTCTGTGATTTAGGCTGTGATGTATGATGGGGTATAGGACTGTTCCCTTTCCTAATGTCACCTGTCATTGCAGTGTTACAAGATGCTGGTGAAGGACGGGGTGGCCTCATTTCAGGTAAGTTATGAATATAATATGCGCTCACTGCTATTACCTGGCACTGGTCAATATCAGCATCATCTATTCATCCATCTCCTCCTTCCTTAGTTCTCATTTAATGTGACCAAGCCAGAGATGGAGGGGCAGTACAGCCTTTATTTCCACAGCTGCATCAGCGACAACCAGCAGCAGAACCCCTTCAGTTTGGATGTAAGTGTACTGTTGTGTCATCTCTGGACCCCTGTGGTCAGACGTAAGGATGTGCCATAATCGTACATCGGGTTTTTTGCCAGAACTTGCCGCTATCGGCAGCTCCGATTACGGACGATTGACTACTTAGATGCCATTGAGAATTTTTGACAGCCGCAAGCAAATTGTTGCGATCAACCTGCAACAAGAACGTGGGTTCCAATGGGTCAGGCCGGTTCACACCAGCATATTTAATGGTCCTCATAGGAGCGGTAATGCCCAAACTGTCCACGTATCTCCGAGGCCGAAATTGCGGCTTAATATGTGTCCTGCTCGTTTGGGTCAGGAGACCCATAGTCAGTCTGGGCATTGGAGTCCGTATGCGGATCATGAAATACCCTGGTGTGAAGCCACCCTTACCGAAGGGCCCAGTCACTGCTATCTTCATGCTCCCATGAAGCTCAATCATAGATCGTCCTTTTTGCTATATATTGCGATGCTTGGGTATTACAGTATATAGTCCAAGAGATCAAATGATCGCAGGCTCCAGTCCCGTCAGAACTAAAAGAATAAGTCTAAAATAAAAGTATCAAGAATTATAGAAATTATTTCAGATATTGCGGTAGTTTATTCACCACTGATTTCATTTTAAAAATAAGCAAAATATTCCTTTATTAGGTAAAAGTCCAATAAAATTAATAAAGCCATAGTGCCAATGCCGTAAAGAAAGAAAAAAAAGTTGGATTGGACGTTTAGCACATTTCACATCCCCAAGAAATGGAATAAATAACCCAAAATGACGTACGTACCCCGCAATGGTACGAATAAAAGCTGCAGCTCGCCACACAAAAAAACAAGCCCGCACACAACTGTCTACATAACAGTAAAACATATGCGGCTTTAAGAAAATAGCAAAAGAAATAAAACACTTTTTTTTTTTTTTTCTACAAAGTTCTGACATTTTGTACCACTAAAATAAGAGAAAAAAAACAACCAAGTTGAATGACGCCGTAATCGCACTGATCGGGGAGAATTATGAAAGTGCGGGGTCATTGCAATTTTTGTTACATTATTTCACTACACTTTGGAATTTATTTCCACGTTTTTAGCATATTATATGGTAAAAGGGTGAACAGTGAACTCATCCCGCAAAAATAGCAAGGCTTCCTACAGCCGTATAGATGGGGGTGGGGAATGGTTACGGCTCTTGCAAGAAGAAGAAGGGAAATATAAAGGCAAGTCCAAAAATGATGGTTGACACCGGAAGGGGTTAAAAATGGATTTCTGTTTCTTCTGTTTGCTCGTCTTCTAGATCTCCATCACCGAGAGAAATCCTGAGAGCTTCTTGTCTGCAGATGAGATCCCTCTGCCTAAACTGTACATCTCCATGGCTCTGTTCTTCTTCATCTCCGGCCTCATCTGGGTTCACATCCTCCGGAAGCGCAGGTGTAGCATCGCCTCCTTCTTGCATTGATCTTCTTGCAGCGTCCTCTGCGCTTGCGTCCGTCTGACTGTGTGCCGGACACTTTTTTGATAAATCCTTTTCACATAAGCATGCGGTGAAATGACTGATGCATTCAGTAATCCACTGAGACTTCTCAGGCTCCATCTGATTACTGCAGTGTCATTAACCCGATATGGGACATTCTGCCTCGCGTGCACAGGAAATATGGCTGCCACTGCGTGAGCCCCATGAAAATGACAGTATAAGGAGCTGTGTATATCAGAGGGGGCACATAGTGTCCAAGTCCTTTCACATCGGGTCCTGCAGTCTCTGCGCTTAGGATCTGACGTTTGGGTTCAACTTTACTTGCTCCTCGCTGGATTTGCCGCTGTTGATAAATGCACAGCAATGGCTCCAGTGTAGAAAAGGTTAATAATCTGTGCCCCTCTTTTCTAGAAGTGATGTATTCAAGATCCACTGGTTGATGGCTGCGCTGCCCTTCACCAAGTCACTTTCATTGGTGTTCCACACGGTAGGTACCTGACTCCCTGGTATACCAGGGCTCCGTGCTGGGCGGCCGCATAGGAGAATATTAGGACACGAGTCTGCCAGTCACTAATTCTGCCTTTTGTACCTCCAGATCGATTATCACTATATCGCAACTCAGGGTTATCCGATCGAGGGCTGGGCCGTGGTGTACTACATCACCCACCTGTAAGTAACCAGGTACCGCTCTGTCCTCCACCTCTTCACAAAGTGTCCATCACATATCTACATAGTGGGTGATATATGTCCTCGATGGCACTCGGAGACGTGATGTGTGCTCTCTACAGGTCTGAAGAACTCGCTACGGAATAAGGCAGCACGTTGTGCAGGATAAAGAAATATTGTTATATACGAATGAATGAAAAAGAAAGGTTGTCAGCTCACCGATTAAGTACGGAGCGTGGAAAATCAGCAGTGCCGCAGGAGACCAATCTATAGCAGAAAAGAGTGTATCCAGATTCGGAAGTTCCATATAAAACGTAGAAAATTTATTTAACCCCTTCATGACCCAGCCTATTTTGACCTTAACCCCTTCCCGACCTTTGACGCCACGTAGGCGTCATGAAAGTCGGTGCCAATCCGACCCATGACGCCTATGTGGCGTCATGGAAAGATCGCGTCCCTGCAGATCGGGTGAAAGGGTTAACTCCCATTTCACCCGATCTGCAGGGACAGGGGGAGTGGTAGTTTAGCCCGTGGCTACGATCGCTCTGATTGGCTGTTGAAAGTGAAACTGCCAATCAGAGCGATTTGTAATATTTCACCTATTATAACTGGTGAAATATTACAATCCAGCCATGGCCGATGCTGCAATATCATCGGCCATGGCTGGAAATACTAATGTGCCCCCACCCCACCGATCGCCCCCCCCAGCCCCCCGATGTGGCCGGTACACTGCTCCGGCTCCCCTCCGTCCAGTGCTCCGCTCCCCCCCCCCGTGCTCTTGTCCGCTCCCCCCGTGCTCCAATCACCCCCCCGTGCTCCAATCACCCCCCCTGCACTCCGATCCACCCCCCCCCCCCCGGTGCTCCGTTCCACCCCCCCGTGCTCCATTCCAGCCCCCCCGTGCTCCGTTCCACCCCTCCCGCGCTCCGATTTCCCGCCCCCCCCCCCCCCCCCCCATCATACTTACCGATCCAGCCGGGGTCCCGTCCGTCTTCTCCCTGGGCGCCGCCATCTTCCAAAATGGCGGGCGCATGCGCAGTGCGCCCGCCGAACCCCCCCCCTTTGTCACCCCCATAGGTAGGGACAATAAAAAAATAAAGAAATTTTTTTTTTTCCACTAATGTTAGAATAGGGTTAGGGGTAGGGGTAGGGCTAGGGTTAGGGTTTCGGTATGTGCACACGTATTATGTTCCTCTGCGGATTTTTCCGCTGCGGATTTGATAAATCCGCAGTGCTAAACCATACGGATTTATGGCGGATTTAACGCGTTTTTTTCTGCGCATTTCACTGCGGTTTTACAACTGCAATTTTCTATTGGAGCACTTGTAAAACCGCTGCGGAATCCGCACAAAGAAGTGACATGCTGCGGAATGTAAACCGCTGCGTTTCCGTGCAGTTTTTCTGCAGCATGTGTACAGCGATTTTTGTTTCCCGTAGGTTTACATTGAACTGTAAACTCATGGGAAACTGCTGCGGATCCGCAGCGTTTTCCGCAGCGTGTGCACATACCTTTAGAATTAGGCTATGTGCACACTGTGCGGATTTGGCTGCGGATTGGCCGCTGCGGATTCGCAGCAGTATTCCATCAGGTTTACAGTACCATGTAAACATATGAAAAACCAAATCCGCTGTGCCCATGGTGCGGAAAATACCGCGCGGAAATGCTGCGTTGTATTTTCCGCAGCATGTCAATTCTTTGTGCGGATTCCGCAGCGTTTTACACCTGTTCCTCAATAGGAATCCGCAGGTGAAATCCGCACAAAAAACACTGGAAATCCGCGGAAAATCCGCAGGTAAAACGCAGTGCCTTTTACTCGCGGATTTTTCAAAAATGGTGCGGAAATATCTCACACGAATCCGCAACGTGGGCACATAGCCTTAGGGTTAGGGATGGAATTAGGGTTGTGGTTAGGGTTGTGATTAGGGTTATGGCTACAGTTGGGATTAGGGTTAGGGGTGTGGGGGGGTTAGTGTTGGAGTTAGAATTGAGGGGTTACCACTGTTTAGGCACATCAGGGGTCTCCAAACGCAACATGGCGCCACCATTGATTCCAGCCAATCTCGTATTCAAAAAGTCAAATGGTGCTCCCTCACTTCCGAGCCCTGACGTGTGCCCAAACAGTGGTTTACCCCCACATATGGGGTACCAGCATACTCAGGACAAACTGCGCAACAATTACTGGGGTCCAATTTCTCCTGTTACCCTTGTGAATCTAAAAAATGCTTGCTAAAACATAATTTTTGAGGAAAGAAAAATGATTTTTTATTTTCACGGCTCTGCGTTGTAAACGTCTGTGAAGCACTTGGGGGTTCAAAGTGCTCACCACATATCTAGATAAGTTCCTTGGGGGGTCTAGTTTCTAAAATGGGGTCACTTGTGGGGGTTTCTACTGTTTAGGCACACCAGGGGCTCTGCAAACGCAACGTGACACCCGCAGACCATTCCATCAAAGTCTGCATTTCAAAAGTCACTACTTCCCTTCTGAGCCCCGACGTGTGCCCAAACAGTGGTTTACCCCCACTCATGGGGTATCAGCGTACTCAGGAGAAACTGGACAACAACTTTTGGGGTCAAATTTCTCCTGTTACCCTTGGGAAAATAAAAAATTGCAGGCTAAAAGATCATTTTTAAGAAAATAATTTTTTTTTTAATTTTCATGGCTCTGCGTTATAAACTTCTGTGAAGCACTTGGGGGTTCAAAGTCCTCACCACACATCTAGATTAGTTCCTTTGGGGGTCTAGTTTCCAAAATGGTGTCATTTCTGGGGGATCTCCAATGTTTAGGCACACAGGGGCTCTCCAAACGTGACATGGTGTCCGCTAATGATTGGAGCTAATTTTCCATTTAAAAAGCCAAATGGCGTGCCATCCCTTCCGAGCCCTGCCGTGCGCCCAAACAGTGGTTTACCCCCACATATGGGGTATCAGCGTACTCAGGACAAACTGGACAACAATATTTGGGGTCCAATTTCTCCTATTATCCTTGGCAAAATAGGAAATTCCAGGCTAAAAAATCATTTTTGAGGAAAGAAAAATTATTTTTTATTTTCATGGCTCTGCATTATAAACTTCTGTGAAGCACCTGGGGGTTTAAAGTGCTCAATATGCATCTAGATAAGTTCCTTGGGGGGTCTAGTTTCCAAAATGGGGTCACTTGTGGGGGAGCTCCAATGTTTAGGCACACAGGGGCTCTCCAAACGCGACATGGTGTCCGCTAACAATTGGAGCTAATTTTCCATTCAAAAAGTCAAATGGCGCGCCTTCCCTTCCGAGCCCTGCCGAGTGCCCAAACAGTGGTTTACCCCCACATATGAGGTATCGACGTACTCGGGAGAAATTGCCCAACAAATTTTATGATTCATTTTATCCTACTGCCCATGTGAAAATGAAAAAATTGAGGCGAAAAGAATTTTTTTGTGAAAAAAAAGTACTTTTTCATTTTTACAGATCAATTTGTGAAGCACCTGAGGGTTTAAAGTGCTCACTAGGCATCTAAATAAGTTCCTTGGGGGGTCTAGTTTCCAAAATGGGGTCACTTGTGGGGGAGCGCCAATGTTTAGGCACACAGGAGCTATCCAAACGTGACATGGTGTCCGCTAAAGAGTGGAGCCAATTTTTCATTCAAAAAGTCAAATGGCGCTCCTTCCCTTCCAAGCCCTGCCGTGCGCCCAAACAGTGGTTTACCCCCACTTATGAGGTATCAGCGTACTCAGGACAAATTGGACAACAACTTTCGTGGTTCAGTTTCTCCTTTTACCATTGGGAAAATAAAAAAATTGTTGCTAAAAGATCATTTTTGTGACTAAAAAGTTAAATGTTCATTTTTTCCTTCCATGTTGCTTCTGCTGCTGTGAAGCACCTGAAGGGTTAATAAACTTCTTGAATGTGGTTTTGAGTACATTGAGGGGTGCAGTTTTTAGAATGGTGTCACTTTTGCGTATTTTCAGCCATATAGACCCCTCAAACTGACTTCAAATGTGAGGTGGTCCCTAAAAAAAATGGTTTTGTAAATTTCGTTGTAAAAATGAGAAATCGCTGGTCAAATTTTAACCCTTATAACTTCCTAACAAAAAAAAATTTTGTTTCCAAAATTGTGCTGATGTAAAGTAAACATGTGGGAAATGTTATTTATTAACTATTTTGTGTCACATATCTCTCTGGTTTAACAGAATAACAATTCAAAATGTGAAAATTGCGAAATTTTCAAGATTTTCGCCAAATTTCCGTTTTTCTCACAAATAAACGCAGAATTTATTGACCTAAATTTACCACTAACATGAAGCCCAATATGTCACGAAAAAACAATCTCAGAACCGCTAGGATCCGTTGAAGCGTTCCTGAGTTATTACCTCATAAAGGGACACTGGTCAGAATTGCAAAAAACGGCAAGGTCTTTAAGGTCAAAATAGGCTGGGTCATGAAGGGGTTAAAGACCTTGCCGTTTTTTGCAATTCTGACCAGTGTCTCTTTATGAGGTAATAACTCGGGAACGCTTAAACGGATCCTAGCGGTTCTGAGACTGTTTTTTCGTGACATATTGGGCTTCATGTTAGTGGTAAATTTAGGTCAATAAATTCTGTGTTTATTTGTGATAAAAACGGAAATTTGGCGAAAATTTTGAAAATTTCGCAATTTTCACATTTTGAATTGTTATTCTGTTAAACCAGAGAGTTATGTGACACAAAATAGTTAATAAATAACATTTCCCACACGTCTACTTTACATCAGCACAATTTTGGAAACAAATTTTTTTTTGCTAGGAAGTTATAAGGGTTAAAATTTGACCAGCGATTTCTCATTTTTACAACGAAATTTACAAAACCATTTTTTTTAGGGACCACCTCACATTTGAAGTCAGTTTGAGGGGTGTATATGGCTGAAAATACCCAAAAGTGACACCATTCTAAAAACTGCACCCCTCAAGGTGCACAAAACCACATTCCAGAAGTTTATTAACCCTTCAGGTGCTTCACAGCAGCAGAAGCAACATGAAAGGAAAAAATGAACATTTAACTTTTTAGTCACAAAAATGATCTTTCAGCAACAATTTTTTTATTTTCCGAATGGTAAAAAGAGAAACTGAACCACGAAAGTTGTTGTCCAATTTGTCCTGAGTACGCTGATACCTCATATGTGGGGGTAAACCACTGTTTGGGCGCACGGCAGGGCTTGGAAGGGAAGGAGCGCCATTTGACTTTTTGAATGAAAAATTGGCTCCACTCTTTAGCGGACACCATGTCACGTTTGAAGAGCCCCCCGTGTGCCTAAAAATTGGAGCTCCCCCACAAGTGACCCCATTTTGGAAACTAGACCCCCCAAGGAACTTATCTAGATGCATACTGAGCACTTTAAACCCCCAGGTGCTTCACAGAAGTTTATAATGCAGAGCCATGAAAATAAAAAATAATTTTTCTTTTCTCAAAAATGATTTTTTAGCCTGGAATTTCCTATTTTGCCAATGGTAATAGGAGAAATTGGACCACAAATGTTGTTGTCCAGTTTGTCCTGAGTACGCAGATACCCCATATGTGGGGGTAAACCACTGTTTGGGCGCACGGCAGGGCTCAGAAGGGAAGGCACGCCATTTGGCTTTTTAAATGGAAAATTAGCTCCAATCATTAGCGGACACCATGTTGCGTTTGGAGAGCCCCTGTGTGCCTAAACATTGGAGATCCCCCACAAATGACCCCATTTTGGAAACTAGACCCCCAAAGGAACTAATCTAGATGTGTGGTGAGCACTTTGAACCCTCAAGTGCTTCACAGAAGTTTATAACGCAGAGCCATGAAAATAAAATAAAAAATTTCTTTTCTCAAAAATGATTTTTTAGCCCGCAATTTTTTATTTTCCCAAGGGTAACAGGAGAAATTTGACCCCAAAAGTTGTTGTCCAGTTTCACCTGAGTACGCTGATACCCCATATGTGGGGGTAAACCACTGTTTGGGCACATGCCAGGGCTCGGAAGTGAAGTAGTGACGTTTTGAAATGCAGACTTTGATGGAATGCTCTGCGGGCGTCACGTTGCGTTTGCAGAGCCCCTGATGTGACTAAACAGTAGAAACCCCCCACAAGTGACCCCATTTTGGAAACTAGACCCCGAAAGGAACTTATCTAGATGTGAGGTGAGCACTTTGAACCCCCAAGTGCTTCACAGAAGTTCATAACACAGAGCAGTGAAAATAATAAATACGTTTTCTTTCCTCAAAAATAATTTTTTAGCCCAGAATTTTTTAATTTTCCCAAGGGTAACAGGAGAAATTTGACCCCAATATTTGTTGTCCAGTTTCTCCTGAGTACGGTGATACCCCATATGTGGGGGTAAACTACTATTTGGGCACTTGCCGGGGCTCGGAAGTGAAGTAGTGACGTTTTGAAATACAGACTTTGATAGAATGCTCTACGGGCGTCACGTTGCGTTTGCAGAGCCCCTGATGTGACTAAACAGTAGAAACCCCCCACAAGTCACCCCATTTCGGAAACTAGACCCCGAAATGAAATTATCTAGATATGTGGTGAGCACTTTCAACCCCCAAGTGCTTCACAGAAGTTTATAACGCAGAGCCGTGAAAATAATAAATATGTTTTCTTTCCTCAAAAATAATTTTTTAGCCCAGAATTTTTTATTTTCCCAAGGGTTACAGGGGAAATTGGACCAAAAAAGTTGTTGTCCAGTTTCTCCTGAGTAAGCTGATACCCCTTGTGTGGGGGTAAACCACTGTTTGGGCACACGTCGGGGCTCAGAAGGGAAGAAGTGACTTTTGAAATGCAGACTTTGATGGAATGGTCTGCGGGCGTCACGTTGCGTTTGCAGAGCCCCTGGTGTGCCTAAACAGTAGAAACCCCCCACAAGTGACCCCATTTTGGAAACTAGACCCCCAAAGGAACTTATCTAGATATGTGGTGAGCACTTTGAACCCCCAAGTGCTTTACAGAAGCTTATAACGCAGAGCCGTGAAAATAATAAATACGTTTTCTTTCCTCAAAAATAATTTTTTAGCCCAGAATTTTTTATTTTCCCAAGGGTTACAGGAGAAATTGGACCCCAGTAATTGTTGCGCAGTTTGTCCTGAGTATGCTGGTACCCCATATGTGGGGGTAAACCACTGTTTGGGCACACGTCGGGGCTCGGAAGTGAGGGAGCACCATTTGACTTTTTGAATACAAGATTGGCTGGAATCAATGGTGGCGCCATGTTGCGTTTGGAGACCCCCTGATGTGCCTAAACAGTGGAAACCCCTCAATTCTAACTCCAACACACCCCTAAACCTTATCCCAACTGTAGCCATAACCCTAATCACAACCCTAACCCCAACACACCCCTAACCACAACCCTAATTCCAACCCAACCCTAACCCTAAGGCTATGTGCCAACGTTGCGGATTCGTATGAGATTTTTCAGCACCATTTTTTAAAAATCCGCGGGTAGAAGGCACTGCGTTTTACCTGCGGATTTTCCGCGGATTTCCAGTGTTTTTTGTGCGGATTTCACCTGTGGATTCCTATTGAGGAACAAGTGTAAAACGCTGCGGAATCCGCACAAAGAATTGACATGCTGCGGAAAATACAACACAGCGTTTCCGCGCGGTATTTTCCGCACCATGGGCACAGCGGATTAGGTTTTCCATATGTTTACATGGTACTGTAAACCTGATGGAACACTGCTGCGAATCCGCAGCCAAAACCGCACCGTGTGCACATAGCCTAATTCTAAAGGTATGTGCACACGCTGCGGAAAACGCTGCGGATCCGCAGCAGTTTCCCATGAGTTTACAGTTCATTGTAAACCTATGGGAAACAAAAATCGCTGTACACATGCTGCGGAAAAACTGCACGGAAACGCAGCGGTTTACATTCCACAGCATGTCGCTTCTTTCTGCGGATTCCGCAGTGGTTTTACAACTGCTCCAATAGAAAATCGCAGTTGTAAAACCGCAGTGAAATGCGCAGAAAAACCACGGTAAATCCACAGTGGTTTAGCACTGCGGATTTATCAAATCCTCTGCGGAAAAATCCGCAGAGGACCAGAATACGTGTGCACATCCCGAACCCTAACCCTACCCCTAACCCTACCCCTAACCCTAGTTCTTACCCCAACCTTAGTGGGGAAAAAAAAAAATTATTTATTTTTTTTATTGTCCCTACCTATGGGGGTGACAAAGGGGGGGGTCATTTACTATTTTTTTTATTTTGATCACTGAGATAGGTTATATCTCAGTGATCAAAATTCACTCTGGAACGAATCTGCCAGCCGGCAGATTCGGCGGGCGCACTGCAAATGCGCCCGCCATTTTGGAAGATGGCGGCGCCCGGGAAAGAAGACGGACACCGGCAGGCTCGGTAAGTATAAGGGGGGGGCGTCGGAGCACGGGGGGGAGGCGTCGGAGCACGGGGGGGGGGGGCGTCGGAGCATTGATGAGGATCGGTGTGCGTGCGGGTGGATTGGAGCACGGGGTGGAGGATCGCTGTGCAGGGGGGTGGATCGGAGCACGGGGGGGGGGGCTCGCTGTGCGGGGGGGGGATCGGAGCACGGGGGGGTTTCATTGGAGCACGGGGGGTGTGATTGGAGCACAGGGGGAGCGGACAGGAGGACGGGGGAGCGGAGCACTGGACGGAGGGGAGCGCTGCACAGATCGGGGGGCTGGGGGGGCGATCGGTGGGGTGGGTGCACATTAGTATTTCCAGCCATGGCCGATGATATTGCAGCATCGGCCATGGCTGGATTGTAATATTTCACCAGTTTTTTAGGTGAAATATTACAAATCGCTCTGATTGGCAGTTTCACTTTCAACAGCCAATCAGCGCGATCGTAGCCACGGGGGGGTGAAGCCACCCCCCCTGGGCTGAAGTACCACTCCCCCTGTCCCTGCAGATCGGGTGAAATGGGAGTTAACCCTTTCACCCGATCTGCAGGGACGCGATCTTTCTGTGACACAGCATATGCGTCACAGGTCGGATTGGCACCGATTTTCATGACGCATACGCTGTGTCACAGGTCGGGAAGGGGTTAAAACCACTTCAATAAATTTTCTACGTTTTATATGGAACTTTCGAAGCTGGATCCACTCTTTTCTACAATGGATTGTGATATACGAGAATGATGATTGGGCCTAGAAAACATTGTTGACCCCTGTCTTGTGAATATGGGTCCAATCATATAGATAAACACGCTAGGAGCTTTCTAGGGTCAATCCACTGGGAAGATAATGTGTCATTAATGTTTTATTTATTTATTTTTAAATCTTGTGGAATGTTTTTTTAATGGTATAAAATATCAAAAATAATTTAAAAAGGTTTTTCCACTTTTAAACACTAGGGGGAGCATCTGCTGAAATTTGCCATGAAAACCTAGTGAAGTGCTAGCTCGCACTATGACTGTAGTAAAAGTGGGCGGAGTCTGCTCACCTGTGTGACATCACTTTTCTCCTCACCTTCTGGGCTCTTGCAAAAGGATAAGGGAGGATGAAGTTTAGGATCACAGTACCGAGAGATAACTGCAGGCTGCAAAGTGAGAGTGAGATGTGGATAGTGTCACTGAAGACAACTGGAAGCTCCAATTCCATTAGTTGGTGCTGCTCACTGTCACTTGCTGGGATTAGATACAGGGCTGAGTGTAGGTTATCATACATGATGGGATTAGATACGTGGCACTGTAGGCTGTCTCACATGCAAACAAAACACTCAGTTGCATTTTGTATGCCAAGGGGGGGTACCACACAGTGGTGGTCCGCCCCCAAATAAACGAACACCAACTCTAGCAGAATGCACAATATACAGGAGGACACATAGCATATAGGTGCATAAAAAATATATAATCTTTATTCATCTACTTCATAAAATATAAATCTATAGTAAGAAAATCAAAAAAGAAAAAAGTTTGACGCACAATCCGCTCCTAAACACCTCTTACACCACCCTCGGACAAGTCAGCGTTATGTAAGCCACAACGGAATCGGGTGCTCATTGAAAACAGGAGACAGTATCTGCAACAACGAAAAATGTAAGCAAAACGAGCACTCACCATCCGTACAAAAAATGTCCTTTCTTTATTGAGGCTTCATGATAAAATAGCAGAGTATAGCAGGGAGAACCTGTGGTTCCAAGTGACGACGGCCGTTTCGCTCTCCTGAGTTTCTACGGGTTCTCCCTGCTATACTCTGCTATTTTATCATGAAGCCTCAATAAAGAAAGGACATTTTTTGTACGGATGGTGAGTGCTCGTTTTTCTTACATTTTTCGTTATAAATGTATAGTTGTAACAGCCCTGCTGGCATCACTGCATGGCCTCCAATCTCTCACCTGCATTACACTCAAACTCACTTACTTCTCTGGGCCTTGTTGTGACTTCTCGCTGCTGCCATCTCCATGCTGTGTGCCTCATGTCTGCTGTTTGCTCTGTGCATGCTCTGTCTGTGAGAATAGGGGGGTGGCGCCGGCAACTCCTGTTTCTTATAGAGACTGTGTGCACCTTGCTAAGGTGTCCCTGGCCAATCGCCATGAGGCTTCCTGTATTTAAGACATCCTCACCCATTGGTGGGGGCCTGTGCCACTTACTCCTTCAGTCAGTTCTTAGCTGCTGAAGTGCCAGGCCATGTTTCTGTTACTCTTGTGTTCCGCCACTCGGGGGGCGTTGTACCCTGGTGCGTGTCCTGTGTAGCCACCCAGTGGGGCTTCGTGCCCTGGCCTATGTCTGCCACCCAGAGGGGCATCGTACCCTGGCTTGTGTCCATGTCTCTGTGCCTTGTCTCATTCCTGACTCTGTCTTAGTCTCGTCCTGTTCCTGTGTTCGTTTATATCCCTGTCTTGATTTCCTTTCCCTGCTGTGCGTTCTGTGTCTTGCTTTGCTCCGCTTTCGGCTCCACTCTCTGCGACCTTGCTTTGCTCCTTGCTCTACATTCTGTTACCTTGCTCTGCACTCTGTGGCTTTGCTCTCGGCTCTGCACTCTGTGTCTTGCTCTGCACTCTGACTTTGCTCTGCTCTCAGTAACTTTGCTCTGCTCTCAGTAACTTTGCTCTGCACTCTAACCTTGCTCTGCACTCTGTGGCTTTGCTCTGCACTCTGACCTTGCTCTGCACTCTGTCGTTTAGCTCTGCGGCTCCGCTCCTTGCGGTTCTACCTGGCTCCGCTCTTTGCGGTTCTACTTCTCCTGCTCTTAGCTCTGCCTCCTGTGATTCTGCACTTGGCTCCGCCTCCAGCTCTTGGCTCCGCCTCCTGCATTCCTGCACTTGGCTCCGCCGCCTGCTTTTGGCTCCGCCACCGGCATCTCTGTTATTGGCTCTAGCTCCTGTGCTTTCACTCTGCATCTGCTCTTGCGGTCTTCCTTTACCTTTTCTTAAGTCCTCCTGTCTGAACAGGTTCTTACCTGTTTTATATACCTGTCTGCAGACCGGTCCCTACCGGTTCTTCCAGTATACCAGCCTTGTCCGCCTGTCCTGCCAGAGAGCCAGCCGTGCCTGCCAGTGTCTGTTGTACCCGTCTGTCTGCCTGTGTCCCAGCTGTGCCCGCCTGTCTGCCAGAGTGCCAGCCGTGCCCACTTGCCTGTCTGTGTTCCCTTCTCCGGTGGGATCAGCATCCACAGTCAGACTCCACCCTGGAGTGGTACCTGGTAGCTTCCTATTGCACAAGTCTGACCTCACCATCAGAGGCTCCAGCGAACACCTAGGAAACTACTTAGTTACGACCCTTCAAGGGAAGTTTGGTCTGTGGTCCAGTGGGGCCACACGCCCGCGCCAACCAGTCTGGGTGCGAGCGTGACAATAGTACAAAAGACACTTTCAGGAATCGACAGAAACATAGTGGTCACTGCTTGAAAATATACCAAAATTGCACCTATCCCACAATATCCAAATCTTGTAAACTAAATGCTGTAATACAAATGCTTATATCCAGGTAAGTGATCACTAGGTGAAGAAGTATTCCAGCAATGTAGTCATATTTAAATGGCGTAACGTCCCGAACCTGGTACAGATGGTCATCACATAAGGGGCTACACAGTGTTAAAGTCAATACTCCTAAACAGAATTATATATGAAATTTCGTATAAAGGATATCAGTGGCGCTTGCTACACTCCTTCCTTGCAGCAGATATTGTCACAGTACCACTTATCTGCGTCGTATACTAAAAGTAATATAGATAATGATATATCCGCGCTAGGAATAATACTCTTTCATTTGTATAAAACAATAGACCGAAAAACAGCCTATCAGATCTTGATTACCAATTAGCCCCACTTCTATCTATGGTTGTACCTTTTTAAACACAGTGAAGACCTTCAGTATTTTTCCATTCAGTTTTACCCACTGGGCGCTTTTCAATGTGAGTTTCGTCACAATTTGGATACTATAATATAAAAGTGTTTTAATATTATAAGGGCGCACTCACTTTTAAATCACTGAAAAAATCCTACCAAGAGGATACATAAAATCTGTATATGAGAAGAACACATGGAACCATATATAAAACAGTATAGTTGCACCGAGGAGACTATCCAGGACGAGATTACCTCCTGTGGTCCGGTTGTTTTCTCTCTGTTACGTCACTTGGAGAAGTCCTCCTGATATAGCCTGACCTGCAGGTAAGCTCACGAGCTTCGGCGGGCGGTGAACGCTGCTCCGGCCGGAAGCAGCGCTCTAACACAGCCGCTGTTTGTGCTTCAGCAGCGTGGGGTGGCTGCGCGCTGTAGAAGTTAGCCGCTAGGTCTCCCGACAATGCAGGACCTAGCGTGACGTCACAGTCACGTGTACACGCACGTGACCGGCTACGGATAGCGCGATGGACCAAAAACCGACGCGTTTCGGAATAAACGTATTCCTTCTTCAGGGATCTTGTTTTATACAAATGAAAGGCTATTATTCCTAGCGCGGATATATCGTTATCTATATTAGAATTATATATGCCCCACATTATACCAAAGGAAAGTGCGATCGTGCTATATAACAAAGGAAGGTACCGTTCAGTAATATACCATCATGGTATTGGGGAAGCAATCATTATACCTCTATCTAGCAGGTGCTTACCAAAGGCAAAACAGTGACACCCCAAGTCAGGTGAAGCAATCCCGACGCACGTTTCTTAGGTGTAGCTCCCCGCTTTCTCAAGGGAAAGTGCTCTATTGTGCTGACAGGACCTTGTTAAGCCCCGGATTGCCGGTCACATGACCAGAAATCACCAATCATCGTGGCGCATGCACAGTGCACCTGAAAGGTCCCGGTAAGTGCTGCATAGACGTCCAGCGTCACTGCGCGGGGAGGGGTGAGGTCCCCGGGCGCACGTGCTAAGCCCAAGGATGCCCAGCAACATGCCGGACACCACGAGCAACAGCGCGCATGTGCACAGCCACGAATCACCAATGTTTAAAGCAACATATCACCAAAATACACAGCATTTAACAACAATGATCTGCAGCAATAAAATGCTTAACCCCTTCATGACCCAGCCTATTTTGACCTTAAAGACCTTGCCGTTTTTTGCAATTCTGACCAGTGTCCCTTTATGAGGTAATAACTCAGGAACGCTTCAACGGATCCTTGCGGTTCTGAGATTGTTTTTTCGTGACATATTGGGCTTCATGTTAGTGGTAAATTTAGGTCAATAAATTCTGCGTTTATTTGTGAGAAAAACGGAAATTTGGCGAAAATTTCGCAATTTTCACATTTTGAATTGTTATTCTGTTAAACCAGAGAGTTATGTGACACAAAATAGTTAATAAATAACATTTCCCACATGTTTACTTTACATCAGCACAATTTTGGAAACAAATTTTTTTTTTGCTAGGAAGTTATAAGGGTTAAAATTTGACCAGCGATTTCTCATTTTTACAACGAAATTTACAAAACCATTTTTTTAGGGACCACCTCACATTTGAAGTCAGTTTGAGGGGTCTATATGGCTGAAAATACCCAAAAGTGACACCATTCTAAAAACTGCACCCCTCAAGGTACTCAAAACCACATTCAATAAGTTTATTAACCCTTCAGGTGCTTCACAGCAGCAGAAGCAACATGGAAGGAAAAAATGAACATTTAACTTTTTAGTCACAAAAATGATCTTTTAGCAACAATTTTTTTATTTTCCCAATGGTAAAAGGAGAAACTGAACCCCAAATGTTGTTGTCCAGTTTGTCCTGAGTACGCTGATACCCCATATGTGGGGGTAAACCACTGTTTGGGCGCACGGCAGGGCTCGGAAGGGAAGGCGCGCCATTTGGCTTTTTAAATGGAAAATTAGCTCCAATCATTAGCGGACACCATGTCACGTTTGGAGAGCCCCTGTGTGCCTAAACATTGGAGATCCCCCAGAAATGACCCCATTTTGGAAACTAGTCCACCAAAGGAACTAATCTAGATGTGTGGTGAGGACTTTGAACCCCCAAGTGCTTCACAGAAGTTTATAACGCAGAGCCATGAAAATAAAAAAAATTTTTTTTCTCAAAAATGATCTTTTAGCCTGCAATTTTTTATTTTCCCAAGGGTAACAGGAGAAATTTGACCCCAAAAGTTGTTGTCCAGTTTCTCCTGAGTACGCTGATACCCCATATGTAGGGGTAAACCACTGTTTGCGCACATGCCGGGGCTCGGAAGTGAAGTAGTGACGTTTTGAAATGCAGACTTTGATGGAATGCTCTGCGGGCGTCACGTTGCGTTTGCAGAGCCCCTGATGTGGCTTAACAGTAGAAACCCCCCACAAGTGACCCCATTTTGGAAACTAGACCCCGAAAAAAACTTATCTAGATGTGTGGTGAGCACTTTGAACCCCCAAGTGCTTCATAGAAGTTTATAATGCAGAGCCGTGAAAATAATAAATACGTTTTCTTTCCTCAAAAATAATTATTTAGCCCAGAATTTTTTATTTTCCCAAGGGTTACAGGAGAAATTGGACCCCAAAAGTTGTTGTCCAGTTTCTCCTGAGTACGCTGATACCCCATGTGTGGAGGTAAACCACTGTTTGGGCACACGTCGGGGCTCAGAAGGGAAGTAGTGACTTTTGAAATGCAGACTTTGATGGAATGGTCTGCGGGCGTCACGTTGCGTTTGCAGAGCCCCTGGTGTGCCTAAACAGTAGAAACCCCCCACAAGTGACCCCATTTTAGAAACTAGACCCCCAAAGGAACTTATCTAGATATGTGGTGAGCACTTTGAACCCCCAAGTGCTTCACAGACGTTTACAACGCAGAGCCGTGAAAATAAAAAATCATTTTTCTTTCCTCAAAAATGATGTTTTAGCAAGCATTTTTTTATTTTCACAAGGGTAACAGGAGAAATTGGACCCCAGTAATTGTTGCGCAGTTTATCCTGAGTATGCTGGTACTCCATATGTGGGGGTAAACCACTGTTTGGGCACACCTCGGGGCTCGGAATTGAGGGAGCACCATTTGACTTTTTGAATACGAGATTGGCTGGAATCAATGGTGGCGCCATGTTGCGTTTGGAGACCCCTGATGTGCCTAAACAGTGGTAACCCCTCAATTCTACCTCCAACACTAACCCCCCCCACACCCCTAACTCTAATCCCAACTGTAGCCATAACCCTAATCACAACCCTAACCCCAACACACCCCTAACCACAACCCTAACCCTAATTCTAACCCTAAGGCTATGTGCCCACGTTGCGGATTCGTGTGAGATTTTTCAGCATTTTTGAAAAATCCGCGGGTAAAAGGCACTGCGTTTTACCTGCGGATTTTCCGCGGATTTCCAGTGTTTTTTGTGCGGATTTCACCTGCGGATTCCTATTGAGGAACAGGTGTAAAACGCTGCGGAATCCGCACAAAGAATTGACATGTTGCGGAAAATACAACGCAGCGTTTCCGCGCGGTATTTTCCGCACCATGGGCACAGCGGATTTGGTTTCCATATGTTTACATGGTACTGTAAACCTGATGAAACACTGCTGCGGATCCGCAGCCAAATCCGCACCGTGTGCACATAGCCTAATTCTAAAGTTATGTGCACACGCTGCGGATCCGCAACAGTTTCCCATGAGTTTACAGTTCAATGTAAACCTATGGGAAACAAAAATCGCTGTACACATGCTGCGGAAAAACTGCACGGAAACGCAGCGGTTTACATTCCGCAGCATGTCACTTCTTTGTGCGGATTCCGCAGCAGTTTTACAACTGCTCCAATAGAAAATCGCAGTTGTAAAACCGCAGTGAAATGCGCAGAAAAAACGCGGTAAATCCGCCATAAATCCGCAGCGGTTTAGCACCGCGGATTTCTCAAATCCGCAGCGGAAAAATCCGCTGAGGACCAGAATACGTGTGCACATACCGAAACCCTAACCCTACCCCTAACCCTATTCTAACATTAGTGGAAAAAAAAAAATTCTTTATTTTTTTATTGTCCCTACCTATGGGGGTGACAAAGGGGAAGGGGAGTCATTTATTATTTTTTTTATTTTGATCACTGAGATAGATTATATCTCAGTGATCAAAATGCACTTTGGAAGGAATCTGCCGGCCGGCAGACTCGGCGGGCGCACTGCGCATGCGCCCGCCATTTTGGAAGATGGCGGCGCCCGGGAGGAAGACGGACGGACCCCGGCAGGATCGGTAAGTATGATGGGGTGAGGGGGAGCACGGGGGGGGGGGGTGATCGGAGCATGGGGGGGTGGATCGGAGCGCGGGAGGGGTGGAACGGAGCGCGGGGGGGTGCATTGGAGCATCGGGGGGTGGATCGGACTGCAGGGGGGGTGGATCGGACTGCAGGGGGGTGGATCGGAGTGCGGGGGGTGATTGGAGCACGGGGGAGCGGACAAGAGCACGGGGGGGAGCGGAGCACAGGACGGAGGGGAGCGGGGCAGTGTACCGGACAGATCGGAGGGCTGGGGGGGCGATCGGTGGGGTGGGGTGGGGGCACATTAGTATTTCCAGCCATGGCCGATGATATTGCAGCATCGGCCATGGCTGGATTGTAATATTTCACCAGTTATAATAGGTGAAATATTACAAATCGCTCTGATTGGCAGTTTCACTTTCAACAGCCAATCAGAGCGATCGTAGCCACGGGGGGGGGGGGGGGGGGGGGTGAAGGCACCCCCCCTGGGCTAAACTACCACTCCCCCTGTCCCTGCAGATCGGGTGAAATGGGAGTTAACCCTTTCACCCGATCTGCAGGGACGCGATCTTTCCATGACGCCACATAGGCGTCATGGGTCGGATTGGCACCGACTTTCATGACGCCTACGTGGCGTCATGGGTCAGGAAGGGGTTAAGGTGAGAACATTGGATGATGAAATAGTGGGTTTTCTGTTCAAAGAATCTATCCAGGGTAACGTGTAGAGGAGAGTCGATTATATAGTATGTGACAATAAAATCCAATAGATGCACAATATAGAAGATCATGTAAACTGAAAAACAAAAAATTACAAGCAATATATAACTAAAACATAACATAAAAACAAAAAAAATAAAACACCAGACTAGTAGGGTGTAATGACACAGCAGTGAGTGCACATGTCACGATCCATTTTTGGATTTGTGGCAGATCTGGTTTCCCTCCGTTTAAGATCTTTTTTCCTTTCTGGTCATCGGGGGTTAATGCGGTTTCCTCTCCACTATCCATTTTGTTTCCATTTGGGCCAGGATCTTCCTATTATTACCCCCCTGATACCTAAGTGTAATACATCAATCCCCTGACCCTAAAGGTCCTAGCATCACCATTATGATATTGCAAAAAGTGACGCGGAATAGTCTTCAGGTCAGAGGGATCGGTCACTGTCTTGGCCGCGCAAATGTCCCGCTCATGCTCACGCACTCTCACCCTCAACTCTCTGGAGGTGAGGCCAATATAGATCTTAGGGCACCCACACGTAGTGTACAATAATATATAACGTTAGTGCTATTGCACAAAATCTGTTCACGGATATTAAGTTCTTTCTTTCCATCAGAGGATTGAAAGGTAGAGCAGCGCAGGACATTAGCGCAGGCAAGGCAGTGGCCACAGGGTATTGATCCAGGGGTAGGGCCTCTGGACCCAGATGGATTAACCAGAGCTGGAGTATAATGACTCCGGACTAGTAGGTCCTTTAGATTCTTAGATCTTCTAGATGTTATTAGGGTGAAGTCCCCCAGCGCGGTGCCCAGGGAAGGCTCGGCTCCCAAAATTGCCCAATTCTTTTAAAGAATTTGGCGCATCTGTTCCCATTCATGATTGTATGTGGATATGAACCTAATAGGTCCATCTCCGTTACCCATAGAACATTTCTGTGAATGTAAAAGATCACTTCGGGGGGGGGGTCTTTCTGGCCCTGTCCATATCCTCGTTTTATGCACCTGCGACTATATCCATGTATTTGAAAGCGTTTTTTCAGGTCCAAAGCCTGTGCCCCAAATTTTCTTTCTGATGAACAGATCTGTCTCACCCTAAGAAACTGCCCGACCCGGACGGCCCCTGTAGTGGCTGGATCATGTGCCGATGTGGCATGGATTAAAGCATTAACGGACGTAGGCTTACTATAGACATCAGTCTGGATACATCCACACTCGTCTACCTCCAGAGCGATGTCCAGGAAGTTAATTTTCTTATAATCATAACTGTAAGTAACATGAATGTTACATGAGTTATGATTAAAGTCCTTTATAAAATTATCGAGCTGATGCGCCATCCCATCCCACAGAAACAAAATATCATCAATGTATCGATACCAGCACACCACACGGGAGGCAGCCGGCGCACATAATCCAGCCGCTATAGGGGCCGTCCCGGTCGGGCAGTTTCTTAGGGTGAGACGGATCTGTTCATCAGAAAGCGGGGAGCTACACCTACGAAACGTGCGTCGGGATTGCTTCACCTGACTTGGGGTGTCACTGTTTTGCCTTTGGTAAGGACCTGCTAGATAAGGGTATAATGATTACTTCCCAAATACCATGATGATGCCGTATTTTTCGGAATATAAGACCGGACCATAAGACGCACCTAGGTTTTAGAGGAGGAAATTGGGGAGAAAAAAAACCTGGAGCAAAAAATGTGGTCAATCCTGTACCAAGATCACCTATCCTGGTAAATATGGTCCCCTCAGCCATATCCTGATATGCATGGCCCTCATCCCCATCCTGGTATGATTGGCCCCATCCCAGTCCTGGCATGCATGGTCCCATTCTTATTCTGATATGATTGATTGGCCCCATCACGTTCCTGGTATGATTGATGGGCCACATCCAGTTCCTGGCATGATTGATTGGCCCCATCCCGTTCCTGGCATGATTGATTGGCCCCATCCAGTTCCTGGCATGATTGATTGGCCCCATCCAGTTCTTGGTATGATTGATTGGCCCCATCCCGTTCCTGGCATGATTGATTGGCCCCATCCAGTTCCTGGCATGATTGATTGGCCCCATCCAGTTCTTGGTATGATTGATTGGCCCCATCCCGTTCCTGGCATGATTGATTGGCCCCATCCAGTTCTTGGTATGATTGATTGTATCCTCACCCATCCCTTGTAGATTGTGAGCCCTCGCGGGCAGGGTCCTCTCTCCTCTTGTACCAGTTGTTACTTGTATTGTTCAAGATTATTGTACCTGTTTTTATTATGTATACACATCCTCACATGTAAAGCGCCATGTAATAAATGGCGCTATAATAATAATAATTGGCCCCACCCCCTTGCTGGTATGATTGGCTCCATCCCAGTCCTGGTATCCATGACCCCATCAGAAAAGATTAAAAAAGCCAAACCTTTACTCTTCCCTTCCTCCACTCCCTCGCAGTCGCAGCGTCCTGCTCCGGTGCCAGCAGCTGCTTAATGCTTGTAAGCAACGCATAGCGGGGACATCATGCGCTGCTCACAAGCAGAGCACAGCTGCCAGAATACTCACCCGGATGGTCATCAGAGATCACGGTGAGTATCTATTCCTCTTCAGTAGTGCACACTGTCAGCCGCTTGCTTCTTGCTACTGCCGGCGGTCACGTGTGCCGATACTTAAGAGAAATGAATATTCAGCCTACGGTCACATATGCCAATACTAAAGAGAAATGAATATTCAGAATATTCATTTTCTCTTAAGTATCAACACATGTGACTACCGGCAGCCGCAGGAAGCAGGCGGCTGACAGTGCGCACTACTGAAGAGGAATAGATACCGCGATCTCTGATGAACACCGGTGAGTATTCTGGGAGCTGTGCTCTGCTTGTGAGCAGTGCATGATGTCCCTGCCATGCGCCGCTTACAAGCATTAAGCAACTGCTGGCACCGGAGCAGGACGCTGCGACTGCGAGGGAGTGGAATAAGGTAAGAGTAAGGGTTTTTTTTTTTAACTCTTTTCTGATGGGGCCAATCATACCAACAAGGGGATGGGGCCAATCATACCAACAAGGGGATGGGGCCAATCAATCATACCAGGATGCAATGAATATTCATTGCCTTCCACGCCCATGGGCGTGGAATGCAGTGCATATTCATTTCTCTTTAGCAGCGGGCACAGGAGTTAGCTGGAGCCGCTGGCTCCTGCCACTGTGACCCGCTGCTCCTCCGATACCGCTCCCCCGCCAGAGCAAATATATCCGGACTATAAGACACACCCCCATTTTCCTCCATATTTTGGGAGGAAAAAAATTGAGTCTTATAGTCTGAAAAATATGGTATACTACTGAACGGTACCTTCCTTTGTTATATAGCACGATCGCACTTTCCTTAGGTATAATGTGGGGCATATATAATTCTATTTAGGAGTATTGACTTTAACACTGTGTAGCCCCTTATGCGATGACCATCTGTACCAGGTTCGGGACGTTACGCCATTTAAATATGACTACATTGCTGGAATACTTCTTCACCCAGTGATCACTTACCTGGATATAAGCATTTGTATTACAGCATTTAGTTTACAAGATTTGGATATTGTGGGTACGTGCGATTTTGGTATATTTTCAAACCAAGACCCCTATGTTTCTGTCGATTCCTGAAAGTGTCTTTTGTGCCATACCTTTATATTTTATGAAGTAGATGAATTATATTTTTATGCACCTATATACTATGTGTCCTCCTGTATATTGTGTTAGGCTGATTTACATGATGGTATTAGATGCGTGGTACTGCAGGCTGTCTCACATGATGGTATTATACGTGGTACTGCAGGCTTCTCACATGATGGCATTAGCTACGTGGTACTGCAGGCTGTCTCACATGATGGCATTAGCTACGTGGTACTGCAGGCTGTCTCACATGATGGTATTAGATACGTGGTACTGCAGGCTGTCTCACATGATGGTATTACATATGTGGTATTGCAAATTGTCTCACATGATGATATTAGATACATGGTACTGCAGGCTGTCTCACATGATGGCATTAGATATGTGGTGCTGCAGGCTGTCTCACATGATGGCATTAGATATGTGGTACTGTAGGCTGTATCGCACATGATGATAATAATAATAATCTTTATTTTTATATAGCGCTAACATATTACGCAGCGCTTTACAGTTTGCACACATTATCATCGCTGTCCCTGATGGGGCTCACACTCTAAATTCCCTATCAGTATGTCTTTGGAATGTGGGAGGAAACCGGAGTGCCCGGAGGAAACCCACGCAAACACGGAGAGAACATACAAACTCTTTGCAGATGTTGACTCCAGCGCTGCAAGGCTGCGGTGCTAATCACTGCGCCACCGTGCTGCCCATGATAGTGATAGATACGTGGTACTGCAGGCTGTATCGCACATGATAGTGATAGATACGTGGTACTGCAGGCTGTATAACATGATGGGATTAGATATGTGGTACTGCAGGCTGTATCGCACATGATGGTGTTGGATATGTGGTACTGCAGGCTGTAATAACACATGATGGGATTAAATACAGTACAGACCAAAAGTTTGGACACACCTCATTTAAAGATTTTTCTGTATTTTCATAACTATGAAAATTGAACATTCATACTGAAGGCATCAAAACTATGAATTAACACATGTGGAATTATATACTTAACAAAAAAGTGTGAAACAACTGAAATTATGTCTTCTATTCTAGGTTCTTCAAAGTAGCCACCTTTTGCTTTGATGACTGCTTTGCACACTCTTGGCATTCTCTTGATGAGCTTCACGAGGTAGTCACCGGGAATGGTTTTCACTTCACAGGTGTGCCCTGTCAGGTTTATTAAGTGGGATTTCTTGCCTTATAAATGGGATTGGGACCATCGGTTGTGTTGTGCAGAAGTCTGGTGGATACACAGCTGATAGTCCTACTGAATAGACTGTTAGAATTTGTATTATGGCAAGAAAAAAGCAGCTAAGTAAAGAAAAGCAAGTGGCCATCATTACTTTAAGAAATGAAGGTCAGCCAGTCCGGAAAATTGGGAAAACTTTGAAAGTGTCCCCAAGTACAGTGGCAAAAACCATCTAGCGCTACAAAGAAACTGGCTCACATGAGGACCTCCCCAGGAAAGGAAGACCAAGAGTCACCTCTGCTTCTGAGGATAAGTTTATCCGAGTCACCAGCCTCAGAAATCGCAGGTTAACAGCAGCTCAAATTAGAGACCAGGTCAATGCCACAGAGTTCTAGCAGCAGACACATCTCTACAACTGTTAAGAGGAGACTTTGTGCAGCAGGCCTTCATGGTAAAATAGCTGCTAGGAAACCACTGCTAAGGATAGGCAACAAGCAGAAGAGACTTGTTCGGGCTAAAGAACACAAGGAATGGACATTAGACCAGTGGAAATCTGTGCTTTGGTCTGATGAGTCCAAATTTGAGATCTTTGGTTCCAACCACCGTGTCTTTGTGCGACACAGAAAAGGTGAACGGATGGACTCTACATGCCTGGTTCCCACAGTGAAGCATGGAGGAGGAGGTGTGATGGTGTGGGGGTGCTTTGCTGGTGACACTGTTGGGGATTTATTCAAAATTGAAGGCATACTGAACCAGCATGGCTACCACAGCATCTTGCAGCGGCATGCTATTCCATCCAGTTTGCGATTAGTTGGACCATCATTTATTTTTTAACAGGACAATGACCCCAAACACACCTCCAGGCTGTGTAAGGGCTATTTGACCAATAAGGAGAGTGATAGGATGCTATGCCAGCTGACCTGGCCTCCACAGTCACCAGACCTGAACCCAATCACGATGGTTTGAGGTGAGCTGGACCGCAGAGTGAAGGCAAAAGGGCCAACATGGCTAAGCATCTCTGGAAACTCCTTCAAGATTGTTGGAAGACCATTCCTGGTGACTACCTTTTGAAGCTCATCAAGAGAATGCCAAGAGTTTGCAAAGCAGTCATCAAAGCAAAAGGTGGCTACTTTGAAGAACCTAGAATATAAGACATAATTTCAGTTGTTTCACACTTTTTTGTTACGTATATAATTCCACATGTGTTAATTCATAGTTTTGATGCATTCAGTGTGAATGTACAATTTTCATAATCATGAAAATACAGAAAAATCTTTAAATGAGAAGGTGTGTCCAAACTTTTGGACTGTACTGTACGTGGTGCTGCAGGCTGTATAACACATGATGTCATTAGATACGTGGCACTGCAGACTGTATCACACGTGATTGGATTAGATACGCTGCTCTGCAGCTGTATCTATAATATAACGCTGGGAGCGTCACTCTGTCCGAAGCCTTTATAGACTGCGCAGGCGCGAAGCTCCTAGCGTTACATTATAGAGTGTCAGGAAAAAAAAACATGACGCCGGAAGGCGCGGACTGCCGGGAGCAGGGGGTCGGGAGCAGGGGGGACACCGTGCACATATTTGCGCCCTGATTATGCTATGGCGCCTGCACCTGCAGTGTGTAATCAAGAAAATGGCGCCGGAAAGCGTGGACTGCACAGGCGCCGATTCTGGCAGCATGAGGACGAAGAAAATGGGCGGAAAGGAATGGCGTAATTAGCAAATTGCTGTGGCATGAAGCTGTGGCACTTCATGCCACAGCAATTTGTTACTTACGCCACCTGATTCCTTTCCGCCGCCATTTTCTTGGTCCTGCTGCCGGAATCGGCGCCTGCGCAGTCCGCGCTTTCTGGCGCCATTTTCTTGAAGACACACTGCAGTGTGTCTTCAAGAAAATGGTGCCGGAAAGCGCGGACTGCGCAGGCGCCGATTCCGCCAGCAGGAGGACCAAGAAAATGGCGGCGGAAAGGAATCAGGTGGCGCAAGTAACAAATTGCTGTGGCATGAGGCTGTGGCACTTCATGCCACAGCTATTTGTTACTTACGCCACCTGATACGGGGCATATACTATGGAGCATCTTATGGAGCAGCGTATGGGGCATATGGATGCGAGCAGCAAATTAAAGAACGGTGGCGCAGGATGGGAGCAGCACATGACAGAATAGGGCAGCACATGACAGAACGGGGGCGCAGGATGGGAGCAGCACATGACAGAACGGGGGCGCAGGATGGGAGCAGCACATGACAGAACGGGGGCGCAGGATGGGAGCAGCACATGACAGAATGGGGGCGCAGGATAGAGCAGCACATGACAGAACGGGAGTGCAGGATGGGTTCAGCACATACCAGGATGGGGGCGCAGGATGGAGCAGCACATGACATGCGTCCCCGTTCTGTCATGTGCTGCTCCCATCCTGCGCCCCCGTTCTGTCATGTGCTGCTCCCATCCTGCGCCCCCGTTCTGTCATGTGCTGCTGCCATCCTGCACCCCCGTTCTGTCATGTGCTGCCCTATTCTGTCATGTGCTGCTCCCATCCTGCGCCACCGTTCTTTAATTTGCTGCTCCCATCCATATGCCCCATACGCTGCTCCATAAGATGCTCCATAGTATATTCCCCGTATCAGGTGGCGTAAGTAACAAATAGCTGTGGCATGAAGTGCCACAGCCTCATGCCACAGCAATTTGTTACTCGCGCCACCTGATTCCTTTCCGCCGCCATTTTCTTGGTCCTCCTGCTGGCGGAAGCGGCGCCTGCGCAGTCCGCGCTTTTGGCGCCATTTTCTTGAAGACACCCTGCAATGGCGCCGGAAAGCGCGGACTGCGCAGGCGCCGATTCCGGCAGCAGGACCAAGAAAATGGCGGCGGAAAGGAATCAGGTGGCGTAAGTAACAAATTGCTGTGGCATGAAGTGCCACAGCTTCATGCCACAGCAATTTGCTACTTACGCCATTCCTTTCCGCCCTTTCCGCAGGAATCGGCGCCTGCACAGTCCGCGCTTTCCGGCGCCATTTTCTCGAAGACACACTGCAGTGCGCAGGCGCCGATTCCGGCAGCAGGACGAAGAAAATGGGCGGAAAGGAATGGCGTAAGTAACAAATTGCTGGGGCATGAAGTGCCACAGCATAATCAGGGCGCAAATATGTGCACGGTGTACCCCTGCTCCCGGCAGTCCGCGCCTTCCGGCGCCATTTTTTGTTTTCCTGACACTCTATAATGTAACGCTAGGAGCGTCGCGCCTGCGCAGTCTATAACGGCTTCGGACAGAGTGACGCTCCCAGCGTTATATTATAGATCTGTGGTCAGTTCTCCAAGATGTTTGGAACAACCTGCTGAGTTCCTTCATAACCTGTGTGCAAGTGACGAGAAGAAGTGACGCAGTTATTTTTCACTGACAGTGAAAAATGTATTTATAATTTTTGGAGAAATTACAAATATTAGTTTTCTGTGAAATTTTTTTGAAGCCATGCAGTTATCTATTAACATTTCTATATATGAAAGCTTCTAAC